>NC_140580.1:1191839122-1193039122 GCF_964204655.1 Triturus cristatus
GAACACTACATCTGGTTTTCTGAGTTCACCTTGACTATTTTTGACATGAGGCTCCCTGTATGTCATCCACCCACAACGTTTTGCTCTATCATTAGCAATTCCAACACTTTATTATGCCTTTTTATCCTTATGTCCTTGGTTTTAGGACATGCACCTGAAATATGTGAAATTGTTTCGCACACATCTTTGCAGTATCTACAAGTAGCAAATGTACGATTTCTTCCCCTAGTGATGGTTTCTCTAGTATACAGGACATTTGCTCTCAACATCAGCCCAGCTGTGTATTGATTTTCTTTTATTTTATTATGTTTGCTGATCCAAAAATTTGATATTCGATTACTTGCTAAGTATTTTATACCATCACCTTGGACAGGTAGATTTGCCCATTTCCCAAATTCCTCTTTCCTCCAATCATATGTTGCTACCAAATTCAATTCATGACTCAGAAATCTACTGTCTAAAATGTTGAGTTTGTGTGTTTTGATGATGCTATCAATTTTCCCATTGATTACTTCTCCAGCATACATGAATGAATGAGCTATGTACAGATCTGGAGCTTCCCTGAGATACAATAAGCTATTGACTTTGTTCAGACCAATTGTCGTACATAACTTTGGTATACTGAGGCCCCCAAAGGATCTTTTCGAATACAGGAGACCATCACATGTGTATGCCGGTAGGTGTAGAAAATGTTTGACATACTTTTTAATTGTTGATCCAGAATGTTTAAAGTTTTAGCTTCTGTTCCTGTCATTTCCAGTTTAAATGACAGTTTAGGGATCACATATTGACACAATATTTCTATTGTCGAGTTTTTGAGACTAGTCAACAAGAACCTAATTAATTTTGTTGTTGCTTGAATGGCCGGTGTGTGGATCAAAGTTCAGTCCGAGGTATCTCTCACTTTCTCCTGGATGAATGTTTTCAATGTTTTGTTTTTCAAATTGCCATGGTTTACAGTTGTTAACCAGGATCTTATCTTTATGGTCACTTATATAAAATCCATGTGTTTTTTTCACATTAAGTTTTAAGCCTGTTGTTCTACTGAATTTTTCAATGATTTTCAGATTTGTCCTCATTCCTTCCCAGGTGATGCTGAGTACTGCGATGTCATCGGCAAAGGGTAGAGCGGAGATTTGCTTAATGAGATCATCGGAGCCGAATGTGAAGCCCTTGCCGTCTTTCTGAAGATCACAGATCAGAGGATCCATGGCGATATTAAACAACAGTGGGGATAAAGAGTCACCTTGCTTAACGCCTGACTTCATTATTATTTCTGGAGTTGCTTCATTGTTTTTTCCCTTGAAAAAAGCTTTTGAGATAACTATGAACACCACTGCCAACGAGCTTCTGTTCTTTCGTGCCCCTTTTATAATGTTTAGCAGAAGAGTCAGATTTTCAAGACAACCTCTCACCTTCATGAAGCATTTTTGTCTTGTATTTATTTTAATGAAAAAGGTGAGTCTTTTAGTTAATATTTTTGTGAACAACTTCATGAATGCCGTACCGATGGTAATTGGACGCCAATTACTGATTTTTTTGAGTTCGCTAATCGGTACATTCTTCGGTATTAGTATCGACCGGTTCTTTTTAATACAGTCTGGTACTCTTCTCATCGATAACCAAGACGATAAGATTCTGGGCAGCAGTCTTGGTTGCCTGCTATGCACTTTATATAAGTCATTCAGACCAATCTTATCAGCCCTCACTGCTTTCTTTAAATCTGATTCATCGAAGGCTTTAGTTATTTTGAGTAGTGTCATTTCTTTACACAGACTTCCAATTTCCCATTAATCTGGTATCCGATCAATTGGGATGAATTTGGGATTTTTCTAGTTTTCTTTTTCAATTATGTCTTTATAGTTTTGGAAGATTTCGTCAGCACTGATTTGGCAGGTGGCATCTTCTGCCCCATCAGTGATTATCCTGGGAATTATCTTTTTGTCTTTTTGAAACAGAGAGTCATAGTTACTCCCGCGTTTACCCGCACTTCATTGAATTTCTTCACTTTGACATTCAGAGCACTGGGCAGAAATCACATCGCATCAACACCCGCCTCAGGCCTTCGCGATGCTTTGTTTTAATTAAACAGTCGGATTCCCCTGGTCCGCACCAGTTCTAAGTCAGGTGCTAGGCGCCAGCCGAGGCAGCACGCCGGCCCCCAGGAAGGGGGCACGGGGAGAGCCGACCACCGCAGCTGGTGCGATCCACAGGAAGGGCCCGGCTCACGTCCAGAGTCACTGCCTCCCCAGAGGGAGGCACCTCGTCCAGCCGTGGCACGCGCCCAGCCCCGCTTCACGCCCCAGTCCTTAGAGCCAATCCTTGTCCCGAAGTTACAGATCTGACTTGCCGACTTCCCTTACTTACCTTGTTCCAACATGCCAGAGGCTGTTCACCTTGCAGACCTGCTGCGGATATGGGTACGGCCCGGCGCAAGATTTACACCATCTCCCCTGGATTTTCAAGGACCAGCGAGAGCTCACCGGACGCTGCCGGAACCGCAACTCTTTCCAAGGCTCGGGCCCCTCTCTCGGGGCGAAGCCATTCCAGGGCGCCCTGCCCTTCACAAAGAAAAGAGAACTCTCCCCGGGGCTCCCGCCGATCGTTTCCCCGGGATCATTTGCGTTACAGCACTAGATGCTGCGAGGGCGCCCGACTCCGCCACTCCGGGTCTGGGATCTGAATCCGACTCCCTTTCGATCAGCCGAGGGCAACGGAGACCATCACCCGTCCCTTCCGAATGGCGCTCACCCATCTCTTAGGACCGACTGACCCATGTTCAACTGCTGTTCACATGGAACCCTTCTCCAATTCGGCCTTCAAAGTTCTTGTTTGAATATTTGCTACTACCACCAAGATCTGCACCTGCGGCGGCTCCATCCGGGCCCTCGCCCCGGTCTTCTGTGTGCACCGCAGCTGACCTCCTACTCATCACGGCTTAGCCCCCGCGGCTCTAAGCACCGGCGACAGCCGGGTATGGGCCTGACACTCGAGCGCCATCCATTTTCAGGGCTAGTTGATTGTTACACACTCCTTAGCGGATTATGACTTCCATGGCCACCGTCCTGCTGTCTATATCAATGTGAGAAGTTGGCCTGGTATATGATGTTCACTAGTTTAAGTGACCACCTTGTACCATGCCAAGCAACCCTTATGGTGTGGTTGTAAGTCAACTTTTTCGGACTAGCTGCCCTAGTGGTAGCGTAGGCTAAGCAGTCTTTGAGGCTAAACTCGTTAAAGCGTGTTAAGCAGGCTGTTTTACCAAATGTAACCCCCTTTATACCAATGAAAGGACACCACACAGATATACCAGATATATATTCAAAATATATATGTATTTATTTCTCAAAGTATCCCCTAGACTCTTTATGAGCACAGGAGCACAAATCGTTAAACAAGACAACGTTATAATATACAGAAGTTGCACTTTATATGGATGGGCCATGGTGGCCACTCAAGCCATATACCAAAATAGTGGTATAAGTACCATGAACAGGAAAGGGAAAAGGCCTAGGGCCTCTAGAATCGCTGGGCCTATGAGGAGCTAACTTCAGTTAGTGACCAGGAGGTCCACGGGTCGCGTGTGCAGTGAGGAAAGTCACACGCGTGCTCCCATAGGTTTTCAATGGATGCGTAAAAGTTAGAAAGTTACTGCAGAAAGGGTCTTCTGGATGGACTACGATCTCAAGATTCAAAACACAGACACTAGAGATGTTTCTCTTCACTTGGGCACCGGAGTGCCAGCTTTACCTCACCCACAGGAAGCGGGTGCATAGGTCTCGAAGTGCGTCGGGTTTCTTCTATCGATTCAATGGAGCCTGATGACAAAGATGCTGCAGGCGGTCGGTCCAGAAGAGCTGCGTTGGATCCAAGGGTGGATCGGAGTTGTAGAAGACCTGAAAGCAGAGGGGACAATGTTCACAGTCACTAGCCAGTGACCGGCGTGGCACCAGGTAGGTACCAGGCGATGTCGGGTGCAAACAGGTGGTTAGGTGTAGCTTGTCTCCGCAGCCACGTGGTCCCTGAAAGTTGACGACGTCCAGGAGTCGAGTCACGAGCTGTCCCACGCAGGCTCTCGCTGTCGGCGGTGTCGGCGACTCGAAAGAAGCAAACAAGCCTTGGCAAAGGCAGGAGTCGTGGAAGTTCAAGAAAGCTGATTGTTCTGACCAGCAAGGTCAGAGGGGCTGCTCTTTTGGAGAGCAGCTAGGGCCAGTCTGGAGCAACCAGACCAGCATCGGTGATTTTAAAATAGGTCGCCAAAATGGCCACTAGCCAACGGGCCAGGGACCGGGCAGGCGCGTCGAGATGCAAAGTGCAGAGGGGCCCCACGCAGATCGTGGAGATGCTGGAGGGCTCACCTTTGGTGCAGATGCTGCTCGGTGGTTGAGCTTCTCAGGACCCAAAGCACAACTTGGAGGGAGCCTCTGTCGTTGCGCTTGCAGCTTGTCGTCGGTCTTCCAAGGTGGCTGGCTCCACGTGTCTCGGTGCCTCCACGGGTTCCTTCTTCTCAGGGACTGTGGATCGGGCGGTGAGAGGTCTGGAGGTCCAGGTCTTGTTGGGCTCTGGGCTCGGGCTCCGGCGGGAGGCGGCGGCAAAGCAGACTTTCAATAGCTGGTTGGTGCTTGCGTTAGCAAGATGGTCACTCCCTGATCATAGGGGAGATTTCCTTCAGTCCTCTGTGCAGCAGAGCGTCGAAGTTCCCGTCTTCTTCTTGTGGTTAAGTTGATTCCAGGATGTCTGAAGTCTTAGGACACAGCTCCTACCTTTAAGCGGATTCTAGGGGCCGGACTACCTGCTAGGTCCCTCCCTAAGGGTGGGACCAGGAAGGGGGTTGGTTACACCCGCAATCCTTTGTCCAGCTCTCCCCAGGTCCGGGGCTGGTGTGCCCCAGGACCGGTTTGAACTGGCATATGCACCGAGGCTCCTTGTGAGCCTCAGGCATGTCTGGTTTCTTTCAAGCCCTACCTGACCAATACACAAAATCCTGTCTGGGGTGGTGCTCGCACCTCCCCTGGCAGGAAACCCTTTGTCCACGTCTCCCAAGCTGGAAGGACTCCCAGCAGCAGGAGGGCAGACTTGTGTCTGTGGTGGCAGCATCCATTTTGTGGAGCTGAGGCTATGTCTGATTTTACCCGGGTTTCAGGTACTGTACATGTCGTGTCCCTCTAGAAGGGTGGAATGCTAACCCCGTCGCCAGAATTGGCGAGGGGTTAGTATTCCAATTCGTATGACACCTTACTCGACATGTTTTGATAAAGCCAAACCAAAGATAGCATTTAACCGCGAGGTTCATAATGCACTTAAGAGTATATGGTATGACGATATCTGGAAACGGTAGAAGGAAGTTGTTCCGACCACTGCAGACAGGCTCAGCTCATGCCAGAGCACCATCTCACATGGAACCAAGCACTCTGCCTTCAGGATTGTTAAGGCCTGCCATAGGAGTGACTTATAGGTTAACATGTGTCCCATTTAAGGTTAGGTATAGGTATACTACACCTAAGTAAGAGGTGGTTACACCAACTTACCCCAGCTGAGAGATCAGCCAGTTGTGTCAAATTTGTTAGGCCAAGCCTGGGGTGGCATAATACATGCTTCAGCCCCTGGCAGGCCTTAGATACACCAATGCCCTGGGTACCTAGTGTACACTGGTACAGGGGCTCACAGGGTGATCCACTTCCAATTGGTTATGCACCTAGGGTGCATAGTGTCAATTTAGTTAGAGAGAACAGCAGGCTGGGGGTCTGATTAGCAGGCCCACAGCCTCAATATGTCAAAAACCAGTGAAGCAAAAAGCAAAAATTTGGGGTGACCATAGGATAGCAGACCCTACTCTTCTACACAACCCCCCCCCCAAACGCAGGGACATTAAACTAGCCTTGACCAGTCTCGTCTTCATGTCCTAAGTGGAAGTACCTGGAGAGACCATCTGCATTCCCATGGTCTGTACCTGGCCGGTGCTCCACTGTAAAGTCCATCCCCTGTAGGGAAATGGACCACCTAAGCAGTTTGGGGTTTTCACCCTTCATCTGATTTAGCCACAAGAGGGGCTTATGGTCGGTCTGAATCTTGAAGTGAGTGCCAAACAAGTATGGCCTCAGCTTCTTCAGGGCCCACACCATAGCAAAGGCCTCTCTCTCAATAGCTGACCAATTCTTCTCTCTGGGGGTCAACCTTCTGCTAATAAAAGCAATGGGTTGGTCTTGACCATCTACATTAAGTTGTGACAGCACAGCTCCCACACCCAACTCAGAAGCATCTGTTTGGACAATAAACTCTTTGGAGTAGTCAGGACTTTTCAGGATAGGTGCAGAGCACATGGCCTTCTTCAGGTCATCAAATGCCTTTTGACAGCTTACTGTCCACTGAACCTTTTTGGGCATCTTCTTGGATGTCAGATCATTAAGAGGAGTCACAATGGACCCATAGTTCTTAACAAACTTCCTGTAGTACCCAGTCAAGCCCAAGAAAGCTCGAACTTGAGTCTGGGTGGTTGGAGGGGACCAGTCCTTGATGGATTGTATCTTACTCTCCAGTGGTTGAACTTGGCCTCCACCTACAAGGTGGCCCAAATACACAACCTTACTCTGCCCTATCTGGCACTTAGTAGCCTTGATAGTGAGGCCTGCCTTTTGCAGAGCCTCAAGTACCTTCTTCAGGTGGATCAGGTGATCCTCCCAGGTGGAGCTAAAGACAGCAATGTCATCAAGATATGCTGCACAAAAGTCATCCAACCCAGTAAGGACTTGATTCACCAACCTTTGGAAGGTGGCAGGTGCGTTCTTCAGACCAAAGGGCATCACCAAAAATTGATAATGCCCACCTGGGGTTGAGAATGCTGTTTTGGCCTTAGACTCCTCAGCTAATCTGATTTGCCAAGAGCCAGCTGTCAAGTCAAATGTGCTCAAAAACTTAGCAGAAGCTAGTTTGTCTATGAGCTCATCTGCCCTTGGAATAGGATGTGCATCTGTCCTAGTGACAGCATTGAGTCCTCTGTAATCCACACAGAACCTCCTCTCTCTCTTGCCATCTTTGGTGTGAGGTTTGGGGACCAGAACCACTGGGCTAGCCCAGGGGCTCTCTGAGGGTTCAATGACACCCAATTCCAGCATTTTGTGTACCTCAGCCTTTATACAGTCCCTGACGTGGTCAGGTTGTCTGTAAAGTTTGTTCTTCACAGGCAAACTGTCACCAGTGTCCACCACATGGGTACACCAGTCAGTTTGACTAGGTATCAAGGAAAACATGTGTTGAAATGATTGTAGAACCTGTCTACATTCAATCTGCTGATGCTCAGTGAGGTTGCCTCCAAGGGTCACTCCTTCAACTGAACCATCTTCAGGGTTCTGAGACAACAGGTCTGGGAGAGGGTCACTCTCTTCCTCCTGTCCCTCATCTGTAGCCATGAGCAAGCCCATGTCTGCCCTGTCAACATATGCTTTTAACCTGTTAACATGGAGTACCCTGTGGGGACTCCTGGGAGTTCCTAGGTCCACCAAGTAGGTGACCTATCCCTTCTTTTCCAGGATTGTATGGGGTCCAGCCAATTTGTCTTGGAGTGCTGCTGGGGCCACTGGCTCCAACACCCATACCTTCTGTCCTGGCTGAAACTCAACCAAGACAGCCTTTTGGTCATGCCAAGCTTTCTGTAAGGCCTGGCTTGCCTCAAGGTTTTTGGATGCCTTCTCCATATACTCAGCCATCCTGGAGCGGAGACCAAGTACATAGTCCACTATGTCTTGTTTAGGCTTTTTGAGAGGTAACTCCCATCCTTCCTTCACTAAAAACAGTGGGCCTCTCACAGGGTGCCCAAACAACAATTCAAAGGGGCTGTAGCCAACTCCTTTTTGTGGGACCTCTCTGTAAGCAAACAGAAGGCAGGGTAGAAGGATGTCCCATCTTCGCCTGAGCTTTTCAGGTAATCCTTTGATCATACCCTTTAGGGTCTTGTTGAATCTCTCAACAAGCCCATTGCATTGTGGGTGATAAGGAGTGGTGAACTTGTAGTTGACACCACATTCCTTCCACATAGCTGTCAAGTATCCTGACATGAAGTTGGTACCTCTGTCAGAAACCACCTCCTTAGGAAACCCCACTCTGGAGAATACTCCTAGCAGGGCCCTGGCCACAACAGGAGCTGTAGTGGTCCTAAGGGGAATTGCCTCTGGATACCTGGTGGCATGATCCACTACCACCAGTATAAATCTGTGCCCAGATGCAGTGGGAGGATCCATGGGACCCACTATATCTATTCCCACTCTTTCAAAGGGGACCCCCACCACAGGTAGTGGTATTAGGGGGGCCTTTGTTGTGCCACCTGATTTGCCACTGGCTTGGCAGGTCACACAGGAGCGACAAAACTCCTTGGTATCTTCATTCATGTGAGGCCAGTGAAAGTGAGGGACAAGCCTGTCCCAAGTCTTGTTCTGGCCTAAGTGTCCTGCTAGAGGAATATCATGGGCCAAGGTAAGAAGGAAGCCCCTAAATTGCAGAGGTATAACCAACCTCCTGGTTGCACCAGGTTTTGGGTCTCTAGCCTCTGAATAAAGGAGCCCATCATCCCAATACACTTTATGGGTACCTTGAGCATTCCCAGCAGCCTCAGCAGCAGCCAGCTGTCTGAGGGGTTCAAGAGATGGACAGGATAACTGAGCCTGCCCCAAGTCAGCCCTGGAAGGTCCCCCTGTCCCCAGAAACTCAACCTGATCAGGTTCAAGCTCTTCAGGGACAGTTCCTTCAGGGTTCTCTAGATCATCTTCCTGGGAAGGCTGATCATCACCTTGAGGCAGGGGGGAAGGCACAGCCTTAACCCTCCTGTTCTTCTTCTTGGTAGGTGCTTGGTCCATTGTTCCAGGATCCAAGACCTGTGGTTCAGTAAGGCACTTTTTGGCCTGTGACCTGGTCACAGCAAGGACATGTGGTGATATACCTAACATCTCTGCATGTGTCCTGTACTCCACTTCTGACCATAGAGAACTCTCTAGGTCATTGCCCAACAAACATTCTACTGGGAGGTCTGCACTAACCACAACCCTTTTGAGGCCAGTTACCCCTCCCCATGAGAAGTTAACAACTGCCACACTATGTGAAGTAGTGGCATTGCTGGCATTGGTCACCAGGTAATTCTCACCTGGTATGTACTGTCCAGGGTCCACAAAGCCTGGTGTCACCATGGTGACACTGGCACATGTGTCCCTGTAGGCTTGAGCCACTTTTTCATTTATTAAAGGAGTCTGTCTGTACTTGCCCAGGTTACTGGGGCTCACAGTCAGGGACAAATCCATGTCCCCATCACAGATCAAGACTGCCTGTGTCAGGGTTCTGTCTAAGTCAGAATCTCCTTCAGTTCCCATAGTGATTCCCACTACACCCTTTGTCTGGGGACCAACACTGCTAACAGTAGTACTGGGAGCAGGTGCCTTAGGGGCAACAGTGTTGGGGGCTCCACCCTTTTTACAATCACTAGTCCAGTGAGTTGTATTCTTGCAAGATTTGCACCAGGGTTTCTTTGGACCTTCTTTCTTCTTCCCTTTAGCCTGGGACCCACCCTCGTTTGTACTAGTTTGGGGCCCTGTTGAAGACTTCTGGTCTTTAGATTTCTGATCTCCACCCTTTTGATCTGTTTTCTTCTGATCACCCCCTTGGCCCTGGTTCTGGTTCTTTTGCTTAACCCTGGTTCTGACCCATTTGTCTGCCTTCTTTCCCAATTCTTGGGGAGAGGTCAGATCTGAGTCAACCAAGTGTTGATGCAGTTGCTGGTTCTGACAGTTATTTAAAATCTGTTCTCTCATCATCAAATTGTACAATCCTGTATAATCAGATACCTTACTTCCCAGCAACCAACCCTCCAAAGCCTTAGTGGCACATTCAATGTATTCAGACCAGTCCTGAGTCTGTGTCTTTGGGGTGTCTCTGAACATTAACCTGTACTGTTCAGTGGTTAAGCCTAACCCATCAACTAGGACACTGTTCAGGGCTCTGTAATTTCTGACATCCTCCTCCCTAACAGTGAGGAGTCTATCTCTGCCTCTTCCTTCAAAGGAGAGCCAGAAGATTGCTGCCCACTGGTCTTCAGGAACCTGCTGCACTTTGCAGGCTTTCTCAAGAGCAGTCATCCATTTGTGGATGTCATCCCCACTTTTGTAGGGGGGCACAACCTTGGACATGTTCCTATTGTCAAAGACCCTATCTTTGTCCTTAGGGACAATTCTGCCACCAGTGGGTATAGACCCACTCTCTCTAGGTTGCCTAGCCTTACTCAGTTTCTCTTCCATCAGAGCTACTTCTAGCTCCTGTCTCCTGATTCTCAGCTGAGCTTCCTTCATTCTGGCCTCATGTTCCCTCCTCTGAGGGGTGGTCATCCTTCTCCTGGAGTGACCTTGAGAGCCTCTAGAGGTATGAGAAGCATTAGATTCACCTGAGTGATTCCTTTGCCTCCCAAGCCCCTGGTTAAGTCCACTGGGGAGATCCAATGGGATGATCCCATTGTCAGTCCCCAATAGCCTTAGGTTAGCTGGGCCACGTATAACACTTGGCACTGGGCTAGTTCTCCCTTCATCCTCAATACCTTCTGTATCAGTACCCTTATCACTTTCATCCTCTGTAGTATGATTCTCATCTAAGGGGTGACTATTGGAAAGGGGTACCTCAGTAGCATCTTCAGAAGGGGGGCCTCCTGTTCCAGTCCCTAAGGGGTCTAACTGGGAGGCTTTCTTGAGAGCTTTCTGATCTTCATCAGCCTGTAAAAGCTCTCTGAGTTCAGCAGAAGTAGGGTTCTTGGGCTGTTTAAGGCCCCTGATATTTGCCAACTGCCTGAGCTCATTTTGATTTAGGGTAGCAAAGATGGATGGTGCCCTCTGGGGGTCACTCTCAACAGAGATGGGTACATTGGACCCCTCTGCCCCAGCCATTGCTCTTAAGTGTGGGTGGATGTGTTGCAATCTACCTACACTTGGGTTTGCCTACTAAACCTATCTAGTAGTTGTAGTCAGGGTGTGCTACTCCCTTTGCTCTACAACAACTAAGTTCAGTAGAACTTAAGTATATCTATCTTGTTTTATATGTACCTACAGGTACCTATGTGATCTTTCAATGGGTAACCAAGAGATTACAATGGTAAAACACAGCAAGCTCAAATCCAACCGCTGCTCACCAATGTGAGAAGTTGGCCTGGTATATGATGTTCACTAGTTAAAGTGACCACCTTATACCATGCCAAGCAACCCTTATGGTGTGGTTGTAAGTCAACCTTTTAGGACTAGCTGCCCTAGTGGTAGCGTAGGCTAAGCAGTCTTTGAGGCTAAACTCGTTAAAGCGTGTTAAGCGGGCTGTTTTACCAAATGTAACCCCCCTTTATACCAATGAAAGGACACCACACAGATATATATTCAAAATATATATGTATTTATTTCTCAAAGTATCCCCTAGACTCTTTATGAGCACAGGAGCACAAATCGTTAAACAAGACAACGTTATAATATACAGAAGTTGCACTTTATATGGATGGGCCCCGGTGGCCACTCAAGCCATATACTAAAATAGTGGTATAAGTACCACGAACAGGAAAGGGAAAAGGCCTAGGGCCTCTAGAATCGCTGGGCCTACGAGGAGCTAACTTCAGTTAGTGACCAGGAGGTCCACGGGTCGCGTGTGCAGTGAGGAAAGTCACACGCGTGCTCCCATAGGTTTTCAATGGATGCGTAAAAGTTAGAAAGTTACTGCAGAAAGGGTCTTCTGGATGGACTACGATCTCAAGATTCAAAACACAGACACTAGAGATGTTTCTCTACACTTGGGCACCGGAGTGCCAGCTTTACCTCACCCACAGGAAGCGGATGCATAGGTCTCGAAGTGCGTCGGGTTTCTTCTATCGATTCAATGGAGCCTGATGACAAAGATGCTGCAGGCGGTCGGTCCAGAAGAGCTGCGTTGGATCCAAGGGTGGATCGGAGTTGTAGAAGACCTGAAAGCAGAGGGGCAATGTTCACAGTCACTAGCCAGTGACCGGCGTGGCACCAGGTAGGTACCAGGCGATGTCGGGTGCAAACAGGTGGTTAGGTGTAGCTTGTCTCCGCAGCCACGTGGTCCCTGAAGGTGGACGACCTCCAGGAGTTGAGTCACGAGCTGTCCCACGCAGGCTCTCGCTGTCGGCGGTGTCGGCGACTCGAAAGAAGCAAACAAGCCTTGGCAAAGGCAGGAGTCGTGGAAGTTCTAGAAAGCTGATTGTTCTGACCAGCAAGGTCAGAGGGGCTGCTCTTTTGGAGAGCAGCTAGGGCCAGTCTGGAGCAACCAGACCAGCATTGGTGATTTTAAAATAGGTCGCCAAAATGGCCACTAGCCAACGGGCCAGGGACCGGGCAGGCGCGTCGAGATGCAAAGTGCAGAGGGCCCCACGCAGATCGTGGAGATGCTGGAGGGCTCACCTTTGGTGCAGATGCTGCTCGGTGGTTGGGCTTCTCAGGACCCAAAGCACAACTTGGAGGGAGCCTCTGTCGTTGCGCTTGCAGCTTGTCGTCGGTCTTCCAAGATGGCTGGCTCCACGTGTCTCGGTGCCTCCACGGGTTCCTTCTTCTCAGGGACTGTGGATCGGGCGGTGAGAGGTCTGGAGGTCCAGGTCTTGTCGGGCTCGGGCTCCGGCGGGAGGCGGCGGCAAAACAGACGTTCAATAGCTGGTTGGCGCTTGCGTTAGCAAGATGGTCACTCCCTGACCATAGGAGAGATTTCCTTCAGTCCTCTGTGCAGCAGAGCGTCGAAGTTACCGTCTTCTTCTTGTGGTTAAGTTGATTCCAGGATGTCTGAAGTCTTAGGACACAGCTCCTACCTTTAAGCGGATTCTAGGGGCCGGACTACCTGCTAGGTCCCTCCCTAAGGGTGGGACCAGGAAGGGGGGTGGTTACACCCCCAATCCTTTGTCCAGCTCGCCCCAGGTCCGGGGCTGGTGTGCCCCAGGACCGGTTTGAACTGGCATATGCACCGAGGCTCCTTGTGAGCCTCAGGCATGTCTGGTTTCTTTCAAGCCCTACCTGACCAATACACAAAATCCTGTCTGGGGTGGTGCTCGCACCTCCCCTGGCAGGAAACTCTTTGTCCACGTCTCCCAAGCTGGAAGGACTCCCAGCAGCAGGAGGGAAGACTTGTGTCTGTGGTGGCAGCATCCATTTTGTGGAGCTGAGGCTATGTCTGATTTTACCCGGGTTTCAGGTACTGTACATGTCATGTCCCTCTAGAAGATTGGAATGCTAACCCCGTCGCCAGAATTGGCGAGGGGTTAGTATTCCAATTCGTATGACACCTTACTCGACATGCTTTTTATAAAGCCAAACCAAAGATAGCATTTAACCGCGAGGTTCATAATGCACTTAAGAGTATATGGTATGACGATATCTGGAAACGGTAGAAGGAAGTTGTTCCGACCACTGCAGACAGGCTCAGCTCATGCCAGAGCACCATCTCACATGGAACCAAGCACTCTGCCTTCAGGATTGTTAAGGCCTGCCATAGGAGTGACTTATAGGTTAACATGTGTCCCATTTAAGGTTAGGTATAGGTATACTACACCTAAGTAAGAGGTGGTTACACCAACTTACCCCAGCTGAGAGATCAGCCAGTTGTGTCAAATTTGTTAGGCCAAGCCTGGGGTGGCATAATACATGCTTCAGCCCCTGGCAGGCCTTAGATACACCAATGCCCTGGGTACCTAGTGTACACTGGTACAGGGGCTCACAGGGTGATCCACTTCCAATTGGTTATGCACCTAGGGTGCATAGTGTCAATTTAGTTAGAGAGAACAGCAGGCTGGGGGTCTGATTAGCAGGCCCATAGCCTCAATATGTCAAAAACCAGTGAAGCAAAAAGCAAAAATTTGGGGTGACCATAGGATAGCAGACTCTACTCTCCTACAATCAACCAACACCTTTTCTGGGGTCTGATGAGCCTCGGCATCGGGCGCCTTAACCCGGCACTCAGTTCATCCCGCAGCACCAGTTCTGCTTACCAAAAGTGGCCCACTAGGCACTCGCATTCCATGCCCGGCTCCACGCCAGCGAGCCGGGCTTCTTACCCATTTAAAGTTTGAGAATAGGTTGAGATCGTTTCGGCCCCAAGACCTCTAATCATTCGCTTTAGCAAATAAAACTGGGGGCTCAGAGCACCTGCTATCCTGAGGCAAACTTCGGAGGGAACCAGCTACTAGATGGTTCAATTAGTCTTTCGCCTCTATACCCAGGTCGGACGACCGATTTGCACGTCAAGACTGCAACGGACCTCCACCAGAGTTTCCTCTGGCTTCGCCCTTCCCAGGCATAGTTCACCATCTTTCGGGTCCTATCACGCACGCTCATGCTCCATCTCCCTGATGGAGCGGGCGAGATGGGCCGGTGGTGCGCCCGCCGCTGGAAGCGCGGCGGGATCCCACCTCAGCCGGCGCGCGCCACAGGGTTTCGCTCGGCACTCAGACTCGCGGACATGTTAGAATCCTTGGTCCATGTTTCAAGACAGGTCGGTGGGTAACCGACATCGCCGCAGACCCCTGGCACCCGTCATGGGCCTCCCAGCCCGACGGCGCGACGCGGTCGGGGCACACTGAGAACAGTCCGGCCCAGTCGACAGTCACGCCGGGAGCAGGGGGCCCGTCCCCCCTTCAACCGCCCAGGCGCGCCCCGAGGGTCGGCCGGGAACGGGATGCCCGAGGAACAGCGTGAGTGAGTCAAATCTCCCTCGGCCCCGTGGACACGGTGAAGCTGCTGCCCGGGGGGCTGTAACACCCTCTGCCGGAGCGCAGGGCCACCTGCCACCCCAAAGCCTTCCCAGCCGACCCGGAGCCGGTCGCGGTGCACCACCGCATAGGAAATGCACCCTGCGGGGCCGGGTAGGACCCGGGCGCCGGTCCCACGGAGGGGATCCGGCACTCCCAGGCCACCGACCTTCCCGCCGTGTTGAATCCTCCGGGTGGACTGCACGGACCCCACCCGTTTACCTCTCGATGGTTTCACACCCTCTTGAACTCTCTCCTCAAAGTTCTTTTCAACTTTCCCTTATGGTACTTGTTGGCTATCGGTCTCGTGCCCGTATTTAGCCTTAGATGTAGTTTACCACCCACTTTGGGCTGCATTCCCAAGCAACCCGACTCCGAGAATACCCGATCCCGGCGCCCCGGGGGCCACTACCGGCCTAACACCGTCAGCGGTGTGTGCCTCGATCAGAAGGACTTGGGCCCCCTGAGCGATGCCGGTGAGTTGGTCTTCTATATGCCACATTTCCCGCGCCTGCTGCTGGGCAGGGATTCGGCGCTGGGCTCTTCCCTCTTCATTTGCCGATACTGGAGGAATCCTGGTGAGTTTCTTTTCCTCCGCTTAGCAATATGCTTAAATGCAGCGGGTCACCACGTCTGATCTGAGGTCGTAGTTAGAAGAAAAACGCCAGAGCGTAGGGGGGAGCCGCCGGGGGAGACCAGGCCCCTGCCGGATCAGGGGCCTGGCGTCCAAGCAGCGCACGCACCCTCTTTCCCCGGATCAGATCTGGAGGGGGTCAGCCCTCCCCGGGAAGCTGGCCGCAGAGGTCGGCACCCGAGGCGCGTGCGCGCGGGCAGTCGGTGGGACATCACAGACAGGTGGCGGCACGCAGCCAGGCACCCCGGGACAGGCCCAGGGCAGACCAGTTGACAGGCCCCTTCTCAACCATGGAGGCTGCGAGGGGGACCCAACTGGCCCTCTGACCCGGGGCCCGCGGACACCTTGACAAGCAGGGGAGGCCTGCACGGGACCAACGGACCCTGTCCTGGGCCCTTGGTGGAGCAGCAGGCCAGGGGACGGGGTCCAGGGCCGGAGCAACCAACCCGGGGCCCGATAGGGCCCCTGGACGGGCACTCCCAGGCCCAGAGACGCAGGGAAAGCCTCCCCGGGCCCGCCGGACCCCGTTGTGGGACCCTGCCATGCGGCAGGACCGAGGACGGAGCCCAGGGTGGGGAGGCCACCCTCCCCGAGGCCCTCAGGGGCCCTGGCCGGAGCTCCTGATCCCAGCCAAGCAAGGAGAGGCTCCCTGGGCACAACGGAACCCCGTTCCGTCCCTTTGGCAGTGCGGCAGGCTGGGGGACGGGGCCCAGGGCCAGAGCATCTGATTCAGGGCCCAGCGGGGCCCCTGGACCCAGCAGGGGCTCCCAGGTCCAGAGGTGCAGGGGAAGCCTCCCCGGGCTCGCCAGACAGCATCCCGGGAACCCTGCCATGCAGCAGGACCGAGGACAGACCCCGGGGTGGGAAGGCTGCCCTCCCCGGGACCCTCAGGGGCCTCGGTTGGAGCTCCTGAACCCAGCCAAGCCAGGGGAGGCTCCCCGGGCACAACGGAACCCTGTCCTGAGCCTTTGGCAGTGCGGCAGGCTGGGAGACGGGGCCCAGGGCCAGAGCAATGGACCTGGGGCCCGGTGGGGGCCCCTGGATCCAGCCAGGGCTCCCAGGCCCAGAGGCGCAGGGGAAGCCTCCCCGGGTCCACCGGACCACGTTCCGGGTACCCTGCCATGCAGCAGGACCGAGGACAGAGCCCGGGGGGGAAGGCTGCCCTCCCCGGGGCCCTCAGGGGCCCCGGCTCCTGAACCCAGCCAAGCAAGGAGAGGCTCCCTGGGCACAACGAAACCCTGTTCCGGGCCTTTGGCAGTGCGGCAGGCTGGCGGATGGGGCCCAGGGCTAGAGCACCCGTCCCGGGGCCCGGCGGGGCCCCTGGACCCAGCCGGGGCTCCCAGGCCCAGAGGTGCAGGGGAAGCCTCCCCGGGCCCACCGGACACGCAGCAGGACCGAGGAGAGAGCCCGGGGTGGGGAGGCCCTCAGGGGCCTCGGTTGGAGCTCCTGAACCCAGCCAAGCAAGGGGAGGCTCCCTGGGCACAACGGAACCCCGTCCTGGGCCTTTGGCAGTGCGGCAGGCTGGGGGATGGGGCCTAGGGCCGGAGCACCCGACCCGGGGTCCAACGGGGCCCCTCGACCCAGCCGGGGCTCCTAGGCCGAGAGGCACAGGGGAAGCCTTCCCAGGCCTGCCAGACCCCGTCCCGGGCACCCTACCATGTGGCAGGACCGAGGACAGAGCCCAGGGTGGGGAGGCCGCCCTCCCCGGGGCACTCTGGGGCCCCGGTCAGAGCTCCTGAACCCAGCCAAGCAAGGGGAGGCTCCCCAGGCACAACGGAACCCCATTCTGGGTCTGTGGCAGTGCGGCAGGCTGAGGGACGGGGCCCAGGGCCGGAGCACCCCACCCGGGGCCCGGCAGGGCCCCTTGACCCAGCCGGGGCTCCCAGGCCCAGAGGCACAGGCCCGTCAGACCCTGTCCTGGGCACCCTGCCACGCGGCATGACCAAGGACGGAGCCCGGGGTGGGGAGGATGCCCTCCCCGGGGCCCCTGGGAGCCGCTGAACCCAGCCGAGCAGGGGAGGCTCCCCGGGCCCACGGGACCTCGTTTAGGCATCCTGCCACGCAGCAGGACCGAGGACGGACCCTGGGTTGGGGAGGCAGCCCTCCCTGGGGCCCCTGGACCCAGCCCAGCAAGGGGAGGCACCCTGGGCCCGCCGGACCCCATCCAGGGCAGCCTGCCATGCAGCAGGCCCAGGGACAGACCCAGGGCTGGGGCGGCATCCTGGCCCGTCCAGCTGCCGGCTGAGGACCGCTAGGCCGAGAGGGGTCCCAGAGCACCCTGTCCCTAGTAATCCAGAGGAAGGATACCCCCCTTTCTGGTAACCTGTGCACACCGCAAGACTGAGGGGACCCTAGGCGCAGAAGCGCCCGACCTCCTGGAGCCCTGGCTTGGATCGGGGAGGCAAATGAGCCTTCATTGGGACTTCCAGGGTTGCCCGGCCATCTGGTCGCCCCATCGGAAAGCATTGCGTGCGACCAGATTGGCCGAGGGAAAAGGTGTGACCAGATGGCCGGGATCGAAAGGACTCCCATCTGCCCGCCCCGAGCAGAGCCTTCGCGGTAGGGCCCCCGCCTGACCTTGCAGGTCTCCGGGGCTCTGCATCAGGGACCCTTGTTCCGGGCAGATAGACACTTGGCAGGCCGCAGGACGGGCACTCCCAAACCCCAGGCCCTGACCGAACCCCAGGCCCCGGGGCCGGTCCCTGCTTCTGAACCCAGCCAGGCCGGGGAGATCGGGGAGCCTGCCCAGGCATGAGGGATCCCTGTCCCGGGCACACGGACCCTCAGGACGTGTGCTCGTTTTCCACACATTTTTACAAAATTCTACATAGTGGCGCTACGCCAATTCCGCCCAGCCCTACTCATGTACGGTTAGTATCACATACGAGGCTTCCATCTAGAGATTCAAATCCAGTCTGTTTACACGACCCATAGGTTCACAGAGACAAAGGTAAGTCTGCGGTAAAGAAAGGCTTATCATACATGTGTATATGTGTGCTAGTGCCTAACAGAAGCTACTTGTTACCATGAACATGAGTTGTGCTAAACTACACTACTCTTTAGAGCAAGGATTGATGGGGGGGGGCAGAGGCGCATGTAGGGGCCTAGAGTAATAGGGTAGAATAAAAACAAACAAATAAACTCAATTCAGGACAGGACCCCTCATGTGCCAACAGTCACAGGCATGAGCACCAATCTACATGCATGAACCTCAGCAGGTTCTAAGACTCCTTCCTTCATTCATTACAACACGGCATACATTCATACATTGATACATTTAAGCAGCTCAATGTGCGTCTCGTAATGTCACTGTTAGGAGTGAGTGTGCGTGGGTTTGAATGTCAAATTAAACTGTTCTCTAATGAAGAGGCCACATGCGGGTAGGAGCTCGGCCATACAAGGACAACGCCTGTATGCTGAGCTAGTTGAGGGCACTGGCAAGACTTCACGACAATACCTATATGTTACCATCTGATTTTACGGAGTGCGGCTCTGCCTTCATTTGTAGTGACATACACAACTGAGCCGAGGCCTGTGGAAAGCAGAATCAGATGCCCAGCACTCTCAAGGCGGAAGGGGTCTGTGGTGATGGGTCTCAGTGGCTCTGCATAGGATGGCTAGTACTCTCAAGGCCAGCCTGCTGGCGGAAGGGGTCTGTGGTAATGGATCTCAGTGGCTGTGCATGGGATGGCTAGTACTCTCGAGGCTAGCTTGCTGGCGGAAGGGGTCAGTGGTGATGGGTCTCAGTGGCTGTGCATGGGATGGCTAGTACTCTTGAGGCCAGCCTGCCGGCGGAAGGGGTCTGTGGTGATGGGTCTCAGTGGCTGTGCATAGAATGGCCAGTACTCTCAAGACCAGCCTGCCGGCGGAAGGGGTCTGTGGTGATGGGTCTCAGTGGCTGTGCATAGGATGGCCAGTACTCTCAAGGCCAGCCTGCTGGCAGAAGGGGTCTGTGGTGATGGGTCTCAGTGGCTGTGCATAGGATGGCCAGTACTCTCAAGGCCAGCCTGCCGGCGGAAGGGGTCTGTGGTGATGGTGTTATTCAAGTAAGAAACTGCGGGAGATAGGTGAGAAAGGTGATGTTGAGGTAAATATGCCTCTATTTGAGAAATCGGCCAGCCCAGAATCTGACTTCATTAAGAAGAAGATCTGGTCTGTGGGCTACTTAATGTTAGATCCCTCCCCAAACACGTTACTGAGATCCAACTGCTCCTCGAGGTGCACCATTTGGACCTGCTACTCCTGACTGAGACCTGGACGCTTCTTGACTCTAGTCTTGAACTTGGTCTGGCTTGCCCCCCAGGCTATAAGGGCCCGATTCACAGAACTAACTTAAAACAAAGTTCTAAACTTACTGCCATTTTAGTATTCACAGAAGGCACTTACTCATTTTGGTATTCACAGAAGTTAGGAGTCCTAACTTTAGGACTCCTAAATGCCTTCTGTGAATACCGAAAGTCTTAAAATTAGGATTTTTCTCAATTTAGTAGCAGTAAATTTAGGACTCCTAACTTTAGGACTCCTAAATGCCTTCTGTGAATACCGAAAGCCTTAAAATTAGGATTTTTCTCAGTTTAGTAGTAGTATAGTTAGGACTCCTAACTTTAGGACTCCTAAAGGCCTTCTGTGAATACGGAAAGTCTTAAAATAAGGATTTTTCTCAATTTAGTAGTAGTAAAGTTAGGACTCCTAACTTTAGGACTCCTAAATGCTTCTGGGAATACCGAAAGCCTTAAAATTAGGATTTTTCTCAGTTTAGTAGTAGTAAAGTTAGGAGTCCTAACTTTAGGACTCCTAAACTGAGAAAAATCCTAATTTTAAGACTTTTGGTATTCACAGAAGGCGTTTAGGAGTCCTAAAGTTAGGACTCCTAACTTCTGTGAATACCGAAATGAGTAAGTGTCTTCTGTGAATACAAAAATAAGTAAGTGCCTTCTGTGAATACGAAAATGGTAGTAAGTTTAGGATTTTGTCTTAAGTTAGTTCTGTGAATCTGGCCCTAAGATTTTCCAAAAGCTTAGGACCACAGGCAGAGGGGGTGGGGTGGGTTTTATGTTTAAGGATGGTTGGGACTTTGCTTCTTTAGATATTGACGTAGCAGAGGGTTTTGAGCTCCTGGGGTTCTCCTTAAAAGACCCCAGGGGGCATCTTCTGGATGGCATAGTATGTTACAGACCTCCGGGTGCTATCAGTCCATCTCAGCTGCAGCGCTGATAGATATTTTTAATAATATGGCTGTTAGCCATTCGAGATTGCTCATTGCAGGGGATTTCAATCTTTGGCACAATGGGACCCTAGACACTGGTTGCCATACCCTCTTTCAATCCTGCGAAAGCCTGGGCTTATTCCAGGGAGTAACCGGACCTACACATATTAAGCGACATATGCTTGATTTAATTTTTACGGAAGAGAGGGCGATTGATCGTATGGAAATTCTCCCGGTTGATTGGACCGATCACCATCTGATTAAATTCTTGATGGCCATCCCAAGCCGGGGAGCTACTGCCTTGAGGGATGTGAAGAACTTCCTGGGTAGGAACTGGAAGAGGTTGTTGGAAAAAGCGACACAGGCACCACTGTTCCCTTTTAATGGGGATGTTTGTGCACTCAACTCAGTAGAAGAGAATTATATGGCCTTCTGTAGCCACATCACTGACACTATTAATTATATTGCTCCTGTGAAACGCTGTAAAAATAGAGGTAGACCCTCCGCCAGGTGGTTTAATGAGAAACTTAGAAATCTTAAATCTAAATACAAACAGGCAGAACGTAAATGAAGGAAGCGCTATACAGATGAGGATAAGGCAGCTTGGAAAGTGGCCATATCTCTGTATAAAAAAGAAATCTGTGCAGCCAAACAGGAATACTTCGCTGAGATCATTCTAAACTCGTCAAACACATCTAAATGTATTTTTAAACTAGTTGAGGATCTCACTAACCCTCAATGCTCTCAAAACCAGACCCAGCCCACTCAGGATCTCTGTGACAGCTTGGCTAGTTTATTCCACGAAAAAATTACCAATATTATCATGGGGCTAAAAAATGACACCTCCAGGGCGGTAGGAAGTGTGATTCCTAAAGTAGCTACTCTAGCTGATAGTGAGAGCAGAGTGCCCTATGTTGACACACAGTTTGGGGAAGTGATTGGTAAACTGAGTCTCTTGGACCACTTTGAGATCCTCTCGGAAGAGAAATTCAGTAGGCTTGCTATGGGCATCTCCTCAGGCTCTCCTTTGAAGCCCCTTCCTCATAAAATCTGGAAGGAACTTGCCTCAGAATTGTTTTCTAGGCTTTGACAGATTTGTAACCAGTCACTTTCTAGTGAAGTGGTACCCTCTGGCTGGAAACAGTCTGTAGTTATGCCACTTTTGAAAAAGGCCACCCTAGATACAACCTGCCCGGGCAATTATCGGCCCATCTCCCTCCTCCCCTACCCAGTGAAAATTCTTGAACGTTGGGTTAGCAAATCCCTGTCAGTTTTTGTGGAACAGACCAACTACCTGGCAGATGTACAATTTGGCTTCCGTCCAGAACACGGATCTGAGTCAGCTCTGGTGATCGTGATGGACGATCTGCGTCAGTTGGCAGACAGGGGACAATCAGCAATCCTTATTTTGCTTGACCTGTCTGCCGCTTTCGACACGGTCAACCATGATATCTTGCTAACCCGTCTAGAGGAGGTGGGAGTAGTGGGCACTGCCCTAGAATGGTTTCGATCATATCTTTCGGGCAGATGCCAAGCAGTGGCTCTCCCACCGTTCCAGTCAGCTTTTACCAACATCTGTCATGGGGTTCCACAAGGATCTGCTATCAGCCCGATCTTATTCAACATCTATTTGAGCCCATTGATTAATATCATTCGAGCTCATAATGTAAAACTGATAAACTACGCGGATGATACTCAGATTATTCTGTCTCTTGATGGAATTCAATCTAACGCCCTGGAGGAGTTTCATGCATGTATGCATAATACTGCGCAGTGGCTACGAAATAATTTCCTACAATCTAATTCGTATAAGACCGAAATTTTGCACTGCACAGTTGGGAAGGTCCCCTTACCCCTTCCTGGCAATTTCTGGCCTCTTGGCACTTCCGCTCCCCTGGCACCGTCCATGACAGTACGAAATTTGGGAGTTATGTTCAATGCCAATCTGTCATTGGAGACCCAGGTGAACAAGACGGTAGGCTGTTGCTTTGGCCTTATGAGAGCCCTAAGGAAGATTCTTCCATTGCTCCCAGTCTCGGCCAGAGCATTGACCGTTCAAGGCACCATCTTAAGTAGACTTGACTACTGCAACGCCCTACTGTTGGAATCTCCCAAATATTTAATCCAGAGATTACAACGTGTTCAGAATACTGCAGCAAAATTAGTTGTGTCCAGACTACGCAGCTCTTCTGCTTCGCTGTGCCTGTCCGAGCTACACTGGCTCCTGGTGCAGCAAAGGATTTTTTTAAAATCCCTTTGCATTGGGTTTAGGGCGCTACATGGACTGGGCCCCAAGCCACTGCAGAAGAAATTGGTCTGGTATGCCCCAGTCCATAGTCTCCGCTCTTCTTCTGCATGTCTGGCAACAGTACCTAGATTTATCAGGGCTAGACTAGGAGGTTGATCTTTTTGTTATGCTGTCGCAAAACTCTGGAATAAGCTTCCACCTGCAATCAGACAATGTAGTACTTTGTCGCAGTTTAGGAAAAGCGTCAAAACATGGCTGTTTCCTAGAGATTGATTCTACTACTCCTGAGTACCGCTCTTTTTAAGGTTCCATTATACTTTCCTCCCTCCCGTTTGTGTTGGTCTGTGTTCACGCATCTCTAGCGCCGAGGTACCCGTAGGGTGTTTGTCGCGCTCTACAAATACTATATACAATACAATGCAATACGATGGGTCTCAGTGGCTGTGCATAGGATGGCCAGTACTCTCGAGGCCAGCCTGCTGGCGGAAGGGGTCTGTGGCGATGGGTCTCAGTGGCTGTGCATAGGATGGCTTGTACTCTTGAGGCCAGCCTGCCCACTGAAGCAGTCTGTGGCGATGGGTCTCAGTGGCTGTGCATAGAATGGCCAGTACTCTCGAGGCCTGCTTGCCCGCTGAAGGGGTCTGTGGCGATGGGTCTCAGTGGCTGTGCATAGGATGGCTAGTACTCTCGAGGCCAGCCTGCTGGCGGAAGGGGTCTGTGGCGATGGGTCTCAGTGGCTGTGCATAGGATGGCTTGTACTCTTGAGGCCAGTATGCCGGCGGAAGGGGTCGGTGGTGATGGGTCTCAGTGGCTGTGCATAGGATGGCTAGTACTCTCAAGGCCACCCTGCTGGTGGAAGGGGTCTGTGGTTATAGGTCTCAGTGGCTGTGCATAGGATGGCCAGTACTCTCAAGGCCAGCCTGCTGGAGGAAGTGGTCTGTGGTGATGGGTCTCAGTGGCTGTGCATAGGATGGCCAATACTCTCGAGGCCTGCCTGCCCGCTGAAGGGGTCTGTGGCGATGGGTCTCAGTGGCTGTGCATAGGATGGCTTGTACTCTTGAGGCCAGCCTACCCACTGAAGGGGTCTGTGGCGATGGGTCTCAGTGGCTGTGCATAGGATGGCCAGTACTCTCGAGGCCTTCCTGCCCGCTGAAGGGGTCTGTGTCGATGGGTCTCAGTGGCTGTGCATAGGATGGCTAGTACTCTCGAGGCCAGCCTGCTGGCGGAAGGTGTGTGTGGCGATGGGTCTCAGTGGCTGTGCATAGGATGGCTTGTACTCTTGAGGCCAGCCTGCCGGCGGAAGGGGTCTGTGGTGATGGGTCCCAGTGGCTGTGCATAGGATGGCTAGTACTCTCAAGGCCAGCCTGCTGGTGGAAGGGGTCTGTGGTTATAGGTCTCAGTGGCTGTGCATAGGATGGCCAGTACTCTCGAGGCCTGCCTGCCCGCTGAAGGGGTCTGTGGCGATGGGTCTCAGTGGCTGTGCATAGGATGGCCAGTACTCTCGAGGCCTGCCTGCCCGCTGAAGGGGTCTGTGTCGATGGGTCTCAGTGGCTGTGCATAGGATGGCTAGTACTCTCGAGGCCAGCCTGCTGGCGGAAGGGGTCTGTGGCGATGGGTCTCAGTGGCTGTGCATAGGATGGCTTGTACTCTTGAGGCCAGCCTGCCGGCGGAAGGGGTCTGTGGTGATGGGTCTCAGTGGCTGTGCATAGGATGGCCAGTACTCTCAAGGCCAGCCTGCTGGTGGAAGGGGTCTGTGGCGATGGGTCGCAGTGGCCTCTTTTGTGGGGTGATTGACTTCCTACTCCTGCCTGATGCTGATTTGAGGCTGGAGTTTCAATGATACACAAATGTTGCGCACTAAGGTGATCTTTTAAGAGGCTACCTCTGGTTGGACTCTTTGGATTGTTGTTTCACATGGTTGAGTGTGTGTTTGTTTGGGTCGGAAGTGGTGATCAGCTTTGTGTTCTGCTGACATGATCTAGGGCCGAGTGTTATAACTGAGAGTACATCATAGATCCGGTGTCTGGAGCGACGCCAAGATGTCCGAATGGGTTTGGAGGTTGTATGTGAGGAGATAGCTAGCATTGACTCAGTCAAGTCTACACTTCAGCGGATGGGATGGTTCAGGAAACTATGTTCATTCGTTTTGAGGTCTGGCTGTCAGACTTGCTGGGCTGCAGGATCTCTGCGATGCTCAGCCGGTCCTTGTGTCTGAAGCAGCAGAGCACTGGAAGGGGCCCTGTGGTGATAAGGGCTGCACTATGGAGAACAAACTCTGATAGTTCTGAGTGGACATTCAAACTGGATGTAAAGTTATGCCCCTATGGGACTCTGCTCCTGGATGGCCTGCTTGCAAGGCGGGGACTGCTCTGTGTCCAAAGTCTGAGAAGTGGCCCACAAAGCAGGCAGTGGCGGTGCAGACCATGTTGTCCTCTGGCGACACTCATGGTGGTGGGCACTGGCTCATATCCCAGACCTCCACACTCTACTGCTGGCATTTCTGCCCAGCTGGACTGCCGCTTTACTGGACTAGGCACATGGACTATCATTATTACAGGCCCTGTGTATGACTGAACTATTGATCCGCCAGCGCAGTCCGAAGGAAACTAACAAACGCCGCCCCCTTCCCAGACCTGAGCCAGGAACTTCCTTACGGTGCCCCAATCTTTATTTCATGTGGGGCGCCGTGCTGATAACAGAAAAAGTGTGCGATGTTCAAACATACAAGCGAGCACCCCACAGTGGATAACAGATTCACAGCCCTGTTTAGCGAAACGACAGTCGGGGCAAATGAAAACATCTAGTGCTTCTGTGGAGTGCTCGTACACAAAGGGAAAAGTAGTTCCTTTTCCAGTTCCTAAAATGGGACAAGTGGAGGGATACAAGCAACGCCACACTGCTCGGTGGGAGTGAACAACCAATGAAAAAGAGGGACAAAGAAAAAGGATTGATCACTAGCAAGCAAGGATTTTCAACGGACACTGAAACAAACAAATGAAAAGCAGTGGATTTGCTTTAACCCCACAAAGAAGTATTTACTAAAGAATGTATACAGGAGGTCTCGAATACTTGACCTAAAAAGAAGGGGCCATTGTAAGAAGAATATTTGTGGGTTCATAATGGTCAGAAAGGGTTGGGATGACTCAAAGAGAGAAGGGATGGGGCAAATGTTGAAAGGAGTATTTGGGGGCATATTATCAAGACCGGCGTTAAAATTATCGCCGCTTTAGCGGCAGGAAACTGATGCTAAAGTGGCGATAATGGGCTTGATAATATGCCGCAGAGAATTCCAATAGAAGCTCATGTTCTGGTGTGAACATGGGCTTCTATTGGAATTCTCCAGGGCGTATTATCAAGCCCATTATCGCCACTTTAGCATCAGTTTCCTGCCGCTAAAGCGGCGATAATTTTAACGCCGTTCTTGATAATATGCCACTTTTTTTCTTCTCTTTTTTATATTAAACTGAAATTAACATGCATACACATATACACATGACACTTGGTAAGGTTATTTTGGCAGGTGTGAGAAAGCAGGACCTGTTTGCAGTGCACCCCCACTTATCTCCCCCATTGTGACTACTAGGAGCTGGTTTACTGACTGATCGTACCTTGGGCTCTGCTAACCAGACCCAGGGCCTGTGCTCTGATTAAAAGTACATTTCAATTTGGTATAATTACAATTGGCAATGACAGACCCCTGTAACTCCCTAGTAGATAAGAAGGTAAGGGGAATTGAAACTACCTATAAGTCCCTAGAACATAATAGGGCAGGGAGTTTTAGAAGCCCCATAGATTCCCGCACAGGAGTGTGCACTCCTGTGTTGCCTGCTGTCATTTTAAAAGCCAGTCCTGCTTTGCGGGCTCCTTTAAAACTTTATTCATTTGCAAATTCGACTTTGAAATTAAAGACACTTCCAAAGTCTCAAACTACCTTATTTTTACATATAAGTCACTCCTAAGGTCTCCACTAGGTACCCGAGGGGCAGGGTGCCTCATAACTATAAACAGGGACATTATAAGATATGTTTTATACGCCCTGGGGGGGGACAAACTGCCAATTCTGTTTCCCCCTTGTAGTGAATGGCTCCATAGGCTAATATTGAGATATTTTATTCAAGTATAAGTATTGACAGGAACCACCTAAAAATGCACTCCAAGGTATCTAATTAATAGTTAAAATAAATCCAACAACTTGCCTCTGTTAGATTTATAATAATTGTTACAGAAAAAAAGGTATTACACTTTCTTTTCTGTGAGCCAAAATCCAGCTTTCCAGCTGCCCTCTTATGATTGGACAGCCTCTCCCAGGCTGAGCCAAAGCTGCTTGATGAGGTGCGAAGAGTTCTTTCAGGGTAGACAATGGATTTCCTGTAGGTGGAGAACTTTAGCTGCAGAATCCAAAAGGTGGCAAGAGGATGACGAGCCAAACTGGTCTTCAGAGGGAGCATGCCGATTCAGGACCAGCACAGGCTGACTCCACATCCTGCACCCCCAGCCACACAGGAGCCTCAGTAATTAGATTATTGATGGGGTTGGAAAGAGTGTGTCAGTGAAACGTACCTTCACCTGTGGGTTTGCTTAGCCGGATCTAACCCCAAAGGACAGGCTTCCCCCATGTTGAGAGAATAGTGCTTTCTGGGACATGAATATGCCACTCTTTGGAGGTAGTGGTCATACACCTGGGTGGTACCCTGCATCACATTGGTCACGATTGCCCCCCTGCTTGATACCCAGAAACTGTGAATAAATATGGGAGAGATATATAGCTCCTCAGATCCGCTGCCTGAAACTACAAGGAGAAGAAGGACTGCTCTTCTGGAATCCAGATCTGCACCCAAAGGACTGCACTTTGAAGGACTGCAGCTGCTGCACATTCTGCTAATACAGCCCGAAGAAGTTTGTCTTACTTGAAAAAGGATTAACAAGTGGACTTCCTGTAAGCTCCGGGTTAACAGAGCCCACCTGCATCATCACCCCAAAAGTCCCCATCCTGGAGTGTGTCCAATGGATTTTTAAGGCTTTAGCCAGGCGCATTATGGGAATTGTAGTCCAGACATCCCAAGGACCATCTAGGAGATTCCAACCCCTTGGATTTGTGTTTCAGACACTTTGAATCCTTATGAGGAACTTCGGGAAGAATTTCCAGACATTTTGTGAAGTTTGGGATTTTTTTTCAAAACGCTCCATAAGGTGACCGACTTGGCATCCGGCTACCTTCAACTGAAACCCAGATTTCAGGTTCGTCCTGCTGAAAGCTGAGGAGATCCAGACATCTAAGGTTTGACTGAGGTCTCGTCGAGAAGCTTTCCGATGACATTGCATCAAAATCGGCCTGCTGGAGGGGGACCACTCAATGTTAAGAGAAAAATCCTCCAGAAAAGTTTCTAAGTGCAAAGGTAAAATGAGGACTGAGGCCTCCCGTTTAGTGTATCCAACTAGGGCTTCATCGCGGTCGGCCTCAAATTTGACTAGGTCCCGTTCAGGCGCAACCAGATGTCCTGATTTGGCGCTATAGGTCTGTCAGTTCTAGAAAGTGTTTATACATTGTATTTTTGTCGTTTTGCTGTCTAATTGTTCATAAAAATATAATCTATTTTTATCAATTAGAGTTGGAATTTTAGTATGTGTTGTGTCTTACTTATTTAATGTATTCATTTTTTTTAAATGCTTTACACACCGATCTCCTAAGTATAGCCTGGCTGCTCGTTGCCAGCTACCAAGTGTTGAGCAAGGGAATAATGTATTGAGACCCTAACTGGACCTTTTATTGTGTTTGTAGCCTTATTACTAGTGGTAAGTCGCTACTTAGCACTAATAATACTCCACTTTCCAACAGCTGGAGAAAACACGCTATATAAATACCCATATGTGCATCGAAGCACCAACATTTACATGGTCAAATGTGCACAGTTATCTTGTGGTGAAGTCTGCAATTTTTGTAATGACTTTTCATAGAGGTTTAGTAGCAGGCGTAAACTCTTCTACATATAAACATATATGTACAAACAAGCAGCAAATCCTTGTGGGGGAATCCTGGTTGCAGGAAGATACGCTGCAGAGTTTCCATTGTGAGAAGGTTTGATTTGGCTACCTTACCCACTTCCACACTGCATGTATTTGCAGCTTTGCATCCGTGGTTATTTCCGAGGTTCCTTACCTCCTTACATATTTTTGGCGGTGGTCCTAGATCATCAGGCCAGGCACAAAAAGGGTCATAGGTTTTCCAGTCCCCACAGGTGGGTATTTTTATTGCATGTCTTAGTGTCATCCATCGGTCAACGGCCCAGAAGCAACGGAAGATTTCTGATATTCCAAAGTCCTTTGGGTTTCCAATTTCAGAAGTATCTGTGCGTCATCTGAGTAATTATAGCAGGTGTAGTCAAAACCATTGATCAGATCTGGTAATGATTTCATGTAGATGTAGAAAAGCACGGGTGAGATGAAGTGGCAGCTGGTGACATTTGAAAGTGGTGAGCCCTAAAAGTTCGGTAAGAGTGCCTTAGGGCGAGCGAGCATAGCGTGCAAGCCCGATCTGCATAGGGGAGGTTTGGGGGGAGGGTTGGGTTTTCCCTCTGAGAAAATTTTGAAAAATGAGTGGGCGCATTTCTTTCTTTCTGTCCATCTGACTGTTTATGTCATTTGCCTGTTATTGGTCCTTCCATTTGCCCTTTGATTCTCCCAAGTCTGCTTTTCTTCAGAGTACCTGTAGCGCATTATACTCTTTTCCAAATTATCTGTAACATTCTTGTACGTCTCTCTATCTATCTATCTATCTATCTATCTATCTATCTATCTATCTATCTATCTATCTATCTATCTATCTATCTATCTATCTATCTATCCATCTCCCCGTTTTAGGCGCAAAAAGTGGGGGGGCTCGAAATTCTCCACACTCGCCCCCTCCTTCTGGAACTCCCTACCAGCCCACCTCAGATCTTCCACCGAATACTCTCACTTCCGAAAGGTGCTGAAAACCTTTTTATTCCTACAAGCCTTCCCACTATAAACCTCTCCACTCCCTCTTGACTTTCCTGTTCTCTAAAGGTTCAGCACTCCATAGCGCCAAGAAACCGCCAGGTGAACGTGCGCTTTATAAATGTTTTAAACTCAACTCAAACTCTATCTATCTGTCTGTCTGTCTGTCTGTCTGTCTGTCTGTCTGTCTATCTATCTATCTATCTATCTATCTATCTATCTATCTCCCCGTTTTAGGCGCAAAAAGTGGGGGGGCTCGAAATTCTCCACACTCGCCCCCTCCTTCTGGAACTCACTACCAGCCCACCTCAGATCTTCCACCGAATACTCTCACTTCCGAAAGGCGCTGAAAACCTTTTTATTCCTACAAGCCTTCCCACTATAAACCTCTCCACTCCCTCTTGACTTTCCTGTTCTCTAAAGGTTCAGCACTCCATAGCGCCAAGAAACCGCCAGGTGAACGTGCGCTTTATAAATGTTTTAAACTCAACTCAAACTCTATCTATCTATCTGTCTGTCTGTCTGTCTGTCTGTCTGTCTGTCTGTCTGTCTGTCTATCTATCTATCTATCTATCTATCTATCTATCTATCTATCTATATCTGCCTGTCTCTCTCTATCTGTCTCTCTCTCTGTCTATCTCTAACTCACTCACGTTACACACACAAAAGCGCTCTTGGAATAACAGCCTCCACCCCTCTCCACGGCTTACAGAGCACACACAAGCACTCACGTACTCACCGCCTCCAACCCTCTCCACTGCTTACAGAACACGCACACAAGCACTCACGGACTCACCGCCTCCACCCCTCTCCACCGCTTACAGAACATACACACAAGCACTCGTGGACTCACCACCTCCACCCCTCTCCACAGCTTACAGAACACACAAGCACTCGCAGACCCACAGCCTCCACCCCTCTCCACCTCCTATAGAACACACACACGAGCGCTCATGGACACACCACCTCCACCCCTCTCTGCCGCTTACAGAACACACACGCTAGCACTCACCGGAGTCACTGCCTCCACCCCTCTCCACCACTTACAGATTACAAAACACACACACTAGCACTCGCGGACTCACAGCCTCTACCCCTCGCCACCACTTAAAGAACACACACACAAGCGCTCATGAACTCACCACCTCCTTCCCTCTCCACCGCTTACAGAACACACACACAAGCACTCACAGACTCACCGCCTCCACCCCTCTCCACCGCTTACAGAACACACACAAGCACTCACCGGAGTCACTGCCTCCACCCCTCTCAACCACTAACAGAACACACACACTAGCACTCGCGGACTCACCGCCTCTACCCCTCGCCACCACTTAAAGAACACACACTCAAGCGCTCATGGACTCACCACCTCCATCCCTCTCCACTGCTTACAGAACACATACACAAGCACTCACGGACTCACCGCCTCCACCTCTCTCCACCGCTTACAGAACACACAGAAGCACTCGCAAACCCACAGCCTCCACCCCTCTCCACCTCCTACAGAACACACACACAAGCGCTCACGGACTCACCACCTCCACTCCTCTCTGCCGCTTACGGAACACATACACAAGCACTCACTGACTTTCCGCCTCCACCCCTCTCCACTGCTTACAGAACACACACACTAGCACTCACCAGAGTCGCCGTCTCCACCCCTCTCCCCTGCTTACAGAACACACACACAAGCACTCACTGGAGTCACTGCCTCCACCCCTCTCCACTGCTTACATAATACACACACAAGCACTCACTGGAGTCACTGCCTCCACCCCTCTCCACCACTTACAGAACACGCACACTAGCACTCGCGGACTCACCGGTTCCACCCCTCGCCACCGCTAAAAGAACACACACACTAGCACTTGTGGTCTCACTGCCTCCACCCCTCTCTGCCGCTTACAGAACACACACACAAGCACTCACGGACTCACCGCCTCCACCCCTCTCTACCGCTTACAGAACACACACACTAGTACTCACGGACACACCACCTCCATCCCTCTCCACCGCTAACAGAACACACACACAAGCACTCACCAGAGCCACCCATCTGCCCCTCTGCACCGCTTACAGAACACCCAAACAAGCACTCACGGACTCACCGCCTCACCCCTCTCCACTGCTTACAGAACACACACACAAGCACTCACCGGAGTCAACGCCTCCACCCCTCTCCACTGCTTACAGAAAACCCACACAAGCACTCACGGACTCACTGCCTCCACCTCTCTCCACCGTTTACAGAACACACACACAAGCACTCACCGGAGTCACCGCCTCCACCCCACTCCACTGCTTACAGAATGCACACACAAGCACTCACAGACTCACCGCCTCCACGCCTCCAACGCTTACAGAACACAAACACAAGCACTCACCGGAGTCAATGCCTCCACCCCTCTCCACTGCTTACAGAACACCCACACAAGCACTCACGGACTCACTGCCTCCACCTCTCTCCACCGCTTACAGAACACACACACAAGCACTCACCGGAGTCACCGCCTCACCCCTCTCCACTGCTTACAGAATGCACACACAAGCACTCACGGACTCCCCACACCCACAAGCACTCACAGACTCACTGCCACCACCCCTCTCCACTGCTTACAGAACACACACACAAGCACTCACGGACTCACTGCCACCACCCCTCTCCACTGCTTACAGAACACACACACAAGCACTCGTGGACTCACCACCTCCACCCCTCTCCACCACTTACAGAACATACACAAGCACTCGTCAGCTCACCACCTCCACCCCTCTTCACCGCTTACAAAACACACACACAAGCACTCACGGACTCATCACACACACAAGCACTCATGGACTCACTGCCACCACCCCTCTCTACCACTTACAGAACACACACACAAGCACTCGTGGACTCACCACCTCCACCCCTCTCCACCGCTTACAGAACACCCACACAAGCACTCACGGACTCACCACCTCCACCCCTCTCCGCTGCTTACAAAACACACACAGAAGCACCCACTGGCGTCACCGCCTCAACCCCTCTCCACTGCTTACAGAATTCACACACAAGCACTCACGGACTCCCCACACACACAAGCACTCACAGACTCACTGCCACCACCCCTCTCCACTGCTTACAGAACACACACACAAGCACTCGTGGACTCACCACCTCCACCCCTCTCCACCGCTTACAGAACACACACACAAACACTCACAGACTCATCACACACACAAGCACTCACAGACTCACCGCCACCACCCCTCTCCACCACTTACAGAACACACACACATGCGCTCACGAACTCACTGTAGCCGGCCTTGGCTTGACAATGGAATGATCTGTGTGCCACACTACTTGCCTCCTTAGAGTGACCAGCGACGGAGTGCCCAGCGACGGGGACCCTGATTGGTCGGCTTTGGGTTAGTGTCCAGTGCCCAGCAAGGCTCAGTATCAATGCCCTTCATTAAGTCACTGACCTTTAGAGGCCTGAATTTGGTGTGCTCAGCATTCACACTACCCGGGTTTCTTTAGCGGAGAAGTAGTAGTGCCAGCCCATTGCCCACACATTCAGTGGCATCAAATCATGGGCCTCTGCCCCGTCCTTAGCTGCTGGATGTCACCTTTCCAGAAGCGAAGCTCATGCCGCTGTCAGACTCAGACCAGGGCCACAAGAGGGCCGGTTGGGCTGGTGCGGCCTATAGACGTTACTCCAGACTTCCCGGCAGGCGCAGCAATTTCGCCAGAGCTTCCATTCCCCACAGTGCCTCGCTCACTGTCTGCAAGCGAGGCCCCTGCAGGATTGGCTTGAGCTGCAAAACTCGCCGCTAGGAGACTGGGGGTTGCGGCTTTGAACCCCCGGTCCCCGAATGTGCAGGTGGAGAGATTAGTTAGTGTGCATGATGGGCTGGCTGGAGAAAGGCAGCCGTACAACCCAACATGTGCACTTTGTGACCCTAGGCTAGGTGTTATGTACTGCCTACTGTGATGTATACTGGTGTTAGCTCCACCCCCTTCAGAGCTGCCGCCGAAGCAGAAATTTTGTGAAAGTTAATGATTTTGTGTTGAAAAGCAAAGGTGAGATGACTGACCCTTGAGGGACGTCTGCTTTAAAGCTCTACGGTTTAGAAGAGAATGGAGGAGCACGTATGAGATTTGTTTTGGCGTGTAGGTAAGATTTGATCCAAGGGAAGGATGTGACCTCTATTCTGCGGCTGCCCGCTAGGGCCATTTGGGCATTTCCCCACCCCCACTACTAATATGGGACTCTAGGAGGAGTCCCCTTACCAGGCGCGTCACTTCCGGCGCTCCAAGGAGGTGGGGAGGTATTTATGCCTCCCCCGGCCATCTTGGCGTCCTCTTTGCGCTGGACACGCCATCTGGTGGGTCGTGCTGTTGGTCTGCTGCTGGACATGCTGAAGTGCGGTCAGTCGGTCGCATCCGGTACTGAGGTGAGTGCAGTCCCCACCCCTCCTGTCCCACCACGTAAGGCCATGGCTAGTGTGGGACCCCTCCTAGCTGCAAATTCTTTGGCCTGGCCCGCAGTAGGTCAGCTGCTGTTGGTACCTGCGGGTGGGGTGCTGGCGAGGGATTGGGACGGGGGCAGGGTAAGGGGGGACACACTTCCTGGCCTCACACCGTGCAGGCATCCGAGCAACCGTACACAAAGGAGTGCCACTAGCTGCTCTCACCATTCCATAGTGTAGTATCCAGCTGGATACATTCTAGTGTTCCACTGCCGATGTAACCCACACTAGACACCCACCCACCACAGGCGTCACCCGTCAGGTGACCCTGGGCCAGTTACAGTACCCTACACGATGTGTCTGAACCCTCTTTTATCCAGCATGTGGGCCTAGGGCCCCAGTCACCACATTGGCGACGAGGGGGTCTGACCCTGTGTGCTTGCTGGCAGCCGCTCTCATGACCGTCGTGGGAAGAGGCGCGAGCCAGAGTATGCAGCACCCCCCCCACCTGCTGCCAGCGTGCACCAACATGAGGCAGGACAGGGCATGAGGGCCGCAGACAGCAAATCCATCGGCGTCCGTTGTTGGTGCCCCGCAGTCGCCCGCCGTAGTGGAAGAGAAGAGGCTGTTCGGCAGCCGCCATCCACCTACTGAGAGGCTGAGCGAGCTGGTGAGGAGCGCGAATGAGCCTGTAAAGTGCTGTCAGCGGGACTCTGATGAAGTGTAGGTGCACCATGACCCATAGAAGTATGACACGCCCACACAGTGCTGCGTCCCCCGCGTGACGCTGCAACAGTAAGCTGCACCCTGTGCCGAAAGAAAGGAGCCCCCTCTCCAACGATGCGGACGGCACCCTGCTTGCCAGAACAGCTCCTATATATCAGAAACCTGCCGCCAACTGTGCCAGGGAAGATAGTGCCAATATCGGCAACCGTTATCATAACACACATCAGTACATAATCATAATAAAACACATGACACTGAATGTAAGTGGAGAAATATTGCTGCAGGTTTATTAGCATAATAAATATGCAAACACGGTGGGTTATCTTACGGGCGATCCCAGGGCAGGCCAGCCCCATGCCGCCTGCCCGTCTGATAAGCCTAGAGTCACCATGGCAACGCCAATTGGTGACCACCAAATGTTGGGAGGGTCCCCCCCCTCCCATCCGTGGACCTCCAGTCCACATGCTTCACCACGCCCCCCCGTGATGGGTGGGCGGAGCATACATGGCAGCCCCCGGTTGCTCAGACCCACAACCGCCTGTCGGTTAGCGGGGCGCCGTAGGTCTTCCAGTGGACACGCTAAAAGATCCCTGGGTATCCTGGCTTAGCACCACACGGTGCTGCTGCATGCTATACCCCTTGGTATGTGCAGACCCTGGATCGCCCTGTAACTCCTCCTGCAACACAAAAGTGAAAGTTGTTAGAAAAACCTTCCCCCCCCTTCTTGTCCCTCCTGATGCCGGGTAAGCGGATGGGCGGGCAAGGCAAGCGAGCGGACAAGAGGGCGAGGAGGGGGCGGGGACCGAATATGTACCCCCCCCCTTGGCTCCTCCCCGCCGGAAGCAGCTACCTGACTGGGGTCTCCCTAGGTCAAGCCCAGGGACACGACCTCCCACCCCTGTGCCTTCCTGTGGCACTAAGGCGGCCGCCCTCAAGGGGGCGGGCCGCTGCGCAACCCCCACCCCGGGCAGCCTTACATAGTGCCAATATCGGCAACCGTTATCATAACACACATCAGTACATAATCATAATAAAACACATGACACTGAATGTAAGTGGAGAAATATTGCTGCAGGTTTATTAGCATAATAAATATGCAAACACGGTGGGTTATCTTACGGGCGATCCCAGGGCAGGCCAGCCCCATGCCGCCTGCCCGTCTGATAAGCCTAGAGTCACCATGGCAACGCCAATTGGTGACCACCAAATGTTGGGAGGGTCCCCCCCCTCCCATCCGTGGACCTCCAGTCCACATGCTTCACCACGCCCCCCCGTGATGGGTGGGCGGAGCATACATGGCAGCCCCCGGTTGCTCAGACCCACAACCGCCTGTCGGTTAGCGGGGCGCCGTAGGTCTTCCAGTGGACACGCTAAAAGATCCCTGGGTATCCTGGCTTAGCACCACACGGTGCTGCTGCATGCTATACCCCTTGGTATGTGCAGACCCTGGATCGCCCTGTAACTCCTCCACAGCCTTGGGAGTGGCCACCGTCACTACCATGGCCCCCCACCAAGGTAGACCTATTTCTCTACAACCCGCTGCAGCCAACGCTTCCCCTAGGGCCAGTAGGAAAAGATCCATGCCTAACTAGGACTTCTCCCAGGTCCAGCCAAAACAAGTCTCCGCCCAACCGGGCCGACGGCCAGCATGTACCATCAGGACAGGTTCCCCCAACCATTCTAAAATCCCCCGTGGAATTGACTGAAATGACCTTAAACCTTGAATAGGCGATGGTCCAAAGTTGCCTTTGCCTGGCTAAAGAACAATCCCTTTGACAAGACACTCCTGCCTGGCCGTGCCAATGCGGGAGGAGGTAAGCGTTGCAGGCGCCCTTACTTCCTCTTCCACTCAGCTGGCGTACGCCCATCATATTCCATCAGTCACCACCAACTGTAAACCCTTGCCCTCCCAAAATTCTGCTAGTATACCAGGGAGAGACAGGACAGGGTGCCCACAGCGGAGAACCAACGTGTAAACTTCTTCTCTATTTTGGATACCGGGAAAGCCAATTAGTCTCCTGCTAAATAGTGGCTATCATAGTGTTACCCCGGGGTTTCCCTTGATCATATGGACCATATGCCCCCGTTCTTGCGCTTCACCTGATTGTTAACATGAACCCCAGCGCAGACCACCGGCCTATGACCCATGTTTGGCCAAGCCTGAGCTAAAACACTTCTGAACAGCATGAAACAGGCTAACCACCAGCATTGCATTCTGAATGTTCCTGACGCGGCCCAGAAACATGCGCATAACTAAAGCAACTGGCACCATGCCATAAACGTATCAATTCAGCCTTCTATGAATGCAAAATGTGCTCTGTATTAGTGTTCCCTCCAAACCAGCCGCCCTAACCAGGCAACCCGCACCCTCCTGGCACTGGCACACTCCCGCCCCAGCTGCCCTAGAGTGCCTGGTCGTGTGTGGCCACAACCTGCGTTTTATCACTGACGTTATATCGGGGTGTGATGACACTCAACTAACTCTACTGCTGAGGGCCCCTTGCACCATCGTAAGTAAGTCTTTGCACACTTAGTGGCCAAACGAGGGCCCGCCGCCTACATCCCTAGCTGCCAAGGTTTCATATTGCTATGTATGACATTTTCATAATGACCGCGCCCCTGTGGGTGACATTCCAAGACTATAAATGACACTACAGTGGGAGCGAAATCCGTCAATGATACGGCGCATGTCCAACCTACCCATGCGCATTACTGAAACATGTTAGGGCGGCGGGACCTGTGATGTTGACTGCCGGTATAGTTCAAATTGTCTCGCTGGCTCCAGAAGTCAACCCCATCATGGGAAAGAACTCTCCCTCAGACTGTGCCCCTAACTGTATTTGCATTGAGTGGTCCTATAATCAAATTAATCAAGTTGTGTGCTTGTGTGAGGCGTCTGCGAAGCATGGCTCATGTCGTGGCTGCTCAAACACGTGACGTATCCTGTGCTGACCTCGACACTGTGGGACTGTTGTTCAATGGACATGCTCATCTATGGCCTAATATTGGTCAAACAGTGCAGCACACGACAACGGAAATAAATTCCACTGTATCACACCACACTTACTTTAGGCAGTGCATAATTTAAAATTAACTGTCAGGCCAGGGCACCCGTCAAGAACCACTCCAGCTTCCTTCACCTATTCCCAGTGCCAACGCTGCCAAGTACCTGTGTGTAAGTGCGACTATTCGAGGTCTTCAGCCACCCCCCAATTAATACAAACATCATGGGCAGTGGTCAGCCCGGTAGCCACTGGACCAATATGTGGTACCTTCAGTGAGCTAGAGCTATCATCTATCTTCAGCAACGAACCGTGACCTGCAGCGCAGAGTGGTTGAGGTTCTGCTCAGTTACTCTTTGTCAACTGTGGAAGTCTGACCTGATGAATTCTGAAATTAGTGAACTCAGCTTGGAGCAAGGCATTAAGACAGAATTGGGACCTCTGTGGAAGGGAAGGGGACGTGAGACCAAACATTTGCTCTAACACTAATGCATCCCGCCTATCAACTGCCCACCACATAATGCACCTACCGTCTGTGCGTTATTAAATATAGCAGTAAAGCAGAGGTACGTGTGGCTACTGTACCCAAGGCTGTAATGTGCCCGTAAATAAGAAACCATCACGTGATTAATGGCCCAAACCATGTCCCGGGGACCAGTTCCCGAACCTGACCCCCCTCACCATTTCTGCAAAACTTCTCAGACATTCCCCACAGACTGCTGCAGATAGAACAATTATACTGCTGTATGACCAGTGGGCAAAGATTGGGTGCTATGCAACAGCCGCATCAGCCAAACCTACACAGATGATCTGGGTTCAAAAACACATTGAACAAAGCAGCCAAAGTTGAGACTGCTATGTGTGACCGTTCCCTAAGTCAGTGTAATTCGTGAGAATGCACCTATGAGTGACACTTTATCGCGAGCGTAATCCAAACAAGACGACGGCGAAAAATTCTCAGCACTTGCATCAGTTTGAGAAACAAAAACCCCTAGAGGATCGCACCCCTGCCGCAAGGCACCAGAAGCAGGAGGGCCCTTGGTGCGAAAAGTTCGCTGTTTGAAAGGGCAGACTGACTGTGGTATGTGATCAGCCGCATGGCCGACATTCCTTTTAGATACCATTTTAATCACACCTTTAATGAAGCTGCAACTGTAACTGGAAAATTTTCCTCACAAGAGACACAAACTCCATCTCTCAATTGTGCCAGTATCGCAGCACATCTTAAAGCTCAGAATTGGGCCAACAATCCCTACGCATTATCAATACTCATCTCCTTAAACCGAATGAAAGCCAATTCTGTGTGAGACCCAGGGCATTTTCCCTTGCAGTTAGAGGCGGACACTCGTTCCCACACATACAGCAAAGAACCTCGGCAGCAATTGTTTCCTCAAATCACTCTGCCTCCCAGGCCTGCGCGGGGCCGGGCACCGGCCCGCCGAGAATATTGCAGCGTTAGGCAATAACTATGGCATGCAGGCCGGGCACACCGCACATTTACTAGGTGTCCCGCTCCTTGAAAGCCTGCATGGTCACCATTCATAGCGTTACTCTAATGCACATTGAGAAATACATTTTGATTATACAAATGTCTGTGTATGTGAGCGCAAAGGTGTTGAAATGTTAAACTTGAGCTCCAATTACATGACATACTGAGCACATATCCTCGAATCTCTATATTTGCTACGCGAGGAGCACTACCTAAACCAAGCCCATCTATTGGCTGATCGGTGCTTTTAATTGCATATAGTGAAATAATTCCCCATCATAGCACAATTGCAGGCCAACCGAGAGCTATTCTACCTCATGTCAGCCTGCGAATACGAAAGCTGGGCTGTCCCCCCACACCAGTAAACAGCCAATTCACACAACACCTGGGGGAGCCCTTAATAAACGGCGAGGATGGAGGAAATGCACAAGATATACAGCGACCTCCTCAGAATGAAGGCCCCCCCCCCAGCTTTTTTTTTTTTTTTTTTTCCCGATATAGGCAAACCGCCCACACCGCCGAATCCTCACTTTCAATGCCAATGACGATATAATTCCAAATCATCTTAACCCCGCACCGCCGAATCCTCACTTTCAATGCCAATGACGATATAATTCCAAATCATCTTAACCTGTTAGGCTTTCACCTTAACATCCTACACTTAACAACATAATGCCTATGTGTGGCAAAATGCGGCCTCTGTCACTGCCTCAAGCTACGTACTACCAAAGGACACTACCCTACAGCCAAAAATTATTGGGAGATAAGTGCCTCAGCAACAACTGTCGCTCCGTTGTACATGTGATGGTTCTGGAATGATGAGGCTGTGAAAACCTAATCAGTCACCTTGAAGTTACCTCCCCATACAACTGACTACCAAACTGCACTTCATCACCGCATTGCCCCAATGCGCACCCAAATGCGAGCTACGGTCGACACATCTAGCTGAGAGCCCTAATGTGACAGAGCACACAACGATATGAGAGACACTTTTCCGTGAGCATAATGAGTAAAGGGGGAGAAAGCATGTAGCGATTAGGCGATGTAGAGACCGGTGCCTGACAGGACAGTCCTTAACGTGCACATAAATTCCCAACTTCCAAAAACTGCAACAGACTGGAAATGGAGGTTAACAACCAACACTTACTATTAGTAAAAACAGAGGAGCACTCGAAGGCCATTCATAAGTAATGTTCCCAGGGCTCCACAACCTGCAGTTATAATCACAGTCAAACAGAGCAGCGCTACCTCCCAGTGGCCTACATAACCTATGGCACAAGTCCTATGCTCGACCCACAGGATGAGACAGAAAGTGTTTTTTTTTTTTTTTTTTTTTTTGTTTTTTTTTTTTTTTGTGCTGAAGGACGATCATGGTGAGGGAGGACGACTCCGCAAGCTTGAGTTCGACACGCCATTTAAATAAACAACAATGGCTCTACCGGACTTACCACCGCCGAGCGCCGCATCAAAATTGAAGAACTATTCTCTTCAACAACTTAAGGACATTTGCGAGATATCCCGAGCCGCAGGGCGTTGCTCCAGTCTTACCACCACATGACCGGAACCCCACACCCTCAGGTGTTCCTACTGCAGCGCCCACCCCGCTCTTACTTATTATCTTGAATGGCTAGCGACTGTCTGATCCGAACCATCGAAAGTTCCACTTATCTGAATCAAAATTGAGAAAATATTATATAAAGAGGGGGGGGGGGGTTTATGCACTGCCAGCAGCCTGCCAGGCCAGTGCACCACACATGCATCACCCTCTCTCTACCTGCCATCGCGCTCTGTGCTTCTGGGATGTAAGAAGCGTGCACTTGCATATCAACAGACCGATCCCGCAGAAGCACACTTCCAAAGCCCACACATGGCCGAACCCGAATCTGAAAGTCGGCATGAATGTGCACCTAAACCCCCCTCCTACCACGGCCGGGGTCCGAACCGGCAGTCACCTGGCATAGAAACCTGCTACAGCACCAGCCAGAGGTCAGCAATCAAGGACAAGCCAGGCGCAAGCGAGCTCGGGCGGTCCGCTCTGCCAACACCTAACCACACTCTCGCGACCCGCCTGGCCCGCTGCCCCTGCTGAGTCCCGTTACCCTGCAACAGTGTAGGGGGGGCCGCGAGAGAGCCGCGACATCGTCCACCATAGGACGCGCAGGCCTCTCAACGCAAAACGCTGTCCCCATTGTCCGCTGCGCCATGCCTGGATGGATGAGGCCCGTTGCCTGCGCCCCGCACCACAATCTGCAGGACTCTGAGGGGTCACATGAATAGCCTAGAAACACCGCAGGATGCGCGACACCGAGGCCCAGGCTCTCGCCCCTCCTTGCAGCGAGAGGCACCACCGGACCTGAGATGTCCAAATCAACGCGAGGCCAAGACCTGCTAGGCGTCCGAGTAAAGGAGCCCCGCCTGGCAGAACCGCCACACGCACCAGCTGTGCACCTTCCCTCACCCGCAACCGCGTCCGGCACTCCGGACACTGACACAATGAATCATTATTCTACTTAGAAAGCATGAAGGATAGCAGATAAGATAAGATAACAGAGCGCCTACATAGCCCCAGTTACGTTACAAGGGGACGCACATTTATATGTTGGTCACGGGGAGATTGTGATTTGCCCCGAATCACAGGAAGATCAGCGACAAACCAAGCTCGAACCCAGGTCCCCAGGTCTGCACTCGAAACATTTCAAGGAGGGTTGTACCCACTGCCGAGTCTCGAACACGGTTGCTCAGCTCCGCAGTCTGCAGCTCAGACTGTTGAGCCACGTCCTCTCACTAGCGCCCTATCCATTAGCCAACTCCTCTCGCCTAGTCGATCCGCGATCTACCGGACCATACTATAATATCGCGCTAGCTTGCCCCAATCCAACTAGGTATCAGAGCGCTATACATAGCCCAGTTCCGTTACAAGGGGACGCACCTAATGAGTTGTTGGGCACGGGAGGCTTGTGGATGCCCAGCATCACCGGAGGTTCAACGAGGCGAGCAAAATATAAGTATATTTATATACACATTGCGCTTCTCCAACCAAACATGGCGAGACGTGACCACCTCAGTGCCGCCTCCAAAGCCGCCGGTCTAACCACTGTACTATCGGCACCCTGCAATATATATAGCGCGAGCTCGACCCAAAGGTATGGGGCGCTTTGCATTGCACCGTATTTACCTTACACATTCAGGCATAATGATTACACTCCCCATGGCAGGTACTCTGCCTTTGTTGTTGCATATATATATATATATATATATATAGCGCGTACTCGACCCGATGGTATTGGAGGGCTATACATGACACCGTATTTACATTGCACATTCAGGCATATGCTTTTCAATTCCCATGGCTGATACTCTGCTATGGTGTTGCATATATATATATAGCGCGAACTCGACCCGACGGTAAAGGAGTGCTTTACATGGCACCGCATTTACATACACATTCAGGCGCGGGGAAAGTAAGAGATTTGCCAGCGATAGCGTGCACGTGCCTGAGGCCACACCGCCTCTCCCTATAATGCCTACGCTGAGGCCCAAACCTGGATTCCCCAGATCGAAGCCTCCCGTCCTGCCTACTGGGCCCCCTCACACCAGGGACACCGAACGTGCACGCGACCTCGAGGGTCGAACTCTCTCCAGCGCCAAAGTCGGCAGCGTGGCCGGCGGACCACATCCTCTCTTCGACAAGTCAATTACGCTAACTTCCATTACCAATCATGGGTGGCTGCACTTGCAGGACTCGAACCCGTGACTTGCAAAGTGAACATTTACCCAAGAAATGCCCATTCAAATCATTGAGAAGTCTCTCTCCCGAGATCTACCTGCACAAATCAGGAGCCCTAAGGCCCCAGTGACTCTGATGGCCTGCGATGCCCGACCGATGAGCCACACACGCGCGCCCCCGCCGCACGCGCAACCTCCCAGGCCGGCGACTTGGGCCTGGCTCGGCGCCCGCACCCCCCCACGCCCGTGGTATTCCGACCACAGGGCCCCGTCGCCTGGAAAAGCTCAGGGACAAGGCCGGAGCGAGGAGAGGGGGCAGGTGAACTCACCGCAACATGAGGCTCCGAGGCGCGCGACGATGGAGCTGCGACCGGCAAGGCAAGCGAGCGGACAAGAGGGCGAGGAGGGGGCGGGGACCGAATATGTACCCCCCCCCTTGGCTCCTCCCCGCCGGAAGCAGCTACCTGACTGGGGTCTCCCTAGGTCAAGCCCAGGGACACGACCTCCCACCCCTGTGCCTTCCTGTGGCACTAAGGCGGCCGCCCTCAAGGGGGCGGGCCGCTGCGCAACCCCCACCCCGGGCAGCCTTACATGTGCTGAGGCCTGGGCGAGAAACCTCCGGTTGCGTGAAGGCGGTGCGGTAGCGGAGCACAGTGCCCCGCCTCAAGAGAGTGCGCCAGGCCTACAAGTAATGAGACCGCTCCAAGACGTACCCCCTCCCCTGCTCCCACATTTCCAGTATCCCCAGGAAGCTGCTGCGGACAAGCGGCGGTTGTGCCATGAATATAGTGCCCTGATCCTCACCACGAGAGGCGCATGGTCAGTCCAAGAGCAGGAGTAAGACTCGCAGGCAGCGATGATGACTGCGCCCACGAGTGTAAGCATGGCCTCTTGTGCTGGGAAGGCTGCTGTGGCCTCTTGCCTAAGCTGCTTGCGTGCGAGGTGTTGGCTGGCACTGACTTACTTCAATGGACAGCCACCCACGGGCATATCTCCCACTGCCCCCCCACCTTCAGCGTGCAGTCAACGCGGTCTGGAGATCGGCGTGCGGCCCTCTGACTGCCAGGACACGTCTGGGCCCACGCGATATGCCACCACAGTACCGCCCACGACTTCAGGCGACAGGGAAGGGAAGCATGGCAGGCTAGTGAACTGCCGTGACACCCAGGGGCTATGGGAGCTCACCCGCACCTGCAGGGCACACTTCAGCCTGCAGACTGAGCCCGCACGCGGCTGTGGGGAAGGACGAAGGAAACACATGCAGCGCCACCTCCTGACCACATGGCGACTGCCGCTTCATCGCACGGACCGGGAAGTGATGAAGTCGCTCCAGCAAACAGAAGCGAAAGCTCTCGCAAGCGCCTGCTGCTCACCACACCGGAGGAATACACGGCAGACCCGCGAGGAGCAGTCCCGCAAACAGCCCCCTAGCCGTTAACCGTCCGGGGCACTACAAGAAATAGGAGATTCACCGAGGTTGAGCAACATCCTCATACCCGCATCTCCACGCCCGCTGGAAATAAAGGCAGACTGGCGCAAGAGAACACGGCTCGCGAGGAGTTGGCTGCAACTCAAGAAAGCCCCTATTAGCCTGGAAGAGCCTGCTGCCATTTTTAGGCCCAGGAGACCTTCGTCACTAACAAAGAGTGCCCAAATGTCCCTCACAGAGCATGGGGAGGCCAAGGCCCTGCAACTCACCTGATATGAGGCGCTGCACCAACAGATTTTCACCCCCGTCAGAGCCCCAGTACCGGTGTGAGAGAGACGTCCAGGGACAAGAGATTGTCAGCCCTTGCCTGCAAAACAAGTAAATGACTCCTACAATTGAGACCCATCAAAGTGAACTCGTTCTCATAAATTAAAGCAGCCTGGCATTGGGAGTGAGCCAGTAATGTGCATAGCCCACAATGTCAAGACTGTTGCCTTGTCCCCCAGAAGGTAATAACATTTCAGCAGCGATGGTAAAAGCCAGCAAAGTTCCACTGCCACAAGCCAGAGGCTGGCCAACGTAGTTACACCACCCACTGTTATCTGTCCATTTGGCCAAAAGGGGATAAGAACCAAGAACCCTTCAGACAGCCACAAGAAGCTTACAGCTGCCCCAACTGCAAATCTGCCACGAGTCCAGCTACACCCAAGCGGCACATCTAAAGAGCGCAAGTCCCGCTACACAGCGAGTAAGCCATAAGGACCACTGGGCACGGAATGCACAAACCCCCAGTAACCGGTTAGCGCCTAAGCAAGAAGATTGCGCCACCTACCCTCAGTGGTGAACAAATCCCACAGCAAGAAAACATGCACGCCAAGCGCAGGGAAAGAGCACTTTAAAGAAGGACCAAGCGCGCGAAGTCCGAGGTGCAAGACGCATGCACCCAGAAGCGGTCAGCATGGGCAAACGCCCAAGAGACAGAGAGACCTCTCCACACAGAGAAGTAATGCTGAACGCCGCACGGAGAGTGTTGGAATCGGGTAGCGTGGTGCAGAGCGGGCGGGCCAAACTCCAGAGGAAATGTGCAAAGCATCCACGCAGTACACACATGCGACACACAAGGCACACTACAAAAAGAGACACTACACCAGTTTAGGTAGAAATAACTTTTGTATTGTCAAAACCACTAGGTGTCAGGTAATCTCTACACTGCGCCAACTGGCGCTCGGTTCCAATTTACAGGGGGGAATTATGTACAGGGCAGGGCCAATCGGGCCCCTGCCGGAGTCATTGCGATTTACAGATAAAATAATTGTACGTGAGAAATAAAGCTCCCATCCATCCACATTAATCCTGCAATAAAATACATCAGGGCATGACGTGAGACATTAGGCCGGAACACCTGTAACGGAAATCTCACAGCATCACAATAAACATGACCGTCCTGGGCATCCCCTGAAGCAGGAAATTAGGTTAGGCAGAGCATCAATACATTAAACCCTGGCATCTGAAACTAGCGCTGCCCAGAACAAATGACTAGCACTTTACATCAGGCCTAAGAACATAACGCTGTACAGGGCAATAGCGCTCAGAACATGGCACATAAACACAGCCAAATATTAGCGCTCCCAAACTGGCCTCTACACGTAGTGCTGCGCCTACCCATCTAATAGCGCTTCTAACAGGGCACTCGAGCATAGGCACCTTCACCAGGGCTGGTCCTTGAAGCCCTACCTAGCAGCTCACTGGAGCATTGACCATAGCCGGCTCCTGGAGCGCTTCCCAATATCAAGGATGAAAGCGCTACCTCCTGTTCGGGCTGGGAGCCTTCCTTGGGGGGTATTCCCCCGGGTCCCTTCTTATGTCCCGCCGTTAGACAGTCACACTGGTGCAAGGGGGGGGCGGGCACCGACAATGTGCCCCGTCGCCCCCTCAATCCCCCGCTTCTAGAAAGGCCCTGTCTATGGCTGTGCTGTGAAGGGGAGCCTTTGCTCCTGAAAGGGGCTCCCAGGCTCTGAGGCCGGCTCGTTGCAGCTGCCCGCTGACAGGTGGGGCAGCTGTGCAGGCTCCGGGCACCAGGGGCGGGCACCGGCAATGTACCCCGTTGCCCCCCCCCTCCTCCAACTCCTGGGCTGCGTTGCCGCTGCCCTCTGTCAGACGGGGCAGCGGGGAGGACCAGTCCGGGCACTGGGGGCGGGCACCGGCAATGTGCCCCGACACACCCCCACCGAGCAAAACCCCAGGCCCCACTCACCAGTTCGCTGGAGAGCTCCTTGGGCCCTCAGACTCCCTCCAGCAGGGGACAGGCACCGATCGTTGCCTCGACAGTCCCCTGCTCCTTCAGGACTCTTCCCTCGCTGTGCTTGCGGGGCTCTCGTCACCTCGCGAGGGCCCCGCCCACCAAGGCAGCGGTCGGGTCTTCGCCCGGGCCCCCTCCGGGGACCCAGGGCTTCTTCCGCGGGGCTCTCCTTTCCTCCCGGGGAGCCCCCAACGTCACTGGGGCACTTCCTCGCCAGGGGGGGAGACGGGGTAGGCTCCCGCTCTCCCCGGGCTTCTTCGTCCGGCGTCCTCCGGCCTTCTTCTCGGGCCTGAGCCCGACAGCCAATCCCGTCGCGGCTTCCCGGGGGCGCGGCCACTGACACGGCCGGCGCCCCGGTTGCCGGGCAACGCCTGCTTGCGTGCCTCAGGCCTAGCGCGGCCTTCGCTGAAGCTGCGGCGGCTCTCCCTGGGCCTCGGGGGCCGCGGCGGTGATTTTGGTCAGTTTCTCTTCGCGGGGGCAATGCGGGGTAGGCTCCCGTTTCTTAATTCAGCGCCAATACGGGGTAGGCTCCCGTGGTCTAACTCCACACACCGCGTGGCGACACACACACGAGGTGGGCTCCCGGTGATGTAAATAGGCGCCGAGGCAGTTGGCACTCGCGCCCACGGCGGTATCACGCGGGGTGGGCTCCCACTGGCAACGCTTTACCAATAATATGGCGACATCACAGGGGAGCGGACAGACAGCGCCCCCCAGCAGAACACAGTCACTTCAAATGTAGCGCTCACCGGATATAGCGCTCTCCTTCCTCGGGCAGCTTGAATAAAGCGCTCTCTCCCTGCAGGCAGCTTGTAAATAGCGCTCTCTCTTTGCAGGCAGCTTGTAAATAGCGCTCTCTGGTCCCTGCCCCTTGATTGAGGGTTTCTTGAGGGGGGGGAAGTTGCGTTGGTGGCTGCAGGCGGACTACTCAGTCTCTGCCTGTCGTCCCTGGATTCTCCTCTCGCCGGGCCAGATCAGTGGGTAGTTCAGGATCCCTCACTCACTTAAAGGGCAGTGCCTCAACCCTGTCACCTTCAGAGGCATAGGTCCCTGACTGATCCTACCGCCTAAAACTCCTGCGAGGGCTTCTCCAGGTTTGCGTTGCCCCAACTATATCTTTCCCTCGCCCTGTGGACAGTAGGGGGGGGGTAGGTAGGCTCAGGGCCCAGCACACAGGCCTATGTGGCGGTAACCCCTGGCAGCAGGTCCCCTCTCTCCCAGGTCCACCCTCTGACTGACTGCATGGCAACCCAGCTCCTCCCTTTAGACGCCCCTCACCCCACCTTCCAGACAGTGCCAGAAGCTTCTAGAAGCGTCTGGGGAAACTGGCTCTAACTGGCCTAGGGGGAGGGGTAGAGCACCCTGGGTGCCAGGCTTCCCTCCAAAAGCTGGGGCTGCTGGGAAATAATGCCTAGACTGACAACCCAGCTCAGTCAAACGGCGCAACCACACAGCTTTGGCATCCATCTTAAATTACATTTTTAAAATGGGGAAACGCAGTCTGCACACATTCAATCTTTCCATTTACACATTTATTTTCCCAGAAAAGCGAAAAATTTCTGGGAAAAGGGCCAAGTCCAACAGAGAGTATCTACATCTCCACTGCACCAGCGCAGCAGCGCAGTGGACCGAAGACAGCAGAGTGTCCTCCCTCACACTGCCTCATGACGGAGTTGCAAGGGACCCAATACAGGCAAGAGGAGTGTCACACACTCCACGTGACAAGCCACCACGGCAACTTGTGCTACGACCACAGACAGCCCGTGACCGGACGTCACAGCACACAGCAGACAAGGAGCCTGTCACGCAGAGTGACCAGTCCAGACAAGCGGACCGGAAAAAAGGAAGAAGCAGGCTCCACAACAGCAAAGCCCCGAGGCGCAAGTACGACGCCCTCAAGAGAAGAGGGACACCGCGAAATCCCTGAGGAGCGGATGGTGCCAATGCAAATCCCCGAGAAGCACATGCAAGTCCCATGGACAGGACAGGCCTGCAACAGGCCCGCAAAATGAAGGGAAAGATCGTCACAAGAACGACGCGACCAGTGAGATGTCCATGTGGCGACAACATGAGACAGGTGGCAGGATGCCACATCCAAGTGAAAACCTGGTCAGAGGAAGGAGAAGAGCGTGGCACGACGCCACCCCGCAAGAGAAGAAAGAGCAGTAGCACGACGCCACAGGGCAGATGACCACCTCATGAGAGCAAGATGGAACAGAGAAGAGCAACAGGACAAAGGACTCGCACCAGCACTGAGGAAGGTGTTCATCACCACAAGCCAGCCACCGGAGTGCAGAGACGTCACTGGAGACAGCTCCGCGGGAGGACCTACCGTAAGTCGCTAGCAAGCGCGAACTGCGTCCTGGCCCCACGCTTCACAGTCCGACCGTCCTCCCACCTGTCACCGGCTGCTTGGTATAGATTGCACCACACCTTGCAGTGCACCTGCTTGAAGAAAACGGAGCGGTGCCACGAAGTCCAAGTCCTCCTCACTCCCTAAGGTCACCCCGACAGAAGATCGCCGCCTGTTTGCCCACTGAAGAAAACCAACATTCTGTTATCACCATCCAGGTGCATCATTGCCAATAATGTGCATCATTTTAATAACATAACATCGCTCCACCCGAGTGGATCTACACATGCCCCAAACAACCAGAGGTTAATGAGACTAATCACCCAGGAACCTTCTGTGCACCCTCGTCAACCTACAGCCTGCCGAAGTCGAGCCCACCCGGCCATTGGAAGATCCGCCCTTGGAGACTACACAAGACTTGGCCGTGGTCCTGTTGGGAGTTCCACAGCGACCCCTAAGCGGGGCCTACGCAAAGGCCCACAAAGCCCACGCGGTCACGTGGCAGTCCAGGGGGCAAGGACCTTGACGGAGTTCCCGCGCGAAGGGAGTCCGAGCAGGAGAGATGCATCGCCGCACCTCCACATCAGGCACAGGAAACATGGAGGTCACGGTTGAAGACTGGTCACCCACAAGATCGTCAGAGGAAGGAACAGAACTCGAGTCCAAATGGCGAGGACGTCCAGACGAAGCCACCACCATCAAAAGCTACATGAGTGACTTGGCTCTGAGTCCGTTGGCAGTTCCTCAGCGACGCCTTCGCACGGTTCACACAAAGCCCCGCACGGTCCACGCGGTCCCATGGCAGCCAGCAGGAAAGCCCTCCAAGAAGCTCCAGTGAGAGAGGAGTCCAGGCGAGAGAAGCAAGTCAGACGTCACTCCGCAGTCAGGGACAAAGAAGGCCATCGAGCACGCCACCTCCAAAGGAAGGCCTCACTCCCAGAGATCGTCTCCAACAGCTGCAGGTTCTGCTATCCGCCGAGGCCTGCGCGCCACAGAGATCCTCCAGAGTGGATTCCACCTCAGCTCCAGATGCACCTGCACTAAAACTCTGTACATAGACTTCAACACGGCGAGACCAGGCCGGTCTAAAGAACATCACCAAGGCAGATGAAGGCATCCTGACCATGCGGTCCGAAGTTCCAGCGCTGCCTGGCTGACGGCCTGAAGAGACTCATTTGGTGCTATTGTTGTTTATTTGTTTTATTACAAGTTGGACTTTTGTTTTTTTTAAATTAAAGTTTGGGAGGGATGTAGTATCCAGCTGGATACATTCTAGTGTTCCACTGCCGATGTAACCCACACTAGACACCCACCCACCACAGGCGTCACCAGTCAGGTGACCCTGTCAATAAAAGGGGCCGGGTGCACGTGCCCTGGGCCAGTTACAGTACCCTACACAATGTGTCTGAACCATCTTTTATCCAGCATGTGGGCCTAGGGCCCCAGTCACCACACTTAGCACGGCCCCCCCTTCCATGATCGGCGCACTGGAAGATACAGGGGCAAGCTAGCAGAGCAGTGGGCCCGACCGCTAGGCCATAACCGCATATGAGGGTTGGCCTAGGCTGCCATGCTGAGGGCCCGGCAGGCATGGCACTCCCCAGATGCACGAGTGGGCCGGCAGCTGCTGACATCGGGTTTTGCTTCCCCATCCCTAGGTGATTCTTCGTGTGTGCCCGGAACGGGATTTGCAGTGGTTGGGCCGAAGGGCCGTTGTTGCAAAGGTTGTGGCCCCTGAGTCACATGATGCCGGCAGAGCAGCACATCTTGCCAGGGGTCTAGCGGCACTGTCCTGGGAGGGGGAACCAATTGGAAAGCCGAATGGGGGGTCACGAGCCTACTACTTGAGTGCAGGGCTGCCACGGGCCTACGAAGGGGGCCATCCTAAGAGGGCGACCCCTCTTAGTGCCACAGGATGGCACACAAGTCAGCCTCCCAGTGTTGGGGACCGTCAAGGGTCCCCCATGCCTGCGTCACTTCCGGGCAGGAGGGGGAAGAGGTACTTATACCTCTCCCACCCACTGCTCGCCCTCTTTTTCAGGCTGCCTAATGCCGTTTGGGCGGAGGACCCTCGTCGTCTGCCGTGTCGTTGGTCGGGTCCAGGAGCTGCACCTTATGGTTAGTCCACGCCCCCCTCCCCCTATCATTCTGCACGGCCACCGCCCAGCCATTGCCTGGGTTGGTGGTCACCCGGGGGGGGGAGGGGTGCAGCTCCCCGGTCCTTTGTTTAAGTTCATAGTTGAGGCAGCTGTCGGGATGCGATCGGGCTTATCTTGAGAACCGACGTGTCCTGCATACAGCGGCGGGTTTCAGCCAGCATGGTCCCCCGCAGACAGCAGCACGTTTCGGAGCGGGTACTGGGAGCCGCGAGTGCCCGTGACCCATGCCTTTAAGCTGGGTTCCACTGCGGAAGGAGGTCCCCAGTGGTGTAGTCCCCCGAGGTGCTGAGTTGGCATCCCTAGGAGAGGCGTGGGCGGGTCCATTAGACATGGATCCTGCTGGACGGTGCGTGGGTGCGGCCTGAGGGGCTCTTTGCCCCCACTGGACACATAGTTTAAACACGGGCGCATGGGAGTTAGGAACCCCAGCTATTTTGGGGTGCAGGGGTCGGTCCCATTTCCTAATCACTGACATGCGGGTGTGGGGCCCTGGTCTGCACTGTCCAGGGGAGTGGGATCTCGCTTCCATCTCGTAGGCCTAGGGGCATTCCACCCCCACCCTGTGGCTGCCCGAGGCCACCACTGGGGGCCACTCAAGAGGGCGGCCCTGTAGTGGCATCAGGCTACCCACCCCCAACCTTTCTCCCCCCCTTTTCCTGGGGGGGGTTGGCTAGGGGAGGAGTCCTCTTTAGGTTGCGGGTGTCCCGCGTCACGTCTGGTGCGCGGGGCATGGTGAGGGGTTTATAGGTATCCCCCACCCCCTTTTCTGCCTCTTTGTGCACCGGGCGCGCCGCGGACACCACGCTTCCCTCACGCTTCCCTCACGCTCTTCTGACTCCGTGAGCTGACTGCCTTTCTGCATGGAAAGTGCATGCATGCCCCCCATGCCGATCTCCCCATGCTGGGGTTGATGCTAGGGCGGGGTGGCCCAGCCTATGCTGGAGGCTGCCAGGGACGGGGGGAGCTGGGTGCAGCTTCGGGGCTCAGCGCGTGGGTCTGTGGGCCCACAGCCTGGGCACCTCTTGTCACTGGGGTGCCCCGGGCTGTGCTGCGGTGTGGGGTCCGCTGGGGCCTGCGGTGCCCAGAACCCTGCCTGCGGGTTTGTTTCACCATGATCCGATTGGATCCTGTCTGGGCAGCCCCCCATGCATGCAGTCTGGTGGCCAGAGTTGAGGCTTTGAGACCGCGTCCTCATCCTGTGATCGGGGCAATCGACTTGATTTCCCCGAGCCTGAATGTGTCATGGGCATGCGGCGCTCGCCGGGCTTTCCTAGGCCCCCGGTCTAGTTCACGTGGTACAGATTTCAAATGGGGGGGCCAAGAAGAAAAAAAGAAAAAGGAAAAATCTTGCCTGGCGCCGGTCCGACGTGCTCTGTGGCCGCAGCTGGTGCTGGGTGGCATTGGGCTGCTTCCGGGAGCGCGGTGGGGTCCTGCCTGCGAGCCGCGGCTCGGCCCGTGCGCTCCCTGCCTCCTGCCTCCCGGGATCCACAATATCCACTGGCCGGCGGGGGCACTGGGGTCCAGTTCCGCTCAACGGTCCGTGGCGCCATTATGGGCAGTCTTCTCCATAGCAAGTGAGCGCATACCTCCTGCGGCGCGTGGACGCCCCTGCACCGCGTAAGGCTGGCACCATATTAGCACCCTTGCAGCCAGAAAGGTAGCGCTTTACCTCGGCCCTGGCCGTGCTGCCGCCGGCTGCCTGCTCTGCGGAGTCGTGTTTCCTTTGAAACCGCATGTCGCAGTCTGGCGCTGGCGGCCGGCCACGGGGTGGGTGTGGGGCGCGTGCACGATCCTGCGATGTGGCAGCGAGGATGTCCTGGTCTGTGTGGCGGTTGGGGGCGCGGCTCGCGCGGAGCGCCTCAGCGCCACGGCTTCCCCCTTGTGCCACAGGACCCCTGTTGTGGTCCCGTGGCTGTGCGGCAGGGGCCTGCAACCTCCCCCCAGTCGGAGCAGCATTGCTCGCATGATGGTGACCCCCGCGTGCAGCGTGAGCTCCAGGTCAGGGCACGCGCGGTGGGCCCCTCCTCCTCCTCATCATCCGGCCAATGGCAGGCCTAACCAGGGGATGTAGCCCAGTGGTAGAGCGCATGCTTTGCATGTCTGAGGCCCCGGGTTCGATACCCGGCATCTCCAATTAACTTTGAGTGCTCGCAGTAAACCTTTCCACTCCGGCATCACGTGGTCCGTCCGCGAGATTGCCGACTGGGCAGGGGGACACCAGGGTTCGGGCCTTGGGGTCGCATCACATGCGGTGATTATGGGCATATCACTTAATCTCCCCGGGCCTGAATGTGTAATGTAGACACGGTGCTCGTTAAAGCGCTCCACCCTATTTGCAATTAGATGCTCCTGCTCCGGTCTCCGCTCGCTCAGCCAGAGCCACTCGGCCTAATGGTTAAGAGCTGAGACGCTTATTCTCAAGGTTAAGAGTTCAATTCCCAATGCGCCTGTTCTGAATGATTCCTTCACAATAAGTGGAGGCAAATGTAGTTCCCCCAGTTAGGGGGGGGGGGGGGGGGGTATTTCCCTCTGGCAGACTCAAGGCCAGACACTGTAAAAAAAAAACAAAAAAAAACGAAATATTAATGGAAGGTATGGCATCCGAGGGTAGGAGCTCAATGGCAGGGCACATGCTCCAGGTGTTCAGGCCCTGGGGTTTCGTCCCTGCACCTCGCGGCCTCCTTCCCTATTGGCCTTCACCATCCGCCCGGTGCCTCGCGGCCTCCTTCCCTATTGGCCTTCACCATCCGCCCGGTGCCCCAACACCACGTGCCTGCGTCTCCCTCCCCTCTCAGCTGCCTGGGACAGCGCCACCCCTCCGGAGCCGCGGTTTGCTGCATGCAAGCATATTGAGGGGACTACAGCCCAGGCTGGGCTCCTGCCATCTTGGGGGGTGCGGGTGTAAGGTCGGCCATGCACAGTGCACAGGCAGATGGATGCCGCTATTGCCTGGTTTGCGACAGCTACGGCCTTTGCAAATGTATTAACTTGATTTGTTTGTTTATGCAGGAAGGGATTGATGACAGTACCCCCCTCCCACCACTCATGAGGATTCGCTAGGATCGCACAGGCAAAGGGTAAGAGCCGCTAGGGCCAAGGTAGAGCAAAGGGCTTTTAGACGCCAACCAGTGCGGCGCAGGGCGAGTGTGTCCCCCCAACAGCCCAGGGGGCGCGCGCCTCATGGCCAGGTCAACCTAAGCGGCCTTCTGGGGTAACCGTAATCAGGTGGTGGAAGTCACCACCTTCATCTTACGCCGCGCTGCTTTGTTTTCCAGCTACGTCTCGTGTCCCGGGCGATCACCGAAGGGTAGGGTGCAGCACCAGCCCTCTCGCACAGGTGTTCTCAGAGGTAACGCATGGGGGGAGCACAGCCGAGGGGGCAAGGTTGGGGGGTACGCAAGAACAACACCAGCTCAGGGGGGGAAAGGAGACATGATGGGCAGCCAGGGATTGGGAGCCGTGCCAGCGGCCGGCAGACCATCTGTGTTCAAGGGTTAACAATTTTCCCATCATCCGCACACAGGGTTCAGCAAGATCCTCCCCAGGAAACACGACAACACGAGCATCGTCAGGAAGAGTGTAGCGAATACAGGAAGTAAGTGAGGGGTCGAGGGCCTGGGACCGAGCGTCGAAGGCGAGGACAGGCATGCAAATCTGGCACCAGCAGCTAGGTTTTGGCTCACAGTTCAATTTCTCTTCCTGGTGGGCTGTCGCTGATCTGTCCGGATAAATAGCCAGGGATCCCCTCCGCTTTTCTCGATGATGTCCCAGGTGGAGGATTCCGAGCGAGGAACCTCCCAAGATGCGCAGTTGTCAGCCGTTATGGAGATGGTCAGGGCTAAAGGATTGGCTTGGGCCACTGAGCTGTTGATGGCGCACAGCCCGGACGACTCTGGCATCGCCATGCCGGCCCCATGCACGGGTCAGGATCCCGCCGAGCAGAACGGTCCAACTAGATCCAAGAGGGTTCGCAGGCCCACAGTTGAGGACTTCCCAGCTGACCCGCTGGTAGCTAGGAGCCATACCACGAGCATTGTGCGGACTTTGGCCGTGCCGGTGGCCGATGCACCACTGCTCCCGCAGCCGGATCAGTGACGCCCTTGGTCAACGCAACGCCGCCTCCAAACTTTGCCACACGTGATGACCTGGGTAAGCTCACGGACACGCTAACGAACTTCATAGCGGAGGTCAGAGCTGGCCTCCTGGCGGTTAACAATGGCAACATAGCGAACAGTGGCGTTGGGGTAGCTAGACCAGCACCACCCGCGCAGGCACTAGGTGCGATTTCTGTCACAAACGTTTGGGGTGGAGGTGGGGGGCCAGTCACCGAGTAGAGTTGCCACAGGGCAGCCTGCAGCAAGGGTTCTCAGTGCCAGTGCCAGAGCCCGGGGCAATTGAGCACACACCCCACTCCCACGGGAGCCGGCGCGCCAGTGGGGACCTCTCTTGAGCTAGGCGGCCAGCAACGGGCAGAGCCAGCCCTCCTGCCCTCAGCCACATGCGCACCCCCTGTGGTTCCTGCCGCCGCGATACCTCCGCCCGCGTCCCCAGCAGCAGGCACTCCCTCCCCCCCGCTGCGATGCCTCCCGTGCTCCCTGTTCCTGCGCCACTAGTCACATTGGCCCCCCTGCTGTCTTGTCAGTGCTCACTAGCGTGGGAGGTGCCACTTGCGGCCAAGGAAGGAATATGGAGGAGGGAATTTATCGACATCTTTACGCTTCTGATGCACGGGGCTGAAGGGGTGGATACCAGGAAAATGGGTGGCAAGGAGGACGACAAGAAGGTTCGCTTCCAAGCATGGCCCGATAAAACTATTAAGAGGTGGGGGCAGGCCGTCGCTATCCTGGCAGCGGTGGTCATGGAGCGATACCCAGAACAAGGGCCAGGGTTGTTTCAATACGCCGGCACCATTACCAATGAGGCGGAGACTAAGTGCGGGATGGGCTGGTACAGGTATGACTGCGTGTAGGAAGGTGGATATCTGACTATGGTTACCCCCAAATTTTTGCCTAGTGTCTAGCTGGTTTTTCGACTTAGTTGGCCTGAGATCCTGCCATTCAGGATCTCAGCCTGGCTGTTCTCTCTTTAAAATGGACTCCATGTACCCTAGGTACATACTCAATTGGTTGGATCACCCTGTGAGCCCCTGTACCAGTGTACACTAGGTACCCAGGGCATTGGTGTATCTAAGGCCTGCCAGGGGCTGAAGCATGTATTATGCCACCCCAGGCTTGGCCTAACAATCTGACACAACTGGCTGATCACTCAGCTGGGGTAAGTTGGTGTAATCACCTCTTACTTAGGTGTAGTAGACCTATACCTAACCTTAATTGGGACACATGTTAACCTATAAGTCACTCCTATGGCAGGCCTTAACAATCCTGAAGGCAGAGTGCTTGGTTCCATGTGAGATGGTGCTCTGGCATGAGCTGACCCTGTCTGCAGTGGTCGGAACAACTTCCTTCCACTGTTTCCAGATATCGTCATACCATATACTCTTAAGTGCATTATGAACCTCGCGGTTAAATGCTATCTTTGGTTTGGCTTTATCAAAACATGTCGAGTAAGGTGTCATACGAATTGGAATACTAACCCCTCGCCAATTCTGGCGACGGGGTTAGCATTCCACCCTTCTAGAGGGACACGACATGTACAGTACCTGAAACCCGGGTAAAATCAGACATAGCCTCAGCTCCACAAAATGGATGCTGCCACCACAGACACAAGTCTGCCCTACTGCTGCTGGGAGTCCTTCCAGCTTGGGAGGTGTGGACACAGGGTTTCCTGCCAGGGGAGGTGCATGCACCACCCCAGACAGGATTTTGTGTATTGGTCAGGTAGGGCTTGAAAGAAACCAGACATGCCTGTGGCTCATAAGGAGCCTCGGTGCATATGCCAGTTCAAACCGGTCCTGGGGCACACCAGTCCCGGGCCTGGGGTGAGCTGGACAAAGGATTGGGGGTGTAACCACCCCCCTTCCTGGTCCCACCCATAGGGAGGGACCTAGCAGGTAGTCCGGCCCCTAGAATCCGCTTAAAGGTAGGAGCTGTGTCCTAAGACTTCAGACATCCTGGAATCAACTTGAAACTAAGAAGAAGACGGGAACTTCGACATTCTGCTGCACAGAAGACTGAAGGAAATCTCCCCTGTGGTCAGGGAGTGACCACCTTGCTAACGCAAGCACCATCCAGCGAATCAACGTCTGCTTTGCCGCCGCCTCCCGCCGGAGCCCGAGCCCAGAGACTGACAAGACCTGGACCTCCAGACCTCTCACCGCCCGATCCACAGTCCCTGAAAAGAGGAGACCCGTGGAGGCACCGAGACACGTGGAGCCAGCCATCTTGAAACGACCACGACAAGCTGACAAGTGCAACAACCGAGGCTCCCTCCAAGTTGTGCTTTGGGATCTGAGAAGCCCAACCCTCGAGCAGCATCTGCACCAAAGGTGAGCCCTCCAGCATCTCCACGATCTGCGTGGGGCCCTTCTGCATTTTGCCACTTGACGCGCCTACCCGGTTGCTGGCCGCTGGCTAGTAGCCATCTTGGCGACGAACTTTACGAAATACTCCGCTGGTCTGGTTGCTCCAGACTGGCCCTTGCTCCCCTCCAAAGGAGCAGTTCTTCTGACCTTGCTGGTCAGAACCATCAGCTTATTTCATCTCCTACAACAATTGCTTTTGCCAAGGCTTGTTTGCTTCGATCAAGTCGCCGACAGCGAGAGCCTGCGTGGGACAGCTCGTGAACCGACTCCTGGACGTCGTCGACCTCCAGGGACCACGTGGCTGCAGAGACAAGCTACACCTTTCTTCCTGTTTGCACCCGACATTGCCTGGTACCCACCTGGTGCCACGCTGGTCACTGGCTAGTGACTGGGAACACTGTCCCCTCTGCTTACAGGTCTTCAACATCTCCGATCCACTCTTGGATCCACTGCATCTCTCCCGGACCGACCGCCTGCAGCATCTTTGTCTTCAAGCTCCACGGAACCGATAGAAGAAACCCGACGCACTTCGAGGCCTATGCACCCGCTTCCTGTGGGTGAGGTAAAGCTGGCACACCTGTGCCCAAGTGTAGTATTACATCTCTAGTGCCTGTGTTCCAAATCTTGAGTTCCTAGTCCATCCGGAAGGTCCCCTTTGCAGTAACTTTGTACTTTTTACGCACCCATTGAAACCTATGGGAGCACGCGTGTGACTATTTGCTCTGCACACGCCACCCGTGGACCTCCTGGTCACTAACTGAAGTTAGCTCCTTGTAGGCCCAGCGATTCTAGAGGCCCTAGGCCTTTTCCCTTTTCTGTTCGTGGTACTTATACCACTATTTTAGTATATGGTTTGAGCGGCCACCAGGGCCTATCCATATAAAGTGCAACTTCTGTGTATTCTACTGTAATCTTGTTTGACGATTTGTGCTCCTGTGCTCATAAAGAGACTAGGGGTTACTTTGAGAAATAAATACATATATATTTTGAATATATATCTGTGTGGTGTCCTTTCATTGGTATAAAAGGGGGTTGCATTTGGTAAAACAGCTGGCTTAACACGCTTCACGAGTTTAGCCTCAAAGACTGCTTAGCCTACGCTACCACTAGGGCAGCTAGTCCGAAAAGGTTGACTTACAACCACACCATAAGGGTTGCTTGGCATGGTACAAGGTGATCACTTTAACTAGTGAGCATCATATACCAGGCCAACTTCTCACATTGGTGAGCAGCGGTTGGATTTGAGCTTGCTGTGTTTTACCATTGTAATCTCTTGGTTACCAATTGAAAGATCACATAGGTACCTGTAGGTACATATAAAACAAGATTAGTTATATACTTAAGTTCTACTGAACTTAGTTGTTGTAGAGCAAAGGGAGTAGCACACCCTGACTACAACTACTAGATAGGTTTAGTAGGTAAACCCAAGTGTAGGTAGATTGCAACACATCCACCCACACTTAAGAGCAATGGCTGGGGCAGAGGGGTCCACTGTACCCATCTCTGTCGAGAGTGACCCCCAGAGGGCACCAACCAGCTTTGCTACCCTTAATCAGAATGAGCTCAGGCATTTGGCAACTCTTAGAGGCCTTAAACAGCCCAAGAACCCAAACTCTGCTGAGCTCAGAGAGCTCTTACAGAATGATGAGAATCAGAGAGCACTCAAGAAAGCTTCCCAGTTAGCCCCCTTAGGGACAGGAACAGGAGGCCCCCCTTCTGAAGATGCCACTGAAGTACCCCTTCCCAATAGCCATCCCTTAGATGAGAATCATACTACAGAGGAGGAAAGTGGTGAGGATACAGAAAGTAGTGAGGATGAAGGGAGAACTATCCCAGTGCCAAGTGTTATACTTGGCCCAGCTAAACTAAGGCTATTGGGGACTGACAATGGGATCATCCCATTGGATCTCCCCAGTGGACTTAACCAGGGGCTTGGGAGGCAAAGGAATCGCTCAGGTGACTCTAATGCTTCTCATGCCTCTAGAGGCTCTCAAGGTCACTCCAGGAAAAGGATGACCACCCCTCAGAGGAGGGAACATGAGGCCAGAATGCAGGAAGCCCAGCTGAGGATCAGGAAGCAGGAGCTAGAAGTAGCCCTGATGGAAGAGAAACTGAACAAGGCTAGGCAACCTAGAGAGAGTGGGTCTATACCCACTGGTGGCAGCATTGTCCCTAAGGACAAAGATAGGGTCTTTGATAATAGGAACCTGTCCAAGGTTGTGCCCCCCTACAAAAGTGGGGATGACATCCACAAGTGGATGACTGCTCTTGAGAGAGCCTGCAAAGTGCAGCAGGTTCCTGAAGACCAGTGGGCAGCAATCCTCTGGCTCTCCTTTGAAGGAAGAGGCAGAGACAGACTCCTCACTGTTAGGGAGGAGGATGTCAGAAACTACAGAGCCCTGAAGAGTGTCCTAGTTGATGGGTTAGGCTTAACCACTGAACAGTACAGGTTAATGTTCAGAGACACCCAGAAGACACAGACTCAGGACTGGTCTGAATATGTGGAATGTGCCACTAAGGCTTTGGAGGGTTGGTTGCTGGGAAGTAAGGTGTCTGATTATACAGGATTGTACAATTTGATGATGAGAGAACAGATTTTAAGTAACTGTCAAAACCAGCTCCTCCATCAACACCTGGTAGACTCAGATTTGACCTCTCCCCAAGAATTGGGAAAGAGGGCAGATAAATGGGTCAGGACCAGGATCAGGCCTAAGAATCAGGGTGGTGACCAAAAGAAAGATACCACCAAACCTCAAGAGAAGGGTGGGGATAAAGCAAAAGAGAAATCTTCCTCAGGGCCCCAAAACTCCACACAGGGTGGTGGGTCCCAAGCTCCCTCCTCTACCACAGGTAAAAAGCCTTACTGCCATGAATGTAAAATTCCTGGGCATTGGAAAACTGACAGCAGTTGCCCAAGGGGTACAAACAAAACTGTTCCTCCAATTACTCCTGTCACACCACCTATTACTGTCAGCAGTAATCCCCCAGGTGGTGGGAGTGCCCCCAAAAATTTGGGTGGGTTTACTTGGGGAACACAGGGGGACCCTGGCTTAGCCAATTCCCCTACAGCAACTACTCTTGTCTGTGATGGTGGCATGGGGTTTGCCAACTTCACTGCCTGTCCCAACACTTTGGGTAGGTACAGACAGGAGCCCTACATCAATGGTACCAAAGCTGAGGCCTACAGAGACACTGGAGCTAGCATCACAATGGTGGCCCATTGGCTAGTTCTCTCTGAGCAGCTTTTGCCTGGTTTCTCCTACCAGGTGACTAACATTGATGGCAAACAGAACAGTCATCCCATGGCAGAGGTATGTCTCAGCTGGGGAGGTGTCACTGGCCCTAAAAGGGTGGCAGTGTCCCCAACCTTGCCTGTGGACTGCTTACTAGGGAATGACTTAGAACTCTCAGCCTGGGCTGGAGTTGAACAAGACACCCATTCTAAAATGGTAGGCCTTTCACAAAAGGGTAGTGGGGTTGTGCCATTCACAACCCCTGTCCAAATAGATTTCCTCCCTGGAAAGGTTGGAAGGGCAGTGGTAGCCACAGCCCAGGCACAGACAGACTTCCCTGTAGAGACTGGCAGAGCTGTGACAGTCACAGCTCAAACACAAATTGAGTGCCCCCCTGAAAAGGTTGGCAAGGCTGTAATGGTCTCAGCCTATACTCAGACTAACATAGGTGTAGTGAAGCCTGAAACTATGGATCACTCCACACAAACAGAGAGTAGTGGGGAGGAAGAAAAGTCTCCCTCTCCCCAGACATTAGGAAAAAGTCAGCCTCCTCAGGGAGCTGACCTCACCCCTTGTGAAGGAACTGCCCCAGAGGTAGCCAGGCCTGGCCTGGCAGAGCCTCTGATGTCAGTGGCCCCTTCCAAGGTGGGACCCAGTCTGGTGCAGGTAGCCTGCCTCTCTCTACCCTGCCTCAGTCAGCCCAGGGCTGCAGAGGTCAGGGAGGCCAGTGGACCCCAAGAGGGCCCCTGTCCACAAGAACCCCCCCATCAAAAGAATGAGGATTGCCTGGCTAGTAGCCCTAGTCAGGTGATGGGTAAAAACATTCCTGAGGGATCTCCTTTACAGGTAGTTAGGGACCTCCCCCAGAGGGATTCTGTTGGGCACAGGCAAACATGGGACCTTAGGGCCCCAAACCTGACCTGTCCCTCCAGTAAGCCCACAAGAGGGACCCAGCCTCCAGCTTTAGGTAGCCAGAGGCTGACCCTGAGAGCACAGTGCAACTCAGTTAAGGAAAGAAAGGCATCCATGGTGGAGGGGGATTGGAGGAAGCTGAGGCCTCACTTTGAGGACACTCACTTCAGTACTCCATCTCAACACCAGCCTTTTACTTTGCCAAGACACACCAAAGGTAGAGATTCCCTATGGTGGAGACCCTCTGATACCCTTAGGGTGAGGGATTGCTTAGTGGACCCTGAGACAGGGGGTAACCATGCCAGTGCTGGTTCCTCCTTATATGGCCACTTGGGCAATATAGGCTTACCTGGTCAAGGTCAGCCTTATCTCCCTTCGTTTGGGGGGGGGTTGTGTAGGAAGGTGGATATCTGACTATGGTTACCCCCAAATTTTTGCCTAGTGTCTAGCTGGTTTTTCGACTTAGTTGGCCTGAGATCCTGCCATTCAGGATCTCAGCCTGGCTGTTCTCTCTTTAAAATGGACTCCATGTACCCTAGGTACATACTCAATTGGTTGGATCACCCTGTGAGCCCCTGTACCAGTGTACACTAGGTACCCAGGGCATTGGTGTATCTAAGGTCTGCCAGGGGCTGAAGCATGTATTATGCCACCCCAGGCTTGGCCTAACAATCTGACACAACTGGCTGATCACTCAGCTGGGGTAAGTTGGTGTAATCACCTCTTACTTAGGTGTAGTATACCTATACCTAACCTTAAATGGGACACATGTTAACCTATAAGTCACTCCTATGGCAGGCCTTAACAATCCTGAAGGCAGAGTGCTTGGTTCCATGTGAGATGGTGCTCTGGCATGAGCTGAGCCTGTCTGCAGTGGTCGGAACAACTTCCTTCTACTGTTTCCAGATATCGTCATACCATATACTCTTATGTGCATTATGAACCTCGCGGTTAAATGCTATCTTTGGTTTGGCTTTATCAAAACATGTCGAGTAAGGTGTCATACGAATTGGAATACTAACCCCTCGCCAATTCTGGCGACGGGGTTAGCATTCCACCCTTCTAGAGGGACACGACATGTACAGTACCTGAAACCCGGGTAAAATCAGACATAGCCTCAGCTCCACAAAATGGATGCTGCCACCACAGACACAAGTCTGCCCTCCTGCTGCTGGGAGTCCTTCCAGCTTGGGAGGTGTGGACACAGGGTTTCCTGCCAGGGGAGGTGCATGCACCACCCCAGACAGGATTTTGTGTATTGGTCAGGTAGGGCTTGAAAGAAACCAGATATGCCTGTGGCTCACAAGGAGCCTCGGTGCATATGCCAGTTCAAACCGGTCCTGGGGCACACCAGTCCCGGGCCTGGGGCGAGCTGGACAAAGGATTGGGGGTGTAACCACCCCCCTTCCTGGTCCCACCCGTAGGGAGGGACCTAGCAGGTAGTCCGGCCCCTAGAATCCGCTTAAAGGTAGGAGCTGTGTCCTAAGACTTCAGACATCCTGGAATCAACTTGAAACTAAGAAGAAGACGGGAACTTCGACATTCTGCTGCACAGAAGACTGAAGGAAATCTCCCCTGTGGTCAGGGAGTGACCACCTTGCTAACGCAAGCACCATCCAGCGAATCAACGTCTGCTTTGCCGCCGCCTCCCGCCGGAGCACGAGCACAGAGACTGACAAGACCTGGACCTCCAGACCTCTCACCGCCCGATCCACAGTCCCTGAAAAGAGGAGACCCGTGGAGGCACCGAGACACGTGGAGCCAGCCATCTTGAAACGACCACAACAAGCTGACAAGTGCAACAACCGAGGCTCCCTCCAAGTTGTGCTTTGGGATCTGAGAAGCCCAACCCTCGAGCAGCATCTGCACCAAAGGTGAGCCCTCCAGCATCTCCACGATCTGCGTGGGGCCCTTCTGCATTTTGCCACTCGACGCGCCTACCCGGTTGCTGGCCGCTGGCTAGTAGCCATCTTGGCGACGAACTTTACGAAATACTCTGCTGGTCTGGTTGCTCCAGACTGGCCCTTGCTCCCCTCCAAAGGAGCAGTTCTTCTGACCTTGCTGGTCAGAACCATCAGCTTATTTCATCTCCTACAACAATTGCTTTTGCCAAGGCTTGTTTGCTTCGATCAATTCGCCGAGACCGCCGACAGCGAGAGCCTGCGTGGGACAGCTCGTGAACCGACTCCTGGACGTCGTCGACCTCCAGGGACCACGTGGCTGCAGAGACAAGCTACACCTTTCTTCCTGTTTGCACCCGACATTGCCTGGTACCCACCTGGTGCCACGCTGGTCACTGGCTAGTGACTGTGAACACTGTCCCCTCTGCTTACAGGTCTTCAACATCTCCGATCCACTCTTGGATCCACTGCATCTCTCCCGGACCGACCGCCTGCAGCATCTTTGTCTTCAAGCTCCACGGAACCGATAGAAGAAACCCGACGCACTTCGAGGCCTATGCACCCGCTTCCTGTGGGTGAGGTAAAGCTGGCACACCTGTGCCCAAGTGTAGTATTACATCTCTAGTGCCTGTGTTCCAAATCTTGAGTTCCTAGTCCATCCGGAAGATCCTCTTTGCAGTAACTTTGTACTTTTTACGCACCCATTGAAACCTATGGGAGCACGCGTGTGACTATTTGCTCTGCACACGCCACCCGTGGACCTCCTGGTCACTAACTGAAGTTAGCTCCTTGTAGGCCCAGCGATTCTAGAGGCCCTAGGCCTTTTCCCTTTTCTGTTCGTGGTACTTATACCACTATTTTAGTATATGGTTTGAGCGGCCACCAGGGCCTATCCATATAAAGTGCAACTTCTGTGTATTCTACTGTAATCTTGTTTGACGATTTGTGCTCCTGTGCTCATTAAGAGACTAGGGGTTACTTTGAGAAATAAATACATATATATTTTGAATATATATCTGTGTGGTGTCCTTTCATTGGTATAAAAGGGGGTTGCATTTGGTAAAACAGCTGGCTTAACACGCTTCACGAGTTTAGCCTCAAAGACTGCTTAGCCTACGCTACCACTAGGGCAGCTAGTCCGAAAAGGTTGACTTACAACCACACCATAAGGGTTGCTTGGCATGGTACAAGGTGATCACTTTAACTAGTGAGCATCATATACCAGGCCAACTTCTCACACTGCGAGTTCAGGAAAAAGATGGCCATGTGTCCGGAACTGGGGTGAGACCAGTTGGAGGTGCGTCTCTGGGTCCAGCACATGGGCAAGGGCAGGGTTGAGGCCGAGGAGAAGCCTAGCACCAACGTGAAGAAGGGGGAGCCAAGCAAGGGCCAGAGGCAGGACAGGAAGGGTCAGTTTAAGCAGCCCTTTCGGGGAGGCCGTGGTGGGGGCCAGAAGCAGGGACCTAGGAGAGTTTCCAGTGGTATGTGCAGGCTGTTCAATGCAGGGGCATGCTCCTGGGTCAAGGCCTGTCAATTTTCCCACACCTGCAGCAAGTGCCGGTCTCCACACCCGGCCACCTCTTGCAACAAGCGCAAGCACGCCTCCATGCCGGCCAGACATGACTAGTAGGCCCCTGGGCCGGCCTTCCCTGGCCAGGTCCTCCCCGCCCTCTCCCCCCAGGTCAGCCCAACCTGCACCCCCTGTGGTGCACCCTCCCGAGACCTCCAGGGCAAAGGTCCTTCCCCCATTGTCACCACCAACCTGTTACCACTATTAAGGGAGTACCCCAATGCAAAGGACAGACTGTCTCTAGCCCATGGGTTCTTGGAAGGCTTCAGAATTCCCTATCAGGGGCCAATGGTCAACAGGGACGCGGAGAACCTCAGGTCGGCCAGGAACCATCCCGAAGTAGTAGGGGCAAAGATCAAGAAGGAAGCGGCCCTGGGGAGGGTGGCGGGCCCCTTCCTGCAACCCCCTCTTCCGAACCTTGTGGTCTCTCCCTTGGGGGTGGTTCCTAAGAAGGAGCCAGGGGCCTTGAGGCTGATCCAACACCTATCATACCCGGAGGGGGATTCAGTGAACCACTGGCTGGTTGAGGGTTCTTGCTCGGTCTCTTACTGTTCGCTCGACATGGCAGTGGACATGGTCAGGAGGGCGGGCAGGGGAGCGTGGTTAGCAAAGGCTGACATTGAGTCCGCTTTCTGCCTTCTCCCTGTCCACCCTGAGAAGCCAGCACCTCCTTGGATTCAAGTGGCTAGGTGAATTCTTCTACGACAGGTGCATGCCAATGGGGTGTGCGGTGTCGTGTGCCTACTTCAAAGCCTTCTGTTCATTCCTGCAGTGGGCTCGCTCAGGGAGGTTTAACGTAGAAGGGGTGACCCACTACTTGGATGAATTTTTGTTCATTGGGGGTGCGGGTACACAGGAGTTCAGCAGGGGGCTACAATGCTTTCAGGAATTGGCAAGACACCTCGGGGTGCCATTAACACCTGGTAAGATGGAGGGTCCTGCGCAGGTTCTCACCTTTTTGGGCATTGAGCTGGACACGGTGATGGGCTTGACTAGGCTCCCTGCAGAGAAGGTCCAGGCTTTGCGTCAGGAGTCAGGACATCCAGTCACTGCTGGGGAAAGACAAGGCTCCTTTTGTGCGTCATCCAAAGCCTCTTGGGCAAGCTCAACTTTGCAGCCAGAGTCATCCCGGTGGGGCGAGTGTTCGCCAGGAGATTAGCCAGGGCCACAGCTCACGTGTCTAAAAAACACCACCTGGTCAATGTTGGAAAGGCGTTCGCCGGAGGGGGGTTCGATACACGTCTTGCCCACCCCTTTGACCCACCTCTCCCAAGTAGGCCGAACCAGGCGCGCACACCCTGAGCTTACACTACGAACAGAGGAACACCACACATATTCTTTGTAGGACGATAGGTTCTTTTATCGAAGGTTTCAAGGGATCTTTATGATCCAAGGTGTAAGTAGTACATCAGCGGCACAAGAGACTACAAATCGGTGGTAGGGGAATGGGGGTAGCGGGACAGTCTGTGAAGGTAGTGTCTCTGCAAAGTACCCTGCGGATAGCTCACAATCCTCGAGCTGGAGGGTGTTGTTTCTCTGGGCGATCTCTTGCCAATTCGTCCTCGAGGGGGAAGCCGCGAGTCACTCAGCAGGCACAGGTAGTCGGAGTTCGGGAGCCGCGACCTCGTCAGCAGGGCTCAGGTGGTTCGAGGGTCGGGGCCGCGAGTCACTCAGCAGGCCCAGGTGGTTCGGCGTTCGGGAGCCGCGATCTCGTCGGCAGGGCTCAGATGGTTCAATGGCTGGGGGCCGCGAGTCACTCAGCAGGCCCAGGTGGTTCGGTATTCGGGAGCCGCGACAGCGTCAGCAGGCTTCGATGGTTCCAGGTCTTCTGTCCCCTTCGTTCCTCCGGCACCCCTTATTATACTCCCCCTGCCCTTTGAAGTCCGGAGTCCTCGCAGAGAGGGGCCTTGGGTGACTGAGGGGGTTCGGCGGGATTTCCTGCCGCTCGTTTCTTTGGTCCTTTCAGGTGGGTCTGGGAGGGACCCCAGACGCTCGGCAGGCGAGGCGCCTGCTCCCCAGGGGACTGGTGGCCGATCGAGTCCTCCCGGGGGAAGGCGACCCGAGGTGTGACTGGGCTGGCGCCTCTGGGTCTGGCTCGGGGGTTCCCGCTCCCTCGGTCGGACATGCGTGGTAGGGTGTCGAGTCTGTCGGGGGCTCTGGCCGGCCCTCGGGTCTGTGTGGTTGGGGCGGCCGGAGTCGGAGATGCCGTGTCTTGGGGGTGGTTGTAGGTTGGCTGGATGATCGGGAGGGCCTACGCCGTGAGGCCGGTCTCACAGTCAAGTTGGGGGCAGGCTTGAAGAAGGACTTGGTCATGTGGGGGGAGTTCCTGTCACACTTCAATGGGACGGTTATCTGGAGGGCCCCCTGGGCGGACAGTCCCGAGCTCAGCTTGTTCACGAACGCATCTGGGAGGGAGGGCTTTGGGGCAATCCTGGGCGAGGAATGGTACGCACAGGAGTGGCCCAATGCCTGGCGCAAGCGCGGCATCACTTCCAAAATCACAGTTTTGGAACTTTTCCCCATTGTCATATCCCTCCACATGTGGCCCGCGATCTTGTCGGACAGAAAGGTCCTTTTCTGGTCGGACAACATGGCGGTTGTGCAGGCCATCAACCGGACTGCCAAGTGCCCGCTGGTGCTCTGCTTGCTCAGGGAGCTCACCAGAGGGAGCCTGCGCTGCAACTTTGAGTGTAGGGCTAGGCACATTGAGGGGGTCAAGAATGTGGCGGCTGACGCTCTCTCTCGTTTTCAGTGGCTCTGTTTTCGGGAGGCCTGGCCGCAGGCGAGAGCGGAAATGACCCCCTTCTCGGTAACCCTCTGGAGGATCTTGGAGTGGAACAACAGTTAAGAGCCATGGGGCAACGTGCCTTGGCCCCCGGTACCAGGAAACGGTGCCTGGCACACTTGACATCCTTCAACCATGTGGCTGATGCCTTGGGCCTGTCCGGGGTGGCGTTTGTGGTTTGGGCCAAAAAACAGGAGAAGAGCCACTCTTGGGTCTGTGGTCATTTAACAGCAGTCAGCCACGATGTCAAGCTGAGGGGAGGACAGGACCCTACCAAGTCCTTTGTTATCAGGGTGACACTGAAGGGGTGGGCCAGGGATAATCCCCAGGTTCAAGACAATAGGTCCCCCATCACCTTCTCCATTCTGCAGGCCATGCTGGACGTCCTGGGTGGAGACACCCACTCGCCCTACAAGGCGTCCCTCTTTTCTGCTGCCTTTTGCTTAGTAATTTTTGGGGCATTCCGTATCAGCGAGTTAGTGGCACGGTCCAAATCAGATAGGTCAGGAGACGCCCTGGGCATAGTGGATATTCGTTGCAGGGTGAGTTGACGATCCATCTCAGGAGGTCAAAGACGGACCAGAGAGGGAAAGGGGTAGATGTGGAGTTAATGTCTTTAGGAGACCCCAGATACTGCCCGGTTGCCAAGGTCCGGAAATACGTCTCATTTCGCCGTGTAGCACCTGGGTACTTATTGATACACACAGACTTAGTTCCCCTAACCATCTTCCAGGTGGAGCGCGTAATGGGTGCTTGCCTGTCCAGGGCCGGCCTACTCCAGGCTGATAAAAAATATTCAAGCCACTCTTTTAGGATTGGGGCAGCCACCACTGCATTCACAGCATGTTTGGAACCTGCTCGTGTTAAGAAAGTAGGGCGCTGGGAGTCACAGTGTTATAAGCGATATATCCGCCCTTGATGGGGCCTGTTTAGTGTAAATAGGATAGGATAGGATAGGATCATCACTTATAAAGCGCGAACGAATGCCGAGGCGTCTTGGCGCTAGTCCATAGAGAGAGATCGCTCTAACTAACCCCTAGTCGTATCAAACAGCCGTGTTTTTATCAGTTTTCTGAAAGCTTGGTGATTCTCCGTAAGTTTAACAAAGCCAGGGAGCTCATTCCACAGGCAAGCCGCCTGAGAGGAAAAAGCTCTACCGCCCCATCTGGCTTTTCTGACACGATTCAGTTTCAGCAAGCTTTGCGTAGATGACCTCAGTGTCCGCCCCGGGAGATATGGGCTGAAGAGCTTCTGAACTTCCAGAGCTCCCCCCCCAAAGACCGCCTTATGGACTAGGCATAACGCCTTGAACTCTATACGCTGCTGAACTGGGAGCCAGTGCAGCGCTTCAATTCCCTTGGCAACAGACTGGTCCCTGGGTACATCCAACAGGAGTCTAGCTGCCGCATTCTGCAGGATCTGCAGTCTTTTGAGCAAGGTCTTATTCAATCCTAGCAGTACTGCGTTACAATAGTCCATTTTGGACAGTACTAAAGCTACCACCACATTCCTGCGAAGATCTGGATTAATAAAAGGGAAAATCTTCCGCAATATCCTGATTAAGTAAAAACAGGAGGAGGCAAGGTTGTTGACATGTGCAGAGAAATTAAGTTGGTTGTCGAATACCACTCCCAGATTTCTGACCTTGAGCACAGGACAGGGACATTCACCTGCCTCCGCCGGCCACCAGGAGCTATTCCATACCGGACTTCCCGGACCGAATTCCATTATTTCCGTTTTCTCTGTATTGATCTTAAGGAAGTTTTCTCGCATCCATCTCATGATTACGGACATAACGCTATGAAACTTGTTAGCCGTGTCATTTGATTCTTCACCAGCCGAGACTATAAGCTGTGAATCATCAGCGTAGGAGATTACAGTAAAGCCCTGAGCCTTAATAAGCTTGGCCAAGGGGGCTACATAAATGTTGAAGAGCGTGGGGGACAAAGAGGAGCCTTGTGGCACACCACATGGTAGGTGGAACGGGTCCGACTGTAGGCCGTCCCATGACAGGCTGTTATCTCTTCCATCCAAGAAAGAGGCTAGCAGTGCCAATGCCCTACCCTGGACCCCAGTCTCTTGAAGCCTTCGAAGCAACACCTTGTGATTAACGGTATCGAAGGCCGCCGAGAGGTCCAACATCACCAATACTGCTCGACCTCCGCGGTCAGCTATAGCCCGTACCTTTTCTGCTGCGATCAACAATGCTGACTCCGTGGAGTGCTGGGCACGGAAACCGTGCTGAGATGAGTCAAGCAGATCGTGGGCTACCAAGTGTGCCGTAAGGGCACGATTTAGTTCTTTCTCCAGGATCTTCGCCCCCATGGGCAGGGCAGAGATTGGACGATAGTTTTTCAAGACGAGAGGGTCTAATGTCGCTTTTTTTAATAAAGGTTTAATTATTGCCCTCTTCCAGCAAGACGGATAACGCCCAGATTGCATTGCTATGTTAATTACCTGGGACAGTTCCTCCGCTATCAAGTCAGCAGCCAAATGGACCACTGATGGGGGACAAGGATCCAGAGGTGATCCTGAGTTTGTTGAGAGGATCAGCCTCTGAGTTTCCTCCACCGTAAATGAGGCAAACTCACTGAGTCCTGTGTCGTTCCACGTGCCCAAATCCGGCCCTACCTTTCCCTTTCCTAGGCTGTAACACAAGCTGCTGAACTCATTATATATGACCTGGACCTTCTCTTGGAAATATACTGCCAACTTTTGGCACATTTCTTGGTCCGGTCGATAGTTGCTGTCCTGGGGAGGTTTAGCCAGCACTGTTATAGTTCTAAACAGCTCCTTGGCCGAGTTGCCGGCATCCCTGATTTTGGCAGAAAAATAAGCACTCTTGGCTGCCACTATCGCATGCTTGTAGGCTGCAAGGGTGCTATTATAATGTGCTTTGCTCTCCACGCTATAATCCTTTCTCCACGACCGCTCCGCCCTTCTACATGTGGCCTTCAAGGTCTTGAGCTCAGCGTTGTACCAAGATGCACTTGGTTTAGTTCTCCTAGTACCCAGTAACTTCTGAGGGGCTACCCTTTCCACCGCCGACTCCAGCCACTCCCTGAAGTACAGTGCCGCCTCGGAACTATCATTAGTATGGACAGGACGTGACCCGGCCAATATAGGGAGTAGTTTTTCAGCAGTCACCTGAGACCATAGTCTGATCATACGATTCTCTACTCTGTGACCTGAGGAAATAGCTGATATCCCGGTCATGATAGTGAAATTTACTACCTTATGATCAGACCAGGGAAGCGCCATGATATTGACCACTTTCAAGGCCATATTATTAATAAATATGCCATCTAGGGTATGTCCACCACTGTGCGTGGGACTAGTAACTATTTGGTTAAAATCCAGCGCCGCTAAACTTTCAATTAACGTGGCAACCTCGGATTGATTCGGGAGTTCTAAATGATAATTGAAATCGCCCAAAATCATAAACGGATGATAATCCACTCGAGACTCTAAGCAATGCATAAGCAGACCTGGGAAGGTGGACTTAGGACCTGGTGGACGATAAACTAAAATCCCGCGGAAGTTATACATATTGGCCACGTAAATATTGAAAAACATCGCTTCCGCGGCAAGGTCCAGGTGTGTTTCCACCCGAATTTTCAGCTGTGATAGATGAACAACAGCTATTCCCCCCCCTTTCTTCTCACCTCTATCTTGGGAAGAGACAACATACCCACTCGGTAAGGCAGTGTTCCAGTCAGGACCGGACGCCTCATCCGACCATGTTTCAGTTAAAAAAACTAAGTCATACGCACCACTTTCTATCAGATCATGAATTTGGTAAGTATGCTTATGCAGCGACCGGACATTCACCAGAGCACAGCTAAGCGACTGGAGTGGGTGGCCTTTCATCAAGGGGGGGAGCATTGCTTTACTCTCAATCCTGAACTCTCCGGCTTTCTGGCCGGTCTGTGGGGACCTCCCGTCGTCCTTCCTGATGTTGTTCCAAACCTGGCCCTCACACTTGGGGCATGATTTTAACCATGAATCCCTCTGATTAGGATCCCAATTGTGGGGTCTACATACATAGTTATCCATATCAAACAGCTCCTCTCTGCTATACAAATGCAAATCGCGAGGGGCAGGGGTCCTGGCGCTGGGCGTGGATCGGGCGCGGACGGGCGCAGACGGGCTTGCCTTTGGCGCGCCTTCGGCGCGCCGCCAGCGCGCCCGCTGCGCGCGCCCGCTGCGCGCGCCCGCTGCGCGACCGTCCCAGCGCCGTTTTTATCGTGCCAAGAATCACGCCCCTAACTGACACGTCAATCCCAGGTGCAATGCGGGCCCGCCTACAGCCGGGTCCGCTTGGGTCGAGTGTCGGTAATTAGCGGGGAGAAGCATACAAGAAGAGCCTTCCCGGTAAGAGTACTCGCGTGCAAATAGGCAATGTGCAAAAATGCTAAGCTAATTCCCACAATGTTAGAACATATGTAGACGTTTTTAAAAAACAGACATCAACAAATATTCATTTAAAATCAGCGCAGGAATATCGTTTCAGTAAAAGCAGTATTAATAAAACAACAGAGTAGACTAAAGGCCAAGCAGAGGTACTCTCTACGAACCGCTGCGCGACCGTCCCAGCGCCGTTTTTATCGTGCCAAGAATCACGCCCCTAACTGACACGTCAATCCCAGGTGCAATGCGGGCCCGCCTACAGCCGGGTCCGCTTGGGTCGAGTGTCGGTAATTAGCGGGGAGAAGCATACAAGAAGAGCCTTCCCGGTAAGAGTACTCGCGTGCAAATAGGCAATGTGCAAAAATGCTAAGCTAATTCCCACAATGTTAGAACATATGTAGACGTTTTTAAAAAACAGACATCAACAAATATTCATTTAAAATCAGCGCAGGAATATCGTTTCAGTAAAAGCAGTATTAATAAAACAACAGAGTAGACTAAAGGCCAAGCAGAGGTACTCTCTACGAACCCCGGAAGGACGGTAACGTGCAGTGTTGTGTGCCACATGTTTTATGGTTTGGCGGTTGTAGTGCAATGACATATTGTTTATGGTAATAAACCTTTTGAGTTGAAACGTGTCCTTTGTTTCATCAGGGTCACGTGTGTGGGTCATTGGGCACTCTGCCATCTCCCGGTTGGCCCGTTGGGCATCGATCAGGAACTGGATGCGCCGATTCTCGCAGACAAAGTTTGAGTGGTTGGGTTTTCCAGGGATGAGATGGAGCAGCCTCATGAACAGACTGGAGCACTCGCTAGCAGCGCTGGGTGCCCCGCCTAATTTTTGGGTGATCCACCTGGGGGGCAATGACCTGACTACCTCTGGGAGGACTCTGCTCCTGCATGCTATGAAGACTGACTTGGGGGAACTGAGCATGCGCTTAGGTCAGTGCGAGCTCTGGTGGTCAGAGATTGTGCCACGGAGGGTCTGGCAGGGTGCTAAGTCTGGCGAGGCGGTGGAGCGGTCCAGGAGGCGGGTGAACAGCTCCATGCGCATGTTCACTCAGCAGAGGGGCCTGGGATTTATCAGACACAAAATAATTCAGGAAAGGGTCTAAGGATACTTCGAGTCTGATGGGGTACACCTCAACCCAGTGGGGATGGACTTGTTCTTGTTAGACTTGGAGGAGGCGCTATCACAAAAGGGTTGCAGGTAATAGCCTAGAGCAGTTGGTGGGGGGCCCCAGCGGTGACGGTTGGCCGCCTCCAGGGCTATGGCGGAGTTACAGGGCGATCTGGAAGCATAAGGGTATAGAACGGTACCTCTGCCGGCACACAGGGGTGCCAGAGCCGAACCCCAGGAGCCTCATGGGAGGTTCACGGATTCTATGTCAGCGCCCCGTTAGTCCTTCGGGCGGTTGTGGGCCTGAGCAAACGGGGGCTTGCCTAGCTACGCTCCGCCCAGAATGGGCGTGAGTATAATGGACCTAGGGTGGTCAGGTGATAGGGGAAGGGGATCACCAGAAGGTGCAGTACTAAGTGGTTCACCATGGTGCTGCTAGGCTCATCAGGCGGGCAGGTGGTGAGAAGGCTGCCTGTCCTTGGATCGCCCGTAAACTAACCCACCAGATTACATAATGTTGTATGTAATAAACTTGCAGCAGTTTTTTCCCAAGTATAAACTTGTGTGGTGTGTTTTATTTGCGGGCATTCATGCTTTGTGGGGGGGAGCTTTGCCATGATGGTGCTATGCGGCTGCCCGAGGCCACCACAGGGGGCCACTCAAGAGGGCGGCCCTGTAGTGGCGTCAGGCTTCCCACCTCCCACCTTTCTCTCCCCCTTTTCCTGGAGGGGGTTTGGCTAGGGGAGGAGTCCCCTTTGGGTCGCGGGTGTCCCGCGTCACGTCCGGTGTGCGGGGCAGGGTGAGGGGTACATAGGTATCCCCCACCCCCTTTTCTGCCTCTTTGTGCACCGGACGCGCCGCGGACACCACGCTTCCCTCACGCTCTCCCACCCTACCGCTTACTCGGTGTGTTGGCAGTGGGAATCATAGCTAGGACTTTGTAATGTTGTACTTTTTCGTTGCAGGTGGAGTAACAGGGCGATCTGGAAGCATACGGGTACAGAACGGTACCTCTGCGCAGCACACAGGGGTGCCAGAGCCGAACCCAAGGAGCCTCATGGGAGGTTCACAGATTCTATGTCGGCGCCCCGTTAGTCCTTCGGGCGGTTGTGGGCCTGAGCAACCGGAGGCTTGCCTAGCTACGCTCCGCCCAGAATGGGCGTGAGTATAATGGAGCTAGGGCGGTGAGGTGATCCGGGAAGGGGATCACCAGAAGGTGAAGTACTAAGTGGTTCGCCACGGTGCTGCTAGGGGCATCAGGTGGGCAGGTGGCGAGAAGGATGCCTGTCCTTGGATCGCCCGTAAGCTAACCCACCAGATTGGCAATTACGTTTTTATTGTGTGTTGGCCGGTATATTTCCTCTTTTTAGCTTAGACCATTTTAATTTCTATTGTTGGTTTTAAAGCAATTGGTTTTTAAGCAATTTTAAAGCATTTTACCTCCTCATGTAAGCCGGTGCACTTCTCCCGGCCTTTCTTCCTGGTTGTGCGGCCCGTCCGTGCGAGCGGGCCCGCTCCAACACTTCCGGTAGAGGTTAGCGGTCTAGCGCTAACCTCCCGGCAGCCTTAAAACACACGCTGGCGTGAGCACGCAGCAAACGCGCGCAGCGGGCGCGCCGGCGGCGCGCCAAAGGCAAGCCCGTCTGCGCCCGTCCGCGCCAGGAGCGTGCCAGGGACAGGACCCCCCCCCTTTACATCCCTCCCCTGTCCCATACGATAGTCTCGAGCAAGGCTGCTAGATTTGCAGGTGCCAGGATCAATAGACTGTATCCCCGTCTCAGACCCAGATGACTTGTGCAGCTACCTTTGCCCTGGATGCCGGTTCTCTGCGGTTAGAGAGACCATGAGTCATGAAGTAGGCCCTAGCCACTCTCCACGCACCGTGTCAAGGGCTGGACACTTCATTGACCCTGATGAAACTCAGAGGCAAATCACTGACCATGAATCTAGGGTGAGCTTCAATAATCACTTGGTCTGTACCCTCCTGAACTCCCGCTCTGTGGTCAAACACAAATACGAAATTGAACTCTTCTTGACCTCCCACTCTCCGGATATAGCCTTCATCACGGAAACATGGACCAACGCGGCCTCCTGCCCAGACTGGAACATCGCCCTGCCTCCTGGCTATTCATTTCACTGTCTTGATAGAAAGGTGGGCAGAGGGGGGGGCTTAGCGATCATTTACAAGAACCACTTTAAAGGCCAGGTTAGGGCCATTGAAAACCTGCATGCAGAAGCATTGCATTTTAGTATATTCCTTAAAGACGCTAACCTTTCCCATGGGCTATTGGTGTAAAGACCTCCCGGGCCGAGAGCCGCGTTTCCGGAGGCTCTACAAGTCCATCTAGAGTCCTGTACAGAGTTTGAGGCCTACACAATCCATGGGGACTTTAACCTGCATTTGGAGGCCGAGAATAACTCGGATACTACGAGACTTCTGCATAGCTTAGAGGCCTATGGACTACATCAATTGGTGGCAGCCCCTACTCACGATGGGGGCCACACCTTGGATGGTCTCTTTTCTAGCCATCCAGACTTACTATACCTTAGGGCTGAACCCCTCCCATGGACCGATCATAGGGCGGTATTTTTAAAGATTGGCCTAAAATCAAGGGCCAGGAGTGATCCCCACAAACCTACCAAGATCTTGTTTAGGAGATGGAATAAGGTCACCCAAGTATCCCTGAGGGCGGCACTGGGTAATTCCCCTCCTATCTTGGAGGATAACAATGATACAGCTGTCTCCCAGCTCACAAACTGGATTGGGAATGATATGAACCTGGTTGCCCCCCTCCAGACAGCCACCAGGAATAGGCGCCCCCCGGATGCCCCTTGGTATGGCCCAGAGCTGAAATCCCTGAAGGTAGAATGTAGACGGCAGGAACGGCTTTGGAGAACTGAGTACAATATGGGCCAAAAGCTAGCCTATAATCAGGCCTTGCACTTATACAAGCAGGCCATCTGGAAAGCTAAGCAGGACTACTTCTCCCGTAAGATCTCCGAGGCTGGGAATTCCTCTAAAGAACTTTTTAAAACGGTGGCCTTTCTGACAAATCCGCAGCAGACCAACCAGTTCAGCCCAGATCAGGCCTTCTGCGACCAGCTAGCTACCTTTTTTAACACTAAGGTGGCAACTATTTATTATGATCTGCTAAATACACCGGGATCCCCTACTCTGGATTCTCAGCAGGAACCACCCATATGTAGGCTGACTACCATTGATCCCTTAACCAGCAGAGAGGTCTCAACACTATTAGGCTCTATAAAATCTGGTGCTGCCTCCGACCCATGTCCCCCTCATATCATTCATCTGGTGGCGGACAGGATAGTGCCAAGTCTCACGATCCTAATTAATCAGGTTCTAGCCACTGGTATCTATCCAGTCACCTGGAAGTCCGCATGTGTCAAACCCCTTCTTAAAAAGGCCTCTTTGGACCCCTCTGAACCCAAAAATTATCGTCCAATCTCTGGCCTCCCTTTGATGGCCAAAGTTACTGAGAAGGCCATCAATCAATGCCTGATGGGGTATCTGGATAAGAACGACTTGCTGGATAGGTCCCAGCATGGTTTCCGGCCCAGGCACACCACAGAATCTGCCCTTATAACGACAGCTGAGGGGATTCGGGCGACAGTAGACGAAGGGGGGCGAGCTATTCTCGTCCTCCTGGATCTGTCTGCTACGTTCGATACCGTGAATCATGCGGTACTGATTCCACGTCTAAGGGAGGTTGGGATTGCTGGCCAACTTTTGGCCTTGCTTTCTTCCTTTCTGGACAAGAGAAGGCAATGCCTGAACTGGGCCGGGCTACACTCAGCAAATTTCGCTCTGCCTTGCGGCGTCCCTCAAGGTTCGGCTCTTTCCCAGACCCTTTTTAACATTTATGTCCGACCTCTAGCTAGCTTGGTCAGGAAACATGGCTTCATGCTGATTTCCTATGCGGACGACTCACAACTTGTGATATCCGCTGCTGAACATCCTGATCAAATAGCGGCCAAGTTCCATGCCTGTCTTTCCGATGTAATGAAGTGGATGCATTTGAGCTTCTTAAAAATCAACACCGAAAAGACAGAAGTGATGGAGTTTGGGAAAGGTCCCTCAGTCTGGAACTCCCTCTGGTGGCCATCGGCGGCTGGACAATGTCCCTCCCCGGTCACTAAGGTAAGGAATCTGGGGGTGATCTTTGACCAAAAGCTGAACATGTGAGCTCAGGTCAACAGCCTAACGTCCTCCTGTTTCTTTCTGCTTAAAACTTTGCGGAAGATCTTTCCATACATACCGTCGGCGTTACAAAAGACGGTGATGGCCGCACTTTTTATGTCCAGATTGGACTATTGTAACGCCATGTTTCTGGGCATTGACAAGTTTCAGGTCAGAAAGCTCCAATCCTTGCAGAATGCCGCAGTGCGGGTAATTCTAAACTTACCCAGGGGTAGCTCTACCTCAGCGGGAAGGAACTCTCTTCACTGGCTACCGGTTCAACAAAGAATCGAGTTTAAAGCACTCTGTCTGGTGCATCGGGCCCGCTTTGGTGGGGGCGCGAATGATGGGTCTGATAGGTTCCTACCTTACATCCCGCACCGTGCCCTGCGGTCTGCCAATCTTGGCCTCATCCGCATCTCCAGATTCAAACTAGCTAGATGGGGCGGTCGCTCCTTTGCCATTTGTGCAGCCAGACTATGGAACCAACTGCCTGTGGAGATGCGACTCCAAGCTAGCTACTCCCTCTTCAGAAAAATGCTCAAGTATCGCCTTTTTCAGGCCCAACTATAATGCATCCTCCTGCGAATCACACACACCATAGCGCCAAGGCACCTTTGGTATTCGAGCGCTCTATAAGCCTTTTTATACTTATACTTATACATAACGTTGTATGTAATAAACCTGCAGCAGTTTTTTCCCCAAGTATAAACTTGTGTGGTGTGTTTTATTTGCGGGCGCTCATGCTTTGTGGGGGGGGGCCTTTGCCATGATGGTGCTTTGCTTTTGCACTGTCCGCACCCTTTGCCTTTCTGGTTGTCGATCAGCAGGTCGTGGTCTAGCCGGTTTTTCTCTTGGTACCAGGGCAGTTGCTGTCATGCCTTGAGTGGTTTGTTGGGTGCTCTGCGGCCATTGGGTGGGCGGGCCTGCTGGTACTGCCCCGGACATTATGGTCTTCTTTGTGCTTCTGCTGAGAGTGCGCCGTATTCTGTTCGGTCAACCCCCCTAGATTGAGAACGGGCAGCCTGCAGGCCGGGTTCCACCAGGCGGGCGCCCCTGCATTTGTAGAATTTGCCTTGTTTTCACGACAGGCGGTGCACACATTGTCTATGGTGAGGCCTGCCGTCCTACTTGCATTTCCCGGCCTGGGTTTAGAAAAATAGTGATCTGGGTTCGGATCCCGGCGTCAGCTCTCCACCCGATGTTTCTGAGCTGGTCACTTGGTCACTGCCGCTTTCTTAAATTGTGGGGGTGCGGCCATGCTACAGCTGCAAAGGCAAATGAGCTAAATGCCTTGAAATGTTGGCTTTTGTCGTACTTTAATCTCTGTGACCGCGTAGGGAACAGGGCCCTACCCCTGTCTATCTTGGTATTAGCAAACCGCAAATGGTAAATGCGGCATGTACGAGTGCTTTATATATCGTTCTAGCTATGAATGCACTGTGTACACGTTATTCTGCTTCACTACACGGGTTCCATTTTGGAAGCAGTGGCCATCTTGTCATTGCCCTCACATAGGCTATAATGGAGTAAATACGGGCCTCACAGTACATGGGCTTCTCCTCTGACTTCTCTGTGACCTGGGCAGCTGGCTCTGCTGCCCCGGGTCAAACTGGTCTCACGAGCTCCCCTTCCTCCGTCCACCTGTGATTAGCATCAGGGCTTGACCCGTCATAAAACCCTTTCATTCTACACAAGCCTCCGGCTAATCTCTTTCACACCTGCTTGTTCCTGCTTTATGACTTGTTTGCCAAAACAGGAGATGCTCATGTTTATTGGGGGGTCTATTGACATCCGATGTGGGATCTGAACCTTACTGTGTAAATCATTGTGGGCTGGCCGAACTGGAATGTGGGATGGTCATCATGACTCTGCTTTTTCGTTTGTAATGTATACTTGTAATGGCCATATCATAAACCTAGGAATGTATGCTTGAGGCAAGAAAAAGGGTATTTAAGATGAAGTCCGTTCCTATGATTTTCCGCAGTCTCCTGAGAACATACACGCTGTTGTACTTCTAGGATACCTGTAATTGGTCTGCAGCCAATAAACGAATCTTTGACTTCACCCAGAAGACTCTGTGTTTCTGTAGGTCTGGAACAGGGTGAACCCAGAAGTCATAGGGTGTGTGCCCCTGCACCGCTGGGTCTAAAATACCCAGAACTTCAGTTTGGCGCCCAACTCGGGACGATTTCAGCGGTACCAGTCCAAGCCAGAGGTTCGTGAGGAGCTTCGTGTGGAAATTCTGGAGGAAGGCCGCCACTTCATCGACCCCTGCATGTCGACGTGGTCCGAAAGTCTTTTCTGCGAGGTTCTTCGCATCCCGACGGCTACGAAGGACTGCTGCCCTGATTAATCGACCTGTTTTGGATCCTTGACGAGTTTGAGAGAGCGAAACAATCGAGAGAGTCTTCTGGTGACGTCATCGATCGGTAATATTCAGTTAAGTATAAGTGGAGCGTCTCCCATTTGTTTTTGGTATCCTTCGGGATCGTTTGATTTGGTAATTTGGTGATTTGGAGTTTTCAAACGCCAAAGCCAGAGGACTCGTGTATTCACGAGACTATCGTAATCGATAATCCTTTGACGTTTGGATCTAGACTAGTGAGCGAAGATGCCTGGTTCTGGAATATTTGGTAGATTATTCTGTTTGGGTTGTGGAAAAGATTTCCAGCTAGAGGAATCATGTCCGGTTCCTCCGGTTGGAACTCCAACTTATGAGCTCTATGTAAAGCATGGCGTAGGCCCCATTGCATATAACGAAGTGTGGATCCACTACACTAGGAAAGACGGTGTTTTAAAATGGCCCCAAAATGGTAGTTTCGATACCGATATTTTAGATAATTTGGAAATTAAATTGTTTAAGAAGAAAGCCCGGCCGGCGATGTTTGACTCTTTCCGCTTATGGCGAAAGGGAGCCAAACAAAAGGAAATTAAGTTAGCGAAAAAGAATAAAAGAGAGAGAGGTATGACAGTAATGCAAGCAGCTGTACAATTTAAAGACAATGAGGAGGAACAGATGAATGAGCAATTGCACAGACAGCGTAAGTTAGGGATTGACAAATGTTACCCAGCTTTACCACATTCTAAGCAGAATGAGTTAGAAGAAAAGGAGAAAGATCCCCTGATGTCACATTTGTTGAGTTCGCCACCCCCGTATGCTCAAAATGCCATGGCACCTCCCCAGCTTGTGAATATGCCCCCTCTAGTCAATATGCTGCAAGCCTTGCCGCTACCGCCAGTTGCTTTGCAGCCGGCTCCTATCCCTATAGCGCAGCCCTCTCAAGGGCCGCCAGATGTGTTCCCGACTGCCCCCGCGCTTCCTGCGACTTTGCCTAATTCAGCAGCTGCCTCCCCTGACACTCTTCCTTCCACCACTCCAGTACCTGTTTCTACATCCTCTTTTCTTCCCTCTGTTTTCCCCCCTGTTCTCGCTTCAACTTCTCCTTCAGCGCGACAGCGCTTAGCTAATGTGGTTACTACATTAATGTCGCCTCTCTTTGAGTCATCTGGTGCGACTCCTGGTTTACAGCGTAAGCAATTGCGTAGCCAATTGCCTAACCTGATGAGAAAAAGGTAATAGACAGCATGGCGCGTAGATGGATCGTTTTCCCTTCATTGTATGATGTGGAATCAGTTGTCAACGTTTTCCATCAGTGGGATGCCCCAAAACAGAGATATGTGTTCGAGAAAATGTGCGAAATTCTCTGTGAAGAATTGGAAGATAGTGGTAAAAATCCGAACCCGCAGGAGTTGTGTAGAGTGAGGTTTGATTTTGGAACTGGTATAATTGTGGACCGCGAAGTAGATAAAGCAGTTGCGGTTGTATTGTCCTTCAGGAATGATGATTGTCAACAGTCATTGTTTGAACAAGATGTCCTTGTGGGGAAAAAGGTAAAAGCGCGACAATACCCCATGAGAGAAGTTCCCCCGGTATGGAAGGAAGCAGTTGCAGTTGATGCCAATGCCGGTATCGCCGCTGCGCCAGCGCATTTCCAGCGTGTTTGGGTGCATGTTCCATGGAAGCGCTCTGAGGTGTTAGCACTTAAGCAGTCATTACCTGATCCCCGTAAAAACCCAGCAGGTTATTATAAAGAGTTGTCACAGACGGCAGGGTCATGCGTTATGAATCTGGCCGACATAGACATGTTGTTTGGTAATGTTGTTCCACAGCCTCTATGGGGCTCAATTCGTAATGCAGATCACGATGCAGAACTAGGGGATACATGGGCTAACATCGTTGCTGCGGATGCTAGACAAACTGGTGGCGCGAAACCAGAACCTTTAGTAGCTGAACTGCCTGGTAGGATCATCACGTATATGAAGACAATAATGCCCGCGATGCGCGTAAATTGGGACAAGTTATCTGCATGCAAGCAGAAGAAAGATGAGACAGTGTCTGATTTCTTTACTAGGTTTGAAGAAACATTTATTGACCACAGTGGGCAGGATATGAGTACTGAGGGTGGCCAACGGTTGTTTGTGGATAAGTTTGTGCAGAATTTACTTCCTGACCTGTGTAAAAAGTTGAAAGATTCAGAGAGTTCTTGGGCTGTTTCTTCTTCAGCGCAAATACTGGCTACTGCCCAGTATTATGAAAATAGAGATAAAGACAAGAAAGATAGAACAGAGAAGAAAACGAAGGAATTAAAGACAAAAGTCCTTTTACAGCAGGCTTATCCGCCACGAGGAGGTCAGAATAATTATAGACAACCCCAAGGTGTCTATCACCAACCCCAACAGTTTCAGAACAACCAGCAAATGAACGGGTATTATCAACCACGTGTCCCTGTAGGTCCCAACCAATGTTCATACTGCAAAGAGGAAGGTCATTATAAATATAGTTGCCCTAAATTAATGCAGCGGAACGGTAATGCGTATGGCGCAAGAGGTAGGGGTGGTCAGCAAGCTCCTAGAGGCAGAGGGCGTGGAAGTGTTCCCCAGAACGCGCGTCCTCTTCCGCCCCAAAGCGCCATTAATAGCTTTGATCAGCAAGCTAACGCGACTAGTAATACGGCCCAGTATTATAATAATGATTATTATGCAGAGGATGGCGATGCAGAAAATAATGATTACTAGGACAGCCGTAGACAGAGAGAGGGAGTTGTTTCAGTGCCAGTGGATCAGAGTGGACCGTATGTTGAGGTGACTACAGCAAATGTAACGGAGCCTTTTCTGCTAGACACTGGTGCTGCAAAGAGTTCAATCATGCATTCAAAACTCCCTGGCGCACCTTTGTCTGGCGATATAAATGTTTCAGTAGGTTTTTCTGGCGCCCCAGTTAGGAACCCGATTTCTAGTCCCATGTCACTTTCTGTTGGGCCTTGCGAGTTGAAAGCACCCCTGATTCTGACAACAGGTTGTGGTGAGAATTTGTTGGGATTAGATTTGTTGAAAAGATTGCACGCTACACTGTATTGTTCTTCTTCAGGAGTACAACTTACATTAGGCAAGAAAGTGATTTCCCCAATGTACTTGTCTAAAAACACAATGCCGCCTGAATTGTCATCCCTTCCGGATGCCCTTTGGGCTACTGGTCCCAATGATGTGGGCCTCTTGGAGATACCGCCATACGTGGTGACTTTAAAGGCTAATGTCAGATTGACACGTATTCCCCAGTACAAGATCTCTAATGAAGGCCAGAAAGCATTGTTAGACATTGTCAGCGACTTGATTAATAAAGGTGTGATTGAAGAGACAAGAGGCAACGTTTGCAATAGTCCGATTTTACCTGTCTTAAAACGAACGGATCCTTCACAGCCACCTGTTTACAGATTTGTGATCGATCTTAGAGAGGTTAATAAGATTGTTGTGCCACAGTTTCCGGTTGTCCCTGATATAACTGCCTTGTTAACGATGATTCCAGCCTCTGCTGCATGGTTTTCAGTGATTGATTTAAAGAATGCTTTCTTTAGTATCCCAATTGCAGAAGAGAGCAGAGATATTTTTGGCTTTAGTCTGGGAGGCCGAAGCTTCCGCTTCAAACGCGCTCCCCAGGGCTACTGTGAAAGTCCATCAATATACAGTCAAGCTTTGAAAGCGCAGCTTGATGCACTTGTTTTACCTAGTGGCGCTATCCTGATTCAGTACGTGGACGATTTACTAATCGCTGCGGATACTGAAAAGATTTGTAAAGAAGCCACATTGTCATTGTTGCGCCATTTATCTGCTTTCCATCACAAAGTGTCTCTCTCTAAGCTGCAATATTGTCGACAAGAAGTGACCTACTTAGGTCATCTCTTATCGAAGGAGGGAAGGAAACTGACCCCAGAAAGAATTCAAGCCATTGCACAGTTGAGTGTGCCGAAAACACAGAGAGAAGTGCGTGCTTTCTTGGGCATCACTTCAACCTTGGACCCTGTAGCGAGGGCATTGCCAAGCTGTCTGAGAGCGACAGCTGCTGCAGCAATGTCTATCCGACAATCTGCTGGTTTGGTAATGGACAATACATTGATTGTTATGGTTCCACATGCTGTAGACACATTATTAAATAGGACCAAGACACAACACTTGACTAGTGCGCGATTATCAGGCTATGAGCTTACACTGTTAGCAAATCACATACACATAAAGAGATGTAACACGCTGAATCCAGCTACGTTATTGCCAGTCCCAGCAGACTCAGACGAGATTGAGCAACATGACTGTCTGTTCAGAACAGAAGAAGAGACGAAAGGGAGAGTGGATCTAAAAGATACTCCCCTGACTGAGTGTGATGGTACTTTATGGGTGGATGGTTCATGTTTCAAACTCCCTAATGGTGACACGACTGCTGCATATGCTATCACGACTTTACACACGGTTGTGGAAACTGCACGAGTGCCACATAATTCGGCCCAAGCAGCAGAATTAATCGCCCTCACGAGAGCTTGTGTGTTATCTGAAGGAATGAGAGTGAATATATACACAGATAGCCAGTACGCCTTTGGCGTGGCTCATAATTTTGGGCGACTGTGGAAAGAGCGTGGGTTCCTGACGTCGCATGGAGCTAAAATTCAGAATGGCAAGTTGGTGAATGATCTCCTTGAGTCACTGACCCTACCGTTGCAAGTTGCGATCATGAAATGCAGTGCGCACAGGAAAGTCACAGATGATGTTGGACGTGGGAATGCGTTTGCTGATGAGACCGCGAAAGAAACAGCACAGAATGTGAAGACTAGAATGTATGTTGCAGGCCCCGCAAGATGGGTTGATGATGTTGGGATGTGTGAGAACACAGTAGAGAGCGTGAAGTCGCTTCAAGCTGAAGCCACAGAGAAAGAGTTAAGCAAGTGGAGAGAAAGTATGGGTAAGTTGGATGAGAATGGTTGTTGGATTGATCTGATAGAACATAGGCGATGGTTGTTGCCTGACGCGTATGTGCTCCCAGTGGTTACTATGGCACATGGAATGGCACATATTAGTACGAAAGGTATATGCAAGTTGTTGGCTCCAGTATGGCAGAATGCTGGGATTCCCAAGTGTGCAGAGAATGTGGTCAAGAATTGCATGGTATGCTTGAAGTACAACCCTGGTAGGGGAACCCCAACTCCAGCTGGTCACTTTGCACCCCCATCATGTCCATTCGAAGTTTTGCAGCTGGACTTTATTCACATGGAAAGATGCAACAACCTGAAATATGTACTGGTGGTTGTTTGTGCTTTCTCAAAATGGATAGAGGCTTATCCTCTGAAAGATAACACTGCCCTATCCACAGCCAAAGCCCTTGTGAAGGAATTTTTCCCTAGGTTTGGGATGCCAAGAATGGTGTGGTGTGATAATGGAAGTGAGTTTGTGGGTAAAGTGATGAAGAATGTATGTGAAGGGCTAGGGATAAAGCAGAAGTTCCATGCTGCAAATCACCCCCAATCAGCTGGACTAGTAGAACGCTACAATGGAGCCTTAAAGCTCAAGCTGGCCAAAATCCAGGCGAGCACCGGTCTTAAATGGCCTGACGCTCTGCCTTTAGCACTCCTGTCCACCAGAATGACCATACACTCGCGAGTGGGACTTAGCCCTTACGAGGTCGTCTTTGGCCGCCCGGCCAACGTATGGGGTGTACCGAGGCCTACGAAGTTTAGTGAGATTGAGCATCCAGTACTACTCGATTACCTGTATGATTTGACTGTTAAACTGCGTGTTTTGCACCAACAGGTACATGATACTCTTCCCCAAGCTTCTGAACCTCCCGGACACCCTATCAACCCTGGCTCATGGGTCCTGGTCCGAAATTTCCAGCGTAAGAGCAACGACGAGCCTCGCTGGATCGGCCCTCACCTTGTACTTCTGTCAACAAGGTCAGCGGTGCGAGTAAAAGGGAAGAAGCACTGGATCCATGGTACCCACTGCAAAGTAGTCCCCTTGCCTCTGCCATATGACCAGTGGGTCCAGGAGGGTATCGCCGACTCTGAGACAGACACTGTGCCTCGTTTTGTACCATTCAGTGATGCACGCATAAGAGGCACAGTTTCAGACCAAGAGAGTGACAATATTCTGCAAGAAGCTGTGCCACCATCAAATCGACTGGACACCACTGAGCCTGAACTTTTGTTCCAAGACCAAACAGCACCTGGCCGTCTCCGCTATAATTTGAGACAAAGACCCATGGACAAATAAAGATTTCCTTACTATTTCCTTTTTGACATTTTTTGCTCTCCCATCTGAAGGACTTTCTTGATTTTTGTTTTTCGAACCACCATCCGGGTTCTGCCGCAGGGTCGCGGTGCTAAGACTTTGGGGTACAGGCCGAAGACGTTAGGTCAACGGTTCTGGTTGGTCTAGGGCGTTTCCCTGGACTGACAGGCGTACTCCTTAGCAGAAGAAACTCATCCGCCGCGAGCGGCCCGATTAGAGGATGGAGTTTTTTAAGATGGAGAGACCTGTTGAGGAAATGAACTTCAAAGCAAGGATGTGTAGAATTGTAAAAACTAAGGGGCTCATTTATGAGCCCCTGCGTCACTTTTGCGCCGCCGGTGCGTCACTTTTTGTGACACACCAGTGGCGTAAAACATGCGCCATGATGCGCCATATTTACAAAGTGACGCATCTACCTAGATGCGTCACTTTGCAAACCCCTGCGCTACATTATACCTGCGTCAGGTATAATGTATGCAGGGTGGGCGTTCCCACGTAAGTAAGCATCGTAGAAGTGACGCAGTGAAATCTACGAGATTTCACTGCGCCACTTCTAGGGTGCAAATGCGTCAATATCTTACGCCTGCCTCACAGCAGGCGTAAGACTGACGCAGGCCCTATCACATGTGGCTTGCCCCATGTGAAAGGACACATTGCTGGAGTTGCGTCACTTTTGTGACACACTCCAGCAATGCGTCACTTTTCCGCCTACAGATACGTCAGAAATACTGACGTATCTGTGACTCCTTGCGACATGATGCGTCATACTGTAAATATGACGCATCACTGGAGTCGCAGGGAGGGCGCAGTGAAAAGTGGCGCATCACTGTTTTCACGCAGTGATGCGTCACTTTTCATAAATGAGGCCCTAAATGTTTTGTATTTTTGTGCCTTTTTACACTGTGTAGTATCATGATGTTTATTGTAGGATTTGTGTTCTTCTCCGCTCAAAAGCCCATTGCACCCACTGAACAGCCTATACCTCTTTCTACTGCCTCCTCTCACTCTTTTCACCCTTTGCCTGAGCACGAACAGACCAGACGATCAGAGTTTGTAAATAACTCGTTTATCCAGCTCGTGCACCAGCACCAACTGGTAATGAATACGACCAATTGCTGGGTGTGCGGGTTAATGCCACATACCATTAACAAGGGTATTCCTTATTTGGTGCTGCCGTATAGTTACAATGGATCGTCATGGGCATTCCAGACCATGGTTCTCTATGCTCTAGATACGTACTCCCCTCGCCAACCGCGTTCCATTAGACCTATCACCAATAATAAGGCTTTGATGAAAGGAGTTGCCGATATGAGTAGGGATATTGATGCATACTCATCCATTCCCAAAGAAGAGCTGAGACCTTATGTAGGATGGAATGCGACGGGGTATAGTATTAGTCTGGGTGAAAGACACCGAAAAATCTCATCTCCAATCTGGGTCGTACCCCACATGGGTCGGTTCTGCTTACAGGGTAATGGTCAGAATCCTAGAGCTCAACTGGGAAGAAGTGACTGTACTGAAACGTACACTTTCCCGTCACAGTTCTCCCCTGCGTTTTTGGCTGCCAAGGGCACATATTTCATCTGTAATGATCGAGCATATACATGGCTGCCCCCTGATTTCTCGGGCACATGTTATATTGCGAACTTGCTACCGCCGACATTTACTGCCGCCTCTGACTATCACAAGACCAGAGTTGTGAGAGGTGTGATTAGTAAGGAGGATACTGCCGGTCAGGAAGCGGGAGACTTCTTCTTGGGTTTCCTGCCGTTTTGGGGACCTATGGTCAATAGTAGGAACCTGAGACAGCTGACACGTGTGGTTGAATCCACTGTCAATGTAACGGCTGGTGCCCTTGGTAATCTGACCGCTGAGCTCCAAGCGGATCGCCTTATGACTTTGCAGAACCGCATGGTTCTAGACGTTATTCTCGCAGACCGCGGTGGGGTATGTAAGGTTATTCAATCCAGTTGTTGCATTTTCATAACAGATAACGCTCCAACAGTCTATCAAGCCATCTCCAAACTCCATAAAATATCTGAATCCATACACGTGGATAAGGGAGACTTGTCACTGGTGGGGTGGTTCTGGGAATTGATATCTGCCTGGGGTTGGAAAGTTCTGATGGTTATTGGAATGATCTTAGCCATTCTTTTCCTGTTCTGTCTGTGTATACAGTGTGCTCCTACGATATGTGGCCTCTGTGCTACCTTATGTGTAAGGAAACCTGTATCGAGGGACGAGCTAAGTAATAGGATGATGCTACAGCAACATCTCCATGACTTCGTGAACATCGACCTAGACTCGGATTAAGATGAGTATAGTGATTGCCTATGTAAGGGCAAAAGGAGGGTCTGTCGTACTTTAATCTCTGTGACCGCGTAGGGAACAGGGCCCTACCCCTGTCTATCTTGGTATTAGCAAACCGCAAATGGTAAATGCGGCATGTACGAGTGCTTTATATATCGTTCTAGCTATGAATGCACTGTGTACACGTTATTCTGCTTCACTACACGGGTTCCATTTTGGAAGCAGTGGCCATCTTGTCATTGCCCTCACATAGGCTATAATGGAGTAAATACGGGCCTCACAGTACATGGGCTTCTCCTCTGACTTCTCTGTGACCTGGGCAGCTGGCTCTGCTGCCCCGGGTCAAACTGGTCTCACGAGCTCCCCTTCCTCCGTCCACCTGTGATTAGCATCAGGGCTTGACCCGTCATAAAACCCTTTCATTCTACACAAGCCTCCGGCTAATCTCTTTCACACCTGCTTGTTCCTGCTTTATGACTTGTTTCCCAAAACAGGAGATGCTCATGTTTATTGGGGGGTCTATTGACATCCGATGTGGGATCTGAACCTTACTGTGTAAATCATTGTGGGCTGGCCGAACTGGAATGTGGGATGGTCATCATGACTCTGCTTTTTCGTTTGTAATGTATACTTGTAATGGCCATATCATAAACCTAGGAATGTATGCTTGAGGCAAGAAAAAGGGTATTTAAGATGAAGTCCGTTCCTATGATTTTCAGCAGTCTCCTGAGAACATACACGCTGTTGTACTTCTAGGATACCTGTAATTGGTCTGCAGCCAATAAACGAATCTTTGACTTCACCCAGAAGACTCTGTGTTTCTGTAGGTCTGGAACAGGGTGAACCCAGAAGTCATAGGGTGTGTGCCCCTGCACCGCTGGGTCTAAAATACCCAGAACTTCAGTTTGCCTTGTGTTTTCGGTGTGTACAGGCCAGAGATCCAGAAGTCAGGCTCAGTCTTACGAGTGGCTGCATCTGTGTTTGTTACGGAGAGTTGTCATTCCTCTTCAGTATCTGGCTGCAAGGTGCGAGGAATTTGGCCCAGTAGATTGTGTGACAGTCTTGTTGGATGGACTGCAGGAGGCGGGGGGTTGGTTTATAGGACGGCATTTTTTCTAGCATGGGGTAACTCTGATGAATGGACATGTGCTAAGGTTTCATGGTATACCAATAACTGAGAAATCATCGTACCTGGTTATGTGCAGACAGTGGTCAGGTCGTTGGTGCCCAGCACTCGTTTTGGCAGTTGTGTATTGATTTCGTCGGTCTTCAGTCTGTATGTGCTGAATGTCAGTGGTAAGTAATATGCATCTAGAACAGTGGTGACCCTGAATATGCAATTTATGAAAAACACCACAGTAAGGGAAAAGAGCTTTATGTGTGTCTGACATACCGTTCAATCTACCGTGATTGTAAAGTTATTTTCCAACTATGGATGCATTGAAGCGCACTGATGGTCAAGCAAATTGAAGTCTATTGAATGTTCTTCGGTCACCCGCCTGCTAGCATCATATCGAAATTATATTTATGGAGACGCGCTGTGGTCCTGGAAGGCAGAGCTACCACACAGTGTATACAAGCTACTGATAAATGCAGATGTTTTTATTGGTCCAGTCTGCAGTCTCTCAAGTGACAAATCTTTCAGTGTCCTTTGCTTGACCAGCCTTTTGTTTAATTCATTTAAATCGCCACAGGCTCAACATACGTATTCTGGTGGTTATGCATTGTGGATGTCCTTACCATGCGCTGTTTCTCAGCAAATGTTTTAAATAGACCAGGGGAAGCAAAGACCTGCCTGATTTTGCCCGAGCTCACCAGTAATGACTACGGCTCTCACTGTTGGTAATGCACATCCTTCATCGGGACGGGCACGGGGCTCGGAGTTATCCTACGTGCAGGTTTGCCCGTACGGTTCATGAAGTGTTCAAGCCACAAGGCGCTACTGTTCCTCAATTGGACAAACTTTATTAGATGGCAAGATAGAGGGTTCGGCCCTCTCGTGGTTGGTTTTAGGGTGGTGCAGTAGCGAGCCGTCTCAGGAGATTCCACTCACGGACATGCTTCGGTGGGACTAGTGGATTCAGTTCACTCTGACAAACCAATTAGCGTCTCAATGTAGCTAAACTTTTACACATATATTTCTCCCACCCATAATATCAAATGTAATATCTTGCAGTCAAGGGGTGATATGCGTTGGCTATGGTGACTGATTGCCAACCAGTGAATTGAATAACATCCCCACACATCCACCCTTCTGGCCCTGCTACGTGGGGCAGGGGAGTGACAGACATGAAGCAGGAGGTAGGGGAAGCATGGGTCAGTTGGCCCCCAACTGACAGACTACTTACCTCAGAGGTGGAACATGAGAGTCTTGCTCGTGTTTGAAAATTATATGTACTGCATAGGGTAGGGAAAGGCTTTATCTTTTAATTCTAGTATGTATTTAGGATATGCAACATATTCGGTATGATGCATTATCTGAGTTTGAGGGAAAACTGGTCATGAGCATGTTATGACCTGGTGTGGCGCCGCAGTGGACTATCACCTCCACTGCAGGGATCAGTGTTTGACCGCAGGGTCACAGGCTCTCAACCCGGTTACGGCACGCAGCCTTACATCCATCTGAGGTCGGTAAATGGAGTACCATTGAGATGGTAACAAGCACCAGCTGCATGTTGCGCCAGGTTACCTATGGGTGCACGTGCGCTCCTTATGTTATGTATTGCTTGGGTTCAGAGCGATAGCGAGATTTGTACGGACGAATGATACCGGGCAGAACAGTTCCACATCTAGGAAGGATGGAGCAGAGTTGCCTGTGAATTCTGTGGGCTCCTAACTCAGCTGCTTGCGGTACCTTTTGAGATGCTGCCTTCCAGGGGGTAGGTTTCATCGTGTCTTTTACCGAGTTAGCGGTGGATGCAGGGCGTCACCCTATGTATGGCCGGAGTCCTGTGGGGTTGGATTTAGTTTGGGGGCAGTCACGGGCCAGGGTGCAGGGAGGGAAGGGCCCTGATAGCTTATATTACTTCTCTAGCAGGTTGTGTTAATCACCGTTTGCCTCAAGTGCAATTAACACGGGCGATGTGTAAGGAGATATTAGTTAATTTGCAGAAATGTTTCTGTTGGTTCCACGCAACATCCATATAAAGTATCTGTATCTCTTAGACCAAAACAGGACCTCAAAATGAGAATTGGTGGGTGTCACAGATAATTTTGCAGTAATGTTAGTGAGCTGCTCGGTGTTCCTATTTGGACAACACAAGTCACTATCCCTCTATCTTGATGCTTAAACGGCATCCTAGTCTTTTGCATATTGCCGACTGGTATTCCCCAACTCCTCACTGCAGAGACAGCCATGGGGTTGGTTCTTGGTTCATTTTATGGCCAGTTATTGTTCCTTTTCTTAAAGACACCAATCTGCACAGACCTTTGGGCCTGCATTGGCCACACGTCTTTGTGCCAGCTTCGGGCGTGGGTGCAAAGCTTTGGTCTATCATTCTTTGTCAAGTTGACCACTGATAGACTAGTAGTGACTGGCGGGAAATGACAATCCACCTATACCACTAGAGCTTACATCACTGACTCTTGTTGAATGTAAGGAATACCCTTTCGCAATAAATGTGAGCTTCCTGGGGGATGATTTGGTGCCATTTATGTCAGCTTCTAGCATTTATGGGCCTTTGCACATGTCCTTTTGCCACCGATTTAGATAAACACTCAGGGGCAGGGCCCATTGCGGTACTCAGCATGGGAATGAGGCAGGCCGAGGGAAAACAAACTCCTCTTGGGCCCGCAAAATACAGCACAATCTCTAGCCTTACTGGAGGGGTAAGGCGAGGGGCAGATTATATCCATGGAGGCAATGACAGAAGAGGGTGAACCATGCAGTACCCTTTTCACGGGCTGGGCTCAGCTGTGCAGGCTTATACTTTATTTAATCTATACTTCATTTAATTTTGAAGGGACGATTGGCCATTATTTGTTGCCGCTCCCGCAGAGCCGGGTGTAAAAGATGGTACCCTTCCCTAGAAGCACTGCGCCAAGCTGTCATGTTCGGCTACAAAGCACTGTGCTTATGCAACTTGTCCCACATTTGAATACGAGTACATTTCCTAATGTGTTCTTGCATTTGGCATAGAGATCGAGGGTATTCCTCAGGTCGAAGATCCTTTGCTAACAAGATGGCTCCTTGAGGCAGGTGCCTGTGTAAACTCCACCGGTAATGTTCAGTGCATAGTAGCTAGCTCTTCCTTTCACTCTTTGAGTATGATAAAATTAGTACCAGGAAGTTGCATTACAATAACAGCTTTTATTAAGCATCAAGAAAACATTACGTTTGTACGGGGTGTACTGTGCACAGTTATTAGTGTTATGATTGCTCTAGACCTGCAAAACATCACATATATTGTTCTTTCAGGACGCATGCTACATGTTCCACCTACCGGGTTGAGAGGTAACCACACATCTTCAGCAATGTTAAACTTTACTGGTCAAGAGTGGCGAGCAGTGGTTTGCAACAAGACCCCTGCAGCAGGGATTGCTGCTATGCTATGCGGCAAGGAGATGAAGGCGGAAAGGACTGGCAGGTCCCGCTGGGTGCCGGCCACATGGCCACTTGCAGGTTGTTTATAGTGATTCCTAAGGGCGTAGGAGGGGTCATGGCAAAGTAAACCTGGACCGATTCACCTGCTGGGGGTGGTGGTGGGGGTCCCTACCTCTTTTCACAGGATCACTCCCTGTCGGGTCTAACGAACATCCAAATTAGCATGAAGAACAGGGTCAAACAGGCAGGGGACTGACTTGGGGAGGGACAAAAGACATTTCCCCTAGGGTACTGACCATGCAGCAACATTGCTTCATCACACTTGTATCAACAATCTGGGGGAGGGGCCAACCTGTGGCCAGTTAACGGGATCGTCCCTCTGCATAACCAGGGTGTGCACCGGAACACCTACGCATCATCAGTCATAACCCTTAGTAGGATGGGGATTGGAGTCTGTGCAGTCTGTCCCCCTGTTCTCACCACCCCCTTGCCGACTGCCTGGTATCCACTAACAGAGGTCTGGGCGAGCTGTCCCTAGCACCTAGGACCAACAAGCGATACAGGGCATGTGTGGCTAAGTTCTGTGCAGTAGCTGGCGCATGGGAGGAAGGGAGTTCTTCTCTGGAGAACAGGATTCAAGGTTTCATTTTATGGGCCAAAGATCAGGGGAAGAGCCACCCAAGGATTGTGGGCCACATGGCGGCAATCAGCCACCACGCCAGGATAAGGGGGCGGGAGGATCCTACAAAATCATTCCTGATCAGGGCGGCGCTCAAGGGCTGGGCCAGGAGCGAGCCACGGGACCGGACAAGAGGTCAGCTATAGATTTTGAAACTCTGCTGGACTGGGTGCACAGGGCGACCCATTCAGCTTTTGAGGCAGCCCTCTTTTCGGCTACCTTTAGCCTGGCCTTCTTCGGGGCTCTCAGAATTGGGGAACTGGTAGCCAGGTCCAAGCTTTCGAGGCCGACTAGCTGTTGGTTGGGGCGTGGTGCTGGTTACATCTTGGTCGTGGGTGCGATTCCCGTACGGGCCGATGTATACTTTTCTGGGCAGTTAGGCAGGCCCGGGTAATTTAATGTTAATAATTTTAATTTTTGTTTAAAATGTACATAGTTGCGTGACGATCGCCCTGGTGACTCGCACTAGACCCCGCTGGTACATGGAATTGATTGTATTTAAGAATTCACGCTCACTGCTATGGAGGCAGATGCTGCTTACATGCGGGAGTGAGAGGTCTCAGTATTTGAACTGCCTGTGTGAAGGAGTCAAACTCTGAGCAGGCCTCGCTGAGCGTTCTGTTCTTGTGTGGACTACTGAACAGTGGCTTTCTGGTTAAAGCATTGGAGGTGCCCTCCTGAGGGATATATGCCTCCTGTTAGGGACTAGAGGCAGATTTCAGTAACAAGCCAGAGGTGGTCTCTAATAGAGAGTAGAAGGAGCCCCCCGACCCCCCCCCCCCCCCTTTGAGTGTATTCAATGTGGAAGCATGCTCTGGGGCATGGGCACCGGAGGAACTATGCCTGCTGCCATAAAACAGCACTGGTGTCTGAGGCAGCTTTGGTTTATGGCATACTTTAGGGGTAATGTTACAGGTGAGAAAGTGTGGCAATGGGACACTAATTATAAAATTACAGCATCAGGTTACCTGCGTAACTTGACCAGGTGGTTTCTGGTGCGCTGCACGTTACTTAATTGTTACACCGGCGCTAGGGACAGCCTGCCAGGAGTTGGCGCTGTCTGTCTATTTAGAGATGACCAGAACAGGCATTGATTAATTCATTTTACATTAAAATCCCTATTGTCTGCTGCCTAAGCCATTCTTATATCTCTGAGGACTTGGAACAGGCGCAAGTGTCACGCTTGCACGCGTGTCAGGGTTAGTAGTTGTGGTGGTACTATGATTGGCAGCATGACCGGAGCAAGGTGTGGTGCAAAGGGAAGTGGCGCCTGACGTGAGTCCTGGCATATAGTGGCACAAGTGTGAGGTTTTCCATCGAACTGCCTTGCTGTATGTGACGCGGGCGTATGCTGGTTCTAGTTTTGTGCAATATTGGGCGTCACGATGTATGTCCCGCCGTGAACAGCTCTAGGTCTAAACTTGTGTTTTGCCCTGCCTTCATTTGGGGTTGCGGTGCGTCGGCCTTGGCGGTTACCGGACAGGGCGCCCTGGGTGGGGCTAAACAGTATATCAGTTTGGGGTTGGATTATTGGTGTGTTAAACCAATTTGCACGGCCAGGGTGCCATAAAAAGGTGAAGGCCACCTGGGGGCAGTGTTTCTCACTTGGCTGCACATGAATGAAGAATGTCTTCACTCACTAATACCAATAATGGCCATTGCTCCATCCTTCTCAGCAAGGTAGACCAAAGCGGTTGACATGTCCTTTGACTTCGAGGAGCGATTCATTCAATGCCTTTCTTTCAAGGAACTATTCTCGCCAATTTTGATTCAGTAGTTTGGATGGCGCCTATGTCTCGAATCCATCAAGATTTCATTGACATACTGGGGACTGGCATTTAAGGGGATGTCCATGGTTCTTTGTGTGGTTAATTAATGTTTCCAGTCCAGTCCACAGTCACCCGTTGCGTAAGGCTTCATGCTCCCATTGCTTCAGGCTTGGTTTGGTCGTACCATAAGGGGGGCAGCACTCACGTAACGTATAAACCATCAGTTGGCTACATTAGAAAGCCTTTTCTCACACCTGAGATTATCTGGAGCCTCCATAGCTGAGAATTCAGAGGAGAACTGGACAGGCCACTGCCCCCAGGGGGTTGGCCGCCCATTGCAGCAATGGGTTGATAGGGCATGGGTGCATGTGGCACATCTGTTAATGGTGCAGGATAATTATTGTTTTACTTAGGAAACAGGGATCTCATGCCCAGGTTCTGTCTTTTGGCTGTAGGTCACCAGCTCAGTGGTGGGAAAGTACAATTCTACAGTTACTCTGTGCGGTGTTATGCTAAGTACAGTTCCACCAGCAGCTACGGGTTGTACTAACTGAGCTGTATGATGGAGGCCCGATATCTAGTGAGTTATGTAATCACTGTGATGTCACGATGAGCTTTCGTAGCACAGAGTAATAGGGGCAGGTGGTACGAAGTCTTTCTTGTATGGACGATATGAAGCGTAATTAGAATAACCTGGTATGGAGTCTCTTCTGTAGTGTGCCACTGTGGGAGTGCGGCTGGCACATTAAACTTACACTGCCTCTAGGATAAGCCAAAGTCTCTGCCTAGCCACCAAGGGGGTGGGCAGGTGTCAGCCTAAGTGTGTCCTCCCTCCGGGCAGCTGTTAGATTAGAGCCCTACTCAGAGGGACCGCCTTGAGTGCTTGGAGGTCTGTTGGCACTGCCTTTCAATGGAAGCCATGGTCTAGCGGGGCATTTGCAGGCGTAATTCACGGTATCAGCTGCCAGTTCAAACGTGCATCTTTCACGAATTTACGCAGATAACTGGGACGGGAAGTAAGGCGGGCTGGATAACTCTTGCTTCTACCTGCATTGGCACATCTTTTCAGGAGTGACTGTCAAAGGGATGGCACTTAAGCCAAGTAATGTTAGCACCCATCCACACCATGCCGACAGTTTAAGGTCACCCTGGGCCGCATTAACACAGACCAGCAGTAGGCCCTTGTGGGTCAGTGCCATGAATTACTAAACTGAACAGGAGCCGTGACCGTGGGTTACACTAGCAGAAGTTTGGGGAGAGCTAGACTCCGCCCATGCTCAAGGTGTAGTTTTAAGTAGTGGGAGTTGCCACTCTTATTTGACCAAGGGTTCGATGCTGTATGAGGGCATCGCCGCGTTGCGGCCAGAGCACGGGCATTGTGTGGTTCCCAGGGGGCAGCAAGTGTAGGCAAGGCTCTTTCCAAATCTGGCACCAGAACACAAGGTAGCCAGGGCCAACTTGTCTGATGGGCGACTTGTGTAGGCACCGTGTAGTTGTCACTCCAAGAAGGGGTGAGTTGTCTCCAATAGAGGGCGCCATGCATATATTGTTTCAAACCAGATTTGACACCATTAAGGTGGTCACCAGGGTCTAACAATCAAAGAGGTCCGTGAAATTGTCTGGCCACGGCGCAGATTAATTGCACTCTAGAACCGAGGTTAGGGAACACAGGATGGTCATTCAAGATACACAGGTGGTGTGACGGCAACGCGAGACTGTCAGCTTATGCTGGGTAGGAGGTTCCGTATCACCAACCAGAAGGGTGCCATGTGGTAAAACCAGTAAATATGTTTAAGAATGATATAGATGCCGGTCAGGAGAGGTTTGTCAAAGGTATTACACTTATTGTTAAGCATTGTTAACAACCCATCCACACCAAGCCTATAGCTCACAGCCCAGTATTAGGCACCTGCAGTTGTCGGCGCCACAGGTTACTAAAATTACAACTGTACTGTGGGCGCACTGGCTGACCGGGCAGTATTGCCACGGCGTCCAAGGGCCGATTAGTCAGACACCAGTAGCAGTGAGTGTGGCTTGCCCTAGGTACAGTTGTTAGGGGAATTTAAATTCCATGCACAAGTTATACTGGACTTGCTACCAGCGGGTCTCGTGTACAAGTGGGTTACCTACTTTGAAAAAGGCATAAAAGGAGTATGGCATAACACATAGACTATTAGGAATTAAATCCGGGACCAGCTACCTTTACACATGGATTTCGGTGGAGGGCAATTAAGTCCGGGACAACAAGTGTATCGGGTGTAGTGCCTTGCATCTTGGGTCAAGCGGGTTGGCACACAGGAGGTGTCTAGAATCGCCCAGGCACACCCTGCAGAGTAGAATGCAAAAGAACTGCACATCGCCACTATTCTGAGGTGACAGATGCAACAATTTGATCCCTCCAAAGCAAACCAAAGTTCTTATGGTCAGATGCACAACATACAACCGTTCACTCCAGCTTCACTGAAGGTAGTCTGTTAGCAGAGGTATAGAACGGGACGTCCTGCACCAGGGTGTGGACATTGCACGGGCGACACAGCAGATAGTCTGCTGTCTGGCGGGGGTGATTGCGGGCTAGGAGGCCAGGCAATGTAGCAGAACCAATTCTAAGGACCTCTCCCCCCCACCGGACTGCACGAGTATGTGAGTGCAGTGGGATTTGCAAAATTACAGGTATTTTCCCACCGATACAGGGGCAGAAGGGTACATTGCAGGAATTTGCATAAATAGAGTGGGGGCAAGTCCAAAGGACGATGTGCACTGGTAACCGCTAGAGCGTGGTGTTAAGATCAAAATCTCGCTGCGGCAAGTTAGCCAGGTGGCATGCGTCAGTTGGTTAGGCCTGAAGGTGTGCCATGGGTCTAATAGCGGCTTGAAATGTGTTTGGAGCACTATCGCTGACAATTCCAGAGCACACACTGCACCTCGGCCCAGTGGGTGAAGGCCATATGCTCATGTGCTTGATCTTGTGGAGAGCAATGATTCCTGGAATAACAAAGTACTAGGTCATTGGCTGTGTTGAGCATCATGGGTCACAGCGTGTTAGCAGGTGTGTGTGTATCTGTGACGGAGCTTTAGTTAAGCCAGCCTGGTAGGTGGCGTAAGTGTCACTCCAATTGGTTGCTGTGACTGCAGTAGTGTGCGCTATGCGAACAGTGTTGTTCGCCAGGGTTTATTAATCGCAAAGGTCTGTGCACACGTCTGGTCAACTTCAACTAAGTAGGTGCACACTGCTCCCAGGGCAGGTTGCGGGTTGCTTCAGGGAATGCCCCGTCCGCTTAGCCAGAATATATATCCTGGTTGTGGAAGCGGTTTTCTAAGCACGTGTGCTGCTGTTCCATGAATTGGGGAAGCAGGTGTTAGGAAGCACGAAAGCCTAGAAGAACTGCAACTACAGGTTGCAGGAGGTGGGAGCCACATCAGCTTGAAGGAAGATAATGATGTTTAAGAGTAGAGCCCCCTCCTGGGAGGCCATCACATCCTTGCAGGTCATGCGAGGTTTTGGTACATTCCCAGAGAAGGCTAAACCGCTCCATGCGCAGGTTCGCAGAGCAAGGGGCTTTGGCTTCATCAGGCATGAGCCATGCCGGGCGAACACCAAAGGTTATTTTAAGTTGGGGTGCACTTGGCACAGGTGGGCCTGGATCTGTTCCTACTGGACAAGAATGAGGCCCGGGAAATTGCAGGTTGCAGTGAGAAAGGAACTGTTTTGGTGGGGGGCTCTTTAGGCGACTGTGGCCGCCTCCAGAGCTTTGGCGGAGTTACAGGGCGATCTGGAAGCATATGGGTACAGAAGGATACCTCTGCAAGAGCAAAAATAGGGATGCCAGAGCCAAATCCCAGGAGCCTCAGGGGAGAGGCCTGGAATAATTACGTCGGCACCCCGTTAGTCCTTCGGGCGGTTGGGGGCCTGAACAACCGGGGGCTTGCTTTGCTATGCTCCGCCCTGAAAGGGGCGTCAGTAATAAGGGACTAATGTGTCACGTGATCCAGTAAGGGGATGATCCCCATAAGGGTAGCGCTGATTGGATTCTCCACAGTGCTTGGCTCACCAGGCGGGCAGGGCAGTATAGGTTGGTACAGCTGCCTGCCCTCGGATCGCCCGTAAGATAACCCACCATATTGCATACTCCTGTATGGAATAAACCTGCAGCAATATTTTTCCCAAACAAAAGTTGTGTTGTGTATTTATTTATGCATGCATACTCTGTTGTGGTGTGGGTGGGGTGTGTTGCCAATAATGGGATTATGGCTTCCTCAAGTCTTTGGATGAGTGTAAAATGATCCAGTGTGCCAAAGGCTGCTGAAAGGTCCAAGAGAAGAAAGGCAGCCACCCTGTTCTGCTCTGCCATGTTTACACGGTCATCTCAGATGGAGGTAATTGACAATTTAGGGCCGCTTCCTGTTAGGAGTTGTTGATGAGGGTTCTGACTGGGATGGCAGCAGGCCATGAAAGAATGTTTTTGAAACTTTGAGGTGGACAAGGGTCGGAGGGGCAGCCTGCTGGTTTTAGTCAGTGATAGTTCTCTGAAGGAGTCGAGAGGCTGTGCTTGCCTTTCCCTGGAGGGTTTTGTAGGAAATGGAGTTGGGGTTGTGTTTTTTTTTGCTCACCAAGTAGTAAAAACCTTCAGCCACAGTTGGTCCCTCACCCCCTTTCTGGCACCAGATGTGACCAGCTGCCCCTATACACTACTCCATCACATTAGCTTCAATAACTGTGTAACACACTCTAGTCTCCGGGACTCTGTATTGAGGGCACCCAGCACACACCTCAGGTCATGACCACCAGGCCGCTCCACAGACCACTCTGACAACCCCTGCACGATACTCACCTGTCCAGAACACAGGCCTCCGCCCCAGCCCACCATGGATAGGTGGCAGGGTCCGAGGCTCCTGACCAATGAATGTGTCCCACTGGACCTTGTCAGGGCCTCCCAGGAGCCGGGCCCTGTGCAGGCAGCTCTCCAGGTAATCCAGGGGGTCTTCTGGCCGGTAATACATCAAGCCTGTGAGCATGCTCTGTGGAGAGAGGAGGAGGCAGTGAGACTACTGAAGGAGTAGTGCAGAGGAGCTCTCTAGAGAGAAGAAGCAAGTGAGACCCCTGGGGGAGCACAGAGGAGCTCTGTGGAGAGAGGAGGAGGCAGTGAGACCACTCAGGGAGCAGTGCAGAGGAGCTCTGTAGAGAGAAGAAGCAAGTGAGACCTCTGAGGGAGAAGTGCAGAGGAGCTCTGTGGAGAGAGAAGAAGCAAGTGAGACCCCTGGGGGACCACCGAGGAGCTCTGTGGAGAGAGAAGAAGCAAGTGAGACCCCTGGGGGAGCACAGAGGAGCTCTGTGGAGAGAGGAGGAGGCAGTGAGGCCCCTGAGGGAGTGAAGAGGAGCTCTGTGGCAAGAGAAGAAGCAAGTGAGACCACTGAGGGAGCAGCGCAGAGGAGCCCTGTGGAAATAGGAGGAGGCAGTGAGACCCCTGAGGGAGCGCAGCAGAGCTCTGTGGAGAGGGAAGAAGCAAGTGAGATCACTTAGGGGGAGCGCAGAGGAGCTCTGTGGCGAGAAGAGGAGGCAGTGAGACCCCTGAGGGAGCGCAGGTGAGCTGTATAGAGAGAGAAGAAGCAAGTGAGACCCCTGAGGGAGCAGTGCAGAAGAGCTCTGTGGAGAGAGAAGAAGCAAGTGAGACCCCTGGGGGAGCACGGAGGAGCTCTGTAGAGAGAAGAAGCAAGTGAGACCCCTGAGGGAGCACAGAGGAGCTCTGTGGAGAGACGAGGAGGCAGTGAGACCACTCAGGGAGCAGTGCAGAGGAGCTCTGTAGAGAGAAGAAGCAAGTGAGACCTCTGAGGGAGCAGTGCAGAGGAGCTCTGTGGAGAGAGAAGAAGCAAGTGAGACCCCTGGGGGAGCACAGAGGAGCTCTGTGGAGAGAGGAGGAGGCAGTGAGACCACTCAGGGAGCAGTGCAGAGGAGCTCTGTAGAGAGAAGAAGCAAGTGAGACCTCTGAGGGAGCAGTGCAGAGGAGCTCTGTGGAGAGAGAAGAAGCAAATGAGACCCCTGGGGGAGCACGGAGGAGCTCTGTGGAGAGAGAAGAAGCAAGTGAGACCCCTGGGGGAGCACAGAGGAGCTCTGTGGAGAGAGGAGGAGGCAGTGAGGCCCCTGAGGGAGTGAAGAGGAGCTCTGTGGCAAGAGAAGAAGCGAGACCCCTGAGGGAGCAGCGCAGAGGAGCCCTGTGGAGAGAGGAGGAGGCAGTGAGACCCCTGAGGGAGCGCAGCAGAGCTCTGTGGAGAGGGAAGAAGCAAGCGAGATCACTGAGGGGGAGCGCAGAGGAGCTCTGTGGTGAGAAGAGGAGGCAGTGAGACCCCTGAGGGAGCGCAGGTGAGCTGTATAGAGAGAGAAGAAGCAAGTGAGACCCCTGAGGGAGCAGTGCAGAAGAGCTCTGTGGAGAGAGAAGAAGCAAGTGAGACCCCTGGGGGAGCACGGAAGAGCTCTGTAGAGAGAAGAAGCAAGTGAGACCCCTGGGGGAGCACAGAGGAGCTCTGTGGAGAGAGGAGGAGGCAGTGAGACCACTCAGGGAGCAGTGCAGAGGAGCTCTGTGGAGAGAAGAAGCAAGTGAGACCCCTGGGGGAGCAGTGCAGAGGATCTCTGTGGAGAGAGAAGAAGCAAGTGAGACCCCTGGGGGGGCATGGAGGAGCTCTGTGGAGAGAGGAGGAGGGAGTGAGGCCAATGAGGGAGTGAAGAGGAGCTCTGTGGCAAGAGAAAAAGCAAGTGAGACCCCTGAGGGAGCAGCACAGAGGAGCCCTGTGGTGAGAGGAGGAGGCAGAGAGACCCCTGTGGGAGCGCAGCAGAGCTCTGTGGAGAGGGAAGAAGCAAGTGAGACCACTGAGAGGGAGCGCAGAGGAGCTCTGTGGCGAGAGGAGGAGGCTGTGAGACCCCTGAGGGAGCGCAGGTGAGCTGTATAGAGAGAGAAGAAGCAAGTGAGACCCCTGAGGGAGCAGTGCAGAAGAGCTCTGTGGAGAGAGGAGTAGTGTAGTTCCTATACCCCTGAAAGGCTCTGCGCATTGGAATAACATACACTATAGATTTGACATAGGACTAAGGTCAGTATGTCTCCATCGAGTATACTAAACTTAATTACTTGTGTGTGCCAGCTAACTCAGAGGTCACTAGAAACTTCTCGAACGAACAAGAAGGGATTAGTCTCTGACAACTGCATAAACATGACAACTTTGTTTCCCTTTAGAATCAGAACAGTCTCAGAATCGTGGAAACAATAGATAGCAGTTTCAGTCAGTCAATCGTGCATGCTTCGTTTCTACAGAGTTGCACAGAAATAGAGAGGCGGGCGTTTCAATAAAAGGGTTTATTGAACAGTCTTATTTCTCGTGCAAGAGATATGAATTGCTACAATCGTAAGACAGACTGCAAAGTACAATATGTACGAGGTTAGCAGCAAGATAAAATAATACTGCAATAGCATGGTTTGTAGCTATGACATATATTCATAAAATACATACATAAATAACATAAGCTAAAATGTGATACTCATCTGATGCTTCTAAATTGTTCTACCCCAGTGTACCTAACCTAAGTGTAGTACGAGGTTTGAAGTAGGTGCCATTTCTAAAGTATAGCTAGCTATATCTTAATTAAGCCAAGAGTTGCTGAAAGTTTCTCTAAGTTCTTTGTCAGCTCCATACCTGAGAATGAGAGAGGTTGGAATCTCTTTTCTGGACTCGGTAGTCTAACCCCCCGCAAGGGAAGTCAGAGAGCACTGGAGCTGGATTCTCTGCGAGGAGGATGGCAGCGTCAGGCCAGTGCATCAGGCTGGAACTCGATCTCCTTCCGAACTTGCCGTGGAGAACCGCGTAGTCTGGGTTGGATCGAATCCTCCGGGAACCGCAATTTGCTAGGGCAGGTGCTGGTATATTTATACCTTGAAGGTGTCTAGGAATGCCAGTATTGACGTAAAAGTCGGGCAGAGGAACGTCATGAATGAACCCCTAAGGAATAGATGTTCATGCATACTTAATGCGTTGTCGGAGAAATCAGTCTTCAAGCTGAGGGAAATTCCTAAAGGCTTAAGGGTCTGGTTTTCCAAGAATTCGTTGTGACGTGGATGGACGGATGTAGGTGGCCATGCCTGTATTTGGTTAGTACGGACAATGTCTAAATAAGGGCCGGATTTCTGTGTCCAAATAAGGGCAATGTGAATTGTACCTATATAAGGGCATAAATCGGGAAACCTATATACGGAATCTAAATCTGCACACAAAACCCACTCCAGTTTCGTATGAACGATGTTACTAAATCCTAAACGTTCTAAACATATCTTAAAACAGAGTATTGCATGGGTTTGCTAAAATAAGCTAAAAACATATCTATAACACATGTCCTAAAAATACATTACAAAACCATTGCTATGCATAAAGTGTTGTACATATTAAAGGCAATGTTTCATTCTAAGCATAGGATCACATTTGAATGCTAAATGAATGAACCAAAATATATACATGTGATGAAATGGCTCGTAAATACAGAAGAAAAAAGGGCCAAAACCATTTCATATCAGGTTACACAAGTCAATTTGTTATTCATGACAAGGTGGTATACTGTCCCTGGAAGTGTTATCAAAGAATTCTGTTCTCTATGAATAGTTCTACTATAAGCAGATTACTGTGCTAAAAAATGAAAAATACAATTTTGGGACGGGAAGAGAAAAAAATATATAATCATAGAAAAAGTTCCAAAGTCAGTATCACATTTGAAAAAGAATGGAGGCCAAATTCAGAGTCTCTCCGGAACACTGTGTGCTTGATTCAATAGTCAGTGTGTGGGGATGGAGAAAACATAACATTTTCTAAACCTGTAGACAACAAGTCATCTACCGCCGTTGTGGGTGAGAGTTGGAATACCTCGTGTAGAAGATCAACAGCACATAGATGCGAACTATCGCCTTCCGCATGGGAAGCATCAGCAATGTCCGGATTGGATGTTACCTGCACGCCTGGTGTTTCCTCTCGTACCTCAACAGTAGCATGTTGCGTCTGTGAGATCTCAATGAATGCCGCCATCAGGATCGGTAGCCGCTGGGAACAACACACAGCATGGGCCGTAACCTGGTCCAGCAGAGTATCGATACCCGTAGGCATGACTGATGGGATTGTCAGACAAATGTCCAGCACGCATTCTTCACCGCATAGAAGGCAGCGAAGAACAGGTAAGATACAATCTTGCCAAATTGGTCTGAATGACAGAAACCAAGTGGTGTTTAATTCTCGTAGACGACGTAAACCCAGAATTTGGACGATGTGCTCACGGCACTTCATCTCCAATAGAGTCTTTCCATGGTGAACTGGGTGTCGCTGGTGAGTTGGCTTGCCGTATCGTAGCAGGAGCAAAAATAGTATCCCCGCAACGAGTGCTAAAAGGAGCGGCAGTCCGCCAAACACAGAGTGCACGAAGTTTGGAAAAATTCCGAGGACTGCTTGAAAAGGTGCTAACAATCCTGCACACACGGTCTTAAATACATGTACAATACCGCTCGTATCAGACATGTTTAAGATACGACCTAACATTTCTGAGACATGCACAGGGCAGTTTGTATACAAAAGGGCATGTATCTCCGCAGAAGTCCTTGCGACTTGGAGGTCATAGGTTTCTTTCGCAGACGGCAAAGGCACAGTTTTTTGTAAAAGAATGGCTTTCATTCTGCTTAGAGTATCAACTCGTATAGAAGAGATATTCAATGAAGGCCATAAAGGCGACTCCCTGACTGTGTCTATTTGGGGGAAACAAGACTTGTATACAGCAAGTGACCCTGGGTGTAACCGTTACTAGATATGGGATACCTGGCAGCATGCCACAGCAGCTGTGATCATTCAACATAATGTAACTCCCGTTTGAAAGCTGACCAAAAATTGGATTAATCACTGCTGCCGGTGAACCATGCAGGTGGCAGGATAAGTTTGTGGTGGAACCATCACAGACCCCGTGTAAGTTAATACCCTGACAAAGGAGAGAATCGCTTAGTACGTGTTCACAGTTTTCACCGCTAAGAAACACTTCAAGTCCCCCACTCCAACATCCGTGCGTGTAAGGTAAATCCAAGGATGTCTTGATGTATTCTTTACCCAACCTTTCATATTTGCCTGCTGGTATGTTTTTTAGGCAATATTGAAAATGGAAAGTCGTAACAGGCAGAGTAATCTTACCATGTATGATCCACTCAGTAGCTGTTTTTTCTGCCACTGTGAATGGTAATTTCTCCAATTTTTCAATGCTCAGCACCGCATAGTATGCTCCCCTTTGTGCCAGTTTGATCTGTCTATCAGTGCGATTGAATTCTGCAAACAGTGACGTAGTATTGATTAAACGCCAAGGCACATTGCCAGAACACAGGTTTTGAAGCATTCAGCTTAATAGCATGAGAGAACGTAGCTGTGACTGACCATGTTGCAACATGACCAAGTCTTGTTCCATGATGTCTATGACAGAGGAGACAATGCTGTCCGAAGAATATATCCTGGACAACAGAGTCTTTAACCCATTGTCTACTACAGAGAGAGATTTCTCTAAATGAATACGATCAATTTCTCGTATTCGTTCTGCAGTGTCTGCTTGGGTAACCTTCCATGCTTCATTGTAAACAGCGTAGATACCGGCATATATGAAACGTTTTTGACGCGGTTTTCTTGGTCCTAGCAAGAATTCCCTACGGTCTGTGCCTTCTTGAAGTAAAGTTAAGTGTTGTTTTACATCCTCTAGTGTAGCTTTCTGTAGCCAATCAAGGCAAAGTTTCCCTACACTGTAACATGTTACTACCCCCGGATGCTGTCTTTGGACATAAGGTGGGTCTGGCCTATGAAAGGTAAAACCTTGTGTTTTGTTCAGGAATCTATCCTGACAGTTGTTTGTGTCTAAGGTCCAGAGCAACCATTTTTTCCATTCAGGATCTGATCTGTTATTTTTCAAAATAGTATGACGGTCGACCTCCCCTTTGTAGTGCTTTCACTTGTAGGTGCAGGTATAGACAGAGGGTTCATGTCTTTCTCTTTTTAACAGAGTTCTTATGAGGCTGATTTAATTGTTTTTTTTAAATAATGAATTGTATATATATCCTTTTATGGTGTTTTTAATAACTGAATAAAGAACTACTGAACTGAACTGAACTGAGTGTTCATGTCTTTGATCCTGGCTAACTCAAGGCATGATGTTTGTTGGACAGTGTCGTTCAAAACCATAATTTGCTCAGGGATGATACAGGCTCTAATCAAAGCTTCTATTCCATGTACTTGCCAATCTTTTGTACCCCAGACAGATTTCGTCACAATGTTGTCTTTCCAAAAGTCGCAACCCTGTTTAGACAGTTGGGCAATAAAGGCTGCAGAATAAATCTGTTTGGTATTCGTTAACATAGTTTTCATTCCTGTCTTATTGACATTCTTAAAGTAAAATGTCTCTGCATTCGAGATATTAAACCCTGAAAAATATGGAAATTTCATTGCAAATGTTTTCGAGCTGCCGTTTGGTGGCGTAGGACAATGTTCCCATTGGTTTTACATAAATACATTTCTAGGTGTTGCAGATTTATGCAAGAAATGATGACCATAGTGGTTATAACAATGCATTTGTTCATAGTCTGATGAACCTTCTAAATATTCATGATTTGTGAATACAGTTGACATCTCTAGATCAGACATCTTGTTATTAACAGTCTCGAAGTCCCAATCATCAGAAAAGGTACTAGAGGTAATAAAGTCACTTAATGAAATCTTAAATAAGTGTGGAATCTTTAAATGTTCCGACGGCCCAAAAATGTCATATTCGGTTTTGTCCACTTCCCTCTTCCTTTATGATGCTATGAGGCACTGCAGGATCTCTCAGGGTCCGCTCCCCTCTCTCTTTATGAAGATAAGAGGCACTGCAGGGTCTCTCAGGGTCCACTCCCCTCTACCCTTATGAAGCTATGAAGCCTTGCAGGGTCTCTCAGGGTCCACTTCCCTCTTCCTTTATGAAGCTATGAGGCACTGCAAGGTCTCTTGGGGTCCGCTGTCCGCTCCCCTCTCCCTTTATGAAGCTATGAGGCACTGCAGGCTCTCAGGGTCCGCTCCCCTCTACCCTTATGAAGCTATGAAGCCTTGCAGGGTCTCTCAGGGTCCACTCCCCTCTCCCTTTATGAAGCTATGAGGCACTGTAGGCTCTCAGGGTCCACTCCCCTCTTCCTTTATGAAGCTTTGAGGCACTGCAGGCTCTCAGGGTCCGCTCCCCTCTACCCATATGAAGCTATGAAGCCTTGCAGGGTCTCTCAGGGTCCACTCCCCTCTCCCTTTATGAAGCTATGAGGCACTGTAGGCTCTCAGGGTCCACTCCCCTCTTCCTTTATGAAGCTATGAGGCACTGCAGGGTCTCTCAGGGTCCACTCCCCTCTCCCTTTATGAAGCTATGAGGCACTGCAGGGTCTCTCAGGGGCCGCTCCCCTCCCCCTTTATGAAGCTAAGAGGAACTGCAGGGTCTCTCAGGGTCCACTCCCCTCTCCCTTTATGATGCTATGAGGCACTGCAGGGTCTCTCAGGGTCCACTCCCCTCTTCCTTTATGAAGCTATGAGGCACTGCAGGGTCTCTCAGGGTCCACTCCCCTCTCCCTTTATGAAGCTTTGAGGCACTGCAGGGTCTCTCAGGGTCCGCTCCCCTCTCTCTTTATGAAGCTATGAGGCACTGCAGGTTCTCTCAGGGTCCACTCCCCTCTACCCTTATGAAGCTATGAAGCCTTGCAGGGTCTCTCATGGTCCACTCCCCTCTCCCTTTATGAAGCTATGAGGCACTGCAGGGTCTCTCAGGGTCCACTCCCCTCTCCCTTTATGAAGCTATGAGGCACTGCAAGGTCTCTCGGGGTCCGCTGTCCGCTCCCCTCTCCCTTTATGAAGCTATGGAAGCCTTGCAGGGTCTCTTAGGGTCCACTCCCCTCTACCCTTATGAAGTTATGAAGCCTCTCCCTTTATGAAGCTTTGAGGCACTGCAGGGTCTCTCAGGGTCCGCTCCCCTCTCCCTTTATGAAGCTAAGAGGCACTGCAGGGTCTCTCAGGGTCCGTTCCCCTCTCCCTTTATGAAGCTATGAGGCACTGCAGGGTCTCTCAGGGTCCGCTCCCCTCCCCCTTTATGAAGCTAAGAGGCACTGCAGGTTCCGTCAGGGTTTGCTCCCCTCTCCCTTTATGAAGCTATGAGGCACTGCAAGGTCTCTCGGGGTCCGCTGTCCGCTCCCCTCTCCCTTTATGAAGCTATGGAAGCCTTGCACGGTCTCTCAGGGTCCACTCCCCTCTACCCTTATGAAGTTATAACGCCTCTCCCTTTATGAAGCTTGAGGCACTGCAGGGTCTCTCAGGGTCCGCTCCCCTCCCCCTTTATGAAGCTATGAGGCACTGCAGGGCCTCTCAGGGTCCACTCCCCTCTCCCTTTATGAAGCTATGAGGCACTGCAGGGTCTCTCAGGGTCCGCTCCCCTCTCCCTTTATGAAGCTATGAGGCACTGCAGGGTCTCTCAGGGTCCGCTCCCCTCCCCTTTAAGAAGCTATGAGGCACTGCAGGTTCTCTCAGGGTCCACTCCCCTCTACCCTTATGAGGCTATGAAGCCTTGCAGGGTCTCTCAGGGTCCGCTCCCCTCCCCCTTTATGAAGCTAAGAGGCACTGCAGGTTCTGTCAGGGTTTGCTCCCCTCTACCTTTATGAAGCTACGAGGCACTGCAGGGTCTCTCAGGGTCCACTCCCCTCTACCCTTATGAAGCTATGAAGCCTTGCAGGGTCTCTCAGGGTCCACTCCCCTCTCCCTTTATGAAGCTATGAGGCACTGCAGGGTCTCTCAGGGTCCGCTCCCCTCTCCGTTTATGAAGCTATGAGGCACTGCAGGGTCTCTCAGGGTCCGCTCCCCTCTCCCTTTATGAAGCTATGAGGCACTGCAGGGTCTCTCAGAGCTCACGCCCCTCTCCCTTTATGAAGCTATGAGGCACTGCAAGGTCTCTTGGGGTCCGCTCCCCTCCCCCTTTATGAAGCTATGAGGCACTGCAGGTTCTCTCAGGGTCCACTCCCCTCTACCCTTATGAAGCTATGAAGCCTTGCAGGGTCTCTCAGGGTCCACTCCCCTCTCCCTTTATGAAGGTATGAGGCACTGCAGGGTCTCTCAGGGTCCGCTCCCCTCTCCCTTTATGAAGCTTTGAGGCACTGCAGGGTCTCTCAGGGTCCGCTCGCCTCTCTCTTTATGAAGCTATGAGGCACTGCAGGGTCTCTCAGGGTCCGCTCCCCTCCCCCTTTATGAAGCTATTCGGCACTGCAGGTTCTCTCAGGGTCCACTCCCCTCTACCCTTATGAAGCTATGAAGCCTTGCAGGGTCTCTCAGGGTCCACTCCCCTCTCCCTTTATGAAGCTATGAGGCACTGCAGGGTCTCTCAGGGTCCGCTCCCCTCTCCCTTTATGAAGCTATGAGGCACTGCAGGGTCACTCAGAGTCCACTCCCCTCTCCCTTTATGAAGCTATGAGGCACTGCAAGGTCTCTTGGGGTCCGCTGTCCGCTCCCCTCTCCCTTTATGAAGCTTTGAGGCACTGCAGGGTCTCTCAGGGTCCGCTCCCCTCTCTCTTTATGAAGCTATGAGGCACTGCAGGGTCTCTCAGGGTCCGCTCCCCTCTCCCTTTATGAAGCTATGAGGCACTGCAGGGTCTCTCAGAGCCCACTCCCCTCTCCCTTTATGAAGCTATGAGGCACTGCAGGGTCTCTCAGGGTCCACTCCCCTCTCCCCTTATGAAGCTATGAGGCACTGCAGGGTCTCTCAGGGTCCGCTCCCCTCCCCCTTTATGAAGCTATGAGGCACTGCAGGGTCTCTCAGGGTCCACTCCCCTCTCCCCTTATGAAGCTATGAGGCACTGCAGGGTCTCTCAGGGTCCACTCCCCTCTCCCCTTATGAAGCTATGAGGCACTGCAGGGTCTCTCAGGGTCCGCTCCCCTCCCCCTTTATGAAGCTATGAGGCACTGCAGGGTGTCTCAGGGTCCGCTCCCCTCCACCTTTTTGAAGTTATGAGGCACTGCAGGGTCTCTCAGGGTCCACTTCCCTCTACCTTTATGAAGTTATGAAGCCTTGGAGGGTCTCTCGGGTTCCACTCTCCTCTATCTTTATGAAGCTATGGTAGCCTTGCCGGGGCTCTCAGGGTGCCCTCCCCTCTACCTTTATGAAGCTATAAGGCACTGCAGGGTGTCGCCCGAGTCCTCTCCCCTCCCCCTTTAAGGTGCTATGAAGCCTCTCAGGGTCTCTCAGGGTCCGCAGTGAAGGATCTTGTTGGGTCTACGGTTTTGTGGGCGGTGAAGTAACCCCAGTCTTCTTCCTGGTATTAACGAGGGATGTTCTGCAGCTCACTGAGCTGTCCTGGCTTCCTTTAGCTCGGGGACATCTCGATGTGGTAAAGAGTCGAAGCGAGAGGTACGAGGGGGCGGCGCTTTGATTACTTGCCTCCGAGCCCTTCTCTCGCTTGGGTTCTCCCCCCACCCCCACCCTGTGTGTCCGGCCCCACTGTCTGTAAGGGGCTTGTTGGCCCACAGGGGGTGAGGAGGGTTTTTATGCTGTGGAAATGGCATAGAGGGGGCGCGGAGGACTCGAGTAATGCAATTATCCGTAAGTAATCAAAGTATTGATAATGTCTCTTGGCCAATAGGAAGCCAGCACCTCTTAGGGCTTGAGTAACTTAAGAGGCCGCTGGTCCCACCTGGAAGGAGGAGGCCTTGAGCTTGAAGAACTGGTGCAGCGTCACCTGCTGGGGGATGAGGAGCCTGACAGGCCACTGGGAGGGGAGGGACATGGGGGAGGGGGCGAGGGGGAGGGGCAGTGCAGGGGGAGGGGCAGTCTGGAGCACAAAGGTGGCACTTGATTCATGAAAACATCCGGGCTGATACTGCACTCATCAGAGGAGCTGCGGGGACAGGCCTCGCTCTCCGGACTCGTGAAGGGGGGGGGGGGGGGCACTGAGGGCTGTTTGTGTTTGAAGGGGGCCAGGGACGCGGGCGAGCCGCTCCTGGGCCAGCCTGCACTGCATTGTTACCAATGCTTTATGTAAATATGTTTATTCCTTCATTAGCCACATCCGAGCGTTCTCTGTGTTTAGGCGAAGTTGTCCTTTGTTCAAGAGCCTTTGGTTCCAGCTCATTTGCATCTCAGAGAAGTTCACAGATGAGGAAGGCGCGCTCAAAGGAGTCATTCAAGGGAGCCAAGCATACTCCGTCATCACCTGCTGCCGGGTACCATCTAAGGGAACCAAGCATACTCCGTCATCACCTGCTGCCGGGTACCATCTAAGGGAGCCAAGCATACTCCGTCATCACCTGGCTGCCGGGTACCATCTAAGGGAGCCAAGCTTACTCCGTCATCACCTGCTGCCGGGTACCATCTAAGGGAGCCAAGCTTACTCTGTCATCACCTGCTGCCAGGTACCATCTAAGGGAGCCAAGCTTACTCTGTCATCACCTGCTGCCGGGTACCATCTAAGGGAGCCAAGCATACTCCGTCATCACCTGCTGCCGGGTACCATCTAAGGGAGCCAAGCATACTCCGTCATCACCTGGCTGCCGGGTACCATCTAAGGGAGCCAAGCTTACTCCGTCATCACCTGCTGCCGGGTACCATCTAAGGGAGCCAAGCTTACTCTGTCATCACCTGCTGCCGGGTACCATCTAAGGGAGCCAAGCTTACTCTGTCATCACCTGCTGCCGGGTACCATCTAAGGGAGCCAAGCATACTCCGTCATCACCTGCTGCCGGGTACCATCTAAGGGAGCCAAGCTTACTCCGTCATCACCGGCTGCCGGGTACCATCTAAGGAAGCCACGCATACTCCGTCATCACCTGCTGCCGGGTACCATCTAAGGGAGCCAAGCATACTCCGTCATCACCTGCTGCCGGGTACCATCTAAGTGAGCCACGCATACTCCGTCATCACCTGCTGCCGGGTACCATCTTAGGGAGCCAAGCATACTCCATCATCACCTGCTGCCGGGTACCATCTAAGGGAGCCAAGCATACTCCGTCATCACCTGCTGCCGGGTACCATCTAAGGGAGCCAAGCATACTCCGTCATCACCTGGCTGCCGGGTACCATCTAAGGGAGCCAAGCTTACTCCGTCATCACCTGCTGCCGGGGACCATCTAAGGGAGCCACGCATACTCCGTCATCACCTGGCTGCCGGGTACCATCTAAGGGAGCCACGCATACTCCGTCATCACCTGCTGCCGGGTACCATCTAAGGGAGCCAAGCATACTCCGTCATCACCTGGCTGCCGGGGACCATCTAAGGGAGCCAAGCTTACTCTGTCATCACCTGCTGCCGGGTACCATCTAAGGGAGCCAAGCATACTCCGTCATCACCTGCTGCCGGGTACCATCTAAGGGAGCCACGCATACTCCGTCATCACCTGCTGCCGGGTACCATCTAAGGGAACCAAGCATACTCCGTCATCACCTGCTGCCGGGTACCATCTAAGGGAGCCAAGCATACTCCGTCATCACCTGCTGCCGGGTACCATCTAAGGGAGCCAAGCATACTCCGTCATCACCTTCTGCCGGGTACCATCTAAGGGAGCCAAGCATACTCCGTCATCACCTGCTGCCGGGTACCATCTAAGGGAGCCAAGCATACAACGTCATCACCTTCTGCCGGGTACCATCTAAGGGAGCCAAGCATACTCCGTCATCACCTGCTGCCGGGTACCATCTAAGGGAGCCAAGCATACTCCGTCATCACCTGCTGCCGGGTACCATCTAAGGGAGCCAAGCATACTCCGTCATCACCTGCGCCGGGTACCATCTAAGGGAGCCAAGCATACTCCATCATCACCTGCTGCCGGGTACCATCTAAGGGAGCCAAGCTTACTCCGTCATCACCTGCTGCTGGGTACCATCTAAGGGAGCCAAGCATACTTCGTCATCACCTGCTGCCGGGTACCATCTAAGGGAGCCAAGCATACTCCGTCATCACCTGCTGCCGGGTACCATCTAAGGGAGCCAAGCATACTCCGTCATCACCTGGCTGCCGGGTACCATCTAAGGGAGCCAAGCTTACTCCGTCATCACCTGCTGCCGGGGACCATCTAAGGGAGCCACGCATACTCCGTCATCACCTGGCTGCCGGGTACCATCTAAGGGAGCCACGCATACTCCGTCATCACCTGCTGCCGGGTACCATCTAAGGGAGCCAAGCATACTCCGTCATCACCTGCTGCCGGGTACCATCTAAGGGAGCCAAGCTTACTCCGTCATCACCGGCTGCCGGGTACCATCTAAGGAAGCCACGCATACTCCGTCATCACCTGCTGCCGGGTACCATCTAAGGGAGCCAAGCATACTCCGTCATCACCTGCTGCCGGGTACCATCTAAGTGAGCCACGCATACTCCGTCATCACCTGCTGCCGGGTACCATCTTAGGGAGCTAAGCATACTCCATCATCACCTGCTGCCGGGTACCATCTAAGGGAGCCAAGCATACTCCGTCATCACCTGCTGCCGGGTACCATCTAAGGGAGCCAAGCATACTCCGTCATCACCTGGCTGCCGGGTACCATCTAAGGGAGCCAAGCTTACTCCGTCATCACCTGCTGCCGGGGACCATCTAAGGGAGCCACGCATACTCCGTCATCACCTGGCTGCCGGGTACCATCTAAGGGAGCCACGCATACTCCGTCATCACCTGCTGCCGGGTACCATCTAAGGGAGCCAAGCATACTCCGTCATCACCTGGCTGCCGGGGACCATCTAAGGGAGCCAAGCTTACTCTGTCATCACCTGCTGCCGGGTACCATCTAAGGGAGCCAAGCATACTCCGTCATCACCTGCTGCCGGGTACCATCTAAGGGAGCCACGCATACTCCGTCATCACCTGCTGCCGGGTACCATCTAAGGGAACCAAGCATACTCCGTCATCACCTGCTGCCGGGTACCATCTAAGGGAGCCAAGCATACTCCGTCATCACCTGCTGCCGGGTACCATCTAAGGGAGCCAAGCATACTCCGTCATCACCTTCTGCCGGGTACCATCTAAGGGAGCCAAGCATACTCCGTCATCACCTGCTGCCGGGTACCATCTAAGGGAGCCAAGCATACAACGTCATCACCTTCTGCCGGGTACCATCTAAGGGAGCCAAGCATACTCCGTCATCACCTGCTGCCGGGTACCATCTAAGGGAGCCAAGCATACTCCGTCATCACCTGCTGCCGGGTACCATCTAAGGGAGCCAAGCATACTCCGTCATCACCTGCGCCGGGTACCATCTAAGGGAGCCAAGCATACTCCATCATCACCTGCTGCCGGGTACCATCTAAGGGAGCCAAGCTTACTCCGTCATCACCTGCTGCTGGGTACCATCTAAGGGAGCCAAGCATACTTCGTCATCACCTGCTGCCGGGTACCATCTAAGGGAGCCAAGCATACTCCGTCATCACCTGCTGCCGGGTACCATCTAAGTGAGCCACGCATACTCCGTCATCACCTGCTGCCGGGTACCATCTTAGGGAGCTAAGCATACTCCATCATCACCTGCTGCCGGGTACCATCTAAGGGAGCCAAGCATACTCCGTCATCACCTGCTGCCGGGTACCATCTAAGGGAGCCAAGCATACTCCGTCATCACCTGGCTGCCGGGTACCATCTAAGGGAGCCAAGCTTACTCCGTCATCACCTGCTGCCGGGGACCATCTAAGGGAGCCACGCATACTCCGTCATCACCTGGCTGCCGGGTACCATCTAAGGGAGCCACGCATACTCCGTCATCACCTGCTGCCGGGTACCATCTAAGGGAGCCAAGCATACTCCGTCATCACCTGGCTGCCGGGGACCATCTAAGGGAGCCAAGCTTACTCTGTCATCACCTGCTGCCGGGTACCATCTAAGGGAGCCAAGCATACTCCGTCATCACCTGCTGCCGGGTACCATCTAAGGGAGCCACGCATACTCCGTCATCACCTGCTGCCGGGTACCATCTAAGGGAACCAAGCATACTCCGTCATCACCTGCTGCCGGGTACCATCTAAGGGAGCCAAGCATACTCCGTCATCACCTGCTGCCGGGTACCATCTAAGGGAGCCAAGCATACTCCGTCATCACCTTCTGCCGGGTACCATCTAAGGGAGCCAAGCATACTCCGTCATCACCTGCTGCCGGGTACCATCTAAGGGAGCCAAGCATACAACGTCATCACCTTCTGCCGGGTACCATCTAAGGGAGCCAAGCATACTCCGTCATCACCTGCTGCCGGGTACCATCTAAGGGAGCCAAGCATACTCCGTCATCACCTGCTGCCGGGTACCATCTAAGGGAGCCAAGCATACTCCGTCATCACCTGCGCCGGGTACCATCTAAGGGAGCCAAGCATACTCCATCATCACCTGCTGCCGGGTACCATCTAAGGGAGCCAAGCTTACTCCGTCATCACCTGCTGCTGGGTACCATCTAAGGGAGCCAAGCATACTTCGTCATCACCTGCTGCCGGGTACCATCTAAGGGAGCCAAGCATACTCCGTCATCACCTGCTGCCGGGTACCATCTAAGGGAGCCAAGCATACTCCGTCATCACCTGGCTGCCGGGTACCATCTAAGGGAGCCAAGCTTACTCCGTCATCACCTGCTGCCGGGGACCATCTAAGGGAGCCACGCATACTCCGTCATCACCTGGCTGCCGGGTACCATCTAAGGGAGCCACGCATACTCCGTCATCACCTGCTGCCGGGTACCATCTAAGGGAGCCAAGCATACTCCGTCATCAACTGGCTGCCAGGTACCATCTAAGGGAGCCAAGCTTACTCTGTCATCACCTGCTGCCGGGTACCACAGACAACAGTGACACCCGCTCCACCACCCCTCCCCCCAGAGCATCACCTCAGACAACAGGGACACCCTCTCCACCACCCCTCCCAACCCCCAGAGCATCACCTCAGACAACAGGGACACCCTCTCCACCACCCCTCCCAACCCCCACAGCATCACCTCAGACAACAGTGACACCCTCTTCACCACCCATCCCCTCCTCTCCCCACAACATCACCTCAGACAACAGTGACACCATCTCCACCACCCCTCCCCCAGAGCATCACCTCAGGCACCAGGGACACCCTCTTCACCACCCCTCCCAACCCCCCAGAGCATCACCTCAGACATCAGTGACAAGCTCTCCACCACCCCTCCCAACCCCCACAGCATCACCTCAGACACCAGTGGCACCCTCTCCACCACCCCTCCCAATCCCCAGAGCATCACCTCAGGCACCAGGGACACCCTCTCCACCGGATCACTGACAAAATTTCGAAGGTCAGAAATTCGACCTACAAAAATATCGCAACAAAAATATCGTTGTCAAGAATATCGACATCCTATCTACAACATGGTAAGTACAAAAATATAGACAATAAAATATCGATGTCAAAAATATCGTTTTTAAAAATATCATTTTTTTTGGTTACAAAAAATATGTAAAATAAACATAATAATACTTATAAATAAAATAAACATAATTAAATATATTTCCTAATGTTAAAAATTAATAATTAATCAATATAATTTAATAACAAAATAATTCAACATATACATATATTATATAATATATATACTTACTTAATAATGTTTTTATAATTATTTTAATAAATTATAAATTATTTAAAAATATAAAAAATTGCAAAAACATTACACACATAAAACAATAACATAAATAAAAATTAAATAATTATATATAACAAATTAAAAAAATGACATTTAATTTAAATGTTGTTAAAATTAATTATATACTACATTAGCTAAAATAATAAAAAAAATATTAAATAGCAGAGACAATAAAACTACTACTCCAGCTCCAAAAAACAACAGAAAGGAAAATTTTGGATAGCGGAGGGCTAAAAATTACTATATCCACTCCAGATAGTGTAACAGTAGGGAAAGTGTTGGATAACGTAGAGGTATAAATTATTATTCCGACTCCAGGGAGTGCAACAGTAAGGAAAGTGTTGGATAGCGTAGGGGTAAAAATAACTATTCCAACTCCAAAGAGTGCAACAGTAGGGAAAGTGTTGTATGGCTTAGGGGTAAAAATTAGTATTCCCACTCCATACAGTACAACAGTAGGGAAAGTGTTGGATAACGTCAGGGTAAAAATTACTATTCCAACTCCAAGGAGTGCAACAGTAGAGAAAGTGTTGGATTGCGTAGGGATAAAAATTACTATTCCCACTCCAGATACTGCAACAGTAGGGAAAGTGTTGGATAGCGTAGGGCTAAAAATTACTATTCCAACTCCAGAGAGTGCAACAGTAGGGAAAGTGTTGGATAGCGTAGGAGTACAAATTACTATTCCAACTCCAGGGAGTGCAACAGTAGGGAAAGTGTTGGATAGCGTAGGGGTAAAAATTACTATTCCAACTCCAGGGAGTGCAACAGTAGGGAAAGTGTTGGATAGCGTAGGGGTAAAAATTGCTATTCCAACTCCAGAGAGTGCAAGAGTAGGGAAAGTGTTGGATAGCGTAGGTGTAAAAATTACTATTCCAACTCCAGAGAGTGCAACAGTAGGGAAAGTGTTGGATAGCGTAGGGGTAAAAATTACTATTCCAACTCCAGGGAGTGCAACAGTAGGGAAAGTGTTGGATAGCGTAGGGGTAAAAATTGCTATTCCAACTCCAGAGAGTGCAAGAGTAGGGAAAGTGTTGGATAGCGTAGGTGTAAAAATTACTATTCCAACTCCAGAGAGTGCAACAGTAGGGAAAGTGTTGGATAGCGTAGGGGTAAAAATTACTATTCCAACTCCAGAGAGTGCAACAGTAGGGAAACTGTTGGATAGCGTAGGGGTAAAAATTACTATTCCAACTCCAGAAAGTGCAACAGTAGGGAAAGTGTTGGATAGCGTAGGGGTAAAAATTACTATTCCAACTCCAGAGAGTGCAACAGTAGGGAAAGTGTTGGATAGCGTAGGGGTAAAAATTGCTATTCCAACTCCAGAGAGTGCAACAGTAGGGAAAGTGTTGGATAGCGTAGGGGTAAAAATTACTACTCCAACTCCAGAGAGTGCAACAGTAGGGAAAGTGTTGGATTGCGTAGGGGTAAAAATTACTATTCTAACTCCAGAGAGTGCAACAGTAGGGAAAGTGTTGGATAGCTTAGAAGTTAAAAATAACATACTTATAAATATAATAATTCTTTTAAATTATTAATAATGTAATTATTAAATAACTCTAAATTACTTACAAATACGAATAGATATTTATTAAAAACATAACTACCAATAAATAATTATTTAGCAATAAATTATTAATAAATACCAATAAATACGAATTAATGAATATTAATTAGCAATTAAAAAATATTGAACAATTACATTTTTATACCAAAAAATAATTATCAAACTTTAATTACCAATTAAAAAATATTAAACAATTGCATATTTTTATACCAAAAATAATAATTATTATACATTAATTACCAATTAATAATTACTTATTAATATATGAATTAGAAAAATCAATAAATAATATTTAAACATATCTAATTACCAATTGATTATTAATCAACAATAACCCAATTTTCATAACCAAAATATTATAATTTAAAATATTTACCAATTAATAATTAATCTCCAATTAATTAATTATCAATACCCAGCAACAAATTTAATAATTACTTAATTAAATTTCAATTACTTCCAACACTATTCCCCTATAAACGCACGAAACACTCAAATAATATAATTATCAATTAATCAATCAATAAAAACTAATTACCAATTAATAAAAATTAATTACCAATTAATACTTAATTAACAAAAATATAATTATCAATACCAATAAATAAATAAAAATATTACCTGATTACAATTAAATTACTTCCCACCCTATTCCCCTATAAACCCACAACCCGCTACAGAATTTAAACGCAAAAATTATTTATAATTAATTTATAATTCCCAAAAATGTATAATTAAATTCATATGATTAAATTACTTCCCACCCTATTCCCCTATAAACCCACAACCCGCTACGGTACTAAAACACAAAATTAACTTTAAAAAAACATTATTAACATATAAAAATTATATACATATATTTTAAAACCAGTTGAACACTTAACAAAAAATAATTAACACATACATATTAAATACATAATAAAATACATAGCAATATTATACATATTGATATTAGTGACATGGATATTAGTAACATCGATATATTTCATATCGATATTACTAACTTCGATATTACTAACATCGATATGAAAAAAATCGATACTACTTACCTTAGGGTTGATATTCTGTCCATCGATATTCTTGACATCGATATTCTGTCCCTTCGATATTCTAGACTCGATATTATTGTAGGTCGAAATTACATTTTCGATATTTAGACTGCTCACCCCAGAGCATCATCTCAGGCACCAAGAACACCCTCTCCACCACCCCTCCCAACGTCCACAGCATCACCTCGGACAACAGGGACTTCCTCTCCAACACCCCTCCCAATGTCCAAAGCATCACCTTGGACAACAGGGACTTCCTCTCCAACACCCCTCCCAACGTCCACAGCATCACCTCGGACAACAGGGACTTCCTCTCCAACACCCCTCCCAACGTCCACAGCATCACCTCGGACAACAGGGACTTCCTCTCCAACACCCCTCCCAACGTCCACAGCATCACCTCGGACAACAGGGACTTCCTCTTCACCACCCCTCCCAACGTCCACAGCATCACCTTGGACAACAGGGACTCCCTCTCCAACACCTATCCCCTCTCCCCAGAGCATCACATCAGACAACAGTGCCACAGCTAACTCTCCACCACCCGCCACCTCACTAGATCATCACCTCAACAATAATAAAATAATAGCCCCACCACCACCACTGTGCCTCCCCACCACCAGTACATCACCTCAGCGAATAGAGAGACGCCAGCTCAGTGCAGGAGACCCATACAGTAAGTCTAAAGCGCACTCACCGGCCCTGGGGCAAAACCAAGACACTGACGCCTTCCTCTAAGCTGGCTGTGGAGCACAGCAGGATATGGTTTGAAGGGCTTGACTATCACAGCAGGTTCCTGTGGTGGGTGTGCTAACTGATGAGTGTGATGCAGAAGAGAATGTGCAGGGTTTGTCATGAGAGTGTGATGTGAGAGGGTGGGTGTGTGCGCGTTTGTGTGTGGGTATGTATAACCCACGCAGGGGGGTGATGTGTGTGTGTGTCTGCGTGTGATTGTGTGTTTGATGTGTGTCTCTGCGAGTGTGTGTGTTTCTTTGTGATGTGAGTGTGATGTTTGTGTGTGTGTCTGTGTGAGTGTGTGTGTCTGTGTGATGTGAGTGTGATGTCTGGGTGTGTGTCTGTGTGTGATGTGGTTTTGGGATGTGTGTGCATGTATAACCCATGCAAGTGTGTGTATGGCTGTGTGTGTGTGTGTGCATGTATTACCCATGCAAGTGTGGGAATGTGTGTGTGTGTGTGCATGTATAACCCATGCAAGTGTGTGTATGTGTGTGTGTGTGTGCATGTATAACCCATGCAAGTGTGTGTGTGTGTGCATGTATTACCCATGCAAGTGTGTGTATGTGTGTGTGTGTGGGCATGTATAACCAAAGCAAGTGTGTGAATGTGTGTATGTGTGTGTGTGTATGTATAACCCATGCAAGTGTGTGAATGTGTGTATGTGTGCATGTATAACCCATGAAAGTGTGTGTATGTGTGTGTGTGGGCATGTATAACCAAACCAAGTGTGTGAATGTGTGTATGTGTGTGTGAATGTATAAGCCATGCAAGTGTGTGTATGTGTGTGTGGGCATGTATAACCCATGCAAGTGTGTGTATCTGTGTGTGTGGGCATGTATAACCCATGCAAGTATGTGAATGTGTGTATGTGTGTGTGTGCATGTATAACCCATGCAAGTGTGTGAATGTGTGTATGTGTGTATAAGCCATGCAAGTGTGTGTATGTGTGTGTGGGCATGTATAACCCATGCAAGTGTGTGTATCTGTGTGTGTGGGCATGTATAACCCATGCAAGTGTGTGAATGTGTGTATGTGTGTGTGTGCATGTATAACCCATGCAAGTGTGTGAATGTGTGTATGTGTGTGTACATGTATAACCCATGCAAGTGTGTGTATGTGTGTGCATGAATAACCCACGCAAGTGTGTGTCAGTGTGTGTGTGGGCATGTATAACCAAAGCAAGTGTGTGAATGTGTGTATGTGTGTGTGCATGTATAACCCATGCAAGTGTGTGAATGTGTGTGTGTGTGTGCATGTATAACCCATGAAAGTGTGTGTATGTGTGTGTGTGTGGGCATGTATAACCCATGCAAGTGTGTGTATGTGTGTGTGTGCATGTATAACCCATGCAAGTGTGTGTATGTGTGTATGTGTGTGTGTGCATGTATAACCCATGCAAGTGTGTGAATGAGTGTGTGTGGGCATGTATAACCCATGCAAATGTGTGTATGTGTGTGTGTGTGGGCATGTATAACCCACGCAAGTGTGTGAATGTGTGTATTTGTGTGTGCATGTATAACCCATGCAAGTGTGTGAATGTGTGTATGTTGTGTTAATTTATAACCCATGCAAGTGTGTGTATGTGTGTGTGTGGGCATTTATAACCCATGCAAGTGTGTGTATGTGTGTGTGTGTGTGTGTGCATGTATAACCCATGCAAGTGTGTGTATGTGTGTATGTGTGTGTGCATGTATAACCCATGCAAGTGTGTTTATGTGTGTATGTGTTTGTGCATGTATAACCCATGCAAGTGTGTGTATGTGTGTGTGCATGTATAACTCATGCAAGTGTGTGTATGTGTGCATGTATAACCCATGCAAGTGTGTGTTCGATTTGATTTCATTTTATTTAAGTTTATAAAGCACAAACAATTACCCGGAGGTGTCTTGGCGCATCAGGAGGGAGCACAGAGGGAATGAGATTACACTTTAGTGAAAAGCCACGTTTTAGGAAGCTTGCGGAAACTCCACAGAGAGGGGACTGGTTTCATTGCCAAAGGAAGCTTGTTCCAGTTTTGGGTTGAGGAGATCAGAAAGCTCCTGCCACCCCAGGAGCTGAGCATATAGGGAGTCACCGCCAAATGCATCGCTGAACTAGATCTAAGGGTCCCGCTGGGCACAGACCTGCTGAGTTCAACCCTTAAAGGATAAAGAAAGCGCTTTAAAGAGAACGTTTTGCCGAACAGGCAGTCAATGCAGTCTAACCACAGCAGGTGCGGCCGACTGGAGTCTTGGACTCAGTCTAGCTGCTGTTTTGTAGAATTTGTCATTTTTTCAGCTGACCCTTAAGATTGTTAACATAGAGGCTGTTGCAATCGTCAACCCTGGAGATGACAAGACAGAGGATCATGATAGACATTAAATTCGAAGGAAGAAACTGTGCTCTCGTCCTGATCACGCGCAGCAGGAAGAAGGAGGTAGAGATTACCTTGTTAACCTGTTCCTTGTGGGTAGGTTAAACTTCAACCAGAATACTCAGATTTTTCACCCTGTTCACAGGTACCGGGAGAAAACACAATTCCTCCGGCCACCACGACGGATTCCAAAAGGAATTGTTATTACTAGAAAGAATAACTTCTGTTTTTGTGGATTTCAGCTCGAGGCAGCTCCATCCATCCAGATACCAACCTCTCGCAGGGATCCCCGGAATGGTTCACTCAAGTCCGGGCCACTTCTGGAAAAAGACACAACAATCTGGGTGTCATCTGCATCCGAGACAGCGGAAAACCCAAATGACTTCACCCAGGCAGCCAACGGTGTCACATAGATGTTAAAAAGAGTTGGACTCAACGCAGAGCCCTGAGGTACCCCACATTTCAGACAAAAGGACTTTGAGGAAAGTCACCCAAGGCCACTGCCTGGGTTCGTTCAGCCAAAAAAGATCTGAAGAGGGCCAGGGCAGCCCCATCTACACCTAAATCCACCGACCGGTGCATCAGTAGGTCGTGATTGACGGTGTCAAAAGCTGCAGTCAGATCGAGAAGGATGAGGGCAGCACGGCCCCGTCAACTGTAGCCATGATCATTTCAGTGGCTGCAATCAGAGTAGATTCCGTGGAGTGCCCACTGCGGCACCCAAAGTGGGAGCCGTCCAGCATTCGGTTACTGTTCACGAACGCCGATAATTGGAGATTACTTTCTTTCTGTACTATCTTTGCAGGGAAAGGCAGTCTGGATATTGGTCTAAAGCTGTTAGGATCAAGAAAGCTGAAGTTGGCTTTCTTCAACAGAGGAACAATAGACGCGGTTTTCCTCGCTTTAAGAAAGACACCGGTCTTAAGTATTGTATTATAGATGGGCGTCAGTTGGGCAACAACCAGATCCCGAATGAGATGGACGGCAAGTATCATGAGGAGAACCTGATTTCGTTGAAAGAATCAATTCTCTAACTCGGTCTACTGAAAGACAAGTACATTCTGAGACCGACTGCTCATTGACGTCACAAGGACAGTTATTGCGCCCGCAAGGGAGGATTGCAGTGATCGAGGTGAACTTATTAAAGATGACTTCCACTTTGTTGAGAAAGAAGGATGCACAGGGAGTCATTTAAATGCTGATTAATATGTTCCAAAATCATCGCCGCTGGTGAGGAGAGTTTGGAAACAACTTGGAAGAGGGCCTTGGACGGTCAGCCGGCGGCTTCTAGAGAATGAAGGAAGTACTTTCATTTTTCTTCAAGATCCGTTTTTATAGCGAACCAGCAGAAATCTAGATTTTTCTTTTACGCTGTTATTGTAATTTTCCCTTCATGTCCGTTCTCTTTTCCTACAGGATGTCTTAGCAGCCCATGCGTACCCCTGAAACTCGGGGAGGTGGGCTTGCTCCCCCTAGAAAGGGACTGATGACAGGAGCCAGGCCATTCATTGCTCCAGAAAGCCTTGAGGCGTAGTTGAAACCATTTCATCAGGAGAGTCAGGCTATAAGGGTGGAGAATAACAGAGCCTGGTCATCCACCCTATTCGAGCTTGGGAATAAATTAGCTTCCTTGGAGCCGTCTTAGGGGCAGTATTACGATGAACAAGGATTTCTTAGCTAACTGTACTGTGGCCAGACCAGGTTATTGGAAGGATAGCAAAGTTAACAGAGAGAGTACAGTTGGAAAACATCCCATCTAAGGTGTGGCCGGCACGGTGGGTAGGCCCGGCCACATGTCGCTCTAAGCCAAAACCGGAGACTAGCTCGAGGAGAGCAGCTGTATCCTTCTCAGCGCCCTTCTCTAAATGAAAATTGAAATCCCCAACAGTGTGAAATCACTTGTGGAGAGAGAGGATTCTAGGGAGTGGCCAACTGCATCACAAAAGTGAGTTTTTGGGTCTGGTGGTCTTTACAGTAAGAGACCATTGAGCGACTGAGATTTGGAAAGTTCAAATTTAAAAATCAAGCCTTCAAACTCGGTGTTGGGAATCAGACAGAAGATGACCATGTAAATACCCCGGTAAATAATAGAGAGCCCCCCACCTTTCCTGTCCCACCTGTCAAGCCTGTGAATCCTGAAGCATGGTGGGACCAAGCCGTCATTGCATGACCCGCCCACTGATCATTGCATGACCCGCCCACTGATCATTGCATGACCCGCCCACTGATCATTGCATGACCCGCCCACTGATCATTGCATGACCCACCCAAAGATCATTGCATGACCCGCCCAATGATCATTGCATGACCTGCCGACTGATCATTGCATGACCTGCCCACTGATAATTGCATGACCCCCCACTGATCATTGCATGACCCCCACTGATCATTGCATGACCCGCCCACTGATCATTGCATGACCCGCCCACTGATCATTGCATGGCCCGCCCACTGATCATTGCATGACCCGCCCACTGATCATTGCATGACCCGCCCACTGATCATTGCATGACCCGCCCACTGATCATTGCATGACCCGCCCACTGATCATTGCATGACCCGCCCAATGATCATTGCATGACCCGCCCACTGATCATTGCATGACCTGCCGACTGATCATTGCATGACCAGCCCACTGATCATTGCATGACCTGCCGACTGATCATTGCATGACCCGCCCACTGATCATTGCATGACCTGCCGACTGATCATTGCATGACCTTCCCACTGATCATTGCATGACCTGCCGACTGATCATTGCATGACCAGCCCACTGATCATTGCATGACCCCCCACTGATCATTGCATGACCCGCCCACTGATCATTGCATGACCAGCCCACTGATCATTGCATGACCTGCCCACTGATCATTGCATGACCCCCCACTGATCATTGCATGACCCCCCACTGATTATTGCATGACCCGCCCACTGATCATTGCATGACCCGCCCACTGATCATTGCATGACCCCCCACCGATCATTGCATGACCCGCCCACTGATCATTGCATGACCTGCCGACTGATCATTGCATGACCTTCCCACTGATCATTGCATGACCTGCCCACTGATCATTGCATGACCTGCCAACTGATCATTGCATGACCTTCCCACTGATCATTGCATGACCCGCCCACTGATCATTGCATGACCCGCCCACTGATCATTGCATGACCCGCCCGATGATCATTGCATGACCTGCCGACTGTATGTTTGTATGAACTTTAATAGCACATTGCTTAGTTTACAATGCAAGTGACAATCTGTGACAGTATTTTGAGTAGGCAGAGGTACGTGATGCTAATTATGTGGGTTGGGGAGTGGGAGGAGCTTTGGGGCAGTGGGTGTGGTACATTTTTGAGTAAGTAATCGATAGCTGTGCTGCAAAGAGTCTCTGGACATTTTTAGGTCGAGCCTAGCGTAGCGAGCATGCGATGCTCTAGGAGAAGGCTTCTTGGAATCACTTCAGACTTTCAGCTAACTTGTGCATGTGGTGTTCGATTTTCCACACACTCTATTGGCCTTTGCGTGTGGCTTTCATAAATGAAAGCACACAATTAGCCAAAGACGGGTGCCTGTCCCACCTTTTCTGAAAATGTTTACTCCCACAGCGTTTAGCTGTCGGGAGCGGGCAGCGGCACACAGCGTGCCACCTATTGTGGATCATGTTTCATTTTAAGACCTTGCAGCTTTCCTTACAAGGTGCGTCCCCTCCACCCTGGCCAAGGGACAGACCCCACCGCCACAAGAGTGCGCGCTTCTTTTTCCAGCACTCGCATTTCATCTATGTTAGCACTCTCTTCCTGCACCGTTATTTTTGTATTAGTATGTTATTGTCAAGACATTTGCTGTACTCTGTAGTTGGCCTCTATAGTTGCCTCTTTTTCGGTACCATCTTAAAAATTGACTGCACCTTTTAACATTAGCGTTTTTTCATCACCGTGGTGCGTGCTTCCTTTAACACCTCTGCACAGCTGTGGTGCGTGCTACCTTTGACATCTCTGCATAGTGCACAGCTGTGGTGCATGTTTCCTTTCCCCACTTTGCTTTTTGTGCTCGCTTGATCCAGGGGCATAATGGAGGCCTTTGATGGGGGCTTAATTTGAGCCAGTGTCTGCCAGTGCGCACATGGGCACTTAATTATTAGCACTTGCTTTTTGTGCGTGCTTGCCTCCACCGGCTGCTAAATAATGCTTCTGCTTAGCTGTGGTGCATGCTACCTTTGACATCTCTGCACAGTGCACAGCTTTGGTGCATGCTTCCTTTGACATCTCTGCACAGTGCACAGCTTTGGTGCATGCTTCCTTTCCCCCATTGCACAGTAAACAGCTTAAAAATGGACCGCACCTTTTAACATTCGCGTTTTTTCATCACAGTGATGGGTGCTTCCTTTTAATCTCTGTGCAGCTGTGGTGCGTGCTCCCTTTGACATCTCTGCACAGAGCACAGCTGTGGTGCGTGCTTCCTTTCCCCCCATTACACAGTGCAGATATGTGGTGTGTGCCTCCTTCACCCCAGTGCACAGCTGTGGTGCGTGCTTCCTTTCACCTTATTGCACATTGCACAGCTGTGGTGCGTGTTTCCTTCACCCCACTGCGTGTGCCCCCTCCATCACACCCACGTGGTTCTCTCGTTTTCTGTTTAATAAACAAATTTCACACACAGATGCCCAGGTTTCCGATGTTAGCATTTGTGAACTCACTGTACCTCGCAGCTTTTCTTACAAGGCGCGTCCCCTCCACTCCGGCCGAGGGACAGACCCCACCGCCATAAACTGGATGTTAAAGTGCCCTGACAGAAGCACCAAGGCGCTGGACCTTGCAGATTTCCTTACAAGGGGCGTCCTATCCACCCCGGCCGAGGGACAAACTCCTCCGCCATAAGCTGGATTATAAAGCGCCCTGACAGAAGCACCAAGGCGCTGGACCTTGCAGCTTTCCTTACAAGGCGGGTCCTCTCCACCCCGGCCGCGGGACAAACTCCTCCGCCACAAGCTGCTGTAATAGTTTGATAATATTATTAATTTTTATTATTCCTAGCAACTTTGGCATTGACATTATTGCCTTTAATACACTATTTGTTAGTTTTAAATCATCAGCAGAAACATTTGTGCCCCTGTGCTGCCCAGGCAGGAAGCACACCAGTACCGCCACTGTAACAGGAGGCCGACCCACCACCCCTCCCCCACTCACAACAGACGGCTCTACACTGAACAGTCTGGGTATTGTTTCTTATCGCTGCAATTTATCTCTCTCCACTGGCTCCTCACCCGCCCCTTCACTCTTGCCCTCTCTCCCTTCACTGGCTCCTCACCCACCCCCTTCACCCTTCCCCTCTCTCCCTTCACTGTCTCCTCACCGGCCCCTTCACCCTTCCCCTCTCTCCCTCCACTGTCTCCTCACCCGCCCCCTTCACCCTTCCCCTCTCTCCCTTCACTGTCTCCTCACTCGCACCCTTCATCCTTCCCCTCTCTCCCTTCACTGTCTCCTCACCCGCCCCCTTCACCCTTCCCCTCTCTCCCTTCACTGGCTCCTCACCCGTCCCCTTCACCCTTCCCCTCTCTCCCTTCACTGGCTCCTCACCCGCCCCCTTCACCCTTCCCCTCTCTCCCTTCACTGTCTCCTCACCCGCCCCTTCACTCTTCCCCTCTCTCCCTTCACTGGCTCCTCACCCACCCCTTCACCCTTCCCCTCTCTCCCTTCACTGGCTCCTCACCCGCCCCTTCACCCTTCCCCTCTCTCCCTCCACTGTCTCCTCACCCGCCCCCTTCACCCTTCCCCTCTCTCCCTTCACTGTCTCCTCACTCGCCCCCTTCATCCTTCCCCTCTCTCCCTTCACTGTCTCCTCACCCGCCCCCTTCACCCTTCCCCTCTCTCCCTTCACTGGCTCCTCACCCGCCCCCTTCACCCTTCCCCTCTCTCCCTTCACTGGCTCCTCACCCGCCCCCTTCACCCTTCCCCTCTCTCCCTTCACTGTCTCCTCACCCGCCCCTTCACTCTTCCCCTCTCTCCCTTCACTGTCTCCTCACTCGCCCCCTTCATCCTTCCCCTCTCTCCCTTCACTGTCTCCTCACCCACCCCCTTCACCCTTCCCCTCTCTCCCTTCACTGTCTCCTCACCGGCCCCTTCACCTTTCCCCTCTCTTCCTTCACTGGCTCCTCACTCTCCCCTTCACCCTTCCCCTGTCTCCTTTCACTGTCTCCTCACTCGCCCCTTCACTCTTCCCCTCTCTCCCTTCACTGGCTCCTCACCCGCCCCCTTCATCCTTCCCCTCTCTCCCCTCACTGACTTCTCACCCGCCCCCTTCACCCTTCCCCTCTCTCCCTTCACTGACTCCTCACCCGCCCCTTCACTCTTCCCCTCTCTCCCTTCACTGTCTTTTCACCCGCCCCTTCACTCTTCCCCTCTCTCCCTTCACTGGCTCCTCACCCTCCCCTTCACCCTTCCCCTCTCTCCCTTCACTGGCTCCTCACCCGCCCCTTCACCCTTCCCCTCTCTCCCACCCACTGTCTCTTCACCCGCCCCTTCACTCTTCCCCTCTCTCCCTTCACTGGCTCCTCACCCTCCCCTTCACCCTTCCCCTCTCTCCCTTCACTGGCTCCTCACCAGCCCCTTCACTCTTCCCCTCTCTCCCTTCACTGGCTCCTCACCCGCCCCCTTCACCATTCTCCTCTCTCCCTTCACTGTCTCCTCACCAGCCCCCTTTACTCTTCCCCTCTCTCCCTTCACTGTCTCCTCACCAGCCCCCTTCACTCTTCCCCTCTCTCCCTTCACTGTCTCCTCACCAGCTCCCTTCACCCTTCCCCTCTCTCCCTTCACTGGCTCCTCACCGCCCCCTTCACCCTTCCCCTCTCTCCCGCCCACTGTCTCCTCACCGGCCCCTTCACCCTTCCCCTCTCTCCCATCACTGGCTCCTCACCGGCCCCTTCACCCTTCCCCTCTCTCCCGCCCACTGTCTCCTCACCCGCACCCTTCACCCTTCCCCTCTCTCCCTTCACTGTCTCCTCACCAGCCCCCTTCACTCTTCCCCTCTCTCCCTTCACTGGCTCCTCACCCGCCCCCTTCACCCTTCCCCTCTCTCCCTTCACTGGCTCCTCACCGGCCCCTTCACCCTTCCCCTCTCTCCCTTCACTGTCTCCTCACCAGCCCCCTTCACTCTTCCCCTCTCTCCCTTCACTGGCTCCTCACCCGCCCCCTTCACCCTTCCCCTCTCTCCCATCACTGGCTCCTCACCGGCCCCTTCACCCTTGCCCTCTCTCACTTCCCTGGCTCCTCACCCGCCCCCTTCACCCTTCCCCTCTCTCCCTTCACTGTCTCCTCACTCGCCCCTTCACCCTTCCCCTCTCTCCCTCCACTGGCTCCTCACCCGCCCCTTCACTCTTCCCCTCTCTCCCTCCACTGGCTCCTCACCCGCCCCTTCACTCTTCCCCTCCCTCCCTCCACTGGCTCCTCACCCGCCCCTTCTCTCTCCCCGATCAACTTTGTGGCTGAGATACATTGACAGAACACTGAGAAGAGATGCCGGTGACTTAGTCTAACAAGTAATGGATATAGAAGACAGACTACAGGCCTGATTCAAAGGTGGCCAGTAAACAGACATTCTCCGTGCTCTCCTTCCCCATGTAGCGACCGGTGGAAGGCGCCTTCCTAATGCTGGGGTCGGCAGGTGGCTACACACTATAGAGTGTGGCTTGTACACTGCATGGACCAGTCAGACCCAGTTCAGGGGGGACACAGAGCATATACGGGCTTCTGAGGCCCACCAATAGGGGTTCAGGACATCTGACACTTGGCTCTACAACAAGCATTTGCAATGCAATAGGTCTCGCATTAGGAAAGTTTGAGCTTTTTGACATATTTTTTATTTATGTGTTGGTATTGAAAATATTGAAATTACTAGCTTTCTCATGTACAATGTCAATAGTTTTAACTGTTGCAAATGTGACACCTATAGCATTTGTAATGCAATATGTGTTGTATTTACGTGACTTAGATGTATTGATATTACAAATAACAATGGCTTTTAATTTTTGCAAATAATTAATACTTAAATAAAAGTTAATGTAAATTATAATGGCAATCGTTTAAACTTTTGTTAATAACTCTTGTGAAGATTATGTTTAGTGTATTTAATTGCGCCTAAAATCCAAGAACAGAAGTTAAATATTATCATTTTTTTTTGTGCCATTTGTAATAAAGCCTAAATATTGAGAGAACATATTAGAGCCAGTTGTTGTTGAATGGTTGTACAGATTGATACTGTGGTGGCGGTGAGTGATGTTGTGGTGGTGTCGAGTGATGCTGTGGCGTTAATTGATGCTGTGGTAGCGCATAGTGATGTAGTGGTGCCCTTGAGTGATGCTGTGGTGGTGCTAAGTGATGCTGTGGTGATGCGATAGATAGAGTGCAATAGTCCGATAGATAGATAGATAGATAACATAGATAGATAGATAGATAGATAGAGTGCAATAGTCCGATAGATAGATAGATAGATAACATAGATAGATAGATAGATAGATAGATAGATAGATAGATAGATAGATAGATAGATAGATAGATAGATAGATAGATAGATAGATAGATAGATAGATAGATAGATAGATAGATAGATAGATAGATAGATAGATAGATAGATAGATAGATAGATAGATAGAGCGATAGATAGATATAGTGTAATTTTGTAGAATATAATTATGTGGCACTGAGTGGTTTTCTGTGGAGTGTATGTTGATTTTAGTGGCGTGTAATTATGTGGCATTGAGTGTTATTTTGAGTGTATCTTGCATTGTTTGCATTGAAATTAATTGGCACTGAGTGTTATTTGGAGTGCATGTGGCATTGAGTGTAGTGTAATTATGTGGTGTGTAATTATGTGGCGTTGAGTGGTATTTGAAGTGTATGTGGCATTGAGCACTGTGTAATTATGTGGTGTGTAACTATGTGGCACTGATTGGTTTTTGGAGTGTCTATTGTATTGAGTGCATTGTAGTTATGTGGCACTAAGTGTGTGTGAAAGACATGTGAGTGAATCGTACTTGCAAAATAGTGGCAATTTCTATGTGCAGTCCAAGTGAGTAGTTTGGCAATTGGAAAGCCGCCACTTTATGGCTTTCCACTAACAATTTATGGTGCATGTGTCAAACCTATCTGCATAAGATGGCTCAGTTACTTAAACCTGTCCACTGCGAGCTGATGTGAGGGCCATGCGTTCGATTCCCGCTAAGGTCAAAGATTCCTTTAAAATGCCCAAGTTGATAAATTGAGTCGGGACCTAGTACAGCTTCTTTTTAACAGGGCTTAGAAATGACAGGAATGTGGCGAAAAGGGCTCAGAAAAGCACGCTATTACTACATCTTTCAGCCATAAGCGACAAGGAAAGTGTGAGAAAGTGCATCAAAATGTACAGGATTCAAAAGGCGTCCGTGCAGGAAATGAAGAACTGACTATGAAATACCGAAAGCAGAAAAGAGTAAATAAAATGTATTTCACGTTTTCCCTAACCTTTACTCCCCTCAATGCCTACAGCCGGCAGGAGTCCGAAAACACGAATGAGACAGGCCCGAAGCGTCTCTATCAATTACGATGACTATCCGGATTGGTGCGTTACATTAATACCTAAACACTGATTAAATATAGCTGGATATAGGTGTACATTAACTAAGAAGCATTGTCAAAGACAATAGGCCTAATCTTTCGTTGGGGATTTGCCAGTGCCTTTGTCTACGCTGCTTCACATTGACAAAAAGAAAAAACTGCTTATTTGCAAATGCAAAACAGCATCAGCAACAAAATAGCAGCCACGTCATAGTAATGTATATGCCCGCAGGCATCATTAAGTGTACGCAGGAATGTTATGATTTAAAAAAAAAAAAAAAACGTTTAATTAATCACTGCAAGACGTGAACGCTAATGTTGGAGCAGGAAGTGAAAAACAAAATATTTGCAAGAGCAGATCAATGACAGAAGAGCAGCGAACAGCATCTCACAAAGAATCTTTAAAAAAAAAAAAACACAACCAGGAGAGGTGGGGAGAAAAACATGAGCGGGTGGAGGGGGTGCAAGTCAATGCCATAGTGAGAGCAACATAGAGTGGCAATCTCTCGGCATGCTGTGGCGGGGGCGGGGGAGCGCATTCCAGGCGGGGGAGCGGACCCTTTGAAGTATGATGCCGGGGCTGTGGCTACACGTGCACGCGCCAGTGGGCTAAAGCGCTTGCCCAAACGGATTGCATGGCGGCACGATGCACGTGATTGTGCGCGTGCTCGCCATGCAATCCACTTTTGGGAGCACTTTGAAATGCCCCTCTTACTAGAGTCTTGCATTGCGATTGCGTAAACGCAATAGCTAGGCGAGACCTAAAAAGGGCCAGGCACAACCCTCTCGTACTCTTAGGGTAGGGAGGTTGAGCAGTGAAAGTGTTTTCAGGAAGGTAGTGCGGGGTGAAGACCTCAGAACTCAACAATTAGCAGGCCCAGCCTAGTGCTCATCTTTTCAGCGGTACCCCTCCCCAGTGCACCCCTGCTTGGAGATCATCGCAGGGGGGCAATCACCAAGCGGGGATCCACCACTAGACACCAGGGAGGGGAATATTCAGTCTTTCTGTCCCCCTGGGTGGCAGATGGGGGCAATAGCCCCCGATCTGACCCTCCGGGGGGGTAGAAAGCACACTAGGCACAAGGGATTCTTTTTTTTGTTAACATATGAGTGGGGGCTGCCCAAAAAAACAAAAAAAACAGTCTTTCTCCCACTCTGGGGGGCAGATGAGAGTTATTACTCCTGATCTGCCCTCCAGAGGGGCAGAAATTCCACTAGGAGCCAGGGATTTTTTTTTAATGAGTAGGGTTGGGTGTAGGAGAGTAGGATCTGCTTCTTATAGTTACCCCCACATTTTGTTGATGTTTCACTGTTTTCGTCTTAGTCTGGCTGGGATCCTGCTAATCCAGGACCCCAGCTTAGCTGCTTTCTCTCTAAATTATTTGCATGTACTTTAGGTACACTCCAGATTGGATTCTGGGGTACCCTTATAAGGCCCTAGTATATGGTATACTATGTACCCAGGGCATAGGTACCCCAGAGGCCTCTCAGGGGCTGCAGCATGTATGATGCCACCCCTGGGAAGCCATTCAAAATGACACAACAGGTCTGCTACTGCAGCCTGGGTAAGGTGATGTATGCATCCCTTACTTAGATATAGGTTCACTATATCTATCCTTATCACTGCACATAAAAACCTATCAGTCACCCCTATGGTAGGCCTTATCAATCCTGAAGGCAGGGTGCTGGGTCTTATGTGAGAGGGTGCCCATGCATGAGCAGAGCCCCTCTGCAGCCTTCGGTATCTCTATTCCGGGGTTGTTTATGATGCAGCCAACCATATACTCTTAAGTGCATTATAACCTCGCGGTAAATGCTAACTTTAAAACGGCTGCATGGAAACATGTCGTGTTTGGTGTCAAACACCTTGGAATCATACCTCCACACCAATAACTGGAGTGAGAGGTATGATTCCACCCTACTAGTGGGAAAAATATGACAGCACCGGTACACCCGGTACCAGCTTTACAAAGCCTGGCATCACAAAATGGATGCTGACAGCCACAGACACGAGTCTGCCCTCCTGCTGCTGGACGAGACTCCAGCAAGGGAAGGCTTGACAATAGGTTTCCTGTCACAGGGAGGTGTGACCAACTCCCAGACAGGCTTTAGTGTATTGGGGCTGGGTGGGTGCATGGGGACACTCTTAGAGTGTCCCCATGCACAGTCCAGCTCAAACCAGCTACAGGGGCTATCAGCCCCTGCTCTGGCATGAAACTGGACAAAGGACATGGGTGTAGCCACCCCCCTGTCCTGACCCTCACATAGGTGGGTCCCCAGAGTTTGTCCCACCCCTTCCTTGGGTATAAAGTAGGAACCCCTGGCTACAGGACTTTAGATTTACCGGGATGAAACTCTGCTACAGAATCCAAGTACTTCAACTATCTACACAACGTTGGATGACCGAAGAATCTCCCTTGGAGTAAAGGAGTTACTCCCCTGCAAGGAAGGCACAAAAGACGCATCTGACCGGTTTGCATCTCTGCAGCTCCTGACGGACTCTGAAGATTTTGCAACACAGGAGGTGGGTTCCCAAACTTCCTCAAGACCGACTAGTGCTCTCAGCAAGCCTGAGAACCGCAGCCCTCGTGGGGACCGTGCAACCTGAACCCCTGGACACTGTGCACATTTGCAGCAGCATATGCTTTTTGGCAATCCCTGAGGCTGTGCTTTGGGCTACTTGTAGTCCAGACCCAGAGCAGTGATTCCACTGAAGATTACTGGCCTACACTCCACGAGTGTTGGGTGGGCTGGTATTTTGTGATTCCTCTCGATGTCCCTTCGCGATCTCTGGTCGACCTGTGGGTCCCTGAGAAGGGAACCCTAACTTTCAATGGGCTTTCCTGGTTGCTCCAGACGTGCCCTGACTCTCCATCGCTTGGGGAGTCCCCAGGACTTTGCTGGTCCGCACCGAAGCATCTTTTCTCTGCCTGTGTGGGTTGCTGTTGCCAAGGCTTGTTGGGTCCAATCTGGGCTCCGACACCGCAGCACTCGATATCCTTCATGGGACAGCTCGAATCTAGCTCCTGGTCATTGTCGACACCTCCTGGTCCTTGTGGCTGCAGAGTCAAGCTTCACCTCTTCGCACCTGAAACACCCGACATCGGTGGGCATTCATCTACCGAGCTTCTGGTCACTGGCAAGTGACCCAGACTCTGTCCCCTCTGCTTTCAGGTTCTTCTTAGCTCCAATCCAGGCTTGGATCACACCGGACACTTTTCCTCTTCACGGCAGCAGCACTTTGCAGCATCACGCCATTGAAAACGACGAAGATTCCCGACACCATTTGACACCTATGCACCCGTCTTCCCTGGGTTAAGTAACACGAGTACTCCGGTGCTCACATGGGTGCTGGCCTTAGAACCTTCTAAGTTTGAAAGGGTTTGCTCCAAGTCCTCTCCTAAGTGTCCTTAATCTTTAAAATTCCAACCGTGACTTTCCTATAGAGTTTTACGGAGCTCGCAGCTGTGTTCTCACACTGCACGCATCCCCGTGGGTCCCCTGTGTCACTTCCTTGGGTGGTTACTTGGGGTACCAGCGATTCTACGTGCTCTAGGCACTGTGTCCAGTCAAGTCGGGGTTGTGATACCACTTTCTTAATATATGGTTTGGTCTCCCCCTGGGACCCACTGTGTATTGTGCTATTTACTGTCTTTCTAGTAATTTAATATTATGTATCTTGTTCTCTAATCTCATAAAGAGTTTAGTAGAGAGTGTTTAGAAATAAATACATATATTTTATATATACCTTGTGAGGTTCTCCTTTCACTTGGTAATTCAAGAGGTTATAATCTGGTAAACCAAGCTGCTTTACATTCCTTCGAGACTTAGCCTGAAGGCTGCTCTCCATAGCTACCACTAGGATAGATTTCAATAAAGGTTATCTTTAACCTAATCATCAATAAGGGTTGTTTGGACTGGTACAAGGTGCCCACTTTAATTAATGGACAGCATATATCAGGCCAACTTCACACAGTGGGGGCTGCCCAAAATGGGCATGCCAATGCCCCCCAACACAAATGGGACAGTCTTTCTGCCCCGTGAGGGGCATATGGGGGTTATAACCCCGGATCTGCCCCTCAGGGGGGCAGAAAGCTCACTAGACACGAGGGATTTTTTAATAAAAGAAAGAGAGGTGGGGGCTGGCCAGAATTCCCCCACCCCTCCAAAAAATGGGCACAGTCTTTCTGCCCTTGGGGAAATATGGGGCCAATAGCCCCGATCTGCCCCCTGGTGGGGGTAGAAAGCCCACTAGGCATCAGGAACTATCTTCTTTTTTTAGTGTGGGAGTGGGGTTGGCCCAGAATGGGCATGCCAATGCCCCCACCCCTCCATAAAATATGGGCACAGTCTTTCTACCCCGTCAAGGGCATATCGCGGCAATAGCCCTCGATCTACCCCCAAAAAGCCCAAGGGACTATTTTTTTCCTTGCGCAGGAGTGAGAGTTGCCCTGAAGGGGCATGCCGATGCCCCTGCCCCCAAAAAACGGACACAGTCTTTCTGTCCCCCCGGGGGGCAGATATGGGCAACAGCCCCCAAACTGCCCCCACTAGACACCAGGGACACTTTATACTTTGTGTAGGGGTGGGGCTTACCAGAATAGGCATTCTGATGCCCCACCCCCAAACAAATGGGCACAGTCTTTCTCCCCCCCAGTGGGCAGATGTTGGTTATTACAGCTGATCTACCCCACCCCTCCGGGTGGGGGCAGAAAGCCCACTAGGCACCAAGAATATGTTTATGGGCATGTCAGGGAGCAGTCCCATAGTCAAGGGTCGCTCCCCTTTTTTAGGCACACATTTTAGCCGTTTTTCCCCTCTTGGGGGCAGATCAGTGATATGTGTGGGGCAGAAAACCACTAGATAGTAGGGAAAGTTTTATGTGTGTGTCTGAAGTATGGTTGATGGTCTGCACGTACCAGCGCTTGGCTGGCGGTGTGTGTGTGGACTTGTACTTGCCTAGCAGTGTGTGTGGACTAGCGCTTGCCTGCCGGTGTGTGCAGACTGTCGCTTGGCTCGCGGTGTGGCTTGCGTGGATTCCCCAGCGTTTTCTTACCCAGAATTCACTGCAAACCTGAAATTTAGCAAAAAAGTCACTTATTCCTCACATGTCTGTCCTGGAAAGTTGAACGATTACCGCTCCGGAACAAATTTCCTACCACCCAGCATTCCCCTCGGTCTCCTGATAAAAATTTTACCTCACTTATGTGGGTGCTCAAAGCAGAGTCAGCCTAAAAACGTATAAAAAGATGCTCCTCTGGGTATGCTCTGGCTCCACCTTGGTTTTTCATTTTATACGTTTTTAGGCTGTCTCTTATTTGGGCACCCACGCAAGAGAGGTATCATTTTTATCTGGAAACGGAGGGGAACGCTGGGTGGTAGGACATTTGTGCCAGCAGCAGGCTGATCTCACATAGAAATGTAAGGAAGCCACCCCACCCCGGACTCACCCGGGTGTCTAGTTTTCAGAAATGTCCGTGTTTGGTAGGTTTACCAAGCACGGGAACAAAAACCCAGATGCCCCCCCCCCCCCCCCCGGACTCACCCAGATGCCCCGCTATCTATCACCAAACACCCTGGTTCTGCAAAGGAGGCTCCTGCATTTTAGCCCTAAGCTCGACAGCCATCTAGGGAAACCCATCAAACCCAGACATTTCTGAAAACTAGACACCGGGGGAGTCCAGGGAGGTGTGACTTGCGTTGATTTCCCTATGTTTTCTAACCCAGAATCCCCTGCAAACATCACATTTAGCTAAAAACATCACATATTCCTTACATTTCTGTGTGGGAAAGTTGCGGAATTTCCTCCCACATAGCATTACCCCAGGCATCTTGATAAAAAGGATACCTCACTTGTGTGGGATGGTTACGTGCCTGCGTCAGGGAAGGGCCCAAAATGTATTGTGGGGAGATCAAAATGATCTATTACACAACGACCTGGTTTTGCAAGGGGGTCATCTACGTTTTTGGTCCCAGGCCCCAAAATGATTTAACCCAGAATACCCTGCAAACACCAAACTGAGCTCACCCCTCCAACACGCCCATTTTTACTGTGAGACCTGGGTGCATCCTGGGTGCTAGGAAATTTGCGTCGGCCTCGTGATCTCACATGTAAATGTAGATGTAAATTTGAGTTTGCAGGGGATTCTGGATAGGAAAATATTGGGAGATCCACATAAGCTACACCTCCCTGCACTACCCGGGTGTCTAGTTTCCAGAAATGTCTGTGTTTGGTAGGTTTGCCTCGATGTCTGCCAAGCCCGGAGCCAAAAATGCAGGTGCCACTCTTGGAAAATCAAGTCTTTTTTTGTGAGCGATAATTTTGAAGTCTCCACAGTACATTTTGGGCCATTTCCTGCCGTGAGCACTAAGCCTACCCACACACATGAGGTACCATTTTTATCGGAAGACTTGGGGAAATGCTGGGTGGGTGGAAGTTTGTGGCTCCCCTCATATTTCAGAACTTTCCACCAAAGAAATGTGAGGAAAATGTGTTGTTTTTGGCAAAGTGTGAGTGTTGTGTGTAGATTTAGATTCTGTATATAAGTTTCCCGATTTATGCCCTTATATAGGTACAATTCATATTGCCCTTATTTAGGTATAGAAAGTCCAGTCCTTATTTAGGCATTGTCCATTTTAACGAAATACAGGCATGGTCTCCTACATACGTCCATCCACGTCACAACGAGTTCTTGGAAAACCGTACTCTTGAGCCTTTAGGAATTTCCCTTGCTTGGATATTGATTTCTCCAAGAACTCATTTAGTATGCATGAACATCTATTCCTTAGGGGTTCATTCATGGCGTTCCAATGCCCGACTTTTACGTCAATACAGGCATTCCAAAATGTGAGAAGTTGGCCTGATATATGCTGTCCACCAGTTCTAGTGGCACCTTGTATCAGTCCAAACAACCCCTTATGGTAAATTGGTTAAAGACAACCTTTATTGAAAGCTATCCTAGTGGTAGCTATGGAGAGCAGCCTTCAGGCTAAGTCTTGAAGGAATGTAAAGCAGCTTGTTTTACCAGTCTATAATCTCTTGAATGATCAAATGAAAGGACAACCACACCAGGTATATATTCAAAATATATGTATTTAGGATAAAACACACCCCTCTAGTCTCTTTATGAGACTGGAGTTTGAAGTACTTAATTTACAAGTTAGCAACAAACAGTAATAGCACTCATACACGTTTGGGCCCTAGGGGCGTACCAGACCATATACCAAAAAAGTGGTATAAGAACCACGACTGAACTAGACACAAGGCCTAGAGCCTGTAGAATCGCTGGGACCCCAAAGAACCACCCAAGGTAGTGACACAGGGGACCCACGGTGACTGTATGCAGTGTGTAAACACAACCGCAGGTTCCCGTTAGCTTCTATAGGCAATGTCGCGGTTGAAAATTTAAAGATTAGGGACACTTAGAATCGAGTCAGGACTAAACCCTTTTGGACTTAAGAAGTTCTAGGGCCAGCACCCACGGGAGCACCGGAGTACTCGAGTTACCTCACCCAGGGAAGCCGGGTGCATAGGTGTCTTTTGGTGTCAGGTCGCGTCGTCGATTACAATGGAAGCTGGCGAAGAACTGCTGCTGCCGTGAAGAGGAGAAGTGTCCGAAGCGATCCAAGCCTGGATCTAGGATGGAAGGAACCTGAAAGCAGAGGGGACAGAGTCTGGGTCACTAGCCAGTGACCGAGGGCAGGTTGGACCAATGCCCACACATGTCGGGTGCTTAGGTGAGTTGATGGGTGTCTTGATCTTCAGCCACGAGGTCCAGAAGGTGCTGATGATGGCCAGGAGCTGGAATCGAGCTGTCCCACAAAGTCTGTCGAGTGCTGCTTTGTCGGCGACCAGAATGGACCCAACAAGCCTTGGCAACGGCAAGTCACTGTAAATCAGAGAAAGGACTGCGGTGCAGACCAGCAAGGTCTGAGGGACTCACCTAATGAGGGTAAGTTGGGGCACGTCTGGAGCAACCAGGAAAGCCTAATTAGAAGAGGAGTTGCCATCGTGGGGAACTACTAGCCAACGGGCTTGCGATTGCGAAGGAGCCCCAAGCTGTCGCACTTGAAACTGGCCCACGGGTCACTCGTGGAGTGGAGGCCAGCAATCTTCGTTGCAGGAGGTGCTCAAGGCTGGGGCTACTCAGAAGCCCAAAGCACAACTTCGAGGAGGACCAGGAAGATAGTGTTGCTGCAAAAGTTCACGGTGTCCAGGGGTCACGGTTCCACATCACCCACGATAGCCACGGGTCTCAGCTTTGCTGTGGACTCAGGGTAGCCTCGGGGAAGTCTGGAAATCTACCTCTGGTGATGCAAAGACTTTGGCGTCCGGTGGGAGCTTCAGCGATGCAAACCGGTCAGTTGCTTCTTTGGTGCATGCCAAGCAGGGCAGTCACTCCTTGACCCCAGGGGAGATTTCTTCAGTCTTCTAGTCAAAGAAGAATGTTGAAGGTCCAGGATATATGTTGCAGAGTTATGTCCAGGGTAATCTAAAGTCGCAAGGACTGGGTTCCCATACTTATACTAAGTTTGGGGGTTGGACATACTCTAGGGACCCACCTATGGGAGGGTTTGGAAAGAGGGGTGGTTACACCCATTTCCTTTGTCCAGTTTCATGCCAGAGCAGGGGCAGATAGCCCCTGCATCCGGTTTGAACTGGACTATGCACAAGGACACCAAGTGTGCCCCAAGTGCAGGACTTCAAAGCACCAGAGAGTGCTCCCACCCAGCCCCAATACACATCTGCCTGTCTGGGGAGGTGGTTAAACCTCCCTGGGACAGGAAACCTATTGTCCAGGCCTCCCCTGCCGGAGTTTCGGTCAGCAGCAGGAGGCCAGACCCATGTCTGTGGCAGAGGCATCCACTTTGTGATGCCAGGGCTGAAGAAAGTCCTACCGGGTTAGACCAGTGTGAACATGTCTCTCCCTCTAGAAGGTTGGAATGCTACCCCCACTGCCAGAACTGGCGGGGGGGGTAGTATTCCAAAGCGTTTGACACCAAACACAACATGTTTCCGTGCAGCCATCCCAAAGTTAGAATTTACAGCGAGGTTATAATGCACTTAAGAGTATATGGTCAGGCTGCACCACAAACAGCATCAGAGGAGATACTCAGAATGCTGCACCCTCTCACAAACAAACCAAGCACTCTGCCTTCAGGATTGATAAGGCCTGCCATACGAGTGACTTATAGGTTTTATATGTGTGTGCAATGGTAGTGATATAGGTAGCCTATAACACTGTAAGGGGTGCAAGCAAACCCTTACCCAGGCTGCAGTAGCAGGCCTGCAGTGCCATTTTGGAGTGCTTCCCAGGGGTGGCATAATACTTGCTTCAGCCCCTGGTAGGCCTCTGAGGTACCTATGCCTTAGGTACATAGTATACCATATACTAGGGGCTTATAAGGCACTCCAGAATCCAATTAGATATGTACCTAATGTACATTCAAACCATTTTAGAGAGGAAGCAGCTAGGCTGTGGTCCTGCTTAGCAGAGCCACAGCCAGACTAAGGTCGAAAGACAGTGAAACACCAGCAAAAAGTGGGGGACATTAAACTAACCTTGACCAGTTGAGTCTTCATGTTCTAAGTGGAAATACCTAGAGAGTCCATCTGCATTGGCATGGTTACTCCCAGGTCTATGTTCCACTGTAAAGGCCATCCCCTGTAGGGAAATGGACCACCTAAGCAGTTTGGGGTTTTCACCCTTCATTTGTTTTAGCCATTAGAGGGGCTTATGGTCTGTCTGAACAAGGAAGTGAGTACCAAACAAGTATGGCCTCAACTTCTTCAGAGCCCACACCACAGCAAAGGCCTCCCTCTCAATGGCTGACCAACGTTTCTCTCTAGGGGTCAGCCTTCTGCTTATGAAAGCTACTGGCTGATCCTGACCTTCATCATTCAATTGTGACAGTACAGCCCCTACCCCCAATTCAGATGCATCTGTTTGGACATTGAACTTCTTGGAGTAATCAGGACTCTGCAGAATGGGAACACTGCACATGGCCTGCTTCAGGTCATCAAATGCCCTTTGACAGCTAGCTGTCCACTGAACCTTTTTGGGCATTTTCTTAGAAGTTAAGTCATTCAGGGGTGTCACTATTGATCCATACCCCTTGACAAATCCCCTATAGTACCCAGTCAGGCCTAAGAAGGCTCTCGCCTGAGTCCTGGTAGTTGGAGCAACCCAGGCCATTATGGTCTGGATTTTGCTCTGTAATGGTTGAACCTGGCCCCCACCTACAAGGTGGCCCAGGTACACAACCTGACTCTGCCCTATCTGGCGCTTAGTAGCCTTGATAGTTAGGCCTGCTTTTTGCAGGGCTTCCAAAACATTCCTCAGGTGGACCAGGTGATCCTCCCAGGTGGAGCTAAAGACAGCAATATCATCTAGATATGCTGCACTAAAGCCTTCCAGGCCTGTAAGGACTTGATTCACCAACCTTTGGAAAGTGGAAGGTGCATTCTTCAAACCAAAGGGCATTACCACAAACTGACAGTGCCCACTAGGGGTAGAAAATGTTGTCTTTGGTTTTGCATCATCAGCTAGTCTGATCTGCCAGTAGCCAGCTGTCAGGTCAAATGTGTTTAGAAACTTGATGGAGGCCAAAGTATCTATTAGCTCATCTGCCCTGGGACGGGATGGGCATCAGTCCTAGTGACTGCATTGAGACCCTGTAGTCTACACAAAACCTCATCTCTCTTTGTCCACCACTGGTGTGAGGTTTTGGTACCAGGACTACTGGACTAGCCCATGGGCTAACTGAGGGTTCAATCACACCCAAATCCAACATCTTTTGGACTTCTGTCCTTATACAGTTCCTGACATGGTCAGGTTGCCTGTAGATCTTATTCTTCACAGGTAGACTGTCCCCAGTGTCCACGCCATGAGTGTACCAGGTGGTCTGACTTGGAGTCAGAGAAAACATATGTCTAAACTGGCTGAGAAGGTTTCTGCAATCAGTTTGCTGCTCGGCAGTAAGGCTGCCTGCCAAGGCTACACCATCAACTGACCCATCATCAGGGTTCTGAGAAAGCAGGTCAGGGAGTGGGTCACTCTCTTCCTCCTGTCCTTCATCAGTAGCCATGAGCAAGCCCAAGTCTGCCCTGTCAACATATGGTTTTAGTCTCTTGACATGAAGTACCCTATGGGAACTCCTAGGGGTTCCAAGGTCTACCAAGTAGGTAACCTCTCCTTTCTGTTCAACAATTGTATGGGGGCAACCCCATTTGTCCTGGAGGGCTGCTGGGGCCACAGGCTCCAACACCCACACCTTCTGTCCTGGCTGGTAAACAGTCAGTACAGCCTTTTGCTCTTGCCAGGCTTTTTGCAGTTCCTGGCTAGCCTCAAGGTTTTTGTTTGCCTTTTTCATGTACTCAGCCATCCGGGAGCGGAGACCAAGTACAAAGTCCACTATGTCTTGCTTTGGGGGCTTGAGAGGTAACTCCCATCCTTCCTTCACCAAACACAATGCACCCCTGACAGGGTGACCAAACAAAAGTTCAAATGGGCTGTAACCAACCCCCTTATGAGGTACCTCCCTGTATGCAAATAAAAGGCAGGGCAAGAGTAGGTCCCATTTTCGCCTAAGCTTCTCTGGGAGTTCTTTAATCATGCCCTTTAAGGTGTTGTTGAATCTCTCAACTAAACCATTGCATTGTGGGTGATAGGGTATGGTAAACTTGTAGTTCACTCCACACTCCTTCCACATAGCATTCAAGTAACTAGACATAAAGTTTGCAGCTCTGTCAGATACTACCTCATTAGGAAAGCCTACTCTTGAGAACACACTCAAGAGAGCTCTTGCCACCACAGGTGCTGTAGTGGTCCTTAGGGTAATTACCTCTGGGTACCTGGTGGCATGATCCACCACCACCAGTATAAACCTGTGCCCAGATGCTGTTTGGGGATCCATGGGACCAACAATGTTAATGTCAGGAATCAGATCAGTGCGACATGTGGAAGACTCAATAAGGGATCTAGAATCTTGGTAAAACCTTCCCTGTGCAACCTGTGGCTGAATGTCTAGAAGTGTTGCATGTTCTAAGATGGCCGCTTGCTTTTCTACTATGCTGCATTGAGACTAATGAAGTTCTAAGTTATCGCGAGACTCAAGGCTTCGAGCCGCGAGACGGTGCGCTAATCTGCGCACTTCAATTTGTTTGAGGAGACGAGTGTTTGCTTCAGGAAACTCTCCGCAAAACTATCTCTTTTCAGTGAGAGTTTCGCTTTTATTCTTGACTTCGGCTGCCGTTTGGAAGTAACTTACCCCGTATGCTTCCTAGCGGCAGTAATCCACAGCGTCGGGTCACAGTAAGACACAGGTACCAGTTTTCAGTATTTGCCGCTATCAGGAAGCTTGTAAGGTGAGCGCTTCCTAGCGGTCTAATATCTCTGTGAATCCTACTTGCGTTTGAGATATTGGCAACACGGGGAAGAGTCACCAGTCATCAGTTCTCGGCTCTTCGTTCAAGAACCCCACAAAGTCCACACTGCAACTATGCATCCAGAGATGGGCTCATCTCAAATTCTAATGTGGAGACTCTGAACTATTTCGTCATACAAGTAAGACCATTCCAGTTTTAGAGATTGCCTCATTTGCTACTGAGACTACAATGAAGAGTTAATGCCCTTGTTTCCTAGCGTTTTCCCTAAACTGTTCCTACCTCTTTTACCTACCTTGTTCCTTTGTGCGCGCTTCCTTAAGAACTTGAAGCTCTTGAACAATTCCTTTATTATTCATTCGAGAGGAGCTGCGCAACCAGTGGAAGTGAAAGCCTTTTGGGGTAGAACTATCTGCACAATCAATGCATAAATATTTACTATGAGCCTACAAGTATACATCAGGTGGGAATGAAATATGAAGTTAGTCATTGATGGTGGGAGGGAAAGGAATGTGTTAATCCCAGGTTCGCTTTCCTTGTGTGCATTAGGAGTCTTCAGTCCCTAAGATAGCGAGCTGAAGTACAGCGCAAAAGAAGAGAAGCAAGACTCCAGCGGAACCTGGTAGGGGGGGAAAAAGGCTAGTGGAAGGTTATATCAGAATATATATATTAATAGCAAGAGTTACCCAGGTGTTTGTTTCTTTGTGTGCATTAGGTGAATTCCAATTCCAGCCAATAGAGTAGGCAACAGAAGACTTGGCAGGCAGTTGGAGGAAGTCCAGGAGTAGTCGGAGTGTCTCTTCTCTATCCCAATCCCCTTTCCCCCTTTCTGGAGCAGCTGCCTGAGCCGCAGTGGGTTCTGGGAAGTGGGCATTGGGAATATACTTCATTCTGTCTCCGTGAAGGATCTGGAGCTTGACAGATTGAAGTGCCCACGAAGTTCTTTCACCCAGACAGAATGACGGAAGGATTTAATTTAAAGGCTTTAGGAGAAATGTTGCTAGGGTTTCAGCGTGAGTTAGGAACCCTTAGTGAGGAAAATAAAAATTTGAGGCAAGAAATTCAGGCGTCTCGCTAGGAGACCTTGATATTATCCCAAAGGGTTAGTGAGATCACAGTTGGAGCATCTAGTTCTTCCCAAACGGTACCAACGAGTTCCGCACCAGAACAAAATGCACGCACTGTCACACAAGTTCTTCATTCAGTTACACCCCTTATTCCATTGGCCCCTCCAGAGAAGTTTAGTGAGGATCCACAAAAGGCCAAATTCTTTTTCACACAATGCTCATTACACTTTATGTGTCGCTCAAATCTATTTCCAGATGCGCAGTCCAGAGTGGCATTCGTTCTATCTTATCTGAGTGGAGATGCAGCTAATTGGGCAATGCTTCTAGTTACTTGAGATGATCCACTCTTGTATGACTTTGATCGGTTCAAGGCGGAATTCCTTCGACTTCGTCTTCCTGACGCAAGATTTCCCAGGCAACTGATAACGAACTGTTGGAGCTGCGACAAGGCAATAAGGACCTAATTACATACTTGACACAGTTCAATAAATTATTGGTAGAGACTAATTGGCCAGAGGAGAAGAGAGCAGCCTTGTTCTATCGCGGGTTAAAAGATGAGATTAAAGATACACTGGCCCAGATTCCGAACCGACCAACCGAATTCTCAGAGTTAGTAGATCTGGTGTTGGAAATCGATTTTCGCAGCTCTGAAAGAAAAGGCAAAAAGAAATTTCGAGATTTTCGATGGAATTACCCTCGATTTGATAAACTTCGTTCCGAGGGAGGCAAGAACTCGGGAACAACTGCTGAGAGTGAGCCTATGCAGATTGGTTCGGTGCGTGGTCCGTTGAGCAAGGAAGAAAGAGAACATAGGAAAGCTAAGAAATTATGTATGTATTGCGGTGGTTCTGGGCACTTTGTGAAGGAATGCCCCAAAAGACCTAAGAATCCAGTTTCGGGAAATGTGCAAAACCATCTGTAGAAGGAGTCGTTCAGATGGGGAAAAGTGAGCCAGAGACGCCAACCTCTCATCAAGTCATGAATACCCTTCAAACTCAACCCCCTCATTTAATTTTGCAAATGACCTTAAGGTTTAGGAAAGAAGAAGTCAGTGGAGTGGCGATAATGATTGATTCAGGTGCCACAGGCAATTTTTGCGACATCAAGTATGCCAAGAGAATTGGAATACAAGCAGTATTAAAGGATAAAAAAGAATCAGTTCGGGCAGTGGATGGGACTAATCTCTCTTCAGGTCCAATCACCCATCATACTGAACCTGTGGAACTCATTCAGGCCAATGGACATTGAGAATTGATTCAATTCAATCTCATTGATGCTCCCCAGTTCCAAATCATCTTGGGTCTTCGTTGGTGAACCGTACATAATCCTACCATTGATTGGGAGAATCGGACGGTGGAGATGGATTCTTTATTTTGCTTGGAGCATCGTTTCCCTTCGACCACTGAGAACATCGAACCCTCGCAAGCCGCTTTGCTGTCATTTAGTCCTGGAGCGATTGGGGTGATTGAAACAACCGAGGTCCCAATTGAGTACCAAGATTTTCAAGAAGTCTTTAGTGAGCAAGAAGCTGAAAAACTGCCACCGCATTGTCCGTATGATTGTGCTATTGATTTGGAACCGGGTGCTGTGTTGCCTGGCAGTAGAATATATGCATTAACTGAAGCGGAAAATGCCTATCTAAAAGAATATCTCGATCGCTACTTAGCCAATGGATTTATTAGACCGTCTCAGTCCCCGGTCTCTTCTCCATTATTTTTCATCCCTAAGAAAGAAGGATCCTTGAGAACATGCATCGATTACCGAGCTATCAATAGGGTAACTATCAAAAATCGTTACCCTCTCCCACTGATTTCAGTTCTTTTGGATCTGATTAAAGAGGCTCAGATTTTTACCAAACTTGATCTTCGAGGTGCATATCACCTTAAACGAATGAAAGAAGGCCATGAGTGGAAAACGGCATTTAGAACAAAATACAGGCTTTTTGAATACCAGGTGATGCCATTCGGCCGGTGTAATGCCCTAGCAGCATTTCAGCATTTTATCAACGACATCATGGGAGATTTGATTGACAAAATAGCAGTGGTTTATTTAGATGACATCTTAATCTTTTCCAAAGATCCACAAGAGCATACTGAACATGTCAAATCAGTCCTTGAACGACTTCGACAGCACCAGCTCTTCGTAAAATTGGAGAAATGTGCTTTTAGTGTGCAGTCTGTGGAATTTTTGGGATTCATCCTGTCTCCTGAGGGAATCACTAGGGATATGAAGAAAGTTCAGTCAGTCATTGATTGGCCGTCTCCTAAAGATGTAAAGGAGGTTCAGCGATTCCTTGGGTTTGCCAACTTTTACCGGCGATTTATCTTGGGATTTTCACAGAAGATCATCCCCATTACAAGACTCCTCAAAAAGGGGGCTAAATTCCAGTGGGGAGAAGAAGCAGAGCGAGCTTTTGTTTTTTTAAAGAAAAGTTTCATCTCGGCCCCCATCTTGCTTCATGCGGATCCCACGGAACCCTTCTTTGTGGAAGCGGACGCCTCTGATCAAGCAATTGGAGGAGTCTTATCACAGTGACACAAATCTACGGGGCAATTACACCCAGTGGCCTTCCGGTCTAGAAAGTTAAATTCCGCAGAAGTCAATTACACAGTTGCTGAGAAGGAGTTGTTGGCTGTGAAGGATGCCTTTGAAGAATGGAGACACTACTTGCTGGGAGCCAGGCATACGATCACTGTGTTCACAGACCGCAAGAATCTTCAATTTTTAAGATCAGCTAAGACTTTAACACCTCGTCAACTACGTTGGTCCCTTTATTTTGCAGACTTTGATTTTGTGATCACGTATCGCACGGGGAGCAAGAATGGAAAAGCTGATGCCTTGTCAAGGATACAAACTGAGACCACCGAACATTCAGTGGATCCCCAATCCATCATTCCCACTTCTAAATTTGTATGTTCCTTGACCTTGCTCAATTACTAAGAAGAAGTCAGAAAATTGATGTCTGAGGTTGAGATGAAGGAATGGGCAAAATTGGAGAGTGGCAGGGAGATTATTGACTCCTTACCCTATCATAACGGTGTTTTGTATCTACCCACCAAAGAAATTCAAGAACGAGCATTGAGAGACTGCCATGATCAACCCCTAGCAGGACGTAAAGGCATACTTAAGACCCAAGACCTGATTCAACGTTATTTCTGGTGGCCCAGTATGAATTCCCAAATAAAACGTTATGTTGAATCTTGTGAGCTCTGTGTCCGTGGGAAGTCCAGTAGACAGTGTCCCCGGGGGTTTTTGCAACCTTTGCCCACTCCTAAGCATACGTGGCACACTGTTACGTTGGATTTAATTGTTGACCTGCCCCTGAGCCGAGGTTTTGACACGATATTGGTGGTAGTAGATACCTTTACCAAGATGAGCCATTTTGTCCCGGTAAAAGGAGTTCCCACTGCCCAAGAATTAGCTAGACTCTTTAGTAAGCATATAGTAAAGATTCATGGAATTCCTAAGATCTTGGTCTCTGACCGTGAACCCCAGTTCGTGTCCCGCTTTTGGAAGGCATTCATGCAGGGATTGGGAGTGGAAGTCCGACACTCGACCAGTTACCACCCGGAAACAGATGGACAGACTGAAAGAGTAAATCAAAAATTGGAGCAATATATTTGTTTGTTTCTTCTGGATCGGGGTGGTGAATGGGCGGATTTGTTGTGGATGGCAGAATTCACACATAACAATGCCAAAAATGTCTCCACTGGGTACTCCCCATTCTTTTTGAATTTTGGGTTGCACCCAAATCCTTTTAGCTTCCGGGAAGACTTAGGGGTACCAGCAGTTGAGGACCTTTTAGGGAATCTATCCTCAGTCCACAAATCAGCTGAAGCTAACTTAATTAAAGCAAAAGAGAATTACAAGAAGCAGGCAGACAAACATCGAAAAGGGGCACCAACATTTCAAATAGGAGATTTAGTTTGGCTATCTTCTTGGAACATCCGTTTAAAGGGCATTAGGAAGTTCCAACCCCGTTTTGTAGGCCCCTATCCTGTTGAGAAAGTGTTAGGACCAGTAACAGTTAAACTTAAACTTCCCTCTAGTCTAGGGATTCATTCAGTGTTCCATGTGTCCCTTTTGAAGAAGACTGTCCCTCACATTCGATTGGGCAAGCCGCCACCTCCTTTAAAGATTGAGGGACACTCAGAGTACGAGGTAAAAGAAATTTTGGACTCAAAAAGAGTGCACAAAATTTTTTTCTTTTTGGTTGACTGGAAGGGCTATGGCCCCGAAGACAGATCTTGGGAGCCAGTACAGAATGTTGATGTCCCTTTGTTGATTAAACGATTTCATTTACAACATCCTTCCAAGCCGAGACCGATAAATCGGTCATTGAGAGGGGGTACTGTCAGGAATCAGATCAGTGCGACATGTGGAAGACTCAATAAGGGATCTAGAATCTTGCTAAAACCTTCCCTGTGCAACCTGTGGTTGAATGTCTAGAAGTGTTGCATGTTCTAAGATGGCCGCTTGCTTTTCTACTATGCTGCATTGAGACTAATGAAGTTCTAAGTTATCGCAAGACTCAAGGCTTCGAGCCGCGAGACGGTGCGCTAATCTGCGCACTTCAATTTGTTTGAGGAGACAAGTGTTTGCTTCAGGAAACTCTCCGCAAAACTATCTCTTTTCAGTGAGAGTTTTGCTTTTATTCTTGACTTCGGCTGCCGTTTGGAAGTAACTTACCCCGTATGCTTCCTAGCGGCAGTAATCCACAGCGTCGCGTCACAGTAAGACACAGGTACCAGTTTTCAGTATTTGCCGCTTTCAGGAAGCTTGTAAGGTGAGCGCTTCCTAGCGGTCGAATATCTCTGTGAATCCTGCTTGCGTTTGAGATATTGGCAACAAGGGGAAGAGTCACCAGTCATCAGTTCTCGGCTCTTCGTTCCAGAACGCCACAGAGTCCACACCGCAACTATGCATCCAGAGATGGGCTCATCTCAAATTCTAATGTGGAGACTCTGAACTATTTCGTCATACAAGTAAGACCATTCCAGTTTTAGAGATTGCCTCATTTGCTACTGAGACTACAATGAAGAGTTAATGCCCTTGTTTCCTAGCGTTTTCCCTAAACTGTTCCTACCTCTTTTACCTACCTTGTTCCTTTTTGTGTGCTTCCTTAAGAACTTGAAGCTCTTGAACAATTCCTTTATTATTCATTCGAGAGGAGCTGCGCAACCAGTGGAAGTAAAAGCCTTTTGGGGTAGAACTATCTGCACAATCAATGCATGAATATTTACTATGAGCCTACAAATATACATCAGGTGGGAATGAAATATGAAGTTAGTCATTGATGGTGGGAGGGAAAGGAATGTGTTAATCCCGGGTTCTCTTTCCTTGTGTGCATTAGGAGTCTTCAGTCCCTAAGATAGCGAGCTGAAGTACAGCGCAAAAGAAGAGAAGCAATACTCCAGCGAAACCTGGTAGGGGGGAAAAAGGCTAGTGGAAGGTTATATCAGAATATATATACTAATAGCAAGAGTTACCCAGGTGTTTGTTTCTTTGTGTGCATTAGGTGAATTCCAATTCCAGCAAATAGAGTAGGCAACAGAAGACTTGGCAGGCAGTTGGAGGAAGTCCAGGAGTAGTCGGAGTGACTCTTCTCTGTCCCAATCCCCTTTCCCCCTTTCTGGAGCAGCTGCCTGAGCCGCAGTGGGTTCTGGGAAGTGGGCATTGGGAATATACTTCATTCTGTCTCCGTGAAGGATATGGAGCTTGACAGATAATCCCTACCCTTTCAAAGGGCACCCCACCACAGGTAGTGGCATCAGGGGGGCCTTTGTAGTGCCACCTGCTTTGCCACTGGCTTGGCAGGTTACACAGGAGCGACAAAACTCCTTTGTGTCCTCAGACATGTGGGGCCAGGGAAAGTGAGGAACAATTCTGTCCCAAGTCTTGTTCTGGCCTAGGTGTCCTGCTAGGGGGATATCATAGGCTAGTGTCAATAGGAAACCCTAGGGGGGGCGACCACCAGGTAGGTCGCCCCCCTCAGCCGCCACACAGTCCTCCTGTGCCGCTGTCCTGCTGCCGTTACCCACTGTGTCCTGAACTGCTTGGTTTGCCTGATTCCGACCTTTATTGTGTTGCCATTGATTGACTGTTTACTTTCACTGCTGTCTTTTTCACTCACTGGTGCCCTCTGTGCCCTCTCCCCCCACCCCCTTTTTCCTTTTTGTATCACCCCCCCACCCACTCCCCTCCCTCGTGCCTTCCCACCACTGCCTCACTTGCGGCCCCTCCCCCTGATGCCCCATTCGCCGCCCCGCTCCCGTCTCCCAGCTGCTCCTCCCTCCCACAGCCCCTCATATGGAGGCCGCGCAGTGGCGCAGCAGACGCGCCCAGCGGGCACGCCAAAGGCACATCAAAGGCAAGCCCGTCTGCGCCCGTCCGTGCCTGGACCGCACCCAGCGCCAGAACCCCTGGCCCCCGCCAAAACCAAGAAACCCGACGGAGATACGACACCACCACCCTCCACGCACTCAACACCGGCCGACCATCTGCCTTCTACCAATCCACCCCGAAGCGCACCCATGGGCCCTTCTCCTGCCAAGTCTGCAAATACACCTGCGTCCGAACCTGCACCACACCACCCGGACCAGGCAACAACAACAACCACCTCAAGTGCATCCTGCTCAACACCCGCTCCGTCCACAAGCACGCTGTCGAACTCTGGAACCTCCTCGACACAACAGCACCAGACGTCGCTTTCCTCACAGAAACCTGGATGAACGCCTCCTCAGCCCCTGACATCGCCACAGTCATCCCGGACGGCTACAAGATCACTCGAAAGGACCGTGTCAACCAAACCGGAGGAGGAATTGCCATCATCTACAGGAACACCATCGGCGTCACGACCAACTCCGAAGATGCCCTCACCACTGCTGAACACCTACACTTCAAGATCCACACCGACCCCAAGACCACCCTCAGAGGAACCCTCATCTACAGACCGCCGACTTCATCAGCCCACATGCCCTCGCCTCGTCAGACTACATCCTCCTAAGTGACCTGAACTTCCACCTGGAGAACAACAACGACAACAACACCATCACCCTGCTCGACAACCTCGCCAACCTCGGACTCAAGCAACTGGTGAACACCCCCACCCACTACGCCGGTCACACGCTCGACCCCATCTTCTCTGCCAGCAGCCACGTTGCCTTCAGCCACTCCACCGGACTACACTGGACCGACCACAGCTGCATCCACTTCACCTTTAAGAAGACCACATCCCACCATTGCCCGCAATAGATCCCCCGCAGATGCTGGAGCAAAGTCACCACAGACCAGCTAACCACATCACTGAGCCAGAACCCACCAATCAACACTACTGACACCAACGACGCAGCCCGCAACCTCACACAGTGGATCGTCAACTGCGCCGATGCCCTTGCACCACTGAAGAACCCTCCAGGCAAGCCTGGCAACAGGAAAACCACATGGTTCACCGACGACCTCAAAGAATCAAATAAATCCTGCCGAACCCTCGAGAAAACCTGGCGCTGCGAACAGCCGACAGAAAACCTGACAGCCCTCAAGAACACCACTCGCAAACACCACCAGCTGATCCGCACCACCAAAAAGACTTCGTTCAAAGAGCGGCTGGACAACAACACACACAACAGCAGGTAACTCTTCAGCATCGTAAAAGAGCTCTCCAACCCAAGCGCCAGCAGCAACGACGTCACACCGTAGCAAGACCTTTGCAACTCCCTCGCCACGTTCTTTCACCGCAAGATCTCCGATATACACGACAGCTTCGGGACACAGACTCCACCCCCAGCCACCGAACCAACACCTCCTACAACCACCTTCAGCGCTTGGACTCCCATCAGCACTGAAGACACTGCCCACGCTATGAACACCATCCACTCCGGCTCTCCTTCCGACCCATGCCCTCACCACATCTTTAACAAAGCCGACACCATCATCGCACCCCACCTACGGAACGTCATAAACAACTCTCTCGCGTCCGCCACCTTTCCAGAGAGCTGGAAGCATGCAGAGATCAACGCCCTACTGAAGAAACCCACAGTGGACCCTAAAGACCTCAAGAACTTCCACCCCATCTCTCTTCTTCCCTTCCCTGCAAAAGTTATCGAGAAGATCGTCAATAAACAGCTGACCGCATTCCTCGGGGCCAATGGCTCCCTCGACCCATCCCAGTCCGGATTTTGAGCCAACCACAGCACCGAGACCGCCCTCATCGCAGCCACCGACGACATCAGGACCCTGCTTGACAATGGGGAAACAACCGCCCTCATCCTCCTAGACCTCTCAGCCGCCTTTGATACAGTCTGCCATCGCACCCTAATAACCCAGCTCCACAACTCCGGGATCCAAGGTAAAGCTCTGGACTGGATCACCTCGTTCCTCTCCGACAGCATCCAGAGAGTCCGCCTCCCTCCCTTCCGCTCCGTGGCCACCGAAATCATCTGCGGCGTACCCCAAGGCTCATCACTCAACCCAACCCTATCTACATGAGCCCCCTCGCTGCCAACGCACGCAAACACAACCTCAACATCATCTCATACGCCGACGACACCCAGCTGATACTCTCCCTCACCAAAGACCCAGCCACCGCCAAACTCAACCTCCAGGAAGGAATGAAAAACGTCGCGGAATGGATGAAACCTAGCCGTCTGAAACTGAACTCAGACAAGATGGAGGTCCTCATCCTCGGACCATCCCCATCAGCATTGGACGACTCCTGGTGGCCCACAGCACTGGGCACCGCACCTACACCCACTGACCACGCACGCAACCTGGGATTCATCCTGGACTCCTCTCTCACGATGACCAAGCAAGTCAATGCCATCTCAACCTCATGTTTCAACACCCTGCGCATGCTCTGTAAGATCTTCCGGTGGATTCCTCCCGGAACTAGAAAGACAGTCACCCAGGCCCTCGTCACCAGCCGACTAGACTACGGGAATGCCCTATACGCAGGAACCACAGTCAAACTTCAGAAAAGACTCCAGCGCATACAGAACGCATCCGCACGACTCATCATCGACATCCCTTGCAACAGCCACATATCAGCCCACCTGAAAGACCTGCACTGGCTCCCCGTCAGCAAAAGGATCACGTTCAGGCTCCTCACCCACGCACACAAAGCACTCCACAAAATAGGCCCCGAATACCTCAACAACCGCCTCCCGTTTCACACTCCAACCCGCAAACTCCGCTCCGCCAGCCTCGCCCTCGCCCCTGTCACACGGATCCGCAGAACCACCACCGGAGGCAGATCATTCGCCTACCTGGTGGCCAAGACGTGGAACTCCCTCCCCGCCCACCTACGACTGACCCAGGACCACCTCACCTTCAGGAAACACCTCAAGACCTGGCTCTTCGAGCAGTAGCAGCACCCCCCCTCCCTTCAGCGCCTTAAGACCCTTACGGGTGAGTAGCGCGCTCTATAAATGTATTGATTGATTGATTGGAACTTCAGAGGTATAACCAACCTCCTGGATCCACCAGGCTTGGGGTCTCTACTCTCTGAGTATAGGAGTCCATCATCCAGCAGTCTCCTCAGCAGCTTGCTGTCTGAGGGTTTCAAGAGAGGGGCAGGTTTTCTGCTCATGGCTCAGGTCAGACCTGGAAGGGCCCCCTGTCCCCAAGAACTCAAACTGGTCAGGTTCAAGCTCCTCTAGGACAGTTCCTTCTTCAGGCTCAAGATCATCTCCCTGAGGAGCCTGATCAGCATCCTGAGTCAGGGGGGAAGGCTCTGCCTTAACCCTACTGCTCCTCCTCTTGTGAGACACCTGGTCCATTATTCCAGAATCCAGGGCCTGTCCAGCTTTAGACATTTTGGCCTGTGACCTAGTCACAGCAAAGACATGAGCAGGGTTCCTAACATTTCTGCATGTGTCCTGAGCTTCACTTCAGCCCAAGCTGAAGTCTCTAGATCATTGCCAAGCAAGCACTGTACTGGTAGGTCTGCATTTACCACAACCTTCTTGTTGGACAGGCCACATGAAGGGCTTGCTCCCGCCCCGCATGACAGTGCCCGAGCCCCGGCCCTCCAGGTGTTACCCACAGAAACAACCCGCACCCCGTCCCCAGACGGGACTCCTGCCCCCGGACCTCTCTGTATCATGGGGCCGAACCACTACCGGCTCCCTCGCCCGGCCCGGCCGCCATCTTGGACACTGCACCACGAGGCCGCGTGGCCTCAGCTCGACCCTAACCCTGGGCCTGGCCAGGCCCCGACATCCCGGCACCACCATCCACCCAGGAGGTGAACAGACCACTTGGCAGGTCGATGGGAGAAAGAAGTGTTGATGGCTCTCCCCCGCCAGGTGCCGATCGCCCCCCAGCTCCCCCGGGCGCTGGCTCCACCCCCCTGCTGGGTGCCTGGACTCCCTCATCCCGGACCTCCCGACCTCCAAGTGCGAGGGTCCGGACATCAAAGGGCGCCAGACCTATAACTGGGGCAGCTCCAGAGCAGGAAGGCAGTTGTATCCTGGAGTCGAGAGACACCGAGAAGAACTCATCCTTGACGGACTACCGGCGCTGTCGTAGCCCTGCCCTGTGAACCATCACTCTGCCTGCTGGCGCTGCCGCGGCCTTCTGCATCCTCCATCCTCATCGGGACCTGCTGGCGCTGCCGCGGACCGTTGTACCTACCACCTTCATTGGGACCTGCTGGCGCTGCCGCGGACCGTTGTAACTACCACCTTCGTTGGGACCTGCTGGCGCTGCCGCGGCCCGTTGTAACCTCCACCTTCATCGGGACCTGCTGGCGCTGCCGCGGCCCGTCCAACTAGAACACCGAGCTCGAGGATTGTGAGCTATCCATCATTTCATCGCATCTACCAGATTGGTAACAAGACTGTCCCGCTACCCCCTTTTCCCAACCAAGAGACTAGAATCGAGGGGACCCCTGAGTCCTGACCTCCTTGTACCATCCTACCGTACCTAAAGATTGCTTATAAATAACGTTAAAACCTATCTTTGTGTGGTGTACATCTGTGGGGGGGAAGTTACTCGTCTGTACGATCGCTGGAGACGGCTCTCCCCGGAGACCTCTCCCCTTGTCCTCGGCCGACCCTCCCGGTCCGTCTAACATTGGTGGCCAGCGGCGCGATCCGAATCAACGCGTAATCGTACAGAGAGTAGCTCACCCCACGACAAAACCACGATGTCAACCAAAGAGAGCGGATCCACCGAGAAATTCCAGATGGAGAAATTGGAAGAGTACAGCCATCGTGAATTGAAACAATTCTGCATTGAACTAGGCATTGCTACCACCGGCCTGAGTACCAAAGACGGACCAAAACATTACAGCATCAGAGAGGAACACCACGGCTCCCGAAGAGCGAAGAACGGGCCTCTCGCAGGAAGAGATCCAAGAGAGAGAAAAAAACAGACTACATGAGTTAGAAATGGCACGGCTCAAAATGGACGGTGAACTAAAATTAGCCGAACAAAAACTGAACCTAGAGCATCTGCGGCTCCGAGAAGAACGGGAAGAAAAACAGAGGCAGAGAGAGCTCGAAGAAAAGAGATTAGCATACGAACACGAGCGCAAACTGGCAGAGATAGACCTACGGAAGCAGAACAAAGAACTGGAGGTGCCCGAGCGACCACGCACCCCGGGAGGGACAGAAAAGAAAGTCCACATCCCCAAGGATGTCGTTCGAGAGTATGTCCGAGAAGACGACATACAACAGTGGTTCAAGGCCTACGAGATCGCCATGACCTCCCACCGGATCGATCGAAGTGACTGGGGAGCCGGTCTATGGGGGAGGTTCGTCAATGAAGGCCGCGATGCCCTGTTACAGCTCCCAGACCACCTGATGTCATCCTATGACCACATGAAGGCTGCCCTCCTCACCCGATATGGGCTCACACCCGAAAGGTACCGCCAGAGGTTCTGAGACTGCACCCGGATCCCGGGTACAACTTGGGTGGAATATGTGAACTATTTCAGCCGAGCCTTCGAGGGTTGGATCAAGGGAAGCCACGTAACGACCTACGAGCAACTTTTTAATCTCATGGTGTGGGAGCACCTCTCTAACAACTGCTTCGTCGAGCTCAGGCAGCACCTCTTCGACAGTAAATTGACTGACCCACGGCAACTCGCCGCCGAAGCTGACCGCTGGGAAAGCACCCGAGTGGGCCGGAGAGGGCCGCACGAACAGAACCGGAACAACCAAGGTCAGCACCGTCCCCGAGGAGGAGGAGGAGGCCAGGGACGAGGAAGAGACACCGTCCCGGCCGCTCCCGCTGCCAGCACCCCGCCCCCGGCCAGCCGGGGCCACCCCCCGATGCGCGCGGGGCTCCGAGCCAATGTCACGTGCCACCGATGCCAGCGAGTCGGCCACTACGCCAATGACCCGAACTGTCCACAGAACCAAACCCCGAGACCCCGCCAGGTAGCTGCCGCCGCCCTGGGGGGAGAACAAATCTCCGAAGAACAGGAAGAATACGAGCAGGGTCAACAAGAGTGGGAACCGGTCGCCATGGTTCTAGCGTGCCTAGGGGGAAGAGACATGGTCCCGCGGGCTCCCCTACCCGCCAACACCAGGAAATATAGTCAGTGGGTGAACATTAATGGACGCCGGGCCGAGGCACTACGTGACACGGGGGCCAGTGTGACGGCCGTCTGCTGTCACCTGGTAAAACCAGAGCAGATCCTGCCGAACATTCTCTGCCCCGTCCGTTCAGCCGACAATTCGGAGAGTCTATCTCGGATGGCCTGCGTCCCCTTCGAATGGGGGGGAGTCTCCGGCATGTTGAAGGTGATGGTCCGAGATGATGCCCCCGTGGACTGTCTCCTGGGGAATGATCTTGAGAGTTCCCCGTGGGCCGCCGTAGAAAGAAGAGAGCACCTGGGGATGTTGGGCCTCCCGGACTGGGCGTGCGTAACCACCCGGTCCATGGCCGCCCGTGCCATCCCCCGACCAGAAGAACCAGAATGGCCAGCACCTCCTCCCCCGATCGCTCCAGTAGAGGACACCGACCATACCGACCCCCCAGAGCAAACCCCCGAAGGGCTCGCTCAGCCCCAGGACCTTCCCAACCTGGCTCAGTGGCGTCAAGAAGGGGGGCCCACCCAGGAACAGTTCCGTCACGAACAGAAGACCTGTCCCTCCCTCGAGGGACTCCGCCAGCAAGCCCTCGCCCAGAGCGCAGGGGACACCACCGGAGCCCATTGGATCTATTGGGACAACGAACTATTGTACAGTGAACAGAGAATCGCGGAGTTAGGGGCCAGTCGAGTGCTGGTGGTGCCCCTCCGTTTTAGAGACTTCCTGTTAAATCTGGCCCACGATGTCCCTCTGGCTGGACACCTGGGCCAGGACAAAACCTACAGTCGCCTGGTGACCCACTTTTTCTGGCCAAAGATGAGAAACGACGTCCTCAACCACTGCCGGTCCTGCCCCACGTGCCAGGCCAGCGGGAAGAGCGGCCGCAAACTCAAAGCACATCTGCAGCCCTTCCCAGTTGTCACCACCCCATTCGAGAGGGTGGGGATAGACATTGTGGGGCCCCTGGACCCCCGTACAGCACAAGGACATCGGTTCATCCTGGTACTGGTGGACCACGCCACCCGCTACCCCGAGGCTGTACCCCTGCGAACTGTAACAGCGCCGGTGGTCGGCCGGGCCTTAATGGGGATCTTCTCCCGGGTGGGCTTCCCCCGAGAAGTCGTCAGCGACAGAGGCACAAACTTTATTTCGAAGTACATGAAGTCCCTCTGGCAACAGTGCGGGGTCACCTACCGATTCACGACCCCCTATCACCCTCAAGGAAACGGACTAGTCGAGCGGTTCAACCGCACGCTCAAGGGAATGATTGGGGGGTTGGAAGAACCCCTCCGTCGCCAGTGGGATGTACTACTTCCGTGCCTCCTCTTCGCCTATCGAGAAGTTCCCCAGAAGTCCCTCGGCTTTAGCCCTTTCAAACTCTTGTACGGGCACCCGGTGCGAGGGCCCCTCAGCCTAGTCAACGAAGGTTGGGAGATGGCCCCCCTAAAGACCCCTCCAGACGTCTTCAAGTACCTCCTGACCCTACGCAATCAGACCAGGCGATTCCGAGAGATGGCGAAAGCGAACCTTGAGGCCAGTCAGGAGGACATGAAAAAATGGTACGATCAAAATGCCTCCTCCATCGAATTCGAACCTGGCCAACAAGTGTGGGTGATGTCCCCCACCGAACCATGTGCCTTGCAGGACAAGTGGACGGGGCCCTTCAAAGTGGTCGAACGCAAGAGCCCCGTCACCTATCTCATCGATATGGAATCTCCACGGAACCCCCTCCGGGTCCTCCACACCAACAGACTCAAACCCCACTTTGTGCGCTCGGAGCTCAGCCTCCTGATGGCTACAGACAGTGGAGCGGAAGAAGACTCAGAGCCTCTCCCTGATCTCCTGAAGACTCGTGAAAAAGATGGTTCCGTGGACGGGGTCCGGCTCTCCGATGCCCTCACCCCGGAACAGCGCCAAGGCTGCCGGGACCTCCTGCTGCAGTTTGCTACCTTGTTTTCCCTCACCCCAGGGGTCACCCCCTGGTGCTTGCACGACGTGGACACTGGGGACAGTCCCCCTATCAGACACCGGGCGTACCGCGTACCAGATCGGGTACGGGCCTGCATCCAAGAGGAGGTATCAAAGATGCTCACGCTCGGGGTCATCGAGCCCTCGGACAGCCCCTGGGCCAGCCCGGTCGTGCTGGTCCCCAAAGCTGCTGCCCCCGGCACCACTCCTGAGCTCCGATTCTGCGTCGACTATCGGGGCTTGAATGCTGTTACCAGAACCGACGCTCATCCCATCCCCCGAGCGGATGAACTAATCGACCGCATGGGGGCTGCCCGCTACCTCAGCATCTTCGACCTGACAGCGGGCTACTGGCAGATCGTTCTCACACCCCGGGCCCAAGAACGATCCGCATTTTCTACCACCGATGGCCACTACCACTTCAAAGTTATGCCCTTCGGCATGAGGAATGCCCCAGCTACTTTTCAGCGACTAGTGAACCAGGTCTTGGCGGGGCTCGAGGAGTTCAGCGCGGCCTACCTGGACGATATCGCTGTGTACAGCCGCCACTGGTCCGACCACCTCCACCACCTCCGAGAGGTCCTGCAGGCCCTCCAACGGGCCGGCCTCACAATCAAGGCCAACAAGTGCCAAATTGGTCAGGGGTCCGTGACCTACCTCGGACACCAAGTGGGAAGCGGTCTGGTGGCCCCTCTGCAACTCAAAATCGCTGCCATCCAGTCCTGGCAGCCCCCAGTCACGCAGACCGAGGTCCGAGCCTTCTTGGGGCTCACCGGCTACTACCGGCGGTTCGTGAGGGACTATGGCAGCATTGTGGGGCCCCTCACGGGACTCACATCCAAAAACCACCCGAAGAAGATCAACTGGACCCCCGACTGTCAAGCGGCCTTCGAGAAGCTGAAAGCCGCCATGTGCACTGCCCCGGTGCTCCAGGCCCCCGACTACAGTCGGGAATTCATTGTACAGACAGATGCCTCCGACCATGGCATCGGGGCGGTCCTCTCCCAGCTGAACTCCGAGGGACTTGACCAACCGGTGGCCTTCATCAGCAGACGCCTCCTGGCCCGAGAACAGCGATGGAGCACCATCGAGAGGGAGGCCTTCGCAGTGGTGTGGGCCCTCAAAAAGCTCCGGCCCTATCTCTTCGGTACCCACTTCCGGGTGCAAACAGATCATCGACCCCTGCAGTGGCTAATGCAGATGCGGGGGGAAAACCCCAAACTATTGCGTTGGTCCATCTCCCTGCAGGGGATGGACTTCACTGTGGAACATCGCCCGGGCCAAGACCACGCCAACGCAGACGGCCTGTCACGCTTTTTCCGCCTCGACGAGGAGAGTCCCCAAGAGGATGGGTGACTCTCCCCGCCTTCAGCTGGGGGGGACGCATGTTGGACAGGCCACATGAAGGGCTTGCTCCCGCCCCGCATGACAGGGCCCGAGCCCCGGCCCTCCAGGTGTTACCCACAGAAACAACCCGCACCCCGTCCCCAGACGGGACTCCTGCCCCCGGACCTCTCTGTATCATGGGGCCGAACCACTACCGGCTCCCTCGCCCGGCCCAGCCGCCATCTTGGACACTGCACCACGAGGCCGCGTGGCCTCAGCTCGACCCTAACCCTGGGCCTGGCCAGGCCCCGACATCCCGGCACCACCATCCACCCAGGAGGTGAACAGACCACTTGGCAGGTCGATGGGAGAAAGAAGTGTCGATGGCTCTCCCCCGCCAGGTGCCGATCGCCCCCCAGCTCCCCCGGGCGCTGGCTCCACCCCCCTGCTGGGTGCCTGGACTCCCTCATCCCGGACCTCCCGACCTCCAAGTGCGAGGGTCCGGACATCAAAGGGCGCCAGACCTATAACTGGGGCAGCTCCAGAGCAGGAAGGCAGTTGTATCCTGGAGTAGAGAGACACCGAGAAGAACTCATCCTTGACGGACTACCGGCGCTGCCGTAGCCCTGCCCTGTGAACCATCACTCTGCCTGCTGGCGCTGCCGCGGCCTTCTGCATCCTCCATCCTCATCGGGACCTGCTGGCGCTGCCGCGGACTGTTGTACCTACCACCTTCATTGGGACCTGCTGGCGCTGCCACGGACCGTTGTAACTACCACCTTCGTTGGGACCTGCTGGCGCTGCCGCAGCCCGTTGTAACCTCCACCTTCATCGGGACCTGCTGGCGCTGCCGCGGCCCGTCCAACTAGAACACCGAGCTCGAGGATTGTGAGCTATCCATCATTTCATTGCATCTACCATATTGGTAACAAGACTGTCCCGCTACCCCCTTTTCCCAACCAAGAGACTAGAATCGAGGGGACCCCTGAGTCCTGACCTCCTTGTACCATCCTACCGTACCTAAAGATTGCTTATAAATAACGTTAAAACCTATCTTTGTGTGGTGTACATCTGTGGGAGGGAAGTTACTCGTCTGTACGATCGCTGGAGACGGCTCTCCCCGGAGACCTCTCCCCTTGTCCTCGGCCGACCCTCCCGGTCCGTCTAACACTTCTTAAGGCCAGTTACCCCTCCTCAGGAGAAGTTAACAACTGCCAGAGAATGGTCTGTTCTGACATTGCTAGCATTGGTCACTTGGTACATTTCACCAAGTATAATCTGCCCAGGATCCACAAGATCTTTTGTCACCATTTTTACACTTGCTCCTGTGTCCCTGAATACCCAAGCTTCTACTCCATTTATCAAAGGCTGTTGTTTGTATTTATCCAGATTACTGGGACTCACACAGGGGGACATATCCATGCCCCCATCACAGACAAGCACAGCCTGAGTTGAAACTCTGACTAAGCCAGAGTCCATCTCAGAACCCAGGGTCAACCCTCCTACACCCTTATGCTGTGTATTCCCACCACCAATTGTAACTGCACTAGAGGGAGCAGGTGCCTTAGGGGCATTGGTGGGGGCTGGAATATTCTCTTTGGCCTTGGTGCAGTCACTGGTCCAGTGAGTATTCTGCTTACAGATTTTGCACCAAGGTTTCATTTGGCCTTTACCCTTACTTGACTGTGACTCCCCATTAGAAGAAGATTTTGGGGGCCCTTGAGAAAACTTCTGGTCTTTTCCCTTGTCCCCACCCTTGTCAGAGTTTTTGGAATCTTGCTTCTTTGGGTCACCACCTTGGTTCTGTACCTTCTGCCTCACCCTGGTTCTGATCCGTTTGTCTGCCTTCTTTCCCAATTCTTGGGGAGAGGTCAGATCAGAGTCTACCAGGTACTGGTGCAACAGCTGATTTTGACAGTTATTAAGAATCTGCTCCCTCGTTATCAGATTGTACAATCCTATGAAGTCACACACTTTACTGCCCAATAACCAACCTTCCAGAGCCTTAGCAGCACAGTCAACAAAGTCAACCCAGTCCTGATTTTGTGCTTTGTGGGTGTCTCTGAACTTTAAGCTGTATTGTTCAGTAGTTAGGCCAAACCCATCTATTAGTGCACTTTTCAAGACCTGGTAATCATCAGCATCCTCTTCTCTTACAGTGAGGAGCTTGTCTCTACCTTTGTCTGCAAAGGAGAGCCATAAGATTGCTGCCCACTGACCTTGAGGGACCTTCTGTACTTTACAGGCCCTCTCCAATGCAGTTATCCATTTGTGGATGTCATCCCCACTCTGGTAGGGAGGTGACAATCTTACTTAGGTTTCTATGGTCATAAGACCTCTCCCTATCTCTAGGGAAATTGCTGCCACCAAGGGACTCTAGTCCCTCCTTTTGACTAGCTCTGTAGAGCTCTAGGGCTTCCCTATCTAAGGCCATCTGCTGCTTTCTGAGGTTGAACTTGTCTTGCTCATACTTCAGCAGTCTCTCTCTCCTCTCCTGGGAGGTTTCCCTCCCTCTGTGAGAAGAGACAGAGGTCCCTATAGAGGAGTTTGACTGAAGAGATCCCCTTGACAGTGATCTATCACTTCTAGCCCTATTTTCTGTTCTACCTGGAGGAATAAATGAAGGAGCATTATTGTCATCCTCCTCATCCTCATCCAGGAGAGCTGGGTTCACCAGAGTCTGGTCATTGTCACCAGTCTGGTCAGCATTAGAGTTAGGGTCAGGGGAGTTTCCACCCCTAGGCCCACCCTCACCTGCTGCCCCACCCACACCGCCTACCCCATCAGGCCCACTAGGCCCTGAGATATCATCCAGCTTAAGTATCTTTATGAGATGCTGGGTGGTTGGGCTTTTGCCTGTCTTCAGCTTCCTAATGGAACATAAGGCACTAAGCTGAGCAAAGGAGAGATCCTCATATTTATAGGGAAGGAGCTCACTGGTTCCTGGTAGGGACCCACTGGTTCCTGGCTGGTTAGGCAGTACTAATGTGGTGTGGTGTATTGCACTACCTACACTAGTGTGGCCTACTAAACTCTCTTGAGTTGTAGAAAGGGTGTGCTATCCCTTAACACACAACTCGAAGTTCAGTAGAACTTACTGTATCTAAACTTGATATTATATGTACCTAAGGTACCATTAGTGGTTTTCAGTTGATCAATTCAATTGAGATTATCTGGTAAAACAATAGCAAGCTGGAATCCCACACGCTGCACACCAATGTGAGAAGGTGGCCTGATATATGCTGTCCACTAGTTCTAGTGGGCACCTTGTATCAGTCCAAACAACCCCTTATGGTGAAAGGTTAAAGACAACCTTTATTGAAAGCTATCCTAGTGGTAGCTATGGAGAGCAGCCTTCAGGCTAAGTCTTGAAGGAATGTAAAGCAGCTTGTTTTACCAGTCTATAATCTCTTGAATGATCAAATGAAAGGACAACCACACCAGGTATATATTCAAAATATATGTATTTAGGATAAAACACACCCCTCTAGTCTCTTTATGAGACTGGAGTTCGAAGTACTTAATTTCCAAGTTAGCAATCAACAGTAATAGCACAAATACACGTTTGGGCCCTAGGGGCGTACCAAACCATATACCAAAAAAGTGGTATAAGAACCACGACTGAACTAGACACAAGGCCTAGAGCTTGTAGAATCGCCGGGACCCCAAGGAACCACACAAGGTAGTGACACAGGGGACCCACGGGGACTGTATGCAGTGTGTAAACATAACCGCGGGTTCCCGTTAGCTTCTATGGGCAATGTCGCGGTTGAAAATGTAAAGATTAGGGACACTTAGAACGAATCAGGACCAAACCCTTTTGGACTTAAGAAGTTCTAGGGCTAGCACCCACGGGAGCACCGGAGTACTCGAGTTACCTCACCCAAGGAAGCCGGGTGCATAGTTGTCTTTTGGTGTCGGGTTGCGTCGTTGATTACAATGGAAGCTGGCGAAGAACTGCTGCTGCCGTGAAATGGAGAAGTGTCCGAAGCGATCCAAGCCTGGATCTAGGATGGAAGGAACCTGAAAGCAGGGGGGACAGAGTCTGGGTCACTAGCTAGTGACCGAGGGCAGGATAGACCAATGCCCACAGATGTCGGGTGCTTCAGGTGAGTTGATGGGTGTTTTGACTCTTCAGCCACGAGGTCCGGTAGGTGCCGATGACAACCAGGAGCTGGATTCGAGCTGTCCCAGAGAGTCTGTCGAGTGCTGCTGTGTCGGCGACCAGAATGGACCCAACAAGCCTTGGCAACGGCAAGTCACTGGAAAGCAGAGAAAGGAGTGCGGTGCAGACCAGCAAGGTCTGAGGGACTCACCCAGCGAGGGTAAGTCGGGTCACGCCTGCAGCAACTAGGAAAGCCCAATTAGAAGAGAAGTTGTCTTCGTGGAGACCTACTTGCCAACGGGCTAGCGATTGCGAAGGAGCATCAAGCGGTCGCATTTGAAACTGGCCCACGGGTCACTCGTGGAGTGGAGGCAATCAATCTTTGGTGCAGGAGGTGCTCAAGGCTGGGCTACTCGGAGCCCAAAGCACAACTTCGAGGAGGACCAGGAAGATAGTGTTGCTGTAAAAGTTCACGGTGTCCAGGGGTCATGGTTCCACGTCACCCACGATAGCCACGGGCCGCAGCTTTGCTGTGGCCTCAGGGTAGCCTCGAGGAAGTCTGGAAATCCACCTCTGGTGATGCAAAGACTTCGGTGTCCGGCGGGAGCTTCAGCGATGCAGACTGGTCAGTTGCTTCTTTGGTGCCTGCCAAGCAGGGGAGTACAAAAAACAATGGTCCTAGACCTGAATTCAGATATAGGCTATAAGTCCTTACTTAATGTTATCATTTAAATGTTCTGGGCTATGCAGCATCAATTCAGGTAGCCCTCAATACTCAATATAACATTTGTCATATAAAACAAGACATGCAACCAACCAGCATCAAAAATTCTTATAGCATTTATTATTTTTATAATTTACTTTTGACAAATTTCAATCAAGGTTGCTCCAAGGGGAACGTGCAAAGAGTGAGGTGTTGGAATATGAAAAAGTGAAAGGAAAGAAAAAGTATTCGAGAGATTTGTGACATAAAATACTTAAAAGACTTGAACACTGGACCGGTTGTCAATCACCGTCCAAATGAAATAGCCTGGTCACGTTAATTAATTTGTACAGCGGATGAATTAAACAATTACAAGATACATTGGAAACTGATTCCAATAAGGCACGTGAATAAATGAACGTATTCCAGGCTTTATGATAAAGGGCGTCGACGTTTCGATCCGTCTTTGTGGCCTCAAGAGGAAATTTGGACCTTGGCCATGCGGATCTTCATCAGGACTGAAGGGCAACCTAGATGGGTACTGGGCCTTGTGGAGTGCCTAAAATTAATGAAAATTAAATTGAGGCTGTTGCATGAGGCTAATGTATTGTTAATTAGCTGTGTAAAGCCTAAGAGGCTTACCCGCTTATCCTTGTAAATAAGGTATAACGGTGGACTTCGTGTGGATGGACTCCATTAGTGAGGTGCCACTGGGTAGAATTGAATTCAAAACTGCAAAGACAAAGTTACGGCTATTAGTAACCGAAACAAGTCCGTTAATTGTAGACATGACAGGAATAAACAATGCGAAAGGTACCTTAATACGTGGTGTCACTCCACTAGAATTCTCGATATTTGTAAACACAGCCGGATTTATTGCCAAACTGAAAAAATATATAAAGAAGCGTGTTTTAAGGGAAGGTCCATCAAGGGAAGAAGTTTTAAAAAGGGGGGTGTAGTGTTATTAAAGGTCTTTACCTGGTGCCGCTACTATCCGGCGAACGTCCGTACCGCGAGGTGCTCGTGTTTCAGCAACCGCGCACCTCGGAGACGTCTGTTTAAATGAGAACGTCAACGTGACGGTACCGGGACGCGGATGGAAAGAGTTAAAAGACTCCGACCGGGCTGCCGGTACTGAGTCTCCCTAGTGAATACTAAATAGTCACAAGTTGATTATATTTCATCTAGTTTGAGGTCTGGCACGTATTAATACAGGATACAATTAGAATTATCAAAGTGCGAATTTAGACCGGACCATCGATATATGATGGTCCCTGGTGTGAGCTATATGAGTAATCACCATTGACTCATATATTGAAGCTACCACATATTGGAATTTAATTAAAGGTTGATGTGGGTAGACAACCGCCCTGGATACTCGTTGTTGAATCATATTGGCTCAAGAGCACCCGGACATTAATGGTGACAGAAAACAATTTAAACATCGCCAATGATTATGAAATAACCCGACAGGGCTATCGGTAATTAATTCACCCTGATGTGGGCTGCATTAGTTTACACCATCATTCCTATATGGAAATTACCACTTAATTGGAAAATTTGCTTTAATACTGACACCGAGTAGGCAATCGTAACAAACAATCGGTGTTAGGTCTTCGGTCTATCCATTCCAAAACAATACATTGGATTAAGACTTTATACCATTGGACAACAAAAAACAACAAAACAAATTATACATGGCCATAGGTTCAACACAGTCAAGAAAATTTCTATAGAGCAGCATTGCAAAAGGTAGGGAGTACGTATATAGTATAATAAAACTTGACGGGCACTTTATCCTTAAACAACGATACGTTTCACAGCATAATTCGAATGATGGAATATGCTAGACACATAAACCCAGGTTATACATTCTAGGCATTGATTCAGATTTCTCACTTCATAATCAATTTGTGTGTTCTGAAAGTATATACATAGGGGAATAATGACCTGACAGTAAAGAGTCAACCAGGGATATGCGAAAATCTTCGTACTGTTAGACAGGGTGCCATCCACTAGAGCCCTAGTGGGTTAGTACCGATATATCCACATGGATAGATTTATTCAGTATTCATAATCGAGATCTGTTTGCTTATTTCTTCAAACTCATTCATACCTCTAGCGATCGTATCCAGAGAGTGAATCCATCTGCATTCTCGTTTGCTGAGTATACTGATGAAGTTACCAAATCTTGGGTTAGGCTTAACCTTCTCAATTACCCACCATCTCAAACTTCCTGCAGTATGTTCAAAAGCAGTAAAGTGTTCAACAAGGGGGGCACCTTGTGTCTTGCAGCGTATGCGGCTGCAATGTTGTAAAATACGACATTTGATTTTCTGAATTGTCTGGCCCACATACATGAACCCGCATGGACAGACAATAGCATAGACGACTCCCGTCTTATTACAGTTACTGTGCTCATTGAGTTTGTATATCTGGTTGTTGTGTGAAAATTCTGTTATCTCTTTAGTAAGCGCACAAGCTTTACATGATCCACATTTACGGTGACCCCTAATTGGTGGGATACCCCAAAGTGTGTTTTGGCTGATGGTGCGTGTTGTAGGCAGTAGAGATTTTACTACATAATCTCTTATATTTTTACCTTTCTTAAAGGCATGTAGAGGTAGTGGCATATTGCCCAAGTCTTCTGCTACTAAGTGCCAATGTTGATTGATTGCTTTTTTGATGGCGCTACTTTTGGTATTGAACGTGGTGACACATACTAGACGTTCCTCCTTAGTATTTGGTCTGGTTTTAGGAACTAGCAAGAACTCTCTATGGTTGTGCCAGGCACGTTTTCGTGCTTGTTTAAGTAGTCTGATAGGGTATCCACGTTCCAATAGCCTGGCAAGGAGGCTAGATGACTCTTCAAAATAGTCTTCTTTTTTTGAACAGTTTCTGCGCAACCTCAGAAATTGACCAAAGGGTAAATTGTCCCTGAGGTTGCGTGGGTGATGACTGGTATAACGTAAGAGTGTGTTGCGTTCACTGGTTTTCCTGTAGAGGCTCGTGTGTAATTTACCTGACTCAGATTTGATAAGGATATCCAAGAAATTAATCCTTTCTCTGTTGAATTCTAGAGTAAATTGGATATCAATCGAGCATGTCTTGAGCCACTGATGGAACATTGCCAAATGTTCCTCACTACCTTGCCAAACGATTAGAACATCATCGATGTATCGTCGCCAGAGTGCTATATTGGCCCTATACGGGTTAAGGTCACTAAGGACAAAGTGGTGTTCATATTCGTTCATGTAGATAATGGCAAGATTAGGAGCGAAGCTTGCTCCCATCGCTACGCCCTTAGTTTGATTATAGAAATTTCCTTGAAACGTGAAGTAATTTCTGGTCATAGCAATCCTGAGTAATGAGATTATAAACTCAGTGGGGACTTTATGAGGTGCTGGTCTAGTGTTAAGTACAGATTCCATGCAAGTGAGTGCTGGATGTTGTGGAATGTTAGTATATAGGGAGGTTATATCCATAGTGGCTAAAAGGTGTATGTTAGAGTCAAAAGGACGTTCATCCACCAATCTGATAGTTTGCATCGTGTCCCTGAGATAAGTCGTAGTATTCTCTGCAATAGGTTTTAGGAACAGATCTATGTATTTGCACAAAGGTTCCAAGATTGAGCCACATCCAGAAATTATTGGTCTACCCGGTGGATCCTGCATACGTTTGTGTATCTTTGGTAGGGTGTAAATTGTGGGCATTCTAGGGTGTTTGTTATTGAGATAATCATACTCAAGTTTGTTTAAGAAGCCTGCCTCTAGTGCCACCCTAGTCACGTCATTTATGATGTTGCTTATCTCTTGCGTGGGGTCCCTACTCAATTTGGCATAGTTACCTTCCACTGATAGCTGCGCTAGGATTTCTTTTTTGTAGTCATCCACATTCTGTAGTACAATTGCCCCACCCTTATCCGCGGGTTTAATCACTATGCCTGTGTTCTTTTTCAGAGTTTCTAGAGCCTCACGTTCCTGTTTACTCACATTATATTTCACATATTGTCGTTTGGTCAGTATGTGATCAATGTCCCTCATAACTACTTGTTCATAAGCTAGCAGTTTATGTGACATGAGGTGGGTTGGTGGATTAAACTTAGACGGTGGTCTGAGTCCACTGCCTGAGAAGACCGGATTGTAAGGAGTCTTAAGGAAGTAATGTTTAAGGCGGATTTTCCTGAAAAATTGATGTAATTCAATTTTCAAATTAAAGGTGTTCGGCATGGATGTGGGTACAAAGGAAAGTCCCTTCTCCAAGATTCCCTGTTCATTGGGTGTGAGAATGTAGTCAGATAGATTGACTATGGGGTTCTCATGTGCATAAGCTACCATCTGTAGTGTTGTCGTCGTGTCTGTATTTCTCCATGAGTCTCTTGTTGGAAGTGTGTTTGTTTCTTCAATTGACCTCTCCCCTGGTTCCATTGTCCGCCTCTCGGTCCCCTGGGTCTGCCCCAGGGGCGTCCCCGTCCTCGCTGACCCCACCATGGTTCCTCTGCTAAAAAAGAGGACTGTTGGTAATTCTGCCCTGGGGAAGGTGTGCCTACGTTTGAACCTGAGCTTGGACCCGCACGTTCTGTATCGCTATCAGGGTTACTTCCTAGTGATGATCCGGAGAAAGTTGTGTACCTCCTAAACCCACTCCTACCTCTGCTAGCGAAAGTGCCCTGTGGTTCCCTTATATAGTAGCCTTCCTGTAAGTATGGATATGTGTTTTTCTTGTCGTATACCTTGATGTCCCTGGCTACTTTGTCCAATTTAGTTGCTTGTGTGTAGATGTCAAATTCATGAATGGTTCTTTCTAACCTCTCCAATGCTTCCTTGGCATTAAGTAATGACTTGTCCTCAATGATCTCTTTCTTTAAGTCAAAAATTTCCTTAGTTAAACGTTGGACTTCTTCCACCGCTGTCTCAATACCAAGCGGTACGGACGTTCGCCGGATAGTAGCGGCACCAGGTAAAGACCTTTAATAACACTACACCCCCCTTTTTAGGTCGAGGACTACCGGTCTGCCGAAGGCAGAACCGGAAGTCGGAGATTTAATGTTTTCCAGAGTGGCTATTTAGCCCGCCTCTCTTTTAGCTTCTCCTCCATTGGCTGGCTTCCTAAACGGAGGCCAGCCATTGGAGGAGAGAGCCGTCCCTCCAAATAGGCTCCGTCTTTTTCAGATTCGGGGGCGTGTTCCTTGCTGTTCTTTCCACTTTTTAGCCACGCCCTTTTACAACATCAGGAACACGCCCCCGAATCCGAAAAAGTTACGATTCTTCCATCCGCCATTTTTTTGCTGTCCTCCGGCCGTGAGGATCTTCTTGCTGTTGTGCGTATAGGTAAGGCATTTTGCCTGTTTGTTCGTCCTTGCTCTTTTTTTTTTCCATTCGCCTTTAGCAAAGTCAGCCGTGTGTTCTCCACTCGCCCCTCCCTTCACTTTCCGCCTCCGGCCATTCATTACCAGTCCTTCAGTGTCCAAGCGCGCACTCCTCGCCCTGCCTCCATTCACCTCTTTTTCTTTCCCCCTCTAGTCTCACCCCAGGACGCTTCCTTCTCGCCGTTCCCTTTCATGCCTTTACCTTCTTTCCTTTCATGTCTTTACTTTCTTCATGCCCCTCTAGTTTTCTTTCCTTCTTTACCCCTCCTTTCACGCTGTCGTCGTCTCCCGATCTTTCCATCTCTCCTTCGTTCTCTTCCTTCAGCTCCCCCTCGCCCGCTCACTAGTGTTTCTCGCCGCTTTCCGTTTTCCGGTCTGAGGACTCCAATTCTATGGGAAGGTGAGGGTCCGCCGATATAAGCAGGCAATGAGGGTTTGAGAACAGCGAAGAGCCTCCGAGGGCCTGAAATCGCCGATCCCAGGGGAGAGTCTGAGGTTCCAACCGGGAAAATGCACGCGTCCCTCAGTGGGCGGAATTTAGGATCAGCCAATTTCAACCATTGTCTGATAATGTAATCATATTAAAGCAACACAGATTACAACTCTGTGACAGAGGCAGCGCCATGAAAGGTGCAGCACCTGGGCATGAACCCTCTTCACACTCACCTGGGGGGAGGGGAGGTTTGCCTACCTATACTCGGAGCTCTTAGTGGGTTGAAAAAACGGGGGGGATGGTGAGTCTCAAAGGGGTGTAACCTATGTGATAAAGTGCGCGGTTTAAACATGTAAGCTAAAAATCTCAGCTGCCTGACAAGAATTTCGCTGCCTCTTTTTGTGTAACTCTTTTATTGCATAATTACTTACAATCATTACAAACATGCGTCGACGTTGCAGCATGAAAAGCATTGAGATAAATTTGCATATAACATATTAAAACCGGACATTTAAAACCTAAAGTGAGTCAGCCTGCCTGCTCACCTATGGTGTTGCTAAGCGCGCTAGGGCTATGTGCGCTATATGCAAGAGACAGTTGGCCATACTGTACCGTACCTCGAAGGGAGAGGCTTTCTAAAGTGCCACATGCCGGTCGTTAAATATTTAATAAACGTTACGTGGATGTATGATATACAATATTTTAAACAGATCAGTAAAAACCACAGAGAATGCCGCCCTAGTCACGTATGATTTAATAAGCGTGCGGTGCGTGCTAAGAGTAGAATGCACTGGTACGCGAAATAGGGCCATATGTCACAGTGCCTCTTTCTGTAATTGCATCCAGATGTATAATAGAACAGGCGTGCACTTGAACCGGCCTGCACATATTAAAACAAGCCCAGACTGTTGGCTTTATCAATGGTTGTTAGCTGCAGAAGATGACTGATCAACAACAATGACTTTGTGGTAACTTATTGTGAACGTGCTTCAGTTCTGTATTTATGAAACTGTGAAATAACTATACCACGTGATTAGAAACGTTATATCAAATTCTTTGTAATATACTTGTATTTATTGACGCTTGAAAAAATGTCTCTCAGCTGATAATACTTGGCGGCAGCTGCCCGTGCAGCAGTTTTATCACTGCAGACCTGCTACATTTAGAGTCTGAGCTCTGCCCTTCACCCCTCCTGCCCGGCGGCGGAGCCCCACTGCCCGCACTTTCAGGCAACGAGCAGGTGATGAATCATGAATGTATCTTATGATCAGCTCAGCTACTTCGAGGCTGTATGCACCACAAAGGAGTCCCTCCAAAGGTAGTGGCCACAATTGAAGATCTTTTTTTCACGTCCACGGTGAGGGGGTCACAACATCACTCTATGCTTATATATCACTACCTTGCAACATCCCTCTCCCTCACTACCTCACTCTCACTACCTCACTACCTCACTCTTTCACTACCTCACTCTCTATCTACCTCACTCTCTATCTCACTACCTCACTCTCTATCTACCTCACTCTCTATCTCACTACCTCACTCTCTATCTACCTCACTCTCTATCTACCTCACTCTCTCTCACTACCTCACTCTCTTTCAATACCTCACTCTCTCTCTATCTCACTACCTCTCTGCTAATTCAATAGGTATCACATATGCAAAAAAAAAGCTAATGACAATGCCATTTATTTAGCGATACAAAAATGATAAAAAAATAATGAGCAATACCAATAGCTCTACCTATAATATTGCCGAGACCATTGCATTGTAAATGCTTGTTAAAACTTCTTCCCTTGATGGACCTTCCCTTAAAACACGCTTCTTTATATATTTTTTCAGTTTGGCAATAAATCCGTCTGTGTTTACAAACATCGAGAATTCTAGTGGAGTGACACCACGTATTAAGGTACCTTTCGCATTGTTTATTCCTGTCAGGTCTACAATTAACGGACTTGTTTCGGTTACTAATAGCCGTAACTTTGTCTTTGCAGTTTTGAATTCAATTCTACCCAGTGGCACCTCACTAATGGAGTCCATCCACACGAAGTCCACCGTTATACCTTATTTACAAGGATAAGCGGGTAAGCCTCTTAGGCTTTACACAGCTAATTAACAATACATTAGCCTCATGCAACAGCCTCAATTTAATTTTCAATAATTTTAGGCACTCCACAAGGCCCAGTACCCATCTAGGTTGCCCTTCAGTCCTGATGAAGATCCGCATGGCCAAGGTCCAAATTTCCTCTTGAGGCCACAAAGACGGATCGAAACGTCGACGCCCTTTATCATAAAGCCTGGAATACGTTCATTTATTCACGTGCCTTATTGGAATCAGTTTCCAATGTATCTTGTAATTGTTTAATTCATCCGCTGTACAAATTAATTAACGTGACCAGGCTATTTCATTTGGACGGTGATTGACAACCGGTCCAGTGTTCAAGTCTTTTAAGTATTTTATGTCACAAATCTCTCGAATACTTTTTCTTTCCTTTCACTTTTTCATATTCCAACACCTCACTCTTTGCACGTTCCCCTTGGAGCAACCTTGATTGAAATTTGTCAAAAGTAAATTATAAAAATAATAAATGCTATAAGAATTTTTGATGCTGGTTGGTTGCATGTCTTGTTTTATATGACAAATGTTATATTGAGTATTGAGGGCTACCTGAATTGATGCTGCATAGCCCAGAACATTTAAATGATAACACTAAGTAAGGACTTATAGCCTATTTCTGAATTCAGGTCTAGGACCATTGTTTTTTGTACTACATTGCACCCAGGTCCTTGACTTTTTGGGTTACCCCATTTTTGTAATGGTTGCCAAGCAGGGGAGTCACTTTTTGACCCCAAGGGAGATTTCTTCAGTCTTCTAGTCAAAGTAGAACGTCGAAGGTCCAGGATATATGTTGCAGAGTTTCATCCATGGTAATCTAAAGTCGCAAGGACTGGGTTCCCATACTTATACTAAGTTTGGGGGTTGGACATACTCTAGGGACCCACCTATGGGAGGGTTTGGAAAGAGGGGTGGTTACACTCATTTCCTTTGTCCAGTTTCATGCCAGAGCAGGGGCAGGTAGCCCCTGCAACCGGTTTGAACTGGACTATGCACAGGGGCACCAAGTGTGCCCCCAATGCAGGACTTCAAAGCACCAGAGAGTGCTCCCGCCCAGCCCCAATACACATCTGCCTGTCTGGGGAGGTGGTGACACCTCCCTAGGACAGGAAACCTATTGTCCAGGCCTCCCCTGCCGGAGTTTCAGTCAGCAGCAGGAGGCCAGACCCATGTCTGTGGCAGAGGCATCCATTTTGTGATGCCAGGGCTCAAGAAAGTCCTACCGGGTTAGACCAGTGTGAACATGTCTCTCCCTCTACAAGGGTGGAATGCTACCCCCGCCCCCAGAACTGGCGGGGGTAGTATTACAAAGCGTTTGACACCAAACACGACATGTTTCCGTGCAGCCATCCCAAAGTTAGCATTTACCGCGAGGTTATAATACACTTAAGAGTATATGGTCAGGCTGCACCACAAACAGCATCAGAGGAGGTACTCCGAATGCTGCAGAGGGGCTCTGCTCATGCAGGGGCACCCTCTTACATAAAAACCAAGCACTCTGCATTCAGGATTGTTAAGGCCTGCCATAGGAGTGACTTATAGGTTTTATATGTGTGTGCAATGGTAGTGATATAGGTAGCCTATACCACTGTAAGGGGTGCAATCACACCCTTACCCAGGCTGGAGTAGCAGACCTGTGGTGCCATTTTGGAGTGCTTCCCAGGGGTGGCATAATACATGCTTCAGCCCCTGGTAGGCCTCTGAGGTATCTATGCCCTAGGTACATGGTACACCATATACTAGGGGCTTATAAGGCACTCCAGAATCCAATTAGAAATGTACCTAATGTACATGCAAACCATTTTAGAGCGGAAGCTGCTAGGCTGTGGTCCTGATTAGCAGGGCCACAGGCAGACTAAGGTCGAAAAACAGTGAAACACCAGCAAAAAGTGGGGGTACCCATGTGAAGCAGATCCTACTCTCCTACACTAAACACCTTCAAGGTATAAACATACTTGCACTTGCTCTGGCAAACCACCATTCCGGCACGATCCAGCTCGACTGCCTTCTTGCGGTTCGCCACATCAAATTCAGAAGGAAATCGAGTTCTAGCCTGACGCACTGACCAGACGCTGTCATCCTCTTCGCAGAGAATCCAGCTCCAGTGTTTCTGACTTCCCTTGCGGGGTGTTAGATATCGAGTCCCAGAAAAGAGATTCCAACCTCGCACATTGTAAGGTATGGAGCCGACTAGAACTCAGAGAAACTTTTGGCAACTCTTGGCAAAAGTAAAACTATAGCTAGCTATACTTTAGACAACAGCACCTACTTCTTACCTCGTACTACACTTAGGTTAGGTACACTGGGGTAGAACAATTTAGAAGCATCAGATGAGTATCACATTTTAGCCTGTGTTATTTATGTATGTATTTTATGAATATATGTCATAGCTACAAACCATGCTATTGCAGTATTATTTTATCTTACTGCTAACCCTGTACGTATTGTACTTCGCATCCTGTCTTACGATTGTAGCAGTTCATATCTCTTGCATGAGAAATAAGACTGTTCAATAAACCCTTTTTATTGAAACTCCCGTCTCTCTATTTCTGTGTAACTCTGTAGAAACGAAGCATGCACGATTGACTGAGTGAAACTGTTATCTATTGTTTCCACAGTTCTGAGATTGTTCCGACTCTAAGGGAAACAAAGTTGTCATGTTTATGCGGTTGTCAGAAACTAATCCCTTCTTGTATATTCAAGATATTTCTAGTGACCTCTGAGTTAGCTGGCACGCAAGTAATTAAGTTTAATGTACTCGATAGAGACATACTGACCTCAGTCCTATGTCAAATCTATAGTGTATATTATTCCAATGCGCAGAGCCTATCAGGGATATAGGAACTACACTACATGAGGTTTGCAAGGGATTCTGGCTAACAGAACCTGGTGAGAGCCACACAAGTCACCCCCTCCTGGATTCCCCTGAGTATCTAGTTTTAAAAAAATGTACAGGCTCACTAGGTTTCCCTAGGTGCCGACTGAGCTAGGGCCCAAAATGCACAGCTAGGCACATTGCATTGTCAATTTTCAGTGGAAAAATGTGATGTCTCCAGGTTGCGTTTTTTGGCCGTTTCCTGTCGCGGGTAGTAAGCCTACCCACACAAGTGAGGTGCCATTTTTATTGGGAGACTTTGGGGAAGGCTGAGGTGGTGAAAGTTTGTGGCTCCCAGCAGATTCCAGAACTTTCCATCACAGAAATGTGAGGAAAATGTGTTATTTTGACAAAGTTTGAGGTTTGCAAGGGATTCTGGGTAACAGAACCTGGTGAGAGCCACACAAGTCACCCCCTCCTGGATTCCTCTGGGTTTTTAGTTTTCAAAAATGTATAGGTTTGCTATGTTTCCCTAGGTTCCGACTGAGTTGGGTCCCATACCCACACGTAGGCACTTTGCAAAAAAAGGGTCTGTTTTCACTGTAAAAATGTGGTGTGTCCACGTTGCGTTTCGGGCCATTTCCTGTCGCGGGCACTAGTCTTACCTACACAAGTGAGGTACCATTTTTATCGGGGACTTAGGGGAACACAGAATTGCAGGGCAACTGTTATTATCTATTGACTTTTTATGCATTTCTGCCTTCCAAATGTAAGACAATGTGTAAAAAAGAAGTCCTTTTGAAAAATGCCCTCTAATTCACATGCTAGTATGGGTACCCACAATTTCAGAGATGTGCAAATAACCACTGCTTCTAAACTCCATATGTTGCCCCCATTTTGGAAATGCACAGGTTTCCTTGGTACCTATTTTTCACTCTTTATATTTTACCAAATGAAAACCCATTGCAAGACGTACCTCAGTTATTGACTCTGGGTACCTCGGGTTCTTAGCAAACCTACAAGTCCTATATATCCCACAACCAGAAGGGTCCAGCGGATGTAACGGTATATTGCTTTTAAAAATCTGTAATAGTTGGAAGAAGTTACAGGTGAAAACCCAGGCACAAATGGCTGTTTTTTTCAACTAATTTTCAATTTTGTTTTTATTTCAACTGTTACTTTCTATTAGAAAACTGTTGGACAGGCCACACAGAGGGCTGGCTCCCCCCCCGCACGACAGGGCCCGAGCTCCGGCCCGCCCAGCATACCCCCGTGACAAGCCCCTGTACTCCGTCTCCCGACGGACCCTCTGCCCTCGGACCCCTACTCATCACGGGGTCCAGCCCCACCGGCTTCCCCGGCCAGGTCAAGCCGCCATCTTGGGCCCTGCACCACGCGGCCGCGTGGCCTCACCTCGACCCTAACCCCGGGCCTGGCCGGCCCCGACATCCCGGCACCACCATCCACCCAGGAGGTGAGCGGACCACTTGGCAGGTCAATGGGAGAACGAAGCGTCAAGAGCTCTTCCCCCGCCAGGTGCCGATCGCCTCCAGCAGCCCCCAGGCGCTGGCTCCACCCCCTGCTGGGTGTCTGGACACCTTCATCCCGGACCCTCCGACCTCCAAGTGCGAGGGTCCGGACATCAAAGGGCACCAGCCCTATAACTAAGACAGCTCCGGAGCAGGAAGGCAGTTGTATCCTGGAGTCGAGAGACACCGAGTGAACTCAACCCTGACGGTCTACTGGAGCTGCCGTAGCCCGCTCTTGTGAACCATCGTCCTGCCTGCTGGCGCTGCCGCGGCCTTCTGCAACCTTCATCTTCCTGGGACCTGCTGGCGCTGCCGCGGCCCGTTGTACCGACCATCCTCACCGGGACCTGCTGGCGCTGCCGCGGCCCTCTGCAACCTTCATCTTCCTGGGACCTGCTGGCGCTGCCGCGGCCCGTTGTATCGACCATCCGCACCGGGACCTGCTGGCGCTGCCGCGGCCCATACCACCTAACCACCAAGCTCGAGGATTGTGAGCTCATCACCATCTCATCCGAATTACCTGATTGGTAAATAGACTGTCCCGCTACCCCCTTCCCTACCTTACGAGACTCTAATCGAGGGGACCCCTGAGTCCAGACCTCCTTGTACCATTTTACCGTACCTTAAATAAGTGTCGATAAAGATCACTGAACCTTATCCGTGTGTGATATCTGTCTGTGGGGGGGAAGTTACTTGTCTGTACGATCGCTGGAGACGGCTCTCCCCGGAGACCTCTCCTCCTGACCCCGGCCGACCCTCCCGGTCCGTCTACCTTTTCTAACATTGGTGGCCAGCGGCGGGATCCGAATCAACGCGTAATCGTACAGAGAGTAGCTCACCCCACGACAAAGCACGATGTCGACCAAAGATAGCAGCTCCACCGAGAAGTTCCAAATGGAGAAACTAGAGGAGTACAACCACCGCGAACTGAGACAATTTTGCATAGAACTTGGCATTGCTACCACTGGCCTGAGTACCAAGGATGACCTAAAGCACGCCCTTGAGTCATGGACAGAAACGGGGGTCGCAAGACCCTCCGACCAAAACAGCGTCACACCAGAGGGGAACGCCACGACTCCCGAGGAACGGGGAACGGGCCTATCACCGGAGGAGATACGAGAAAGAGACAGAGTCAGACTGCACGAATTAGAGATGGCACGACTCAAGATGGATGGGGAGCTCAAGTTAGCTGAACAGAAACTCAACCTCGAGCAGATGCGGATTCGAGAGGAGCGAGAAGAAAAACAGAGACAGAGAGAGCTGGAAGAGAAAAAGATAACGCTCGAGCACGAGCGCCAATTGGCAGAGATAGAACTGCGCAAACAACATAAGGACTTGGGGGTGCCTGAAAGACCCCACACCCCGGGACCAACTGAGAAAAAAGTTCACATCCCCAAGGATGTGGTCCGCGAGTATGTCCGAGAAGACGACATACAACAATGGTTTAAGGCCTATGAGTTCGCAATGACCTCCCACCGGATCGACCGGAGTGATTGGGGAGCCGGACTTTGGGGGAGATTTATCAACGAGGGTCGCGATGCCCTGCTGCAGCTCCCCGATCACCAAATGTCGTCCTACGACCACATGAAGGCTGCCCTCCTCACCCGCTACGGCCTCACGCCCGAGATGTACCGCCAGAGGTTCAGGGATTGCACCCGGATCCCAGGTACCACTTGGGTGGAATACGTGAACTATTTCAGCCGGGCCTTCGAGGGTTGGATCAAGGGGAGTCAGGTCACCACCTACGAACAGCTCTTCAACCTCATGGTATGGGAACACCTGTCAAACAACTGCTTCGTCGAGCTCCGGCAGCATCTACTCGACAGTAAGCTGACTGACCCCCGGCAGCTCGCCGCCGAAGCTGACCGGTGGGAGAGCACCCGAGTGGGCCGGAAAGGGCCACACGACCAGAACAGAAGCAACCAAGGCCAGCACCGTCCTCGGGGAGGAGGAGGAGGCCAGGGGCGGGGGAGAGATGCCTGGCCAGCAACAACCGTGGCCAGCACCCCGCCGCCGACCGGCCGGGGCAACCCCCCATTGCGGCCTGGGTACCGAGCCAACGTCACGTGCCACAGATGCCAGCGACTAGGCCACTACGCCAACGATCCGAACTGCCCGCTGAACCAAACGCCCAAACCCCGCCAGGTAGCTGCCGCTGCCCTGGGAGAGGAGCAGTCGTTGGAGGGTCCCGAGGAGTGTGAGCCGGACCAGCAAGGGTGGGAACCGGCCGCCATGGTCCTGGCATGCTTAGGGGGAAGAGACATGGTTCCGCGGGCTCCCCTACCCGCCAACACCAGGAAATACGGTCAGTGGGTGACCATTAATGGACAGAGAGCTGAGGCCTTGCGCGACACCGGCGCCAGCGTGACGGCCGTCCGCTGTCACCTGGTGAAGCCCGAGCAGATCTTGCCGAACATTCTCTGCCCCGTCCGCTCGGCAGATAACTCTGAAAGCATGTGCAAGATGGCCTGCGTCCCGTTTGAATGGGGAGGGGTCTCCGGCCTACTGAAAGTGACGGTCCGGGACGATGCCCCCGTGGACTGCCTCCTGGGGAATGACCTCGAGAGTTCCCCGTGGGCCACCGTCGAGAGAAGAGAGCACTTGGGGATGCTGGGCCTCCCGGACTGGGCCTGCATAACCACCCGATCCATGGCCGGCCGGGCCGCCCCCCGATCAGAAGAAACCGAATGGCCGGCACCTCCGCCCCCGGTTGCCCCCGTAGAGGACAACGGCGAGGCCGACCTCCCAGACCCGGCCCCCGAAGAAAACGCGCAACCCCAGGACCTTCCGGATCTGGCTCAGTGGCGGCAAGAAGGGGGGCCCACCCAAGAACAGTTCCGCCAGGAGCAAAAGACCTGTCCCTCCCTCGAGGGGCTTCGCCAACAAGCCAGCACCCAAGCCGCCGGGGACACCACCGGAACCCACTGGGTCTACTGGGATAACGACCTGCTCTACAGCGAGCAAAGAATCGCCGAGCTGGGGGCCAGTCGAGTTCTGGTGGTACCGCTCCGCTTCCGAGACTTTCTACTCAACCTAGCCCACGATGTCCCCCTGGCTGGGCACCTGGGCCAAGATAAAACGTACAGTCGACTGGTGACCCACTTTTTCTGGCCAAAAATGAGGAATGACGTCCTGAACCACTGCCGATCGTGCCCCACATGCCAAGCAAGCGGGAAGAGTGGCCGGAAGCTTAAGGCTCCTCTACAACCCTTCCCGGTGGTCACCACCCCGTTCGAGAGGGTGGGGATAGACATTGTGGGGCCGCTGGACCCTCGCACGGCACAAGGACACAGGTTCATCTTGGTACTAGTGGACCATGCCACCCGCTATCCCGAGGCGGTGCCCCTACGGACCGTGACCGCTCCAGTGGTTGGCCGGGCCCTGATGGGGATCTTCTCCCGGGTAGGCTTCCCCCGAGAAGTCGTCAGCGACCGAGGTACGAACTTCATATCGAAGTACATGAAGTCCCTCTGGCAACAATGCGGGGTCACATACAGATTCACGACCCCCTATCACCCCCAAGGAAACGGACTAGTGGAGCGGTTCAACCGCACTCTCAAAGGGATGATTGGGGGATTGGAAGAGCCTCTCCGTCGCCAGTGGGATGTACTGCTCCCGTGCCTCCTCTTCGCCTACCGAGAAGTACCCCAGAAGTCCCTCGGCTTTAGCCCCTTTGAACTCCTATACGGACACCCTGTGCGAGGGCCCCTCAGCCTCGTGAAGGAGGGCTGGGAGTTGGCCCCCCTAACGACCCCTCCAGACGTCTTCAAATACCTCCTGGCCCTACGAAACCAGACCCGGCGCTTCAGGGAGATGGCCAAGGCGAACCTCGAGGCCAGTCAGGAGGACATGAAAAGGTGGTATGATCACAATGCCTCCTCCGTTGAGTTCGAGCCTGGGCAGCAAGTATGGGTGATGTCCCCCACCGAACCATGTGCCCTGCAAGACAAGTGGACGGGGCCCTTCAAAGTGGTCGAGCGTAAAAGCCCCGTCACTTACCTCGTCGACATGGGGTCCACCCGGAACCCCCTGCGGGTCCTCCACACCAACCGGCTCAAACCACACTTTGTGCGCTCCGAACTAAGCCTCCTGATGGCGACCGACAGTGGTACAGAAGAAGACTCCGAGCCCCTCCCGGATCTCTTAAAGACTCAGGAGAAGGACGGCTCCGTGGATGGGGTCCGGCTCTCCGACGCCCTCACTTCGGAGCAACGCCAGGACTGCCGGGACCTCCTGCTGCAGTTCGCTGCCCTGTTCTCACTCACCCCCGGGGTCACCCCTTGGTGTTTGCACGACGTAGACACCGGGGACAGTCCCCCTGTCCGGCACCGGGCCTACCGCGTACCAGATCGGGTACGGACCTGCATACAGGAGGAAGTGGCCAAGATGCTCACGATCGGGGTCATCGAGCCCTCGGACAGTCCCTGGGCCAGTCCGGTTGTATTAGTTCCCAAGGCCGCTGCCCCCGGCACCGCCCCTGAACTGAGATTCTGCGTCGACTACCGGGGCTTGAACGCTGTCACCCGGACCGACGCTCATCCCATCCCCCGAGCAGACGAGCTGATCGACCGGCTGGGGGCCGCCCGCTACCTTAGTATCTTCGACCTGACGGCGGGCTACTGGCAGATCGGCCTCACACCCAGGGCTCAGGAACGGTCAGCCTTCTCCACCCCCGATGGCCACTATCAATTTAAGGTCATGCCCTTTGGCATGAAGAATGCCCCCGCCACATTCCAACGTCTTGTGAACCAGGTCTTGGCAGGGCTCGAAGAATTCAGCGCTGCCTACCTGGACGATATCGCTGTATACAGCCGCCACTGGTCCGACCACCTCCGTCACCTCCAAGAGGTCCTCCAAGCCCTCCAGCGGGCCGGCCTCACCATTAAAGCCGGCAAGTGCCAAATTGGCCAAGGGTCTGTGACCTACCTGGGGCACCAAGTGGGAAGCGGGCTGGTGGCCCCACTACAACTTAAGATTGCTGCCATCCAGTCCTGGCAGCCCCCCGTCACCCAGACCGAGGTCCGAGCCTTCTTAGGGCTCACCGGCTACTACCGGCGGTTCGTGAAGGACTACGGCAGCATCGTGGGGCCCCTCACGGGACTCACATCCAAGAATCAACCGAAGCGGGTCCACTGGACTCCTGATTGTCAAGCGGCCTTCGAAGAGCTGAAGGCCGCCCTGTGCACCGCCCCGGTGCTCCAGGCCCCCGATTACAGTCGGGAATTTGTAGTACAGACCGACGCCTCCGACCACGGCATCGGGGCCGTCCTCTCTCAGCTGAACCCCGAAGGTCATGACCAGCCGGTGGCCTTCATCAGTCGACGTCTCCTGGCCCGAGAACAGCGTTGGAGCACAATCGAGAGGGAGGCATTTGCAGTAGTGTGGGCCCTCAAAAAGCTCCGGCCCTATCTCTTCGGTACCCACTTCCGGGTACAAACCGACCATCGACCCCTGCAATGGCTGATGCAGATGCGGGGGGAGAACCCAAAACTCTTGCGCTGGTCCATTTCCCTGCAGGGAATGGACTTCACTGTGGAGCACCGGCCAGGCCAAGACCACGCCAACGCGGACGGCCTGTCCCGCTTTTTCCGCCTCGACGAAGAGAGTCCCCAAGGAGATGGGTGACTCTCCCCGCCTTCAGCTGGGGGGGACGCATGTTGGACAGGCCACACAGAGGGCTGGCTCCCCCCCCGCACGACAGGGCCCGAGCTCCGGCCCGCCCAGCATACCCCCGTGACAAGCCCCTGTACTCCGTCTCCCGACGGACCCTCTGCCCTCGGACCCCTACTCATCACGGGGTCCAGCCCCACCGGCTTCCCCGGCCAGGTCAAGCCGCCATCTTGGGCCCTGCACCACGCGGCCGCGTGGCCTCACCTCGACCCTAACCCCGGGCCTGGCCGGCCCCGACATCCCGGCACCACCATCCACCCAGGAGGTGAGCGGACCACTTGGCAGGTCAATGGGAGAACGAAGCGTCAAGAGCTCTTCCCCCGCCAGGTGCCGATCGCCTCCAGCAGCCCCCAGGCGCTGGCTCCACCCCCTGCTGGGTGTCTGGACACCTTCATCCCGGACCCTCCGACCTCCAAGTGCGAGGGTCCGGACATCAAAGGGCACCAGCCCTATAACTAAGACAGCTCCGGAGCAGGAAGGCAGTTGTATCCTGGAGTCGAGAGACACCGAGTGAACTCAACCCTGACGGTCTACTGGAGCTGCCGTAGCCCGCTCTTGTGAACCATCGTCCTGCCTGCTGGCGCTGCCGCGGCCTTCTGCAACCTTCATCTTCCTGGGACCTGCTGGCGCTGCCGCGGCCCGTTGTACCGACCATCCTCACCGGGACCTGCTGGCGCTGCCGCGGCCCTCTGCAACCTTCATCTTCCTGGGACCTGCTGGCGCTGCCGCGGCCCGTTGTATCGACCATCCGCACCGGGACCTGCTGGCGCTGCCGCGGCCCATACCACCTAACCACCAAGCTCGAGGATTGTGAGCTCATCACCATCTCATCCGAATTACCTGATTGGTAAATAGACTGTCCCGCTACCCCCTTCCCTACCTTACGAGACTCTAATCGAGGGGACCCCTGAGTCCAGACCTCCTTGTACCATTTTACCGTACCTTAAATAAGTGTCGATAAAGATCACTGAACCTTATCCGTGTGTGATATCTGTCTGTGGGGGGGAAGTTACTTGTCTGTACGATCGCTGGAGACGGCTCTCCCCGGAGACCTCTCCTCCTGACCCCGGCCGACCCTCCCGGTCCGTCTACCTTTTCTAACAAAAACCTTGAAGGACGTACACAATGACCCCTTGCTGAATTCAGAATGTTGTCTACTTTTCTAAAATGTATAGCACCCCAGGATCCATTATTGCTTTCACACCCATTTCTACCACTAACTGGAAGGAGGTTGAAAGCACAAAAAAAAGGACAAATCGGCTATGTCCCAGTCAAATGCCAAAACCGTGTAGAAAATGTTGGTTTTCTGACAAAAGTCTGCCTGCCCCTGAAATCTGGGGGATTTTAGCACCACAAAGTATTTGTTGATACCATTTGCAGGCAACAAACAAACACTTTCTTCAGTAGCACTTTTTTCCCAATTTTTGCCCAAAAAACAACTTTTGATATATTTTGACTTATTTCTCGGTCCCCTCCAGGGGAATCCCCAAACCCTGGATACCTTTGGAATCCTTCGGGTGTTAGAAGAAAAGGGCGTTTGGTGTGTGTACCTTATGTGGTCAAAAGGTTACGGGGGCCTAAGCACGAACTACCTCAAATGGCCAAAAAAGGGCTTGGCACGGGGGTGAGGGTGTGGGGGGGGGGGGGGGTCTGGCAACGAATGGGTTAAGAAAGAGTTGAAGACACCCCTCTTTACATCACAATGCATTAAGAGTCCCCACCTCAGCTACCCCTCCTATCACTCCTTGACTTTAGGCGTGCCTTTGCGCATGGACCGCGCTCCATTGCTTCAGAGCTAGGTGTGAGCTACATACATGCACACATACATCCCTATACATACTCATCAAAAAGATGCATCTTCACCCTGTACCCCACTCCGAATCATGCAGAAGTAACAGTAGAGCGCCCCCTGTCGCGGCTCAGTGCAGATGCACCGGATGTGGACAGGACTTCCGGGCGTCGTTCACTCGTGCCTGTTGGGAGTATTCGCCTGATCCTAGGAGGGGGGAGAGGCCAGGGCGCCCCCTGTCTGCTAGCTGAACCCCTTCCCATCACACACCGCGCTTCCAAGTGACCCCAAGGCACCTATGGTCAATGGTCCGCCCTTGCACCCCGAGGCACCCCTCAAAGCAGGGATATCAACCTTAGGGTCAGTGGTTCACAGCCGATCTGTCAGTTAGTCCTACTTCTAGTAAGAAATGCAGAGTGGGCGTTGGGTCCGCACCTTTTCAACCACTGGCTTTCTTCAATTAGCCTCTTTCAGCCATTGGATGGAGACCTTGTCAATCATGTATTCTCTCAGCCCATTGGTGTATTCGGCTACTGGCTTTTGGCTGTATCCTTCCACCTCTTCTCCAGTGATTGCACTGAACTGCATGAGGGACTCATTTACAACTCGGTCTGCTCCTGTCGGGTTGTCCTATGTAGCTCGCTGTGATATACTAATGCTGCTTGCATGCTTTGTACAATTACTCAGGAATTATGGCTTTGCCAATGCTTGTTATTATACATGAAAGGCATATAGACTGTTTGGGGGGAGGGGTATTGGCCAGATGACTTCATGTCACCAGGGAGCCCACCTCCCTCCGGAGCTCTTCTTTAAAAATCATTGTTTTAGATATGAGACAATGGGATGAACTGATGTGAACCAACACTACAACTCCCAGAATGCATTAGGTTGTGAAACGAACACTCAAGACAGTTGTAACTTTAGGAACTGAGCTTGTGGCGCCTATTATCACAAGACTTGTTGAATGAAAGGGCTTGACAGGCGAATCATACACCACCCTTTCAAAAGGGATCTTCAATCCGGACTTGCCCTTTGTAAGGAGGCCTCCAAAGGGGCAGTCAGTACCCTTTGTAAGGAGGCCTCCAAGGGGGCAGTCAGTACCCTTTGTAAGGAGGCCTCCAAGGGGGCAGTCAGTACCCTTTGTTAGGAGGCCTCCAAGGGGGCAGTCGGTGCCCTTTGTAAGGAGGCCTCCAAGGGGACAGTAGGTGCCCTGTGTAAGGAGGCCTCCAAGGGGGCAGTCAGTACCCTTTGTTAGGAGGCCTCCAAGGGGGCAGTCAGTGCCCTTTGTAAGGAGGCCTCCAAGGGGACAGTAGGTGCCCTGTGTAAGGAGGCCTCCAAGGGGCAGTCAGTACCCTTTGTAAGGAGGCCTCCGAGGAGGCACACTGTGCACTTTGTAAGGTGGCGTCCGAGAGGCAGCCAGTGCCTTTTGTAAGGCGGCCTTCGACGGGGCAGTCAGTGCCCTTTGTAAGGAGGCCTCCAAGAGGGCAGTCAGTACCCTTTGTAAGGAGGCCTCCGAGGGGGCACACAGTGCCCTTTGTACGGCACGTCCGTAGAGGTTCGTCAGTGCTCTTCTTTATAAGGCGGCATCCGCGAGGCACTCCGCAAGGCAGCATACAAGGGGTCACTCCATGTCCTTTGTAAGGCAGTATCTGTGAGGGCACTTAGTGCCCTTTGTAAGGCTGTTCCGCGAGGGCAGTCAGGTCCCTTTGTAAGGTGGGCTCTGAGGGGCAGTCAGTGTTCTTTGTAAGGTGGGCTTTGTGGAGCAGTTAGTGTTCTTTGTAAGGTGGACTCTGAAGGGCAGTCAGGGCCCCTTGTAAGGTGGGCTCTGAGGGACAGGCAGTGTTCTTTGTAAGGTGGGCTTTGAAGGGCAGTCAGTGCTCTTTGTAAGGTGAGCTCTGAAGGGCAGTCAGTGCACTTTGTAAGGTGGGCTCCGAGGGGCAGTCAGTGTTCTTTGTAAGGTGGGTTCTGAAGGGCAGTCTGTGCTCTTTGTAAGGTGGGATTTGAGGAGCAGTCACTGTTCTTTGTAAGGTGGGCTCTGAGGGGCAGTCAGTGCTCTTTGTAAGGTGGGCTCTGAGGGGCAGTCAGTGTTCTTTGTAAGGTGGGCTCTGAAGGGCAGTCAGGGCCCTTTGTAAGGTGGGCTCTGAGGGGCAGTCAGTGTTCTTTGTAAGGTGGGTTCTGAAGGGCAGTCTGTGCTCTTTGTAATGTGGGATTTGAGGAGCAGTCAGTGCTCTTTGTACGGTGGGCTCTGAGGGGCAGTCAGTGCTCTTTGTACGGTGGGCTCTGAGGGGCAGACAGTGCTCTTTGTACGGTGGGCTTTGAGGAGCAGTCAGTGTTCTTTGCAATGTGGGCTCCGAGGGGCAGTCAGTGCTCTTTGTAAGGTGGGCTCTGAGGGGCAGTCAGTGCTCTTTGTAAGGTGGGCTCCGAGGGGCAGTCAGTGCTCTTTGTAAGGTGGGCTCTGAAGGGCAGTCAGTGTTCCTTGTAAGGTGGGCTCCGAGGGGCAGTCTGTTCTCTTTGTAAGGTGGGCTCCGAGGGGCAGTCAGTGCTCTTTGTAAGGTGGGCTCTGAAGGGCAGTCAGTGTTCCTTGTAAGGTGGGCTCTGAGGGGCAGTCAGTGTTCTTTGTAAGGTGGGCTCTGAGGGGCAGTCAGTGTTCCTTGTAAGGTGGGCTCTGAGGGGCAGTCTGTTCTCTTTGTAAGGTGGGCTCTGAGGGGCAGTCAGTGCTCTTTGTAAGGTGGGCTCCGAGGGGCAGTCAGTGCTCTTTGTAAGGTGGGCTCCGAGGGGCAGTCTGTTCTCTTTGTAAGGTGGGCTCTGAGGGGCAGTCTTTTCTCTTTGTAAGGTGGGCTCTAAAGGGCAGTCAGTGTTCTTTGTAAGGTGGGCTCTGAGGGGCAGTCAGTGCTCTTTGTTAGGTGGTCTCTGAGGGGCAGTCAGTGTTCTTTGAAATGTGGGCTCCGAGGGGCAGTCAGTGTTGTTTGTAAGGTGGGCTCTGAGGGGCAGTCAGTGTTCTTTGTAAGGTGGGCTCTGAGGGGCAGTCAGTGTTCTTTGTAAGGTGGGCTCTGAGGGGCAGTCTGTTCTCTTTGTAAGGTGGGCTCCGAGGGGCAGTCTGTTCTCTTTGTAAGGTGGGCTCCGAGGGGCAGTCAGTGTTCTTTGTAAGGTGGACTATGAAGGGCAGTCAGTGTTCCTTGTAAGGTGGGCTCCGAGGGGCAGTCAGTGCTCTTTGTAAGGTGGGCTCCGCAGGGCAGTCAGTGCTCTTTGTAAGGTGGGCTCCGCAGGGCAGTCAGTGCTCTTTGTAAGGTGGGCTCTGAGGGGCAGTCAGTGTTCCTTGTAAGGTGGGCTCCGAGGGGCAGTCAGTGCTCTTTGTAAGGTGGGCTCTGAGGGGCAGTCTGTTCTATTTGTAAGGTGGGCTCCGAGGGGAAGTCAGTGTTCCTTGTAAGGTGGGATCCGAGGGGCAGTCAGTGCTCTTTGTAAGGTGGGCTCTGAGGGGCAGTCTGTTCTCTTTGTAAGGTGGGCTCCAAGGGGCAGTCAGTGTTCCTTGTAAGGTGGGCTCCGAGGGGCAGTCAGTGCTCTTTGTAAGGTGGGCTCTGAGGGGCAGTCTGTTCTCTTTGTAAGGTGGGCTCCGAGGGGCAGTCAGTGTTCCTTGTAAGGTGGGCTCTGAGGGGCAGTCAGTGTTCCTTGTAAGGTGGGCTCCGAGGGGCAGTCTGTTCTCTTTGTAAGGTGGGCTCCGCAGGGCAGTCAGTGCTCTTTGTAAGGTGGGCTCCGCAAGGCAGTCAGTGCTCTTTGTAAGGTGGGCTCTGAGGGGCAGTCTGTTCTCTTTGTAAGGTGGGCTCTGAGGGGCAGTCAGTGCTCTTTGTAAGGTGGGCTCTGAAGGGCAGTCAGTGTTCCTTGTAAGGTGGGCTCTGAGGGGCAGTCAGTGCTCTTTGTAAGGTGGGCTCTGAGGGGCAGTCTGTTCTCTTTGTAAGGTGGGCTCCGAGGGGCAGTCAGTGTTCCTTGTAAGGTGGGCTCCGAGGGGCAGCCTGTTCTCTTTGTAAGGTGGGCTCCGAGGGGCAGTCTGTTCTCTTTGTAAGGTGGGCTCCGAGGGGCAGTCAGTGCTCTTTGTAAGGTGGCCTCTGAGGGGCAGTCAGTGCCCTTTGCAAGGCAGCATACAAGGGGTCACTCCATGTCCTTTGTAAGGCAGTATCTGTGAGGGCACTTAGTGCCCTTTGTAAGGCTGTTCCGCGAGGGCAGTCAGGTCCCTTTGTAAGGTGGGCTCTGAGGGGCAGTCAGTGTTCTTTGTAAGGTGGGCTTTGTGGAGCAGTTAGTGTTCTTTGTAAGGTGGACTCTGAAGGGCAGTCAGGGCCCCTTGTAAGGTGGGCTCTGAGGGACAGGCAGTGTTCTTTGTAAGGTGGGCTTTGAAGGGCAGTCAGTGCTCTTTGTAAGGTGAGCTCTGAAGGGCAGTCAGTGCACTTTGTAAGGTGGGCTCCGAGGGGCAGTCAGTGTTCTTTGTAAGGTGGGTTCTGAAGGGCAGTCTGTGCTCTTTGTAAGGTGGGATTTGAGGAGCAGTCACTGTTCTTTGTAAGGTGGGCTCTGAGGGGCAGTCAGTGCTCTTTGTAAGGTGGGCTCTGAGGGGCAGTCAGTGTTCTTTGTAAGGTGGGCTCTGAAGGGCAGTCAGGGCCCTTTGTAAGGTGGGCTCTGAGGGGCAGTCAGTGTTCTTTGTAAGGTGGGTTCTGAAGGGCAGTCTGTGCTCTTTGTAATGTGTGATTTGAGGAGCAGTCAGTGCTCTTTGTACGGTGGGCTCTGAGGGGCAGTCAGTGCTCTTTGTACGGTGGGCTCTGAGGGGCAGACAGTGCTCTTTGTACGGTGGGCTTTGAGGAGCAGTCAGTGTTCTTTGCAATGTGGGCTCCGAGGGGCAGTCAGTGCTCTTTGTAAGGTGGGCTCTGAGGGGCAGTCAGTGCTCTTTGTAAGGTGGGCTCCGAGGGGCAGTCAGTGCTCTTTGTAAGGTGGGCTCTGAAGGGCAGTCAGTGTTCCTTGTAAGGTGGGCTCCGAGGGGCAGTCTGTTCTCTTTGTAAGGTGGGCTCCGAGGGGCAGTCAGTGCTCTTTGTAAGGTGGGCTCTGAAGGGCAGTCAGTGTTCCTTGTAAGGTGGGCTCTGAGGGGCAGTCAGTGTTCTTTGTAAGGTGGGCTCTGAGGGGCAGTCAGTGTTCCTTGTAAGGTGGGCTCTGAGGGGCAGTCTGTTCTCTTTGTAAGGTGGGCTCTGAGGGGCAGTCAGTGCTCTTTGTAAGGTGGGCTCCGAGGGGCAGTCAGTGCTCTTTGTAAGGTGGGCTCCGAGGGGCAGTCTGTTCTCTTTGTAAGGTGGGCTCTGAGGGGCAGTCTTTTCTCTTTGTAAGGTGGGCTCTAAAGGGCAGTCAGTGTTCTTTGTAAGGTGGGCTCTGAGGGGCAGTCAGTGCTCTTTGTTAGGTGGTCTCTGAGGGGCAGTCAGTGTTCTTTGAAATGTGGGCTCCGAGGGGCAGTCAGTGTTGTTTGTAAGGTGGGCTCTGAGGGGCAGTCAGTGTTCTTTGTAAGGTGGGCTCTGAGGGGAAGTCAGTGTTCCTTGTAAGGTGGGATCCGAGGGGCAGTCAGTGCACTTTGTAAGGTGGGCTCTGAGGGGCAGTCTGTTCTCTTTGTAAGGTGGGCTCCAAGGGGCAGTCAGTGTTCCTTGTAAGGTGGGCTCCGAGGGGCAGTCAGTGCTCTTTGTAAGGTGGGCTCTGAGGGGCAGTCTGTTCTCTTTGTAAGGTGGGCTCCGAGGGGCAGTCAGTGTTCCTTGTAAGGTGGGCTCTGAGGGGCAGTCAGTGTTCCTTGTAAGGTGGGCTCCGAGGGGCAGTCTGTTCTCTTTGTAAGGTGGGCTCCGCAGGGCAGTCAGTGCTCTTTGTAAGGTGGGCTCCGCAAGGCAGTCAGTGCTCTTTGTAAGGTGGGCTCTGAGGGGCAGTCTGTTCTCTTTGTAAGGTGGGCTCTGAGGGGCAGTCAGTGCTCTTTGTAAGGTGGGCTCTGAAGGGCAGTCAGTGTTCCTTGTAAGGTGGGCTCTGAGGGGCAGTCAGTGCTCTTTGTAAGGTGGGCTCTGAGGGGCAGTCTGTTCTCTTTGTAAGGTGGGCTCCGAGGGGCAGTCAGTGTTCCTTGTAAGGTGGGCTCCGAGGGGCAGCCTGTTCTTTTTGTAAGGTGGGCTCCGAGGGGCAGTCTGTTCTCTTTGTAAGGTGGGCTCCGAGGGGCAGTCAGTGCTCTTTGTAAGGTGGCCTCTGAGGGGCAGTCAGTGCCCTTTGCAAGGCAGCATACAAGGGGTCACTCCATGTCCTTTGTAAGGCAGTATCTGTGAGGGCACTTAGTGCCCTTTGTAAGGCTGTTCCGCGAGGGCAGTCAGGTCCCTTTGTAAGGTGGGCTCTGAGGGGCAGTCAGTGTTCTTTGTAAGGTGGGCTTTGTGGAGCAGTTAGTGTTCTTTGTAAGGTGGACTCTGAAGGGCAGTCAGGGCCCCTTGTAAGGTGGGCTCTGAGGGACAGGCAGTGTTCTTTGTAAGGTGGGCTTTGAAGGGCAGTCAGTGCTCTTTGTAAGGTGAGCTCTGAAGGGCAGTCAGTGCACTTTGTAAGGTGGGCTCCGAGGGGCAGTCAGTGTTCTTTGTAAGGTGGGTTCTGAAGGGCAGTCTGTGCTCTTTGTAAGGTGGGATTTGAGGAGCAGTCACTGTTCTTTGTAAGGTGGGCTCTGAGGGGCAGTCAGTGCTCTTTGTAAGGTGGGCTCTGAGGGGCAGTCAGTGTTCTTTGTAAGGTGGGCTCTGAAGGGCAGTCAGGGCCCTTTGTAAGGTGGGCTCTGAGGGGCAGTCAGTGTTCTTTGTAAGGTGGGTTCTGAAGGGCAGTCTGTGCTCTTTGTAATGTGGGATTTGAGGAGCAGTCAGTGCTCTTTGTACGGTGGGCTCTGAGGGGCAGTCAGTGCTCTTTGTACGGTGGGCTCTGAGGGGCAGACAGTGCTCTTTGTACGGTGGGCTTTGAGGAGCAGTCAGTGTTCTTTGCAATGTGGGCTCCGAGGGGCAGTCAGTGCTCTTTGTAAGGTGGGCTCTGAGGGGCAGTCAGTGCTCTTTGTAAGGTGGGCTCCGAGGGGCAGTCAGTGCTCTTTGTAAGGTGGGCTCTGAAGGGCAGTCAGTGTTCCTTGTAAGGTGGGCTCCGAGGGGCAGTCTGTTCTCTTTGTAAGGTGGGCTCCGAGGGGCAGTCAGTGCTCTTTGTAAGGTGGGCTCTGAAGGGCAGTCAGTGTTCCTTGTAAGGTGGGCTCTGAGGGGCAGTCAGTGTTCTTTGTAAGGTGGGCTCTGAGGGGCAGTCAGTGTTCCTTGTAAGGTGGGCTCTGAGGGGCAGTCTGTTCTCTTTGTAAGGTGGGCTCTGAGGGGCAGTCAGTGCTCTTTGTAAGGTGGGCTCCGAGGGGCAGTCAGTGCTCTTTGTAAGGTGGGCTCCGAGGGGCAGTCTGTTCTCTTTGTAAGGTGGGCTCTGAGGGGCAGTCTTTTCTCTTTGTAAGGTGGGCTCTAAAGGGCAGTCAGTGTTCTTTGTAAGGTGGGCTCTGAGGGGCAGTCAGTGCTCTTTGTTAGGTGGTCTCTGAGGGGCAGTCAGTGTTCTTTGAAATGTGGGCTCCGAGGGGCAGTCAGTGTTGTTTGTAAGGTGGGCTCTGAGGGGCAGTCAGTGTTCTTTGTAAGGTGGGCTCTGAGGGGCAGTCAGTGTTCTTTGTAAGGTGGGCTCTGAGGGGCAGTCTGTTCTCTTTGTAAGGTGGGCTCCGAGGGGCAGTCTGTTCTCTTTGTAAGGTGGGCTCCGAGGGGCAGTCAGTGTTCTTTGTAAGGTGGACTATGAAGGGCAGTCAGTGTTCCTTGTAAGGTGGGCTCCGAGGGGCAGTCAGTGCTCTTTGTAAGGTGGGCTCCGCAGGGCAGTCAGTGCTCTTTGTAAGGTGGGCTCCGCAGGGCAGTCAGTGCTCTTTGTAAGGTGGGCTCTGAGGGGCAGTCAGTGTTCCTTGTAAGGTGGGCTCCGAGGGGCAGTCAGTGCTCTTTGTAAGGTGGGCTCTGAGGGGCAGTCTGTTCTCTTTGTAAGGTGGGCTCCGAGGGGAAGTCAGTGTTCCTTGTAAGGTGGGATCCGAGGGGCAGTCAGTGCTCTTTGTAAGGTGGGCTCTGAGGGGCAGTCTGTTCTCTTTGTAAGGTGGGCTCCAAGGGGCAGTCAGTGTTCCTTGTAAGGTGGGCTCCGAGGGGCAGTCAGTGCTCTTTGTAAGGTGGGCTCTGAGGGGCAGTCTGTTCTCTTTGTAAGGTGGGCTCCGAGGGGCAGTCAGTGTTCCTTGTAAGGTGGGCTCTGAGGGGCAGTCAGTGTTCCTTGTAAGGTGGGCTCCGAGGGGCAGTCTGTTCTCTTTGTAAGGTGGGCTCCGCAGGGCAGTCAGTGCTCTTTGTAAGGTGGGCTCCGCAAGGCAGTCAGTGCTCTTTGTAAGGTGGGCTCTGAGGGGCAGTCTGTTCTCTTTGTAAGGTGGGCTCTGAGGGGCAGTCAGTGCTCTTTGTAAGGTGGGCTCTGAAGGGCAGTCAGTGTTCCTTGTAAGGTGGGCTCTGAGGGGCAGTCAGTGCTCTTTGTAAGGTGGGCTCTGAGGGGCAGTCTGTTCTCTTTGTAAGGTGGGCTCCGAGGGGCAGTCAGTGTTCCTTGTAAGGTGGGCTCCGAGGGGCAGCCTGTTCTCTTTGTAAGGTGGGCTCCGAGGGGCAGTCTGTTCTCTTTGTAAGGTGGGCTCCGAGGGGCAGTCAGTGCTCTTTGTAAGGTGGCCTCTGAGGGGCAGTCAGTGCCCTTTGCAAGGCAGCATACAAGGGGTCACTCCATGTCCTTTGTAAGGCAGTATCTGTGAGGGCACTTAGTGCCCTTTGTAAGGCTGTTCCGCGAGGGCAGTCAGGTCCCTTTGTAAGGTGGGCTCTGAGGGGCAGTCAGTGTTCTTTGTAAGGTGGGCTTTGTGGAGCAGTTAGTGTTCTTTGTAAGGTGGACTCTGAAGGGCAGTCAGGGCCCCTTGTAAGGTGGGCTCTGAGGGACAGGCAGTGTTCTTTGTAAGGTGGGCTTTGAAGGGCAGTCAGTGCTCTTTGTAAGGTGAGCTCTGAAGGGCAGTCAGTGCACTTTGTAAGGTGGGCTCCGAGGGGCAGTCAGTGTTCTTTGTAAGGTGGGTTCTGAAGGGCAGTCTGTGCTCTTTGTAAGGTGGGATTTGAGGAGCAGTCACTGTTCTTTGTAAGGTGGGCTCTGAGGGGCAGTCAGTGCTCTTTGTAAGGTGGGCTCTGAGGGGCAGTCAGTGTTCTTTGTAAGGTGGGCTCTGAAGGGCAGTCAGGGCCCTTTGTAAGGTGGGCTCTGAGGGGCAGTCAGTGTTCTTTGTAAGGTGGGTTCTGAAGGGCAGTCTGTGCTCTTTGTAATGTGTGATTTGAGGAGCAGTCAGTGCTCTTTGTACGGTGGGCTCTGAGGGGCAGTCAGTGCTCTTTGTACGGTGGGCTCTGAGGGGCAGACAGTACTCTTTGTACGGTGGGCTTTGAGGAGCAGTCAGTGTTCTTTGCAATGTGGGCTCCGAGGGGCAGTCAGTGCTCTTTGTAAGGTGGGCTCTGAGGGGCAGTCAGTGCTCTTTGTAAGGTGGGCTCCGAGGGGCAGTCAGTGCTCTTTGTAAGGTGGGCTCTGAAGGGCAGTCAGTGTTCCTTGTAAGGTGGGCTCCGAGGGGCAGTCTGTTCTCTTTGTAAGGTGGGCTCCGAGGGGCAGTCAGTGCTCTTTGTAAGGTGGGCTCTGAAGGGCAGTCAGTGTTCCTTGTAAGGTGGGCTCTGAGGGGCAGTCAGTGTTCTTTGTAAGGTGGGCTCTGAGGGGCAGTCAGTGTTCCTTGTAAGGTGGGCTCTGAGGGGCAGTCTGTTCTCTTTGTAAGGTGGGCTCTGAGGGGCAGTCAGTGCTCTTTGTAAGGTGGGCTCCGAGGGGCAGTCAGTGCTCTTTGTAAGGTGGGCTCCGAGGGGCAGTCTGTTCTCTTTGTAAGGTGGGCTCTGAGGGGCAGTCTTTTCTCTTTGTAAGGTGGGCTCTAAAGGGCAGTCAGTGTTCTTTGTAAGGTGGGCTCTGAGGGGCAGTCAGTGCTCTTTGTTAGGTGGTCTCTGAGGGGCAGTCAGTGTTCTTTGAAATGTGGGCTCCGAGGGGCAGTCAGTGTTGTTTGTAAGGTGGGCTCTGAGGGGCAGTCAGTGTTCTTTGTAAGGTGGGCTCTGAGGGGCAGTCAGTGTTCTTTGTAAGGTGGGCTCTGAGGGGCAGTCTGTTCTCTTTGTAAGGTGGGCTCCGAGGGGCAGTCTGTTCTCTTTGTAAGGTGGGCTCCGAGGGGCAGTCAGTGTTCTTTGTAAGGTGGACTATGAAGGGCAGTCAGTGTTCCTTGTAAGGTGGGCTCCGAGGGGCAGTCAGTGCTCTTTGTAAGGTGGGCTCCGCAGGGCAGTCAGTGCTCTTTGTAAGGTGGGCTCCGCAGGGCAGTCAGTGCTCTTTGTAAGGTGGGCTCTGAGGGGCAGTCAGTGTTCCTTGTAAGGTGGGCTCCGAGGGGCAGTCAGTGCTCTTTGTAAGGTGGGCTCTGAGGGGCAGTCTGTTCTCTTTGTAAGGTGGGCTCCGAGGGGAAGTCAGTGTTCCTTGTAAGGTGGGATCCGAGGGGCAGTCAGTGCTCTTTGTAAGGTGGGCTCTGAGGGGCAGTCTGTTCTCTTTGTAAGGTGGGCTCCAAGGGGCAGTCAGTGTTCCTTGTAAGGTGGGCTCCGAGGGGCAGTCAGTGCTCTTTGTAAGGTGGGCTCTGAGGGGCAGTCTGTTCTCTTTGTAAGGTGGGCTCCGAGGGGCAGTCAGTGTTCCTTGTAAGGTGGGCTCTGAGGGGCAGTCAGTGTTCCTTGTAAGGTGGGCTCCGAGGGGCAGTCTGTTCTCTTTGTAAGGTGGGCTCCGCAGGGCAGTCAGTGCTCTTTGTAAGGTGGGCTCCGCAGGGCAGTCAGTGCTCTTTGTAAGGTGGGCTCTGAGGGGCAGTCTGTTCTCTTTGTAAGGTGGGCTCTGAGGGGCAGTCAGTGCTCTTTGTAAGGTGGGCTCTGAAGGGCAGTCAGTGTTCCTTGTAAGGTGGGCTCTGAGGGGCAGTCAGTGCTCTTTGTAAGGTGGGCTCTGAGGGGCAGTCTGTTCTCTTTGTAAGGTGGGCTCCGAGGGGCAGTCAGTGTTCCTTGTAAGGTGGGCTCCGAGGGGCAGCCTGTTCTCTTTGTAAGGTGGGTTCCGAGGGGCAGTCTGTTCTCTTTGTAAGGTGGGCTCCGAGGGGCAGTCAGTGCTCTTTGTAAGGTGGGCTCTGAAGGGCAGTCAGTGTTCCTTGTAAGGTGGGCTCCGAGGGGCAGTCTGTTCTCTTTGTAAGGTGGGCTCCGAGGGGCAGTCTGTTCTCTTTGTAAGGTGGGCTCTGAAGGGCAGTCTGTTCTCTTTGTAAGGTGGGCTCCGAGGGGCAGTCAGTGTTCCTTGTAAGGTGGGCTCTGAGGGGCAGTCAGTGTTCCTTGTAAGGTGGGCTCCGAGGGGCAGTCTGTTCTCTTTGTAAGGTGGGCTCTGAGGGGCAATCTGTTCTCTTTGTAAGGTGGGCTCTGAGGGGCAGTCAGTGTTCCTTGTAAGGTGGGCTCTGAGAGGCAGTCAGTGTTCCTTGTAAGGTGGGCTCTGAGGGGCAGTCTGTTCTCTTTGTAAGGTGGGCTCCGAGGGGCAGTCTGTTCTCTTTGTAAGGTGGGCTCTGAAGGGCAGTCAGTGTTCTTTGCAATGTGGGCTCTGAAGGGCAGTCAGTGCTCTTTGTACGGTGGGCTCTGAGGGGCAGACAGTGCTCTTTGTACGGTGGGCATGAGGAGCAGTCAGTGTTCTTTGCAATGTGGGCTCCGAGGGGCAGTCAGTGCTCTTTGTAAGGTGGGCTCTGAGGGGCAGTCAGTGCTCTTTGTACGGTGGGCTCCGAGGGGCAGTCAGTGTTCTTTGTAAGGGGGGCTCTGTAGGGCAGTCAGTGCTCTTTGTACGGTGGGTTCTGAAGGGCCGTCAGTGTTCTTTGTAAGGGGGGTTCTGAAGGGCAGTCAGTGTTTTTTGTAAGGTGGGCTCCGAGGGGCAGTCAGTGCTCTTTGTAAGGTGGGCTCTGAAGGGCAGTCAGTGTTCCTTGTAAGGTGGGCTCCGAGGGGCAGTCTGTTCTCTTTGTAAGGTGGGCTCCGAGGGGCAGTCAGTGCTCTTTGTAAGGTGGGCTCTGAAGGGCAGTCAGTGTTCCTTGTAAGGTGGGCTCTGAGGGGCAGTCAGTGTTCTTTGTAAGGTGGGCTCTGAGGGGCAGTCAGTGTTCCTTGTAAGGTGGGCTCTGAGGGGCAGTCAGTGTTCTTTGTAAGGTGGGCTCCGAGGGGCAGTCAGTGCTCTTTGTAAGGTGGGCTCCGAGGGGCAGTCTGTTCTCTTTGTAAGGTGGGCTCTGAGGGGCAGTCTGTTCTCTTTGTAAGGTGGGCTCTAAAGGGCAGTCAGTGTTCTTTGTAAGGTGGGCTCTGAGGGGCAGTCAGTGCTCTTTGTTAGGTGGTCTCTGAGGGGCAGTCAGTGTTCTTTGAAATGTGGGCTCCGAGGGGCAGTCAGTGTTGTTTGTAAGGTGGGCTCTGAGGGGCAGTCAGTGTTCTTTGTAAGGTGGGCTCTGAGGGGCAGTCAGTGTTCTTTGTAAGGTGGGCTCTGAGGGGCAGTCTGTTCTCTTTGTAAGGTGGGCTCCGAGGGGCAGTCTGTTCTCTTTGTAAGGTGGGCTCCGAGGGGCAGTCAGTGTTCTTTGTAAGGTGGACTATGAAGGGCAGTCAGTGTTCCTTGTAAGGTGGGCTCCGAGGGGCAGTCAGTGCTCTTTGTAAGGTGGGCTCCGCAGGGCAGTCAGTGCTCTTTGTAAGGTGGGCTCTGAGGGGCAGTCAGTGTTCCTTGTAAGGTGGGCTCCGAGGGGCAGTCAGTGCTCTTTGTAAGGTGGGCTCTGAGGGGCAGTCTGTTCTCTTTGTAAGGTGGGCTCCGAGGGGCAGTCAGTGTTCCTTGTAAGGTGGGATCCGAGGGGCAGTCAGTGCTCTTTGTAAGGTGGGCTCTGAGGGGCAGTCTGTTCTCTTTGTAAGGTGGGCTCCGAGGGGCAGTCAGTGTTCCTTGTAAGGTGGGCTCCGAGGGGCAGTCAGTGCTCTTTGTAAGGTGGGCTCTGAGGGGCAGTCTGTTCTCTTTGTAAGGTGGGCTCCGAGGGGCAGTCAGTGTTCCTTGTAAGGTGGGCTCTGAGGGGCAGTCAGTGTTCCTTGTAAGGTGGGCTCCGAGGGGCAGTCTGTTCTCTTTGTAAGGTGGGCTCCGCAGGGCAGTCAGTGCTCTTTGTAAGGTGGGCTCTGAAGGGCAGTCAGTGTTCCTTGTAAGGTGGGCTCTGAGGGGCAGTCAGTGCTCTTTGTAAGGTGGGCTCTGAGGGGCAGTCTGTTCTCTTTGTAAGGTGGGCTCCGAGGGGCAGTCAGTGTTCCTTGTAAGGTGGGCTCCGAGGGGCAGCCTGTTCTCTTTGTAAGGTGGGCTCCGAGGAGCAGTCTGTTCTCTTTGTAAGGTGGGCTCCGAGGGGCAGTCAGTGCTCTTTGTAAGGTGGGCTCTGAAGGGCAGTCAGTGTTCCTTGTAAGGTGGGCTCCGAGGGGCAGTCTGTTCTCTTTGTAAGGTGGGCTCCGAGGGGCAGTCTGTTCTCTTTGTAAGGTGGGCTCTGAAGGGCAGTCTGTTCTCTTTGTAAGGTGGGCTCCGAGGGGCAGTCAGTGCTCTTTGTAAGGTGGGCTCTGAAGGGCAGTCAGTGTTCCTTGTAAGGTGGGCTCTGAGGGGCAGTCAGTGTTCCTTGTAAGGTGGGCTCCGAGGGGCAGTCTGTTCTCTTTGTAAGGTGGGCTCTGAGGGGCAATCTGTTCTCTTTGTAAGGTGGGCTCTGAGGGGCAGTCAGTGTTCCTTGTAAGGTGGGCTCTGAGAGGCAGTCAGTGTTCCTTGTAAGGTGGGCTCTGAGGGGCAGTCTGTTCTCTTTGTAAGGTGGGCTCCGAGGGGCAGTCTGTTCTCTTTGTAAGGTGGGCTCTGAAGGGCAGTCAGTGTTCTTTGCAATGTGGGCTCCGAGGGGCAGTCAGTGTTCTTTGTAAGATGGACTATGAAGGGCAGTCAGTGTTCTTTGTACGGTGGGCTCCGAGGGGCAGTCAGTGTTCTTTGTAAGGTGGGCTCTGGAGGGCAGTCAGTGTTCCTTGTAAGGTGGGCTCCGAGGGGCAGTCAGTGTTCTTTGTAAGGTGGGCTCTGAAGGGCAGTCAGTGTTCCTTGTAAGGTGGGCTCCGAGGGGCAGTCAGTGTTCTTTGCAATGCGGGCTCCGAGGGGCAGTCAGTGTTCCTTGTAAGGTGGGCTCTGGAGGGCAGTCAGTGCTCTTTGTAAGGTGGGCTCTGAGGGGCAGTCAGTGTTCCTTGTAAGGTGGGCTCCGAGGGGCAGTCAGTGCTCTTTGTAAGGTGGGCTCCGAGGGGCAGTCAGTGTTCTTTGTAAGGTGGACTATGAAGGGCAGTCAGTGTTCCTTGTAAGGTGGGCTCCGAGGTGCAGTCAGTGCTCTTTGTAAGGTGGGCTCCGCAGGGCAGTCAGTGCTCTTTGTAAGGTGGGCTCCGCAGGGCAGTCAGTGCTCTTTGTAAGGTGGGCTCTGAGGGGCAGTCAGTGTTCCTTGTAAGGTGGGCTCCGAGGGGCAGTCAGTGCTCTTTGTAAGGTGGGCTCTGAGGGGCAGTCTGTTCTCTTTGTAAGGTGGGCTCCGAGGGGCAGTCAGTGTTCCTTGTAAGGTGGGATCCGAGGGGCAGTCAGTGCTCTTTGTAAGGTGGGCTCTGAGGGGCAGTCTGTTCTCTTTGTAAGGTGGGCTCCGAGGGGCAGTCAGTGTTCCTTGTAAGGTGGGCTCCGAGGGGCAGTCAGTGCTCTTTGTAAGGTGGGCTCTGAGGGGCAGTCTGTTCTCTTTGTAAGGTGGGCTCCGAGGGGCAGTCAGTGTTCCTTGTAAGGTGGGCTCTGAGGGGCAGTCAGTGTTCCTTGTAAGGTGGGCTCCGAGGGGCAGTCTGTTCTCTTTGTAAGGTGGGCTCCGGAGGGAAGTCAGTGCTCTTTGTAAGGTGGGCTCCGCAGGGCAGTCAGTGCTCTTTGTAAGGTGGGCTCTGAGGGGCAGTCTGTTCTCTTTGTAAGGTGGGCTCCGAGGGGCAGTCAGTGTTCCTTGTAAGGTGGGCTCCGAGGGGCAGCCTGTTCTCTTTGTAAGGTGGGCTCCGAGGGGCAGTCTGTTCTCTTTGTAAGGTGGGCTCCGAGGGGCAGTCAGTGCTCTTTGTAAGGTGGGCTCTGAAGGGCAGTCAGTGTTCCTTGTAAGGTGGGCTCCGAGGGGCAGTCTGTTCTCTTTGTAAGGTGGGCTCCGAGGGGCAGTCTGTTCTCTTTGTAAGGTGGGCTCTGAAGGGCAGTCTGTTCTCTTTGTAAGGTGGGCTCCGAGGGGCAGTCAGTGCTCTTTGTAAGGTGGGCTCTGAAGGGCAGTCAGTGTTTGTTGGACAGGCCACACGAAGGGCTTGCTCCCTCCCCGCACGACAGGGCCCGAGCTCCGGCCCACCAGGTATAACCCACGAAAAGCACCCGTACCCCGTCTCCCGACGGATCTTCTGCCCTCGGACCTCTACTCATCACGAGGCCCAGCCCCACCGGCTTCCCCGGCCGGTTCAAGCCGCCATCTTGGGCCCTGCACCACGAGGCCGCGTGGCCTCGCCCCGACCCTAACCCCGGGCCTGACCGGCCCCGACATCCCGGCACCACCATCCACCCAGGAGGTGAGCGGACCACTTGGCAGGTCAATGGGAGGACGCAGTGTCAAGAGCTCTTCCCCCGCCAGGTGTCGATCGCCCCCAGCTCCCCCAGGCGCTGGCTCCACCCCCTGCTGGGTGTCTGGACACCTTCATCCCGGGCCCTCCGACCTCCAAGTGCGAGGGTCCGGACATCAAAGAGCGCCTGCCCTATAACTGGGGCAACTCCGGAGCAGGAAGGCAGTTGTATCCTGGAGTCGAGAGACACCGAGAGAACTCAGCCTTGACGGACTACTGGCGCTGCCGTAGCCCGCTCTTGTGAACCATCGTCCTGCCTGCTGGCGCTGCCGCGGCCTTCTACAACATCCATCCTCGTCGGGACCTGCTGGCGCTGCCGCGGCCCGTTGTAACGACCATCCTCGTCGGGACCTGCTGGCGCTGCCGCGGCCCGTTGTAACGACCACCCTCACCGGGACCTGCTGGCGCCGCCGCGGACCGTACATCGACCATCGTTCCGGGACCTGCTGGCGCTGCCGCGGCCCGCACCAACTAAGCTCGAGGATTGTGAGCTAATCATCATCTCATCCACACTACCTGACTGGTATACAGACTGTCCCGCTACCCCTTACCCTGCTTTGAGAGACTTGAATCGAGGGGACCCCGGAGTCCAGACCTCCTTGTACCATTCGACCGTACCATAAGAAGTGCTTATAAAGAACACTGAACCTTATCCTTGTGTGGTATCTGTCTGTGGGGGGGAAGTTACTTATCTGTACGATCGCTGGAGACGGCTCTCCCCGGAGACCTCTCCTCCTGACCCCGGCCGACCCTCCAGGTCCGTCTATCCTTTCTAACATTGGTGGCCAGCGGCGCGATCCGAATCAACGCGTAATCGTACAGAGAGTAGCTCACCCCACGACAACAACACGATGTCAGCCAAAGATAGCAACTCCACCGAGAAATTCCAAATGGAGAAATTAGAAGAATACAACCACCGCGAACTGAGACAATTCTGCATAGAACTTGGCATTGCTACCACCGGCCTGAGTACCAAAGAGGATCTAAAGCACGCACTAGAGTCGTGGGCAGAAACTGGGGTCGCCGGACCCTCCGACCAAAGCAGCATCACACCAGAGGGGAACGCCACGGCTCCCGAGGAGCGGGGAACGGGCCTCTCGCAGGAGGAGATCCGAGAAAGAGAAAGAACCAGATTGCACGAGTTGGAAATGGCACGACTCAAGATGGATGGGGAACTCAAGTTAGCTGAACAGAAACTCAACCTCGAGCACATGCGGCTCCGAGATGAACGAGAAGAGAAGCAGAGACAGAGAGAGCTGGAGGAGAAAAAAATAACGCTCGAGCACGAGCGCAAACTGGCGGAAATAGAACTTCGGAAACAGAATAAAGAACTGGGGGTGCCTGAGCGACCACACACCCCGGGGCCAATCGAGAAAAAAGTCCACATCCCCAAGGATGTTGTCCGCGAGTATGTCCGAGAAGACGACATACAACAGTGGTTTAAAGCCTACGAGATCGCCATGACCTCCCACCGGATCGACCGGAGTGATTGGGGAGCCGGACTCTGGGGGAGGTTTATCAACGAGGGGCGCGATGCCCTACTGCAGCTCCCAGATCACCAAATGTCGTCCTACGACCACATGAAGGCTGCCCTCCTCACCCGCTACGGCCTCACACCCGAGATGTACCGCCAGAGGTTCAGAGATTGCACCCGGATCCCAGGTACAACTTGGGAAGAAATACGTGAACTATTTCAGCCGTGCCTTCGAGGGTTGGATAAAGGGGAGCCAGGTCACCACCTACGAACAACTCTTTAACCTGATGGTATGGGAGCACCTGTCAAACAACTGCTTCGTCGAGCTCAGGCAACACCTCCTCGACAGTAAGCTGACTGACCCCCGGCAGCTCGCCGCCGAAGCTGACCGATGGGAAAGCACCCGAGTGGGCCGGAGGGGGCCACACGAACAGAACAGAAACAACCAAGGCCAGCACCGTCCTCGGGGAGGAGGAGGGGGCCAGGGGCGAGGGAGAGACGCCTTGCCCGCAACACCCGTGGCCAGCACCCCGGCTCCGGCCGGTCGGGGCAACCCCCCGTGGCGTCCTGGGGTCCGAGCCAACGTCACGTGCCACCGATGCCAGCGAGTCGGCCACTACGCCAATGACCCGAGCTGCCCGCAGAACCAAACACCCAAGCCCCGCCAGGTAGCTGCCGCCGCCCTGGGGGAAGAGCGATCATTGGAGGAACCAGAGGAGTATGAGCCGGCCCAGCAAGAGTGGGAACCGGCCGCCATGGTCCTGGCGTGCTTAGGGGGAAGAGACATGGTCCCGCGGGCTCCCCTACCCGCTAACACCAGGAAATATGGGCAGTGGGTGACCATTAATGGACAGCGAGCCGAGGCCTTGCGTGACACAGGCGCCAGTGTGACGGCCGTCCGCTGTCACCTGGTGAAGCCCGAGCAGATCCTGCCGAACATTCTCTGCCCCGTCCGCTCGGCAGACAACTCTGAAAGTCTGTGCCAAATGGCCTGCGTTCCATTCGAATGGGGAGGGGTCTCCGGCCTGTTGAAGGTGACGGTCCGGGACGATGCCCCCGTGGACTGCCTCCTGGGAAATGACCTCGAGAGTTCCCCGTGGGCCACCGTCGAGAGAAGAGAGCACCTGGGGATGCTGGGCCTCCCGGACTGGGCCTGCATAACCACCCGGTCCATGGCCGCCCGTGCCGTCCCTCGATCAGAAGAACCAGAATGGCCAGCACCTCCGCCCCCAGTCGCCCCAGTAGAAGACACCGACGAGGCCAGCCTCCCAGACCCGACGGCCGAAGGGGACGCGCAACCCCAGGACCTTCCTGACCTGGCTCAGTGGCGTCAAGAGGGGGGGCCCACCCAAGCACAGTTCCGCCAGGAACAAAAGACCTGTCCCTCCCTCGAGGGACTCCGCCAACAAACCAGCGCCCAGAACGCAGGGGACTCCACCGGAACTCACTGGGTCTACTGGGATAACGACCTGCTATACAGCGAGCAAAGAATCGCCGAGCTGGGGGCCGGTCGAGTACTGGTGGTACCTCTCCGCTTCAGAGACTTTCTGCTCAACCTGGCCCACGATGTCCCCCTGGCTGGACACCTGGGCCAAGATAAAACGTACAACCGCCTAGTGACCCACTTTTTCTGGCCGAAGATGAGGAATGACGTCCTGAACCACTGCCGATCTTGCCCCACATGCCAAGCCAGCGGGAAGAGTGGTCGGAAGCTGAAAGCCCCTCTGCAACCCTTCCCTGTGGTCACCACCCCGTTCGAGAGGGTGGGGATAGACATCGTGGGGCCTCTGGACCCCCGCACGGCACAAGGACACAGGTTCATCTTAGTACTGGTGGACCATGCCACCCGCTACCCCGAGGCGGTGCCCCTACGGACCGTGACAGCTCCGGTGGTTGGCCGGGCCCTAATGGGGATCTTCTCCCGGGTAGGCTTCCCCCGAGAAGTCGTCAGCGACCGAGGCACGAACTTTATATCCAAATACATGAAGTCCCTCTGGCAACAATGCGGGGTCACCTACAGATTCACGACCCCCTATCACCCCCAAGGGAACGGACTAGTGGAGCGTTTTAACCGCAGCCTCAAGGGGATGATTGGGGGATTGGAAGAGCCCCTCCGTCGCCAGTGGGATGTACTACTCCCGTGCCTCCTCTTCGCCTACCGCGAAGTTCCCCAGAAGTCCCTCGGTTTTAGCCCTTTCGAACTCCTGTACGGGCACCCTGTGCGAGGGCCCCTCAGCCTAGTAAAAGAAGGTTGGGAGATGGCCCCCCTAAAGACCCCTCCAGACGTCTTCAAATACCTCCTGGCCCTACGCAATCAGACCCGGCGCTTCAGAGAGATGGCCAAGGCGAACCTCGAGGCCAGCCAGGAGGACATGAAGAGGTGGTATGATCACAATGCCTCCTCCGTTGAGTTCGAGCCTGGACAACAAGTATGGGTGATGTCCCCCACCGAACCATGTGCCTTGCAGGATAAGTGGACGGGGCCCTTCAAAGTGGTCGAGCGCAAAAGCCCCGTCACTTACCTCATCGACCTGGGGACCTCCCGGAACCCCCTTCGGGTCCTCCACACCAACCGACTCAAACCACACTTTGTGCGCTCAGAACTCAGCCTCCTGATGGCTACGGACAGTGGGGCAGAGGAAGACTCCGAACCCCTCCCGGATCTTCTGAAGACTCAGGAGAATGACGGCTCCGTGGACGGGGTCCGGCTCTCTGACACCCTCACTTCGGAGCAACGCCAGGGCTGCCGGAACCTCCTACTGCAGTTCGCTACCCTGTTCTCCCTCACCCCCGGGGTCACCCCTTGGTGTTCGCACGACGTGGACACCGGGGACAGTCCCCCTGTCCGACACCGGGCCTACCGCGTACCAGATCGGTTACGGGCCTGCATACAGGAGGAGGTGGCCAAGATGCTCACAATCGGGGTCATCGAGCCCTCGGACAGTCCCTGGGCCAGTCCGGTTGTATTGGTCCCCAAAGCCGCTGCCCCCGGCACCGCACCTGAACTGAGATTCTGCGTCGACTACCGGGGCTTGAACGCTGTCACCCGGACCGACGCTCATCCGATCCCCCGAGCAGACGAGCTGATCGACCGGCTGGGGGCCGCCCGCTACCTCAGTATCTTCGACCTAACAGCGGGCTACTGGCAGATCGGCCTCACACCCAGGGCTCAGGAACGGTCAGCCTTCTCTACCCCCGATGGCCACTACCAATTCAAGGTCATGCCCTTCGGCATGAAGAATGCCCCCGCCACGTTTCAACGCCTCGTGAACCAGGTCTTGGCGGGGCTCGAAGAGTTCAGCGCTGCCTACCTGGACGATATCGCTGTGTACAGCCACCACTGGCCCGACCACCTCCGTCACCTCCAAGAGGTCCTACAGGCCCTCCAGCGGGCCGGCCTCACAATTAAGGCCGGCAAGTGCCAAATTGGCCAAGGGTCTGTGACCTACCTTGGGCACCAAGTGGGAAGCGGGCTGGTGGCCCCGCTACAACTTAAGATTGCTGCCATCCAGTCCTGGCAGCCCCCCGTCACCCAGACCGAGGTCCGAGCCTTCTTGGGGATCACCGGCTACTACCGGCGGTTCGTGAAAGACTACGGCAGCATCGTGGGGCCCCTCACGGGTCTCACGTCCAAGAACCAGCCGAAGCGGATTAACTGGACCCCCGATTGTCAAGCGGCCTTCGAGAAGCTGAAGGCCGCTCTATGCACCGCCCCTGTGCTCCAGGCCCCCGATTACAGTCGGGAATTCATGGTACAGACCGACGCCTCCGACCACGGCATCGGAGCCGTCCTTTCTCAGTTAAACCCCGAAGGTCATGACCAGCCGGTGGCCTTCATCAGTCGACGTCTCCTGGCCCGAGAACAGCGCTGGAGCACCATCGAGAGGGAGGCCTTCGCAGTGGTGTGGGCCCTCAAAAAGCTCCGGCCCTATCTCTTCGGTACCCACTTCCGGGTACAAACCGACCATCGACCCCTGCAGTGGCTGATGCAGATGCGGGGGGAGAACCCAAAGCTCTTGCGCTGTCCATTTCCCTGCAGGGAATGGACTTCACTGTGGAGCACCGACCAGGCCAAGACCACGCCAACGCGGATGGCCTGTCCCGCTTTTTCCGCCTCGACGAAGAGAGTCCCCAAGGAGATGGGTGACTCTCCCCGTCTTCAGCTGGGGGGGACGCATGTTGGACAGGCCACACGAAGGGCTTGCTCCCTCCCCGCACGACAGGGCCCGAGCTCCGGCCCACCAGGTATAACCCACGAAAAGCACCCGTACCCCGTCTCCCGACGGATCTTCTGCCCTCGGACCTCTACTCATCACGAGGCCCAGCCCCACCGGCTTCCCCGGCCGGTTCAAGCCGCCATCTTGGGCCCTGCACCACGAGGCCGCGTGGCCTCGCCCCGACCCTAACCCCGGGCCTGACCGGCCCCGACATCCCGGCACCACCATCCACCCAGGAGGTGAGCGGACCACTTGGCAGGTCAATGGGAGGACGCAGTGTCAAGAGCTCTTCCCCCGCCAGGTGTCGATCGCCCCCAGCTCCCCCAGGCGCTGGCTCCACCCCCTGCTGGGTGTCTGGACACCTTCATCCCGGGCCCTCCGACCTCCAAGTGCGAGGGTCCGGACATCAAAGAGCGCCTGCCCTATAACTGGGGCAACTCCGGAGCAGGAAGGCAGTTGTATCCTGGAGTCGAGAGACACCGAGAGAACTCAGCCTTGACGGACTACTGGCGCTGCCGTAGCCCGCTCTTGTGAACCATCGTCCTGCCTGCTGGCGCTGCCGCGGCCTTCTACAACATCCATCCTCGTCGGGACCTGCTGGCGCTGCCGCGGCCCGTTGTAACGACCATCCTCGTCGGGACCTGCTGGCGCTGCCGCGGCCCGTTGTAACGACCACCCTCACCGGGACCTGCTGGCGCCGCCGCGGACCGTACATCGACCATCGTTCCGGGACCTGCTGGCGCTGCCGCGGCCCGCACCAACTAAGCTCGAGGATTGTGAGCTAATCATCATCTCATCCACACTACCTGACTGGTATACAGACTGTCCCGCTACCCCTTACCCTGCTTTGAGAGACTTGAATCGAGGGGACCCCGGAGTCCAGACCTCCTTGTACCATTCGACCGTACCATAAGAAGTGCTTATAAAGAACACTGAACCTTATCCTTGTGTGGTATCTGTCTGTGGGGGGGAAGTTACTTATCTGTACGATCGCTGGAGACGGCTCTCCCCGGAGACCTCTCCTCCTGACCCCGGCCGACCCTCCAGGTCCGTCTATCCTTTCTAACAGTGTTCCTTGTAAGGTGGGCTCTGAGGGGCAGTCAGTGTTCCTTGTAAGGTGGGCTCCGAGGGGCAGTCTGTTCTCTTTGTAAGGTGGGCTCTGAGGGGCAATCTGTTCTCTTTGTAAGGTGGGCTCTGAGGGGCAGTCAGTGTTCCTTGTAAGGTGGGCTCTGAGAGGCAGTCAGTGTTCCTTGTAAGGTGGGCTCTGAGGGGCAGTCAGTGTTCTTTGCAATGTGGGCTCCGAGGGGCAGTCTGTTCTCTTTGTAAGGTGGGCTCTGAGGGGCAGTCAGTGTTCTTTGCAATGTGGGCTCCGAGGGGCAGTCAGTGTTCTTTGTAAGATGGACTATGAAGGGCAGTCAGTGTTCTTTGTACGGTGGGCTCCGAGGGGCAGTCAGTGTTCTTTGTAAGGTGGGCTCTGGAGGGCAGTCAGTGTTCCTTGTAAGGTGGGCTCCGAGGGGCAGTCAGTGTTCTTTGTAAGGTGGGCTCTGAAGGGCAGTCAGTGTTCCTTGTAAGGTGGGCTCCGAGGGGCAGTCAGTGTTCTTTGCAATGCGGGCTCCGAGGGGCAGTCAGTGTTCCTTGTAAGGTGGGCTCTGGAGGGCAGTCAGTGCTCTTTGTAAGGTGGGCTCTGAGGGGCAGTCAGTGTTCCTTGTAAGGTGGGCTCCGAGGGGCAGTCAGTGCTCTTTGTAAGGTGGGCTCTGAGGGGCAGTCTGTTCTCTTTGTAAGGTGGGCTCCGAGGGGCAGTCAGTGTTCCTTGTAAGGTGGGCTCCGAGGGGCAGTCAGTGCTCTTTGTAAGGTGGGCTCTGAGGGGCAGTCTGTTCTCTTTGTAAGGTGGGCTCCGAGGGGCAGTCAGTGTTCCTTGTAAGGTGGGCTCCGAGGGGCAGTCTGTTCTCTTTGTAAGGTGGGCTCCGAGGGGCAGTATGTTCTCTTTGTAATGTGGGCAATGAGGGGCAGTCAGTGCTCTTTGTAAGGTGGGCAATGAAGGGCAGTCAGTGTTCTTTGTAAGGTGGGCTCCGAGGGGCAGTCTGTTCTCTTTGTAAGGTGGGCTCCGAGGGGCAGTCAGTGCTCTTTGTAAGGTGGGCTCCGAGGGGCAGTCAGTGCTCTTTGTAAGGTGGGCTCTGAGGGGCAGTCAGTGTTCTTTGTAAGGTGGGCTCCGAGGGGCAGTCTGTTCTCTTTGTAAGGTGGGCTCCGAGGGGCAGTCAGTGCTCTTTGTAAGGTGGGCTCCGAGGGGCAGTCAGTGCTCTTTGTAAGGTGGGCTCCGAGGGGCAGTCTGTTCTCTTTGTAAGGTGGGCTCCGAGGGGCAGTCAGTGTTCCTTGTAAGGTGGGCTCCGAGGGGCAGTCTGTTCTCTTTGTAAGGTGGGCTCCGAGGGGCAGTATGTTCTCTTTGTAAGGTGGGCTCTGAGGGGCAGTCAGTGCTCTTTGTAAGGTGGGCTCCGAGGGGCAGTCAGTGCTCTTTGTAAGGTGGGCTCCGAGGGGCAGTCAGTGCTCTTTGTAAGGTGGGCTCCGAGGGGCAGTCAGTGCTCTTTGTAAGGTGGGCTCCGAGGGGCAGTCTGTTCTCTTTGTAAGGTGGGCTCCGAGGGGCAGTCTGTGCTCTTTGTAAGGGGAGTTCTGAGGGGCAGTCAGTGCTCTTTGTTAGGTGGGCTCTGAGGGGCAGTCAGTGCTCTTTGTAAAGGCGGCCTCAGGGGGCCAGTCGGTGCCCTGTGTAAAGCAGCCTGTGAAGGGACAGTAAGTGCTACGGAGCTGACTAGTTTTTCGTTGCATGCTGGGATTTGTAGTCCCGTGTAACCCGGTATAAGAGCAGGTCTCCCAGTCCCAGAAGTAAAAGAGAATTCCCGGAGCAGACGAGCCTCTCTGACGTGGAGGCGGGACCCCGAGTCTGGTGAAAATAAATATGAAATCCTGTGGCCTCGGCAGCCCTGCTCCCCCGTATTCACCCCATCTGCCAATGTCTCGTCCTCTCTCTCGCGTCTCCCTCTCGCACGTCTCCCCTTCCCTCCTCTCTCCCCATCTCTCCTCCTTGCTCGCATCTCTTTCTCTGCTCCCGCCCTTTCCCATCACTCTCGTACCTCCTCCTCCTCTGTACCCTTTCACCCCTTCCCTCTCTCCCGTGTCTTCCTGTCGCACGTCTCCCCTTCCTTCTCCCACACCTCCCCTATGTCTCCCCTTTGCTCGCACCTCTCTGCCCCCTTGCTCCTGTACCTCCTCCTCCTCTGTACCTTTTACCCCTTTCCCCCTCTGTCTCCCCTCACCTCTCCCGTGCCCGTTCCCCCCCTCCCCCTCCCTGCTCCCGTACCCCTATCACCCCCCCTCTTCCTCCCTCTCCCCTCTCTCCGGTGCCTCCTCCCTGCTCGCTCCTCCCCCTTGCTCCCCCCTCTTCCCCCCTTGCGCCCCTCTCCCCCATGTTCCCCTGCCCCCCTTACCTCCAGGAGGTGGGGGATCCCCGTCCTGCTCAGATAGTCCTTTGCCTCCGCGCTGTCCATGCTGCAGTAAGGTACGGGGGGCGGTGTGTCCTGTCCCCAGCCTCGGAGCCAGAGGGGCTGGGATGGGAGGGGGACAAGGGGAGGGACCACCCCTCTAGTACAGAGAGAGGCAGCGATCGAAACGACTGCGACAAGCCCACACCCCCCCGTACCCCACCTTCATCTTGCCCGATCTGTACCCCGCATTCATCCTGCCCCTACCTGCACCCCATCTTCATCCTACACCTGTACCCCACCTTCATGTGCCCACGTACCCCATCTTCATCCTACACCCGTACCCCACCTTCATGTGCCCCCCGTACCCCATCTTCATCCTACCCCCACCTGTGCCCCACCTTCATTCTTTCCGACCTGTACCACACCTTCCTAATCCCCCCACTTGTACCCCACCATCATCCTGACCTAACCTACACCCTGCCCCCACTTGTACCTCGCCTTCATCCTGCCTCCCATGTGCCCCACCTTCATCTGCCCCCACCTGTGCCCCAACTTCATCCTGACCCCACCTGTACCCGAACTTCATCCTGACCCCACCTGTACCCTGCCTTCATCCTGCCCCCACCTGTACCCATCCTTCACTGACCCCACCTGTACCCCACCTTCACCCTGGCTCCACCTGTACCCATTTTCATTCTGCCTCCCCCTGTACCCCACCTTCATCATGCCCCTTATACCCCACCTTCATCCTGACCCCACCTGTACCCTGACTTAATCCTGCCCCCACCTGTACCCCACCTTAATCCCTCCCGACCTGTACCCCGCCTTCATCTTGCCCCAGCTGTCCCACCTTCATTGTGCCTCCCCTTGTACCCACCTTAATCCTGCCTCATCTGTACCCCACCTTCCACCTGTTTCCCCCTCTGCCTCCACCTTCATTGTGTCTCCGCCTGTGCCCCACCTTCATCTGCCCCACCTGTACCCCACATACATCCTGCCCCCCCTCTGCCCCACCTTCATTGTGCCTCCCCCTGTACCCCACCTTCACTGTGCCTCCCCCGTACCCCACTTTCACCTTTCCTCCCTCTGTACCCTACCTTCATCATGCCTCCCTCTGTACCTCAAATGTTCCCCTGCACCCCTCTTTTTATCTGCCGTTCCTAAATGACAAAAATCCAATAAAGGGAACCGGCGATATGGGTTGTTGAAGTTTTAAGCATGAATTGCGCCAAGAAGCCTACTGTGCCGATGACAAGCACTGGTCATTGCAGACCCGGATGTAGGTGCAATTTGACACTGACCGTGATGGAGAGCGGGTCGGATACACCAACCAGTTCCGTCTTGGGCAAAGATGTTAACTTACCTTCTGACTTTAGTCATTTAGGTGCGCTTTTAAAGACCCCAGACCTCAGGGAAGGCACTCAGAGACTCACATGGCATGAGGCAGAGGGCAAACGGCAGTCTGAATCCAGATCCATCCTGAGGACGCACATTGTTGGGGTAAAAGTTCCCAGGGCTAACCCTACCCACTTTGGACGTTAGCACGATGGAGAAAGGCTCCTACCACACCACACTTGGGCTCTAAAGGCTGTGTGTGTGTGGAGGGGACTGACCTAATCTTAATGTCCTCCCACATCGACACTAAAACCCAATTTTGGGCAGCCGTTCTACCCACAATAATCCCAGAGGCAGATGTCTGATAGAACAAAGTAGGGTTTTCAAGCAACCAGAGAGTGGAGAGAAAAGAAAGATTTTGACATTTTGTTTCCTCTCCTTTCAAATGTGCCCCTAGTGGTAGTGTGCCCCTAGTGGTGTATATAAATCCAGCAGACGTATCAAGCCGAATTTGACACTGTGATATCAAAAACAGGCACACTGTGAGTGCAGCCTGCCTTACTGAGGGGGCAAAGAGAGGGCCCTGCCCATGTGCTAGCCAACATGTGCCTGTGATTGGGGAGGCCTATCTGAAGTTAATCCAGTTCCCACTGGTCATCTTATCAAGGGAACAACTACACCTTTCCACGCCCAGTCATTTCGTATCTATTCTGTGATCAGTCATCACACTTCTTCAAATGCTAGTGACTGGTTAGCAAAAGTGGGAGAACAAATTCAAATGTAGCCTCCAGAAACTTCAAGCAGGGAAAAGGTAACTTTCTTAAAGTTACTTTCCCTAAATATTTATTAAAGATCTGACTACACTATAAATCCGTCTTAGGGGTAGGTTATTAATATTTAAAAGAGAGATTTTTCTGAATTTTTAAAAGGCTTTATTTTGACAGGTTGAATTACAGTTTTTGCACTGCTACAGCCAGGCTACAACGGTAGGCCTGAGGCCATGTGTGCACTGCCACTGGAGTGGGCGGCACAACAGGTGCTGCAGTTCATGAGTGCCATTTAACTTAGATGCCCTGGACATGTTTTATATCATATGCTGGGGCTTTAAATATACTCATTAGGAATATGCCAATTTGACTATGTTTAAAAGAGGAAAACCAAAGGGGATGATGGACGGAGTGTTGAACCTTGCAAGCACTCACCCCCAGTCAACTGATCTGGGTTTAATCCATCATAATTCTTTAGCTCACTCCACCACCCCAGTTCAGACATGGCCATATGCAAATCAGTCTGACCCTGTGCCTCATGGGAACAGTCCAGCCCAAACTGCCAAGCCATGTCTTCCCTGGACCGGAAACAAGCATCCTGATTTTGCTTTGTTCGCCCTAAGTTGGCAGGGTATGCCCAGACGTGAGTCCCTTGCTCACTTTGCCACTGGATTCAAGCTAGCCTGGCTGATGACAGCTGATTAGCCAGAAACCGGTCCCAGGATGCTTGTTTCCGGTTTAGGGAAGACATGGCTTGGCAGTTTGGGCTGGACTGTTCCCATAAGGCACAGGGTCAGACTGATTTGCATATGGCCATGTCTGAACTGGGGTGGCGGAGTGAGCTAAAAAATGATGATGGATTGAACCCAGATAAGTTGACTGGGGGTGAGATCTTGCAATGTTCAATACTCCGTCCATCATCCCCTATGGTTTTGCTTTGTTCGCCCTAAGTTGGCAGGGTATGGCCAGACATGGGTCCCTTGCTTACTTTGCCACTGGATTGAAGCTAGCCTGGCTGATGACAGCTGATTAGCCAGAAACCGGTCTCAGGATGCTTGTTTCCGATCCAGGGAAGACATGGCTTGGAAATGTGGGCTGGACTGTTCCCATGAGGCACAGGGTCAGACTGATTTGCATATGGCCATGTCTGAACTGGGGTGGCGGAGTGAGCTAAAGAATGATGATGGATTAAACCCAGACCAGTTGACTGGGGTTGAGTGCTTGCAATGTTCAACACTCCGTCCATCATTTCCTTTGGTTTTTGCTTTGTTCGCCATAAGTTGGCAGGGTATGCCCAGACGTGGGTCCCTTGCTCACTTTGCCACTGGATTCAAGCAAGCCTGGCTGAAGACGGCTGAAATGCCAGAAACCGGTCCCAGGATGCTTGGTTCCGGTCCAGGGAAGACATGGCTTGGCAGTTCAGCCTGGACTGTTCCCATGAGGCACAGGGTCAGACTGATTTGCATATGGCCATGTCTGAACTGGGTTGCGGAGTGGGCTAAAGAACGGTGATGGATTAAACCCAGATCTGTTGACTGGGGGTGAGTGCTTGCAATGTTCAACACTCCGTCCATCATCCCCTTTGGTTTTGCTATGTTTAAAAGAGGATCTCATGCAATTTCCCCCTTGCTAGCAGGGTTAAAGTCTACAGAGTTCTGAAGCCAGCAAAAATATAGGGTGCAGCTAAGGTGAAAAATCCAGGTTGAACACTCAGAATAAAATAATGGTCAACAACATGTATGCAGGAGTACATTGTGCCATTTACTATCATTATCGTGGGAGGGAAGGGCCATCATGACTTTTTTGGGGCTTCACCTCTTGCAAGTCGTGGCTCCTCCCCTCACTGAACAATAGTAATAAATAGCATATTGTACTCTGCACATATCTGTTTATATATATTCACCACAAAGTTCCGAAATGAACATGGAGCACTCAGCGGGGTATAAGGCATACCATTTATATTTCCGACCACACCAGTAGACGCGTTTCAGCAAACTGCCTTTATCAATACTGGTTCCCAAGTCGGGTCACATGATCGCTGTTTCACATATGCACGCATTCACTCCTATTGGATCGCAAGTTGTTTGCTATGGAGACGTGTTGTCCTGTCTCCATTTGCTTCACATACCCGGCGTGTGGCCACCTTTGAATGTTCTCAGTTCGAATTATGGCCGTGTCTCTTAATCGATTGCAGCTTGGGTAGTCCTTATTCCTTAATGAAATCACCTCATGACTCAGTTTTGTAATCCGCTGGCTGTATTCACACATAGGAGCAATGTTGATTTTCATGCAGAAAATGGTATGTGTTCCCTTCGTTCCCGCAATAGCCTGGTCAGAGGAAATACCCGAAGGCGCTGGTTCTTGTAGCCACTGTCTTTACATTTTAAAATGTCTATTCTAATGGGGGGCGTTCCTCCGTGGCTGCGGTGGTTTCTTCTGACCATATATATATATATATATATATATATATATATATATATATATATATATATTATCTACTGGCGGTCGCCAGTAGATAGTTATAGTTAGGACCCTGTTTCCATAGGAAATCCGCAACATTCTATTTGGAATAACTTTGGCGCCGGTCGATGAATCCTCGCGAAATTTTCAAAATAGGTGGGGCGCTACGCTCCGCTCCTACCCTGAAAGTCTCGGGGGGATTCGTCAAGCGGGGGCTGAGAAAAAAGGGGGGACCCAAAACGCGTTTTTCCCATGCATTTTTCCATAGGACCTTTAGACACAGCTACAGCCCGAACGGCTGAACAGAGTTACTTGAAATTTGGCAGAGAGGTAGTCCTCAGGTCAAGGAAGTGCCTTTTGTAGGTCTGGTGTAAATCTGTTCAGTAGTTCCTGAGAAAATAGCATTTAAATCAATATATATATGTGGGCGGAGCCTAACCACACATCTCATCCTGAGATCTGATTGGCTGTCAGCACTTCATCCAAGAAGTGTTGGCAGCCATCTTGGGACCAATATACATGATAGCACCTCATTAAAAAGCATTGCAGTTAATAGAAGGTTTTAAGACTTTAGTTACATTATAAATCATTTGTTGATGGTACCATACTCATTTTAGGAATTGTGGTATGTTCTAAGGTGATTTCACCATGTGAAAAAGCCTTCTGCTGGGATATCATGATTGAGAGAAAAATATTTTCTCATGCTTTTCCCACAGAGGTTTGGAAGGTGATCTATAAGCTAAACTGAGAGCATATTTTCTGTAAATTCACATTATCTTTCTCAGTCATGTGAGAATGAAGTCTGACATTCTCAGTAAAACATGTACATCCAACAAGGGCAGAGACTGTCAGTTGATTCCTTTGTGTTCTACTGCAGCTTCCCAGAGTGTTCCAAAGAACAACTAGAGCGCTAACAGTCCTACTTATGATAAACGTATGGCACACCTGAAGCCATCTTGCTTGGATTAAAGTGGTAACTCTTAAAACATTTAATTTAAAAAGGAACAAAATGAGGTGGTTCATTTTTCCATAAAAAGTATGATTAGTGCTGCAGAAGGAAAAATTAGGGCACATTTTGAGTGACTTCTCAAATCCTGGCATGCAGACTGAAACATGCACTTTCAATACCAGCAGCAGTTTTCCCTGGTGAGCAGTAGCTATACTACAGTGATCTAATGAGCAAAAAGAGTGCTAACATTCTGATTTTATGGCAAATGTGTGACACATTTGAATGCCTTCTTGATGGAATCAAAGTAAAAAACTGAAAGTATTTCCTACTGAGGAGACTGCAGTAAATGAGGAAATTAGGAAACTTCATAACAAATAAGTCTCCCAAGATGGCCACCAGAGACAAAAGAGCCCAAATGTAGCCCAAATATCACCCAGATGTAGCCCAAGTATAGCCCAATGACAGAATGTCCAAGAATGTTCTTAAAAACAACTAGAGCACTTACTGTCTTCATTATGACAAAAGTATGGCACACCTGAAGCCATCTTGATTGGAATAAACTGGTAACACTTAAAACATTTAATTTAAAAAGGAACACAATGAGGGGGTTCATTTTGCCATAGAAATTATGATTAATGCTGAAGAAAGAAAATGAGGGCACATTTTGAGTGACTTCTCAAATCCTCTTCTATTTCATTAAAAAATTCTGACATGCAGACTGAAACATGCACTTTTAATACCAGGAGCAGACTTCCATGGTGAACAGTAGTTTTACTACAGTGATCTAATGAGCAACTAGAGTGCTAACATTCAGAATTCATGGCAAATGTGTGACATATCTGAATACCTTCATGATGGAATCAAAGTAAAAAACTGAAAGCATTTCCGACTGAGGAGACTGCAGTACATGAGGAAATTAGGAAACTTCATAACAAATAAATCTCCCAAGATGGCCACCGGAGACAAAAGAGCCCAAATGTAGCCCAAAATCACCCAGATATAGCCCAAATATAGCCCAATGACAGAAGTGTGCAAAACACTTATTATTTTGTGTTTTTGCAGTGTTATATAGTGCAGACTTGTCAGGTATTGGAGTGCTTTACATGAGCATTGGTTACATCACACAAGAACAAATTCATTTTGGTTGTAGACATGGGGAGACTAAGTGATTTGACCAGAATCACAGAATGTCGAGCTGAAGCAGAAACTTCAACCTGGTTCCCCAGTTGCAAAGTCTGCAGTTCTGGAAGTAACACCACATCCTCTCCCCTAAGTGCAACATTTAATCAAGTTGTCAACTAGATAAAAAAACATAAAGATAACAAATAATTTAAAAGTGCTTTGTCGCTATTTGAAAACTCAGAAAATATGTCCTTATTTTAGTCTTTTAGAGCACTAACCATAATTTTGATGCCAATAAGACCCTCTCATATATGTAATTTCTAAAGGAATGCTCTAGGTATTACAGTTTTGATTACATCAAGATGATGTCAGGCGTTCCACACTTTTGTAATAAATATAGAATGTTAGCAATCTAGTTGTTCATTAGGATACTGTTGAGAGGCAGAGGCCAGGGGCACGGACTCTGAAAATTGAAGGCAGGTAGGAGGGTGCAAAGGCAACAATTTAACCACACTGAGCAGGCAGGAAGGGCCGTGGAAGCACAACAGACTATGGAGGGCAGTGGAAAGGGGGGCAGGGGCAACAAACCAACAATACAGGACTTGCAAGAGAGGCTGTTGGAGGGAAGATCTATTACGGGTCAAGGAAGCTAGGGGCGGTCCCCAGAGCCCCGGGAGCCACCACAGAACTGAGCAGGAGAGTGAGTCAGGGACAAAAGGGGCACCTTAATTTGAGCCGGGGTGCCTAGGAACGCTTGCTCCAAAAATGAAGAAAACAGACATATGAGACATGGAATTGGAGGCAGAATACAATGGCAGTTTAATGAGAAGATGCAACTTCAAAGAAACCGCAGAATAGAGACATAAAGTACAAAATACAGAATCCAGATAATCATACAGCTGTCATGATATTCTCTGTATCTCAATTAATGGACTGACAGAGAGAGAGAGAAAACACATCTATAAATGCATCATGAGAAACAAGTTACACCAAGGAAAATGTTACCTAGGGACACTCACATTTACTCTTAGAGCAAGCATTCCTGCAATTACAATACAACATCTTTTAAATGCAAAAGTAAAGAGAACAATGGTTAAACATAACATGACATTTCATATAGGTAAAATAGAATAAGATACTTCAAGCAAAGCAGAGCAAGACATTTTAAGCAAAGGAAGACAAGAGCTCCCAGTTCTTGGGGAAAACCTGCACAGCCTGTTAACCTACATTCAGACGGCGAGGTTGTCCGTCGATATCTGTGGGTGCTCCCTTTTTATATCATTTTGTGGGCTCCTTTGCACGCTACATCTACCTACGTATGCTACCCAAAAGCTTCGTCTGCAGATTTTACCAGACATTTCGTCATTTACCCACTTAATGCTGACAATGTACTGGGTGAAAAGGTCAGTCTCTCAGGCCAATCGCTTATCGTAAGTTCCATAGAGCAAGCAGAAAATAATGGGTATTGTACAGGAATTCAATATATTCATGTATAAAATCTCCTCAGTTCTCCTAACTTGACGCTCTGCGGTTGCCACTTCCTTAAAAGCGGGAAACCTGCCCAGGAAGCAAGTACCAGTCCAGGATGCAGCCTACTGTATGTCGACAGCTTCAGGGGGATGTTGAACTTTGATACCGAGCACGGAGCACTCGGGTAGGGTGGGGGCTACTAGTTTGGAGCAGAAGGCCTCGCAGACCTGCCTTCAGACTGCTATACACTAAAATTGCAGAGCTATGGTCAATTTAACAAAGAGGCCTACATATTGAACAGAAGGGCCTACACAGGGGTTTTATGCTGGCTGAGTGGTAAGGATGTCTCAGGATAATTATATAGCAACACAGGACCCGCTGGTCAATTTAATACGGCCTACAAATGCGGCTGGCAGGGCAAGGACAAGGGTCTCATACTTCAGGTGTGGACAGAACGGGCCAGGGGCCCCCTGTGATACAAAATCTACCCTCCTTCAAGGCTGTGGCAATGTAATAGACCATTGTGGGCAGAAGGAAGAGGCAATGGTAGTACAACCATACATGCCAACAGACCCGATTCAGCCAGGAAACGTCCAATGTTTTTAAGCTCAAATGGGCTTTATTTGATCTGTCTCCTGTCTACAATATCCTCTTTTTCAATGTAACTCAAAGGGGAAAATCAATACCCCAGTTTTTTTTCAAAATCTCCCTCTTACCAAGTTCAAAATGTTCGCACGTATGGTACATTGGATCATGGAAGGAAATGGGATAGGGACATGGACTTGGATAACAGAGGACAGGAGAGACATGGAGAGGTGCACCAAACTGACCCTGCAGGGCAGGCATCAGGGTTTGCAGCAGCACAATACACCACACAGGGCATGCAGGACAGGAGTGCAGCACAACAATCCATAGAAAGCAAGAGGGAGGGGACAGGACCATGCACATGGACAACAGAGAACAGAGGGGCAAGAGGCAATGGTAGCTAGCTGACCATAATGGACAGACAGGAGAGAAGGCTGCAGCATAACAGACCATAAAGGGCAGGAGGGACGGATCAGGGGCATTACAATGGAACAGACAAGCCAGGAGGGAGGGAGTAGGGGTCTGCACATGTAAACAGAGGGCTGGGGGCAAGGGGGCAGGGCAGGAGCAGCAAGATGGCCATGGAGGTCAGGCAGGATGGGCACTAGAAGCAAGACACAACATGAAGAGCAACAGTGAGACTGTGATGGCATACACACAGACCATGGAGGGAAGGTGGGAGGGGGTCAGGGGCAGCTAACTGACCACACAGGGAAGGTGGGAGGGGCCATGGCAGCACAGAAGACCATGCATGGCAAGTGGGAGGGTTAGTGGCAGCACAATGGCTATGATGGGCAAGAAGGAGGGTGCAGGGGCATGCACAAAGGACGATGGAGGATAGAAGGGAGGGTCAGGACCTGTGCACAGACAAGAAAGTTCAGGGGAAGGGGCCTCACAACAGACCACACAGGGCAGGCAGGAGGAGCAGTTGCAGCACAACAGACCAGGGAGGGCAGAAGGGTGTGGCAGTACAATGGACCATGTAGGACAGGAGGAAGAGGATAGAGGCATGGCATGTGGACAGGCAGGGTGGAGGTGGCAGGGACAGGTTACAGTCATCTGACAATGCTAGGCAGGTGGGAGGGGAGTGGCAGCTCAACAGAACACTCAGAGTAGATAGGAGTGGCAGGTCCATGGGACATGGTGGGCAAAAAGGATGGAGCAGGGGCATGCACAAAGACATCGGAGGGCAGGGGGAAGGAGAATAGGGGCAGCAAGCTAAGCACAGAGTTTAAGCAGGAGGTCAATGATGGGGCATAGAATTGGGCAATGGAGGGCAGGAGGAGTGGACTGGTACATCATACTAAATTGAGGGCAGTGGCAGCACATCAGACCATGCATGGCAGGAGGGAGGAGGCTAGTCCATGGATTCACACAACAGAGGATAGGGAGGAGGGGGATGGGGCAGCAAGCTAACTGTTCAGAGAAGGCGAGTATTAGAAACTTTATTGTTTTTAAAACATTTTGTCTGTGCAAACTACTTAAAATATGAACAAGTATGCAGCATAATCTCACTTTTATTCAGGAAGAAGAAGACGTTAGTGACTGTGACTCCGGGCTCACTTGGCAAAAACACCCCCTGACCCTCCACCCCCTATCGCAAAATGTAATGCCCGTGAAAAGGGTAGGTGAACACAGTGTTATATAGAAAATAGTCCTGAGAGCACGATTGAAAATGAAAACTAGATATAGTGTATGGTATAAACTATGCACCAAAAAGTGTGATATAAGATGAACCAGGCGTGAAATATAATATGCAATACATTGTGCGCAATGACAGATTCATTGGAGAGCGCGAGATAGCACAGGCACTAGCGCGTGCTATGCGATATGCGCCTTGGAGTGTAATATGCACAGGGCAGTGTTGTGTAACCTAACTAGTCTCTAAAGTTGTAATATAAAATATGTGCTGGGGAGAGTAACGTTGCATATGCACTGTGACAAAGATATGGATCCCAAATTGTAATATGTATGGCATAGCACTGTGCGTTATAACATAGGCATCGAGGAAGGCACGTTAGATGGGGCAATATAACCCGTGCGAAGACAAGTGTGGCATGACATTTTCACGGGGTGGTGTTACAGTGCACATGGGCTAGAGAGTGTCATAGCATATGCACTAGCTAGTGGAATACAATACAGAGGTGTGTGGCACTCGGCAGGCAATGGTGGGTGTAACACAGCATTGGGCTCTGTCAGGAGCGCGCTGTGACTCGCAAGTGATGTTCGTCCCCTTTCCAGAGAGTAAAATAAAAAGTATTACACATCCGGCAGTGGATGTGTGTTTTATTAACTGTGAGGGGGGTTTCTTGCATAGTTTTGGTCGAATTTTTGTCGAATCCCCTTTGAATGGCTTGGTGTGCATGTGTATTAAATGTGCCCGTCAATAGCTATCCATGTTTGTATAAATAAACGACAAGGGTGTCTACCGGGATTAGGCCAGTAGGGCATCATACATGTCAGAGCTTCACTAGTGGTGTAAATACATTCCACGTGGATTCATTGTATGCATTGTCGCCTTTTAATGAATATCACGCAAATCGTCATGGTGATAGGTACGTACGGTTTGTCCAGCATGTCCTAGGTGTGTCTATAAATATATATTTTTTAAAAATAATAAAAAACAGTGGCCGGCCCTGGGGATTGGGGTCAAAAAAATATAATTAGGAGACAGGCCCTGGGGGATGGGGTCATCAAGGCCAATAAATTAGAATAAGAAGGGGAACCACACAGCCCCCCTTCTTAAAAAAATAAAATAAATAAAAGACTGGCATCGTGCCGGAGGCCATGCCCCCTCCATGCAGCACTCTGCAAACGCGCCCCCAACAGGCATCTCCAGTATGCGCCAGGGAGCTGCGCTGCAGACAGGTGTTCTGAGGCCAAGCCCCTTTTTACACCTCTCTGCAACGCAGCTCTGTGGCGCTTACTGGAGGTACCTAGTGGTCTAGTGTGACCCTAGGGACCCTTAGGATTCAAGGGGACTTAATCTCTCAACTTAGAACAGCCACAGGGCGCGTTTACACAGTGGTGAAGGGAGGGGACGGGGCCTGAGGTGACGTGTGCAAACACGCACCATGGCACGTTTTAAATTGGGGATATAATTTCCCTTCAATACTGAGGGCCCCTGGGGGCTAACTAGCCCACCAAGTGCTTCCAGTAAGCGCCACTGAGCTGCATTGCAGAGAGGTGGTCCAGGCCGTGCCACTTTTTACACCTCTCTGCAACGCAGCTCTGTGGCACTTACTGGAGGTACCTAGTGGGCTAGTTGGACCCTAGGGACCCTCAGGACTCAAATGAACTTAATCTCCCAACTAAAAACGGACACAGGGCGTGTTTACACAATGGTGAAAGGAGGGGACGGGGCCTGAGTTAACGTGTGCAAAAACGCCCTGTGGCCTGTTTTAAGAGGTAGTTTTAATCCCCATGCCCTATTATATACTAGGGGCTTATAGAGGAGGTAAGGCTAATCACAGGGGGACCCCAACGCATAATGTTCCCTAGTGTATGTAGGTGTTTTCACTGTATTCTAAGTGTCTTTTAACATAGCACTGGCTCTAGGACTGGTTAGTCAGACTCAGTTACCACCAGTATCCGTCTGAAAAAGTTGAGGGTACAGGATGATTTTGCAACAAGGCTTCTTTCTGCTCTTCTTTTTGTTCTTTCTGCACGTTATCCTTCTTCCTGCACTTATCTTCGTATTTGAGGACTTCTGTTGCTTCTTTCTGCACTTCTTTTGTTTCTTTCTGTGCATTTTTTCTTCTTTCTTCACATGTCCTATCTCTGTAGGCATAGTTAGAAATTAGCATTTAAAAAACCTTTGAAATTAACAGAAAAAACCATAGGTTTCAGGCACGTTATAGTTAGGAATTAGCATTTAAAAAACCTCAGAAATTCACTGAAAAAACCATAGGTTTCAGGGGTGTTATAGTTAGCTGGACTTTTCACTTGTACAAAACCATTGAAATTCCCCCGTTATAGTTAGTTCAGCTAACTATAACTCGCGCGCCCGCAATGCACTGCTGATGACGTCACATATTACATCACTCATGACATGGTCAGTGACATCACTCATGACATCACTGATGACATCTCAAATGACATCACTGATGACATCACTGATGACATCATCCTTGTGATAGAGTGGCAGACCTCCTCTCACCCTAATATAACCTTTGATACACACATTCAAAAATAAAGACTAAAATTTTCAAAACAATGGACATACCAATACCAGTTACAACAACCTCTTCAGTAATTCTAAGATCCACATACACATCCACTCATTCACCAACAGTCCAATACAGTCACTCATACATGTACTCACTCATCATATGTACTCATACACCTATACATCCTGTTACACAATGCCACTCATCCATAGAGTTACTCACACACATAGTCACTCATGCTAATAAAGAATCAAACATACATTTACTTGCATATACAGTTATACACACACCACCACACTTACTTCTACGGAAACTTACACATACTTAGTCTTTTAAACAATCACTTATAGAAATACATACTTATTCATACAGGAACTCTTTCAATCTCTCACTCTCACATATACTCACATATATACACCAATAGTCACATATACTAGTTTAAAACATATGTAGTTACTCATAAAGACACTATTGAGACAGTCATTCACTCACTAACACACCCATACACACACTCATCCACCCATACAGTCCTGCACACATACTGTGTTCAACACATACAAACAGTGAGTCACTCATTCATGCACCTATGCACTACGTAATACCCCCACCGAACCATGCAGACACTCAGACTGATACTCAAAAAACCAACTAATAACCTATATAGACACCCATGTAGCTACTCACCAACCCATGCAGCCACTTATACACAAAGTGAGAGACTGATACATATATTTACATATTTAAACATTACTCACTAAGCCATGTATTCACTATGATACACTTAATCAGTCAGTTACACAATCAATTTTTCAAAAACAAATCATCCATTTAGACACTTATATACCCATTTATTCTTCCATCGACCTTGAGATATACATATATAAAACATATTTAATTTTCAGAATAACACACATTCACTGGATGATGTCATCAGTGATGTCATCAGTGATGTCATTTGAGATGTCATCAGTGATGTCATGAGTGATGTCACTGACCATGTCATGAGTGATGTAATATGTGACGTCATCAGCAGTGCATTGCGGGCGCGCGAGTTATAGTTAGCTGAACTAACTATAACGGGGGAATTTCAATGGTTTTGTACAAGTGAAAAGTCCAGCTAACTATAACACCCCTGAAACCTATGGTTTTTTCAGTGAATATATATATATATATATATCACTGAAAACACCACAGGTTTCAGGGACGTTATAGTTAGTTGGACTTTTCATTCGTACAAAACCAGAGAAATTCGGCCGTTATAGTTAGTTGAGCTAACTATAACTCGTGCCTCCGCAATGCACTGCTGATGACATCACATATTACATCACTCATGACATCTCAAAGGACTTTACTGATGACATCATCCAGTGACTGAGTGTTTTTAAACATTTTAAGAATGTTATATATAGATACGCAAAGGTGTATTGAAGAATGAGTGGGTGTATGAGTGTTTGAATGGATGATTTACTGGGTGCGTGACTGACTGTGTAAGTGAGTGATTAAACATGTCTTAGTGAATGCATTGGTGAATGACTAATCTGTGTGAATGTCTGTATCAGTCTGTCAGTTGGTGTGTAAGTGGTTGCATGGATTGGTTTGTAGTTACATGAGGGTCTATATGGGTTCATGATTGGTTGTCTGAGTACCTGTATGGGTGCCTGAGTGTCTTTGTTGGTGGGTGGAGAGGGGTGTGACTCCCTGTATGGATGTGTGAGTGGGTGACTAACTGGGTGTATGGGCTCATGAGCGCATCTGCGAGGGGCTGTATGGATGAGTGAGTGTGCATATGGCTGTGTTGGTTTAGTGAATGGATGGCTCAATGGTATATGTGTGAGTAACTACATATGTAAAAGACAGTATATGTGAGTGTTGGAGTATATACGTGACTATATGTGAGAGTGAGTGATTGTGAGATTGCATGAGCAGAACACCCCTGCGGCCTATGGAGTCCATTCTCCCGGGTTGCAAGTGTATCAGCCATTTGCGACATATAGAGTGGCATTATGCGACCGCGTACTGCCCAACTCTAAAATGGCTGAAAGTAACCCTATTGTGTTTGGTGTTAAACATGTTACCGGTGTGGGCATATGATTCCACCCCTCAGAAGCGAGCTTTGTTGGGTCTCAGGTGCTCCGGTACCAGCCTTCTAGTCCTGGGCAGCACAAAATGGTTGCTGCCGACCAGAGACACATTTCGGCCCTCCTGCTGCTGAGCCAAGCTCGAGCAGAGGAAGGTGGAACAATAGGCATCCTGTCACAGGGAGGTGTGACCACCTCCCAGACAGGATTTAGTGTTTTAGGGCTGGGTGGGCACGCTTGCCAGCGACTGAAAGTCTGCATATGGGGCACATTTGGTATCCCTGTGCATAGTCCAGTTCAAACCAGTCCCAGGAGCCGTTGGCTCCTGCTCTGGTGTGAAACTGGACAAAGGACATGGGAGTAACCTCCCCACTGTCCAGACCCTCACGTGGGAGGGTCCCCTGAATCTGTCGAAACCCTCTTCCGTCAGTACAAAAGGGCTTACCTGGCTGTAGGACACTAGATTCGACGTGGACAAGATTCTGAGCCAGAAACCACTGAACTTCGACTGTCTGGACACTCTGGACTTTGCTGGACTTCGTTTGGGCCCGACTTTGTCTCCCACTCCTTCCACAGCATCGTCTGTGCCCCATACAGGCTCCGTGCAGGTCCTGTGGAGCATCAAGGACAACCAAATTAATCTCCCTTGGAGTGAAGGAGTCACTCACCTGCAACCACAGGCACCACATCTCGATTGACCGGTCTGCTCCTCCTGAGCTCCTACGGACTCCAGAGGCTTCAGCAACACAGGAGATGGGTTTCTATGTCACTTGATGTCCGAGCTGCCCTCTCACCAAGTTTGAGGTCAGAATTTCTTGTGGGGGCTGCAATTACCGTACCCCTGTGCACCGCGTTCATTTGCAAGTGCATATGTTTGTTGGTGTTTCCCGAACCAGTGCACTGGGCCCCAAGTAGCCCCAACCTTTGGCATCATTTGCTACAAAGAACTCCGGCCTCCTAACACCGAGTGCTCTGTGGGTTCCTGCTTTGTGAAGGAGTCCGCTCGCGACTCCTGTGCCTCTGGCCTGTTGGTCCCCTTGAGGGTCAACAGTGCTTTTGCTTTTCTTGGGCTCCCCTGGTTGCTCCAGGCTTGCCCTGACTCCCCTGTCTTTGATGAGTCTCCTGGACCATGCTGGTCCGAACTATAAGCTTTCTTGACCTTCTTCGTGGGTTGCCGTTGCCAAGGCTTGTTGGTGCTCCAGCCGGACACTGACCCCTAAGCACTCGACATCCTTTGTGGGACAGCTACCATCTGGATTCTGGTTGTCGATGTCTCCTGGTCCCTGGGGCTGCAGAGTCAAGAACCCCCTCAACGCTCCTGAAGCACCTGACATCAATGGGCATTCGTCTGCCGAGCCCCTGGTCACACCTGAGTGACCCAGACTCTGTCCACTCTGCTTTCAGATACTCTTCAACAAGAATCCACCTTTGGATTCCAACGGACACTTTTCCTCCTTCCTGCAGCGGCTCTTCTTTATAATCCTCCATTGGGTTCGACGGCGGTTTCCGACGCCACTTCAGACCTATGCACCCGGCTTCCCTGGGATAGGTAACTCGGGTACCTCGATATCCACGGGTGGGGTGGATTTCCAACCTCCTTACTTGCACAGGGTTTCTTCAAAGTCCATTGGGAAGGGTCCTTAAACTTTAAAACTTCAACCGCGACTTTCCCATAGAATTGTACGGAGCATGCGGTCGTGTTCCCACACTGCACCCGTCCTACTATACTACTGTGTGGTTCTCCTTTCATTTAAACAATACTATAAGGTTGCATTCTGGTCAAACAAGCTGCTTAACATTCCTTCAAGACTAAGCCTGAAGGCTGCTCTCCACAGCTACCACTTGGATAGCTTTCTAAGATTATCTTTGACCTCTTAAATCACCATAAGGGTTGTTTTGGACTGGTGCAAGGTGCCCACTTTAATTCGAGGACAGCATATACCAGGCCAGCTTCTCACAGTGGGTCTTCGTCAGGACTGGATTTGAAGCAACCTGGTGCCTCATGGTGCCTTGAAACACATATTTAATAGATCAAATGGGACTTCTTATAAAGTGCCCAGTGAGAACTTCTTTTAATGATCATAAGTCCAGAGCTCGGATGCTCATTTTAGGGAGAGAGTCCTCTGTACAGAGTGACCTCTATTATGTATTATGCTCAAATGTGGTCCAGTTTCTTGCCAGAGAGTCGTAACTGCTTGGACAAAGAGAGACACACAACAGGGAAAATTGGTTAAAGTGTACAGCGTTCTAAAGCCAGCAAACATATGGACCATGTATGGGGATGTACAGAGTTTAGTGTGCTACTTATAATCATTGTTGTGGGAGGGAAGGGCCAGCATGAGTTGTTCGGGGTGTGCCACTTGCTTGTCTTGGCCCCTCCCCACGTTTGAACAACAGTAATAAACAGCATATCACAATCTGCACATTTGTGTGTGTGTGTGTGTTTCAGGCTTGCTTCGCGTCCGATCGGGTCTGTAGACAGGGTGAAGCTGTAGGAAGCTGGTGCTGTATGTACTACTGTATTTAATACACCAAAGTAATGTATAGTGTGCCCAGAGTCCAGTGGATCCCCAGAGGTGTAGCAGAGGCTAAATTAGGTAAGTACTAACAGCTCTCTTTGTGGTAGTGTGGGCGAGCAGTTAGGCTTTTACGTTACTTTTTGCTTACATCGACTACGCAGGGTGATATATCTAAATATCACACTGTGGGTCCTACAATACAGCGGCAAGTACGACGATTTACTTTGTAAAGCACAGTTACTTTTGTTTCAAAAAGAAAAACAGGTCAACAGAACATTTTCAGAGGAAAAACCCTAACGTGTTCCAATGGAGAAAAATAATGTTATCGGTTTGCAGGTACATAAACGACTTACAAGGTTGAGTGTTTGGGGTTACAAGCAAGGTTCAAGGAGGCACTTGGGTTGTACCACCAGCAACACTAGGGCGGCCGGGAGCAGAGTGCAGAAGCCCAATGTTAGCCAATGGGGCAAGGGGGACCTTCGGTCAGAGGCTGCGCACGAGCAGGCCACTTGGCTGTGGGAGCAAAGCTCCTGAGGTTAAGATCCGCGCTGAAGGGGCCATCAGCCAGCACAGGAGCAGCAACATCAGCGGCACAGGGGCGGCCTGGTGCAGGGTGCCAAGGAGACGTTGGGAACCAGGTTGTTTTCAATAGAGATCTCTGGTTCAGAAGAAAGGCTGCAGGCTTGGACAATGAGGTTTCTTGAGAGTGACCCCTGAATATAGAGGTAAGTTGGATTGTTGGGGGAGGCCTGGACACCGTCAGTTGGGCCACACAAGGCCGTAGGGCATGGGGTGCATGGGTGTCTTAGACGTCAGGTTTTCTCACCAGCTCCGGTCACAGTGTGGGGGGGATCCCTCAGGTTGAGGCTGCAGGCGTCTGGTAGAAGATCAGGGCACGTTGGGGATCACCGGATCCCAGGTCTCAAGATCACTGGGTAGACCCCCACGTGGTGTTGGGCCACTCAAACTCGGGCAAGGGCGTCGGATATAGAGTGGTGCAGAAACGCAGGGCCGACTGGATCCAGGGTCTGTGTTGGAGTCTTGGTTGAGCAAATCTGATGCTCACGGGAGACAGAGTCTTTTCAGTGAAGGCAGGGCAGGTCCGCTGAGTTCTGGATGGATGCTGGCTGCTGGACACACCAGGGTTTCGCTGGTTGCAGGACGAAGTGGGGAGAGGCTGGTTGGGCTGGTGCTAAAGTAGTTGGTGTCCTCTTCTTCCTCGTTCAATACGGCTCTTTGGTCCTTCTTCTTTCTTCTTCTCAAATCAGAGGAGGCAAGGTTCAGGGTTGTCTTTAAATACAAAATTTAGGGGTGTTACAGGGGTAGGCAGGTTGGGATCGATAGGTCCCTTCCTTGTGGTGAGTACACCCCCATTATGCCATCCTCCAGTGGGAGGGGGGCATAAGCCTCCCTCTGATTGGTTGTGTTCCTTCATCTTCAAGATGGAGGGGACTGAGATGTCTGCTTCACCTTGCCTCCCCCACCTGAGGGGTGGTGTTGGCAAAAGTGGGCACACATCTCCTCCGAACCTGCTTTCTTCCACCCAAAGTGGAGGGCAGAACCGGTGGGAGCCAGTTGCTTGGAGCAGCAAAAGGCTGGGACAGCTCCCAAAGGCGGAAGGCCTTTAAAGCTTCCCCTTCGTAGACCTAGCCCATCCTGGGGGAGGAGACATGACACCTCTGCCCAGGATGGGCTTTGTTTCTGGACCCAGAGAGCAGAAGCCCACTTCCCAGAAATCCAGAAATGTGTCTGGTGGTTGCAAATGGTGGGTTGCCATTTTGGTACCACATCAGCGCTGGTCATGAGTGGCTGTGTGGGTGAGTAAGTGGATGTGTGTGTAGATCTATGAGTACTGGTTTGGGTGTGTAAATGGGTTTGTGAATGATTGTGTGGTTGGGTGTAAGGAAGGTTCTATGGGGGTGTGAGTGGGTGTGTTAGTGATTCTGTAGACGATGTCATCAGTGATGTCATTTGAGATGTCATCAGTAATGTCATTGACCATGTCATCAGTGATATATTATGTGAGGTCATAAGCAGTGCATTGTGGGGGCGCAATAATAGTTAATTCAGGTAACTATAATGGCTGAATTTCTATGGTTTTGTACAAGTGAAATGTCAGCCTAACTATAATGTCCCTGTAACCTTTGTTTTTTTCTCTGAATTTTTAAGGTTTTTTAAATTTCATTTGCTAACCATAAAATCCCTGTAACCTTTGGTTTTTCAGTGAACTTCTAAGTAAAAAAAAAATCAATTTCCTAACTATAACGGCCGGGTAACTTTTGTTTTTTTGTGTGAATTTTGATTTTTTTTAAAGTAGTAATCACGTTTGCAGAGTGATGGAGAAAGGGGGCAGGCAGGTCTCCTACCAGCTCTCTGGAATCCCGCTCTGTAGGACTGACAGGAGGTGCCATCAAGAATTCTTGTCTCCTAAGGTCTCTCAGGAGTAAATTGGACTTCATACCCCAAACAGTAGTGCACAAGGAGCCACATTTGCAAAGTGGTGAATAAAGGGGGAGTGACCTCCGAAGACCTCTTAGCAATCCAACAATGTGAGACTTACCTGAGGTAACAGGAGGGGTAGTTCGCCCCCAGGTCCTTGGCGGCCAACAATCCCTCCTGTTACCTCTAGTAAGTCCTACAGAGCAGGATTGCTGAGCGATTGTCTGAGGCCACGCCCCCTTTCTCCACCACTTTTTTTCCCCAGAGTTTTATATAGCGCAAAATTGACCCAAAGGTATCAGAGCACTTTACAGGAGCACTAGATGCATTACAGAAGGACACGTTAATTTTGTTAGGCACAGGGAGATTACGTGATTTTCCCAGAATCACAGGATGTTGAGCATCCCTGCCAAGACTTGAACCTAATTCCTAAGCTTCAAGGGAAACTGCTCTAGCCATCAGGCTACATCCTCTCCCCAATTTGCAAACATGCCTCCAGGCACGCTGCTAGTTGGGGGATGAAGTCCACATGGCTCTTGAGGCTCCTTGGGGACCAAGTACCCCTCCTGTTACCTCCAGCTAGTCCCACACAGCGGGATTGCTGAGAGGATTTTGGTAGCCATGCTCCCTTTCTCCACCACTCTGCAAACACGCCTCCTGACACACTACTAGTTGAGGAAAGAGGTCCACTTTAGTCCGGAGTCCCTTAGAAGTAAAGTGGGATTCATTCCCCAACCAGCAGTGCACCAAGTGGTGCATTTGCTGCATGCTAGAGGAAGGTGGCGTGGCGTGGCGTGGCGTCCGATGACCTTTAAGCAATCACGCTGTGTGGGACTTACTGGAGTTAACAGGAGGTCTTGTTGGCCCCCAAGGACCCTCTGGACCCAAGGGGACTTAATCCGTTGTGCCAGGAGGTGTGTTTGCAGAGTGGTGGTCATGGGGGCATGGCCTCTGGCAACTTGCTGGAGATTGTTTAAATTGTATTTCTTTTTTCAAGGGAGGAGTTTGCATGGCCCCCCTTCCCTGGGCCATTTTTAGCCCTGGGGACCCCATCCCCCAAGGCCAGGCCTTTTTTCAAATGGTGATGGGGGCTGCACACCGAGTACAACATCCCCCAAGGTGCTGCCCTTTCATTTTGTTTTATTTTGTTAAATAATAAGGGGAGGGGGACTGGGCGGCATCCTTCTGGGTCTGTTTTGGCCCGGATACCCCATCCCCAGAACCTGTCCTCCATTTTGAGTGCCCTGGTCCCACCTAGGGCACCCATTGACATTTGTAAGGGACTGCAGGGGGAGCCTCAAGGCCCCCACGGTCCCTGCCAGGTTCCAACATCCTGCCGGAGCCGGCATTAATTTCACAAACAAGCAGCTGCTAAACATGCAGCTCCCGTTGTGTGAAACCAATTTTGTGCTGCTTTCAACAAGTGAGAGCATTTTTTGGCTCTCGCTTACAGGGGGTACCAGGTGGAATTCTTGGCCCCAAGGTCCCTCAGGAGAAAGGTGGACTTCATCCCCAACCAGTAGTGTGCCAGGAGTCGGGTTTGTAAAGTGGTGGAGAAAGAGGGCGTGGCCTCCGAAGACCTTAGGCCATGTTAGACCCCCTTCAATGTTTAGACTTTGCCCTGAGGGGTAGCGGTCCTCAGGGCATATGGGGGCCATGCGGCCCCCCTGCATTACTTTACAATATTTAGCGCCGGGGACTGGCGGTCTCTGGGGTTGCAGTGGAGGCCATAGGGCTCTCCCCAGCATTAATTATTTTTGACAGATCTGTGCCCCAGGGAGGTGGTGGTCCCCAAGGCTGCGGGGGAGGCCATATGGCCTCCCCCACATTATAAACTGGGGTGGTGTAGTGGGCAAAAGAACAATGGATTTAACCCAGATCTCTTGACTGGGGAAGAATGTCTGCATTGTCAGCATTCCGTCCATCATTTGTTTGTTGTAACGCTGGTCCCACCTAGGGCACCCATTGACATTTGTAAGGGACTGCAGGGGGAGCCTCAAGGCCCCCACGGTCCCTGCCAGGTTCCAACATCCTGCCGGAGCCGGCATTAATTTCACAAACAAGCAGCTGCTAAACATGCAGCTCCCGTTGTGTGAAACCAATTTTGTGCTGCTTTCAACAAGTGAGAGCATTTTTTGGCTCTCGCTTACAGGGGGTACCAGGTGGAATTCTTGGCCCCAAGGTCCCTCAGGAGAAAGGTGGACTTCATCCCCAACCAGTAGTGTGCCAGGAGTCGGGTTTGTAAAGTGGTGGAGAAAGAGGGCGTGGCCTCCGAAGACCTTAGGCCATGTTAGACCCCCTTCAATGTTTAGACTTTGCCCTGAGGGGTAGCGGTCCTCAGGGCATATGGGGGCCATGCGGCCCCCCTGCATTACTTTACAATATTTAGCGCCGGGGACTGGCGGTCTCTGGGGTTGCAGTGGAGGCCATAGGGCTCTCCCCAGCATTAATTATTTTTGACAGATCTGTGCCCCAGGGAGGTGGTGGTGGTCCCCAAGGCTGCGGGGGAGGCCATATGGCCTCCCCCACATTATTTTGAATTTATATCTGTGCCCTGGGGTGGTGGCAGTCCCCGGGGCAGCCACAAGGCTCCCCGCATATATAATGATGTTACTGTCCCAGGGAGGTGGGGGACCTGGCCCACTCAGGGTTTATTAAGGAATTTTATTTTTTTTAAAGTAAAGGCTTTTTTGACCCTGCGGAACCCCTCCAAGAGGCCTAGGGGTCAGGGTGTTTCTACCCTGCTCCCTTTTCTTTTTAAAATTTTTTTTTTCCTGTGACTTGGTTCAACCGAGTCACAAGATGGCTGCAACACTTTCTGGTTTGAAGTGCTGGCAGCCAATCAGATCGCAGCACTAAATCTCAGAAGGGGTCATGGATCCTCCTCGTCCCAAGTTGTCTGAAAAACCTTTATAAAACTCTGCGACTACTGAACTGATATGCACCAAATCACAAAAAGGCACTTCCTTGGACCGACATCTACCTTCCTGCCAAATTTGGTGAAATTCCGTTCATCAGTTCGGGCTGTAGCCGTGTCTAAAGGTCCTATGGAAATGGACATAGGGAAAATGCACTTTTAAGCACCCCAGGTTCTCAGCCCCTGCTTGATGGATCACCACAAAACTTTCAAGATAGCAGCTGAGGTGGGCCTCATATCAGTCTTGAAAAGTTTGTGAAGATTCGTTCAACAGCACAAAAGTTAATGAGAAAACACTCTTCCTCTGAAAACTAGGTCCTACCTATAACTACCTACTGGCGACTACCAGTAGGTCATATATATATATATATATTCACTGAAAAAACCATAGGTTTCACACACGTTATAGTTAGGAATTAGCATTTAAAAAACCTTGCAAATTCACTTAAAAAACCATAGGTTTCACACATGTTATAGTTAGCTGGGCATTTCACTCGTGAAAAACCAATGAAATTCCCCCGTTATAGTTAGTGCAGGCAACTATAACTCACGCGACCGCAATCCTCTGCTGATGGCGTCAGATATTACATCACTGATGACATATGTGTCTTTCTGAAAAAAATTAATTTGTAATATATGTATAGCTAAAAATTAATGGAAGAAGACATGGGTAAATAAGTGTCTAAATACAGTGATGTAATATCTGACGTCATCAGCAGAGGATTGCGGTCGCGTGAGTTATAGTTGCCTGCACTAACTATAACGGGGGAATTTCATTGGTTTTTCACGAGTGAAATGCCCAGCTAACTATAACATGTGTGAAACCTATGGTTTTTTAAGTGAATTTGCAAGGTTTTTTAAATGCTAATTCCTAACTATAACGTGTGTGAAACCTATGGTTTTTTCAGTGAATTTGTACGGTTTTTTAAATGCTAAGTTATGTATTTATTTATTTATTTATTTATTTTTAAGGTTTTTCACCGTGCGCGTACCGTGCGCGCACGGTGCGCTTCGCGCACCGTGCGCGCGCTGTGGGCGTGCGGTGCGCTTCGCGCACCGAACGCCCACGTTACGTAGTACGCGGAATTTTTCCGTTTCTACCGTGCGCGTACGCTACGCGCACTCCGCGATTTTTCATAAAAAATTTAAAATAAATTTTTGCCCTTGGGGGTCCTTCTGGGACCCCCTGACCAAGGCTAGGGGGTCAGGAACTGTTGAGCCTGCCCGCTTTACAAGTTATCCACCTTTGTTTTTCACCCCCTCAGACTGCGAGAGACAAAATGGCGGCCGACACTTCCTGGTTTCGACCGATTCGAATGTTTACTAAGATCTAACAACCAATCAGAATCGCGCTCGCGCACGGCGGCGTGCGCGTACGGTAAGCTTACGGTACGCGCTCGGAGCGCGCCTATAGATATATATATTGATTTAAATGCTATTTTCTCAGGAAATACTGAACAGATTTACACGAGACCTTCAAAAGGCACATCCCTGACCTGAGGGCTACCTCTCTGCCAAATTTCAAGTAATTCTGTTCAGCCGTTCGGGCTGTAGCTCGGACTAAAGGTCCTATGGAAAAATGCATGGGGAAAACGCGTTTTGGGACCCCCCTTTTTCTCAGCCCCCCCCTTGACGAATCCCCCCGAGACTTTCAGGGAAGGAGCGGAGCGCCCCACCTATTTTGAGAATTTCGCGAGAATTCGTCAATCGGCGCCAAAGTTATTCAAAATAGAATGTTGCGGATTTCCTATGGAAACACGGTCCTAACTATAACTATCTACTGGCGACCGCCAGTAGATATATATATATATATATATATATATATATATATATATATATATATATATATATATATATTCACTGAAAAAACCATAGGTTTCACACATGTTATAGTTAGCGGAAATTTTACTGATAAAAAACCAATGAAATTCCCCCATTATAGTTAGTGCAGGCAACTATAACTCACGCAACCGCAATCCTCTGCTGATGCTAATACTGTATTTAGACACTTATTTGCCCATGTCTTCTTCCATACATTTTTAGCTATACATATATTACAAATATTTTTTTTTCATAAAGACACATATGTCATCAGCAGAAGATTGCGGTCGCGTGAGTTATAGTTGCCTGCACTAACTATAACGGGGGAATTTCATTGGTTTTTTATCAGTAAAATTTCCGCTAACTATAACATGTGTGAAACCTATGGTTTTTTCAGTGAATTTGCAAGGTTTTTTAAATGCTAATTCCTAACTATAACGTGTGTGAAACCTATGGTTTTTTCAGTGAATTTGTACGTTTTTTTAAATGCTAAGTTACTTTACGCCATTCGTGGCGTGCGCGCCCACTTAACGCAGTTCGTTCCGTGCGCGCACGGTGCGCTTCGCGCACCGTGCGCGCACAGTGAGCACGCGGTGCGCTTCGCGCACCGCGCGCCCACTTTACGCAGTTAGTGCCGTGCACGCACGGTGGGCACGCGGTGCGATGACAAAGCAAGAAAGCACGTCAACAAATCTGTTTCTGCTTTCCTCCGTGACTATGGTATGGGTGCCATTTACCACAACAACTTGCGTTATGACATGCAAGACATTTATAGAGGAGATGGTGTGCACTTCAATGATGAAGGCAACAGAGTCTTCCTCTTGAACCTTAGACTCTGCATCGGTACTTACTTGTAGGTACCACTAAAAAATCATTTCATAAACACAACGGCTCTTTTTAGAGCCCCCTAATATCTAAACACTTAAATCTGATTTTCATTTTTTTTTTTTTTTTTTTCTACCGTACGCTTACCGTAAGCTTACCGTACGCGTACCCCGTGATTTTTTTTAAAATCAATAAATGTTTTTTTTGTACTTTTCTGTCCTTCTTTGACCCCCTTACAAATGTTAGGGGGTCTGTAACTCTCCTCATTGCCCCCTTTCCTTGTTTTCACTCTTTTTTTTCAGAGTGAAATACACAAAATGGCGGCCGCCGCTTCCTGGTTTCGGCCGATTCGAATGTTTACTAAGATCTAAGAGCCAATCAGAATCGCGCTCGCGCACGCCACCGTACGCTTACCGTAAGCGTACGGTAAGCGTACCGTAAGCGGGCTCAGATATATATATTGATTTAAAGGCTATTTTCTCAGAATCTACTGAACAGATTTATACCAAACCTACAAAAGGCACTTCCTTGACCTAGGGACTACCTCTCTGCCAAATTTTGAGTAATTCTGTTCAGCCGTTCGGGCTGTAGCTCGTTCTAAAGGTCCTATGGAAAAATGCATGGGAAAAACGCGTTTTGGGACCCCCCTTTTATCTCAGCCCCCGCTTGACGGATCCCCCCGAGACTTTCAGGGTAGGAGCAGAGCGTAGCGCCCCACCTATTTTGAGAAATTCGCGAGGATTCGTCGACCGGCGCCAAAGTTATTCAAAATAGAATGTTGAGGTTTTCCTATGGAAACGTGGTCCTAACTATAACTACCTACTGGCGACCGCCAGTAGGTAATATATATATATATATATATCTATATCAAAACTCGACGCTGTAAGTCCTTTGAGCTCGAAACACACAGCAGCCACGGACAACTCTTAAGCTTCAGAACAGTCCTTTATTGGAGCATCAAACAGGCGACCAACTCTACGCGTTTCAGGATAGCAATCCCTTGCTCACGAGTAAAGTGTACAATAATCAGGAAGTGTTTTTTAAATCAATCACGTGGTATCAGATTAGTAAACAGTGAAAACATACTTTGCGGTGTTTCATTGTGCACTACATTGCTCTGTTCTTTCAATATAACTTTATACAGGCATTTGTTGAATTATACTGAGTAAGAATTGTAATTACAAATACACCTTACAATATTGTGCCTTAATATTGCCATGCTCTAAATACAAGATCGCCGATTCTGAGTGACATATACTGTGGCAATCTAATAAAAGATATCAGAATCTTTAACTATTCCATAACGCCCCAGTGGGCGAAAGAAAAATTTGAAAGTCCGATTGCAGCCACATAATTACTAAAACACTCAACAGTTTAGCCCCAGTGGGCCAAACGAGATACTTTAGTTCTCCTGCGTTTCCTCATGGTTGACCACAATTCCTTGCATCTAAAATTGGAAGAAAAAAACAGATAAATCAATGAATATTGACTCAACTAGACCACTTAATTCAGAAATCCTGATTTTGTACACTCAAAAAATAATCTTTAAAAACTTTTTTTGCCTAAGATTCTAAAAATAGAAACTGCTGGTTCTCAATCCGACATCATGAATTCCTTGAAACAGTTGTTGAACACTTTAACTGTATACATTTCAATTTCACCCTAAGTGTACAGCCAATTCTTCATCACAGTTGTGGCCAATAGGTGCCAGAGTTCTATACTGAATGATAAGTTTGGACTCGAGGTGTCTAAGATCTTGAACTCTATCGCCGCCTCTCTCATTTGCCTTTACTGAATCAAGAACACAAAAACTCAGTAAGTCACTGTTCTGATTGGCGCGCAAATGTTCTAAAATTCTGATCTTAGCTTTGTGAATCGTACTCCCTATATACACCTTTTTGCACGGACAAAATAAAGCATAAACTACAAAATCAGTGTTGCATGTGGTATGTTTAAGAATCTTATAGGGTTTGTCAAACGGAGAAAGCATACATTCTTTGCAATTTCTGCTGTATTCACATGCTTTGCACTTTCTGCATGTATAGAAGCCTTGCACTCCTAAAGTGTTAACACGTGTGGGTTCAATTGCTCTACACAGTGTATCTTTTAATGATGTTGCTTTCCTATATGTGATCTGTGGAAAAGTTTCAACACTACCTGATAGATCTTTATCAGTGTGTAACACTGGCCAAAATTTGTTGAAGCTTTTGCGTATATCATAGGCTTGATTGTTAAAGGTGGTAATGAATCTGATTTTATCCAATTCAACATTGTCACTCACTTTATCCAACAGTAATGATTCTCTAGATCTTTTGGACACTTCTACTTGAGCTTTCTTTATCACAGATTCAGAATACCCTCTTTCTCGAAATCTTTTAGTCATCACCATTTCTTCTTTCTTGAAGCTTTCCAATGAGCTACAGTTGCGTTTTGCTCTTAATAATTCTCCGAGGGATTGTTTAAAAATTTTGCCGTCAAAGATGAAAAAATTCTGTTGAAGACAGGATGTCATCATTTTGACCAACATTTCTGTATGGTAGAAATATGAGATAGACCTTTCTTTGAGATAATGTTTACAGGCTGCAAGTCCTAAATCGTGCGGTATGCACGTATAAAGACTTGTCACATCTAATGAAAGAAGAGAAAATCAATTTTTCCATTCTAAGTTTTCAAGTTCTCTCAAAAAGTGACCTGTGTCCTTGATATAAGACGGAAGTTTAGTCACAAAAGCCTGCAGAAAGTAATCTACGTATTTTGAAGTATTTTCCATGCACATTATCTCAACGAAAGGTCTATCTCATATTTCTACCATACAGAAATGTTGGTCAAAATGATGACATCCTGTCTTCAACAGAATTTTTTCATCTTTGACGGCAACATTTTTAAACAATCCCTCGGTACTTCAATGGGGACTTGCTTTGCTCCTTGCTTTGCGGGTCTCTATTTGGGGTACTGGGAGGAGAAAGTGGTCAGGGAACATGTGGTATTCAGAGACAAAGTTGTAAAATGGATAAGATACATCGATGACATTTTTGCATATGGAATGGCAATGAGACTGAGGCTAAGGCGTTTGTTGAAGGTCTTAATGATAACAATTTCAATCTCCACTTCACAAGTCAGTGGTCACGAACAAATATTGAGTTCCTAGACCTGTCCCTTACCATCGAGAATGATGGTCTAAAAAGTAGTCTTTACAGGAAAAAAAACACAGGTAACAGCCTTCTCCATGCCCGTAGTTGTCACCCAAAATCCTTGCTAGATAGTATCCCTTTGGGAGAATTATTAAGAGCAAAACGCAACTGTAGCTCATTGGAAAGCTTCAAGAAAGAAGAAATGGTGATGACTAAAAGATTTCGAGAAAGAGGGTATTCTGAATCTGTGATAAAGAAAGCTCAAGTAGAAGTGTCCAAAAGATCTAGAGAATCATTACTGTTGGATAAAGTGAGTGACAATGTTGAATTGGATAAAATCAGATTCATTACCACCTTTAACAATCAAGCCTATGATATACGCAAAAGCTTCAACAAATTTTGGCCAGTGTTACACACTGATAAAGATCTATCAGGTAGTGTTGAAACTTTTCCACAGTGTGGTAAATAATTTAATTACCGGGACTTAATTTGATACAGAAACATAATAAATTAGCTCAGTAAATAAGAGGCAGAATCCGTGGTATTAGAGGTTCGGAATGGGCTTTATTCCAATGGTCGATTATAATCGGTTGCTCCAGGTTCCATCACCACGAAGGTTCAGGAAGTGAAGTACATACATTATTGATAATTATTCACTTTTATACAATAGGCATTACAGTGAAGCCAATGCAAGAGGCGTAACAATTGATAGCAAAGATAACATTTTACATGCGTAGCTGAAGGAGGCGTAATTGGGTGTAACAAGGAAACGTCATTGGTTGTGATGTCACATATGGGTGGACCTATGAAATAATTTCGCAATGTCAGCAGAAATACTTGGCAGAGATGCGCGCACAGCAGCATGACGTGTGATTGACGTGCAACTAGGGGGTGAAGGGGACTTGACATTTAGCTCTACATGTGGCGACAGAAGTCTGGAGGGTCAAGTCAACCTAATCCCAAATCATATCTAACATCCTATGTTTAAAGAACTATGTTTATCCAAAAGAGAGGTCTCTTAGAGTAGAATCTTATTCTATACTGACTATACTGACTGTTAGTGCGTGTACAAGCGTCTAAGTGTCTACACTAGATGCGAGGGCAGGAATCTTCCATAGTAACAGGGCTATGAATTACTTGCATGAAGACAGAGAAGCCGGGCCTTTGCTCGGTAGCTGGCAGAATGTTTACTTAAACTACTAGACAGGAATGCATTGGGCAGGGATCGGAGCAGATAATTTCGAAGGTGAAATACAGTTCTTGGCAGGCAGCAAGCTGATGTCAGGCATCGTGAGCCGCGCAGGGAATGAGACAAAGTTCATGGTCACAGATGCAGACTCAGACTGGAGCTTCAGAGGCAGAAAGAAGGAAAAGCTTGATGACAGAATCAGGGCCTACTTGCCTGGACTGAAAAATAGCATAAGTGAACCATATAAAGGCGGTGGCCTTTTGTACTTAGGAATGGAATATCCGGCCCATTCATGGCGGATCTGAAAGAGGACATGTTAACGGTGGACGCACATGTGTTTGCGTCTTCATAACTGGAACTGGAGGGAACATACATGTACTTGTAACATGCACATAGAACCGTTGGGGTCCAAGATAGGGGACATAACTGACCAGGAAAATCCATATTTCCACATTCCCTCCTTGTCCCCTACTTGCCCGTCAAGAGATATCAATCTTCATTAATCCATTGATCTGTTCATATAGCAACATTTGTTCTTCTTTCTTCTTCCGGGATCTTGAACGAAAATCTTGATGTGGAATACACGATGTGGCACACAGACCACAAATCGCTGGTCCACATTGCAGGCATAAGCAGCAACTGAATAGTATGAGAAGGCCGATACCTAGGAAGGATAGAACTCTCCATCCCCAGGCTGATAACACGCTCCAAAACCACCCGGACCAAGTCCAAGTGCCTGGATTCTGGTGTATCTGGCTCACAATCTTATGAAGGCGGGTTATAGCTTTATATACAGATGGCGAATTTTCTGGTATGAATACGCAGCAGCTTGATCCGATGACCCTACAAGCTCCGCCCCTATCGGCCAGGATGACGTCAAGGACAAGACGATTTTGAAGCACAACAATCCGCATAGCAGACTGCTCTTCTGTTAAGTTGCCTAAGGCGGAAATAGTTTCGTTCACTACTGCTTCAAGGGTTCTGGTTAATCTACGTATCAGCTTACTATTAGTAACTGTACCTATATAGGGAAAGAGACCTTTATTGAAATCTGTGTATTTTTCCCATGCTGTTTCAGTGTAATCGACTATTGGGAGATCTCTCCTTACTCTATTATATACTAAATGAGTATTTCTGTGATAATCAGGAGGAGCTAGGAAAACAGGTGGCAAAAGAAATCCAATGTAGCAGGTACCATCCCAATCTAGAGGCAAACGTACATAGGCCGTCTGACCACATATGAAATAGGAATGGCGGGAAGCTCTAAATGTAGACTTGCCTTGATCACTAAATTCTACTACAGTGGTGCATCTACTATGGCCCATATGTATGGAACCATTCTTTCTTACACATAATTCACCTTTTACTGGAAATATTGACATAGCGGGCAAAATTGGAGTAGCTTCGGATTCGACATTTAGGATCATAAGATTAAGCGTGAAATTACCTAATCCATATACTTCATTTTCTAGATCAGTTCCTGTTCTTTTGGGAAGTCCCTCCTTGTTGGGGTGGCAGACTTTAAGTAAAACTAAGTTCAGATTTCCCCATACCCAGTTGTCTTGATAAACTGCAGAATTTGAATCTAAGGAATTAATTAAGCTAAACCATGCTCCACAGGAGCCGTTGTGTGTGAACGGATATGGAAAGAGAGGTAGAATTCCTTTATAATTCTGATAGGGAGGGAGTCGGCCACATATCCAACAATTTGTAGCATTGCTAACCTGATGGGAATGATGTAACATACTAATAAACGTGTTATTGCGCAGCGCAAATCTATAAGACAACTCAAGCGGAGGTAATTCACTAAAAGAATGTTCAGCAGTAACATTATAAACGTGTCTAAAAATAGGATAATATATATGCAACAATATACTTGCAGTAATTATTAAAAGACTTAAGGACAACAAAATTAATAACGTCACTGTACAATGACTACGCAGTGATTTACAGTACGCCTGTCGTTTCAGCATTTTTCGGGTGCATTCTCTATTCAGGTCCAAGGGATACATGTCAGAGACAATTCAACCGCTTCACCTCGGAGAGGACTTAAACAATCAAATTGCTTGACTGATTGGACCTGAGTTTTAGTTTATAAAGTTCGGAATTACTCTTTTCAACAAAAGGAAGTTTTGAGTCAATGGGTGAAGACACACGAGGTGTGGTATTCACATCCGCTGGTAGTCCATGGAATTTCTTGATATGACTTGAATGAATCCAGCCTTTCCTGCCCTCGATCTTCACGGCTGTCCTTGTGGTGAGCAAGACCAATTTCGGTGACTTCCACCTAGGATCCAGCTGAGTCTTTCGATCAAAGTTCCTCACTAAAACGAGATCCCCCGGAATTACGTCATGGGGTTTCACCTCAGTGTTGTCAGGAAAAGCTGCAGCTACCTGTGAACGACAAGATTATAGTGCAGACATCAAGGAGGCCAAATAATCTGTAAGCATATTACAGTCAATATCAGTTATTTTGCGTGGTATAGGTGTCCCCCACATATTTGGTGGTCTGCCGAAGATCACTTCATACGGGGATAGCCCTGTTCGAGAGTGTGCTACCATTCTTGTGTAAAAGAGTGCAACTGGTAACGCTACTACCCAGTCGACACCTTTCTCTCTGCATATTTTAGACAATCTAATTTTCAGGGTCTGATTATGTCTTTCTACGAGACCTGCTGCTTCGGGGTGTCGGACACAGTGGAATTTCCACTGATAGCCTAACAAAAGTGAAACGTGTTTCATTAATTCGGATGAGAACGGCTGGCCGTTATCTGAGTGAACAACACGTGGTAAACCGTATCGTGGGAAGAATTCTCGAACTAACTGTTTGGCAGTAGTCGGGGCCGTGTAATCTGAAACCGGGTATGCCTCCGTCCAACGGGAAAGAGCACAAACAACTACGAGAACATATTTGAATCCTCGACATCGTTCCATCTGGATATAATCCATCTGGAGGACTTCAAAAGGGTGATCAGGAGGCTGAAATCCACCCTGTTCTACGGGAACGCTTTTTCCTGGGTTGAACTGACAACAGATCATACAGGTACGAACTTTTTGTTTGGCTGCTGCTCGTAAATGTTTATTGAACCAAATGTATTGAATGCTATCTAGCATAGCTTTTTCTCCTAGATGTGCTGGACTATGTACAGTGTTAATTATAACCTGGACCATTGAATCAGGAAGGAACCACACAGACTTTTCCTTCATCAACCATCCTTGATCCGTTTGGATCCCTCCTAATTCAATCCATGTCTTTATTTCGTCTGGTGTAGCATGTGTCTGTATATCAATTACGTCAAGAGTAGGATCTTTAACCGTCATACAATGTGTTGGCGTCGGGACTATTGTCTTTGTCATGTCGGATGTTTGAGTTTGAGCAGTCTGTTTAGCTGTTCTGTCAGCTAAATCATTGCCTTGAGAAATGATATCAGTAACTTTCGTATGTGCTTTGCATTTCATAATCGATATTGCAATGGGTAAATGTATTGCATCTAATAAGGCATGAATGAGGGGTCCGTGCTGAATGTGGGCACCGTGAGAAGTTAAATAACCTCTCTCTCGCCACAGCACGCCGAAGTCATGTACAACTCCGAATGCATAACGTGAATCAGTGTATATGTTGACTTTTTTATTTGTGGCTTGAATACAGGCTTGTGTCAGAGCGACGAGCTCTGCTGCTTGAGCGGACAAGGTATTTATGCAATTTGTTTCAATAATTTCAGTGTCTGTTGTGACTGCGTAAGCGGCTACTAACTCTCCTGTACTTGTTCTCATACATGAGCCATCTACATACAACGTCAGGTCTGGGTCTGACAATGGGACATCTGTCAAGTCTTGTCTGGGTTTCGTCGTGATTGTAATAACATCAATACAGTCATGGGCTAGTGGGTCTGTTCCGATTACAGGTAAAAGTGTGGCAGGATTCAATGTGTTACAACGTCTGATTTCTATATGTGGCTGAAACAATGTTAGTTCATACCCTGTAAGTCGTGCTATAGTCAAGTGTTGTGTTTGCGTTCGATTCACAAGAACCTCTACTGCATGTGGTACTTGAACTGTCAATGGATGTCCTAACACTATAGCATCGCTTTGTCTGATTGCTAAAGCTGTCGCTGCCACTGATTTCAGGCACGCAGGCAGAGCCTGAGCTACGGGATCTAATGTACTAGAAAAATAAGCACACGGTTTGTGTGATCCTGCTTGTTCCTGTGTGAGTACTGACAAGGCAGTACCTTCTCGTTCTGTAACAAAGAGTGTAAAATGTTTTCTGTAACATGGTGTTGCTAAAACCGGTGCTTGACATAAGGCTGTCTTTAAGCTTTCAAAAGCTTGTGTATGTTCCTGAGTCCAAGGGAGAACAGTCGATGTGGCTGCCTCCTGTGTTGTCAACTGAATGAGTGGTTTTGCTAGAAATGCATACTGAGGGATCCACTGTCTACAATATGAAGTGAGGCCTATGAAAGCCCGCACCTCCTTTTGTGTCTTGGGTATTGGCATGTTAGCTATTAACTGAATGCGGTCGGGTGTAAGCTGCCTTCCCTCCTTGGACAGCGAGTGACCAAGGTAAATAACTCGCTGGACACAGAATTGCAGCTTAGAAGGGGACACCTTGTGCCCCTTTTTGGCTAGAAATTGTAAAACTATCAGTGATGCTTTCTCACATTCGGGTTCGCTTCTAGCGGTGATCAGCAGATCATCGACATATTGAAGCAAGGCAGTGTTAACTGGCATGTGGATACTGTCGAGTTCTCGTTTCAGTGCTTGGCTATAGATGCTGGGGCTTTCTGTAAATCCTTGAGGTGCGCGTGAGAATTTGAAGCTACGTCCATTTAAACTAAATCCGAACAAATATTGGCTTTCCGGATCTATTGGGACGCTGAAAAAGGCATTTTTGAGATCAATTACAGTAAAGAATGTTGCTTCGGAATCAATAGCTGTCAGTAATGACGAGATATCTGGGACCACAGGGAATTGTGGCACAATGCATTTGTTCAATTCGCGCAAATCAATAACCAATCGATATACTGGCGGGGCCTTCGGATCTGTTCGTTTAAGAATCGGAATTATCGGTGAATTACATACATTGGAGTCTGTTTCTACAACCACTCCTTGGGCAATGAGCTCGTCAATGATTTGTAGTAAAGCCACTACAGCATCTGGTGGTAACTTGTATTGTCGCATTCGTGGTAGTACCACTCCTGCCTTCAGTGTAACTCGATATGGTGTAATATTCATGCAACCAACATCAGTAGGGCCTTGTGCCCATAGATGTGTAGGTAAAGTCTGCAGTCGGGGATCCATGTCTCGAGACACATAGTGACCTTTGAAATCACGTAAAAACAATCTTACTCCTTCCGGAGAACAACATATTATAGCTCCTAGAGCTTTCAGTGTTTTTATACCTAACAAGTTTTCTGGACATGATTTAGTAAGCAATAAATCTGTAGTTCTGGTCAAGGGTCCTATCGTAAGTGGAAGAGGCTGTGATACTTCATTAACAATAGGTTTTCCTGAAAAACCAAGGGAAATATTCTGTGAGCCTGAGAGGGGTGCCCCTGGAACTTCACTACGTTTTATGGTTGTTCGACTTGCCCCTGTATCGAGTAAAAATTTTCTGTCTTGACCTAATAATTCACTATGTACATAAGGTCCTTCTTGGTCTACAGGGACCTCGATAAGGGGTAAGTCAACTTCCCTCTCTAGGCTGGTTCATGCGTATCGTTGATAATCAGGGTAGTCATACTGTGCGGTCTGGTACAGCTGTCGTGTCGTGGTTTGTGTGGCAGCAGCAGGCAACGCTGGTGCGGCTGGCACAAACTGTATAGATTGTTGTGGAGCTGGCATGGCCTGTGCATGCTGCGGTGCTCCTTGTTCATTCTGATCCTGTCTAAGTGGCCGTGGTCTTTCTTTTGTAATACCTGTGGCGATATTACGCTTCAGAACTGGGCAATCGTGTATGTAATGTCCTGGCTGTTTACAATAGTTGCATGTCCCTTTTACAGGTCCTGCTGAATCACCGGAATGTGTCGTACCCTTTTTATGTCCTTCAGCTGGAACTGTCTGGGAGACTAGCATTTTCATTTTCGTGTCTTTCATGCGTCTTTGTTCATGATCTTGTTCCTCTCTAATTCTATTGTGATGATACTGTAACATTTGTAACATTTGTGATGGGGTGTTACCTTGCCAGGTACTCTCGAATTTTAATACTCTATTCTTCACTTGGGGCAAGGAATTTTCAACTAATTTTGTCACAAACAGATGTGGGTATGATTCGCTACTTGCTTTTATGCCACTATTTATACCAAAACATTTTTCAAATCGTGCATAGAAATCACTAGTGTCTTCATCTTGCTTTTGTTTACAGGCTGAAATTGCACCCCAGTCTTCCTTTTTCGTGGTTAATAAGCGTGGCAGTACCTGTACTAGTAAACCTGGTAGTGCTTTAGTTTTGTCCCCAAGCCCTGAACCTGGACCTCGGGCCTTTTCTTCATTTTCTAATGCTGTCCAATCTATCTTTTGGTCTCCCACCTCCCACTCTTTTTCCTTGAGTTTTTCATAAATGCCAGCAGGCATTAATACCTTTAATATTGTCATAATGTCGGGATAGGTATACTCTCCCATGAGTAACATGTCTTTAATTTCTCGGTGGAAACCCGCTGGGTCTTTGTCATGACTGGGTACCACTTTCTTCATTTCTAACAATTCTATTTTCGATATGGGCGTATATACATATACACGTTTAAACTCATTGTCCTCGCCTTTTATTGGGTGTACTTCTCGTAAGGGATTCTGTCTGTCCATGTAATACGTGGTTCTTTCCTTAATGGGCAGTGAGACATGTTCTGGGCATATAAAAAGAATGTACTGCTTTCTTGATTCTAGTATTTCTTTAATTAGCTTAGTACCTGAACCTCTCCATCTATTCGTGAGTAATTCAGTCAATATGTCAGGTAAGGGACCAGGATCTGAATGTTGGCTTTTATATAGTATAAGAAGTTGTTGAATCATATAAATCCCAGCTAAACGCTGTTCATCTGGGGTGAGATTCAAAAATGTGTGTGCTACTGTATCATCATCATACTTTCCGGGACTGTCAACCCAATGAACGGCTGACCTGGCTAATTCTTGTTCATCCATAGAATCGAGAAAATGATAACCCCTTCGTTCTCGCAGTAATTTGTCAGTGGTTTGGAACGAATGCTCGGGGGACCTTATATTTATTATAGGTGTTTGAAAATTCCTGTTATTTTCTAGACATATCGGACGTATCAGGTCAGTAAGACATCTAGTACTATTACAAGATCTTCCTCTACCTACATAGGCTATGGTTTCTGACTGTCCTGTGGGCAGTCCTGATCCTTCCTCCTCCTCATTTTGTTCAAACTGGTCTACCGCTAATCTTTCTTCGTGTAGACGTTCTATTTCTTTACGGATCTTTCTGCACATGGCTATTATACAGTTTTGCTTATCATGTCTCCCTTCTGATATATTCTGGCTCCATCTGGTAAGAATTTGCATTGCTTCCGGGTCTACCCCCGGTCGGTCTTGATTTCTGATCACACAATTTATAAGGAAACGTAACAGTTCCCCCTGTATCTCCACTTTCTGGTATTCCATAGCTCTGTTAATACATTCAGAATCTCGCCCTGTTTGGACAAAATGATATATATTATCTAGATGCATAGTCATTCCTGGTAACTTCCCTAAATACACCGCGGCTCGTCTGATACGTAATGATGCCAGGATCATTTCGTCCTCTTTGCCGGGCACAGGGTCATATCTACAATCTATAAGAAGTTCCTTAAGTGTGCGGGCATTTATGAGTTTGGGGGTACGTGAATGTGCAGATTCTTGAAAAGTAAGTTTATTTATTCTGGGTGGCGTAGAAAAAATATTGGTAGCACCTCCCGTAGCCCCATCTGGGGTATCGGGCGTGAAAGGATTCGTTGAACGCGATACAGCAACTATAGGTGTAGACACAGCTATAGAAGTAGCTGTAGGAACAGATGTAGAACCAGATGTGCTTGCCGGAACTTGTGTCGGAATTTGTTGCTGTAGAGATACAGATACTGGATCTCGGTGTTGAACCTCTCTGGCAGGTGGTCTATGTGGGGCGGAATTAGCGTACTCGGGAGCTGCGTCATCTAAATATGAGGAAAGAAAAACATCTTCTGCGGTTCTAGGATGCCCCTTAGGATGTACTTTTATTGGAAATAATGGGGGTGGCAAGTCTTTTGGTATCCCCGCAGTAGCCTTAGGTAATCCCTCGGCCAGAAGGGGATACATACCCTTCATAAGGGCATGTCTTTGTCTGTCTACTTGTTCTGATTTCACTCGTGCACCTTCTTCAATTAATAGATTTTCTCGGACTTCATTTGAATTCTCTTTACTCTTCTCTTCCTGTCTACGTGCTTTTTCTGTACGTCTATACGATTCTTTACGCCATAATTCAATGGCGTCTTTCTGTGATTGTCTAGCTTTCTTTTTCCATAATTCTTCCTCTACTTTCACGATGCACTCTGCATCCCAGGTCCCAGCTGCGGGCCACCTCTGACTTTCTGGTAATTCCTTAGTGTAGTCTACCCATAAATCAAGAAATAATATAGCGTCTAAGCCGTGTTTATGATACATGAAGTACCCTGGAGTGTCCCTAGGAGGAATAGGAACAGCTTCTTCGAGTACCCCTTTTCTAGTTGTGATCTGTCTTAATTTCGAAAAGAGCGGCATATTGAGAACTGATCTGATACTTGATCTTGAACAAACTTAATACAGTAATCACAATAATGAACAGTCATTCATACCACAATATGCAGAACGTACTAAAAACATTTAACATTTAACATTCCTGAGCAACAATGATGATACGATCTAAGGAAACTTAATTACTGAACATAATACTCGGCATTAACTGAATTATTCTGAATTTATATACTAGATATACTAGATGTACTGCTAAACAGTACAGATACACTGCTAAAACAGTGCAGACCGGATTTGTGTACCCAAACCCGTCTGGACCGGCACAACTTATGTGCACGCCAGAACGCCTCCCCAGTAATGGTACTCACCGGGTAGCTCGGAACGGAAGGCCTCGGAACGGAACTGAACTGAACTTGAACCGGACTGGACTCGACTCGAACACTTCGGAAACTGGACTCGACTCGGGACTTCGGAAACTGGTGGGCCTCTGTATACCTCGGATCTTGCTCTCTCAGCTAGGCTCTGGTCGGGATACTTCGCACTTCTCACCGCCTCGTCTGGGTGTTGATCGCAGCCTCAGTCGCCCCCGCTTGACCGGAGGGAGATACAGGAAATCCTGCTGGTACGCGTTGTTGTCCGTCCAGCTGTGGCAGGAGACCGGGCCTGCAACGCACCACCGGCGCGTGAGATGAGAAAGTGTCCCTGTTCGGGCGCCATTCATGTGGTAAATAATTTAATTACCGGGACTTAATTTGATACAGAAACATAATAAATTAGCTCAGTAAATAAGAGGCAGAATCCGTGGTATTAGAGGTTCGGAATGGGCTTTATTCCAATGGTCGATTATAATCGGTTGCTCCAGGTTCCATCACCACGAAGGTTCAGGAAGTGAAGTACATACATTATTGATAATTATTCACTTTTATACAATAGGCATTACAGTGAAGCCAATGCAAGAGGCGTAACAATTGATAGCAAAGATAACATTTTACATGCGTAGCTGAAGGAGGCATAATTGGGTGTAACAAGGAAACGTCATTGGTTGTGATGTCACATATGGGTGGACCTATGAAATAATTTCGCAATGTCAGCAGAAATACTTGGCAGAGATGCGCGCACAGCAGCATGACGTGTGATTGACGTGCAACTAGGGGGTGAAGGGGACTTGACATTTAGCTCTACATGTGGCGACAGAAGTCTGGAGGGTCAAGTCAACCTAATCCCAAATCATATCTAACATCCTATGTTTAAAGAACTATGTTTATCCAAAAGAGAGGTCTCTTAGAGTAGAATCTTATTCTATACTGACTATACTGACTGTTAGTGCGTGTACAAGCGTCTAAGTGTCTACACTAGATGCGAGGGCAGGAATCTTCCATAGTAACAGGGCTATGAATTACTTGCATGAAGACAGAGAAGCCGGGCCTTTGCTCGGTAGCTGGCAGAATGTTTACTTAAACTACTAGACAGGAATGCATTGGGCAGGGATCGGAGCAGATAATTTCGAAGGTGAAATACAGTTCTTGGCAGGCAGCAAGCTGATGTCAGGCATCGTGAGCCGCGCAGGGAATGAGACAAAGTTCATGGTCACAGATGCAGACTCAGACTGGAGCTTCAGAGGCAGAAAGAAGGAAAAGCTTGATGACAGAATCAGGGCCTACTTGCCTGGACTGAAAAATAGCATAAGTGAACCATATAAAGGCGGTGGCCTTTTGTACTTAGGAATGGAATATCCGGCCCATTCATGGCGGATCTGAAAGAGGACATGTTAACGGTGGACGCACATGTGTTTGCGTCTTCATAACTGGAACTGGAGGGAACATACATGTACTTGTAACATGCACATAGAACCGTTGGGGTCCAAGATAGGGGACATAACTGACCAGGAAAATCCATATTTCCACAACAGATCACATATAGGAAAGCAACATCATTAAAAGATACACTGTGTAGAGCAATTGAACCCACACGTGTTAACACTTTAGGAGTGCAAGGCTTCTATACATGCAGAAAGTGCAAAGCATGTGAACACAGCAGAAATTGCAAAGAATGTATGCTTTCTCCGTTTGACAAACCCTATAAGATTCTTAAACATACCACATGCAACACTGATTTTGTAGTTTATGCTTTATTTTGTCCGTGCAAAAAGGTGTATATAGGGAGTACGATTCACAAAGCTAAGATCAGAATTTTAGAACATTTGCGCGCCATCAAGCATGGCGATAAACAGTACCCTATAGCACGCCACTTTGCAAGCCACCACAATCAGAACAGTGACTTACTGAGTTTTTGTGTTCTTGATTCAGTAAAGGCAAATGAGAGAGGCGGCGATAGAGTTCAAGATCTTAGACACCTCGAGTCTAAACTTATCATTCAGTATAGAACTCTGGCACCTATTGGCCACAACTGTGATGAAGAATTGGCTGTACACTTAGGGTGAAATTGAAATGTATACAGTTAAAGTGTTCAACAAATGTTTCAAGGAATTCATGATGTCGGATTGAGAACCAGCAGTTTCTATTTTTAGAATCTTAGGCAAAAAAAGTTTTTAAAGATTATTTTTTGAGTGTACAAAATCAGGATTTCTGAATTAAGTGGTCTAGTTGAGTCAATATTCATTGATTTATCTGTTTTTTTCTTCCAATTTTAGATGCAAGGAATTGTGGTCAACCATGAGGAAACGCAGGAGAACTAAAGTATCTCGTTTGGCCCACTGGGGCTAAACTGTTGAGTGTTTTAGTAATTATGTGGCTGCAATCGGACTTTCAAATTTTTCTTTCGCCCACTGGGGCGTTATGGAATAGTTAAAGATTCTGATATCTTTTATTAGATTGCCACAGTATATGTCACTCAGAATCGGCGATCTTGTATTTAGAGCATGGCAATATTAAGGCACAATATTGTAAGGTGTATTTGTAATTACAATTCTTACTCAGTATAATTCAACAAATACCTGTATAAAGTTATATTGAAAGAACAGAGCAATGTAGTGCACAATGAAACACCGCAAAGTATGTTTTCACTGTTTACTAATCTGATACCACGTGATTGATTTAAAAAACACTTCCTGATTATTGTACACTTTACTCGTGAGCAAGGGATTGCTATCCCGAAACGCGTAGAGTTGGTCGCCTGTTTGATGCTCCAATAAAGGACTGTTCTGAAGCTTAAGAGTTGTCCGTGGCTGCTGTGTGTTTCGAGCACAAAGGAATTACAGCGTCGAGTTTTGATATTGAGGATTGCCACCTCGCTGCGGACCGCCATCATAAGTGAGTGAGGGGGGAGGCTGACAACAGCGTTCACGCTGTAATTGCGGATGGATATATATATATATATATATATAAACAGTCCCTCTCTGCTCTTCACTTCAGCAGAAACATGAAGGTACGGACCTCTCTTCTCCGTAGGAAATAACAGAATCCCACAACAGTAAGGAGTGGGTGAAGCAGGTATTTAATTTCTCCCAAATAGATCGATGTCAGTAAATCACAGGACCAGTGTCCTCCATGACGCGTTTCGCTCCACGCAGGGAGCTTGATCACATGATGCATCGCATTTTGATGACGAAATAAATAGAAAGACAACACCAAAATTCAGTGAAAATGAAGGAAAGACTAAGACTATCAACAGAAAAGATCTCAAAACATCTGAAAAAAAAACGAAAAATGGAAGGCATACATGTCAGATGCAAAAAAGTAAATAATAATAGTAATGTGGGTTGAATAATGTCAAAAAATACAAATAGGTAACAAACGGGCGGTAGTCAAAATTGATACATAGTGCATATAATCCGCCTCAATAGGTACCTAAAATGTAAAAAAATCTCTAACAAATCAAGGACAAGTGTCCATTCAAAATGCCCACAACGAACTCATAAAATGCATCTAACAAAACATATCATTTATTATACCTAACTTCGGACATTAAAAGATTGAGACCAAGAACCAACTAAGAGGTAAAAAAACATAGAGAGGTAGCTGAATATAACAATACATATGACTAAGCATGAGGACACATACGACCATCCCATTATTATGTTAGGACAGGCAAGTATCACATTCAAATGTACATATAAAAATAGACTAAGAAACTCATATTATCACCAATTAAAAAATATCAACAAATCTAAAAGACATAAGATAAAACAATTGGTGACAAGACAAAGCCCACACAGAAAAATTCAACAATATCAGTGCAACAATGGAAACTGCCGGACTTCATAAATAGCTAAAATCTCATAGTAGAAAAATGCCTAAAAAAATATATTTTATAATTGTTAAACAACCTCTATACATAAAAGTACCCCTATAATAAATAGTCTGTAAAAAGTCTAAAAACTAAGGTGCTGGTGAACGAACAGTGCAAAATAGCGCTATAAAATACAAAAAATTATAAAAGCAATAGCAGCAAGTCAATGAGAGGGAACATGTCAAATAGATAAAAATGTAAAAATAAAACATGTCAGACAATGAATCTAAAAAGTGAAAATGAGTGTAATACAGCAATTATAAAAAATTGTGCAGATCTTCATTCATGTTAAGGCCATTGGGAACTCTTGTATCGAGAGCTAGAATAAAATGGGACTCCTGTTGTCTCAATAACTTGTCACGATTGCCACCCCGTCCGGGGTTGGCAACTGACCCAATGACTGTGAATTCCAGATCCTTTAATTTATTCTCATGGATGAATTTGAAGTGCCTAGCAACCGGGTAATTATGATCAGAATTGACGATAGCTCTTACATGTTGAAGAATACGCTTATGAACAGGAAGTTTGGTGCTGCCTATATATTCTAAATTACAAGTGCATTTGAGTTTGTAAATAGCATATTCTATACGGCAGGTTAAATGCCCTTGGATAGCTATCTCATTGTCACTGAAAGCTGTTTTATAGTGTGTACTATTGGTTGCGAAAGTGCACGCTCGGCAAGAATTACATCTAAAGAAGCCCGTCCTAGTTAGCCAAGTGCCTTTGGTACTGGGCGCAAGCATAGGTCTTACAAGGGCATCTCTCATTGAAGGAGCCTTTCTAAAAGTGATGGATGGGAGACTAGGAAGAATAGGGCCAAGAATGTTGTCTGTTAGGACGATAGGCCATTCTGAATAGATAATCTTGCAGATGGCATTTTCTTGAGCACAAAACGTAGTAATCAAACGTATTGGCTGTACCAAAGGTTCAGAAACCACAATTACATTTTTAGTACTAGGCTGCAGTAAGTTAACTCTTGGTTTACTATTGGCCTTGTTAAGGGCGAGGGTCAAAAGATGAGCTTTATAACCCCTCTCCAAGAATCTACTAAATGCTGCCTTCTGACATTCAGTGGAGACCAGTTCGGAACTGCAAATTCTGCGAATGCGGATGAATTCACCATAAGGTATGCTGTTAATTAAGTGTCGAGGATGTGCACTGGTGGCATGGAGAATAGAATTCCCCGCAGTGATTCTTCTATGTAACTTGGTACAGAGTCTGTCATTATCTATATACACCAGGACATCTAGAAATTCAACAGAGGAGCTGTCAATAGAAACAGTAAATTTAAGATTTAAATCATTCACATTGATGTCTTTAACAAAAATCATTGCATCCTCCTTAGAACCTTTCCAAACCAAAAATATGTCGTCGATGTAACGCCAATAATGGACTACATGGCTCCACCAACGCTTATGAGTGACCATGAGGACATTGCTCTCCCACCAACCCACATGGAGACATGAGTAGCTGGGGGAGAAGCAGGCCCCCATGGCCACCCCACGCACTTGATGGAAATAGTCATTCTGAAAAAGAAAAAAGTTTGTGGATAGACATAATTCAATCATCTCTAGAAGCATAGTGTTATGCTCTATCATGTTGATATCCCTATTTTCCAAAAAGTATTTTGTAGCATTCGTGCCTTGTTTATGATCAATGCTTGTATAAAGGGATTCAATTTCCATCACTACCAATAGGTAATCGGAACACCATGTGATATCCTTGACCTTATTCAAAAAATCAGTAGTATCTTTAATGAAAGATGGCAACGAAGTCATATGGGGCTGCAGAAAAAAGTCAACATATTTAGATAAGTTCTCATTCATACTGCCCTGTGCAGAAATTATGGGGCGACCAGGGACAGAAATCTTTTTCTTATGGACCTTGGGTAATATATATTAAATATATTCACTGAAAAACCATAGGTTTCATGCACGTTATAGTTAGGAATTAGCATTTAAAAAACCTTAGAAATTCACGGAAAAAAACTTAGGTTTCAGGGGCGTTATAGTTAGCTGGACATTTCCCTCACACAAAACCCTAGAAATTCCCTCATTATAGTTAGTTCAGCTAACTATAACTCGCACCCCCGCAATGTACTGCTGATGACGTCACATATTACATCACTGATGACATGGTCATTGACATCACTGATGACATCACTGATGACATCTCAAATTAGCTGAACTAACTATAACTATTTCACAGACTCTCTCCTGACGCGGAGCCGGGAGATTTTAGCCTCACTAGCACGTTGTGTTTTTAAATCTGTAATTGACTGTCACTTGAATTTACTCTGATGCGCTCGCTCGCTGATGACACCTGACCGCCCAGCAGATCCATTGCTGTAGCGGAGAGGGTTGCCACAGCAACGCCGCCCTCGGCCACAGGACACGCCCATCGGCGCTCACCACGCCTACAAGCCAGTCCTTAAATTGATTCGCGCTGCGTACTAGCGCTGTTTCACAGACTCTCTCCTGAAGCGGAAGCCGGGAGATTTTAGCCTCACTAGCACGTTGTGTTTTTAAATCTGTAATTGACTGTCACTTGAATTTACTCTGATGCGCTCGCTCGCTGATGACACCTGACCGCCCAGCAGATCCATTGCTGTAGCGGAGAGGGTTGCCACAGCAACGCCGCCCTCGGCCACAGGACACGCCCATCGGCGCTCACCACGCCTACAAGCCAGTCCTTAAATTGATTCGCGCTGCGTACTAGCGCTGTTTCACAGACTCTCTCCTGAGGCGGAGCCGGGAGATTTTAGCCTCACTAGCACGTTGTGTTTTTAAATCTGTAATTGACTGTCACTTGAATTTACTCTGATGCGCTCGCTCGCTGATGACACCTGACCGCCCAGCAGATCCATTGCTGTAGCGGAGAGGGTTGCCACAGCAACGCCGCCCTCGGCCACAGGACACGCCCATCGGCGCTCACCACGCCCACAAGCCAGTCCTTAAATTGATTTGCGCTGCGTACTAGCGCTGTTTCACAGACTCTCTCCTGAGGCGGAAGCCGGGAGATTTTAGCCTCACTAGCACGTTGTGTTTTTAAATCTGTAATTGACTGTCACTTGAATTTACTCTGATGCGCTCGCTCGCTGATGACACCTGACCGCCCAGCAGATCCATTGCTGTAGCGGAGAGGGTTGCCACAGCAACGCCGCCCTCGGCCACAGGACACGCCCATCGGCGCTCACCACGCCTACAAGCCAGTCCTTAAATTGATTCGCGCTGCGTACTAGCGCTGTTTCACAGACTCTCTCCTGAGGCGGAGCCGGGAGATTTTAGCCTCACTAGCACGTTGTGTTTTTAAATCTGTAATTGACTGTCACTTGAATTTACTCTGATGCGCTCGCTCGCTGATGACACCTGACCGCCCAGCAGATCCATTGCTGTAGCGGAGAGGGTTGCCACAGCAACGCCGCCCTCAGCCACAGGACACGCCCATCGGCGCTCACCACGCCCTCTACTTTTATCCAAATCAATACTATTTACATGCACAGGAACCGGAAGCGCAGCGGACGAGCGCAGCGGGCGCGACGATTGCGCGCCGAAGGCGCGCATAAGGCAAGCTCGTCTGCGCTCGTCCGCGCTGAGGCCGGGCCTAGGGCCACCCCTCCTACTCTGCCTGGTCCGCGGCCCATCACCAACTCTCCTCTGCTATCCTACTCCTCCGCAGAACTCCTGAATTATAAACCATACGCCGAGAAAGCCCACCCCATACCCCTCCTTAACTACAACTCTTGCATCGGACCGCTTAAATGTCCCACATGCACGGAGATGCCGTCCACAGACACCACTACCTCCCCACCCACAGTGTCTGCAGCCCTAATAAACATCCGTTCCTTACCTAAACACAAAATTGAAATCGCCGAGTTCATTGACTCCCATGATCTGGATATATTATTTATTACCGAGACATGGGGAGACGAATCCTCTGGACCTGACTTCAGAGACGCTATGCCTAACAACTATTGTGTAAGCAAGCTAGATAGACCCTTAAGAAAAGGCGGAGGAATAGCAATTATGCACAAAGAACACCTAAAACTAACAACATCAGAAACAACTCTTCCTGAGTGCGAGGCTCTCCTTTTCGCCATATGTATCTCCAGTAAAACTACCTTTAGAGGTTTGCTAATCTACCGCCCCCCAGGATCCAGATCAAAATTTCTTTCAAACTTAGACAAAATCATCGAGATGTCTATTGGATCCCAACACTTCACCGTTTTAGGTGACTTCAATTTTTTTCATCTTGAATCTCATGATGACCCTGATACAGGAACATTACTCGGTGACTTGGAGACAGTAGGCCTTATGCAAATTGTCAAAACACCCACCCACTTAGCAGGGCACACCCTAGACGGCCTATTTACCAACAACAGAGACATCACCATCACTAAGGTCACCCCTCTAATATGGACAGACCATTCTGCAGTATGCTTTTCAGTTCCCATTAATCCTTGTCCACCTTCCCAGACAACTTCTGGATCAACGAAATTCAGAGACTGGAAGAACATTAATCTCAACCAGCTCACTCAGATCATACATGACAGCCCTCCGCTAAACAATCAGGACCCTGTAGCTGCTTCAGCTACCTACCTGGAGAATCTGAACGCAGCCTGTAACAAACTAGCCCCCACAAAAACCTCTCACAGGAACAGAAAGCTTCCATCGCCCCCTGGTTCTCGGAATCTCTCAGATTACAGCGCCAATATTGCAGAAACTTAGAAAGGCAGTGGCGCCGACACTATAATAACCCGGACAAGATTAGCTATAAAAACGCCCTCTCTAATTACAAAAAACTGATTACATCCGAGAAAACCACCTACTACACCAACCAAATTAATCAGGCCAAAAACTCATCAGGAAAACTGTTCCAGGTGGTAACATACCTGTCCAATCCTCTGCCACCCTCCTCAGAAGGATCCCAGGCTCTTTCAGATGCACTGGCCACATTTTTCGAAGATAAGGTCAGAGCCATCTTCTCCACTTTTTCGCCTGACCCTTCCTTATCCCATACCGAGCACTCCACTGCCAATAATACTCCACAATTTTCAGCCTTTGAAAATACCACGAAAGAAACTGTTCAACCCCTGATTGCCCGAACCAAATCCGGATCACCACTTGACCCATGCCCTCCTGCCGTTCTCAACCTCGTCGCAGAAGCCGTTGCCCCGTCACTCACCACTATCTGCAACGCAATGTTCACATCCGGCACCTACCCTTCGGTATGGAAGGAAGCCATTATTAAACCGCTACTCAAAAAACCCAGTTTAGATTCTTCTCTTCCAGCCAGCTACAGGCCTATTGCATGCCTCCCTTTTCCGGCCAAAATCTTTGAAAAGATCATGAACCAGCAATTGTCAACATACATCCACAACAACTTACTGGATGACACCCAGTTCGGGTTCCGTCAGGGACACGGCACGGAGACAGCACTCCTGAAAGCTGCGGACGAGATACGATCCACTATGGACAATGGAGGAGCTGCAATCCTCATACTTTTAGATCTGTCCGCAGCCTTCGACACGGTCGATCATACCACACTGATCGACCGTGTCGCGGCTATTGGAATAAGGGACAAGGCTAAGGAGCTTCTCGCCTCATTCTTGTTAAACCGCCCACAAACGGTGAAGTTGGGACATTACACCTCCCAGACTTTCTCCTTGCCTTGCGGTGTACCACAGGGATCCTCGCTAAGCCCGACACTATTTAATATATATGTGTCTGACTTAGCGAAGGTCATCAAATCCCACGGAATTTATCTCACCACATACGCAGACGACACACAACTGGTGTTGTCCGTATTCGATGACGGCCAAACAGTAGCTTCAAACTTCCAATCTGGTATGAAAGCAATAAGCGCCTAGATGTCATCAAACTGCCTTAAGCTAAATTCTGATAAAAAAGAAGTGATGACATTCGGGAGACTACAACCAATCTGGTCTCCACAATGGTGGCCCCAACAAATGGGACAACCGCCAGAACCAGTAGTCAAGGTACGAAATCTGGGGGTTATCTTTGACAACAAATTGTCCTTCCAGCAGCATGCAAATTCAGTGGTTTCATCCTCCTTCCACACCTTAAAAAAGATCAAAAAACTCATTCCGTACTTACCATCTTCTGCAGGCAAAACTTTAGTCAGCACGTTAGTCTTTTCTAAAACGGACTATTGTAATGCCTTGCTTCTAAATGCACAACAAAAGGTCCTCAACAAACTACAGACTGTACAGAATGCAGCAGCCAGGACCCTGCTACCCATTCCCAAATCTGCATCTGTCTCCCCTTACATCCAACAGCTACATTGGCTGCCGGTGAGGAGCCGCATCAAATTTAAAGCCTTGTGCATAGCTTATATAGCGATCCACAATCATGGCCCCCTATTCCTAAAACAAGCCTTTCACCCGCCCGAACAGCGAAGAACACTGCGTTCATCCTCAGCCCATCTGCTAACAGTCCCCCGCACAAGAAGGGCTAACTGGGGAGACAAACGCTTCATCGTTGCCACAGCTAGACTGTGGAACACTCTCCCTCTCCACATCAAATGTGCACCAACTCTGCTCAATTTCAGAAAAAAACTGAAAACATGGTTGTTCCAAGCCTAAACCCCCTTCTCCGACAGAGAGTTCTGTGACAACAGCGCCGAGACACCCTCGGGTAATTGCGCGCTCTAAAAATCGCCATAAATAAATAAATAAATAACGGGGGAATTTCTAGGGTTTTGTACGAGGGAAATGTCCAGCTAACTATAACGCCCCTGAAACCTATGGTTTTTTCAGTGAATTTCGAAGGTTTTTTAAGTGCTAATTCCTACTATAACGTGCATGAAACCTATGGTTTTTTCAGTGAATTTCGAAGGTTTTTTAAATGCTAATTCCTAACAATAACTTATCTCTAAAGCTATGATTTTAATGATTTTCATAGGATTGTTAAATCTTTATATTTCAGTGTGTCAATTCCTTTAATTATGTTTTTTTAAATTGTTTTTCACCATTTTTTAAAGCTTTTTTTCCAATTAATTCTTTTAAAAATTAAAAAAATATTATTTGTTTTTAATGATTTAAAAAAAAATTGTAGATTTTTTAAAACTATTTTTTATATATTTTTATATTTTTTGAACGATATTTTTTTTTTTTGCAATTTTTTTGGGATTCGCGCACCTTATGCGCACCTTTCTCGATCCCTGTGCGGAACATAGTCGCCATTTTACGATTGTAGTGTAGGATCCGCGTACGGTATGCAATGGGTACGTATTTTCGTGCGTGATTGCTATGTGACCGGTACGCGACTCCAAGCCCATACGCGACACGTACGAAGTACGTTACGCGATGCTCATACACTTCCACGAAACGTCATGTGCGTGTTTGACACGGTGGGTGCGCGAATCCCGCGAAATTTTTTAAATGTCAAAAACATATATATATATATATGTATTTCATGTGAATATTAATTGAAGACATAATCTAAACTACTCATAAAATTTATATATTTTTACTTCTAATCCTATATTCCTTTTAAATGCAATTTCGCGGATTCGCGTTCGGTGCGTGCTGCCTATGTGCACGGTGCGCGGATCCCATGTGACCTGAGAAAAAGAGATTTGATTGGTTCATTACACTTCCTATTCTAACTATTGAAAGACCCCACCCATTTCAATCATTCTTCTTAGACCTTCTTTGGAGGAGCATCTCTTTGCAGAGAAGAAGCTTTTTTGGACTAAGTTTACACTTAGCTCAAACTTTTTTCAAAAACAATGGCTTCAGGGCAGCAGGCATCACCAGCATCTGCTCATTCATCTGAGGATGAATTTTTGGAAGAACCACCACGCCCACAAAGATACTCATCTATGGTTAGGAAATTTTTTACTTTTCCTGAGAGGCAAACCAAAACCAATGCCACCTTAGTGACATGTAAGATCTGCCAGCAAGTGCTCTCCCGTGGGGATCCCAACAAAAAATATTCCTGCGGTACAGCCAGTATGATGAAGCATCTGAGGACCCTCCATCCGGTGAACCTTGCTCGAGAGGAATGCCGAAGAATGAGAGTTCTTCCAGCTCCATCAGACCCATCGCAGCAGAGCACTTCAAGGGTGGATCCATCTGTGCAAAATTTGGACATCTGTCCACAGTTTCAAACCCTAAAAGTGCTCTGCATAAAATGCAATGCTGTATTATGCTATGGAGAGCAGTCAATTGACCTTATCTGTCGAAAGCAAGAGAACCATCATTGCTAGTTTTTTATTTATCCCTGAAGTTCATTGTTTTGTTCCTCCAGTTCTGTTTTTTCCTTTTTTTTTAAGAAAACCCAAAAAAAAAAAAAATGTGTTCAAAAACCAAAGAAAAAAAAGTTCTTCTAAGAACTAACTTTCCTGGTTTAAAAAAAGAGCTACATTTCTTTGTTAGTGTGTGAAAGTTTAGATGAATGTATGTGTAGTGCGTAATTGAGTGAACGAATGCATTAGTAGCGTATGGTGAATGTATAAGTGCAGAAGTATGAGGAAGTGCTGCAGCATCACACAGTAACCTCTTTAACTGCAGTGTGCTGTAGTACTTCCGAAGCACAGGGATGCAACATATGTACATAAATATGTTGCAAATCTATGCTTCTCTCTGCACGGCTGCTTAAACTGCAGCCATGTGGTGACACAGGCACCCTTGCACCATAGTGCAAGGATATCTGTGTCATGTGCTGTTTGTTTTTGTGCAGGAAGACACACCTTCATGCACAAAAACAATCAGAAAGCGCATTTTTCTCCTTCAATGTATGCTGAACATTTTAGCATGCATTGAAGGTTATGAGGAGAAATGAAAACAATTCTCCTTGTTGTGCATTCCTACACCAATTGGAGAATGGTGCAGCATTCACACACATCTCGAGATTTATGATTTCTGATAAATCTGGAGATGTGTCTTGTTCTATGAGTATTCATTGCAATCACTCACAACACCACTTATAGAACGCCTGTTGGAAGGGAGTTCTCCGGGGGGGCTTCAGAATGCGTTCCTGACCACCCTTTGACCCACCTCTCCCAGAGTTAGGCTGAGCAATGGCGGGGAGGCCCTTCCTGGAAGGGTCTCGTTTCTAGGATCGTACAGGCTGAGCTCCCACTATTTGACAGAGGGACACCACACAGTAGTTCTTAGTAAGACAGTATACTTTATCGATAGTTTCAGGGGATCTTTATGATCCGTGATACAGCTGTTGGATCAATGCCACGAGCGGCGGCGGTTCCATGATGGGGGTATTGGGGTAGCGGGACAGTCTTTAAGTTCAGTGTCTCTGCGGAGTATCCTTCGCACAGCTCTCAATCCTCGAGCTGGGGGATTTAGGTTCACTCGGCAATCTCCGCCGATCCTTCTGGATAGGAGCGCTGCGAGCCTCTCAGCAGGCACAGGTGGTTTCAGATTCTCGAGAGCCACGACGGCGTCAGCAGGGCTCAGATGGTTCAGAGTTCGGGGAGCCGCGACAGCGTCAGCAGGGCTCAGATGGTTCAGAGTTCGGGGAGCCGCGACACGGTCAGCAGGGCTCTCGTAGGTCCAGGTCTTCTCTGCCGCCTGTCCCTTCAGCACCACTTGTTATACTCCCCCTCCTCTTTGAAGTCCGGAGTCCTCGCAGAGAGGGGTCTTGGTGCCTGGGGGCGGTGTGTTGGGATTTCCTGTTGCTCGGCCCTTTGATCTGTTCAGGTTGGTCTGGGAGGGACTCCAGACGCCCAGCATGCGAGGCGCCCGCTCACCGGGGGCCTGGTGGCCGATCGAAACCCTCCTTGGGGAGGAGATCAGAGGTGTGACAGAGACGGCGTCTCCCGGTCTTGCTTGGGGGGTTCTCTCTCCCTCGGCCGGGCATGCGTGGTAGTGTCTTGGATTTTGCTGGGGCCCCGGCCGGCCAGCGGGTTTCTTGGGCCATGGTGGCCGGAAGTCTGTGATACCGGGGATCAGGTGTGGTTGCAGGGTTGCTTACTGGTCGGGAGGGTCCACGCCACAAGGCCGGTCTCACACGTGTCCCCCCCAGCTGAAAGGCGGGGAGAGCTACCCATCCACTTGGGGGTTCTCCTCGCTGAAGCGGAAGAATCGGAACAGGCCGTCAGCGTTGGCGTGGTCAGTCCCGGGGCGATGCTCCACAGTGAAGTCCATCCCCTGCAGGGAGATTGACCATCGTAGCAGCTTGGGGTTTTCTCCTCTCATTTGCATCAGCCACCGTAAGGGTCGATGATCCGTTTGAACTCGGAAGTGGGTTCCGAACAAGTAGGGCCGTAGCTTTTTGAGGGCCCAGACTACTGCGAAGGTCTCTCTTTCAATGGTGCTCCACCGTTGTTCCCGAGATAGTAACCTTCGGCTGATGAAGGCTATGGGCTGATCTATGCCTTTGTCGTTGAACTGTGAGAGGACTGCCCCGATGCCGTGCTCCGAAGCGTCCGTCTGGACCACAAATTCCTGAGAGTAGTCGGGGGCTTTGAGTACCGGAGCAGTACATATAGCGGCTTTCAAGGCATCGAACGCTTTTTGGCACGGGGGAGTCCACTGTACTTTCTTCGGGTGCTTTTTGGAGGTTAACTCTGTGAGGGGGCCTGCGATGCTGCCATGGTTTTTAATAAACCTCCGGTAGTAACCGGTGAGGCCTAGGAAGGCCCGGACTTCCGTTTGGGTCGCGGGGGGTGCCCAGGACAAGATGGCGTCGATCTTCGGCTGGAGGGGGGCGACCTGCCCGCTCCCCACCTGGTGTCCTAGATAGATCACTGAGCCCTGTCCAATTTGACACTTGCTGGCTTTGATGGTTAGGCCTGCCTGGCGCAGGGCCATCAGTACTTGTTGGAGGTGCTGGAGGTGTTCGGTCCATTGGGAGCTGAATACTGCGATGTCGTCTAGGTACACTGCGCTGAACCCCTCTAGCCCGGCCAGGACCCGGTTCACCAGTCGCTGGAAGGTGGCAGGGGCATTTTTCATCCCAAAAGGCATGACTCTGAAGCGGTAGTGCCCATCCGGGGTGGAGAAGGCGGACCGCTCCTTTGCTCCCTCAGTGAGCGCAATTTGCCAGTATCCGCAGGTCAGGTTGAAGGTGCTGAGGTAGCGAGCGGCCCCGAGGCGGTCGATGAGCTCGTCTGGGTGGGGGATAGGGTGAGCGTCCACTCGGGTGACCGCATTGAGTCCCCGGTAGTCTACACAGAATCTCAGCTCGGGGGCGACACCAGGGGCTGCTGCTTTCGGGACCAGTACTACCGGGCTGGCCCATGGGCTGTCAGAGGGTTCAATCACCCCTAGGGCTAACATCTTGGCTACTTTGGTCTGGATGCAGGTCCGGACCCGGTCAGGGACTCGGTAGGCTCGGTGTCTTACCGGCGGGCTGTCTCCGGTGTCTACGTCGTGGACACACCAGTCGGTGACCCTAGGGGTGAGGGAGAAGAGGTCTGTGAATTGTCTCAATAGCTGGCGGCAGTCGTCGGACTGTTGGGGGGTGAGGGTGGACGAAAGTCTCACCCCCTCTACGGAGCCATCTTTCTCTTTAGCACACAGGGGTCCGGAAGGGGCTCTGTGTCTTCTTCAGTCCCATCGTCGGTGGCCAGGAGCAAACTCAACTCCGTCCTCACGAAGTGGGGTTTGAGGCGGTTCACTTGGAGGACCCGGAGGGGGTTCCGAGGAGACTGGACATCAACTAGATACGTGACTTGACTCTTCCGCTCGACCACTTTGAAGGGTCCAGTCCATCTGTCTTGGAGGGCGCAGGGTTTCACCGGGGCCATTACCCAGACCTGTTGGCCCGGCTGAAACTCAACCAGCGTGGCATTCTGGTCATACCAGCGCTTCATCTCTTCTTGGCTAGCCTCGAGGTTTGCCTCCCGGAACTTCCGGGTCTGGTTGCGGAGCGCCAGGATATAGCGGAATACATCAGGAGGGGTTCCTCGGGGAGCCGTTTCCCAGCCCTCTTTGACCAGGCTCAGGGGTCCCCGGACGGGGTGTCCGTAGAGTAATTCGAATGGGCTGAACCCCAGAGATTTTTGGGGAACTTCCCGGTAGGCGAACAGGAGGCAAGGGAGGAGGACGTCCCATTTCCGGCGAAGAGGTTCTTCAAGGCCCATGATCATTCCTTTCAGGGTCCAGTTAAATCGTTCGACTAGGCCATTGCCTTGGGGGTGGTATGGGGTGGTGATTTTGTATGACACCCCGCATTGTTGCCATAAGGGCCTCATGTACTTGGAGATAAAGTTCGTGACACGATCACTCAAGACTTCGCGAGGGAACCCCATGCGGGAGAAGATCCCCATCAAGGCCCGGCCAACCACGTGGGCCGTCAAGGTGCGGAGGGGAATGGCCTCTGGGTAGCGGGTGGCATGGTCCACCAGGATGAGGATGAACCGGTGGCCCTGGGCGGTCCTGGGATCCAGGGGTCCCACGATGTCGATCCCCACCTGCTCAAAGGGGGTATTAACAACGGGCAAGGGTTGTAGCGGAGCCTTGCGCTTCCCACCACCTTTTCCGCTGGCCTGGCATGTGAGAAATGACTTGCAGTGGGCCTCTACATTCGCTCGCATTTTGGGCAAATAGAAGTGGGTAACCAGGCGATGATAGGTTTTGTCTTGGCCTAAGTGTCCCGCCAGGGGCACATCATGGGCTAGGCCTAGGAGGAAATTTGGAAGCGCAGGGGTACCACCAGTACCCGGGCCGATCCCAGCTCGGCCGTCTTCTCTTTGCTGTACAGGAGGCCCCTTTCCCAATATACCCAGTGGGTTCCGGACTGGTCACCTGCGGCCTGGGCTTCGGCCTGCTGTCGGGGTCCAATGAGGGAAGGGCAGGTGGCTTGTTCCCGCAGAATTCTTCTCGGGAGGGACCCCCCTCGTAGTACCAATGGGCCATCTCGGGTAGGTCCCCGAGCTCGGTCAGTTGCTAGGGGTCTGGATGCACTGACCCATCATTGGGAACGGGTTCTTCTTCCGGGAGAGGGTCGTCGGGCTCGGGTAGCGCGTCCCGGTCCTCGGGGACGGCGACTGGGTTCAGGGGTAAGGCCTCAACTCCCTCGGGGGAAGGCGATCGGGCAGACATGGAGCGCGTGGAGGCGCATACCCATTCGGGTAGGCCCATCATCTCCAGATGGGCTCTTCGTTCCACTTGTCCCCACACGGAGTTCTCAAGGTCGTTTCCCAGGAGGCAGTCTACTGGTTGGGATGTTCGGACTGCCACTCTCAATTTACCGGTGACTCCCCCCCATTCGAAGGGTACGAGGGCCATCCGGCAGAGGCTCTCGGAATTGTCCGAAGATATAACTAGACAGGAGGCGTCGGGCAGGATCTGGTCTTCGGAGACCAGGCGGCAGTGGACCGCTGTGACACTCGCCCCGGTGTTGCGGAGAGCCTCGACTCGGTGACCATTGACCGTCACTTGTTGTCGGTATTTTTTCGTGTTGGCGGGTAGGGGTGTTCCGGGAACCATCTCTCGGTCTCCTAGGGAGACCAGGGCCATGGCTGCTGGTTCCCACTCCTCGGAGTCTTCCATCTCTTCTCCTAGGGCTACGGAGGCCATTTGTCGGGCTGGAGGGGCTGTCGCTGTGGGTCGTTGGTACATGGGACACTGGGGGTCACTGGCATAGTGTCCGGTCTGTTGGCAGCGGAAACAGGTGATCTTGACTCGGGGGCCCTGTGCTGGCTGGAGGTGGGGCTGGAAAGTGCGGGGGTTGGCCTCTGGGGGGACTATGCTGTGGGCCCACCTGGGATTCCCTCGGTCTGCCTTGGTTCCCTCCGCCCCTCTGGCAGGGGGGTCCCTGACTGTGGCGACCGTAGTCTCTCACGGGGCCCCGGGAGGCCCGGGTGTTCACCCATCGGTCAGCTTCGACCGCCAGTTTCCGAGGGTCAGTGAGCTTGCTGTCCAGGAGGTGCTGGCGTAACTCCACAAAGCAATTTGCGGACAAGTGTTCCCATGCTATTAGGTCAAACAGTTCCTCAAAGGTGGAGACCTTGCTGCCCTTGATCCACCCGTCCCTGCTGTAAAAGTTCACGTATTCTACCCACGTAGTACCGGGTATCTTTTTGCAGTCTCGAAACCGTTGCCGGTACATCTCGGGGGTGAGTCCATATCTGGCTAATAGGGCCTCTTTCATGTGGTTGTAGGAATTCAGCACCGTGGAGGGCAGGTCCAGCAGGGTATCTCTCTCCTCGCTCAGGAACCGGCCCCACAAGCCAGCCCCCCAATCCTTCTGTGGAACTCGGTTGGAGGTCATGGCGACTTCGTAGGCCTTGAACCACTGCTGGATGTCGTCGTTCTTGTAGTATTCCTTCACCACATCCTTGGGGATGTGGACCTTTGGTTCCACGGCGGGGGAGGTCGGTTGGTTTCCTGTGGTTCTGGACTCCTCACTGTTGGCCTTGAGTTCGATCTCTTTTAGGCTGTGTTCGTGTTCTAGTTGAAGTTTTCTTTCTTCGTGTTCTTGCTGATGTTTCTTTTCCTCGAGTTCCCCTTGTAGGCGTAATTGTTCTACGGCTAACTTTTTTTCGGCCAATTTTAGCTCTCCCTCTATTTTTAGTTTGGCTAGTTCTAGTTCGTGGTTGCGGCCCCTCTCTCGGTCCGCTAGCTCTTCCGGGGATAGGCCCCCCTCTGTAGCGTTGCTCCCTACCGGGATGCTTTGTGGTTCGTTTGCCGGCTCTCTTTCTCGGGCATCTCCTTCGGTTTGGGGCAGGGAAGCTCCTGCCTCGACCCAGGTTTTCAATGCTTCCTGGAAATCTTCTTTAGTGCTTAATCCGGTGGTAGCGATTCCAAGGTCTTTGCAGAACTGTTTTAGTTCTCTATGCGTATAATATTCCAACCGGTCCTCTCGGAACGTCGGGCTTGTGTTCGTTCCTGCGGTACTCATGGTGGTTTCTCCTTCCATCTCCTTTCGGTAGTGCGTCAGCCGTTTACTGTACGATCTCTAGGTGTCGGCTCGGATCCCGTCGTCTGCCACCAAATGTTGGAAGGGCGTTCTCCGGGGGGGCTTCAGAATGCGTTCCTGACCACCCTTTGACCCACCTCTCCCAGAGTTAGGCCGAGCAATGGCGGGGAGGCCCTTCCTGGAAGGGTCTCGTTTCTAGGATCGTACAGGCTGAGCTCCCACTATTTGACAGAGGGACACCACACAGTAGTTCTTAGTAAGACAGTATACTTTATCGATAGTTTCAGGGGATCTTTATGATCCGTGATACAGCTGTTGGATCAATGCCACGAGCGGCGGCGGTTTCGTGATGGGGGTATTGGGGTAGCGGGACAGTCTTTAAGTTCAGTGTCTCTGCGGAGTATCCTTCGCACAGCTCTCAATCCTCGAGCTGGGGGATTTAGGTTCACTCGGCAATCTCCCTCGATCCTTCTGGATAAGCACAGGTGGTTTCAGATTCTCGGGAGCCGCCACGACGTCAGCAGGGCTCAGATGGTTCAGAGTTCGGGGAGCCGCGACAGCGTCAGCAGGGCTCAGATGGTTCAGAGTTCGGGGAGCCGCGACAGCGTCAGCAGGGCTCAGATGGTTCAGAGTTCGGGGAGCCGCGACACGCTCAGCAGGGCTCTCGTAGGTCCAGGTCTTCTCTGCCGCCTGTCCCTTCAGCACCCCTTGTTATACTCCCCCTCCTCTTTGAAGTCCGGAGTCCTCGCAGAGAGGGGTCTTGGTGCCTGGGGGCGGTGTGTTGGGATTTCCTGCCGCTCGGCCCTTTGATCTGTTCAGGTTGGTCTGGGAGGGACTCCAGACGCCCAGCATGCAAGGCGCCCGCTCACCGGGGGCCTGGTGGCCGATCGAAACCCTCCTTGGGGAGGAGATCAGAGGTGTGACAGAGACGGCGTCTCCCGGTCTTGCTTGGGGGTTCTCTCTCCCTCGGCCGGGCATGCGTGGTAGTGTCTTGGATTTTGCTGGGGCCCCGGCCGGCCATCGGGTTTCTTGGGCAATGTTGGCCGGAAGTCTGTGATACCCGGGATCAGGTGTGGTTGCAGGGTTGCTTACTGGTCGGGAGGGTCCACGCCACAAGGCCGGTCTCACAACGCCCTTTCAACGCAAAGTGGTGTGTATGATGAGGTCGTATTTGCATTAAGAAAAAAAGGTACACAGAGTGCCTTTTCCTCTCTTTGTAAATATGAAAGAGTGTCTTGCGCTAAGACTATGTTACAAAAAGTGACATATTTCTGATTGGAAAATTCCTTGCGAATGATAGAAGGTAAGCACAGAGTTTTGTCTGCAAAGATGCTCAAAGAAGAATGATTGAAATGATTGCGGTCCTTCAATACGTAGAATGGGAAATATTATGAACCACTCAAATCTATTTTTTTGCAGGTCACATGATATCCTATGACAGAGAGATTCCAAAACTACATAGGTATAAACAGGGTGTTTTGAAAAACGTATTCAAACTTTGTAGCTTCTTGCAGATCTGCCCATTGTACATATTAATACTTAGTTAAACTTACCTTCACAGTAATAGAAATAAAAAATTGTACACATTTGTTTCAGATGTTTTCTGTAATGTAAATTGGGGTAAATTGTTTATTTTAGAATTAGGATCGGTGAAAGAAAAGAAAAACTAGTTATAACATGTAATAATACATTTTTAGAACACAGCATAATTTAAACAAAGTAATTTGTTTGCCTTTTTTGCCTTTTTTGCATACTCCTCAACACCTGCTCCGCACGAAAGCACGCCATCGAGCTCTGGGACCTGCTCAACACCACCGCCCCAGACGTTGCCTTCCTGACCGAGACCTGGTGGGACGACTCCTCGGCACCTGACATCGCCATAGCCATCCCGGACGGCTACAAGATCTCCTGCAGAGACCGCACCAACGGGATGGGAGAAGGAATAGCCATCGTCCACAAGTCCACCCTCCAGGTCCACACCCTCGCAGACGACTCCCTCAACTCCACCGAACACCTTCACTTCTGGATCCACACCGACCCCAACACCACCCTCAGAGGAACACTCCTCTACAGACCCCCCGGACCCCGGGCTCAGTTCAGCGAGTCCACCGCCGACCTTGCCAGCACCCAAACACTCGCCTCCATGGACTACATCCTCCTCGGGGACTTGAACTTCCACCTCGAGAGCAACAACGATGCCAACTCCACCGCCCTGATCGCCAACCTCGCCAATCTTGGCTTCCGACAACTCGTGACCGAACCCACCCACGCCGCCGGCCACATGCTCGACCCCATCTTCTCCACAAGCACCCACGTCACCTTCAACCACACCACCGAACTCCACTGGACTGACCACCGATGCATCCAATTCACCTTAAAGAAACAAACCACGCACCACCGCACCCAACAGCTGCCTCGCCGCTGCTGGAGCAAAGTTACCGAAGACCAGCTGACCTCCAACCTCACCCAGAACCCACCCACCGACCCCACCGACACAGACTCCTCCGCCCAAAGCTTCAGACAGTGGATCAACGACTGCGCCAACACCCTCGCCCCGATCAAGAAACCCTCCATCGGAGGAGGAGCCTAGCGCGCAACCAAGATGGCCGCGTAGGTGCGAGGCTCCCGAGGACCTCCGCAACCTCCTACGTTTATCCTGTCTTCATCCTGCATCGGTTGAGGGGACTGTGTCGGTGAGCCTGAGCCGAGGTGGTACCCGTTTCCCGTTTTCGAATCGGACCTCGGGTGCCGGAGTGAGCACCGATTGAAGTTTGCGGCCTACTTCTCTCCTGACCCCGGATTCGCGTTTGGGGGCGACCCAGTGGCAAAGTGAACAACAACGGCGGGCTGGGCCTGGCGAGTCGCGTACCCCACACTTTCACTTTCACTTTCGCGCCCCCTTGCCGTTTTCGCAAGTGGGATCACGGCGCTCTTTGTGTTGGGGTGGCCTCGCTGGGAGACCCTGCCTGCCTGCCTGCTGTGGCCCGCTCTGCCGTCCTGGGGTGGCCCCCCGGAGCTCGTGGCCTTGATTGCTTGCTCTCCACTGCGTGGCTGGTGCGGGTGTGAGACCCGCGACGATGGCCACGAAGCAGGATGGGGATCGGTTGAAGGCCAAGTCGACCCGGCGTGGCGCCGCACATCAGGCCAACATCATGGACCGCTACACCCTCCCGAAGGGGTCTCCCGGCGGATCGCACAAGTCCTCTGAGTGCCCCCCGGATGCCCCGGATTTGCCCACGGATCTGTCTCTGCAAGACGTCATGAGCGCCATTGCTGAGATGAAGGCCTCGGTGGGCCAGCAATTCGACACTTTAGCGCACAAAATGGACGCGGTCCTCATTGATGTCAACCTTGTGAGAGCTGATCTCTCTAAGACTAACGACCGGGTCGATTCTTTGGCCCACACCGCGTCGGGCCTCACGACTGAGGTGGCGGCCCTTCAAACGGAGGTGCACCGGCTCCGTCAGGCGAGTGCGCCCATGGATCGGCGCCTGGAGGACTCCGAGAGCCGGGCCCGGAGGAATAATATCCGCATCATCGGAGTGCCCGAGGGACGGGAGGAGTCGGCGGCGGATCTCTTTGTGGAGGACCTGATCACTACCCATCTCCAGCCTCGAGGACTGAGTAAATTCTTTGCCGTGGAGAGGGCCCATAGAGTTCCCGGGGGCAGACCGAAGGTCGGAGCCCCTCCGCGGCCTCTTATTGCCCGTATCTTTAACTTTCGGGACAGGGATGCGATTTTGCAAGCTTCCAGACTGCAAGGGCCGATTAAGCTGGAGAACATGGAGGTGAACTTTTATCCTGACTTCACCCAAGCGGTCCAGAAGCAGAGACTGAGTTTCCTGGGAGTCAAGCGGCGGCTTCGAGGCATGAACTTAAAATACGCTATGCTCTTCCCGGCCAGGCTGCGGGTGGAGGTGGATGGTCGCACTCACTTTCTTGACCGTCCTGAAACGGCCGGGGACTGGCTGGACACTTTGTCTGGGGGTCATGATCGGGATGGCGGGGGGGGGGCTGCGGGAGGAGACTGCCCACCGGACCGGGTCTGAGGTACTGATGCCGGGGCTCACTCCGGATGATGCTGCCACTTTCGGCCAAGCTTAGGGTCTTTCGTTTGTTGTACTCGTCTTCCCTCCTTTGGAGGCGGTGCGGGGTCTTGAGGGGGTACTCGTTCCTCCTCTAGGGGGTCTAACTAGTTCCAATTATATAGGGGCGACAGGCACACTGCAAGTTGGGGGGGCTGTCTGGGCTCATGCAGGGGTGCAGGGAGGGGGGAGTTTTGTTGGGGCGGTTGGGTTGGGGTGGGGTATTGTTCATTTGTACCACAAGGCAAAAGTATTGTTGTGCTATTCCTAAAGTGCTCTCGGGGGGACGATTGATCGCTTTCGGTTATGATGGGGGGTAGGGGACTGAGTCTTTTGTCCTGGAATGTTAATGGACTGGGGGACAGGATAAAACGGGGTGTGGTCCTGCAGTTCCTGAAACGAATTTCACCTGATATAGTTTTTCTGCAGGAGACACACCTCATTGGCAACTCCTTTCGTGCTATGAATCGACGGGGCTACCGCCTTCTGGCCCATTCGGGCTTCACGTCTGGTTCCAGGGGTGTGGGCATCATGGCTAAGACCTCGCTCCCGTTGGAAGTTGATGAGGTGCTCCATGATGACAGGGGACGTTACACGGTTCTGGTGGGTAGAATGGAGGGCAGAGTGATTGTATTTGGTTCTGTCTATGTCCCGCCAGGGTTGCAAACGACTACTTTTGCGGATCTGGGGCGCCTCCTCCTCGGCCTTCCGGAGGGGATTCTAGTGGTTGGGGGGGATTTTAACGCTGTGGTTTCCGGAACTGAGGACCGTCACCCCCCTAGGGATCTCTCCCGTGCCCAAGCGTGGTTGTCTGGCCTCTTGGATACCTTGGGGCTGGTGGATTGTTGGCGTTTGAAACACCCTACGCAGAAACAGTACACCTTTCATTCCGGGGCCCATGGCAGTCTCTCAAGGCTAGATTATGTCCTGGTGCCGGCGGCGCATGCGGGGACTATCGGGGAGGTGCGCCATTTGGCGCGGGGTATCTCAGACCACTCCCCGCTCCTGTTGCACTTCGACATTCTCCCGAGGGGGGAGGGTAGGGTGGTCCCGATTAATCCCTGGTACCTGCGTGACCCCACCATTCGCGCAGAGTTGGTTAAATCCCTTAAGCGATATTTTGACGATAATGTGGGGTCTGTGTCATCGGCGGTCTCTCTGTGGGAGGCGTTCAAGACGGTACTCCGGGGGGAGGCCCTGTCCCTTATTTCCCATTCCCGGAAGCGCGAGCGGGAGGAGGTGACCCGTGTTGAAACTGAGATAACCGAGTTGGAGGGTGATCTAGAATGTGGGGTGACGGATGACAAATTACATGTTCTCCGACTCAAGCAGGCGGCCTATAAGGCCCTCGTCACGGAGGCGGCCAGGGGCCTCAGTAGAGAGCAACAGGGGAGACTGTATGATGTGGGTGATAAGGCTGGGAAATTGATTGCGTGGCTGGATAAAAAGGAGAGAGCGAGTCGAGTTGCCCCGTCGATTGAGAAACTGGATGGTGTGTGTGTCACTGAACCGGAAGAAATTGTTGATTGCTTCGCAGAATATTTCCGTGGGGTGTATTCCCCGGTGTCCTCCCGCTCGGAAGAGGATTCCCATGCCCTGCTTAGGGATATCGCGCTGCCTTCCCTTTCGGAGGAGGACAGAGTGTCGTTGGACGCCGCCCCAACATCTGAGGAAATTGCCCTCGCCATACGTTCGGTCGCTTCCGGCAAGGCCATGGGTCCTAATGGTCTTCCCATCGAATTGTACAAGCTGCGACCGGATACGCTGGCGCTGCATCTCCGTGCTATGTTCCTCGCGGCCCATTCGGCGGGCTCCCTCCCGCTAGACCAGCGTCTGGCTACTATCGTGGTTATTCATAAGGAGGGGAGGCCGCGGGACCGGGTCACGTCCTACAGGCCCATTTCGCTGCTGAATGCGGAACCCAAAATTCTCGCCAAGGTGTTGGCCAATCGGCTGGTTGGCGTGGTGTGCGATCTGATTCACCAGGATCAGTCCGGCTTTATCCCTCATCGCAACACTGCGCTCAACCTGCGGCGTTTGCATGGGGTGCTCGCGCGTGTCCCGTTCATACGGGAGCCGGCCATTTTGGCGTCCCTGGACGCCACTATGGCGTTTGACACACTTGAGTGGCCATATATTTGGGCGACACTGGCGAAGTTTGGGTTTGGCCCGGGATTCATCGGTTGGGTGAAATTGTTGTATTCCGGACCGCTGGCGCAGGTGGCGGTGAACGGTAGAGTGTCGGCTCCGTTTGAGCTGGGCAGGGGCACGCGGCAGGGCTGCCCGTTATCACCGCTCCTCTTCGCGCTTGCCTTGGAGCCCCTGGCGGAGTGGCTGCGGTGGCATCCTTCTATCCGTGGTCTCCGATGGACCCCCGAGTATGAGGACCGTGTATCTCTTTACGCTGATGATATTCTTTTGTACCTGGCTTCCCCGCGTAAATCGCTGATAGTACTGGTTGATGTATTGCACTCATTTGGCCTCAACTCCGGCCTAGTCATCAATTGGGCTAAATCTTGTGTGTATGTCCTCTCTGGGGAGGTTCCTATCCTTCCGCGGGGTTGTCCTATCCAGATCGCTCCGCGGGGATTTAGGTACCTGGGTATCTTCATTACCCTGGACGCGGAGGCCCGATATAAACAGAACTTGCTTCCCCCCCTCCAGCGCCTGAAGGATGACGTTGCGCGTTGGAGGCGCTTGCCGCTCTCGCCGCTCGGCCGGGCGGCACTGTTTAAGATGATGTCGCTGCCACGTTTCCTGTACGCTTTACAGAATACAATGGACGTTGTCCCGGCGCGCTACTTTCGCGAGGTGGAGAGTTTGCAGCGCCGCCTGTTCTGGGAGGGTAGACCGTGTATCGCCCTGGCGAAGCTGACGCTCCCGTGGTACGACGGGGGGGTTGCCCTCCCAGACATCAAGCGATATTACTGGGCCTCCCAGCTGGCTGCGATAAATCACGGCCTTTACGGGCCCGCTTTAAACCCGGCCTTTGAGATGGACAAAATGTTACTGCCGGGTGGCGACTATAATCGGGCGCTTTATTCTAGCTCGCTCGACGCACGTCTGACGGGCCCCACGCGGGTCATGGTACGAGTGTGGCACGCGGCTAACTTGGCGATGGGGTGGAAGGATCGTTTGACCCGGGCGACGCCACTATATGCATCTGAGCGGCTGGGCTCCCTGTGGACCTCGAAGGGCTTTGAGAAGTGGGACATGATAGGCATCAGCAGGGTGGGCGATCTCTGGACGAGGGGGGGATTCAAAACGTTCGATGTGCTGCAGACGGAATTCCAGTTGCAGGACAGGGAGTACTTTCGATATATGCAGATCCGTCATGCGATGTGCTCCGTATTCCCGGACGTTGCCTCCATCCCGGAGTACTCCCCTCTGGAAGATAGAGTGCTAGATGGGCATGTACCGGACGGCACGATTTCATTAATTGACAAAAAACTCATCAATGATCGCTCGGGACTGCTGACTAGCCTTCGTGAGGCGTGGGGGGCTGATGGATTGGAGCTGGATGACGAGGACTGGGTGTCTGCGGTGGCCTCCCCGAAAGAGGTGGCCATACCGGCTCGCCTTCGCTTCGTCCAGCTCAAGATACTCCATAGGGTCTATGTTACGGGGCCGAGTCTGATGCGTATGGGCTATGCTGGGGACGGGTTGTGTAAGCGTGGGTGTGGTTCTTTGGGGACCTTTCTCCATATTTTGTGGGAATGCCCGGAGGTGGCGCGATTCTGTGCATGAGGTTTTGCAGGCAGTTACGCATGTGCCGCTGTTGCCCGAGGCGAGGAGATGTCTCCTGAATGTGTGGGAGCCAACCGACTACTCAGTGCCGCAGACGTGGTGGGTCACTCTGGGATATATGGTGGCCAAGCGTGATATTGCGCAATTGTGCGGTTCCCAGAGGTCACCGACTGTCTCGGCGTGGAAGGACAACATGGATTGGTGTATGTTTCGGGAAAAGGTGGTGTATGTTGCGAGAGGTAAGCCTGGGAAATGGGTGAAAGTGTGGGGCCCCTGGAACGCCTACCGTGGGGGAATCTGTACCCCGCCGCTGATGCCTGATCCGTCACCGGCCCCGTCTCCTTAGCCTGCTTGTCTTCCTGGTTCTGGGCATTGAGTCCACTTTGTCTCCGTCCCGACCTATCCCCCCCCTTGATATTCCTGTGGATCGGTAGGGTCCCCCCCAGGGGAGCACATGCTGCTGTTTCCGATTGTGGGTTGCCTTGTGGACTTGTTTTTTCGTTATTTATATAAAAATGAAACCGTTGTGTGGGGTCTGGATGGTGTGGCTGCCAACGCTTCTTTCAACTCCTGTGATCTCTCTTCTGCCGCAGCGTGTGTTCTACTGTTTGTATTATATGCTCTTCCTGTTTGCTAGCGGCCGGCCTGAAGGTTGTAGGCCCATCTTTGTATATCTTTTGGATTCTGTAATAAACGGTTTCAAAAAAAAAAAAAAGAAAAAAAAAAAAAGAAACCCTCCATCAACCACCCCAGCAAGAAAGCCGCCTGGTTCACCAAAGAACTCCAGATCACCAAACGAACATGCTGGAAGCTGGAGAAGAAATGGCTCCACGACCGCGCACCAGATAGCCACGCAGCCCACAAGGACGCTACCCGCAGACATCACCACCTCATCAGAACAGCCAAGAGATCGTCCTTCAAAGCCCGACTGGATAACAACGCACACGACAGCAAAGAACTTTTCAACATAGTGAAGGAACTCTCCAACCCCAGCCCCAACACCAACGACATCCCACCATCGCAGGATCTGTGCGACTCACTGGCCACCTTCTTCCATCGCAAGATCGCCGACATCCACGACAGCTTCAATTCCTCATCTGCCCCGACTGCAACAGACCACACCCTGAACGCCACCTGCACCAACCAGCTGACCTCCTGGTCCCACGTCAACAATGAAGAGACACGCACGGTCATGAACTCCATCCACTCAGGATCTCCATCAGACCCCTGCCCACACCACGTTTTCAACAAAGCTGACGCAACCATCGCACCCCATCTGCGAAAGATCATCAACATCTCCTTCGACACAGCGACATTCCAGGAAAGCTGGAAGCACGCCGAAATCAATGCCCTCCACAAAATACCCAAGGCGGACCCCAAAGACCGCAAGAACTTCCGGCCCATCTCCCTGCTCCCCTTCCCGGCGAAGGTCATCGAGAAAATCGGCAACATGCAGCTGACCCGCCACCTCGAGGACAACAGCATCCTAGACCCATCCCAGTCCGGATTCAGATGCAACCACAGCACCGAGACTGCCCTTATCGCCGCCACTGATGACATCAGGCACCAGCTAGACAATGGCGAAACCTCAGCCCTCATCCTCCTGGACCTGTCTGCCGCTTTCGACACGGTCTGCCACCGCACACTAAGAACACACCTCCAAGAAGCCGGAATCCAGAAGAAGGCCCTGGACTGGACCACGCCCTTCCTCTCCAGCAGAACCCAGAGAGTCCGCCTCCCGCCCTTCCGATCCGAAGCCACCGACATCATCTATGGCGTACCCCAGGGCTCATCCCTCAGCCCGACCCTGTTCAATGTCTACATGGCCCCCCTCGCACAAGTGGCCCGCCAGCACAACCTGAACATCATCTCCTACGCCGACAACACCCAGCTCATCCTCTCCCTCACCAAGGACCCGTACACTGCCAAGACCAACCTCCACGAGGGAATGAAGGCCGTCGCCGAGTGGATGCGGAACAGCCGTCTGAAACTGAACTCGGACAAGACGGAGGTCCTCATCCTAGGTTCCACCCCCTCTGCTTGGGATGACTCCTGGTGGTCGACCACACTGGGAGCAGCTCCAACACCCACGAACCACGCACACAACCAAGGATTCATCCTCGACTCCTCACTCTCCATGTCGCAACAGGTCAACGCCATCTCCTCCTCCTGCTACAACTCCCTCTGCATGCTTCGCAGGATCTACAAGTGGATCCCGACCAAAACAAGAAGAGCAGTGACCCAAGCCCTCGTCAGCAGCAGGCTGGACTACGGCAACGCACTCTACGCAGGAATCCCGGCCAAACACCTGCGACGACTACAACGCATTCAGAACGACTCAGCCCGACTGATCCTCAACGTCCCCAGCCGCAGCCACATCTCCCCCCACCTCAGAAACCTGCACTGGCTCCCCATCAACAAGAGGATCACCTTCAAACTCCTCACCCACACACACAAAGCACTCCACAACACCGGACTAGCATACCTGAACGACAGACTCAACTTCTACACCCCCGCCTGCCAGCTCCGCTCCGCCTGCCTCTCCCTTGTCGCCGTCCCGCGCATCCAACGAACAACCTCCGGCGGCAGATCCTTCTCCTTCCTCGCTGCAAAAACCTGGAACACCCTCCCCACCCATCTACGGCAGACACAGGACCTGCTCACCTTCAGAAGGCTCCTCAAGATCTGGCTCTTCGAGCAGTAGCAGCACCCCCCCCCCCCTCAGCGCCTTGAGACCCTCACGGGTAAGTAGCGCGCTTTACAAATTCACTGATTGATTGATTGATTGATTGATTGATTGATTGATTGATCTCAGAATGTATTGAATTTCACTAGGAATAGTGATTTTAATCGTACTCATCACATAACAGCGGGCAGAAAAAGAACAATCAAAAAGATTGTTTAAAAAAAAACAACATGCTACTACCAGAAAATACAAATCACACATATATGAAATGCTTATGGCTAACAACATTTTATCACATACAACCCTACCAAACACTAGACAAGGGAAGACAAAAAATGTCTTAATACTGCCCTCACACACTTAACAGTGTCATGCTTCATCATAGGGCCGCATCATGCATCCAGGTGCAGACCAACACACTGGATAGAGCGCAAGTTTTTTTTGTTTTATAGATATGAAGAGTAGTGGTGAGGGTAGAGTAAATGTAAAGAGACACAAAACGAAACGCAAAGGCGTAACACAACTAAAAGGAAAACTAAATAAAAAAAAGAAAGAAACAAAGTCTATAATTCTCGTGCTCATCAACTTTTTTACATTTCTTTATACATTTCAGTTTTTATCTTCCCCCATGTGCCACTAAAACACATGCATTTTCTCATAGCATGTTTCTTTCTTTTTTCATTTTTTTTTCTAGAAATATGATTCCTCTCGTAAATTTCCAGAGATAGTGACAATTGGACATTGTCTAACGCACTAAGTAAAAAGGTAAAAACACCCGAATAGGGGTAAAGACCAAAAACTAGGGACCAACACCCTGACGAATGCCAGAGCGACCTGGTTTGGTGCAAAAAAAGCTGGCAGAAACATGTTGGTATTTGCAGTGGGGATAGAAGGGTCGTTACCTTCCCTTAATACCCCAAATCTTTGGTTTTAATCCTACCAGGGGTTAACAAAAATAAAAAAATTGAGTGTTGACCGCTAGGTAGTTTTAATTATATGTATCTGTACTCTTTTTGGTCCTGTTTCTAAGGGGAATATTTGTTTTTCCTTTTAGTTGTGTTACGCCTTTGCGTTTCGTTTTGTGTCTCTTTACATTTACTCTACCCTCACCACTACTCTTCATATCTATAAAACAAAAAAAACTTGCGCTCCATCCAGTGTGTTGGTCTGCACCTGGATGTATGATGCGGCCCTATGATGAAGCATGACACTGTTAAGTGTGTGAGGGCAGTATTAAGACATTAAGGGGCGGTTACGATCCGGTAAACACCGGGTACGAACCGTCGGTCGGAGCGTATTCTCCGTCCGACTCGTACCCGGTTGTAAAACATTACAAACATGGAATTACGATTCGCACGGAAACACCATTTCCGTACGAATCGTAAAAAACACCGACCGACGAAAATATGCATACGAATGTGATCCGGGAATGCTGCGACGTGACGTCGGGACGCTTCCAGGCAGCGTTTCACGACCCAGGAAGTACGATTCGAACCGACAGCAGTCCGGACGGCAATATTTTTACGGCACCCAAAAAGTGCCGGAAATGCGAAGTACGGCGCGAAACGACCAGAGTAGGTGGCCCGGTAAGCGCCGTACCCCCCCCCCAGCCCCCGCATGTACGCGCCGTACCCCCCGTGTATGTACACCCAAGTACGTGTCGAACTGTACGTGTCGAACCCCCCCGTGTATGTACACCCGAGTACGTGTCGAACCCCCCGTGTATGTACACCCGAGTACGTGTCGAACCCCCCGTGTATGTACACCCGAGTACGTGTCGAACTGTACGTGTCGAACCCCCCCGTGTATGTACACCCGAGTACGTGTCGAACCCCCCGTGTATGTACACCTGAGTACGTGTCGAACCCCCCCGTGTATGTACACCCGAGTACGTGTCGAACCCCCGTGTATGTACACCCAAGTACGTGTCGAACCCCCCATGTAGGTACACCCGAGTACGTTCGAGTCGTACCCCCACCCGTGTATGTACGGTGCGTACCCCCAGCGCGTAGCACTGGGGGTACGCACCGTACATACACGGGTGGGGGTACGACTCAAACGTACACGGGTGTACATACACGGGGGGGTTCGACACATACAGTTCGACACGTACTCGGGTGTACATACACGGGGGGTTCAACACGTACAGTTCGACACGTACTCGGGTGTACATACACGGGGGGGTTCGACACGTACAGTTCGACACGTACTCGGGTGTACATACACGGGGGGTTCGACGCGTACAGTTCGACACGTACTCGGGTGTACATACACGGGGGGTTCGACACGTACAGTTCGACACGTACTCGGGTGTACATACACGGGGGGTTCGACACGTACAGTTCGACACGTACTTTTGTGTACATACACGGGGGGGTTCGACACGTACTCGGGTGTACATACACGGGGGGTACGGCGCGTACATGCGGGGGCTGGGGGGGTACGGCGCGTACATGCGGGGGCTGGGGGGGTACGGCGCGTACATGCGGGGGCTGGGGGGGGTACGGCGCGTACCGGGCACCTGTTTGGACGTCTCCATGGTTGCTATTGGAGTTCTGTGCGGACGGTCTTTTAACCATACGGTTGTACATTCGGATGCCCGGGACGGATCGTGATTCCCCGGTCGGACTTTGCTTTTCACGTTTGTACGGTAAATCGTCCGAGGACGTGTCGGACACTTTGTGTGGGGAATTATTCCCAATGCGACTCGTATGGGCTTTTTACCATGCGAATCATGATTGCCAGTTTGTACGGCACTTGTACGATTCGTACGGTAAAAAGACCGGATACGAGTCGTACGGGAATTTTTTTTACCGGATCGTAATTGGCACCTAAGTGTCTTCCCTTGTCTAGTGTTTGGTAGGATTGTATGTGAGACACACCACCCCATTGTGGGTAGGTGGAGAATTTTGTGTATCTCCCTGTCCCTCAATCTGGGGAACAGAACAATCCGATTTTTAGTTCTTCTCTGTTTTGTGAGTCTTAGATATTGGTAATGGAGTCAGAGAAGGCTCAGCCCCTTGTCTCTTCCGTTTTGTGATATTTAACAAAATTTTATAACTTTAACTTATAAAAACTGTAAATGTTGTCGCTTTAAAATATTCACCAAGTCAATGAGCACGAAAAAGTCCATAATTCCAACATATACCTTTCCTTGAGGCCAAATGGTATTTTTGCACTCCTTTTTATGTAAATTGTCCAATGGTAATCCTATTAAATTATAATAATAAATTCCTCAGAGAGTAAATTATCTTCCTAAAACTTTGGTTTTAAAAATATTAGGTAGGAATTTGATAATTCACAAGGCAAACGTTGTTTGAAAACCAACTCGGCATCATTACAAAGTGTCCAGCCTTTGGCACATTTTAGATAGGCAGTGTAATGTCCAGATGTTGTGGAAGGACCATCATGGAAAATTATTGCAATTGCTACAAAAGTCCTTCCTGATATTGATAGTTGTGTTGATACAAATTGCTTTATTAAAGTATTCAATTTTCCTCCATCAGCTGTACAACGTTGCATCATTAAAATTATATATTGTCCATATTTTTTTTAAAATAATGTGGATAATATATCTGATTTACATTGGCTACACTTACAGTCCGGAAATGTTAAATATAGGAATCTTTCAGTGTCTACATTAGTGCTAGATGTATACATGCAATATTCACAATGATGTTCCCATTTGTAACAAAGGCCAAAAATATTTTCTATTTCTACACCTTCATTTTCAAAAATGGTAAACATATACATTAAAAATTCCTGAGCATCTTGTTGGATATTTTGTGTAAATTGTGTAGAACCAGAACACACATCCAAAAGATTACGAACATCTGAAACAGATTGTATTTTACTTGTATCTGTGGTCAATTTTTCATAAACAGAATGCAACAAGGAACAAAATCTTTTTTCCTGATTCTGCATAATTTGTTCGTGCAAACCTTCAAGATAAAAAACAACATTGACCACTACATTAGCATAGCAGTTGACACCAGAACTATTTTCAAACTGATAACCAACAATCTCTTCAATAGTGTCCTTTTTCTTTTTACTTGCTATCACAACATTATCTTGTTTTTTCCCCTTCTCTACACCTTCAGTACAGATATTCTCAAACCTTCTTTTTAGACCAACCACATGCTTTTCAAATACAGGATATTGACCTAAATTTGGAGCATACTCCCTTCTTAACCTATTATACTCTTTTACACAGTTTTCATCTGCAGTAACCTTTGTGTCATCAAAATCAATAAAAAACAAACCAGATAATGTTCTGACTCGCGACAAAGCAACATATGCCATACCCTCTTTAAACACAGTAGATCCAATGTTCACCAATGCACTGTCTACACTTAATCCTTGAGATTTATGAATAGTCACTGCGTATGCCAGAGAAAATGGAAATTATTTCCTACGGACATATAAATCTTTAACAAGCAAAAAACGAACTGAACAACGACCAATTTCTTTAACTTCTTCAATCTGATAAAATTTAATTTTAAAAAAATTCAATTCCTTCTTTTTTCTGATAATTAACAAAATCCACCACTTCACCCATTGCTCCATTAACTAAACCTTTTTCTACATCCAAATTACGCCTTAAAATTACCCGACAGTTTACACATGCATATAGAGTCTTTTCTAAACCAGCCGTTTTAGATATCTTTTTTTCTAAAGAATCCAGTTTTGTTTTCAATTTTCCCGTCAAAATAATAGTGATTCCTTCATGCTCTATTTTATCGATGGCTTCCATTTTTTTAATTTCTTCATTTTCCAGTTTCAATAGTTCTTTGTTGAATATAGAACACTCGTGCAGTGTTGGCATTAAGCAGATCACTGATTTATTTTCTGCAATTTTCATGTACACTTTCTCAGGAACTACATTTTCATTTGGAAACAAATTGGAAAGTAATCGACTCTGCAAAGCTTGTTTGCCATGTTCTGTCAGAAGTCCGATTCTTATATCTTGAAGAATGCTTCCATATTCAGCATCATTTGCCTGTCGCATATTTATTGTCAGTTCTTTGTATTCAAAATATGTCAAAATGTTCACGTTACCAACACTACCAAGAGACTTTCTGGTATCTTCATGTGCAAGTGCTTTAAATACCGGTTGTCCTTTTACCGGAGTCAGTTGCAGTAGATCTCCAAAAACTATGACGTGTTTTCCTCCAAATAACACGTCATACTCTGTTTTAAGAATTTGCTGCATTCTTAAATGCACAAAGGCAAGCATCAAGTTTGAGACCATGCTCACCTCATCAATAATGAGAAGTTTCATTTTCTTCAAGACTCTTGAAACTTCACAACAAGCTTCTCCAGATAGCTTGTGGTATTCCAATTTGTTCTCATGCTCTACTGGCAGCATTAGTAAACGATGTAAAGTAATTCCTTTAATGTTATGTGCTGCCAGCCCAGTTGGAGCAGTGACAACACAAGACAAATGCGACTCAGTTGTTCTCTGCAGATAACTTGTAATTACTTTAATTAAGAAACTTTTTCCTGTTCCAGCTTGACCACTCACATACATTTGGATAGGTTGAAATGATGTACATGAGCACCCTTTCTTTTCATGAAGTAATCCATGGTCAATCTGCTCTTTCACTTGTTGATATATTTGTTTCTGTTCAACATTTAGTTGTTCTTCCAAGTTTCCTAACTGTATTACATATTCTTGAGCTTGATACATTGCTGTTTCCACCCCATTCATGGCAATTGCTGCTTCATTTTCAACAAGTGGTTGCCCTAGTGGATCTTGACTCAGTGCAGCAGAACTTTGACTGTCTTGAGAACTGTCTCTAGCAATCTCAGCTGCAATTGTAGCTTCTTTTTCACATAATTTGCAAAAGCACTGCATTGTATGCTATCTTTACAAGCATTAAATGAATCTTCATAGCTCTAAAAATCTTCAAGTAATTGCAGTTCTGAACGCCATGGTTTGAACATTTGCAAAAGGGCTAAATAGTAAAATTCCCTTTTATCAGCAGTGTCGCAACTGAATTTCCTGTGATTAATAAAATTTATTTTCCTTTGTTTCACCAAACATCCTTCGGCACCAATCACTGCTTATTTTCCATCATTGATGTTCTCTGTAGTATTCCGTTTAAAAGTATAGTTTTGCAGCACTTCATAGAGACACATGTTCTCAAGATGATGACTTCTGTTTGGGTAATATGTGTCCAACATATTCATTTTCAAAATATCTGTACTTTCAGGGTCATTTTCTGCTAAATATTCAATTTCTTGAACAGATTTCAGTACCCGATTTCGCATTGCTGCAAGACCTAGACTCACCCAAATGGTTCTTCTACTTTTGGAGTATAGACTTGCAGATGATAACCGATCTGAGCATTCATATGCTCCAATTTCACGATGTGATAACATCTTCAAACTTAAACTGTATAATTTCTTACTTAGAGTCTTCTCGTGAGAAATCTCTTCCCACATTTCTTTCAATTCAGTCTTTTCTGATTTAGTAATGTAAGACGTTACATATCGAGCAACAGCAATGGAATTGTCCGCAACATACTGAATATCCATGTTAGCGTTCCACATGGATAAAATAACTGGATTGTAGTCATTTATGTATTTTGGTTCTTCGCTTCTTCTTAAGTTGTAGGTGTTTTTCGGAGACTTTCTTGTGATGGTATGTCGTACAGCTGACATAAAACTGTTCACTCTTCCTTTGGCTAATACAGGACGTGGAAATCCAAAACGACATTTGGTATATAACTTATCCTTTGACTTGTACTTTCGCCGACAGTATTTTCCACACATATGGCTTTGAAATCGTAAGACTTGTTCTTTTAAGTTTTTGTCTTCTCTGCTATTGGGTTCAGCACATGTGGCATAATCTTCAATGAAAGACAAAACACTTTCATCTGAATCTGTTCCAAATTTGGGGGCATCCTTGACCCATAACAACATATGTATGTGAGGAGCACCTCTTGCTTGATACTCCTTTCTCCAAAAGAAATCCAGAACTTCTCCAAGAGGAGGATTCTTTTTATTGCAGATGAAAGACATAATACCTTCAAATCTATGATTGAAGTATCTGCATACATTGACAGGATCCAAAGAGCACAATTCTCCAGGAGTCTTGTATTCAATATTTTTTATATTGGAATTTGCCTCTCGAAGAAATTCAAGTAAATCATCCCAAGCATACTCAGCACAGCTTAGTGTTACAAGCCATGTAGGAGTTCCCAAGTTCCGTAGCATACATTTCAGTTCTCCATGTCGACGGTACCAATATTCATTAGTCCCACGCTGACATGCCATCAGATTAATCAACTGAGATTCTAAATGATCATCTCTCTGATGCACTTTATCCATAAAATCGTTTGCAGTTACATTTTGCAGATGTATTCCAGTTTTTAAAATGTGATTTACTGCATATGAAAGTCCAGACAAGTCACTTTCAAACAGAAGATGAAACATATAAGGGATACATTGTCAAAATCTTGGATCTTCTGCATATAATCTTATTGTACGATATTCAGATGCAGGAATCTGCACAGGACGTTCATCATATCGTCCACCTTTTCCTGTTGGAAACAACTGCGGGAAACAACGAGCTTCCAAGCTCTCTTCCCATACACTCATGGGACTTCCTCTTGCTTTTTTCATTTGGAACAACTCAATCGTATTCCCCATCACCTCTTTGGAATGAAGTGGATGTACACTGTAATGTTCATAGATTTCCTCACATCTGGACATGTCCACTTTTTCAATTTGTCCACTTAATGTTTCAATATCTTCTGCTAAATCTATTTCTTCTTCTCCTACAAACACATTTCTATAGTACTCATAATATTTTATCAGATACAATGATGCCTTTTTCACTTTTCTAACATCCACTAACTCTTGCCAGATGTTCTTACTCTTAGTAGGAACACCATTAACTAGAATGACTAGTGGTTCATTTTCTGCATGGTCTACACCAATAGTTTCAATGTTTTTCTTTAAATCTAACAGTAAATACACAACTCTTCCTTTCAATCCTCTTTGTAAGTCTGATGGAGGCAATTTACCTGTTTTAGGCTCCATACGAACAATAGCCTGAAACGGGTGCACACATTGAATGAGAATAGACTCATACGTATTTAAATCTATCAGCTCTGGAGGAAGAGCAACTAACTCTAGATTATTATGAACAGCTCTAGCAGGCATTTTATTCTCATCTAATTTGTTATAACAATATTTGCAAATACGCTGCTCAGATACTGTCAAGAATTCCTGTCATACAAGGGAAACACGCCCTTATGTAAACAGGAGAGCTGTTACATAACTCAAGGGAAACACGCCCTTATGTAAACAGGAGAGCTGTTACATAACTCAAGGGAAACACGCCCTTATGTAAACAGGAGAGCTGTTACATAACTCAAGGAAAACACGCCCTATAAAGGGAGGAACCGGGAGGTACAAGGCGGTCGGATATTGTGTTTACACCGACGTACCTGCTTCGTGAAGAGCAGTGTTCCGGAGTGGTGCTCCAGTAAGGCAAGAACGGAGGTAGGTCGAGTCGTTACTCCCTGGGCCGTGTCTTGCCCCATCGTCACCTGTGAAGGACCCGGAAGCTCTACCGGTCAACCATTGAGCTTCGCTTTTTGACTCGGCTGAGTCCAAGCGCAGTGGCGCTTTTGCTGGTTGGAGTCGTAACTCCCAGCCCGACCAGAGACACAGGGACTGCCAGCTGTAACGCACACCAGGAGGTGTTTGCCGCGTTACAGACTCGGAAGTCCACAGGATCGATCGAGCGGCTGCTCTCGGTTCAGTCTTCTTGCTTGTGATTGGGGTATCGGTGACGCATCACCAGGAGGTGACTCCGCGTCCCGGTGCAGTCTGAGGAAGAGGTTGAGCGGCTGCTCCCTTCAGGTAGAGACCCCGGCTGGGTGTTTCCCTGACTCCTCGATTCTCCCCAACACTCTTCGTGCCCCTCACAGCCTACCGATTGGCATTGTCGGCCATTTCATTTCTGCCCTCTGTTGGCATACGCCGGGATCGGCGTATATGCAGAGGACGGTTAGGACCATCCGTGCTGTGGGCTGGTAACGTACTTAGCCTGGAGGATTCCAGTGACTATAACCTTTGTTTGTTCTTTGTATTTTATTTGCCTTCATTAAAAGAACTAACCCTTCACAAGTGGTTGCGTCCTCATTGTCGTGTCTGTTAAACGATCCTGAGACGTTCAGGGCGTTACAGATCCCAAATCAAAACAATCCTCTACCAACAAATAAGTTGCAAATTCCTTCCACTTATCATTATTTTCTATTTCAATTTTTAAATACAGATTGACACTCCTAGTCTGATTTTTATAGTGACAACAAATACAAGAAACATTTGGGTGCCGATTACGATCCGGTAAAAACCGGGTACGAACTGTCGGTCGGAGCGTATTCTCCGTCTGACTCGTACCCGGTTGTAAAACATTACAAACATGGAATTACGATTCGCACGGAAACACCATTTCCGTACGAATCGTAAAAAACACCGACCGACGAAAATATGCATACGAATGTGATCCGGGAATGCTGCGACGTGACGTCGGGACGCTTCCAGGCAGCGTTTCACGACCCAGGAAGTACGATTCGAACCGACAGCAGTCCGGACGGCAATATTTTTACGGCACCCAAAAAGTGCCGGAAATGCGAAGTACGGCGCGAAACGACCAGAGTAGGTGGCCCGGTAAGCGCCGTACCCCCCCCCAGCCCCCGCATGTACGCGCCGTACCCCCCCCCAGCCCCCGCATGTACGCGCCGTACCCCCCCAGCCCCCGCATGTACGCGCCGTACCCCCCCCAGCCCCCGCATGTACGCGCCGTACCCCCCCCAGCCCCCGCATGTACGCGCCGTACCCCCCCAGCCCCCGCATGTACGCGCCGTACCCCCCCCAGGACCTGCATGTACGTGCCGTACCCCCCCCAGCCCCCGCATGTACGCGCCGTACCCCCCGTGTATGTACACCCGAGTACGTGCCGTACCCCCCCATGTATGTACACTCGAGTACGTGTCGAACCCCCCGTGTATGTACACCCGAGTACGTGTCGAACCCCCGTGTATGTACACCCGAGTACATGTCGAACCCCCCCGTGTATGTACACCCGAGTACGTGTCGAACCCCCCGTGTATGTACACCCGAGTACGTGTCGAACCCCCCCGTGTATGTACACCCAAGTACGTGTCGAACTGTACGTGTCGGGGGGTTCGACACGTACTCGGGTGTACATACACGGGGGGTTCGACACGTACAGTTCGACACGTACTCGGGTGTACATACACGGGGGGTTCGACACGTACACGGGTGTACATACACGGGGGGTACGGCGCGTACTCAGGTGTACATTCACGGGGGGTACGGCGCGTACTCGGGTGTACATACACGGGGGGTTCGACACGTACAGTTCGACACGTACTCGGGTGTACATACACGGGGGGTTCGACACGTACTCGTTCGAGTCATGTGCTAAGGCCGGGTTCACTACATAAGTACCTGGGTACTGACTGAATCATTAGAGAACTACAAGGAGAGTGCCTTGGTGAATTTATAAGTGGTTGGGTTTTAATGCAGTGAATGTATTAGTACATGGTGCTGAATGGGTCACTAGATGACTGCAAGGGGAGTGACAGGGTGTTTCCTGGAAGTGTATGGATATTGACTGAGGAATTGAAGGTGTGAAAGACAAGTGTGTAGATGGTTAGAGGACTGCATGCATAGTGGATAGGCGTTTGAATCAATCCATGTGCTAAGGCCTGCCTCACTCCATTACTACTTGGATATTAACTGAATGTTTACAGTATTGCAAGGAGAGTTCCTGGGTGAATACATAAGCAAAGACTGGCTTCTAATTCTACCAAAACTTGAGAACAGGAAAGGTTTTTAAGCAGTTATGTGTATGCAAAGATATGAAGTACCCAAATGCTTCTTTCACACTGGTTCCCAAATGCACACAGACTCACAGTGTGATTCTAGACAAGCAACACTATCCCTTGGACTTTACCAAAACTCATTCACTACTGTGGAAGGGGTAAGGGGACTGCACAGAATCTACATATTTCAGTACTGTACTTTATTGTCAAAACCTGACTCATGTTATCAATGCATAAGCAAAGAATGGCATCTATTGCTACTAAAACTTGACAACATGACAGGTTTTAAAACAGTTATCTGTCAGCAAATACACGATGTTACCAAATGCTTCCCTCACAGTGGTTCCCAAATGCACACAGACTCACAGTGTGATTCTAGACAAGCAACACTATCCCTAGGAGTTTACCAAAACTCATTCACTACTCTGGAAGGGGTAAAGGGACTGCACACAATCTACATATTTCAGTACTGCACTTTAGTGTCAAAGCCTGACTCATTTTATGAATGCATAAGCAATAACCTTCTGGTAGGTCGCTCACCCCCCGCTGCAGCTCCGCCTGCACCCCCGCTGTCGCCGCTGCCGCCGGAGAAGTCGAGGCCCTCCACCACCCGCAGGCTTCCACCTGCGCCTTATCCCTGGTGGCCAGTGGTGGCCTTAGGCTCGTTCATTTCCCTTGAATCAAAGAATGGGTGAAAATGGTTTGACAGTTCCCTATGTAGGAAATGGTTTGGTTGGTTCTTGTTCTTTGGAGGAGATGAGGAGATGAGGAAATGAGAGATTGCCTGGAGTAGACCTAATAGTCATTAGCACTAGAGGCAAGACATCAGGCCATTTCATTCCAGTGGCTAAACACATCTTACCAATCCTGTTTTTAATTGTGCCGTTCATCTGTTCAACAACACCAGAAGCCTCTGGTCTGTATGCACAATGTAGCTTCTGCTGTATGCTCAATGCTTCACAAATTAAACCCATGAGCTCATTGTAGAAGTGTCCACCTCTATCTGACTCAATTGTCACTGGGAACCCGTACCTAGGAATCAACTCTCTTAACAGTAACTTTGCCACTGTTATTCCATCATTTCTCCTAGTCGGATAGGCCTCCACCCATCTTGAGAACAAACAGACTACCACTAGAACATACCTCAATCTGTTTACTTGGGGCATTTCAATGAAATCTATTTGCATTCTGGTAAAAGGACCTCCTTCTCTGCCTATTGTTCCTAGGCTCACCACTGTCTTCTTTCCAGTATTAAACTGCTGACAAATCAAACATCTTTGACAGATGCTTTCTGCAATCAGCCTGAACTTTGCATTGTACCAGGTTTGTTTAAAGGACCTAATCATAGCGTCCCTCCCCAGATGTCCCTGGCCATGATACATTCTTGCCATTGTCGACAACATGCTATTTGGCATGACTGGTCTTCCATCTCTATAGATCCAAACATGATCTGTCTCTCTTGGGGCACAACCTGCCTTGATCCAATCCCTCATTTCCTCATCTCCTGCTTCATCCTGCAACTGTTTCACTTCATCCCATGTTTCCAAGACATTAGTAAACATCACAGAACAAAAAGACATTTCCCTCTCTCGTCCCCTGTTAATCAAATTATTGTTCTTTGCACAATACTGTGCTATGTCATTTGCGAAGCGATTACCAAGGGTAACAAAATCATCTCCTTGTCCATGAGCAGCACATTTTACAACTGCTAGTTCTTTAGGCAGCTGTATCGCCTCAAGCAATTTCCCAATCACTTCAGCATTCTTTATTGGAGTCCCACTCGACGTCAAGAAACCTCTCTGAAGCCAAAGTTGGCCAAAATCATGAACCACTCCAAATCCATACTGACTATCAGTCATTACAGTCACTCTCAGATTCCTCCCAATCTTGCAAGCCTTTGTCAATGCCACCAATTCAGCCACTTGAGCAGATCTCACTCCTTTCAAAGACGAAGCTTCCATAACCTCTGAAACCTTGCATACCGCATACGCTGCACTCAGCACACCTTCATCAGTTCTCAGACATGATCCATCCACAAACAACACATGATCACTCTCAGGCAGTGGCAGATCTCTTATGTCTGGTCTCGGTTTTGTACAGTAATCAAGCACATCCAAGCAATCATGATCAACGTCATCTCTCACACTCACATTTTCAGCATCTGGCAACAGTGTCGCTGGATTCACATTCACACATCTCTCAAGAGTCACATTTGATGCTCCCAGAATGATTTTCTCATATTTAGTCAGCCGACTATGTGACATATATTGAGTTCTGCTTCTTGTCAAAAGAATTCCCACATCATGAGGTACGAACACCCTTACAGGATATCCCATTATTATACCCTCACTCTGTTCCAAGCTTCTGCATGTAGCAGCTACTGCTTTCAGGCAACCTGGCAAACCCACAGCTACAGGGTCAAGTGTTGATGAGAAGTACGCAATAGGCCTTCTCAGTTGTCCATGTTTCTGGATTAACACTGAAAGTGCACATCCATTCCTCTCACTACAGTACAACTCAAACTCCTTCTCATAGTCTGGCATTCCCAAAGCAAGGGCTTCACACATTCTGCTCTTCAGCTCTTCAAATGCTGCCATTTGTTCTGCATTCAGTTCCAATGGGTCTCTCACCTCACTTTTAGTCAATTTAATCAATGGCTTTGCTATCAGTGAGAAATTACTTATCCACTGACGACAATAACCCACCATCCCCAGAAACATCCTCACTTCTCTCTGGGTCATCGGGGCTCTCATTCCTCTGATAATTTTGATCCTGTCATCGGTCACCTTTCTCAGACCCTTTTCAATATTGTGTCCAAGATAATGCACCTCTTTCTTGCAAAATTGCAATTTGGCTGGAGATACCTTTAACCCTCCATCTGCCAGATGATTCAGTAAAGCTATGGTATCTACTTCACAAGCTTCACGTGTCTTCGATGCTACCAGTAGGTCATCGATGTATTGAACTAGTACTGAGCTTTCAGGCATGATCAAACTCTCTAACGATTTCTTCAACAACTGATTGAATATCGAAGGACTCTCTGTATACCCCTGTGGGATACGACACCATGCTAAAATACGCTGTCCAAATCAAAATGCAAAAATCGGCTGGCTGTCATGATGCAATGGAATTGAAAAGAAAGCATGACACAAATCAATTACTGTATACCACTCAGCATCATGAGGAATCTGATACAAAATCACTGACGGATTTGGCACAATGGGACAACATGCCACCACAATTTTGTTAACTTTTCTCAAATCTTGTACAATCCGGAACTTACCATTAGGTTTCTTTAGCCCCATTATCGGTGAATTACATGGGCTACTCAGTAACTCTCTCAAAACACCCTGTTGAATCATCTTGTCAATTATAGGGGTTATTCCCTCAATTATCTCTGGTGTCAATCTGTATTGTGGGATATTAGGATAAACGATTCCTTCTTTCGCTGAAATCTTTACTGGATCTACATTATTCATCAATCCCACATCTTCTCCAGTAAAATCCCAAACCGCTGTTTTTACTGTGTGTCTCAACTCTTGAGGCAAATCATCTGGATTAAACACAGCATATGTACCAACAATCTCACTTTCTCTATTAACTAGAGTCATCCTATACAAAACATCCTCATCTGGTGTCTCAAAGGCTATTCCATCTGGAGTACAGAAAATTGTGCAGTTCATCTTACATAATAGGTCCCTACCTAACAAGTTCACTGGACTGGTGTCACAGACTACAAATCTGTGCATGTCTGAAAATTTCCCTATTCTTACCCTTACTGGTTCAGTAAGTCGAGTCTTAATCTGTGTATTAGCTACACCAACCACTTGGATTGCTTCGTCCGAGAGAGGAAGATTTCTTATATCTGCTGACCTGACAGTTGATCTCGTTGCTCCTGTGTCTATCAAAAAAGTAACACTTTCCCCATTTATTTTCCAATCTACAAATGGTCCTGCCTGGTCTATTTCTAGAGTTGCACCAAGTATGCACTCTTCCTCCTCTCTTCGGCACCGTCAATAGTCCCCTTCAGACTCACTCCCCTCATTCTTTAACCAGTACTGCTGTACCGGGTTAGTACGTCTCGGTTTGTTTACCTGCTCATCATTGTAGAATCCTGAGTCCTGGTTATACTTTTGGGATCCTCTATTCTGCGGCAAGGGCGGCTTTGGCTCTTGACTCTGCTGTCTGACAACCTTCTGCTGTTGCTGCTGATGATTACACCCCTCGTTCTGCACCTGTTGATTCAATGATTTATTCTCATTACCCACTAATGGTGGATTGGTACACTCGGATCTCCAATGCCCCAATTGTCCACAGTTGTGACATGGGAACTTTTTCTTCGCTTCTTCTAGATTCCCCTTTCCCTTTCCTGTGCCATATCTGGGCCTATTTCCTGGATTAATTGCTTGTTCCACCAGCTGTGCTTCTTGTCTTTCAGCAACTTTCACCTGTGCCCACATTGCTTTTTCTTTCAGCTTTCTCTGTTTTGCCTCAATTTCATCACTGAAATATTTTGCATGTCTCAAGATTTCATCAATCTTTTTACTCTGCCAGTCGACCGTATGCTCACGTATCATTTCACTGATTTCAGGTCTCAAGCCATATACAAACCTGTATACAAAATTACTTAAATCTTTATCACCCAAGTGTTCATCTCCACTGAACTGTTTAAAAGCCAGTATCAGCCTCTCATAAAAAGCATGAACTGATTCTTTTGCTTCCTGATGTGTTCGATCTATCTTAACCCAGTCTGTCTCTTTCGGGGGTACCTTATTTTTCAGGAACACTATAACCTGTTCATATTTCCTCATGACCTCTGGGTCTGGAGCTCCTGTTTTCGGATCTCTTGGATACTCCTTAGCAGGCCAATCTATAACTATTTTACACTCTGCCCACAAGTCTGCTGGAACAATTATATCAAACAGACTATTCAGGTCAATCCACAGCACTTTTGACAATTTCACAAACCTGTCTACCTGCCTATACCACTCGACGGGCTTTTCTCTCAGTCGAGGAAAATCATTCGTAAATGACAAAATATCCTGTCTAGTCCATGGGACATGTACATATCCTCCTCCAGGAATCTCTCTCATAGGATAAGCATCCACTGTTTTTTCTTTTTCTCTCATGGGAAAAGCTGAGTAAGTCCTGTCCACTGAATCTTCTCTTTTCTTGTACCATCTATCCTTCCACTTGTCCACATCACCCCATTTTCGCAATAAGGCAATCATTTCCTTAATCTGCCCTGTTCTGCCAACACCATTTAGATTCTCAATGTCTTTATCCGAGAAGTCCACTCTGTAAGGTTTCTGCAAAGCTTTCACCTTATCCATGTCAACTCCCATTTCACTCGCTATACTCTTTAATCTGTCATGTGTACTCTTAGCCCTCCAGGTGATACTCTTACACATGTATAACAACTCTCCATCATGATGATTTTTCAACATTTCCGTAGGAATTGTTCCTGCAATAAGCTCTTCCAATTCTATGCGCAACCTGGCCACATCAATTGCCTGTGAATCTTTATCCTTCTTCTGAAGAACTTTCAACCAATCATTCAAATCTTCAGCTGTTATTTCTGTAGACCTCTTCACTGCACTTACTCGTTCTGCCATCCTCTGTGGTTCCAATATCGATCCTCCCAAACAACCAGTATTCAATCCTGAATTAGGCTGTACATCTAGCTCTCCACCACATGTGTCATGTCTCAACTGTCTCAAATTATTTTCTCCCGTCCTCATTCCTGATTCCTCCAAAGAACAAGAACCAACCAAACCATTTCCTACATAGGGAACTGTCAAACCATTTTCACCCATTCTTTGTTTATCAAAAATAGGCACAACCGGACCTATGGTTACAGGCACTGTAACAGCTTCCAGATTTTTCGTCAGCTCTTTAATTTTCTCTGTCAGCTCAGATGTTGTTCTGGCTAATTCTCTTGTTCTCTCATCACCGATTTTATTCTCTCTCTCTCGCTCTCTCTCTCTCTCTCTTTCCGTGAAAGAGCTACCACTTTTCAAATCAGGTGTCACAATCTCAGTTTTAACAATTCGCAAAGTATCTCTTATGGGAGTAGTAACTGGCGTGCTCTCTTCTGGTTCTGGTCTATATGGCGGTGGTCTCTTATAAATCATGTCATCCAAGACCTCATCTTCAAAATCATTAGCCCCATACCTTCTCACTTCTGTATCAGGCACCTTTTCCGTACCCTTCCTCCCTTCCGTCTCTTCAACCGTTCTCATAGGATATAATCCCTCTGACATACTAGCATCTCGCCATCTCCTCATTCGATCATGATGAGTTTCACGATCATATTTCCTCCCAAAAATATACCTATAATTGCCTCCACTCCTCTGCTTTTCTCGCTCATGCACCTCATCTTCCCATTCCGCCAACGCCTCAAACTGTGTCGGCCTTGGTCTAGGCTCTAGACACATCATTTTGTCCCGTAAATTTCTCAACACGGCCAAATTAAATGAACCATGTTCCGGGAATGCTAAAACACCATCTGCTTTAGTGTACTTAGCCCAATTGTCTAACCATATACAGGTATGATACCCGTATTTCGCAACCATGAAGGATGCAGGAGTTCTTGTCAGAGGTAGCAATTCACCTTCTCTAGTTATTATGTTCTTATCCTTGTCGAACCACCTCTTAATTTTACCGAACAAGGATTTCTTTTTCTTTACCTCCGTTTGGTAATACATTTTAGCATTTACCACTATTCTCTAGTCCCTTCCGCAACTGTACGATCTTTTGTCCAATAACAGCGCGACTCACACTAACGCACCAATCCTGGAGCGTCTACGTCACCCTATACTCCTTCCAATCCCTGCGCGGCTCACACCAACGCACGAATCACAGCGCGAGCACTGTACTAATCCACTGTCCAATTACAGCGCGGTCTTTCTCTGACTCTCTGACGTCAGTAGTCGCTGCAGTCGCTTTTACTCCTGTCTCCTGTCACTCGTCTACCCCTCCTTTACAAAAGTCTTCTCGGTAGACTCTTTTTCAGATTCTACAAAATCTATTAGTTACAACATATAAACATCTCCATTGTCTGCTTCGCTAACCACAGAATAGCAAATGAAAGTCTTTTTCACAAGAATCCCGCTTCTCTCTAGAACAGCGCTTACCTCTGCTCCACTACGGAATTATTACTTTCGTTGACACAGTAGCACATCCCTCTACTCTGCCCTTCTAACATGCATCCATTAACTGCTTACTCCAGGAATGCTCCAAAGAGTCTCACAATCAACTAAATGCTCATACATTCACGCACTTCCATACCAGAAAATGGAGTACATCCACACAGAATCCTGCCTTTCCCGAGAACAGCGAACAGTCTGTCCCACTACAGAATTATAACACACGTTAACCAAGCAGCGCTTACCTCTGCCCAGTCCTTCAGACAAGTTCAGAGAATACCTATTACTTTTCTAGCGATAAGCTTTAACGGCAAACCTTACGGATCCCTGGGACTTAAGACCAGACTTTCACAGATAACCTTCGCTACCATACACACTCCTTTTATACCGAAAATATGTCTCTAATAGTAACACACGACGATGTCACTGATTCCGAACCCAGACAATGTGACGCGCAACTTCAATTGTCACACGTTTTTCCTGCATACGTACAGGTAATTCCAACAATTCCGTCTTTCCCGAGAGCAGCACACACTTCCCTCTGCCCGACTACAGAACCGTCACCAGCTCCCCACGTTCCAGAAGCCGTACACACTACATAAAACTCAATACAGCAACTTCAACATATAGTGTTAATACATATATCAGCATCAATCAATAAATCAATGAATCAAAAGCCTATGTACAAGCAATCTATCAGATCAAGATAGTAATCTAACCATCATACTGCTACCAGGAAACTGCTGCAGATCGGAGCCTATAAATTCTCCCTACTTCCACGGACAGAGTAATTTCACAGTCACACGCACATACATTCATCATACGCTAGGGCCCATCACACTAACATTCATAACTATTACTCTATCCACACTGAAGGTACGAGAGATAACCTAAACCAATCTGCATCTAAGCGAGGTCAATGTAACCTAAAGATACTGTCTTGAGTCATGATTTTAAACATAGGAAATACATTTGAAACTCAATAAATGACAAAGAAATAACCACCAGACACTATGATTCAAACAAATGGTTGTTTATCTAAATTAGTTCAAATGAAGTCAATCAATAGCAAAATCATTATTCTCATAGTTACCTATTCTAGCTAAATGGGTCAGGACAGGTCTCTCAGTAAAGTCTCTCGAGTCACCGTCCTCTCAATCAGCACCGATCCTCTCTCGAGCATAGGTTAAGGAAGAAATGGCCATAATCGCGAACAGACTCTCTCTAGTCTAGTAATATTTATAAGGAAAGTAACACTTCAAAAGTAACAAACAAACTCTAAACGTCCGTTGAGCCGCTGAGCAGAGCGAGCAGGAAAGGATGTTGACTCGCAACATTTAGAAAACCTCCGCTCTCGAAAAATCACAAAAATAAAAACACGGAAGAAGGAAACTCAAACTAAAAAATGATACATCCATGAATGCCCTTCCTCGGAATCATAGTGAAGCCAGCGCAAGTTTATCAGAGTTCATTGTGGCTTTTATTCTCCTCCAAGGGCACTTGGCAGCAAGCCTGGAGCTGCTGTCCTCACGGAAACTTTTAATACAAACAGAGGCCGTGGTCAGGTGACTTCCAACCATGTTCAGCGAGGCCTCTCGTCACATTTCAATCACTCGAGTACAGGCTGCAAATAGCGGCCATCTTGGATTAGGCCAAAACGGACCATCTTAATTAAAAGAAATACAAAACAACGTTACCACATCATAATGATTAAACAGTGTTAACTCCCACTAACACCCTTATGTGTATGTAATTACCTAGCCGTCTGCAACACAAAGAAGCATTAGAAGCACGTTATTTAAAAGCGCAATCACATTACAAATAGCACTTTAGCCACACATATTTAATTAATTCGCTCACCAATTTAATTCACGTCTTAATATAGCAACATAAACGCATTCCCGCGTGTGATTCTTTTATTAGTAATGTTGATTAATAAGAAAACTTTAACAAAATTAGTAATTAATAATTAATTATCAGTAATTTTAATTATGACATTTAAACAAAAACTGGAGTTTAAATCTTAATAAATTTTCAATAGAAAACTCTGCTCCAGCACTGTCTCTTGCCTTTTTGCCTCTGTGACCTGATTTGTGCCTTTAACTGCCCGTGCCCCCTGCCCCCCGCTCGCCGCTTTGCTCTGTGCCATTTCCCTTGTGCTTTTCCTTTGCTTTTTGTCGCTGTGACCCTGATTTTGTGCCTGTGACTGTCTCTGCCCCCTGCCCCTCGCTTGCCGCTCCGCTTCTGTGCCCCCTTTTTAATTTCTGTACCACCTCGCCGTCCGCGTGCTTAATTTGTGCCTGTGACCCTGTTTTGTGCCCCCTTTTTATTTCTGTACCACCTGCCGTCCACGTGCTTAATTTGTGCCTGTGATCCTGTTTTGTGCCCCGTTTATCTTCTGTACCACCTCGCTGGTCTCCTGTCCCCCGTCCCTGCCGCTGCCTCCCCTGCGGCCCGCCCCCTCCGCGCCCATTCACCACTCACGTCCCTCGCCTCCCGCCTCCCAGCTGCTCCTCCCTCCCCACCTCCCCATATATGGCGGCCGCTGTGCGAAGGCACGCCCAAGGCAAGCCCGTCTGCGCCTGGACCGCGCCCAGCGCCAGAACCCCTGGCCCCCGCGCCAGCCACAAGGACCACCGCCTCTACTACGACGCCAAGACCCTCATCGCTCTCAACCCAGGAAGAACCCACACCTGCTGCAAGGTCGCCCCGAGGCGCACTCACAGCCCCTTCACCTGCCGGAACTGCAACTTCTCCTGCCACGCCAAGACACCCACCACAACGGAAACCAACCAGCTCAGATGCATCCTGATCAACACTCGCTCCGCACACAAACACGCCGTCGAACTCTGGGACCTACTCGACACTACATCTCCGGACGTCGCCTTCCTGACCGAAACCTGGATGAACGAAACCTCTGCGCCTGACATCGCCATAGCCATCCCAGACGGGTACAAGATCACCCGCGGAGACCGCATAAACAGAGCCGGAGGAGGTATCGCCATCGTCCACAAAAACACCATATAAATCTCTACAAACACCAACGACACCCTCAGCACCGCCGAACACATGCACTTCCAGATCCACACGGACGCCAAGACCACCCTAAGAGGCACCCTCATCTACAGACCACCAGGACCCTGGGCTCAATTCTGCGACTCCATCGCCAACCTCATCAGCTCACACGCGCTGACCTCCACCAACTACATCCTCCTCGGAGACCTGAACTATCACCTGGAGAACAACAACGACAGCAACTCCTCCACCCTGATCGACAATCTCGCCAACCTCGGACTCAAACATCTCGTCTCAACGCCAACCCACATCGCCGGCCACACACTTGACGCAATCTTTTCCTCAAGCCCCCACGTCACCTTCAGCCACGTCTCTGAACTCACCTGGACCGACCACCACTGCATCCATTTCTCCTTCCGAAAACCACTCACACCCCACCGCACCCTACAGATCCCCCGCCGCCGCTGGGGCAAAATCACTGAAGAACAACTCCAGACAAGCCTCGCACTCAACCCTCTGACGATCCCCACCAACCCGGATGATGGTGCGCTCTCCCTCGAACGCTGGATGAACGACTGCGCCAACACCATCGCGCCGTTGAAAAACCTCACCAACAGAGGCACCAGCAGAAGAGTCAGCTGGTTCACCCCGGAACTCCTCGACTCCAAACGCACCTGCCGGAAACTGGAAAACACACGGAACAGGAACAAGATGCCAGACAGCCACACTGCCTACAAAGACGCCATACGCAACCACCACCACCTCATCAGGACCGCCAAAAGGACCTCCTTCACAGACCGCTTTGACAACAACGCACACAACAGCAAGGAGATCTTCACCATCGTGAAGGAACTCGCCAACCCCAGCTCCAAAGCCAACGACATCCCACCATCACAAGCCCTGTGCGACTCACTCGCCACCTTCTTTCACCGGAAAATCACCGACATCCACGACAGCTTCAGACCCCGGACGACCCCTGCCGACCACACCACACCTAACCCACCGCACCCCACCACCCACGAAACCCTGACAACCTGGGCTAACGTGAGCATCGAGGACACAATCAAGACCATGGGATCTATCCACTCCGGTTCCCCTTCAGACCCCCTCCCACACCACATCTTCAACAAAGCCAGCAAATCTATCGCACCCCACCTGCACAAAATCATCAACCTCTCCTTCGAGACCGCCACCTTCCCTGAGAACTGGAAGCACACAGAGATCAACGCCCTACTGAAGAAACCCAAAGCAGACCCGAGCGACCTCAAAAACTTTCGGCCCATCTCCTTGCTCCCGTTCCCAGCTAAGGTCATCAAGAAGATAGTTATCTGCCAGCTCACGCGACACCTCGAAGACAACAACATCCTAGACCCATCACAGTCAGGATTCCGCAGCAACCACAGCACCGAGACCGCCCTCATCGCCGCCACAGACGACATCAGGATCCTGCTAGATAACGACGAGACGGCGCCCTCATCCTCCTAGACCTCTCCGCCTCTGTGACTACACACGCGCCTCGACGACGCAGGGATCCGAAACAAGGCCCTGGACTGGACCACCTCCTTCCTCTCCGGCAGAACTCAGAGAGTCCGCCTCCCCCCTTTCCGCTCCGAGGCCTTCAAGATCATCTGCCCGTCCCACAGGGATCCTCCCTCTGCCCGACGCTGTTCAACGTCTACCTGGCACCACTAGCACGCATCGCCCGACAACACGACCTCAACATAATCTCCTACACCAACGACACTCAGCTGATCCTCTCCCTCACCAAGGACCCCCTCACTGCCAAATCCAACCTCCACCAGGGAATGAAGGCCGTCGCCGACTGGATGGAGGACAGCTGCCTCAAACTGAACACAGACAAGACAGAAATCCTCATCCTCAGGTCCAACCCCTCCGCATGGGATGACTCTTGGTGGCCCACGTCACTGAGGTCCCCCCCGGCCCCCACCGACCACGCACACAACCTGGGAGTCATCCTCAACTCGAAACTCTCCATGACCAAACAAGTCAACGCAGTCTCCTCCACCTGTTTCAACACCCTCCGCATGCTCCGAAAGATCTTCAGATGGATCCCGACAAACACGAGGAAAACTGTCACCCAGGCCCTGGTCAGCAGCAGGCTCGACTACGGAAACGCCCTCTACGCCGGAACCTCGTCCAAGCTCATCAGCAGACTACAGAGAATCCAGAATGCCTCTGCCCGCCTGATCCTCGACGTCCCGCACCGCGACCACATCACCCCCCACCTGAGGAACCTGCACTGGCTCCCCATCGACAAAAGAATCTCCTTCAAGCTCCTGATCCACACACACAAGGCACTCCACAAAACCGGCCCAGCCTATCTCAACAGTCGACTCTCCTTCTACGTACCCAACAGGAAACTCCGCTCCGCTGACCACGCCCTGGCCACGGTCCCACGCATCCGGAGAACTACTTCCGGAGGCAGATCCTTCTCCCATCGTGCCGCCAAGACCTGGAACACCCTCCCCCTCCACCTACGTCAAACCGAAGACCTGCTGACCTTCAGGAGACAACTCAAGACCTGGCTCTTCGACCAGTAACATCTTCCTCCCCCTCCCCCCCAGCGCCTTGAAACCCACCCGGGTATGTAGTGCGCTTTACAAGTTACATGATTGATTGATTGATTGATTAACTGACTTCTAATGCTACTAAAACTTGACAACATGACAGGTTTTAAAGCAGTTATCTGTCAGCAAATACACGATGTTACCAAATGCTTTTCTCACAATGCTTACCTAAATGCACACAGACTCAGAGTGTGATTCTAGACAAGCAACACTATCCCTAGGAGTTTACCAAAACTCATTCACTACTCTGGAAGGGGTAAGGGGACTACATACAATCTACATATTTCAGTAATGCACTTTAGTGTCAAAGGCTGACTCATTTTATGAATGCATAAGCAATAACCTTCTGGTAGGTTGCTGCCCCACCCCCCGCTGCAGCTCCGCCTGCACCCCCGCAGACGCTGCTGCCGCCGGAGAAGTCGAGGCCCTCCACCACCCGCAGGCTTCCACCTGCGCCTCATCCCTGGTGGCCAGTGGTGGCCTTAGGTTCGTTAATTTCCCTTGTGCTGTCTCTTGCCTTTTTGCCTCTGTGACCTGATTTGTGCCTTTAACTATTTTATGAATCCATAAGCAATGACTGGCTTCTAATGCTACTAAAACTTGACAACATGACAGGTTTTAAAACAGTTATCTGTCAGCAAATACACAATGTTACCAAATGCTTCTGTCACAATGATTGGCCCAACGCAGACAGACTCACAGTGTGATTCTAGACAAGCAACACTATCCCCTGTACTTTACTAAAACACATTCACTACTGTGGAAGGGGTAAGGGGACTGCACACAATCTACATATTTCAGTAGTGCACTTTAGTGTCAAAGCCTGACTTATTTTATGAATGCATAAGCAATAACTGGCTTCTAATACTACTAAAACATGACAACATGACAGGTTTTAAAACAGTTATCTGTCAGCAAATACACAATATAACCAAATGCTTCTCTCACAATGGTTGGCCAAATGCACACAGACTCACAGTGTGATTCTAGACAAGCAACACTATCCCTTGGACTTTACCAAAACACATTCACTACTCTGGAAGGAGTAAGGGGACTGCACACAATCTACATACTTCAATACTGTACTTTAGTGTCAAAACCTGACTCATTTTATGAATGCATAAGCAATAACTGGCTTCTAATGCTACTAAAACTTGACAACATGACAGGTTTTAAAACAGTTATCTGTCAGCAAATACACGATGTTACCAAATGCTTCTCTCACAATGGTTACCCAAATGCACACAGACTCACAGTGTGATTCTAGACAAGCAACACTATCCCTAGGAGTTTACCAAAACTCATTCACTACTGTGGAAGGGGGAAGGGGACTGCACACATTCTACATATTTCAATACTGCACACTACTATGAAAGCCTGACTCATTTTGCAATTGCATAAGCAATGGCTGGCCTCTAATGCTACTCAAACTTGACAACAAACCACATTTTAAAGCAGTAATCTGCAAGCAAATACATGATGTTACCAAATGCTTTTCTCACAATAATTGCCCAAATGCACACAGACTCACAGTGCGATTGTAGACAGCCAACTATCCCTTGTACAAAATACATTCACTAGTCTACAAGATGTAAAGTGACTGCACACATTGCAGAACATTGTCTACTACACATTAGTACCAAAGTGTTTATCTCAAAATGATTCCTAAATGCACACAGACTCACTGTGTGATTCTAGACAAACAACACTATCCTTTGCACTGTACCAAAACACATTTAATAATCTAGAAGAAGTACTACATTTTAGTGTAGAAACATGACTCATTTTGCAAATACATAATTAATGACTGGTTTCTAGTTCTACCAAAACATAAAAACAGCACAGTTATCTGTCTGCAAACACATGAAAAACACAAATACTTATCACAGAATGGTTTCTACATGCACACAAACTGTCAATAAGATTGTAGACAAAAAAAAGTACTCCCTGCACTGTAGCAGGAGAAATACATTGGTCTAATTAAAATCAAAATAGACCACATACATCCCCTCACAATAAAATAACTAACCTTTCAAGTTGTTTTGTAGATTGAGAAGTATGTCAGTCACACACCAAATTTTCTTATACAGAATCTCTGCACTGTGCACCTGTCAGCAAAACCAAAGAATGGCAAAGTTTCCCTCTCATTTTGCACACATATACATGTAAACATCAAATCACATTCCTTCCCACATTAATTCAAAAGCTAAGACACATTTCTATTGGTTAAACATTTCAACCCTTTCCAAATGACATAAATTTGAACCCTACCCCCAATCTGCCTTCTGCCTGTTACCATAGAAACAGGTCATGGAACACTGTACGGAGCACACAGGTCACAAATTCAGCACACAATGTTGCTAATCAAAACAGCAAGTGTGCTTGACTTTTCAACATATCAGCTTATCATATATAATGTTCCTTTCAATCAGTTTTTGTTAACCAATAAGAATCATGCGTTTAAAAAACAGAAACATGCACCCTACCTTTCAGTGTAGAAGGTTGTCAAACAACCAATGATTTCTTGTCTTTTTTCAAAAGTGCATCTTAGCCACCATTTTAGAAAAATCTTACTTTTCAAACTGCCATTTCATTTACAGAGACCATCTGAGTGCATCCAGACCTCCCTTCAAGATGCTTAGAGTGTGGATTGTGGGACACAGCTATATTTTCTGGATCCGAAGATATGCAGAAAACAAAGGCATTCACAAAGACCTAGGTTTGCCAAATGTAGACATTAAATGGATTGGACAGAGAGGGTTAAAGTGGCACCAATTGATGCCATTGGTAAAATCCTTTATACATCTCCAACACCCTGACCTCATAATAGTGCACTGTGGTGGCAATGACCTAGACACTTTGACTGGGGTAGGTCTTGAAATGCTTATGAAGGACACCTTTGCAGAATTGATTTCACTTTTTCCCAAAACTGCCTTTGTGTATTCTAACATATGCCAAAGGCAGAAATGGAACTGGTCCAATCATTTTTGTCCACAGATTGAGAAAGCTAGGAAACATGTGAATAAATCTGTTTCTGCTTTTCTCCGAGACTATAGAATGGGGTCCATTTACAATAACAATCTGCGCTTTCATATGCAAGAGATGTATAGGAGAGATGGAGTACACTTTACTGATGAAGGAAACAGAGTCTTCCTCAACAACTTTAGACTCTGTATAGGTACTTACTTATAAGTACCAAAAACTCACAATGAACACAACAGCTCTTTTTAGAGCCACTCAAGAACAAAGCACTTAAGCTTGATGTTTATATCCCAAAAATGTCATTTTTTTTCCTTGGATTCGCGCACCCACCGGGCTAGGAACCACGCACGTCCTACGCGAGAGAAATCGTGCACCCAACGCGTTAGGATGCGCCACTCCTAATTTTATCGTTAAAAAAAAATAGCCCCTATCACTAATTTTTATTATCCCCGGGGCTTATAAAAAATGTGGGGGACCGTGGGGGGAGCCCCAATACCCCCACGGTCCCAGCCGGCTGCCCGCGTCCTTCAGGAGCCGGCATTGCTTTTCCACATGGGAGCTGCTGACATGCAGCTCCCCGTGTGCAAAAGCAATATGGTTTGGACTTTGAAAGAGAGAGCAGGTTTCCCTGCTCTCTCTTTCAAAATCCAAACAAAGTTTGCTATGGGAGGGCGGGAGACTCCCGCCCTCTCATAGAAAACAACAGTGTCCTGGGGTGGGCACCCCAGGACACTGCAGAAGCCGGCCCTGGGGGGTGGCGGTCCCCAGGGCCCTCGAGGGCTCCAGGAGGGGGGCCACGCAGCCCCCCTCCCTCAATAAATATAGCCACGGGGGTGGTGGACCCCGGGGCTTGGGGGGGCCGTTCAGCCCCCCTACCCTATTTATTTTGAAGCCCCGGGGGCAGTGGTCCCCGGGGCTGGGGGGTCCCCTGGGCCCCCCTTTTAAATTTTTAGGCATTTTGCCCCCGGCATTTGGCACCCCGGGGGCTAATTATTGAGGAAGCGCGAAAGCCCGCGCTTCTTTTTTTTTTATGGCCGGATCCGTGCACCCTGCGTGCATTTTGCCGTTTATTTTTTTTAAAGGGGGCCCCGGGGGTCCTTCTGGGACCCCCTAAGCAACACTAGAGGGTCAGAGTATTTCGACCCTGCCCCCTTTACATCTTTCACACACCTATTTCCCTTACTTCCTCAGCCTCGCTACTACCGAGGCACAAAATGGCTGCCAACAGTTCCTGGTTTCGATTGTTGACAGACACTGGACAGCCAATTAGCATTCAGCGCGTGATCGGGAGGGTGCGTGCACGGTTCGCAGAGGGTGCACTCAGGGTGCGCATAGGGTGCGCGGATCCTCCGAGGCCATATATATATATGTACTTTTAACTCTAATTTTCTCAGGAACTACTGAACAGATTTACACCATTTAAGCAAAAAGCACGAGTCTGAACTGAGGACTACCTCTTTGCCAAATTTGGTGTAATTCCGTTCAGCAGTTCGGGCTGTAGCTGCGTCAAAAGGTCCTATAGGAAATGCATGGGGAAAACGTGTTGTGGGACCCCCCTTTTTTCTCGGCCCCCGCTTGACGAATCACCACAAAACTTTCAGGATACAAGCGGACCGGAGCTGGCCAAAAGTTTGGAAAATGTCGCGATTATTCGTCAACCGGCGCCAGACTTATTAAGAATAGAATGTTGCGGATCTCCTATGGAAAATAGGTCCTAACTATAACTACCTACTGGTGACCGCCAGTAGGTAATATATATATATATATAATAATAATACTCAATGGCAGTCGCCACTAGGTAGTTATAGTTTGGTCTGCTTTTCCATAGACAGAGCATTTTTTGTAGTTTGCTAATAACTTTTGCCCTATTTGACCAATCTTCACAAAACTTTCCAAAATCAAAATTCATCGACCTCAGCTCCTTTCTGGTAAGTTTCAGGGTGATCTGTCTAGGAAGGGCTGAGAAAAAAAGAGGGAGTTTTTGAGAATTGAGGGAAAAAAATAATTGTCTATTTTGGCAGTGTCAGGGTTCGACGGAGATAGGCATACGGGACAGGTGGGAACCGAGATGCCTGAAAGGGAAATACAGAAACTACCACTCCCACAATCCCTGGGAGTAACCCTATGACCCCTGACTTACTTTATAAGCCCCGCCCAGATGGAGCCCGGGGCTTGTCACTCGCATCATCCCAGCCAAGGCAGTGGACGGCCTTGGTTCAGCTTCGTTACTCGCAGAATCCCTGGTCTGCGGAGTATTCCTGTTAGGGAGGAGGAAGCACGTTCTCCCTGCGCTAGTAGCTTCCTGCCGGAGAACGAACTGGAATCGCTTGGTGAGCTTGGCGATCGTAGGTGCCCGTGGAAGTGCCTGACTCAAAAGAGGCACGAAGCATCGAGGCCGGGGTCCTGAGGTAAGGTGCCCCGGTAGAACGCCTGCGGCACCACTGCACGGAGCAGTAACCATTGCCGGGAAGACGTTCTAGAGTTTAGTGAAGCCTAATGCCTTTACACATGTGTCACAATTAGGGCAGCAATCCCTGTGCAGAGATACTGTGGCGGTGTGTGATCAAAGGGAGGCAGATGCCTAATGAGTGTCTCTACGAAGTAGCAGTATTGGAATAGTTCCAGACCACCTTTCACCCCAATACACAAGGATCATCCTGTTTAGCTCCCCGCTGCTAGAAGCCTCAAGGACATCGCGCGCAGAGGGTTTGGAGCGTGACATAACGTCTCTTCCCTTAAATGGACGCCGTGCTGATGGAAGAGAAACTTATGGATTTGCTCCCAGAGTAAGGGGAGAATAAGAGGTCAGCCGGGCTTCGAGCTACTTATGGATTTGCTCCCAAAGTAGTGGGAGAAGAAGAGGTCAGCCGGGTGGTGAACTCCAACATCCGAGAGGGTTATCTCCGGTCAGATAAGTACCTCATGAGGAATGGATTAACACTATTCCTGGTCTTGTTTTCCTTCGTTGTTTTCATTTTCATTGTTACATCTCATGGTTTTTGGAGAGCAGTGTCGCTAACGACCCAGTAAGTTCATACACATAAGTGAGGAGGGGTGGACATACATTATCTGTCGGGACAGAACCGCTAATACCTGTACTCTGTTTACTTTCAGGGCTCACTGGGTGGCAGATAGGAATGTGAGGTCCACAGCGTCAGATGACTTCCCTTCCTGATCCTAACAGCGTCACTCTGCTCCTTTCTTTTGTCCCTTTTTTTTCCCTCTTCCCCGGGAGAGAGATTATTCCTGTACTGTTTCCTATATACACTCGGGGATATCTCTCCGTAGGGGAAGGGGTTTATTAGCATCTACATCGTTCCTGCTGTATCCGGCTGTCAGGTGCGTGTGCAGCCTATCTCTGTGTGACAGGCAGTTGCTGTTCGCGAGCCTTGTGAGTTTCCCGCGTGAGCCCTGAGACTGGTCAAGGGGCCCATTTTTCCCTTGGGCCTTCACACACTTGTGGGAGCAAGAGCCTCCTGCAAGTCCCACGAGAGTGAGTGCTCTGATTGGCTGGCTGTTGGAGGTTTATAAATAGAATGGCGGCCATTACTGTTTACTGTGAAAAATTGTAGGTGTGGAATGAAATAAAAAAGCTATTTAAGGGGGCAAGAGAAAGGCTTGATGTCCTTCTAGATTTGGAGTGAAAGTCTCTAAGAAATAACTCCTGTAATGAAAATAAATGTATATTGTTTTTTCAAAAATATTATGATCTCATAAGACTCTTGTGGAATCATGAATAGTAAAAAGGAGTAGGTGCATTCTGAATAGATTCTACTAGTAGAAATGCATATTGTGGCCCTTGGTATTGAGAGGAAGTGTGTAAGACATTAGTACTATGATGAGTAGATTAGCTCTATTTTTTAAATTACGATCTCCCAAGAACCTCGCAGGATCATGAAACGTAGGAAGTAGTATTTGGCCTTTTAATACACTCTGGTATACACACTTGTTACTGAAGGAAGGAGCGTTACTGGAAATTGTATTATTTTTGGAGTATACTATTTATGCCTATCGGCTTAGGAAGTGTTGTGAGTAGAGTGAAGGCTCTTTCCACACCCTACTACTATAAACACCCACCATCCAAGAGAGGGGTCTCAGCAAAGAGGCCAGTCCCTCCACACACCCTACTATGAACACCCATTATTCAGGACAGGGGTGTCAGTGTAGAGTCCAGTCCCTGCCCCATCCTACTTTGCATACCTGTCATCTGAAAAGAGGTCTGAAAGGAGAGGCCAGTCGTTCACTGAGCCTACTACGTACACCTGTCACCTGAGAGAGGGGTCTGAAAGTGGAGGCCAGTCCCTCTTCACACCCTACTATGCACACCAAACATTCAAGAGAGGAGTCTCAGCAAAGAAGACAGTCCCTCCACACACTGTACTGCACATCCATCATCCAAGACAGAGGTCAGAGCCAGGAGTCCATTCGCTATCCACAACCTACAATACACACCCATTACCTGAGAGAGGAGTCTCAGCAGAGAGGCCAGTCCCTCCATGCACCCTATTAGGCACTAAGGATGTGCGGCAACCTATGCCCCACCGGTGGCGCTTGTGGAGTTTTGGAACTCCGCGCTCTGCTTGGAGCATGGAGTTCGGCAAAGAAACTCCATCAACCTCTGGCTGAGCTGTGTTCCGTTCACCTGCGTGCTCATCTCTAATGTCTCAGAGCATGCCGTACATCCTGTCGTGTTGACACCGTCTCTGCTATTCTGCTCACTTCCATCCTGCAGAGGGAGCTGTCTTGATAAGAGCTAGCAAAAGGTCAGGTCATGTTGAGGTGAGAGCTAGCTTTAACGTCAAAGTTCTGGACTCTCAGCAAAAAAATAAACAGGGCTCTTCAAAATGACCGAAAGCCACACAATGCTTATACCTTCCGGGACGACCACTGCCTTTTCATAGATAAACCCCTCAGCCCACCTCCACGCATGCAATTCTCATTAGTGAATGTGGATGTGTTTTCAGTTGCGAAGGCCCAATTTTTTGAGGAGAGAATACATAGTTCTGTTAATTCCTCCAGGGAAACTTTTAAGGTGGTAAATGAACTCCTTAAAGTTCCCGAGTCGTCGGCAACTCTTGACAGCCCTGGCGAGAAATGTAAGGAGCTTGCAAACTATTTTAATATGAAAATAGTTAATATTCTTAGCACCCTTCCACAGGTTGCCCAAACCACACCTATAGATAACCAATCTCGAAGTGCCCATGGTTACTTGGATACTCTTGGGCCAGTTTCAGCGGATGAAGTTCGCAGCGAATTGGGTTCGTTGAAAAGTGGTTCTCCTAGGGACCCGGTCCCTATGAGATTTTTGAAATTGGTATCAACTACTATCGCAGCCCCAGTTGCGGACCTTATCAATGCCTCCTTTGCGCAGGGTTTGGTACCTCCGAGCTGGAAAAGGGCAGTGGTAAAGGCTTTGTTGAAAAAACCGAATCTAGATTCGTCTGATTTGGCAAATTTCAGGCCTATTTCCCTCCTCCCTGGTCTTAGTAAGATTGCTGAAAGACTAGCGAACCGGCAGCTGTCATACTTCCTGGAGGTGAATGGCTTGTTACGAGGTTCCCAAACTGGCTTCCGGCCTGGGCAGGGCACTGACACTGCTCTTCTGGCAGTCGTTGAGGAAGCGAGGAGCATTTTAGATTCAGGAGGGTCAGTGGCAGTGATCCTCCTGGACCTTAGTGCTGCTTTCGACACGGTGAACCATCAAGTGTTGATCCAACGGCTGGCAGATATAGGGGTGGCAGGTGTGGCATTGAATTGGCTTAAGTCATTTCTTTGCGACCGGACGTATCAGGTCTGGGAAGGTGGCGAACGTTCGGCCTCCATCCCCCTCCAGTGTGGTGTGCCTCAGGGCTCCTCTCTGAGCCCCACATTATTTAATGTATACATGGCCCCCCTGGAGGATGTGGTGGCCCCATTTGGCATTAAGATCGTCAGCTATGCCGACGACACGCAGTTGGTGGTCACCCTATCCCAACTGGTGGAGAATCCCGACTCGCTGCATTCCTGCATGTCCAAGGTTCACACCTGGATGTGCGACTCAGCGTTGAAGCTGAATGGTTCAAAGACCGAACTAATTCTGCTTGGACGCAAAACCCCCTCTCTTCCTCTTTCCAGCTGGCCCAGTTGCATGGGAGCTTTGCCGAGCCCTAAAGAAGAGATTAAAAGCTTGGGTTTTTGGCTGGAACGTGACCTGTCCTTTAGGACTCAGACAAAAAAAACGGCAGGAGTGTGCTTTGGTCTTCTCCATGCTGCTCGGAAAGTTCTCCCCCTGCTACCTTGGCCGTCTAGGAAGCTACTTGTTCAGGGGCTTATTGTATCTAGATTAGACTACAGTAATATCATCTTTCTAGGTGCCGCTGAAGTCACGTTTAATAAACTTCAGCAAGTACAAAATGCTGCGGCTAGGCTTCTTATGAATACACCTAGGACGCAATCAGCCAGACCCGCTTTGATAGCCTTGCACTGGCTTCCGGTGCGCGAAAGGGTCAAATTTAAGGCTCTTTGTACTGCGCACAAAATTCTTCAGGGGAAGGGACCTCCTATCCTGCGGAATCTAGCCGTGCCTTATAAGGCTAACAGGGCCCTTCGTTCAGACCAAAAACACCTTCTCCAAGTTCCAAGAGTCAATAGGGCGAGGGCCTGGGGGGCGGAGATATTCAGTTAATATAGCCATCTTGTGGAATAATCTTCCCCTATGTTTGCGCACAGAGACGTGTTTCTTACGTTTTCGGAACCTTCTGAAATCCTATCTCTTTCCGGCTTAAATGTGGTCGACCTGTCAGCTTCTTTTTGTTGGTCACTCTGGTTAAAGCGCTGGGATGCCCGAGGGTAACTATGCGCTATATAAATCTTCCATTCATTCATTCATTCATTCTCTTTACAAACTGCTGTGAATGTCTCCTTAAGTGCTTATGTAGCTCTGAACCAGCAGCAATGCTTCCCGCACTCCGCAAGAGGACGAACTGGCAGAGCTTTGCAAGGAAGAACAGTGTGGGGAGGGAGCTCACGTCTCAGAGCCTCTCGTGGGGTGGAAAGGACAGTGCGTAGAGTCTTAACATCACAGATGGCTCTGTGTGTAAAAAGCAATGTGGGCAGTGCTCTTGTCAGAGCTGTACTTGGAAAGAATGCCGCTGCCCGCATCAGCAGGGCAGCCTTCTAGTGGCCGCCCGTCGGAGCCTCCCCCCCCCCCCTGCTCCGCCTCACGTGAGGCCGCACCTCGGGGAGGGGAGGCCCCCCCCCATGGGATTGTCTGGGGGAGGCGTGCCACCAGGGTGGGCGAGGCTAGTCCCCCCTTTTTAGGCGCCTCACCCCCTCTGTTCTTCCTCTGCTTCCTGCGCCGCTCCTCCTGGCCACGCGTATTTTCGTCCGGTTGCGATCGGGGCCCCAGCGTCGTCGTGCGTGTCGTATCTATAAGCAACGGTGAGTCTTGCAATCCCCCTCCCACCCCGGCCCTGTCCCTGGGCATGACCAGGTTGACGGGGCCCTGTGGCTCGGATGCCCATGGGTGGGGGGGGGCGCAAGTGGGGCACCGCGCCTCTGAGGGACATGTGGCGGGATTATAAATTATCGCGGCGCGATTTCGAACGCTGCCAGGCCGCAGGGCGGCCAAGGAGGAGGGATGGGCTGTTTTGTTTAGAGGGGCATCGCCCGGCCACGCCGGCCGCGTGGGGTGGCTTGACTCACTGGACCGGGACGTCGATTAACAACGCGACCGTTCTTTCCCGCCAAGAACAGCAAAGCATCGCCCACTATCCACCGACGGTACCCCCCGCCCCCGGCCATTGCATTACCGGCTTGGTAATTGCGGCAGCGCGACCCGACCGGCCCAAGATTACCATGGGGTGTGGGCGGAATGGGCCTTATTTGTGGCGCCGTGGAACGGTGAATCTCCGGCCACAGCAATTTACCCAATTTACAGGGACAGCGTTACGCCGCCGTGTGCGACGCGGCTGGCGCCATAGAAAGCGGCAAGGCGGACGGGCCTAAGCCCCCGCGACATAGGTGATAATTCGTTCTCCGAACGGCTAGAGCTGCCGTCTATTGAGCAGACACACTAGGTCCGAATCCCAGCTTCGGCGCAACGTTCTGCGACGCTAGGCATATTAACAATGTCCAATTTTGAATTTTGAGGGCGGGCGGCTCACTGGGCGAGCGGGACAGAACTGTGGTAAAAAACATCAGGGGCCTGTTCCGGGAGCTAATGGGCCTCGCAGGTCCACGGGTTTGAGAATGGCACAGGTAACGCGGAAAGGGACATATCTAACGCTGCCCGACACACGAGCACAACGCGAGCGCGGGATATTATAGCAGTCCACGGTGCGTGAGCAGCACATAGCGCTCTCCTGCAGCGCCTCCCATGCTTGCCGCTTTAAATGCGCGCGAACCAGCAGCGCGGGACCAGGCCCCAATGCCGTTTTGTAAGTGACCGATTGCGGAGCGCTCCAATACCCGGGGTTGCTCGGAGAAGGTGAAGAGTTCGGTCTCTCTACACACCACCTGAAAATATTCCTACAATTTTTTACAGAGGCCCACTAGGCCCCTGATGCGCGTGCCCTCTGTCTGCCAGGAACATGCGCGCGCGCGCACATACAACATCCAATTAACAGCACCCGTTTTGCAGGAGATTAACAAAAAAAAAAATCAAAATCACATATTTGCAAATAATGCATCTCACGCTGGCCCCCCCACCCCCTGCATTAGTTAGATGAGGCTTTAAGCTATTTGCTGGACCTTACGTCGGTGATTAATATATTTGTACCCTTGCAAAACGAGAAAACTTGCTTTCCACATTTTGTGTGGCGGTGTGCAGGAATTAGTCAGCTGCCCGGGGAGCCGTGTGCCTGTTATCCACCGTGCCTAGGGGGGGGGTGAGTTTACACGCCGTGCGCTCGGATACCTCCAGGCGGGTGCGAGTTGGGCGCAGACGAACCGCAGCGATATGTCCCCCCCGGGCCCCAATTTGTACATAGATGCGAGGCGGCGCGAACGCTACGCGCTCCGTTACTTTCGAGTCCGATGCGTGCCATGTGACAGGCAGCATGTTGTGTGGGCTGCCCGGCGGGCCGTCGAATTTGGGGGGGGGTATTGTATTGTTCTCTTGCCTGCTACGGAAGGGGGGGGTGCCGAGTTCATGCAGAGGGCATATTTCTTGCATGTGGGTCAGCGGGTGCAGCGTTCATAGAGGCATCCTTTTTGTTACTTGCAAAGCTGATCTAAGGTCCCTGGCCAACAGCTCAATGGGTAGGATACAGACCATGTTGCGGAAATGCTTATTGGGATAGAGATTATGTTGCTGAAAGAAAAATTTGTTGTCCCGCTGTCGATTCCACCGTGCTAACGCCGTTCCTCTCCCTCCTTACAGATCAACGGGGTGACAGCCCGCAAACGTAGGAGCAGGGACCGTGGGAAAAGCTCAAAGGGGGACGAGTGCTAGCTGTTACCGCAAAAGCAAGCGCCTCACCATGGAGGATATCGGGACACCGGGTCCACTTTTCTCCCAGGAGACGTCTATCGAGGAGACGCAGTCGAGCGCACCGCAAGACGGGATGTGGGCGGACTTTATGGCATTCGCTCGTGAGAAGGGCCCGGCGTGGGTCCAGGATTTTCTCGAGGCCCACAGGCAGGAAGACTCTGGCGTGGTTGTCTCACCCCCCCCCCAGCCGAGGGTATCCCAGGCCCTTCGGGGTCGGAGCTCTGGAGGTCCACCCGGGTACGCAAGCCCACAACAAAAGACATGCCTGAGGCCCCGCCTGCTAAGAAACGGCAAACGGCTGCACCACGTACCGTTGTGCCGGCCGTTGCAACACCGGCGGTGCATGACTCTGCCACTGGCATCACGGACATGGCGCAAATGGGCAAGGCCATGGATCACATGCTCAGCCTCATGTCTGTCTTCCAGAGCCGCTTGGACGCTTTATCTGCCCCGCCACAGGTGACCCCGGCGGCGGTGCCCGCGGCAGCCCAAGCCCCCGTGCTCCAAGTTTGGGCAGGACAGAATGCTGCCGCTGAATTACATAATAGTGAGCCTGGGGGGGCTCCGGGGCTGTCACTCACGGGGGATGCTAGTCCCTTCGCAATTACTGCAGCCGTTGCACCCACGGTGGGTGCGCTGGTTTCCTCACCCCCCCCACCTGCGACTAGTCCGGCCACCCCCAACGTTGCTCCCGAGCCCCTGCCCGCCGTAGCCCCTGTTTCTGCCGTCCCAGTAGGGGAGGGCACAGAGCAAGTTCCCAGACCCCTTGTTACTCAGGCACCACTGGCATCAGGCCGCTGCTCCCTGGCTTAGATGGTACCGCAGGCCGCAAAAGAAGGGATATGGAGGCGGGAGTATATAGATATCCTGACACTACTTATGCATGGTTCAGCAGGGGCAGACACCAGGAAGATGGGGCGTAAGGAAGAGGAGAAAGTCAGGCATCAGCGCTGGCCTGACAAGACAGTTGAGAACTGGACGTCAGCATTTAACATATTGGCGGCAGTGGTGGTCCAGAAATTTCCAGAACAGAGTGAGGCCCTCATGCAATATGCCAGCACGATACAGGAAGAGGCGAGGCTTTCTGGGGGGTTGGGCTGGTTCTATTATGACCAAGATTTTCGGAAGAGAATGGCCATATGCCCGGACCTGGGGTGGGACCAGAAAAAGATCCAACTTTGGGTACAACACATGTGCCGGCCCACCCAGGATAGGAGGGATCAGTCGGATAAAGGGCAAGGGGAGTCAGATGACAGGAGGAAGGACCAGTTTTCCAGGCGCCCCTTCAAGCAGTCCTTTCGGGGGGGCAGGGGGCGAGGGCAGAGGCAGGGCTCCAAGCACTTCAATTCAGGTACATGCCGGCTCTACAACGGGGCCAACTGCACTTGGGGACGGTCATGCAAATTTGCGCACAGCTGCAGCAAGTGCGGTGCACAACATCCTGCGAACGCCTGCACCTCCAGCCAGGGCGTGCCCCAGCCCACCCCACCCAGCAGGACAGACACGCAGCGGCAGTGAGACCACAGGGGGCGGCCCACACCCCGCGTTGGGGGACCCACCCCCCCCTGCGCTCTCGGGTCCCCCGCGCAGCGACCTAGGCCCTCCAAGGGACCATCCCCTATCATCATGGCCAATTTCATCCCGCTCATTAGGCGCTATCCAGTGGTGCAGGACAGGGCCCTGCTAGCGGGTGGGTTCCTCGATGGTTTTAGGATTCCGTACAAGGGGCCACTTGAGGCCAGGGACGCATTGAACCTGAAGTCAGCCAGGGACCTGCCCGGGGTGGTGGCGCAAAAAATACAAAAGGAGTTGTCAGCAGGTAGGGTGTCGGGGCCATTCAGCAGCCCTCCCCTGGATCATTTCTTGGTTTCTCCGCTGGGGGTGGTACCGAAGAAGCAGCAGGGCGCCTTTCGCTTGATCCACCACCTGTCGTACCCAGAGGGGAATTCCGTGAACCATTGGCTGGACGAAGGGTCATGTTCTGTGTCTTACTGCTCCCTGGATATGGCCATTGACATGATTCGCAGAGTGGGAAAAGGGGCGTGGCTGGCCAAGGCGGACATTGAGTCCGCATTCCGCCTACTGCCGGTTCACCCAGACAGCCAGCACCTGCTAGGTTTCAAGTGGGCGGGGCAGTTCTTCTATGATTGCTGCATGCCTATGGGTTGCGCAGTCTCCTGTGCCTACTTCGAAGCTTTCAGCTCGTTCCTTCAGTGGGCCTTTGGGGACCTCCATGGGATCACGCAGGTGACCCACTACCTGGATGATTTTTTGTTTTTTGGACCAGCAGGAACAGATGAGTGCGCGGCAGGGCTGAGACGCTTTGAGGAGGTGGCAGAGTTTCTAGGGGTTCCCCTTGCCCCAGGTAAGACCGAGGGGCCGGCGCAGGTACTGACCTTTTTGGGCGTGGAGCTGGACACGGTTAAAGGTGAATCAAGGCTTCCCGCCGAGAAGGTTCAGGGCTTGTTGCAGGACATCCAGGCGCTGCTGGGCAAGGACAAAGCGACCCTAGGGGCTGTGCAGAGCCTGGTGGGCAAGTTGAACTTTGCAGCTAGGGTGATACCAGCGAGCAGGGTATTCTTGAGGAGGCTGGCTGGGGCCACGGCAAATGTACTGCAGAAGCACCATTTTGTAAGATTGGGTTCCGGCTTGAAGGCGGATTTAGCAATGTGGGCGGAATTCCTCATTGGTTTCAATGGTACAGTGATTTGGAGGGCCCCGTGGATAGCCAGCCAGGAGCTTTGCCTGTTCTCAGATGCGTCTGGTAGGGAAGGTTTTGGCGTGATCCTTGGCGAAGAGTGGAGCGCAATGAGGTGGCCAAATGCATGGCGTAGAAAGAAGGTGACAAAGAACATTGCAGTGTTGGAACTCTTCCCCATCCTTGTAGCGCTTCACCTATGGCGGGCCACACTAATTGACATGAAGGTAGTTTTCTGGTCAGACAACATGGCGGTGGTGCACGCCATCAACGGTCTTACCGCCACATGCCCGCTAGTTTTAAGTCTGCTGAGGGAGTTAGTGAAGGCAGGTCTGCGCAGCAACATTGAGTTTAGGGCGCGGCACATTGCGGGTGTCAAGAATGTGGCAGCTGACGCTCTTTCTCGCTTTCAGTGGCTCCGGTTTCGAGAGGCATGGCCGCAGGCGAGGGCGGAGATGACACCATTCCCAGACCGCCTTTGGCGCCTGCTTCGGTGGGGGAACGACTGAGGAAGATGGGGGAGAGGTCCCTGGCGCCGGCGACACAGAAGAAGTATGGCTCGCAATTAGCAACATTTAGAGCAGTAGTGGAGGCGCAGGGTGGTCTAGCCTTGGGGAGCGAGGATCAGGTAGAGACATTCGTGGTCTGGGCCAAGGAGAACGGCAAAAGCCACTCATGGACATGTGGCCACCTGGCAGCGGTGCGCCACGATGCCAAGCTGGATGGGGGGGCCGACCCAATGGGGTCTTTCAAGATCAGGGCGGCCCTGAAGGGCTGGGCCAGGGAGGAGATTAGGCAACCGGACACCAGGGCGCCCATTGAATTCATTGACCTGCAGCACCTCCTAGATGCAGTACAACTGGTTACCCACTGCCTGTTCGAAGCTAGGCTCCTTACAACGGCATTCTGCCTGGCTTTTTTCGGGGCCTTTAGGGTTAGCGAACTGGTGGCGAAATCCAAGGTTGACCTGTCTGCCTCAGCACTGGGTATCGCAGACGTGGGTCTCAATGCAACACTGGCACTCCGCATTCGCAAATCCAAGACAGACCAGGCGGGGAAGGGAAAGACAGTAGTCCTACACGCACTGGGGGACAACAGGTATTGCCCGGTCCACACTGTTAGAGAATACCTGGCCCTACGCCCAGCGGCCCCGGGCCCCTTCCTGATTCATGCGGATGGGTCCCCCCTCACCAGGTTTCAGTTTGATCGCATCTTGGGGGCCGCCCTTGAAAAGGGGGGGTTATCTGGGAGTGGGCACAGATTCTCCTCCCACTCTTTCCGCATTGGCGCCACCACCTCTGCAGCCAAAGCGGGTATGGGCCCTGAGGGCGTGAAGGGTGTGGGGCGCTGGGACTCCGATTGTTTCAAGAGGTATGTACGTCCTTGATGCCGCGTGTACATTTTCTGAGTTACCCATGCTGAGGGTTCCATAGCGTATGTACATATCCGAGTGTTCCGTAAAGAGTGTTCTACAGCGGGTGTACCCCGAGAAAAATTTGTTGCAAATAAACATACACCTGTCTAAAACCTGCTTCATTGTTTCATTGGCAGGCCACCAGGTATGGTTGATGGGACACTCCTACATCACAAGGTTGGAACGCTGGGCGGCGCACAGGAATTGGCCGCAGAGTTTCGTTAACACGCAGTTCGTGTGGTTGGGTTCCCCGGGGATGAAATGGAGTGAAGCACGGGGCTCAATAGAACAGCGTTTGGCGGCTGGGGGGGTACAGCTGTCGGTCATCATCTTGCACCTTGGGGGAAATGACCTTGTTTGCAGGGGAAGGAGGGCCCTGCTTCTGTCCATGCAAGCGGACCTGCCAGCCATCAGCCAGGCACTGGGTTCATGCGAACTGTGGTGGTCGGAGATCGTCCCCCGCAAGACTTGGAGGGAGGCCAGGTCTCCGGCTGCAGTAGATCGGTCACGCAAAAGGGTCAATAGGTCCATGCAAAAATTCAGGGAGCGCAGGGGCATGGGCTTCATCAGACATTCATTGATCCAAGAGAAGGTGGAGGGGTTCTATGAGCCGGATGGGGTACATCTGTCCAGGGTAGGGATGGACATGTTCTTGCTGGATGTACAAGAGGCGCTCGCCAAGGCTGGGCATCAGTAGCAGCATGGTAGGGAAAGGGGGGGCTCTGGCAGCGACGGAAGCCTCCCCAGAGCTGTGGCGGAGTTACAGGGCGATCTGGAGGCAGAAGGGTACAGTAAGGGTACCTCTGCGACAGGCGGTACAGTAAGGGTACCCCTGTCCGGCACAGTAAGGGTGCCCGAGTCAAGGTCCGGGAGCCAAAGGAGGTTCTGCGAAGACCGCGATGGCGCCCCGTTAGTCCTTCGGGCGGTTGGGGGGCCTGACCAACCGGGGGTGTGCCACAACACGCTCCGCCCCCGTCAAAAGGGGCGGGAGTATGCGACAGATCACGTGATCCAAAGGATGATCTGAAAATATGTGGCGCACTGCAGGGCATCGACCCACCGTGCGTGCTGGCTCGCCAGGCGGGCGGAGCAGCGAGGGGCTGCTTGCCCTGGATCGCCCGTAAGATAACCCACTTATCGTCATACTTATGTTGTATGAAATAAACCTGCAGCAGTTCTTCACCCACAATGAAAGTGTCAGTGTAATCTATGGGTGACGTCTGTGCATGCGTGTTGAGTGGAGTGGATGACGGTGTGGTCACTATGCCGCTGCCCGCGTCCCCCGCAGGGGGACATCAGCAGGGCAGCCTTCTAGTGGCCGCCCGTCGGAGCCTCCCCCCCCCTGCTCCGCCTCGCGTGAGGCTGCACCTCGGGGAGGGGAGGCCCCCCCCCATTGGGATTGTCTGGGGGAGGCGTGCCACCAGGGTGGGCGAGGCTAGTCTCCCCTTTTTAGGCGCCTCACCCCCTCTGTTCTTCCTCTGCTTCCTGCGCCGCTCCTCCTGGCTACGCGTATTCCCACCCTTTCCTCTTACCCTGCGCAGCGGAGGTAGCGCGCTATTGGAATGTTTTAATGTTTTTTCTTGCGTTGCAGGCAGAGTTACAGGGCGATCTGGAGGCAGAAGGGTACAGTAAGGGTACCTCTGCGACAGGCGGTACAGTAAGGGTACCCCTGTCCGGCACAGTAAGGGTGCCCGAGCCAAGGTCCGGGAGCCAAAGGAGGTTCTGCGAAGACCGCGACGGCGCCCCGTTAGTCCTTCGGGCGGTCGGGGGCCTGACCAACCGGGGGTGTGCCACAACACGCTCCGCCCCCGTCAAAAGGGGCGGGAGTATGCGACATATCACGTGATCCAAAGGAGGATCTGAAAATATGTGCCGCACTGCAGGGCATCGACCCACCGTGCGTGCTGGCTCGCCAGGCGGGTGGAGCAGCGAGGGGCTGCTTGCCCTGGATAACCCACTCTATCGTCATACTTATGTTGTATGAAATAAACCTGCAGCAGTTCTTCACCCACAATGAAAGTGTCAGTGTAATCATTGGGTGACGTCTGTGCATGCGTGTTGAGTGGAGCGGATGACGGTGTGGTCACTAGGACAATGAGGAGAGGTCTCTCTCAAGCCAGGGCTCTGCGTGCGTATGGCAGATGGGAATGCTCCAGTGTCGGAGCTTTCTGAGCAGAGGACAGTGCGGGGAGTGCTCATGGCCAGGGCTTATACAGAAAGGACAGTGTGTGGAGCTCTTGTGAGAGCAAGGGCAGTGGATGGAAATGGCAGTGGGGGTAGAGCCCTGAAACCAGACTTCTGCATGCAAACGACGCTGCTGGGAACAGGGGCACACTTTCCATTGGTGCCGCAGCACCGGGACCCAGAGGCATGAGGGGCCCACTGTACCCTGAATATTGATGTATTTTATAATTCAAAGAGCAGCCAGGGGTGCATTTCCATCCTTGCACTAGGGCCACAACATACTGGCTAGGCTACTGGCTGGGAGCTCCCCGTGGAACAGACAGTGAAGGAAGCGTTCGTGAGTTAACAATGAGGGGAATTCTTGTGCCAGGCAGGCTGATCTCTGTCCTTGGAGCTCATGCCCCAGAGCTCTGCGTGCAAAGGGCAGTGCTTGAAGCTCTCAAGTCAGAGCTCTGCGAGGAAAGGGCGGTGTGGAGGGCGGCGTGGCACCAATTATGATGTCCCTGCCTTTTCAAAGGCAGTTCCTGCAGTTGTGCCTCAACTCTCTCCTCCATTCAGAGGAAGAAAGCGTGAGTAAATGAGAAAAGCAGCGAAATAGAGAGTCCGGACAGGAGCCCTGCCCTCTGTCCTGCCCCGGGGGGGAGCAGGGCCACGGGGAGGGCATGAGTGGATGAGCAGCACATGGAGGACGAGGTGCTGTGTTGACAGCCGCAAGGGTCTTCGCGCCGCTCCCCATTCAGGGCAGAGTGCGGTGCTCGAAGCAACAGCGGCAGAAAGGGAAGAGGGTCCAGGGCAGGGTCAGTTGTGGCTGGGAGAGGGCATCCAGCAACGGCGTTTGTTGCAAACGGAGAGACCGAGGAGGTGAGAGAGAGACGGGGGAGTGGACGAGAGGGAGAGGGACCAGGGCTGGGAGAGGGCATCGGGTAATGGAGTTTGATGGAAGCGGGGAGATGGCGGAGCACGACACCGAGGAGGGAGTGTATGGAAGAAAGATGCACAAATAGAACTTAAAAATGTTGTACGAACGGGCGGCCGAGCAGCTCTGCCCCATCGCGGAAGAGCGTGGAGTAAAGTGGAGTTTTTGAGGCGCTTTGCGGAAATCCATAGTACCCCCAGGGGCACCCCGCTTTCCCCCCTCCCCCAAATTAGGTTACCCAATGAAAACACAAGAAACACTTGTAAGTGGGTAACAAATGCTGCAGGTTTATTACATAATTCCAGTATATGTAATAGGTGGGTTATCTTACGGGCGATCCAAGGGCAGGTGGCCATCTACTTCACCTGCCCGCCTGATGAGCCGGGCAGCACGGGAACGACCCGCAAGTGCTGCCCCCCCAAGTGATTCTTTTTTACGATCACGTGCCGTTGAAATTCTACTCACACCCCCCCTCTCGGGGCGGAGCGTCGCATAGCAAGCCCCCGGTTGTTCAGGCCCACAACCGCCCGCAGGCCTAGCGGGGCGCCGACCGGCTTCCGGGACCTCTCTGGAGGCTCCTCGTTTTGGCTCAGGCACCACGTGGTGCCGCGCAGAGGTACCCTTTGTACCGGCCTGCTTCCAGATCGCCCTGTAACTCCGCCTGCAACGAAAAGGAAAACATTACAACGCTCAGAAAACCCCCCCCAACCACGCCTACGCCGGGTAAGCGGTAGGGAGGGAAAAGGCGAGGTGGGCGACAAAAGAGGTCGCCAGTGAGGGTGGGGGAAGGCAAAATAGCCTCCCCCTCACACCAGGGCCCGGAAGTGACGCGCATTGCGCGTCACTTCCGGCCCTGACACGGAGGGGGGCACCAGTCTGTGTCCCTGCCCCCCCCCCGAAGGAGGGAGTGGGGACGGGTGACCGGGGCCCCGGGGCCACTAAGGCGCCGACCGCCGAGTGGCCCCCTGCGGGGGCCGCGGTCAGCGGCATAGTACCCCCAGGGGCACCCCGCTTTCCCCCCTCCCCCAAATTAGGTTACCCAATGAAAACACAAGAAACAGTTGTAAGTGGGTAACAAATGCTGCAGGTTTATTACATAATTCCAGTATATGTAATAGGTGGGTTATCTTACGGGCGATCCAAGGGCAGGTGGCCATCTACTTCACCTGCCCGCCTGATGAGCCGGGCAGCACGGGAACGACCCGCAAGTGCTGCCCCCCCAAGTGATTCTTTTTTACGATCACGTGCCGTTGAAATTCTACTCACACCCCCCCTCTCGGGGCGGAGCGTCGCATAGCAAGCCCCCGGTTGTTCAGGCCCACAACCGCCCGCAGGCCTAGCGGGGCGCCGACCGGCTTCCGAGACCTCTCTGGAGGCTCCTCGTTTTGGCTCAGGCACCACGTGGTGCCGCGCAGAGGTACCCTTTGTACCGGCCTGCTTCCAGATCGCCCTGTAACTCCGCCACAGCCCTGGAGGCGGCTAACCGTCGCAGCCAGGGCCCCCCACCAACCCGCTATAGTCTTACCTGCACCTCTCCTATCTAGGGCTTCCTGCAACTAGCTGGAAGGAAACCATCCCTGCAGACAGAAGAGTTTGACATTCTGCCACCTCATGACAGTTTGACAGTGCTCGCGGGACTCAAACCCTGTGAGATCCCTTATAACCACAGGCCCAAGACATACCAGTGAGCTATAGCTCCTGGAGTTGTAGATGGCCCCATCTATGTCCCCAATCCCTAGACGCTATCCTAATCGGATAGGGTCTGTTGAAATAGAGGGGCCTGTGAAGATGTGCGATAACTATTCGCCCCCCAGCGGGAAGGTTACACCTATTCACAATCCTGGGCCTGCCCGCTTTGACTATTATGACGAGAAGGGTTACTTAACATTTGTACAGTCCCCTCAGATAGTTAACCTGGGGCACGGGAGTGCACCTAACTGCCAGCGCGTGACCATGGGCAAGGGGCGACTCTTGCCCCTGCCCACCATCCCTTATACCTTATAGGAATTATGCCCCTACGGATCCCTCAGTGATGATCCCTTAGGCATACCAGCTTCGGGAATCTGTTTGGCTTAAGCGTTGCGCGCTGTCATAATGTCCCCTTGTGTTTGCCCCGCTGACACCCCAGATATTGGGACAGCAGCACCCATAGCGCGGTAAAAGTGTCCGTAAACCAGGATCCCAGTCTCCTGCAGCTGCCGTACGCGACCAGTGATTCCGGTGGGGGGTGCCACCAACCGCAATGGTCCTCCAAGCATTACGGAAAGCCCATTTTTACCTGGGCCTCTCTCCAATTGATGGTGATTACCCCCAGCTGAAGGCCAGAGGCCCGCCTAAGGAGCCTATTCACTTGTTTTGCTACCCGGCTCCCTTGTGGGAGGGCCACAGCGTTAGGGCAACGCGTGTGCTCCCGGGGCACGGTGCTGCTGGAAAGCAGATATCTGACCTGATGCCCTGGGGCTCTACGTGGTCTTTACCAAACTTTGAACGACCGCACACTTGCTATATAACAACCATACCACCCACCAGCCGGGTGGAAGGTCTTCATTGAAGCAACCCGAAATCTGTCTTTGGTTGCAGGGGAATGCCCCCCAAAGTACATCTGGACCTATTCCTATATGGTTCCTTCAGCTACTCCTCCTGCAGGCCTAACTCTTGGTTATGGTGCCCAGCTCAGTGTTCTGCAGGCCAATCGGCTTAACCATGAACTATCGGTCGATTTGAGACAGAGGTAAACCACGGGTTGCAATCCGCTCGCGAGCGGCGCACCCGCAACCACTTGGACAATCACGCCGGTAACCTTGAGCCGTGATTTAGGCCCTAGTGATGCGCTATGTGGTGACCACTTATTCTTTTGCCGCTATGTCAGTGCGTCCCCGAATTCAATGCGATTGGGGCGCTGAGCTGCACCCATATCTAACCCATCTAGTGGCTCAATCCAGACTTCCTTTAGCATTAGATAATAACTACCATTCTATCTCGGTTGCATTGCCCTGCCCGACTAGGCACCCACCCGGGTGTCTAGGTTACAGTTAGATATGTGTGAGTTCCCCATATCAGTGACCGTTGAAGGCGGCCCACATAAGCATGTTGGCGGGGCCAAGTTGCGGGCTTAAGCATACCTCTTTTAGACTGTCGGCAGCGACCCGTGTTTAACTGTTACTAACATGGCAATGACAGTTCTACGTTAGGACTATCCCCACACTGGTCCGCCCTGCCCAAGGACTGATGCACCTGGGAGGGCGAGGCCGTAAGCAATGGGGGTGGGTAACGAGACAACAACAATGACAAACGACCCCAGCCCCCTTTCAGCAAAAGGTTGGAGACGAGTGACACGTGGTCACGTGTGGTCAGGATCGGACTGCGCGACCCTTACTGTAATTAGCACTTATATGTCGCGCGAACTCGACCCGAAGGTAATGGCGCGCCGTTCATGAGCACCGTATATACATACATCATCATGCACGTGGATAATAATTATCTGGCCAGAGTCACCGCGTGACCCGCCCGAAGGTGTTTGGGAGTGCAGAACATGAGGCCCGTATTTACATACCTTATTCGGGCACGGTCGATTAGTGATTAGCTCAAACCGTACTGCGCACCAAATAGTTAGAGCGCCGGACACAAGCACCGACCAAATAACCCGTTCAGGTGCAGGAGGAGTCGTAATGCCCGGGATCGCCTAATGCGCGCGAATGTGGGCACGAGCAACTTCTTGTGAGTAAAACATGTACCTGTACCATGTGTCTGCATCATAGGAAGCCAGCCACCACATGTTGCCTATTTATCTAGCGCGCGCTCGACCGGAAGGTATTGGTGCAAATTTTGTGAACAATGCCTGCACTTGTATCAAGTATCTGCCTTATAGGAAGCCAGCACATACATGTTGCATATTTGTGTCTCGCAAACTCGACGCCAAAGGTATTGAAGCGCTGTATATGAGCACCGTACTTACACAAACCGGCACGGGGAGAATAGGGGATTCGTACCATATAACACGATCGCCGTGCCCGGCCACACGAGCACCGCACCAGATTAACCCTTGAGGAGCGGGGGGGATTAGTAATACCCGTAATCGCGTGATGTGGACAGTGCATGTCTTGGTATCATGTGTCCGCCTTATAGGAAGCCTGCAATTACATGATGAATAGTTATATCGCGCGAACTTGACCGGAAGGCATTGGAGCACTTTAACATGAGCACCGTATTTATATTACCTCTTCAGGCAGGGGGTGTTTACGACATTCATACCATATTACCCGCTCCCCGACCGAACCGCGCGAGTACCGCACCAGATTCTCCATTGAGGTGCGGGGGGGTTTATTAATGCCCGTAATCGCGTATGTGAAAATTGCATGCACTTGTATTATTTATCTGCCTTATAGGAAGCCAGCAATACATGTTGCATAATTATATAGCGCAAGCTGAAGGTGTTGGAGCGCCTTACCTGAGCACCTTATTTACATTACACATTCAAGCACGGGGAGCTTACAAGATTCGTATCATACTAAACGATCCCCGTGCCAGGTCCATTGCGCCTGCCGCACGCAGCCCACTGCATGCCCCCCCACCCTCAACGGCAGCGTAGTCGACGAGAGGGGGGGCGATAACCTTAACCAGGGAGCGCCACATGTGTTGCACCTCCCGCGATCAGCGGGGACCCAGGCAGCTCCCAGCCATGCAGTGCTGGTGTTTTGGGGCCGTGAACCCACGCTAGTCTCCTACGTGCTCGAGTATATGGAGCAAAATCTTGCGAGCAATGCATGCACTGGTATCATGGATCTGCCTATATAGGCAGCCCGCAATTACATGTTGCATATTTATATAGCGCGAGATCGACCTGAAGGTATTGGAGCGCTTTACATGAGTGCCCTAGTTACGTTACACATCCAGGCACTGGGCGCTTAATTCAAAATACAATATTACGTGATCGAGTGTACCAGATAACACGAGCACCGCACCCGATTATCCAGTGAGGTGCGGGGGGTATAGTAATGGCCGAATGCGGACGCAACCCCGCGGGCCGGAACTGGTTACCCTAAACCAACAGCCAACTCACAGGTTACAACGCCTACCCCTTGCCCCCGCTCGCCCCATCCGCGCGGAATACCGAAATTCCTTCAAACCTGTACTGTGCGCGAAAACCCTAAAGCGCCGGGCACTAGCACCGCCCATTCCGGAGCAGGGGGTGTCATACTAAATCACCGAGGATGGGGCGCACCACGAATGCAGATGGAGCTGGAGCTCCCCACCGTGTCACACAATTGCCTGCATTGTCACCGTCTGTACATTAATCATTCAGGGACGGGGTAACAGGTGCTAGACGCGCCACTATGCTCAACTAGTAATTATTTGCTTTGGTAATCATCACGCGAGGTCGCCCGAGTGTATGGGACACCTTACCAGGGGAAAATAAGTGATTTGCCCCTGATCACAGGATGTGGACGCAGCCACGAAGCTCCCACCTGCGTTCGCGCCCCCTGGGCGGCCGCGCTGCCACCAGTCCGCAATCCACGTTGTGGTTAGTTAGTGACTGCAACGAAGGGGATCCACTTTTAATATTGGGAGCATGCGGGCACCGATCCCGCTACCTGCCGCCTGCTAAGCAGATGTTCTGCCATTGGAGCTACAGTCCCTACACCCGGTGCCAACTCGACTCCCAGGGATAATTAAATGATTTGCCCACGAACACAGGAAGGTGATGCGCCAAATTCTCGTGCCCGACGGCAGCCAGCCACTACAGGCTACCTGATTATACAGCGCGAGACCGACCTGGAGGTGTTGGAGCGCTTTAAATGAGCGCCGTATTCAAAACACGCATTCCGACACTGGGGGCTTAGTCCGCTATCTCCCGCTCGAATGTCCCCGATCCTAATTACCGTTTAAATGACACATCGGGGCACGTGAATAGTCCCCGATCTCGCGAGCCCCGCCCCCTGTGTGTAGCATAGCATGCCGCCTGTTATATTTATATAGCGCGACCCCGACCCACAGTTATTGTAGCGCTTTAACATAGCCCGTATTCACATTACACATTCAGGCACGGTGCGCGGTGCGGTTGAGAGAGTTGCCCGAATCACCGGACGCAGACTTATATAGCGCAAACCCGACCCGAAGTTATTGGGGCGTTTTAACATAGCCGTATTCACATTACACATTCAGGCACGGTGCGGTTGAGACAGTTGCCCAGAATCACAGGATGCGGACGCGTGCTCGAACCCAAGGTTTCCTGCACCAGAGGTGGCAGTGAAGCCGCCGGACCCCGCCCACTCCCGACTTTGCACCTCGGAACCTGCGCAGCCCATCGGTACAGAGGCGTAAGCCCTCCATGCTCATACAACCGTGCCCGGTCCGGTACTTCCCATGACCCTACACAGGAAGACTGGCCAGCCAAAGCAGAGACTTGCATTATATCTAATGCTCTGCCGGCAGAGCTACATCGAGCATAGCGGGCCGCCGGTTGGAAAATCGAGCCGGGCGCGGTTCCCCCGGACCAGGGCGCCGGGTGCACGACCCAGTGGTCAGCCGCCGGAGCCCTGAAAGCACCCCAAACATACATCCATCAACCCAGGACTCCGAGGTTCGACCCCGGTTCCAGAAGCTCCAGAGACGGGCGCGGGTCCCCACGGACCAGCCGTGAGCACCAGGTGAGGCGGGGTGTCCGCGCGAAACCGCACGTTAGGCCCCGAGACGCGAAAACACAAACCAGATTCGGAATTTGCGGACACGATGTTCGGTCCTTGTACACGTTATGCTTTTATGCGTATTTTATATAGCGCGAACTCGACCCGTAGGTATTGGAGCGCCTTACATAGCACCCCCTCCGCAAGGCGCATTGCCCGCTCAGAGAAGGTCGCACTACCCCTCCCCAGATGGTAAACCCCGCACAATCACGCCATAAAGCCACTGCCCCAGCCGAAGCCGGTCACGCGGCCCGCATCTAAGGGGGGGACAGCAAGTGGAACGCGACACTCACGCTGGAGACAGAACCGAGCGCCAAAGGGGGGGAGCTAACTGTCCGACCCAAACCCGCGTTGGCCTCCGTGACGCACCCCCCAGTGCCACCGTACGCCGGAGGGGGGCTTGCAGTCACCAGCATGCAGTCACCGGCCTCGCGGGGGCTTTAGAGTCGTCACACGGGGCCGGACCGAGGAGATTACGTGGGTCTAAATTATGTAGCAATTTCAGGGTGGAGAGTGCGGGCATCGACCCCGCTACCTCTCGCGCTCTAGACAAGTGCTGGTACTAATCAGCGCCGCAAATCGGCAGCACTGCAAACGCAGCCTAAGCAAACTATCGCCCAGAGTCAAGGTGCTGGGTTGATCGACAATGCAGCGTATGCGAACCCCCCCTCAGGGCCTATCTCGAGGCGCAGGGAGGGCGAAGAATCGAAACTCCCTCCCCCCCCCCCCCACCTCGGACCCTAGGTTGATGCGCGAGGGGGAAGACGATTAGCCCGGGCTTGCCAGGAAGCGCGTGGCGGGTGAATGATTGCAGAAGCTTGCGCCCCCGGTTAACTATTAGGAACGGGGGGGGTGCGGGCAGTGATCCCGCTACGATTCCGCCACTGCACTGCTCATAGCCGCCCATTCAAGACGCCAATCGTGACTCCATCTTGCGCCCCCTCCGCCCGTGGCTATCCGTGCCACAAGGCCCCGTCACCTGGTACTGCCCAGGGACAGGGCCGGGGCGGAGTGGGAACAGCAAGACTCACCGTGGATCCGGACGAGACGACGACCGATGCGGCGTGGATCCGGGGGACACAGCAACGAGACGAGACACGACCGATGCTGCGTGGCGATCCCAAAAGGCGAGGTGGGCGACAAAAGAGGTCGCCAGTGAGGGTGGGGGAAGGCTAAATAGCCTCCCCCTCACACCTGGGCCCGGAAGTGACGCGCATTGCGCGTCACTTCCGGCCCTGACACGGAGGGGGGCACCAGTCTGTGTCCCTGCCCCCCCCCCCCCGAAGGAGGGAGTGGGGAGGGGTGACCGGGGCCCCGGGGCCACTAAGGCGCCGACCGCCGAGTGGCCCCCTGCGGGGGCCGCGGTCAGCGGCATGTAGCGGAAGTCCGCCCAGGCCTTCTACGCACACCCATCATCTGTGGGTGACGCGTTTCGGTGGGATCAGCAGGTCCAACCACCTTCTTCAGGCTTTAAGTTTAAGAAAAGTGTGTCCCAGCACTTTTGGTCGTGATCTGGGCATGTGGGCTGTCTTATTGGGAAAACTTTTCTCCAACCTCAATTCTTCGTTGTCATATAATCACGGAATAAAATGGGAGACTCACGAGCTCCTCTTCGCTAGTAATTGTAAAGTCCTTTTTCACTTTTTGGATGATCAACTCGTTTCTATTCTTCTCTTTTATTACACCTTTTGTTGCCGTGTCAGCCACTATATTTATGTATAGGGACCAGATACCGGGACTAGAAAAATCTCCATGCATACTCGTTTCTTCTTGTTAGTGGAAAGAAGAGGTCCGTCCCTCTGTGCTCCCTAGTATGCACATCCATTATCCAAAATCCCACCACGCACACTATTATGTGCACCTGTCATCCAAAAGAAAGGGCTGAGCGTAGATTCCATTCCCTAATAAAGGTGTGGGAGTGGAGCCAGATAAAAGGTTGTGGATGAGATGGGCAGTCGTGTTCTGGACAACTTGTAATCTGGCTAATAATCTCTTGTTGACAGAGGCAAGTAATGCGTTGCCATAATCCAACCTGCTCATTATAAGTGCTTGTACCAGGGTCTACCTCTCTGAGAGCGAAGGACAGGCGCCGTAGTGGCAAGGACCTGCTCTTTCATGGTCAAGGCATTGCCCAATTGATTGCCCAAGTTCTTCACAACTTATTTGTGTGTGGGGCAGACCCGAGCTCCGGAGGCCACCCGTCCAGGGACAGAGCTGATGGGCTTTGTTGTTGGGATTTCAGTTTTTTCTATGTTCAACTGAAGGCAGTTGTTGCTCATCCAGGTAGCAATCGCGGTCATCCCAGTTCCGAACAGTTCTTTTACTCTGGCCAGATCTTCATCGAAGCAGATGATGAACTGTGTGTCGTCTGCAGAGGACAGCCGTGAAATCTAAATGACTTGATGACTTTAGTCTGGGGGCCACGTAAATGTTGAACAGCGGGGGTCTCGTATATGAGCCTAGTGGATCTCCCTTGTCAATTACCATGGTGCATGATTTATAGATGTCCGTAGAGATGGTTTGAGCTTCATTAGTTAAGAAATCAGAGAGCCATTTTAGGGCTATCCCATGGATACTGATCTCCAACAGCCTTTGAAGCAGCCTGGGGCGGGACATCGTATCAAAGCTGTGGATAAATCCAGCAGCACTAGCATAGATGGGCCGTCGGTATCCAGAGAGAGTCGTATGCAGTCCGTGACCGCCACCAAGGCTGTCTCTGTACTGTGGTGACCTGGACCCTGAATGAGATGGGTCAAGCATTTTGTTAACTTCGAGGTACTCCGCGACTTCTATCTTTAGCTGTCCCTCCAATAATTTGCCAAGTAGTGGAAGAAGAGAGATGGGCAGATAGTTTGTCATGTTGGTGGGTGCCACATTGGCTTTCTTTTGAATGGGTGTCACCTGAGCAGCTTTCTAAGCCAGGGGAATCCCCCGTGTTAACTGATAGGTTAAACAAGAAACATATTGCAGGAGCGATCAGTTTGGAAAGTCGAGCTGCGATCGTAGGGGGACAAATGTCGAGTGGGGTGCCTGATTTGGCTTATTCCAACGCCCTCTGAATGCTCACAGGTGAGAAAGCCTTGAACTTTCCCAAACTATGTGCTCTTTAGAGGGAGGGTTGGTGATTGGTTCACCTTTGTCTCATTGGAAGGACCAGGGAAGTTGTGATACATTGCACTGACTTTGACTTCGAAACAATATGCAAGAGAGTTTCATAGTCCTTGTAAAGTCTTAGGGGCAGATTTATGTTTCCTGGCGCATCCCTGCAAATCAGCAGGGATGTGCCAGAAAAGATGCGTCAGGCACCCTTGCACCATGGACCCTTGCACCATGGACCCTTGCACCATGGACCCTTGCACCATGGACCCTTGCACAATGGACCCTTGCACCATGGACCCTTGCACCATGGACCCTTGCGCCATGGACCCTTGCACCATGGACCCTTGCACCATGGACCCTTGCACCATGGATCCTTGCACCATGGATCCTTGCACAATGGACCCTTGCACAATTGACCCTTGCACCATGGACCCTTGCACCATGGACCCTTGCACCATGGACCCTTGCACCATGGACCCTTGCACCATGGACCCTTGCACCATGGACCCTTGCACCATGGACCCTTGCACCATGGACCCTTGCACCATGGACCCTTGCACCATGGACCCTTGCACCATGGACCCTTGCACAATGGACCCTTGCACCATGGACCCTTGCACCATGGACCCTTGCACCATGGACCCTTGCACCATGGGTGCTTGTGTTGTCTGCAGGATTGTTAGTGTGCCGCAAGGGGCACCTTCCTGCACGAAAACAATCTTGGGAGGCTGTTTCCTCTTTATCAGTGTGATGCAGAATGCAGCACACATGGAAAGAAGAAACGGCGAGGAGAAATAAAGTTCTTTGCGTAGCCTCATAAATATGATTTTGTTGTTTGTCGCACTGGAGCATCACAAAAAGTGATGCTACGCCGGCACAAGGGGCTCATAAATATGCCTCCAGTATTTTTTAGGAACCTTACAATACGCATACTTTACCCGTATGAGAGGTTTGAGTGCAGACATTGCTGTTACTAGAGTAAAGCACTGTGTGAAGAGGAACCAGGTTTAATGGCATCTTATAATTTAATTGAGAAAAAAAAAAAATTCAAGAGAAAGGAATAAGAAGTTATTGGTACACTAGATTAAAAATTGTGATTGTGGGTTAAAAAATGTGAAAAGTTTGCGGAATATAGGGGCATATGTATGAAGCCCATTTCCCGTTTGCAAACCGGCTGATTCTCAGAATCGGCCCGCTTGCGAACGGGCAAAAGCCTTTTGAGATGTATCATCCCAAAAGGCCCTCGCACAATAGGGAATCGCAAAATTTGCGATTCCCTATTCTACGAATGCATTTAAGGAATCGCTAATTGCTATTTCTTAAATGCAATGTAGGAAGCACCCAAGATGTGCAATTTCTCCTTAAGAAATTGCATATTACCACTAACTTCAATTTGGTGGTAATTTGCGATTTCTTTGAAAAATGCACTTTTTGGCATTTTTCAAAGTGCCATGTGGTGCACATACATGCCCTTACGGCATGTATGTGTGCCACATGTGCACACATACTCATTTCAGGGGTGCAACAGGGTGTCCTGACTCCTTTTGACTCCCTGGCACCCTTGAAATTGCATTTGCAATTTGCGAGTACCTAATGGGTACTCGCAAATTGCCAATGGCTTCCCATTTATTCCTATGCGAGTCGCAATTAAGGAGCGCTAAGGAATCGCAAAATATTTGCAAATTTTTATGTACATCTTCTTTTGCGATTCTCAAATAGCGATTCACTAATAATCGTTATTTGAGAATCGCAAACACAGTCTTTGATACATATGCCCCACAGTGAGGAATCACTATTATCATTTATTGAGCAGTATGTCACTTTTAATTCTATGGTTATTTTGTCTGTTTGTAGGAGGAAAATGGAAAACAGAGAGTTGGAAAAGTGCCATGTCCCAGAATTCATGGAGGAGAAAAACATAACTTGTTCACTTTGGAAGAACCAGGAAACAACGACTGTGTAGAAACTCTGGAAAAAAACTTAATTATAGACCTGATTTTGTTCCTACTGAGTAGGAGGACATTGGAGGTCTTGCAGAAGCTTCTTCTGTGCAGCTCTACTTGTTTCTGATGGGAAATGATCTGGTTTCATAAGGAGCAAAAAATGTCTCTCTTTTGGCAAGCGCGGACGTTGTCTGCTTGAGCAGTAAGTACCTGGGGAGGCGCAGTTCCTGCTGCTGAAAGGGTGTGGGCGCACCCGATGAGATCGCTAGTTGGGCTGCACGAGCTAACTCTGCCCGAGCTAGGCTTTGTTGATGTATGGATGTTAAATAATGCTTCTTGCTACTTCCCCGGCTGGACTGCTTTGTACAAAGTTTGCAGATCAGAAACTTTGCTGAGACTTTTTTACTACCTAACATAAAAAAGGTGCCAAACAGAAGATCCTTTGGCATGCTGAGGTGGCTGAGACAGAGCAAGGGAAGATGGCCTGTCACGTCGAAATCCAGTACAAGCGTGACGTAAAACGGATGGAGTTGATGGTGCGCGCTCATCACTCGGAAGAACACATTGTGAATCACTAGAGTTGGTTGTTGTGTTTGTTTTGCAGTTGTTGATATAGTTGTAGTTTTGTAACCTCGTCTACAGCGTTCCACAAGGATCCGCCCTGAGTGGACCCTCTTCAACGCATACATGATCTCTCCAGCCAGCAGATCATCGACAGCAAACTCAACATGACCCTCAAGGGCAATGCCGCCAACGCCTCATGCTTCCATACCCTGAAGATGCTGAGGAAGATTTTCAAATGGCTGCCAATCAGCACCCGGAAAACCATCACAGGCGCCCTCGTCACAAGCCAGCTGGACTACGGGAACACCCTCTATGCCGGGATCAACAAACACTCATCAAATGCTGCAAACCATTCAGAACCGCTCTCAACCCCCCACACTGCTCTCACGTCACACCGTACATCAAAGAGCTCCACTGGTTCCCTATTCACAAACGAGCAGAATCCAAGCTCCTCACCCTCACTTTCAAGGCACTATGTGACACTGGACTTCCCCATGTCTTGTTTGGCCACAGGGAGCACTTGCTGCTTCCTAAAACAGTTGAGTTTCCTTTTGTTTTAATTGTTTGCAATGCATTTTAATAACCCCATTTGTACTCGCTCAGATCAGCTGACATAGGCGTGGCCTGCCGTGTCACTCCTTGGACCGTCAAAGCTGTTGGTACTGATTGTTGCGGAGGGAGCTTCCTTGTTGTGGGGATTGGGTTAGCGCTCTAGTGGTTTCCTTGGAGATAGCATATATTGCCCGTGATTGCTCGGGTGCATGCAGCGGATGCACGCCGCTGGACCGCCCACGGCACCCAGGCCCCTAATCTTTTATATCAGGACTGACCACCCCCTTGAGGTACTCTAGCAAACAACTCCTCAGCCTTCAACTTCAAGGCTGTGAGAAGTTGGCCTGGTATATGCTGATCACTAATTAAAGTGGGCACCTTGTACCAGTCCAAACAACCCTTATTGATGATTAGGTTAAGGACAACCTTTATTGAAAGCTATCCTAGTGGTAACTATGGAGAGCAGCCTTCAGGCTAAGTCTTGAAGGAATGTAAAGCAGCTTGTTTTACCAGAGCAGAACCTCCTGAATTACCAAATCAAAGGAGAACCACACAAGTGATATTTAAAATATATGTATTTATTACTAAACACTCTCTACTAACCTCTTTATGAGATTAGAGCACAAAGCACACAATACTTAATCAACAGAATGACAGTAAATAGCACAATACACAGCGGGCTCCAGGGGGAGACCGAACCATATACTAAAAATATGGTATAACAACAACAACTTCACTAGACACAGTGCCTAGAGCACGTAGAATTGCTGGGACACCCAGGAACCACCCAAAGGAGTGACACAGGGAGCCCACGGGGGACGGGTGCAGTGTGAGAACAGAGATGCGAGCTCCGTACAACTCTATGGGAAAGTCGTGGTTGGAAAATTACTGTTTAAGGACACTTCGGAGAGGACTTCAAGCAAACAATTTAGAACATAGAAGGTTCTAAGGCCAGCACCCTTGTGTGAGAAGTTGGCCTGATATATGCTGTCCACTAGTTATAGTGGGCACCTTGTATCAGTCCAAACAACCCCTTATGGTGAATAGGTTAAAGACAACCTTTATTAAAAGCTATCCTGGTGGTAGCTGTAGGAGAGTAGGGTCTGCTTTCTATGTTCACCCCCACTTTTTGCTTTTGCTTCACTGGTTTTCGACTTAGATGTGGCTGTGGGCCTGCTACTCAGACCCCCAGCCCAGCTGTTCTCCCTCTAAATTCACACTATGTACTTTAGGTGCATAACCCAACTGGTAGGGATCACCTTATTGGCCCCTGTATAGTGTACCCTAGGTACCCAGGGCATAGGTGTACCCTAGGCCTACCAGGGGCTGCAGCATGTATTGTGCCACCCCTTGCCTGGCCTTCCATTATGACACAACTGGCTGATCACTCAGCTGGGGCAAGGTCGTGTAATCACCCCTTGCTTAGGTGTAGTATTCCTCTACCTACCTTATCTATAGACACATGTGTACCTATCAGCCACTCCTATGGCAGGCCTTAACAATCCTGGAGGCAGAGTGCTTGGTAACATGTGAGATGGTGCTCTAGCATGAGCTGAGCCTGTCTGCAGCTTTCGGAACCATGTCCTTATAGCTGTTCTATGATATAGCCTACGATATACTCTTAAAGTACCTTATAATCATAACGGTTATGGTAACTATGGTTTGGCTTTATCAAAACATGTCGTGTAAGGTGTCTAACACTTTGGAATAATACCCCCATACCATTTCTGGCAATGAGGATATTATTCCTCCCTTCTAGAGGGAGAAGACATGTTGAAACCTACTTACCCGGTTAAAGTTAACCAGAGCCCCAGCATCACAAAATGGATGCTGCTGCCACAGACACAAGTCTGACCTCCTGCTGCTGGGAGTCCTTCCAGCAAGGGAGGCTTGGACAATAGGTTTCCTGCCTTGGGAGGTGCGAGCACCACCCTAGACAGGCCTTAGTGTATTGGGGCAGGGTGGGCTGAAAGGAATGAGACATGCCTGGGGCACACAAGGTGTCCCATGCATAGTCCAGTTCAAACCGGCGCTGGGGCACTCCAGCCCCAGCTCTGGCGCGAAACTGGACAAAGGAAAGGGGGTGTAACCACTCCCCTTCCGGGTCCCACCCATAGGAGGGACCTTGCAGGTAGCCCAGCCCACTAGCCCAGTATATCAGTAGGTAGCTGAGCCCTGCTAAATTAGATTAACCTGAATCTGCAACTTGTACAGAAACTCTGGACCTTCGACATTCGACATTCGACCTCAGGAAGAAGACTGAAGAAATCTCCCTTGTGGCCAAGGAGTGACCACCCTGGGCAACCAGGCACCATCCAGCGACCGCTGCTTGCTTTGCGACTGATCCTACGAGGGACGACTGCAAAGACTGACCAGTGCCGAGACTTCCAGACACCTCTGAACCAGATCCACATCGACAGCGAAGCTGAGACCCGTGGAGGCGACGAGGGACGTGGGACCGGCAACTTGGAAAAAGTAACTGACTAGCGCGACTTCTGAGGCTTCCTCGAGGCTGTGCTTGGGGAATTGAGAAGCCCCAATCCCGAGCACCATCTGCAAAGAAGATCAGCTCCCCACACTTCACGTGTTCTGCGTGGGGCCCTTCTGCACCTGAGTTGCTCGACATGTTGCCCGGTTGCTGGCCCGTTGTCTAGTAGCCTCTGCGACGACGAACCTTTGATTCTAACTTGCTGGTCCGGCTCCTCCAGACTGGCACCCGCTCCTCTGTGAAAGAGAAGCACCCCAGACCTTCCTGGTCTGCACCAGAAGTAAGTCCTCCATTCTGCGTGGGTTCCGCTTGCCAAGGCTTGTTGGGTCCTAGCTCGACATCGACGCCGCCGACAGCGAGAGCCTTCGTGGGACAGCTCGTCTCCTGGTTCTGGTCGTCCTCGACGCCTCCTGGTACCCGTGGCTGCTGCGACAAGCTTCACCTCTCCACCTGCATCTTCACGACATCGCCTGGTTCCTTCCTGGTTCCTTCCCGGCTCCTGGCTGGTGACCTAGACTCTGTCCCTTCTGCTTGCAGGTTCCTTCCTTCTTGATCCCATCCTTGGGATCCACCGGACACTCTTCACTGACTGCCTGTCAGCAACTTTCCTTCAGGCATCCATAGGAGTCAACGACGAAACCCGACGCAAGTTCACACCTATGCACCCGCAGCCCGTGGGCTAGGTAACTTGAGTACTCCGGTGCTCACAAGGGTATTGACTATCCTAGGGTCTAGTTTCCGAGTCTCGACTTCATAGTTACTCCAGAAGTGTCCTAAAACTCTTAATTTCTGATAACTTCTATTTCTATCGACTTTTACGCATTACGCGTGAGTGTTTCCACTCTGCACCTGAATCCCGTGGGCCTCCCACTTCCTAACCTTTGGTAGTATAGTGTAGCCCCAGCGATTGCCTAGGCCTATCCTGTGTTCGTGACAGTGGTTCTTATATCACTTACTTAGTATATGGTTTGCTTGGCCCCTAGGGCCTAACTGTATTACTTACCTGTGTGACTTATGTATGCTTAAATAAGGCTGTGTTGTACTTACCTCGTATCTCATAAAGAGTGCTGAGGGTATTTTGACTAGAATAAATACATTCTATTTTTATATATATCTGTTGTGGTGTCCTTTCATTTGGTATTCAAGGGATTACAAATGGTATCACAGCTGGCTTCACATGCCATACAGAGTTTAGCCTAAGACTGCTCTTGTCCATGCTACCACTAGGATAGCTGGTCTATAAGGTTGACTTTACAACCAATCACCATAAGGGTTGTTTGAACTGATACAAGGTGTACACTAGAATTAGTGACATCATATATCAGGCCAACTTCTCACTGTAGCTGTAGGAGAGTAGCATCTGCTTCACATGAGTACCCCCACTTTTTGCTGGTGTTTCACTGTTTTTCGACCTTAGTCTGGCTGTGGCCCTGCTAATCAGGACCACAGCCTAGCTGCTTCCTCTCTAAAATGGTTTCCATGTACATTAGGTACATATCTAATTGGATTCTGGAGTGCCTTAGAAAGCCCCTAGTATATGGTATACTATGTACCCAGGGCACAGGTACCTCAGAGACCTACCAGGGGCTGCAGCATGAATTATGCCACTCCTGGGAAGCACTCCAAAATGGCACCACAGTCTGCTACTGCAGCCTCGGTAAGGGTGTGCTTGCACCCCTTACAGTGGTATAGGCTACCGATATCCACATATATATACAGATACATACAAACCTGTAGTACCCAGTCAGGCCCAAGAAAGCTCTGACCTGAGTCTGGGTAGTTGGAGCAACGCAGTCCATGATGGTCTGGATTTTGCTCTGCAGTGGTTGAACCTGACCTCCACCCACAAGGTGGCCTAGGTACACAACATGACTCTGCCCTATCTGGCACTTGGTAGCCTTGATAGTTAGGCCTGCTTTCTGCAGGGCCTCCAAAACATTTCTCAGGTGGACCAGGTGATCCTCCCAGGTGGAGCTAAAGACAGCAATATCATCTAGATAAGCTGCACTATCTGCTTACAGGCCTGTAAGGGCTTTATTCACCAACCTTTGGAAAGTGGCAGGTGCATTCTTCAAGCCAAAGGGCATCACCACACATTTGTAGTGCCCACTAGGGGGTTGAGAATGCTGTTTTTGGCTTTGCATCCTCAGCTAATCTGATTTGCCAGTAGCCAGCTGTCCGGTCAAATGTACTCAGAAACGTGGCTGAGGCCAAAGTATCTATACGTTCATCTGCCCTTGGGATTCGATGGGCATCAGTCCTAGAGACTGTATTGAGACCCCTGTAGTCAACATAGAACCTCATCTCTCTCTTACCACCCTGGGTGTGATGTTTTGGTACCAAGACTACTGGACTAGCCCAAGGGCTATCAGAGGGCTCAGTCACTCCCAGGTCCAACATTTTCTGGACTTCAATCCTGATGCCGTCCCTAACATGGTCAGGGTGCCTGTATATTTTATTTGTAACAGGAGACTGTCCCCAGTGTCCACTTCATGAGTGCACCAGGTGGTCTGACTTGGAGTCAGAGAAAACCATATGTCTGTACTGATTGAGGACTTTCCTGCAATCAGTTTGCTGCTCGGCAGTGAGGCTGCCTGCCAAGGCAACACCATCTACTGACCCATCATCAGGGTTCTGTGAGAGCAGGTCAGGGAGAGGGTCACTCTCCTCCTCCTGTTCCTCATCAGTTGCCATGAGCAAGCCCAGGTCAGCCCTGTCAACATATGGTTTGAGCCTGTTCACATGGAGCACCCTATGGGGTCTCCTGGGAGTTCCAAGGTCCACCAGGTAGGTGACCTCTCCCTTCTGCTCAATGATTGTATGAGGGCCGCTCCACTTGTCCTGGAGGGCTGCTGGGGCCACAGGATCCAACATCCATACTTTCTGTCTTGGCTGATAAACAGTCATCACAGCCTTTTGGTCATGCCAGGCCTTTTGCAGTTCCTGGCTAGCCTCAGGGTTTTTGGATGCCTTCTTCATGCACTCAGCCATCCTGGAGCATAGAACAAGTACATAGTCCACAATATCCTGTTTAGGGGGTTTGAGAGGTAACTCCCATCCCTCCTTCACTAGACAAAAAGGACTCCTAACTGTATGTCCAAACAGAAGTTCAAAAGGGCTGTAACCAACCCTCTTCTGAGGAACCTCTCTGTAGGCAAAGAGAAGGCAGGGAAAAAGGATGTCCCGTCTACGCCTGAGCTTTTCAGGGAGACCCTTAATCATGCCCTTCTGGGTTTTGTTTAATCTCTCAACTAACCCATTGCATTGTGGGTGATAAGGGGTGGTAAATTTGTTAATTTTTCTCCACACTCCTTCCACATAGCAGTCAAGTAACCAGACATAAAGTTTGCTCTCTGTCTGATACTACCTCCTTAGGAAAACTCCCTCTGGAAAATATTCCCAGAAGGGCTCTAGCCACAGCAGGAGCTGTGGTAGTCCTAAGTGGAATTGCCTCTGGATACCTAGTGGCATGGTCCACCACCACGAGTATGAATCTGTGCCCAGATGCAGATTGAGGATCCATGGGACCAACAATGTGAATCCCAACCCTCTCAAAGGGAACCCCCACCACAGGTAGTGGTATCAGGGGGGCCTTTGTAGTACCACCTGCCTTACCACTGGCTTGACAAGTGATACAGGAGCGACAAAACTCCTTTGTGTTCTCTGACATGTGAGGCCAGTGAAAGTGAAGAACAAGTCTGTCCCAGGTCTTGTTTTGGCCAAGTGTCCTGCTAATGGGATATCATGTGCCAGTGTCAATAGAAAGCCTCTAAACTTCAGAGGTATAACCAACCTCCTGGTGGCACCAGGTTTGGGGTCTCTACTCTCTGAGTATAAGAGTCTGTCATCCCAGTAGATCCTGTGGGACCCACTGGCACTCCCAGCAGCCTCAGCATCAACCTGCTGTCTGAGGGGTTCAAGAGAGGGGCAGCTCAGCTGCTCCTGGCTCAGATCTGCCCTAGAAGGGCCTCCTGTCCCCAAGAACTCAACCTGAGCAGGTTCAAGTTCCTCCGAGACAGTTCCTTCTTCAGGACTAAGATCCTCTCCCTCATGAGCCTGATCTGTCTTCTGAGGCAGTGGGGAAGACACTGCCTTACCCCTACTGCTCCTTCTCTTGGAAGGCATCTGGTCCACTATTCCAGGATCCAAGGCCTGTTCAGTGGAAGACATTTTTGTCTGTGACCTGGTCATAGCAAACACATCTGAAGGGATGCCCAGCATTTCTGCATGTGTCCTGAGTTCCACCTCAGTCCAAGCTGAAGTTTCCAAATCATTGCCCAATAAGCATTCAAGGGAGTTCTGCACTTACCACAAACTTTGTAGGGCCAGTTACCCCTCCCCAGGTGAAATTCACACCTGCGAAGGAATGGTCTGTCCTGATATTGCTTGCATTGGTCACTTGGTACATCTCACCAAGTATGATTTGTTCAGGGGCCACAAGATCTTTTGTCACCATTGTGACACTGGCACCTGTGTCCCTGTATGCCATGGCCTCCTTACCATTGATCAAAGGCTGCTGTCTGTATTTCCCCAGGTTACTGGGACTGACAAATAAGGAGGCCATATCCATGCCTCCATCACAGATCAGTACAGCCTGAGTAGGAACTCTGACTAGGCCAGAGTTCATCTCAGATCCCAGGGTTAACCCTACTTAACCCTTATTCTGTGTACCACCACTTTCAGCTGAACTAGGGGGAACAGTTGCCTTATGGGCAGTGGTGGCTGGAGTAGATTCCTTGGACTTAGTGCAGTCACTGGTCCAGTGAGTTTTCTGTTTACAGATTTAGCACCAAGGTTTCTTTTTGCCTTTACCCTTGTTGGATTGTGACTGCGCCCCAGATGAAGGGGGATATTCTCAAAAACATGTGATAACTACCACAAAAGTAGCTTAACGCAACTCTTCACATCGCAGTCTATCGGTGGAAAATAACACAGTGTTAACGTGGTATTCACAACATGGCGGCACCATGCTATAGACCCACCACAATGCATCAAATGAATGTATTTTTGCCTTTACCCTTGTTGGATTGTGACTGCACCCCAGATGAAGGGGGATATTCTCAAAAACATGTGATAACTACCGCAAAAGTAGCTTAACGCAACTCTTCACATCGCAGTCTATCGGTGGAAAATAACACAGTGTTAACGTGGTATTCACAACATGGCGGCACCATGCTATAGACCCACCACAATGCATCAAATGAATGTGTTAAAATCAACACGATTCCGCAAAAATGTGAAACACCAACGCAAAAAAAGCAGAGATGACACAAATCTCATTAGAAAAATCAGCGTAAACAAGCCACAGGCCTGCAATCCCCACGCGACATGTGGGAAAATGCAAAATAAAAGTTGGAGAAAAAAAAACACAAACAAAAGCCAAACAAGAGCAAAGCACAATGGAGTCAGTCGGAGCAAGTGCAGAGGACAACCAGAACGCCCCCGGAGGACCAGCCTGGGACTTCGGGGTCAGGGAAGGGCAAGGAGAAGAAGAGTAGGAAGAAGCGGTTCAGTCCGCAGGAAAACAGGATCCTGATAACGGAGGTGATAGAACACCATCAACTACGGTTTATCACCTCCACTGTGTCACTGGGAACTAAAAATGGAATATGGCAGACCATCGTGGAGAAGGTGAATGCAGTCAGAGTGCTGATGAGGACAATGGAAGAGGTCAAGAGGCGCTGGAATGATGTCAAGCGCAAAACCAAGCAGAAACTCGCAAACAACCGGAAGGCAGCAATGCAGACAGGAGCTGGGAGCCCAGGGCCACAGGAGGAGCTGGACGAGATGGAGGAAATGGTGTCCACGGTCATACGTGGGGAAACGGTGGCAGGAGTTGGGGGCCTGGACACTGCTCAACATGACTGGACACAACAGCAACAGGGTGAGTAATGACCAGGGACTGGGGGGAGAGGGGGAGATGGGCAAAATGGCACACATGCACAATTAAGCATAGCACATCTGCGGACAAACCATGCCCCAGACCCCCAACTCCCACCAAGAGATCAATGCACCCAAGTATGCAACATCACAGCACTGTATAAGCACAGAAGTCAAAGGCACACCACATGTAAGGGATAAGGGGCAGCCAAATCAGAACTGCAGGGGCGACTCCCTCAAAATGCGGCACACACACATCACTTGCAGAGCACATCAACATTGACAACGATGTGGCACAATCCACAACACGTCCACAACAGAACAGAGGACATAACTGGTGTCGCTTGTGGGCAGAAACTGGCCAATCACATATGGCATCGCAGTGAAATGTGAGTTGACAATGTACAAGTACAAACACACATCCGTGATGTCGAAATGTCCACTGTCCCGCACCAAATAAGCAGCTTCTCTCAAACAGCCACAATGTATACTGTCATGCAGTCTGAATGTAAACATGTACAATGCGACAACATACATGTGAACACAATGTTAAACTGCATCTCCCCTTCACATTGCAGAGCGAGAATCAACACTTCCTGGAGAGCAGTCCCAACCTCTCTTCTCTGATGAGGAAGTGGACCACCACACCTTCGACTCTGATGCCCTCAAACACCTCGTGGAAAGCCTCCGCAGCCCACTTCCAGGAGCAGGGCAGCCCAGCTGCTATGAGGACAACACACCCCCTGAACAGTACACACAGTAGGCAGCACCCACCTCCACAGCCGCCTCCCAGGACCCCACGACGGACAAATGGCCTTCCAACTCCGTGTGTTGGGGTCCCAGGAGAAGCTGGATGAACAGGTGCCGGTGAAGTTCGACCACATGGCAGCCAAACTAGACGCCATACGTGGGTGTCTAAGTCCCATCAGGGACCACTCACAGTCCCTAACAGACACCCACAGTCCAATGTTCCCTCTAATTATTTTCCTCTGTGTGCGGCAGAGTAAGGTCTCTGTGCGCTGCAGCCAAGGCTATGTGCACCAAGAACCTGACCACGCGTGTAGACCAAGGCTTTGAGTGGGATGAAAATACTCAGGGATCTTTCAAAGGGGCGTAACCAATGCAATTAAGGGTGTGGCTTTAAAGCAATTACGCAAAAAATATGTGCATCGCATAGTGCGCCCCCTACTGATGTTTTGTTGCTTCTGTCGTTGCATCCAGATATATAATACAAGTAACATTACACCTACAAGAAGCCAAGACTATTGTCTCTGTCAATGGTTGTTTTTTGCATCAAGTTGTATATAATATTGAAAATGCTTCCGCTCTTGTGGTTGGGGTTGTGGCTTAATGCTCGAGCTGTCAGTTTAGGAGATGGGTTTTTAGTTTCGGGTCAGCCTAACATCCTGTGATTCTGGGCAAATCAATTAATCTCCCCGTGCATACAAAAAAATATATAATAATAAATCATGTAAAGCGCTCCAATACTTTTGGGTTGAGTTCGCACTATATAAAAACTCGCTGCATTTCTTTTCTAAATGCGGGGTAGAAACCATAACAGATGGAGAAAGAATGAGGGAAATAGAGGGAAAGAGAACGAGAGGGCAGAAAGGAAGAATGAAATATAGGAAATATGAAAAGAAGGAAGAAACTGCGACAAGAAGGAGAGGTCAATATAAGGATGGATACAAAGGTGAAAGGTTTGAGAGATGGAAGAATAAAGTTATATGTGCATGGGTGGGTGCACGTAAGAATGGATTGAAGAATGAATGTTTGGATAGATGGATGGAAACCTGGATGGAAGGGTGAAAGGATGGGTGATTGATAAAAGGTGGGTGAAACGATGGATGGATGGATGGAATGGTAAAGGAAGGATGATTGGATTAGATGAAAAGACAGACGGATGGGAGCATGAATAGACAGGTGAAATGGACGCTGGATGAAAGGCTTAAAGGGTGGAGAGATTAATAGATAGGAGGGATGAAAGGACCTCTTCTAGGGAGGACAGAGTGTAATTTCTGATATTTATAGGTTTCCCAGGTCATCACTGCAATCTGACACCTTGGCAGCTATGTACATGGATGTTGCATGTGAATTATGTGGGCATTTGTGAAAGTATTCCTGTTAATCACAGCGCCCACCATGCGCTGCAATTAACAGGAATACTTTCACAAATGCCCACAATCAGCCCGCAGCTTCTCGCTATTGAGAAAAGACATGCATCGAGTCCAGAACCACGACGTGTGCTTTACACTCGTGCTTTTGGACTTGCTGCATTTGTAATGGATCCTGGCTGTGGCTGATTGTGGGCCTCTGCAGAGGCGTAGCTAGAGCTTGTGGCGCCCAGGGCTATCCCTCGGATTGCCGCCCCTGGGAGGGGGGGTTGCTGGGGAAAAAGGACGGCAAGCGCTTGAAAGAGGACCGAGAGACACATAGTATCGCCGCTAATAGTTACCTCGATCATGCAAGTTACATACACATACATGACACGGTCCAAGGCTACACAGTTGAATACACTGGTGACTGGCAGTGACTGGCAGTGCAAAAGAGAACACACAGACTGCATGATCTATCTGGGGACTCATGTGACATCCATCAGAGAGCTGCGTGAACAATTACCTGGTAATCCCCTCAGCACAATGCAAACATGCACATACATGACACTGTTCAGGGATCCATCATCTACAGCTGACATTAAATGACCATTCATCATGGTCCACCCATTAAAGCAGTTCACTTTGTGATCTGCATGGTACATGTTCTTTGCAGCAAGCACATTAACCCTCTGTGCTACCTTTCCAGGAGTCAACCCTTCCACTAGACAAAACTGGGATCTCTCTCTAGGAAGAACATTAATCACCGAAGTTATCATGACATTTTTATTGTTTCTGAAAATTGCTGGAGGCCAGGAAGGAGGCAGCAAGTTTTTTAAAAATCATAATATACTTGCAAACACTACGCACCCACCCGAAATAGGTACCCAGTGCGGTCACACCGTTCGCACCGCCCTAACCTGCTCAAGGTTCATGTGACCTCAGTGACAGAGTCACAGCGACTGGATTACTGTTGCTCTAGGGTGTGCTGCTTCGTAGGCCTGCCCGCAAGACTGGAGATAAACTTCAGTATGGATTGTGGTGGACAGGCCTTCAAGGTTAACCCACAATTGACACCACTAGGGTACACCTGCTTGTGCTAAGACATCAAGCCTTCTAAGGTCTAGTGGGGCCTTCTAAGGTCTAGCATGGGAATATGCTCCCTCAGTAGAGTGGTCTGGTGGACTGGTCATGAAGGCTGAACCCAGTTCCCCAGTTCCAAATTCGACAGCTCTGGCCACAGTGCCACATCCTCTCCCCCACTGAACACCATACTGCCCCACTGAGAGAAACTCGCACTGCCTTCAGCTACAACCTAATTGTGCCCGCTATAAACACTTGGATGTGGCTCAATTCGAATTATGCACTTGATAAGAGTAATATGCTGCAAAAAAAAAAAGTAAAAGCAAACACTCATAGGGAATGCAAGATTAAGTAAAGCATGTGAAATGTAAGCAGAAACAACATGGTTACCTTAACGATCTCTCACTCACTATTCAGAAATCAGCGAGTGGTTTTACCTGAAAAGTTAAGGACATGACTACAGGGCCCTGAAGGGAACCGTTTCAATGTCCATTGCTTATTTCCTTACAAAACGTAAGCAGTATGGTTTAAAAAGACCACATCCATAAACAGAGCCATGGTACACGTTTTGTTTTCCAATCCACCCATCAACCAGGTATTGCAGTCCCTCCAGGAATGGTGCACTTCCCCACCTGGGGACAACCATGCTGTTCAAAGAAAGACGAGAAAACAAAAGTAGCGCTTCACTGCAAACTCTGTAAAGTGAGGCTGATGTGTTTAGATGTGAATAAAACCAATCTGGCCACTTTGCAACTGTCTTGCTTTAGTTAGGTATGTATTTATTTTTCATATTTAAAAACTTCTAGTTCTCTCCATCCTGCTGCACTTTGGAATACAAAAATGTCAGAAAAAGGGCATTTCTCGCAAGAGTGTTTTTCTTTTTTGGATCCATTTCACAGGGAAGCAACTAAATGAAAGAAGGAAAGAGAGGCTGTAAACCGTTTCTTCAAGTCACGGGTTTCAGTAAGTGAGGAGCAAGACAGAAATGCCACTGGGCCTTTGTGAAAGGATTCCTGTTAATCTCAGCGCTCGTCATGCGTTGCAATTAACAGGAATATTTTCACGATGGCCCACAATCAGCACCCAGCTGCGCTGTATTTAGAAAAGAAATGAAGCAAGTCCGAAAGCCCGATGTGTAAAGCACACGTTGTGCTGTTGGACTTGATGCATGTCTTTTCTCAATGTCATAAGGCCCTCCTCATGGCATTCCTGGCGCTGATTCATGCTGCTGCTACCACTCCATCAACATCTCCGGCCCCTGATGTGTCAGTGCCACACAGTGCGGCACGCATTCCACCTCCTGCCCCTGAGGAGTCACTGCCACACAGTGTTGGAGACAGAACACCACCAGCCACATGTGAGGCACATGCAACAGTAGAGGATGAAGATGCCCTCGTGGTAAGAAGGAAGCCGTAGCATCCATCTCCCCCATAGGGCCGGCCTCAGCTTGGTTCTGCCCTCTGCATCATCACCTTCCACTGTTCCCCGATACACTCTGCAACACTCACCTTGGACCTCGACATGGACTGCCATATTCTGTTTGGTCACCGGTGACGACAGCTATCAGACTGCGGACTGAACACCTCCTCTTCTGATGTACTTGTCATTCCCTGAAGGACTCTGGCTGGCCCTGCACGGGCCAACAATATAAAGTGGGGTTTGCATGGCCCTGTACTGCTCCAGCTATGACAATCCATTGAATGTGCATTAAAAATTCATTTTCACACCAATGTGTCATGTCTATGATCTTGCAAGTGTGGAGGTATGGATGCATGTAGGATCAATGATTCCGCCTTATGTCCATTTTGCTCATGTTGTGGGACTTGGGTCAGAGGGTGACACATTGTCGATTGCGTTCCGGGAGTCACCGACACTAGAACGGAGACACACACATTGGTCACTTCTTTGTCCAGCCCAGAATGGAAGCACGCCCAGAGCACCGGGGTCATTGTTCACACCCTTACGCTGGACTGGCATATGCCAGGCTAGCCCACTCCGCTTACGCTCACAGGGGACGACGACAACGCTACATGTCCAGGTCTTCCCTGTAGGGATCTGCTGCTCACAGGTCTAGTTGTCAGCATGCCACAGCCACTCCCTCACGGCTGGTTCACACCCACACCACACCCATCCAGCACAGCCGTCACAGGACATGTGACCCTGCCAATATAAAGGGCCTGGCGCACGTGCTGGACGCCATTTCCACTCTAAACTGGGTGTCTCCGTGTGGGTATCATATCTGCCTGAGGGCCTGGGGCCCAGGAACAGCACATTGCCAGGTGCCAGGGGTGACATGATGGCGTCCGCACCATGGGACTCAATCATAAAGGGTCCATGGCTTGCGGTGCACAGACTTGGTGGCACCAGATACACTGCGGCAGGCACAGGCACACCGCCACGGGACGGTGTCTTTCGGTGCCCTGAGGTTGGGTCACCTAAAGTGCTGAGCGGGTGTGCAGCCTGCGATGATGCACCGTTGAGGCGGTCCGGAATGGGGGCATTAGTGTGAGCCCTGCTGGACTGCAGTGTAGGCCTGACCCAGCAGGCAGTGAGGGCCTCCCGCCACGTGGCGTTGCCTCGCGGTTCACAGAGTTAGTGGCACCTCGAGGGCTGAGCGGGTGTGCAGCCTGCGATGAGGCCGGGTGCACTGATATGTTCTCTGCCATGGCGAAATCACGACCCAGAATCAAGTGTGTGACCTGGTGGCCCGCGGTGCGGGGCTGCATGATGCATGATGTGGAGGGTCCCATGGTTACTGGCTCCGGGCTTGGAGCTCCCACAGGCATGTGGTGGGCCCTCTTGGAGACACGCCGGTGGCGGAAGGTGAGCAGTGAGGCCTGGTTGAGCAGGGGTGGGTAATCACCGCTGGGTGGTGGGAGGGGCTGGGGTGCAGCAGCCTGTGTGCGCAGGGGCGGGCAAGCGCTGATGGCGTGTGCTACTATATGGACATTCATGTCTCTGGCAACTGATTCAGATGAGGGACCTGGGGGACTGCTGTGTACCGGCACGTGTTTGGAGTCACACCGGTGGCAGCAGGTGAGCAGTGAGGCCTGGGTCTGCAGTGTCGGCATTCTCTCTCCCTCTCTTTCTCTCTACCTCTCTTTCTCTCTCCCTCTCTTTCTTTCTCTCTCTCTCTCTCTCTCTCCCTCTCTTTCTTTCTCTCTCTCTCTCTCTCTCTCCCTCTCTTTCTTTCTCTCTCTCTCTCTCTCCCTCTCTTTCTTTCTCTCTCTCTCTCCCTCTCTTTCTTTCTCTCTCCCTCTCTCTCCCTCTCTTTCTTTCTCTCTCCCTCTCTCTCCCTCTCTTTCTCTCTCTTTCTCTCTCTCTCCCTCTCTTTCTTTCTCTCTCTCTCTCTCTCTCCCTCTCTTTCTTTCTCTCTCCCTCTCTCTCCCTCTCTTTCTCTCTCTTTCTCTCTCCCTCTCTCTCTCCCTCTCTTTCTCTCTCTCTCCCTCTCTTTCTTTCTCTTTCTATCTCCCTCTTTCGCGCTCTCTCTTTCGCTGTCTCTGTACTTTGATGGGCGCATGCCACACCTTCTTATCTATATTTCTGTCTTTCAGGCTGTGACTTACAGAATGCCCAGAGAAGACCCGCCGTGCCTCTTCAAGATTCTTGTTTTTTGTTTAATCTGTAATAAACGTTTTATTTGGATTATATCATATGAATGGATGCATGATCTCCATTTTTCTGGCCACACCTGTATGTTAGGTGTTGTGATTGTGCGACTTCAGGCGATTTGTTTGGTTCATGGTTTCGTGGGGTTGATGTGCATCATCTTTGTCCAAGGGTGGGAGGGGTGGGTGGTGGGGTCTGGGTGGGGTTGCAATGGGTGTTGCCCTATTGGGGCTCCAGGCTGCATGTTCAGTTGTTCTTCATGTTTGGTTATGGGCGGTGCTCCCTTGGCTGCTGCCGGTTGTCATCCGACTTTACACCAGGTCAGACAGTATCAGACCACAGGAGGTAGCCCATAAACCATAGTGAGACTGGGGCAGTACATGATATCTAACAACAATGTCTCAATGTGGAATTCATTGGGAGGACAAGTTATTCAAAAGTGAGCCGTATCATGAAGTATAGGAGGAATCAATCCATACAGAGAAAACACAGGGAGACCAAGAATGCCGGAAAGAATTGTATTTTTCAACACATGATGGACATATTGCGTCATATGTACATATCATATCGGTTAAAAGCACTGCGTGACACTTAGTGAAAGTGTAACCAACAAAATACTGTGCACAAGTGCTCGTGGAGTTTTGTGACGGCGCAAGTGACACATAAAGTGGTATGTACAGCGGTGAAGGGGCACAAAGAACAAATGGTACATTAAATATGTCGGAGTTAGGGCATTTACACAATTAATGTAAGAATTTACAAGAAACAATAGAGCAAATGCCCATGTAACAAATGTGCCAAAAGTAACGCTGTTGTAGTCGACGGCGTTTCGGCCTGTAACACTCTAGGCCATCATCAGGACTGGTTACACCTATTTAGGGCAGTGCTAGGAGAAGAGAGACAAATCTCAAATAGAACTCGATTTCAAAAGGACCAAAGAAGGAAGAAAGAGGGGAGAGCCATGCTGAAAAAAGATGACCGCGGGCGGCGTGAGAGCCATGCAGCAAAATGTTGGCCGCGGGCGGCGTAAGGCGACCAAGTGTGCAGGACTACTGTGCGACCAAGGGTGAAGGGGCAAAGGTATCCAATTAAAAATGTCCGAAGAGAAGGTCGAGGTCTCTAGAATTAGTGACGAAATCAATTGAATCAAGTGAATGGGGAAGTGGACGAATGAATAGTGCCCATGGAATAGTTATCCTTTAGAGGTCATGAACCGAGGTGGTACGTGACAATGGGCAACAAGAAAATGCCTTATTAATTGGCAACCGGCACGAACGTGAAAGCGACTCGTGAGATGCTAACAGTGGTGAACTGTACGCAAGCTGGGTGATCCGGTAAGGCGGGCAAATAAGGCAGGAGTGGAAGTGATCTGAAGAGACAGCAAGCAACCCGCATGTAAAAACCCCGTGAGGGAAGGAACTTACTGGTATGGAACGGGGAGAGACAACAGGAAGGCGACCGCGTGGTCTATCAGGTCAGTCCATGAGGGTCGTGACTAGAGGAGGGAGACAAGGAGGCAGGTGAGGGGAACGTCAGGTGCAGGACGGTCACAAGGGCAGAGGTAGGGGCTGTACTTACTTGAGCGGGGAAGGGGACGCAATCAATGAGGAAGCTGAAAGAAGAAGGGAGCGGGGTTAGGATCGGGGCGGGTAAACGAGCGAGGGTGGGGGGAACAACGGGGGAGGTACTTACATTTGTGAGGCGAATAAATCACCGGATAAGGTCCGAAGTCAGTAACTAGCCAGCACGAGTCAGGAGGTGAATAAGGTGTACGGACCCAGAATGGAAGATAAGGGAGCGGCGGCTTGCGGGTCACAGGTTACGGGGACGAATCAGGAGGGATGTGAGAAAGGAGGAGATGCATGCAAGTGGAAACGGAGTTCTGATTGGTGAGGAGGCGTGGTGAGGGGAGTCATGGTAACTAAGACGCAATCCCGTGGTGATGAGTCACGGGGGTGTAACGGCGCGTGATTCGTTCGAATCATAACAGAAGGGAGAGCGGGAGGCGGGAGGTGGAGAGAATGGAAAGAAAGATCAATTACACAAAGTGGCATAACAGTTAATACAATATCGTCATATCATTAGGACCACGGAAAGCCAAAAAGAGAACAATTCAAATAGCAAACCATAGGTAAACATACTTTACAGGTTTGGCGTTGAGGCAGGAAGAAGGGTGGGGGGGGGGGGAAGGGAAGACGGAAAAGGGGAGAGGGAGGGGTCGGGGGAAAAAAAGGGGGGGGGGTTGAGGCAGGGTAATAAATGCAAATACATACTTCATATAAAGGAAAACAGCTGATAAGAATATTTCAAATGCAATAAAGGATGACAAAGGTACATGTGTAATTCTGAATCAATAATAAAATAAAAAGAATGAAAGGGGAAAAAAAGGGGGGGGGAGGACAAAGGGGAGGGTAACGGGGAAGAGGAGGGCGATAGGCAAGGCGGGAAGGAATTGGACAAACAAGGGTTAATTACCAAGAAGGAAGGTAACAGAGTTGACTAGAGCAGGAGCAAATATCAGCTAGACAGAGAAGGCAGTGGGCTGCAGAGGATCATAATTATGTGAGGGTGGAGTTCCATTCATCAAGGGAATTCAAGCCCTGTTCAATGGTATTAAAGCGAGCAATCCAACGACATTCACATCTATTCAGAAGTCTTTGAATGTCTCCGCCTCTAAGTGGAATGGACGGTTTGTCAGAGCAGGTGTTAGTTTCCTGCTGCTAACGCGCCTCATCGCCTGTTTTGTGATTTTATCGACGATCTGGCTGGTCGTTGAGAATGTTGTGGAGTGGTGTTGTCGCTGCTTTTTGCTCGGGAACGCCTACTCTGCATCTCATTAGCGATAGTTGCCGGGGTCATCCGTGGCGATGTTTTTTGAGGATGCTATCACCGGTAAACTGGTGATATCGGCTGTTAGCACCAGCTTGTGAATGGGGCAATAAATTTATCACGACTTTGGATGCGCTAAAGTGCAGATAACTCAGCGATAGACCGTTGAGAATATGCCCCAAAGACATTTGGGGCCCTTGAGAAGACTTCTGGTCTTTACCCTTCTCCCCACCCTTATCAGAGGTTTTAGAATCTTGCTTCTTTGGGTCACCACCTTGGTTCTGTACTTTCTGCCTCACCCTGGTTCTGACCTATTTGTCTGCCTTCTTTCCCAATTCTTGGGGAGAAGTCAGATCAGAGTCCACCAGGTACTGATGCAACAACTGATTTTGACAATTATTAAGGATCTGCTCCCTCACAATTAAATTGTACAATCCTTTAAAATCACACACTTTACTGCCAAGTAACCAGCCTTCCAGAGCCTTAGCAGCACAATCTACAACGTCAACTCAGTCCTGATTCTGTGCCTTTTGGGTATCTCTGAACTTTAACCTGTACTGTTCAGTGGTTAGGCCAAACCCATCAATCAGAGCACTCTTCAAGACTGTGTAATCATCAGCATCCTCTTCTCTAACAGTGAGGAGCTTGTCTCTACCTTTGTCAGCAAAGGAGAGCCACAAGGTAGCTGCCCACTGCTCTTGAGGGACCCTCTGTACTTTACAGGCCCTCTCCAGTGCAGTTATCCAATTGTGGATGTCATCCCAAATCTGATAGGGAGGGAATATCTTGTTCAGGTTCCTATGATTAAGAGAATACTCTCTAGTTCTAGGGACACTGTTGCTGCCACCATGGGACTCTAGTCCCAATCTTCTGAAAACTCTCTGGAGTTCTAGGGATTCCCTGTCTAAGGCCAATTGTTCCTTCTTCAGCCTGAGTTTGATTCTCTCACACTCAAGTAATTGGCACTTCTTCTCATAAGAGGAGTCCCTTTTATGAGAAGCAGAGGTCCCTACAGAAGTACCTGAATGATTAGACTCCACAGAGGGAGATCTTGGTCTTCTTGGCAAACTTTGTACTCTTCCTGGTGGGGTACAGAGAGGGCCACTGGGGCCTTCTGCTCCACCTAAAGAAAGAGTTAGATTTTCCAAGTTGGAATCATTTTGATCCTCCTGGCCAGGGTTAGAGTCCATATCAAACAAGTATTCACTTCCTGCTCTGTCCTCACCTCCCGTCCCACCCACTCTTTCTACTTCATCAGACCCTGGGGTCTTTCTGAGGTCATCCAAGAGCAACATCTCTATGAGACGTTGGGTGCTTGCACTTGTCCCTGTCCTCAGCTTCCTAGATGTACACATATTTCATAATTCCTCGAATGAGAGATGGTCAGACCTAGTTGGCAGAGAGCCACTGGCTTCTCCTCTAGAAGACATACTAGTGTTACGTGGTGTAGACACCTACCTAACCTAGTGGGAACTAAACTCTCTTGAGTTGGAGAAAGGGTGTGCTAAACCCTTAACTACCCAACACCAAGTTCAGTAGAACTTACTTATTCTAGTCTTGATGTATTATATGTACCTAATGCTTTTAGTGGTTTTCATTTAATCACTCAATGAGATTTATCTGGTAAAACAATAGCAAGCTGGAATCCCAAACGCTGCACACCAATGTGAGAAGTTGGCCTGGTATATGCTGTCCACTAATTAAAGTGGGCACCTTGTATCAATCCAAACAACCCTTATGGTGATTAGGTCAAATACAACCTTTATAGAAAGCTATCCTAGTGGTAGCTATGGAGAGCAGCCTTCAGGCTAAGTCTCAAAGGAATGTAAAGCAGCTTGTTTTACCAGATCAGAACCTCCTGAATGACCAAATGAAAGGAGAACCACACAAGTGTTATATAAAATATATGTATTTATTACTAATCACTCTCTACTAACCTCTTTATGAGATTAGAGCACACAGCACACAATAATTTATCAATAGAACAACAGTAAATAGCACAATACACAGCGGTCTGCAGCCGGGAGACCAAACCATATACTAAAAAAATGGTATAATAACAACGACTTCACTAGACACAGTGCCTAGAGCAAAAAGAATCGCTGGAACCCCAAGGAACCACCCAAAGGAGTGCCACAGGGAACCCACGGAGGGCGGGTGCAGTGTGAGAACACAGACGCGAGCTCCGTACAACTCTATGGGAAAGTCGAGGTTGGAAAATTACTGTTTAAGGACACTTCAGAGAGGACTTCAAGCAAACCCTTTGTAACATAGAAGGTTCTAAGGCCAGCACCCTTGTGAGTACCGAGGTACCTGTGTTACCTATCCCAGAGGAGACGGGTGCATAGGGGTCAAGTGGTGTCGGAAACCCTCATCCTTTTCAATGGCCTGATGCGAAGAAGTGCTCTTGCCGGGAAGATGAAAAGTGTCCGGTGGAATCCAAGCCTGGATCCGAGGTGAGAAGAACTTGACAGCAGAGGGGAGAGAGTCTGGGTCACTTCAAGGTGACCAGGGGTTCAGTAGACGAATGCCCACCGATGTCGGGTGCTTCAGATGAGAAGATAGGATGCTTGACTCTGCAGCCACGGGGACCAGGAGATGTCGACGATGACCAAAGTTCGGAGGTGAGCTGTCCCACAAAGGATGTCGAGTGCTGAGGGGTCAGTGTCTGGACTGAACACCAACAAGCCTTGGCAAAGGCAACCCCCGCGGGCAGAGGAAACAAGTTACGGTGAGGACCAGCAAGGTCTTGGGGACTCTCCAAGCTATGGGGAGTCAGGGCAACCAAGGAAGCCCAAGGAATTCAAAGTGACCTTCGCTAGGACCCACAGGGTAACGAACCAGGGATCGTGAAGGGACCTCAAGCTGAATGAGGAAGTACCAGCCCACGGAGCACTTGTGGAGTGGAGGCCAGAAATCTTCAGCGGAAATACTGCTCGGGGTCGGGACTACACGTAGCCCAATGCACAGCCTCAGGGATTGCCAAAAAGCATATGCAGCTGCAAAAGTACATGGTGCACAGGGGTTTGGGTTGCACGGTCCCCACGAGGGATACTGGTCTCAGGCTTGCTGAGAGAGCAGATCGAGAGCAGCACAGGACAGAGGGGTGTCTACACCCATGTCCTTTGTCCAGTTTCACTCCAGAGCAGGAGCAAATGGCTCCTGTTATGTTAAACTTTATTTGTTGAGTGCACGTACACCAGATTGGTTTCTTGGCGCTACTCTGACGGTGTTGGACTCAGATGTTGCTAGTATGCCTGTCTAACTAACCATGTTTTTAGGAGTTTGCGGAAAGTCATGAGGTCTGTGCAAGATCTGATCTCAAGAGGTAGGGAGTTCCAGTATTTGGGTCCTAGTGTGGAGAACTTTGTCCCACCAACGCGTTTCAGTCTAAAGGGAGGTAAGGTCAGGAGAAGCATATAAGCGGATCACAGGGTACGGGTCGGAGTGTACCTGTCGATCAAACTGTTGATGAATTTTGGGTTTTTGCTATTCAGGGATTTAAAGATAATGCATCCCACCTTGAAGGCGCATCTCTGGGTTATTGGGGGCCAGTAATATGTTGGCTCCTGTTTTCCTGAAAAATCAGTTTGGCCGCCTAGTTCGGAACCATTTGAAGACGATGGGTGAGATAGGCCGGGATGCCAAAGTATAGTGAGTTGGTGTAATCGATGTGGGATATCACCATAGCGAGCACTGCCTGTATTTTTGCTTCCTGTGTAAGGAACCTACTGATTTTCTTTATTTTCCTTAGTTGAAAAAAACATGTTGAGATCACGGATCCTATTTGAGTTTTCATGGTAAGGTCATTGTTAATTATGACTCCCAGATGTGGAAGGAATGGGAGGCTGTCCCAGTTCTTTAGGCCAGAAGTGGGAGCTCCAGGGGTTCAGTGAGCCTCCTGTAAGGATTACTTCCGTTTTGTCCGGATTTAACGTCTGGTGGTTGCTGTTCATCCAGTCACGGATGAACAGCATCGTCGTCTGGAAATCGTGAACAGTGGCAGGGGAGTTATTAATAGGGAACACTAGTTGGAAGTCGTCTGCGTAATTGAAGGTTTTGATCTTCCTTTCTTTCAGGGCATGGGTCAGAGGGAGAAGGTATAAGTTGAATAGGTGAGGGGAGAGTGAGGAGCCCTGGGGAACACCGCATGTATTTTTAATTTTGGGGGTTGTGAAATTTCCTAGGCGAACCGCCTGAAATCGGTTTGTTAGGAAGGAGCTAATCCATTCTAGGTCTGGTCCTTGGACTTCCGCATCCTTGACACGGTCGACCAGGATATTATGGTCGACCGTGTCAAAAGCAGCAGAGAGATCCAGCAGCACCAGGGCTTGTGGGGAGCCTCTGTCTGCCTTCTCTCGCAGAGTATCCAAGACTGACAGTATCACTGACTCTGTGGAGTGAGCTGGGCGGAATCCTGCTTGATGTGTGTCCAGATAATCGGACTGCTCCAAAAAGGTAGATAGGCTTTTGGCTACATGGGCTTCGAGTAGTTTAGCCAGGTAAGGAAGCAGTGAGATAGGTCGGTAGTTGGCCAGAGTTCCGGGTTCAGCTCCTGGCTTTTTCAGGAGGGGGATAACAAATGCCTCTTTAAAGGCGTCAGGTACATAACTCTGGGATAATGACTTGTTTAAAAGGGCCATGGCTGGGTTCGGGCAGGCAGTAAAGGCTTTCCTTAAGATCCAAGGGGGACAGCAGTCTCGGGGAGAGCCAGATTTTACTTGGTCAATAGGTCTGTGAATACTTCTTGACTTATCACTGGGATCTGTTCTAGCCTCTGTGAGTTTTTTGGTTTAATTGAACATGTAGGACTTGAGCATATGGGGATACTTGCTTTAATAGATTTGATTTTGTCAATGAAGAAGTTGTTCAGGGAGTCGCATAGAGATTGCGAAGGTGTGGATTTTAATGTTACTCTGTCAGGGTTGGATAATTCATTAATTATTGAGAAGATATCTTTTGATCGGTTTGTAGAGGTGATGATTTTGGACAAGAAATATTCGGCCTTTGTGGCCAGTATAGTTTTTTTATTAGTTCTGAGGGCTGCTAGATAGGTGCTTTTGTCATCCGGTGAGTATTTACTTCTCCACTGCCTTTCAGCTTGGCGCCCACTGCGCACGTCCGCTGCGCTCCCGCGCTGCTACCGGCATTTGTAGCCGTTGTCAGCCTTAGCCCCTCCCCCTCTTCTCTGATTGGCGCTCGGGTGGCGATTATACCAGGAAGTGAGACGGGCGATGTGACGGCGGGTTTTAGCGCGGTGAGTTTCCAATTTTAAAAAACTGAGCATCAGATCAATTTGTAACATAAATTCAATAGTAGTTTTTAAAAACAAAGCGGCAGCAGCGGTAGTAGCGGTTACCACAGGCAGCGGCACCATTTCAAAGTGATCGCTCCCGCGCTGCTACCGGCATTTGTAGCCGTTGTCAGCCTTAGCCCCTCCCCCTCTTCTCTGACTGGCACTCAGGTGGCGATTATACCAGGAAGTGAGCCGGGCTGATGTGACGGCGGGTTTTAGCGCAGTGAGTTTCCAATTTTAAAAAACAGTGCATCAGATCAATTTGTGACATAAATTCAATAGTAGTTTTTAAAAACAAAGTGGCAGTAGCAGTTACCACAGGCAGCGGCACCTTTTCAGAGTGATCGCTCCCGCGCTGCTACCGGCATTTGTAGCCGTTGTCAGCCTTATCCCCACCCCCTCTTCTCTGATTGGCGCTCGGGTGGCGATTATACCAGGAAGTGAGTCGAGCCGGTGTGACGGCGGGTTTTAGCGCGGTGAGTTTCCAATTTTAAAAAACAGTGCATCAGATCAATTTGTGACATAAATTCAATAATAGTTTTTAAAAACAAAGCGGCAGTAGCGGTTACCACAGGCAGTGGCACCTTTTCTGCAACCGGTTTGAGCTGGACTATGCACAGGGACACCAAATGTGCCCCCAGTACAGACTTTCTGGCACTCTCAGAGTGCACCCACCCAGCCCCAATACACTAAAGCCTGTCTGGGAGGCGGTCACACCTCCCTGTGACAGGAAACCTTTTGTCAGGCCTTCCTCTGCTCGAGCTTGGCTCAGCAGCAGGAGGGCAGACTCGTGTCTGTTGCTGGCAGCATCCATTTTGTGATGCCCAGGTCGAGAAAGATGGTACCGGGTGTACTAGTGTTTCACATAAGTCCCTCTAGAAGGGTGGAATCATACCTCCCCCGCCAGTTACTGGCGGGGAAGTATGATTCCAAGGTGTTTGACACCAAACACGACATGTTTCTAAGCAGCCGTTGGAAAGTTAGCATTTACCGCGAGGTTATAATGCACTTAAATATAAATGGTTGGCTGCATCACAGACAACCCCGGAAAATAGGTTCCAAAGGCTTCAGAGGGGCTCTGCTCATGCATGTGCACCCTCTCACATAAAACCCAGCACCCTGCCTTCAGGATTGAAAAGGCCTGCCATAGGGGTGACTGATAGGTTTATATGTGGAGTGATTTAGAATAGATATGGGTAACCTATATCTATGTAAGGGGTGCATGCACCATCTTACCCAGGCTGCAGTAGAAGACCTGTGGTGTCATTTTGAATGGCCTCTCAGGGGTGGCGCAATACATGCTGCAGCCCCTGGGAGGCCTCTGGGGTACCTATGCCCTGGGTACATAGTGTACCTTATACTAGGGACTGATACATTGCAGTCAATTTAGAGGAGAATAGCAGGATCCCAGTCAGTCTAAGTCGAAAACAGTGAAACATCAGCAAAAAGTGGGGTACCCATGTGAAGCGGATCCTACTCTCCTACAAAGGCAAGCTGTCTTCATGCACAGCTTTTGAGTATGACAAACTCTACAATTCTAAAGGATATACTTGTGTCAACTGTGGGTTTAAGGCTAACAATTATCTCCCCGTTATCCAGCCACTGTATGCCTCCCACAGCCCCTTCTAGACATGCCTGATAAGCAGCTGACTGGGAGAGAGGCCACTCTCAGGGGATTTCTCATTAATGCTAGGTCGCTTGTCAAACAGAAGCTTGAACTTGCGGAATTTAGATGAGCCCATCGTCCGTATCGGGTATTTCTCACAGAGTCCTTTGCCAATGCAGCCTCAGGCCTGGTCATTATTCATAAGTTAGAGTACCCCTGTCACGCCGAAAGGTTACAGTGAGTACGCCCCTGTGAGGCAATGGGCTTTACCATAAAAACTAAAGCCAATTACTCCTTCTCTGAAGTTTAGTCTATCGGCCTCCTGGTGCAGACTGGCATTTGCAGAAGAAGTTGCAACTTACACTGAGCCATATCTGGTAAAAAACAACTTTCCCGTCTTGGGAGACTTTCATTGCCATCTGGAGGCCTCCGACAACACTGAGGTTAGGCTACGTAAGGAAAACCTTGTCTGCCTTGGACTACCTCAGCAGGTTATGATCCCTACCCCGGCAGCAGGACATACCCTTGATGGAATCTTTACCAATGACACTTGCCTAGCAGTTCAAGAGGTGCTGCCCCTTACTTGGTCGGACCATAGGTTTGTGACTTTCTCTCCAATCCAGAAGAATGATTATGTAACTGGCACAAAGATTCTGCCCAGGAACTGGAGGAGGGTCTCAAAAGAGTCCTCAGTCAATGCCCTCAAAAGTACTCCCTGCGCCATCCACGATGAGGCGGACAAAGGGGCGGAAAGCTTCTCCGACTGGTTGCGTTCGCACCTGATCTGGTAGCTCCTCTAAGGGAAACTAAGAGGAATCGGAAAGCGGTTTCTGCCCCTTGGTTTACAGAGCAATTAGGGCTCCTTAGGAAGATGTGTCGCCGCCAGGAATGTATCTGGAGTAAACACTATGGGAACAGGAGAGGGCTCTATATAAGGTTACACTCAGAGGACCCAAACCTACCATTAAGGAAGAAAAATAGCTCTACTGTAACAAAAAGTTTGAGACAGTAAACTCTCCCAAAGAACTTTTCAAATTCCTCCATCAGCTTTCCTCCCCCCCAGTTGCCCAGAGTTAGGTGATCACAAGAGATCTGCAACAAGCTTACATGCAGACTTCTTCCAGGCTAAAACTGCCAATATTTACTCAGAGCTGGATACTGGCAGTACTTTAGATAAGGTGCGGGGGAGTCCCAGTAGGGTAGCATGTGAATGTCTCTAGTTCCCTCAGAGGCTACAGTGGAACAGGCACAGCTGCTCGAGGGCTTCCCAGTTCTTACACCTGAACTTACGGAGTCACTGTTGCTTAACATCAAGTCAGGATCCCCTCGGGAACCTTGTGCTGCTAAAACCCTACACTCTGTAGCTGTCAGCTTCTTGCCCCCTCACCACGATCATGAATACTGCTATAATGGCAGGACAATATCCAAGACCATGGAAAGAGGCCGTGATTAGGCCCTTACATACCCAGGCTGGATTCCAATGACCTCAAGAATTACAGTCCGAGCTCAATGCTTCCTGTCCCAGCTAAGATCCGGGAAGAACACCTCAACCAATCTCTGATGAGGTATGCGAAGGAACAGGATTTACTGGATGTTTCGCAGTATGGCTTTCGTGGCAACCACAAGATAGAAACTGCCTTGGTAGCTGCATCAGACGCTTCATGGACAAAGGGAAAACCGCTCTGATCCTGTTTGATCTCTCCCTGGCTTTTGACACCATCTCTGCCTCCTTACTGTTGGAGCGCTTGATGACACTGGGTACCAAGGACAGAACTCTGAACGTGCTGTCCTGCCATGTTTCAGGTAAATCAGACAGTCGCTCTGAATAAGTTCTACTCTGAACCTTTTTCACTGCCTTGTGGGGCTCCTCTCTGAGCCCTACATTATTTAATCTGTATATTCTCCCAGTGGCCAAACTCATGCATTCTTTTGGATTGAAGACTGTCTCACATGCAGATGACACACAGATCACTGTGTCCTTCTCCAAAGAATCTGTGGAGTTTGCAGCTAATTTCAATCTTTGTGTGACGGCCGTAGCTGCATGGATGGGCAAGAACTTCTTGAAACTTAACGAAGATACGACAGAGGTCTTGCTCTTTGGTTGTCAATCTTCAGTGTGGAATAGCAGTTGGTGGCCTGATACACAAGGTACCGTACCGAGGCCAGCCGAAACACTGAAGAATTTGGAAATTATCTTGGACAGTGAGCTGTATTTGAACACCCAAGTCAATCGTACAGTGTCAACCTGCTTTTGGACAATCAAAATGTTGAGGAATCTTTTTCCCTTCATGACCCGTCCGGTTCGGGAACATGTTGTGCTTTCTTTGGTTCCCTCTAGGATAGACCATTGTGACACACTCTACCTTCAGGCCAATAAGACAACCATTGCAAAGTTGCAATTGGTGCAGAATGCGGCAGCTAGATTCATGCTGGACATTCATAAGCGGCAGTCGGGAATCAAAAGGTTTAGGTGATCTGCATTGGCTTCCAGCAGAGAAGCGTATATTATTATTTAATGCGCTCTGCATTGTTCACAAAGCCCTCTGCTCTGCAAGTCAAGGGGATATGTTAAAGCCATGTTCCAATGGTATATACCAGCCAGAAACATCCGCTCGGCAGCTCGCAAGCAGGTCATTGTATCAGAGTCCATAGGAAGAAATGGGGAGACAGAGCCATTTTGGTTGCAGCTGGAAGCTGTAAAACAGTCTACACCTCTATCTGTACTCCATAAAGCCACATCTTCCTTTGAGAAAGGTGTTAAAATCTTGGCTCTTTACACTTTAGTACGGCATTGGAGAACTGGGAATCTTTTCTTATCTCCTTCTTATTTTCAGCTCTTGCGAAGCAGTTTAGTAAGACGACAGTGCCTTGATGCCCATGGGCATTTGTTGCGTTTTAGAAATCATGACCATATCATATCACAGCTCACAGAAGTAACTGCCCTGTCGCTTACACTAGAAAAGGCTGATACATCAGTTCCCACACTAGTAGTGTCAGGTTCGGCCTTTTGTAGATTCACCATATTGGAACATAAACAAATTCAGAGATTCAAAAGGGAAATCAATAAAAAATATTCAACTCTGGGGAAAGGTGGCTGTTCTTCAGAATAAGCTCTCTTTGATCCATGTGCAACACACCGTGGCACATATAAGTGATAGAATTCATGCTAAATGGAACTGTGCAGCAGACTTGGCTTCAAAAAACAGCAGTGCAAATCTCAAAGGTGGCTGCAGTAACTCGATCTCAAACCAAGATCATCGCAGACATTTTGGTAGCAATACAAGTAACATTAAGAGGAGAGAAGCCTCCTGATGGCTTTCCTTGTAAGGACTCCCACCCCCTCAATTAAGATAGCGCTCCAATATATATATCTAACTCCTGGAATAGGAGATAGATATTTTCCTAATGAGCGAGCTAAATTAGACCTAATTAGGGCAGCTTCTGAAGAGATCAAGTCTACCCATGCTGGCATAAATACTGATGTATCGATGCTGCAGCAACAATATCGGTGGCCTAATTTACCAAAACAGACCAAAACTAAAACCTATGTGCGACAATGAAGTGTTTGCCAACAGATAAAACACTCCACTGTTCCAATTCCAGCCCTTGGAATACATTTCCTTGATCACATCTGGCATCTTATAGCAATAAACAGATATAGATTGATACTGGTTGCTGTAGACTCATGCTTCAGATTCAAGATCGAAGATAATGGAGGGAGCACCAAGAGCGAAGTCACACTTCGTTGGATGTAGTCTTTTCAGTATCTTTTATTCTTCTTTTGTAAAACAGATGACAGGACAACAGCCAATGCGTTTCGTTCCTTTCAAAGGAACTTCATCAGGGCTAAATATTATATACCAAAGGATCCAAATATGTAAAAAATAGTAATAGACGGTCCACAATAAGGATGAAGTAATGGTAGACTCCGGCCAAAGTAATCCCGAAAGTCTTTCTCGTAGCAGCGGCAAGTATACCCGGCAGTCAAATGCTTCAGATTCCCCTGGGTTTGGCCAAAAAGAAATGCTGGTACTCGAGCAGTCATAAAAGACTTGCAGTGCCTAGTAGATATGCAAGCAGTTCATACCTTTCATTCAGATAATGGACTTTTATTCTTCACTAAGGCTTTCTTAAATACTATGGGGGAGATTTACAAGACTGTGACGAATCTGTACAGATGCGTCACTTTCCCTGCTCCACCAAAAAAAAACCCTTGCGCCACCATAGATGCGCCATATTTACAATACAACAAGAAACAACAAGAATGCCAAAGCTGATATCTAATTGCTAATATTTACTTTTAAGAACAAGGAGGGAAGCAATGCTGATAGTGAAATGTAATACAGCAATTGAAGGGCTCAACGAATGATCTGAAATATATAAGCTGGGCTAAATAGGCACAAGCAAAACCTCTGAACAATAATTAACCCCCAAGGAATACATTTTAAACAATCGCCGTCGCAGTAATTCACTTGCACCGCAGCCCGCGGTCCGAGGAGAGTGAAGGCACCGACGGAGCACATCACATCTGCTCAAAAAGGAAGTCCGCCGTTCCTTGCTCTTAGAAATAGAAGTCTTCTTTGAATCTGCTGGGTCGGCTGATCTAGACTACGAAGGAGGTAAGCGAGAGGTGCCCTGTGAGGCAGTGAGTGTAAAGAGAAGGGGTTTTGAGTGTCTAGGTTAATTGAAAAAGTGCTCTTTTTCTTTTCCAGCTAGGAGGTCGTGACGAGAACCCCGAAAGCTGAGGTGGTTCGAAACGCGTAGACCTGAGTTGTGCCACAAGAATTGAGAATTGTTCACATATCAATGCTTGATTGTATACAGATATTGTCTAAATACAATTTTTCTGTGGCCTATGTAGAATTAGTTTAAAAGTTTCTAGGAATTGTGTGTAGTATTGTTGGAGTTTTGAGTGTTGGATTGAAAATGTGGATGAATGAGAATGTATGGATTTTGTACAAATAGAGTGTAATGGGTTATAAGTGTTATGGAATGGTAGCAAAATGTATAAGGATTGAATGATGGGAATGATGTGATGGGCAAGAATTTTGTAAGGATTTTTCGAATTATGGTGTCATTTAAAGAAATGTGATCTGAAAAATAAAGAAAGATTGGATTTACTCAGATGGAAAAAGAGGTCTGTGAAACACGTTGTTTCATTTCAATGTGTGTTCTTAAAAGTAAATATTAGCAATCAGATATCAGTATTGGCATTCTTGTTGTTTCTTGTTTGGTTTTGTTTTGTTACAACAAAACCAAAAACCCAGTTTTGGTTTTGTTGTATTTACAATATGGCACACTATAGCCCAAGGATTGACAGATGCATCAGAAATTCTGACGCATCTGTTGGCGGAAAAGTCACACATTGCTGGAGTCGTGTCGCAAGTACGATGCAACTCCAGCAATGCGTGTTGAGGCCTATTTCCACTACACTTGATAGGAACCTCCTGAGGCGGAAGCCGGGAGACTAGGTGTGCTTGGAAAGTATTTTTTATACGTTTTTAAATTCTAACTTATGCGTATGTGTACATGTTGTGGTGACTAACGACTGCTCATTTGCACAATTCACTCCTCCCTGCCACTCACCTCTCCCTCAGTTGAATCGGCCCTCGGATCGGGAAAACGCCGCCGCCATATTGGGGGTAGAGTTGGGTTGACGGCATAGCCGTTCGGCCCCTCCCTCTTCCTGCTATATCATGAGCACTCCTCGTCGACCGCACAGCGGACGCGCGTAGCGGGCGCGACGCCGGCGCGCCGAAGGCGCGCACAAGGCAAGCCCGTCTGCGCCCGTCCGGGGTCAGGGGCCATAACCCCTGGCCGTCGCTCGACCCAGGGAAAAACCTACAGCTCTAGTGTGCTTCATAACCTACGACCCTCTGCGGAAACTAACTGCCGCCATTCTTACTACCCGCTTGACTTACCCACTATTTGCCAATATTGTAACGCAAGGCTCAATACTGCTCAGAAGGAAGCCGGCCCTCAAACCTTCACAATGTTTCTTTTAAACGGTAGGTCCCTTCCAAGACATAGTACGGAAATCTCCTTATTGTTGGATGATCTCACACCCGATGTCATTTTCTTAACCGAAACCTGGCTAACTCCAGAATCCGATCCCGACCTAGTGCAAACACTCCCCCCTGGCTATCAAATTGCACGTAAAGATCGTGCTCAGGGAAGAGGCGGGGGACTGGCAATATTCTATAAGGCTCAATATTCGTGCTTATGTGCATCAGACTCTATTCCGGAATGTGAAAGTCTGTCTTTTTCTATTAAATTCTCTCCCAACGATTGCTTCTCAGGAATTCTCATTTACCGCCCCCCAGGCCCCCTGAATCAATTTCACATGGCATTACCCTCCCATGTAGCTGAATTATCAACGTCTTCCTCCAATTCTACTTTATTGGGGGATCTCAATATTCATTTTGATAAGAAGTCAGATAATTTGGCTAAAGAACTGATAGCAAGTCTGGCCGCACTTCAGTTGGAGCAATTAGTTCTGGCCCCAACACATATTAAAGGACACCTGTTGGACTCTGTATTTAGTAATAGTACGGAACTCAAGATAGAGCCCCTTATTCGCCTTCCATGGACTGATCACTTTCTAATCCCTTTTGTTTGGTCGTTAGCTAGGTCTGCTTCCTACATTCCCAAGCTGCGTAAGATGAGAAATTGGTCTAAGCTCCCATTAGATCAGTCTTCTGACAGCCAGCAGACCCTCTCTCTCACAGAATGTTTCATTGGACAACAAGGAATTCGACGACTGGATTCGTAGCTCACTTGACTCTGTACTCCCTGTAAAAGAAATCGGCCTAAAAAGGGTACGAGAAACAGCTCCATGGTACTCGGAAGAGCTTAGAGCAAAAAAACGGCATTGCAGAAAGCTCGAAAGAAAGTGGCGGCTGGGCTATGCCACTGTAGATAAAATCGCGTACAGAGAGGCTATCAGAGCCTACAAATCAGAAATAAAATCCAGGCAATCCTCCTACTACAGTGATAAAATTATGAAGGCCAGATCAAAACCAAGTGAGATTTTCCATATCATTAAAAGTCTTACTAAACTTCCTTCACCCGGGACCCCCAATGACAATACTCTCTCCCGCTGTAATGAGTTAGTGGAATTTTTCTATCAGAAAATCAATAAAATTTACTCATCATTTGTAGTCTCAGCCCGGGAACCCCCCCCCCCCCCCCCAATGATCTTTCTTCTACCTTGGAAACGGCTCACTCTTCACGAATGATTTTGGATCATTTCCCTTTAATCAATCTAGACACATTAGAGACTCTTACACAGCAAGTAAAATCAGGCTCCTCATGTGATTCTGCCCCCCCTCGGATTATGGTGTCGGTCAGTCAAATCATCCTCCCCACCCTGTTGGAGCTGCTTAACACCTCCTTAATCACCTGCAGTGTCCCACCTACGTGGAAACAAGCCATGGTGAGGGCACTGTTGAAAAAGCCTAACTTCGACCCTACGGATTACGGTAATTATCGCCCCATCTCCCTGCTACCCTGGGCGAGTAAAATTCTGGAAAAACACATTAATTTCCATCTGACTGTGTTTCTCGAGAATAATCATCTACTCGATGTCTCTCAGACAGGATTCTGTCCTAAACATGGGAAACTAGGCGGATCTTAGATCGGGGAGGATCAGGGGCAGTCATCCTCCTCGATCTAAGTGCAGCCTTCGATACAGTGAGCCACGAAACCCTACTGAACCGACTCCTTAATCTGGGAGTATCAGGGAATGCTTTAGCCTGGTTTAAATCCTTTTTGTGTGAAAGGACTTTTCAGGTCTTTGATGGAGACTGTATTTCCTCAAGTAAACCCCTGGCCTGCGGTGTTCCGCAGGGTTCGTCACTTAGTCCCGCCTTATTTAACGTGTACATGAGACCACTGGCTGAGATTGTTCACCCATATGGTATTAAGATCATTACATATGCGGATGACACTCAGCTAGTGGTCTCCCTTGCACAAAGGAATTGTGACATTGCACAGACCAACCTGACTGCCTGCATGGAAGAAGTCAAAAACTGGATGACAGCCTCGTCCCTTAAACTTAACGGTGATAAGACCGAACTTATGCTACTTGGACCACCAGCACTGTCTACCATTGACCTCCTATGGCCCTCTAGTCTGGGCGCCCCGTCCATCCCAAAAACCAACATAAAAATTCTCGGAGTCTGGTTGGACGATTCCCTAACCCTGAACACCCAAGCAACCAAGATTTCTGCAACCTGCTTTGGAATCATTAGAATGCTGAAGAAAATTCTCCCGCTTCTACCGTTTGAAGCCAAGCAGGTTGCGATACAGGGCTTAATTCAATCTAGATTGGATTTTAGTAACGCCTTATATCTAGGGTCTCCGGAATATGTCCTGCAAAAACTTCAGCGCATACAGAACTGTGCTGCGCGCATGCTGCTTCAGCTTCCTTGTAGAGCATCAGTGGAGTCAGGACTGAAGACTCTGCACTGGCTCCCTGTTAGGGAGCGAATTAAATTTAAAGCCATGTGCATCTCTCACCAGGCCTTTTGGAATACTGGTCCAAAGATCAACCATTGCCTGCTCTCTCCTTACCAACCCAGCAAACAACTCTGCTCTGCCAAAGCATTTCTAGCCGAAGCTCCTAGGATTAGGAGATCAAGAGCAGGAGGTAGATCCTTTTCCCATAATGCGGCCAAACTTTGGAACGCTCTCCCTCTATACCTCAGATCTGATTCTAATTTGCTTTCTTTCCAGAAAAAGCTTAAAACATTCCTCTTCACTAAATAATCACTACTGAAGCTATCGCGCTACGAGGCACTATCTTTTTCTATTTTAGTGCTTGGACGCCCTTGGGCAGCAGCCGCGCTTAATAAAATGTATTTTCATTTCTTTCATTTCATTTCACTGTGTCACTACTTACGCCTGCTTCAAGCAGAAGTAAGGTTTTGATGCAGTGGCGTCCTAAAAGTGGAGCAGTGAAATCTTGTAGATTTCACTGAGTCACTTTTACGAGGCCTTCCTGCGTGGGAACACTCGCCCTGCATACATTATACCTGACGGAGGTATAATGTGACGCAGGGCTTTACAACGGGATGCATCTCCCTATTTTTGACGCATTGCTTGCGTCACTGTTGCATCAAAAAAGTGACGTAACTGCAGCGCAAAAGTCACGCAAGGGGCTTGTTAATCTGCCCCTATGTCTGCTCTGGGATGAGGAGTGCTGTATCATAACCATTCTGCCCGGAACTGAACACCGTCACAGGGCGCACCAATGGTATGCTTAAGTCAGCTTTGACCACTAGGTTATTGAGATCAGGCTAAAGTTGGCTGCATAATCTGCATGGTGCTCAGAGAGCATTAAAAATACACCTAGAGGAGTACTGGGTGGTTGCCCTCCATACAAGATGCTCTTTAGAGAATCTATGTATGTCCTTGAGTTTCATAATATCCCCCAAAATGTGGCAGAAGTGAAAAATTCTGACCTGGACACTTGCTTATGTCTCTTGCAGAATGTCCAAGATTTCAGATCCAAGCTATCTAATGCGAGCCTTACGACTCTGCCGCCAGCGAAGATAAGATTTCTAAAACTGCTGATGGGTGGATCCCTAAAGTGGGAGTGCTGGTGCTAGAGAAGATCCCTGATGAACATGTTTTCAGACCCTCTTACAGATCACCTGTTCCAGTTCTGGGGGTAGAAGTTACCAAGACAGGAAGCCTGTCCCAAAGAAAAACTGGAAGGTGTCCATCAATCACATCAAAAAGCATCCTGTGGCCAATTCTGTTCAGCAACCACCCTTGACACCAAGGAGCCTTCAGAGTAAATCCACACATCCGCTATGTACTCCCAATGAACTATCCCTTGAGGACAACCACATTGAAATGTTGGGTCCCATTCCAGGAACTGAAAGCCTGCTGTGTCTCCAGCGTTACACCAAGGGCCCGATTCCATAGAGGAACTTAATGCTGCAATTTCAACAGTGCCAACATTTGGAACGGCTGATGTTGTTTACTGTGAGCCACCAGCCGAGCCAACGTCAATTGAGATAGTACCACTACAAGAAACTGTACTGTGTGGGAATGATTTGATGCAGATTTTGATTTGAACAACCTCTCAAGACAATCCACAATTGCTCGATGTCACTGATGGATCCATATTCCAGCTGGTTTTGAGACAGACCGCTTATCCCGCTGCCGTCTTTGGATTTTGGGTTGCTACTGAAGATTTTCCTTTCAAATATGGGTTCTCATGCTGATTACAGTTTTGTTATTGAAAAAAAATGACATATTCATGACAAAACTGTGGCATTTTCCGTGGTTGAGGAATTACAACCGCATTCTTCTTCTCACAAAGCTTGTTGTGATTGTCATTTGGGAAACATCACTGCATTTGTTGCGCTGGGCAGTGTAGTGTTGAAAGTTCTCCTATCAGGTTATGGGGCCCACTGAACTTCTACAGTTGCTGTACATTTTGAAAGCATCACTGGACGGTGCAGGAATACCTGTTCCTATTCAGGTCAATGGGACCTTGATGCCGTTTAACACAGGATCAATAGTTTGCATGCTTCTGCTAACCACGATAATGAGCAGCCTTCTGTGAGTGCTGACAATCATAAAGACATGTACTTTTTCCTTCACTTTGGTCACGACTACGTTCACAGAAGCAGACATTCCGTGAAACATACAATTATACACAATGGCAAAACTGTAGGATCCTGCCCATAGTCATAAGAATTTCCAATAAATATTTCCTTATTTCAACAGTGCTAACAGGTCACACACATCTTCGTTTTAATATTTAAGAACCAGAAAAAAAAAAACTTGATTACCAATAATAGACTTATATATTCTGCACAGTTCATAGAAAACCTTGCTATACAAGGCTTTGACTATTAGAAAGAAAACGTTAATGAAAAAACTATTTGGGGAACAAAATCTTGGCACATTCAAGGTGCGTAGGCCTTATTTAGAGCATACATCATACAGAGAGAAATTATTTTCCTGCATAAAACAGTCCAGCAGACAGACAATCACTTTGTTTTAAATTCCTCTGGGCCCCCGGAAAACCTCGGCGTGCCAGTAGATTTATGACTCTTCCAATTGCAAGGGGAGGCTTGGCAATACCTGATTTTCTTTTTTATTACTATGCTTGCTTTTTGCAGAAAATGCTTGTACTACTGACTGGTGAGGATGTGGGCAATACAGCAGGGGCCCCTTCGATTTGTCAGCTAATATTAGGATCAGAAGCCAAACGATGTTTATTTAAAGAAATTGACGGTAGTTATTATAAAAGGACCAGGTTCAAAGTTTTGGAAGCTGCTTTTAAAGTCTGGAGGAAAATACGCAAGCTAGTTGATCTAGAAGGACTAACATACTACACACCAACGAATGCGCTAAAGCTCATCCCAACAATATTTGAAGGATTCAATGTGTACTGACTTTATTCTTTTGTCGTTTATGTATTTCATTTTTGGCGATGTGTCTTATTTTGGTTGTTTCTCCTTGTGTTGACACTGTGGAATTTAAAATAAATAAAATTAAAAAAAAGACAGACAATCTGCTTGGGATTTGAAAACATCCTCTGTTCCAAAAGGTAATTCAACAGACTTTTGGTGCCGGCAAGGGAATGTTACAGATACCGAATTAAACAAAATAATCTAGAATGGTACTTAAGATTTGACTGAGCCTCAATCTGAAGGGGTGGGCCTGTGGACAATTGACACTAATGTATGCTCGAATTGATTTCTTTCCAAGACACCGGGTCTTCTAGCTAATGGCCAGGACTCCAGCTATAATAAATATATGATTGTGACTGTTACCACATACAGTGTAGGCGACTTTCCAATGATGGCTGGCACATTCCAGCCTAGCAAATGTGAACAAAATTAGAGAAAAATGGATTTCAAGGATTTTTATATGTGTACACATCCTGTCAAAAATGAGTGTTTTATCTTCTTACTTGGTTTTGCCATCAATAAAGAAATGTACACGTACTCCGAAAAGAAGACAGCCAAAAGAATTAGATAACTTGCCAGAGAAACAATGCCAACCAGGTTTAACGTTATTGGCAATAGCTTTCAAGCACTCTCACAGTTAGTGTAGACAATAAGTACTTTAATGTCCTCAGCCCTTAATCTCGTCAAAGAAGACTTTGTTCTTCAACAACATGAACCGGTTCAGATGGGAGCTATTCTATAGCTAAGCTGGGCACTACAAACACTGCAATGGGATGAAATGCCACGACAGCTCGTAAATGAAGTGCAGTGTTCAAACCCTAGAATTTCACTTTCAGTCAACAACTGATGGCTAAGAAAGAAGCCACATACACCGTTTAAATTATTGAGGAAAGAAAAAGTACCCTGTTTTCTGTGGCAGAAGATCCACATACCACATGGCTCCTACTTGGAGTAATATCAGTGGCGGCTCGCACAGGTAACGCTGTGGGGCGGGGCAGGGGGGTAGTAAAGTTCGGCATACGACAGGAAAGATTAAAGTAAATAAATAAATCCCTTACCTTGCGCCTCCTGCATCTCCGAGTTGGCGAAGCGGCGAGCACAAGGTAAGTGGTTTTATTTATTTACTTTAATCTTTCGCGTTGTATGTCGAACGCTACTAGCCCCTCACCCTGCCTCACTGCCCCACAGCATTACCTGTGCGAGCCACCACTGAATGATATACTTGTCTATTACTGTCTTTTACTTTCATGACTGTCAGATATACAGGTCCATGGGATGGGATGTAAAAATGCACACAACACTTTCCATCAGCCGCATGGAAGTTTCCATTTAAATGTTTCTGCAACTCCAAGGGCAATTTCCCCTTTGTCTGTGCAGCCAGACGAGATTAAGGGCTGAGGTACTAATCCTCTTGGTGATTCACTCCTCGGTGATTCTATCAATCTGCATAGGGCTTGTAATCCTTTAATGCCTGGTTTTAATTGTAAGTTATTAGCCACACCTGTTCAAGTCATCCCTTCCTATCAACCACTTGTAAGTGGCAATCACATCTTATAAGGACAAATGAAACATGTTTTTGCATGGCCGCTGATATTACCTTGTATTACCCTCAGGGTAGGATAACTAAAAATGTTCCTTAGGCTAAGATAGATATCAATAATATGTGGTTTGATAAATTCAGAAAACTTGGGGGATATTTATGAGCGCTCTGCATCATATTTCCACCACGCAACTTGGTACAAACATGACGCAAACCTCTACGTCAGATTTATGAAGAACACTTTGCGTGGTTTTGAATGGCCTAAAACATCAGCAGGAAGGCAACACAGCGCAAATAGCAAACTTGACTTACTCTACATGAAGGACGTGTCATGGGCATCACGGTGGGTGTTCCCACGCAACTTCCATGGTTTTTGATGCATCTCCATATTTACAAGGACTTGTAAACCTGGGAATGCGCCAAAAAGATACACCTCCTCAGGGGATGCGTAATACCGAGAAATAACTTTATTTCTCCTAGTTTTTCCTATTTCTATGCGTGTTGCATTCTGCAGTACACACAGAAAGAGGAAAATGCCTCTCAGGATTGGGTTTGTGCAGGCAGGTGCTCCTTCCTACACAAAACAATCCTCCTTGCAACACAGGCACCTTTGCTCCATGGTGCAAGTGTGCTTGCATTTGCACTAAGCTTCCAAAACAGCGCCAGCTAAGGGGGAAAGGACAGGAATGCAACGCATTGGCTTAAAAACAGCGCAGTCCTGCCCTTTCCCTGTGACGCAGGACAGCGCAGCAGGGTGACTTGCTGAACTGCCCTGCGCCACAAACTTCATAAATATGGCTCTCCGTTTCCAAATCGTTTTGCTGATCCACTGCACACCGTGCATCGAACACAACAGTCAAACACACTTTTACAAGACCATTGTGTCTGGCTTGCTGACTGCTTGCTGACTGCTTTCAAGACAGTGTTTGAACTCATTCCTTCATTCATCAGTTCACTGTTCTCAAATCTGTTTGGTGGATTTTTGACAACCCTGTTGATCACTGGCTGTGCCATTCTCATCTTTCTTCTAGTGAATAAATAAAAGGTCATTCCAATCAACAACATGAATCACAGCTACCCCACTGAGAAGCAATGTGGGGAAAGTATGGCATTCTAACTTGGAGCGGAATTGGTAAAAATCCCAAAAAATGAGCGCTGGACTCTGTAATCTTACAAGTTCAGTGCTCCACGAAAGATGTTAGGGAAATAAATAGTATTTGCACCCTCCCAGGAGCACATGAAAGAAACTCACTAGACACAGCAGTTTGCTAAGAAACAGAATGAAATGTATTTGTTGGTATTCATGGGTGCTTGCTGATTAGCAAAGAAGAAGTCGGGTCACCAACCGGTGCTCTCAGCCGCCTTCTCCCCTGAGTGACGGGTTTCTGGGTCCAATATACATCAGTGGAACTAGAATAAGACACAGGGCAAATGTGGCTAACAGGGAAATGTAAGATCTGCACCGTGTCAATTACAGACATACAAGATGCTACTTATGGGCAGCACAGAACTCAAGCTTGGCACTGTGCCAATCATACTACAGGCATACCGTGCAAGCACAATCATGAGAACTAACATGCATTGAATGTCAGGCAAAGCAGCGTGACCTCTGAGGTGGTTCTGAACAGCTCTTGAAGCTCGACGAGATTTGGAAGCCTTTGCTGCTCTGGGCAGCTTGTTACAGTGTGATATATCAGGGCATGATATCTTTGCAGTGCACACATATGAATATATGTGGATATACATACAAGTGACCCCAGTCTTTTAGTGCATGAACTGTTGTCATTCATCTACCCTGGTGACCATGCTTGGAACGCCACTGGTGGCGTCCTTCAAGGCAAAGGAATTACTTTAACCACTTAGGGCCCGATGTATCAAAGGGTTTTGCCCATTCTGTGTCTATGGGGAAATGTGTTGATACATATGGCCCTAAGATTGCACCAAGCCTATTACTGTGCATTGCAGTAGCCAATATTAAAATTAGGGGATGGGTGTAACTCATGCAATTTTGGGTAGCATAATTCCATGAAATTACAATAAAACCTAAACAAAATTATACAAAATTACACAAACTGCATCTTGCAATCAAATGTGTTCTTTCGTATTCAAAAATTACCCAAATGGTCCACTTTGGTAAAAAATCTACCTGAAATGTGGCGCATGTTCAAAAATGACCCGAATAATAAATTTCATGTTAAAATTTCTCACCTAAATAATACGACATGAAGTAATGATGGAATCTCTAATTTTCCATAGATTTTGTTATGCAAAATTACCAAAACCACGCAAATTACTCCAGTGTAATTAAAATTTTGACCATTGAAATATGCCAGGTATGACGGGCCATCTATTCGACCAATGTCAGCTCAGTCGACAATTTCAACACCTGAGCCCCCCGTCCGAAGCAGAACCAAGACATGTTGGTTGATCATATTTGTACTAGTCTACAACTCTCTTCCCGTGTGAATGAGGTGGAGCACAGGGCTTCCGTGCCGAAAGACACCAGTAACAATCATGAAGAGACGAACATTAAATTCAAACCAAACGAGAGGAGCTGCAATTCAAGGTAGACGATGCAGAAAACAGATCCCGACATGCAAATCTTATATTTGTAGGCATTCCAGAGGATCATGAGGTGGGTCAATCCATCCGGACCCTGATTTCAGAGCTTATTTCAAAGCATGTCATCCTGGACAAAGCTTCGGAAGGTACTGACCTAACTTTTACTCGTGCGCATTGGGTTCCTGCAATTTGCCACATGAATGCTAAGTATCCTAGAACGATTTTGGCGAACTTTGGAGACTTTCGAAATAAAGAACAAGTATTGAGTGCAATTAAGCAGAAATCATTTACCATTTTCGATAATATTTTAGTCCGAATATTCTGAGACGCTTTTAAGCATCATGGTGCCCCCTGCTGGCATCGTCCAGCAATCTACGCTTCGGGTCTTTCTTCAGGGATGTGCACACATTTTTCAATCTATCAAATTGGCTGGAAATCTTTTGTAGTCCAGGAGCAGGTTGTGCTGTGAGCCGCGCTTCCTAGGGAGTAAGGGCCTCATTTATGAAAAGTGACGCATTGCTGCGTGAAAACAGTGATGCGTCACTTTTCATCGCGCCCTCCTTGCGACATGCTGGATGCGTCATATTTACAATATGACACATCATGTCGCAAGGAGTTACAGATACGTCAGTATTTCTGACGTATCTGTAGGCGCAAAAATGACGCATTGCTGGAGTGTGTCACAAAAGTGACGCAACTTTAGCAATGGGTCATTTAACATGAGAAAGTCCCATTTCAAATGTGCCTGCGTCAGTCTTACGCCTGCTGTGAGGCAGGCGTAAGATATTGACGCATTTGCGTCCTAGAAGTGGTGCAGTGAAATCTCATAGATTTCACTGCGTCACTTCTACGAGGCTTACTTGTGTCAGAATGCCCCCCATGCATACATTATACTTGGCGCAGGTATTAATGTGACGCAGGGGTTTACAAAGTGACGCATCTACCTAGATGCGTCACTTTGTAAATATGATGCAACATGGTGCATCTTTTACGCCGCTGGTGCGTCACAAAAAGTGACGCACCAGTGACGCAAAAGTGATGCAAGGGCTCATAAATAAGCCCCTACGGGGCAGATTTATGTTTCCTGGTGCATCCCTGCAAATCAGCAGGGATGCACCAGGAAAGATGTGTGACGCAAGTTTACCCTTGTGCCACCACTGATGCGCCGCATTTACAATGCGTTTTTCTAGTTTTAACCAGGGTAGTGACCACAATTCATTAAAATTATTTAGAGTGGATCACTAATCCTTGTTTTAATTCACACTCATACACAGCATCACCACCTACACCCTTATCATACACTAGGGACCTCACGTGCACTGCACCCAACGGCATAAAGAATAAAGATCTCCGCTAAGCAGGCCCCATCACGGGCGCCTGATCGGGCATTGGGAGCAGACCCAATGATGAAGCAAGACACCTGCTTGTTGGGTGTGTGAGGGTCTCTTTCCGAAAGGAGGAATCCCTTCTCCTGCCCATGTGAATATCCACACACTAGGGTTCACTTGTGAGATCACTTACCTCCGCCTGCATCACTAATTAGGAACTGCATACCTCTTTTGTTTATACTAGTCATTGGGCATGTATGCTGGACCTAAGTAATAAAGGCCCCGCGTTCCTCCTCTTGGATAAAAGTGTCACGCGTTACGCCTGCTTCAAGCAGGCGCAAGGTTTTGACGCAGCTGCGTCGGAAAAGTGACTTAGTGAAATCTTGTAGATTTCACTGAGGCACTTTTCCGAGGTGTTCCTGCGACGGAACGCCCGCCCCTGCGCCGGAACGCCCACATGAAACCTGACACAGGTTTCATGTGGCGCAGGGCTTTACAATGTGACGCATCTCCCTAGATGCGTCACGTTGTAAATAGGGTGCGATGTGGCGCATGGTTTATGCCGCCGCTGCATCACAGAAGTGACGCAACGGCAGCGCAAATGTGGTGCACGGGGCTCGTAAATCTGCCCCTATGTGTTTGGATGTTTTTACCTCGGGGTTATGAGGGGAAATAAAAGGGGAAAAAGAGTAGGTAGAACATATGAGATAAGGTGCCAGTATCAAGTCAAGAGTTCTAAATACCGAACGAAAATTACAAAAGAGCAGGATCTGCAAGAGAAAAAAGGCATCCGACTAGTCATAGAGGGAACAGATTTTCAGATGTTTATAAAAGTAGCAACATGCAATATTGATGGGGTCGTTAACCAGATTACCATGAAATCTACTCTTCAATGGCTTGCCTCAGCTCAAGGGCAGTTAGGGGCATATCTACAAGGCGGCGATATAAAATTATCGCTGCTTTTGCGGCCGTTTTCATCCGAAAAGCGGCGATAATTTTATCGCTAAATTAGCAAACTCACGCTATCGCGTGAAACCTTGCCTTAGTGCCTGAATTCCTAACGCCCATCTTTGCATCTCTAATGAGATGCAAAGTGGGCGTTCCTCCCCAGGATAACGGGAGAAATGTTGCTAAGCGACATTTCTCCTATTATCAAGGCTCATACAAAGCAGCATAGCGACAAGAAAAGTAGCGCTAACCTCTGTTATCGCTACTTTCCTTACGCCTGCTTTGAAACTGACTTAGCCATGATATCCTATGTAAGGTGGATATCATGGCTAAGTATGTGAGGCCCTATCAGCAAGCTATCGCCAAACTTCGTGGGATTATCGCTGGGTTTCCAGCGATAATCTCACGTTTGGCAGTTAGCGGTAGGATTTTTATCGCTTTTGAGATAAGCGTTGCTAATAGCACGCTATCTCAGCGATAAAAATCCACACTAGCCGGCGATAATTATCCTAGCGCTAAGTGTGCTTACCGATAATTATCACCGGTTGTTGCCGATATGCCCCTTAATTCTTGTGCAAGAAACGCATCTGAAATTCCAATCCAAACTGCCTAAAATGCCGAACTTTAGGGCATATTTACAGGGGCTTTATCTCCGCTTTTTTGGCTTACAAAGCCAAAAAAGCAGAGCTAAAACCAGCGCCCTATTTACAAGAGGGTGCTAACATGCAAAATCACATGTTAGCACCCTTTTTCCCAACGCCTCCCTTTGCATCTACAATGAGATGCAAAGTGGGCGTTACTGGGTGTAGACCAGATGGACTACCTTCCAAATATTGCTGATGTTTACATCGCGATATTTACATGGCAGCCCACATGATTTTAGCAGACGTTAGATTTTGGCGAAAACGGGCGTTTTTGCAAAAATCTAATGTCTGCTAAAATCCTGACTTAGCCATCCCTAACATAGGGGGTGGAATATGCTGATACGACCCTGTGGGTCGTATCAGCATCGTTATTGCCCTTTTGCAGGGAACATCGCTGGAAAACCAGCGATGTTCCCTGCAAAAGGGCGATAACCTCGCTATCTCTGGAATTTTTATCGCCCTGGAGAAACGTGTTGTTAATAACGCGCTACCAGGGCAATAAATTCCAGAGATAGCCTGCGATAATATCATTATCGCTAAGCACGGCCAGCGATAATTATGAGGGCGGCGGCCATTTTGATTTTGCTGACTTTTACGGGGGACATTATACAGGTAAGTATAGATCCAAAGGCCAGATGGGTCATGGTTACTGTGAAAGTAGGAATTCATTTTTTTGCATAGTTAGGACTCATGTCCCATAGAGGACAAAATGGTTACGCTTCAGGAGTTATGCGAGGCATTGCGCGTATTCCCGGCCTGTTGTTGATAGGGGGAGATTTAAAATATCCTTCAGGGTGTGAGGGTGGATTCATCTGGTAGAAATAAGACTCGGGCTTCTAGATTATTAGCCAAAGGGGTCGCGGGCTGAGCTCTAGTTGATCCCCCGCGAATCCTCAAACTCAGGAGTTTACCTGTTTTTCCAAAAGGTTCAATTCGCCTTCCAGGATTTTGTTTTTCAGTCCTGTATTTTTGGGCTAGAAGGAACTCTGTCATGCTGTTGGATTCTTTTTAAGACCACTCAGTCCCGCTTATAGAAGTAAACATGAACTTTGATGAGCTCGAAAGACCTAGGTGGTGCTTAGATAAATCGCTTTTAACCAGTATAGGGTGGGCAGCATGATGAAATCCAACAGATGGAATCTGTGCTGTCTGGGAAGCCTGTAAGGTCTTCACGCGGGGTGACGTAACTACTTTTGAGGCACAAGTATCCAAACTAAAGAGGGAAAAAGCAAAGTCTGCGATTAGATCTGGATCGAGCCTCTCAGATGCATCTCCGAGGCCATGTTCAGAATTGCGGCTCTAGATTTAGAGAAGCTAGACAGGCCTTGAAAGATTAATACCTTGTCCAGGCAGTCATTAATCAGAATTCGAGCTCTCAGCAGTGCTATGAAGAGAGGGAGCAGGCCGGACCATTCCTGGAGTGGTCTGTTAAAAAGAGAGGGAAGAACGCGAGTATTAAATCGATCTATGATGAGGGAGTGACCGACGGTAATCCATCGGAGGAGATAGAGAGAGTTTTAGCATATTATACACAGGAAGAGGTGTGGCGCCGCGGCCAGGGCGACTGACTCCTGAATCTGGGGATCACGGTTTGATCGCCGGCAGCACATTAGCCCAGCACCATGTGACTCTGGGCAATAGCTTGCTTAATCTTCCCGACGGCCCCCAGCGCCTAGAGACCCTGACGGGTGATTGTTCGCGCTTTACAAATGTGGATTATTATTAGTTATACAAGTGCTCTTCTACAATAAGAGGCAGATTCATGAACACATGTACCTGTTTGCACCGCCATTGCATCACTTTTTGTGACCCTGCGGCGGCGTAAAACATGCACCATGTTGCAACATATTTACAAGGTGACGCATCTAGGTAGATGCGTCACCTTGTAAAGCCCTGCGCTACGTTATACCTGCATCAGGTGTAATGTATGCAGGGTGGGCGTTTTGTCGCACAAAGCCCCGTAGAAGTGTCATAGTGAAATCTATGAGATTTCACTACGACACTTATATGCCGCCAATGCGTCAAAACCTTACGCCTGCTTAATGGCAGGCATGAGGGTGACACAGGCCCTTTCCCATAGGGCTCAATAAAAGGAAGTAAATGCCAGAGAGGTTGAAAAGAGGGTGCTGAAGAAGAAATAGAGGAGGTGTGAGCTATGCAAATGAAGCATTTCTCGTAGATGTGGGGTGTAGGCAGGGCTTCAAGTGGGTCGGGTCCTTCTGTGTGTCTAACCCGGGTGTGATTTAAAGCGGACATTAAAACGTGTGTCGGGCCCTGTATTTATGTCCTTAACTTTCAATGCAATTGGCGCCGCTCACAGATCTGGGAAGGAAGCGCTCCTATGAGGGCCCCGGTCCGGCAAGCTGAAAGCCGGGTGTGGTTCTTACCATTGTGAAGCTAAACTGTCCTGATCCTAGTAGAATGGAGGAACTTATGCCCCTCCTGCTCCGGACGAGCAGCGTTGTATGCCCCGGCCACACCTTACCTGGATTATGTTGTTTGGGGAGTGAGTAGAGGTGCTTGAGTGGGGAGCCATCACTGGGCCAGTACTGAAGCGCTGCCGAGATCCCCCTCGAGAAGTGCACACCAGCACAGGACTGCCACAGTCCATGGCGACGCGACTCTGTCTGACGAAGCGGCAGGAGGCAGGTTCGATCCGCTTCCCACAGCAACAACGTGATATGCTGCAGTTTGGAACGTTGTTGTTGCCATGTTAAGTGGAGTCATAAGGCAGCAGCTGACAGCGGCCTTAAAGTAGCACTGATATTGCGCTCACTGTTTCAGCGAAGAGGGGAACGTGTATGGCATTTGACAATTAAGATATCGGCAACAAATAAATACATGAAAACTGAAGCTCAGCAGTTAAATTGAAAGGGAGGCATGACACTGCAGTGTTCGGTTAAGCACACGTTGTGGGCTGTGCCATTGTTTAAACACTGAAAGGATCTAATCTGCATAAACATAATTAAAGATATTGTGTTTGCATGCCTTTACTTAACCTCAAAGGCAGGTAAGAAGAATATTTCGTGCTGTGTCGTGATTTCGCGCCCCCTGAAAAACAGCGCCTGTTGGAATCCGTCCCCTCCTACAAATAAGCAGCACTTCAACATGCAGGGCAGCGCGGCATCTGCGAACGCGCTAATTAGACATAATCCGAAACAGATGGCGCCCCTGCTCGTAACCCCGAGCCGTAGGCCGTGGGCGGATACATTTGCTGGGAAAGGTAGGATATGCACCCGCCTTTGCCCAATTGCGTGCTGTCTTTTTAGACGCACGCAAAGCCCAATTGAAAAAAAAATCTAAAAAAAAATAACACACACAAGCGTGTGAAAAGTCCAGAGTGATTCTAAGAGGTTGCTTTCCTAGGGCAGCGCGTGCGCGCTGCGCTAGGCTCGACCTAAAAAATTGTATATTGGCTGAGAAACACACAGCATAATACCGACAGCAATAGCGAAATAAGTATTTGCAGCCCCTTAATTGGAGTTCTTTATTTAAATAGAAGGCATGTTCTCAATATTTTGGAAGAACGACATACTGTTTCTCCCAAGAATAATCTGTCTTCCTTGGGCAGAGCAAGGCCCTAATACCTGGAGACCGACCTATTCGGGAAGAGCACCCCTTTGGTTTTCTGGGCTCTGGCTTCACCGTCTGTATGAGGATGATACACACATGGGCATCTGGAAGTGAGGCACAAAGGCACTGTGCATTCCTCCAAAGGAGTGCAGGCAACGGGTAACACACAGCTGTGGGTGTGGCACACCAGCAGCAATGCTGCAACCGATTTGGAGACGCTGATCTAGTGTTTTTGGATGTGGCAGGATCAATGGGAAATGGGGTTGGCAGCTTCAAGAGTGACTTGCGCTGCAGTTTGCAATGTCATCAGTGGCAAAGCCATGATGGTGAGGGAGATGCTAAGATTTGGATGGACGATGCCAGATTAGGAGAGAGCAGTGCAGGACTTTACCTATACCTGCTCACTTTCACCATAGCTCCCTGATGGTGCAACCCACAGACCCACATTTGATCTTGCCTTCCCATAAATGCATCCTAAAATCCATCTTTTCAACTGCACATCAGTTTTCATTGTCCCCCACAAGCTTTAGGGCTACCTGCGTATTTTTGCTTGTGGTGTTGTAAATTGGCTGTAGGCTTTTCAGCGACATTTGTACAAATTTACCACATAATTTTCCAACTCCCTTGCTTGGGGCATTTCCAGTCTACTTGGGTATTCTATGACCAACTTCGGCAGCGGTTGATATGTTCTCATGGTTTTTCCTCACAACTGCAGGGACCTGGAGAGCTCTTTAGTACGTCTTACTTAACGGCCAGAGTTTCTCCTGGTGACCGGAGGTTGAAATGAGAAAAAAAAGAATGAGAACAAGTACGACTACTTTTGCATGTGCACTTACAGAGTAACTACTGTTTACAACCATTTCTACAGATTCTGGGGCATATCAACAACAACCGGCGATAATTATCGCTAAGCGCACTTAGTGCTAGGATCATTATCGCCAGCTATCGCTGGTTGATATCGCCAAGATAGCGTGCTATCAGCAACGCTTATGTCGATTGCGATAAATAAACGCACAGGGACAGGGGTTCCCTTGTTGATAGGGCTGGGTGGTCTCAGCCCTATAATCCACCACCCATTGGCTACCATTGTTTAGTCAAAGGAAAAGCAGGCGTAAAGAAACCTGCGATGAGCGCGGCTAGCGCTCCTTTTATCATCGCTGCACAGGTTAGCGTGCAGGTTGATAATAGGAGTAATGTCGCTTAGCGACATTTTCCTAGAAATATCTCTGTGTCACGCCCACTTTGCATCTCATTAGCGATGCAAAGCCGGGCGCTGTTGTAACGGCGCTAAGTCAGCAAAACACGCGATAGCATGTCTTTGCTGATAAGGCGATGAAATTATCGCCGCTTTTCACCCGAAAACCGACGCAAAAGCGGCGATAATTTCATAGCGCCGCCTTGATGATATGCCCCCTAGTTTTCTTCATTTTACAGTGATGAGAGGGCGCGTGAAGAGAGCGGCTTCGCTTGTACTTCTGACCAGTAGAAAAGTATTTAAACTTCCACATGGTTTTGATAAAGTTTCAGGTTTTTTTCTGAGGTCTCCCAGTTACACGATTTTATTTGCTTGCCATTTTGAGATGACAAATTAAGAGATTTTCCAATATAGACTATGTTATCATCCTATTTGTCATTTCTGGATATCAGTGCTCTGAGTATGTAACTATCTGGGACCGACAGGGTGGGTTAGGTCAGACGCCTGCAGGGTGGGTTAGGGCAGAGGTCTGCAGGGTGGATTAGGGCAGAGGCCTGCAGGGTGGGTTAGGGCAGAGGCCTGCAGGGTGGATTAGGTCAGAGGCCTGCAGGGTGGGTTAGGGCAGAGGCATGCAGGGTGGATTAGGTCACAGGCCTGCAGGGTGGGTTAGGGCAGAGGTCTGCAGGGTGGGTTAGGTCAGAGGCCAGCAGGGTGGGTTAGGTCAGAGACCTGCAGGGTGGGTTAGGTCAGAGGCCTGCAGGGTGGGTTAGGGCAGAGTCCTGCAGGGTGGGTTAGGGCAGAGTCCTGCAGGGTGGGTTAGTGGCAGCAGGGTGGGTTAGGGCAGAGGCCTGCAGGGTGGGTTAGGGCAGAGGCCTGCAGGGTGGGTTAGGGCAGAGGCCTGCAGGGTGGGTTAGGGCAGAAGCCTTCAGGGTGGGTTAGGACAGAAGCCTGCAGGGTGGGTTAGGTCAGAAGCATGCAGGGTGAATTAGGGCAGAGGCCTGCAGGGTGGGTTAGGGCAGAGGCCTGCAGGGTGGGTTAGGGCAGAGGCCTGCAGGATGGGTTAGGTCAGAAGCCTGCATGGTGGGTTAGGGCAGAGGCCTGCAGGGTGGATTAGGCCAGAAGCCTGCAGGGTGGATTAGGGCAGAGGCCTGCAGGGTGGATTAGAGCAGAGGCCTGCAGGGTGGGTTAGGTCAGAGGCCTGCAGGGTGGGTTAGGACAGAGTGCTGCAGGGTGGGTTAGGGCAGAGGCCTGCAGGGTGGGTTCGGGCAGAGGCCTGCAGGGTGGGTTCAGGCAGAAGCCTGAAGGGTGGGTTAGGGTAAAGGCCTGCAGGGTGGGTTAGGTCAGAAGCCTGCAGGGTGGGTTAGGGCAGAGGCCTGCAGGGTGGGTTAGGGGAGAGGCCTGCAGGGTGCGTTGGGGCAGAGGCCTGCAGGGTGCGTTAGGGCAGAGGCCTGCAGGGTGCGTTAGGGCAGAGGCCTGCAGGGTGGGTTAGGGCAGAGGCCTGCAGGGTGGGTTAGGGCAGAGGCCTGCAGGGTGGGTTAGGGGATGCAGGGTGGGTTAGGGCAGAGGACTGCAGGGTGGGTTTGGGCAGAGGCCTGCAGGGTGGGTTAGGTCAGAGGCCTGCAGGGTGGGTTAGGGCAGAGGTCTGCAGGGGGGGATAGGGCAGAGGCCTGCAGGGTGAGTTAGGGCAGAGGCCTGCAGGGTGGGTTAGGGCAGAGGCCTGCAGGGTGGGTTTGGGCAGAGGCCTGCAGCTTGGGTTGGGGAAGAGGCCTGCAGGGTGGGTTAGGTCAGAGGCCTGCAGGGTGGGTTCGGGCAGAGGCCTGCAGGGTGGGTTCAGGCAGAAGCCTGAAGGGTGGGTTAGGGTAAAGGCCTGCAGGGTGGGTTAGGTCAGAAGCCTGCAGGGTGGGTTAGGGCAGAGGCCTGCAGGGTGGGTTAGGGGAGAGGCCTGCAGGGTGCGTTGGGGCAGAGGCCTGCAGGGTGCGTTAGGGCAGAGGCCTGCAGGGTGCGTTAGGGCAGAGGCCTGCAGGGTGGGTTAGGGCAGAGGCCTGCAGGGTGGGTTAGGGCAGAGGCCTGCAGGGTGGGTTAGGGGATGCAGGGTGGGTTAGGGCAGAGGACTGCAGGGTGGGTTTGGGCAGAGGCCTGCAGGGTGGGTTAGGTCAGAGGCCTGCAGGGTGGGTTAGGGCAGAGGTCTGCAGGGGGGGATAGGGCAGAGGCCTGCAGGGTGAGTTAGGGCAGAGGCCTGCAGGGTGGGTTAGGGCAGAGGCCTGCAGGGTGGGTTTGGGCAGAGGCCTGCAGCTTGGGTTGGGGAAGAGGCCTGCAGGGTGGGTTAGGTCAGAGGCCTGCAGGGTGGGTTAGGGCCTAGGCCTGCAGGGTGGGTTAGGTCAGAGGCCTGCAGGGTGGGTTAGGGCAGAGGCTTGCAGGGTGGGTTAGGGCAGAGACCTGCAGACCAGCACATGTCTTGTCTCTGCAGGCCTGCCAGGTTAGGATTGATTGGGCATTTCAGCTGGCACGAATATCCTGTATTTGTGCCATGAAGGTTCCACAGGTTCCATCATGCCTCACACACCTGTCCAGTTGATGATGAATTGGCTTTTTCGAGGCAGACTGAGAAATTAAAGTCCTCAAAGTTCGTTGCAGAGGGTTGTTCCCGCGTCAGTCGAAGCTATACAGGTTCTGATTGGGGGAGCAGCACGGCCAATGGCCTCCCTACTTTTTAGGTCTCGGCTAGCGAAGGCTGCGCTTGCGCAGTCTCGCTCGCGAGATTTAATGTTTTTAGGTATGGGGCTTGAACCCGCCCCTCTTCTCCATTGGCTGGCTTCCTAAACGGAGGCCAGCCATTGGAGGAGAGGGGCGTCTGTCCATTTAAGCCCCGTCTTTTTAGGATGCGGGGGCGTGTTTTTTACTTTCTTTCTCTCCTCTGGAATGTAAACATTCCAGCCAATGGCAAGAGGAGAGATAGAAAAACACGCCCCCGAATCCGAAAATGCCGCTGCGTTTCTCCGAGTCATTTCTGCTTGACCTCGGAGACAGGCGGTAGTGGAAGGCACCTGTCTTACTACTGTTCCCAGGCACATGACAAAGCTATTAAAAAGTAGGCTGGTCTGTCACTCACCCAACCCTCTCTCACGGAGCTGCTGGGGAAGCGGTGACGTCTGGGGGAGGCAGAGCCAAGGCTGTGCGAAGCTGGCCTTCCAGCGCGCGCGCGCTCGCGCACCCACACTCACATGTTCACGCGCGCACATACGGCTCGCACGAGCTCCCGAGCAATCATCGAATATATCAAAAACTAGCATAGAATGAAGAGGCTGTGACCGTACGGTGGATGTAGGAAATTGTATTAATAATTCAAGTGAGAGTGTTTTTTCCACTCCTACCTCTCAAGCACGGAGGCAAAATAAAACGCATAGTGAAGACACTGCTAAGAACACAGCCCAATCCACTGAGTTGAAGGCATGGGAAAATACACTACATGACCCATAGTGCTATGCGGCAGCAACTACAATTATGGGCCGAAAGGAGCACCGGGGATACGGACGCCCGGTCCTTCCTTCTCAATTACCTGAGATTTTGTGCCTCTGTGCGCAGGTCCCCTAAATCTAGGAAGCTCAGCTCCGACAGCTGCAGCCCCGGATCGTCCCCCAGCAGGGACTCGGTCTTTGCGCTTTCCGTCTCGGTGTCCGGCATGGTTGTTAGGGTAAACACGTGCTGTCATATCCGCGCGACGCTGTCGGCGGGGAATATCGTAGACATATGCATGCTGTTACCGTGGAAACAGTCAACGAGCCTCCGGATGGAAGCATGGAAAAGAAAACAAAGAAAGAACGAATTTTCGGTTTGAAGCCCAGACGGGCCAATGCTGTTGTCACTTAAGAAGCCCCGACTTACTGAAAACAAACATCGTTCTGACCTCGGGCACGTGTAGCCTTCCGTCCATAGGCGGCGGTTTCTGCTGGTTCAGGAGCCCCTGTTTCTTGTGCTTCTTAGGTACACAAAACACAGTGAATTGCGTTTACCAAACAGGGAGAGCAATCATTCCAGCAACCATTCACAATCGCCAAAACATACTTTATTTTGCGATGGGGTTGTAGCCATTGTAGTGGGGGGTTGTTAAAATGCCACGGTAAACATTAACGCAATGCTGCCCTCTCCTCTTTTTCGCCCGCGCCTCTTCTCTTCGTATTACATCCGCACGCTTTCCTCTCTTTGAGCCCTGGACTGCTGCCTTTGGGCCATGCGGCAATCATTGGCTGAGTTCCGCTCTTCTCCCTTTCCCCTAATATCTCCCTGCCTTTCTGTCCTTCGCCCCCCTACTCTCGTCTCTTGTCCCAAGTTCTCGCCTCTTGTCCCAAGTTCTCGCCTTGGCTTCCAGCCCTTCCCTATTCTTTGGCCTTACTTGCCCCGCTCCAGCCTGACTTTGCTCCGCTCCTCACATCTGTCTTGGCCCTTGAAGTCACCCCTCCTTTTTAGTTCTGTGTGTGTGGCTGTGTGTGTGTGTGGCTCTGTGTGTGTGGCTCTGTGTGTGTGGGTAACTCTGTGTGTGTGTGTGTGTAGGTGGCACTGTGGGTGACTCTATTTGTGTGTGGGTTGCTCTATGTGAGTGGCTCTGTGTGGGTGGCTCTGTGTGTGGGTGGCTTTGTGTGTGTGGCTCTGTGTGTGGGTGCAAATGCAATAGGTCTTGTATTTGAGAGTGATTAAGCTATTGACATTGTAAATAACAATGCAGTTTCTTTAAATGTTTGAAAAACAAAAACATAAACAAAAATAATGTCATGAGTAATGCCAATAGCTCTAACTTTAACAATGCCGAGACCATTGCATTGTAAATGCTTGTTTAGATTTATAATGGAAAGGGAGGGATTAGGCATGTCCCTATTGTCACTTGAGTGTACAGCTGAGGCCATAAGTCTGTGATCTTCACTCGGCCCAGCAGCTTGCAAGCAGTGTATCCGTGTGGAGTGTCTCTCGTACTAGCACTTTTACCAGCTGAGTAACAGCCCACCTCCAAGTAACGTTCTACTCACTTAGCTAACTCGAAAAGTGTCATGAGTATTTGTATATGCCTCTTCTGTAAGCATTCTCAGTCCAAGGCTGACAGCAAGTAGGCCAAGCTTCAAACAAGTCCCTGCTCTGTATTCCAAGGAGACATATATGGCTCATAGAAGATCCCATGAAGGACTTCCTTTCCTATAGCACTGGTATATCTTCCCTTTAGTCAAATGCAATCTATGTGTTCTGCTCCAAGGAAACTTATCAGCATGATTGGTATCGTAGTGCATCGTGCCAGGCTCTAGCTGGCAGCTCTAGGGTAGGACCCCAGCTCACGGGTTGGCATTGCCAAGCTGCAACAAACAGAGCTGTTGTAAATGCAAGTGGCTGTGGGTCCGAGTCAGCCATCTTGCAGAGCACGCAAGGAAGCGATGAAGGCACGCCTCGTCAGTTGTAGAAGGCAATGCTACCACTAGCACTGTCCAAGGTGCGGGGCCAGAACTTGCGGGTGCGCTCCTTACAGCAGGAGCAGCCAGCGGCGTAACGATAATTGAGAGGGCCCCTGCAAGGTACGTGGAGGGCCCCCCTCCAGACTCTATCAGGAGCTCCCCAGCCGAAGTGCAGTGCTGAGGGGGCACCCTGGAGCTTGGGGGCCCCCGCACTGCGGGGGCCTGTGTTACGCCCCGAGCAGCTAAACAGAGGGACGGGCAGGTGGAGGGGGCCCCCTGGATCTTGGGCCCCCCCCACACTGCGGGGGATGCAGGGGCCTGTGTTACGCCCCGAGCAGCTAAACAGAGGGACGGGCAGGTGGAGGGGGCCCCCTGGATCTTGGGGCCCCCCCCCCCCGCACTGCGGGGGATGCAGGGGCCTGTATTACGCCCCTGATAGCAGCTAAACAGAGGGACGGGCAGGTGGAGGGGGCTGGGACTGGTGCAGGGGTGATAATGCTTGTATGCAGCATACACTTGTGAGCTGCGTTCAAAGTATGTTCAGATCATTGCACAGTGAGCTTCGAGCAGAGGTTGGTGGGGACAAGAGCAGGTGCATATCTGTCAATGTGTCAAAGGCCGCGCTGACAACAGTTCTAACGCACATCAAGCAGTGCCCAATACAATTAGGGGTTCACATAATGGGGCAGAAACGTTACCCCGGTGCATGGATGACCATTTCACAAGTCGCGCCCAGATGTTCATAACGGACAGCCAGGCAGCAATTTAGGGACTAATGAAAAGGTGGCCTTCAGGTGCAGATAAAGTCGATTTTCATACTGCACACAGACCCCCAAAACAGAAGCAAGTTGTAGCTCACGGTAACCACGTGCACAGTGAGGCAAATCACAGGCTGAACCCAGATGCGTGTAACAGACTGCTATGGGAGCAGCAAATTAATTTACGGGGCGGTAGCCATTCACAAAAGCCACAAGCAGTTCCAAGTGCAACTGACTTCATTAACTGAAGAAGGCGGGCCAGGTTTGTAGGGTAAGAGCTCAAAATGTACAACCAGATTCTGGAGATATTCAGTAGCGTTACGGGCCAGGATCTCAAGCGGTCGAGCACACCAAGGCAAAACCCGATGCAGAGTCTCGTTGGGGTTACACAGGAGGACCCGTGCCAGAGTGCGGGGTAAGGGGTTGCAAATGAGAAGGCGGGCCGGGCCGTTGTGAATTCATAGAATTAATCCAAATGAAAGGGCAGTGCCTACTACCAGATTACCTCTGCTGATTAGGAGAAGGAAGGAACGCGGAGGAGGTGACGCAGAGGATCAGGCCTTAGGTCATTCGAAGCCCCAACAGAACCAAACAAGCGCGGTGCGCACGCACTTAAAGGAATGCGAGGTATGCAGCTGGCACCCAGCCGCGCTGCTGCTCGCTCCCGAGCTCCATAGGCCAGGGGAGAGAGAAGGCGGGACATACACTCGCCTTTAGCCAATTGTGTGCTGTCTTTCTTAGAAAGACGCACGCAAAGGCCAATAGCGGGTGAGCAAAGAAAAAAACACACCCACGACCGTGTGGTCCGAGTTGGAAGTGCTAAAAAAAAACTGCAAAAACCTCTAAGTTTACCTATATCACTTTATTAGCTGGCCACTCAGGCTCATGCATAAAACATGTCCCCAAATTATATACTCAACCAAAATATTTCATAAAATCATATTTATTAGTTCCTTACTAGGTTATAGCATACCAATATAATGATTTATTCCTTTATCTAATAAAGATTTAACAGCTGAGGATGGCCAAGTAATTGTATTGGACGCTTAACTTTGATGCCTTGTGTTTAGCTGCAATATTATTGGAAGGTGAAAGAACAGCACTACTGCCTGTCTTTTGGTGTTAGATACCCTTCGTAAACAATATAGTCCAATGGCATCTGATTTGGATTTAGGGACAACCCAAACTTAAATAAAAAATCTCTTCGGTTTTCCTTACAGACAGAAACGGTTCTGCACTGGCATAGTGGATGGCATGCACAGAGCCACCCTAGCTGGTTGGCTTACTGTGTTTTCACATATTTGTGAAATTAACAAACCGACTCAGGCGCTTTATGTTTTACATATTTCCTGATAGCTGAACACCATGTGTAGATACTCTATTCACCAATCTGCTTTACCTATGGGACACTTTCTTATATCCTGGAGATCTTTCTTTCCATTCACTTACTTCTATAGTATATTTGGATTGTGATGTATCTGATGTGTCTGGGTGCCGCATTTATATACGTGGCATATGTATGCTAGATAAGTTTGATGAAAAAAGAAAGTCAGAATAGCTTATGGCTATCTGACATACAAAGGGCATGTAAGTGAGCGCTGTCGCACCCGATGTCCAAACTGAAATTGTTATTGATCCGATGCTGTTAATCGATGAGACTTAGATTTAAAAAAATACACACCATTGAAGTTTGGTTCATGTCCCAACTTATCGGTTTGACTCAACCATATTTTTTATCATTTTTTCAGATTAACCCCACCCAACACACCTTTTTGAAAAATGTATAAATTACAATTGGTCCTGATGAAGGTGGTCTTATTTATGTCCCACCGAAACGTGCGTTGACCTACCTGTTACAGACGGAAATCCAGTTTGAGATATAAAAATAAAGAAGAAACTGCTGTGAGGTATCAGCACATTGTAGTCACAAAGTTACTGATCCTACTCACTGGATCCCGCAGATGTTTTATAACAATTATATGTATTATTTGTTGGTGTAGTATGCATGACAGTATGGATGAGGTATGTGATGTGGCTGAATGAATGTTTGATGATGGAGTGTGGGGTTATTCTCATTTTTATCTCTCTACCGAGGTTGATGTCATGTTGTAATTATCTCTTTTTCATGTGTCGGATTATTTGCTTATATTGAATCTGTGTTATCTGTTCTATCTAATCATGTTACAGTAATTGAGATACCAAGTTGTCCATGAAATTAAGTACATGAACTATACTGAGAAAGTGATATAACAGGACTATACTGCTTGTGTGTCTACTTTCAATAATTGTGCTAAGTTATAATAATGGAAAAACATTTTTTTTGAAAAAGAAAAAAAAAACTTTTTATAAATAATAAATATGGTTTTATGAAATATTCTAGTTGAGTAAATCATTTGAGGACATGTTGTAAGCATGAGCCTGAGTGGCCAGCTACTAAAGTGATATAGGTCAGCTTAGAGGTTTTGCAGTTTTTTGTAGTTTGCCCCTCCTCTAAGACCTTACAGTAATAAAGGGGGTACCTTTCTACTTATTAGCTGAGTTGGAAGTGCTTACTAGAAGCCTCGCAGAGTAACGCATGCGCGCTGGCTCAGGCGAGACCTAAAAAGGTGAACCCTCTGATCAGCCTCTGCTCCTCCTTTCAACAATGATTACAAGCTCTTGGAAAAGATACGTGCCTCCAGAATAACACCTCTCGCACAAGAAGGGGTTCATAGCCTCTAATCTGGGGTTTTACCAGGGAGAATTATCTCGGCTAATACCAACTTTCTTTTACAAGCTATGGATTTCTTCACAAATAACAAGACCAAAGCGGCTATCATGATAGACGTGGAAAAGCCCTTTGATTCTTTTTGCCACCTTAAGTAGATGTGGGTTCCCTTTGAAGCTAGTGAAGCTTTTAGGCACTTAGGGGCATATTATCAAGGAGGGCGTTAAAATTATCTCCGTTTTAGCGGCAGAAAACTGCCGCGAAAGCGGTGATAATGGGCTTGATAATATGCCGCAGAGAATTCAAATAGAAGCCCCTGTTGACACCAGAACATGGGAATTCTCAAGGGTATATTATCAAGCCCATTATCGCCGCTTTAGCGGTAGTTTCCTGCCGCTAAACCGGCGATAATTTTTAACGCCGACCTTGATAATATGCCCCTTATATAGTAGAGCTCCAGCCAAGGTTATAGTGAAAGCCCCCACGGCAGGACCAGCTTCAATCAGCCCTGGCACTCGGCACGGTCGCCCGATGTCTGCGCTGCTGTTTGAACTCTTCAGTAAACCTTTGGCTTCATCTCTTCGGCAAGAACCCTAAATCAACCTTCCTATTCAGGGTGACCAAAATGAAAACTGTCTGTCAATGATTCGATTGTGCATTTATATGCTGAGGAGCATAATATCGATAGAACTTTTGCTAAAGTTAAAAAAAAATCCATCTGAGGGGATTATAAAATCAATCATTCAAAGTTGGAAGTCCTTTTATTTAATACTTTCTACAGACAACTATTTATTGAAATATGGCCCAGGTCCACGCTTCGCGCCCGATTACATATCTAGGTTTTTTTATATCTCATGATTTTTCTGACCTATATCAACTCAATTTACCCACTTTATCTAAAGCGCAGAATCTACTAAATCAAAGGTAGTTTTATCCGTTCACCATTATTAGACGAACAGCGTGAATTAAAATGATGATTTTACCACTTTGTATTCTCTAATGTGATAATAGAGGCGCCCCAGAGTTTCTTCATAGAAGTTGATCAAATGTTGTAATATTTTATTTGGGCCTCAAAAAGCCTCGTACCAAACTCGAAAACTTACAATTATCTAAAGAGGATGGTGGATTAGCAGCAGCACTCCCTCATTTTAAGATATATTATCAGGCTTTTTTTTAGATCGGTGTGTTGGGGCATTCATTTTACAGACGCTATCTTATCATTTCTATCTTAATCCTATGTTGAACGAATCTGGAATCTAGCTTTTCCCCTTTCTTAAAATCCCCAAGCTCCTGGAATGCTTTATGTATAAATATCTTTCTCTGGTGGCTTGGAGATCTACCCAACTTAAGGAAGAGTATTATCTCCCCCAATTTCATCCTGATATCCTACTAAAAGATTGTGAGCTGTTAGGGTTACGAGAAGGAAAGGGTAGTATTGAGACCTGCGGAAAAGCCGGGATTTTCCGTTTCAGGGATTTGTTATTGACTGGAGCTATGAAGCCCTGGAAGCAACTCCAACCAGGTAACCCGAAGATCTTAGACACAATGGGGCATATTCTCAAGGCAATATCGCCGCTTTAGCTGCACTTTTCTGCTGATAAAGCGGCGATATTTTTATCACAATATTCACAAGCTGTCGCTGTTAGACCTGGCACCCTTGGCGTGGGTCTCCCTTCCATTTTTTCACTGTTGTCGCCTGTGTTTTTGCTATGTTTTTGCTGGTCTAGATGCTTTGGGCACTTTGCCACTGCTATTCAGTGCCACAGTGCAAGCGCTCCCTATTGTAAAGTGTTGTATTGGATTAGTGAGTCCATTATTGGCTTATTTGATTTACTTGTCAGACCCTAGTACAGTGCACTGCGTGTGCCCAGGGCCTGTAAATCAAATGCTGCTGGTGGGCTTGCAGCACTGGTTGTGCCACCCACAGAAGCAGCTTGTAAAGTGTGGCTCAGGCCTGCCATTGCAGAGCCTGCGTGCAGTCTAGGACTGCCAGATCGACTTGGCAAGTGCACCCACTTGCCAGTCCCTAAACCTTCAATTTTCTACATATTACTAGTCACCCCTAAGGTAGGTCCAAGGGCAGGGTGCATTGTATGTAAAAGGTAGGACATGCCCAGGTGTGTGTGTAGCATGTCCTGATAGTGAATTACAGGCAATTTTGTTTTTCACTATTTCAAGGCTACCTGCTCCAAAAGCCAGAATGGGCAGTTTGATTATAATATCTTATAATCCTCACTGACCCAGAGAACAAGGTGGAAAAATCGAGTTTAGCATGCCTGAACTAAGAATGTTAAAATACATCTTTTAGTGTGGGTGATTATTACATTCTGTGTTTGAAAATACCACTTTTAGAAAGTAGGTATTTTCTTGCCTGACCATCCAGCATGCCTCTGCTGGGTTTGTGTATTCCATGTCTGGTTTGTGAGTGACAGGGGCTGGAGAGAGCCTTGGCTCCAGCAGTCTGATGGGTCAGGGCTGGGCTGAATAGGACCTGAATGGAATAGAGAGTGGGGGGTGTAGATTTCCTTTCACTGACCTGAGCCCTCATAGAATAGAGAGTAGGGGGAGGAGATTTCCTTTCCGCTACCTGGGCCAGGTCTGCTTTCAACAATGCTGTCTCCACCCCCTGCCAGGAAGCTGCACAGAACTGGTTTTTGCTTGGCACAGACACCCTCTGCCTTCAGAGGACAAAGGATTTACTGGTATAAATATTGAGCCCAGATCCCAGAACTTTAGATCACTTCTGGGAATCAAGACGAACCTTTGCCAAGGAGAAGAACCAAGGAAGCTGAAGGAGGAGACTGCCCCTGTGCTGTTATGCTATTTCTGGGGTTGGCCTGCAGTGGTTACTTTATTGCCGTGGAAAGGAGAAAAGGAACATTGTGTGTACTTTTACTATCTTGAGGAACATCTCCAAGGTCTTGAAGCTGAGCTTGCCTCCGCCTCCTGTTCTGAAGTCTCAGGGACACAAAGACTTTACCAGCAGCTCCCCTCTGAATTTTCTTAGTGGGAATTCTACCTGCAGAGAGGTGCCTACTGTTGTTTGGGCCCTTTGAGCAGACTACGTGTTGCTGGGAGCTGAGAGCAATGAGGAGAAGCGCGTCGTCGCCGCAGCAGTTGCCGTCGCATCGCCGAAGAAGCGTGCCACCACCGCAGCTGTTGGCCGTCGCATCACCGACGAAGCGAGTTGCATCCCAGGAGAAGCGTGTCGCCACCGCAGAGGTTGCCATCGCATCACCGGAGAAGCGTGTCGCAGGGGCTGTCACGGCTCAGAAGTTACCGAATTCGCCACACGGCCATCGGGCGTGCATGCATCGCATCCAACGTTGTCGCATCCAACTTTGTCGCATCGCATCAAGGACGCCATTTTGTCTCATCGCTTCAGATCATTGCATCAAGGTGCCTTCTTGTCACATTGTCACTGGGCCGCAGCAAGAAACGACGCATCAACTCCCCACGCAGTAAGGATGGGAGCCTCAACTCCCCAGCGCAGCAGTAATGAACCGACGCATCCACTCCCCTGAGTGTAAGGAACGGCGCATCAACTTCCTTGCTACCCTTTTGCTTGTTTTTGTGTGACGCATCTAAGGTACTTTGAGAGTAAAGTGCTGCATTTACCATCTACATTGAACTAAGCTATTTCTACCATTTTAAAGTCTATTTTTGATACAGTACTGTGGATTTTTGTCGTTTTGTCTTGTGTTCAGTCTAGTAAAGATTACTTATTTTTCTGAACTGTTGTGGTGTCCATTTGTAGTGTTGTCACTTGATTACTGTATGTGTTCACAAATGCCTTACACACTGCCTCTGAGATAAGCCTGTCTGCTCGGGCCAAGCTACCAAGGGGGTGACCAGGGGTTATTTTAGAAGTGTACCCCCTTACCCTGACTAGAGGCGAGGGCCCCTATTTGGACAAAGGTACCTACCTCTGCCAACTGGAGACCCCCAGTTCTAACAGTCGCTAACAGCCGTTTGCGACAGCTTTTAGGCGAAATGGACCATTTTCAACATTGCAACTTGAGTCAGTGATAATTATCGCTAATGATATGCAAGGGAGGTGTTAGACCTGGCACCACTGGCGTGGGTCTCCCTTCCATTTTTTGCTGTTGCCTCATGTGATTTTGCTGGTGTTAGATGCTTTGGGCACTGTGCCACTGCTGTCCAGTGCCACAGTGCAAGTGCACCCTATTGTAAATGAATGTATTGATTAGTGATTCCATGATTGACTGATTTGGTTTACTTGTCAGACCCTAGTCTAGTGCACTGAGTGTGCCCAGGGCTTGTAAATCCAAATGCTGCTGGTCGGCTTGCAGCACTGGTTGTGCCACCCACAGAAGCAGCCCTGTAAAATGTGTCTAAGGTCTGCCATTGCAGAGCCTGTGTGCAGTCTGGTACTGTCATGCTGACTGGGCAAGTGCACCCACTTGCCAGTCCCTAAACCTTCCATTTTCTTCATATCAGACACCCCTATGGTAGGCCCAAGGGCAGGGTGCATTGTAAGTATAAGGTAGGACATGCCCTGATGTGTGTGGCATGTCCTAATAGTGAATTACAGCCATTTTCGTTTTTCACTATTGCAAGGCTACCTGTTCTCCATAGGCCAGAATGGGCTGTTAGATTATTACATGTTTATAATCTTAACTGACTCAGAGAACATGGTAGAAACTCGAGTTCAGTATGCCTGAACTCAGAATGATAAAATACATCTTTTAGGGAAGGTGGTTTTTAACATTCTGTGGAGGTGAGCAGGGGTTATTTTAGGAGTGTACCCCCTAACCCTGACTAGAGGCAAGGGTCCCTATTTGTCACAAGTACCTACCTGTGCCAACTAGAAACCCCCAAATCTAACAGGAGGCTTTCACTTGCAAAATCTGACGTTCAACCAAGATTTCCCTATATAGAAAAAAACTGGCTCTAACTGCAACTAGAGGCCGTTATAAGACCAGACAATGGGGCATATCAGCAACACCCGGGGATAATTATCGCTCAGCGCTCTTAGCGTGAGGATAATTATCGCCGGGTAACGTGGATTTTTATCGCTGAGATAGCGTGCTATTAGCAACGCTTAACTCCTCAGCGATAAAAATCCTCACGCTAACTGCCTAACGTGAGATTATCGCTGGAAACCCAGCGATAATCTCACGCAATGTGGCGTTAGCTTGTTGATAGGGCCTCACAAACTTAGCCATGATATCCACCTTCCATAGGATATTATGGCTAAGTCAGTCCTGAAGCAGGCGTAAGGAAAGTAGCGATAACAGGGATTATCGCTACGTTTCCTGACGCTGTGCTTCATAGCGTGGGGCTTGATGAGAGGAGAAATGTCGCTTAGCGACATTTCTCCTGTCATGTTAGGTCAGGAACGCCCACTTTGCATCTCATTAGAGATGCAAAGCTAGGCGTAAAGAATCCCCACGCTAAAGCAAGGTTTCACGCGTTAGCGTGGCCTTGCTAATATAGCGATAAAATTATCGCCGATTTTCAGCCGAAAACGGCCGCAAAAGCGGCGATAATTGTTTATCGCCTGCTTGTAAATATGCCCCTATATCTGGTCTTAAAAGGGAGATAGCCATTGGGGCCTCATTTCAGCAGGTTTTGTTGCTGGACCGTGCTGCAAGCAATGTTGCTGCGCTGCCCTGCTACAAAATTACAGGGCAGGACTGCACACCATCAATAAGATAGTGCGCATTCCTGTGCCCCAGTCATGAAAAGTGTTGCAGCGCTGCGACAAGACAGCGTTGCATCACTTCTCACTACGCTCTTCTTGCAACAGCATAGATAGGGCTGTACTCACTGGACAGCGCTCCATGACGCAAGTTTTTACAGTTACGTCAGGAAATCTGACGTATCTGTCTGCGCTAAAGTCATGCAATTGTGCAGTTGTGTCACAACCATGACGCTACTCCAGCAATGCATGGGGCCAGCATATCCCTGTGGCACTGCATCACCTTCACGCCTGCCATCAGACAGGCGGAAGGTACTGACGCAGCAGTTGTTAAGGGGTGCCCGAATGTTTGCACTGTTGGAAATCCATTGGTGTTGGTTGCACGCTGCTGTGTCATCGTTTGCAAGCATTGGTGGAGTGTTGGTGCGGAGGGAGTTGACGAGACGTTCTTCATTGTCCTTGATCCAGCTGCAAGGGTGTGCAATGATGGCGGTGCTGTCCGGTGGGCAGGGTGAAGACATGATGTATCCAATGATGGTCGGTCCAGGAGAGTCTGGTGTTGTGGCTGAAGTTGAAGCTCCCGCTGGCGGAGGTGACGTGCTTGACCGTGTGTCCTGCTATGTGGCCTGTTGAGGTGAGTTGCTGCTTGCGTCTGATGTTGGGGACCATCACCAGAAGGCGGTGGTCTTCTGCTTACTGGGGTTGTCCAGGTGGAACATGAGATAACTGAGTAGGATGTTGTTAGTGGATGGGAGACTCTGGGGTGCAATGAGGTCAACAATGGTATTTGAGAATGGGGAGCCAAGGGCCGGGGGCCTGCACATGAGGGTGCCGCAGTGGATGTGCTTGGCCTTGGTCCGGATCTGTGAGTTGAGGTGGTCCATGGTCACCCTTGGGTCATTAGAGTGTGTGGTCAGTCGAAGTGTACCTCTGTAGGTGATGGCAATGCCTTGTCCAGAGCAGAGGTTGGTCCTGGCTGGTGAGGTGGCGTCCACGGTTGATGGCGAGGAGGGTGCTGGTGTCGTAGCGTTGGAGTGTCCAAGAGGAAGGCTCCTTGGTGCTGAGCGCTGTCCAGGGGCAGACGGGCACAGATGGACTAGCCTACGGTTTGCCTTTGGCATGGGAGACATCCTGGGTTCACAGTTGCGATTTGGGTGCAAAGGTTATTTTAGGGTTGCACTCACTGGAGTGGGAATAGTGATGTACATGTCTCCGCAATGCAACGCCCAACCTACTGTTGCAACGTGCCTAGTATTAGTATGCATTGGAATAGAATGCAATGTCATGAAATGCGTTGAAACTACGTATGTGCCTTTGGCACACAAGTGTTAGTCCCGCTGTGCATGTACACACAGCGGCTGACATTGAGAAGTGCTGGGGGCAGGGGGCTGCTGGACAGCTGCGAGGTGGTAAACGCCGGAAATAATACTGGATGGTGCCTGGACTCTGGGATGTGTGTGTGAGCGGGTGTCGTATATATTGTAATGAGGGAGGTCTTACCTCAAAACCGTGCCCCGTGTCTTCGTAGCTCCTGCTCCCCTACATCTGCTTCCAGGAACAGGAGTTCGTCAGCCAGGCACCCTACCCTGAGTCAATCACAACCCTGCGATGCGGCAGTGTGATTGCTAATCTGCAATGGGACAAGTCATGCAGCCTGGGGCCGGAGGGGTGGGCATTTTCTCCATTCAGGCTGTAATCCAACCTGCATTTCTAACAGGGAAGTGAGCATGACTGCTTTGTGCGGCCTGAGTGGGCCGACCAAACAGTTATTGCGCACTTCAATGGGCATGCCAATCTGCCCATGCCCTGCTCCGTGTTTGGAGCACTCCTACCCACTCCCTGAGGATACATAGCATGATTACAACAGTTAGTTATCATGTGATGATTGTTCTTCTTCTGCACTGCTTGAGGCGGTGGTGCAATGCTCTTCCGCCATATTGGAAGAGACGCCACTGGGGGGGCGTCATCTACATGTGATCGGGCTGAGCGACTTGCCCAACAGACCTCCTGCGCTGCACGTCCCACCTTCTCCTTACCTGGACATTGACACCGTGGGGCGAGGTATCAAGGATCCAGATGCAGGTCCAGCAAGGTATCAAGGATCCAGATGCAGGTCCAGCGAGGTATCAAGGATCCAGATGCAGGTCCAGAGATGTATCAAGGATCCAGACGCAGGTCCACCGAGGTATCAAGGATCCAGACCCAGGTCCAGCGAGGTATCAAGGATCCAGACGCAGCTCCGGCGAGGTATCAAGGATCCAGACGCAGGTCCAGCGAGGTATCAAGGATCCAGACGCAGGTCCAGAGAGGTATCAAGGATCCAGACCCAGGTCCAGCGAGGTATCAAGGATCCAGACGCAGGTCCAGCGAGGTATCAACGATCCAGACGCAGGTCCAGAGAGGTATCAAGGATCCAGACCCAGGTCCAGCGAGGTATCAAGGATCCAGACGCAGCTCCGGCGAGGTATCAAGGATCCAGACGCAGGTCCAGCGAGGTATCAAGGATCCAGGCGCAGGTCCAGCGAGGTATCAAGGATCCAGATGCAGCTCCGGTGAGGTATCAAGGATCCAGACGCAGGTCCAGCGAGGTATCAAGGATCCAGATGCAGGTCCAGCGAGGTATCAAGGATCCAGACGCAGGTCTAGCGAGGTATCAAGGATCCAGATGCAGGTCCAGAGATGTATCAAGGATCCAGACGCAGGTCCAGCGAGGTATCAAGGATCCAGGCGCAGGTCCAGAGATGTATCAAGGATCCAGACGCAGGTCCAGCGAGGTATCAAGGATCCAGACGCAGGTCCAGCGAGGTATCAAGGATCCAGACGCAGGTCCAGCGAGGCATCAAGGATCCAGACGCAGGTCTAGAGATGTATCAAGGATCCAGACGCAGGTCCAGCGAGGTATCAAGGATCCAGACGCAGCTCCGGCGAGGTATCAAGGATCCAGACGCAGGTCCAGCGAGGTATCAAGGATCCAGACGCAGGTCCAGTGAGGTATCAAGGATCCAGACGCAGGTCCAGTGAGGTATCAAGGATCCAGACGCAGCTCCGGCGAGGTATCAAGGATCCAGACGCAGGTCCAGCGAGGTATCAAGGATCCAGACGCAGCTCCGGCGAGGTATCAAGGATCCAGACGCAGGTCCAGCGAGGTATCAACGATCCAGACGCAGGTCCAGAGAGGTATCAAGGATCCAGACGCAGCTCCGGCGAGGTATCAAGGATCCAGACGCAGCTCCGGCGAGGTATCAAGGATCCAGACGCAGGTCCAGCGAGGTATCAAGGATCCAGACGCAGGTCCAGAGATGTATCAAGGATCCAGACGCAGGGCCAGCGAGGTATCAAGGATCCAGAAGCAGGTCCAGTGAGGTATCAAGGATCCAGACGCAGGTCCAGCGAGGTATCAAGGATCCAGACGCAGGTCCAGCGAGGTATCAAGGATCCAGACGCAGGTCCAGCGAGGTATCAAGGATCCAGATGCAGGTCCAGAGATGTATCAAGGATCCAGGCGCAGGTCCAGCAAGGTATCAAGGATCCAGACGCAGGTCCAGCGAGGTATCAAGGATCCAGACGCAGGTCCAGCGAGGCATCCAGGATCCAGGCGCAGGTCCAGAGAGGTATCCAGGATCCAGACGCAGGTCTAGAGATGTATCAAGGATCCAGAGGCAGGTCCAGCGAGGTATCAAGGATCCAGACGCAGGTCCAGAGAGGTATCTAGGATCCAGACGCAGGTCCAGCGAGGCATCAAGGATCCAGACGCAGCTCCGGCGAGGTATCAAGGATCCAGACGCAGGTCCAGCGAGGTATCAAGGATCCAGACGCAGGTCCAGCGAGGTATCAAGGATCCAGACGCAGGTCCAGTGAGGTATCAAGGATCCAGACGCAGCTCCGGCGAGGTATCAAGGATCCAGACGCAGCTCCGGCGAGGTATCAAGGATCCAGACGCAGCTCCGGCGAGGTATCAAGGATCCAGACGCAGGTCCAGCGAGGTATCAAGGATCCAGACGCAGGTCCAGCGAGGTATCCAGGATCCAGGCGCAGGTCCAGAGAGGTATCCAGGATCCAGACGCAGGTCCGGCGAGGTATCATGGCTCTCATCCTGGTCATCCTGGATGTTGGCTGGCTTGTAGGGGTTGTTGATGTGTGCTGCACTTGTTCCTGTCTGCTACATTGTACATGTTATTGTATTTTATGCCTATTTACTATTTGATGTTGACTGATAGGCAATTTATTGCATTAGAGGTAAGAAAAATAAAGTCGGGCTGGCTAAGGTGAGTTTTCTTGTCGCTAATGGGCCTATCGCTAGTCATCGCTGGCTAACGCAGGGATTCCAATCGCCATCCGCTTATGTAATCGGGAGTTTTCACCCCGTTCCCTGTTACTATCGCCATGTTGCGACAGCTTATTAATACGCCGCTAACATGGCGATAGTTTTCAGGATTAGGCGGCGATGACTAAAATGCCAATAACTTGGCTGGCGAAGGTTATCGCCCATCCTTGATAATGTCCCCCTTACTGTCTCAGAAATGTGAATCTCATTGTATATTTGTACTGTAAACACTTAAAAGACAAGTAATGCATTGTGAATAGCACAGCTGTTTATCTGCAGCCAGAAAAGGCTTTTGAGCAGTGTCCTGGCTCAAGGTGATGCCCCCCCGTAGAATATGCTAAGTGGCTCACAGAATCCCATATTACACAGATATTCATGGTTCTGAGACTGAATGGGACCCCCCTGAAGTGTAGGGCCCATTATGCCGCTGCCTTAGATGTAATGAAAAACACACAAGTACATAGTAGTGGTGTTATTATAAAGCCACAGTTTTGCATGGTTGATGCCCAATGCACACCAGGGGCCCTTTGGGAACGTGTTTCACTAAGCACATACATTTTACTCTAAATTTCTCATAGCTAGTCAAAAGCTACAAACAGCATACATTGGTCACAGAACAATGGTTTCCTTCCGAATGGTGCTGTCTGCAGCTCATGCACTAACTCAGAGAATTTCCGAGGTAAATGGACGTGCATTCGCTAGATAACATTGTGCCACATGTAACCGAGAGTCAATGAAATTATGGAATACGTACAATGTTGCATCTATAGAATATACCTTCTGTGTGCAGGTCTTGCAGTAATACGGTGTGCCTCATGTAATGGGTGCATTCTAAAACTTGCCTTCGGTTTTGTTTAACCCGTGTTTACACGGCAGAGCCTCTTGGGATGTTCTCAAGCAGTTATCGCCGGGAGCGTAGATGGGACTTTTCTTGCGATAATGTGCCGATCGCAAGGTATCGCCGGCTGTCGCCGGAATCAGTATCGCCAATGCGATGTTGTTATCGGCTGTTCTCTCCGCCGTTCCCTGTTATGATCGCTATGTAGCGTGGGCTTGATAATACCCCAATAACATGGCGCTAATATGCAGGGTTAGGCGGCGTTAACTTTTCTGCTGATGACTGACGCTGGAGATAGTTGTCCCCCGTCATTGTGAATATCCGCCATTGTGGATCCCTTCGCCTCCTGCATTAGTCAAGCATACGACATCAGTGGGCACGTTGGAGTTGTTCAATTGTATCATTTTCTGCTGAAACAATTGCATACCAAGGTGGTATCTGCAGTGTTAGAGAGGACTGAGAGGAACAGTGTGTGTGGGGCAGAGCCTTCTACCGGGAACCAGCAAACAATGGCTCCACAAAGCCATTATAGGGGCCGACTTCAAGAGAATGACCTTTCTCTCAAAATGAATGGTATATTATGCGCCAACTCTACTACAAACAATGGGGCATATTATCAAGGACGGCGTTAAAATTATCGCCGGTTTAGCGGCAGAAAACTGCCTCTAAAGCGGCGAAAATGGGCTTGATAATATGCACTTGAGAATTCCAATAGAAGCCCATGTTGACACCAGGACATGGGCTTCTATGGGAATTCTCTGCGGCACATTACCAAGCCCATTATCGCCGCTTTAGCGGCTGTTTTCTGCCGCTAAACCGGCGATCATTTTAACGCTGTTTCTTGATGATATGCCCCAAAGTTTCTAGCTGCACCGGGTGTATGCTCTAGATGTGATGCTGTTGAAGGCGACTGGCTACAGGTATCCTTTACTTGTCCAGTGTTCTTCAGCTTTTGGAGTGAGGCGTTTCAATGGCTCGGGGACACATTGTAGGCCCCAGCGGCACCTGATTCTTTGGGATATGCAAAAGGTGAATTTGACGATACGTCAGAAGCAGCAGTTCCTTGCACCGTTGTTCTCGCTTTTAAGGAGTTGCCTAATCTTATAGTTCTTACTTGAAAAATTCAGTATAAATTTTGAGTAAAATTCAACTACGTCCAAAAATGCTCCGACTTCATCCTTGTTACATGGTATGGGTGACTTTTCTATTGCTTCTAACAACCCCTTCTTAGGTTTAATGCATTCTACTGACACGTTGTGCCCCAGATAGCTTACACTCTGCCTAGCGAATTTACATTTTTTTAAATTTGCAGTCAAACCTCTGATGCTCAAAACATCCATCATCTCCCTGACTGTCTTATCATGATCATCCTTGGTCCTCCCCATAATGAGCGTGTCATCCTGGAAGAAGGAAGCATTCTTAACATTCTTAAACAGTTTGCACATTAAACGCTGAAAGATTGCTGCAGCTGTAGCCAAACCAAAAGGTACCCTCACATATCAACCAAAACCGTCACATATCAACCAAAAAAAACACATAGCAACCATAAGGAGTCATGAATGTTGTTAAATTATGACTTTCCTTGTGCAAAGGAACCTGGTGGTAGGCTAATGGTCATGAAGCATCTCACTCCCTGGGTGATTGAAAGCATTTCTCTTATTTTAGGAAGTGGAAATTGGGCCACAAGAATGTTGTTATTAAGATCTCTCATTTCCACACATAAACGCATTTTCCCATTCGCCCTCCGAGCCACCACCAGCGGGGATAGAAAGAAAAAACTTCTTTATTCGGTTATTACAAATTGTACAACCATAAAAGATTCATTTAAAAAAATACAGATTTACAATAAACAGAAAATCAAGATAAAAAGTAGCATTTACACAAAGGCGAAGTCAGATATTTACAGAAAAAAAGGTTCTTACAGTTTCAAAACCGTATCTGGGAGTTCATTAAACATACATTTTACAGATTTTTCCTATGCTTTATAATACATTTTAGGAAGTTAAGGACGCGGTAACAGACCAGTTCAGATTCTAGCAGTTGGAGACGTAGCATCGCGGGACGACATTGTCTAAATCCCCATTGCTTTAATAGGGGTAATAACCAGACCCTCCTGTGTGGATGATGGAATTTACAGAACAGTATTGTATGTATGTTCGACTGTATTGATTCCTCATCGCAAGGACAGGTAGGGAGAGTTGGATCCCAATTTTTCCTCTCTGGAAAGGATACTAATCTATGAAAAAGATCTAGTCTGAACCTTGTCAACAACATTCTATCATAGGTACTAATCTCCAATGTTAGATAGGGCTGGATAAAAAACGTAAGCTGAGTCATATTGGCATGGAGAACAGAGGATTTTGTCGACTCAGATGACAACCTTAATGACTCTAAGTGTGACAGAGCCAATTGTTTCAATGATCGCTTAGATACTTCGATAATATTTTTGGGTTCAAGGTAATATTTCTCCAATCCGAGGTCATTGAAGAAATTTCTAATGTACCGAAGCCATTTGATTTTTAGTGATTGATCAAGGATCATTGTGTCTGCCACAATTTCCTGGGTTAAGATGTTTTTGTCAGAAGTCCAAATGCGCCTCCAAAGCAATAGTGGTTGAATCCTTATTAAGTCCTCTAAGTAGGGAATTCCAAGTTCCAGATGGGAAGCGTAAGTTGAAGTACTACGCGGTGTTGCTAAGAGGAATCTAAGGAAGGTGTTTTCAGCCACCTGTAGGGCACTGACATCTGCATATCCCCAGACTCCCGCCCCATAAAGTGCAATCGCCTGACACTTGGCGATATAGATTTTTAGTAATTCCACTGGGGGCCTTTTCCCTAGTCTATAAGAAAAACTCATCAAGGAAGTTATGGCTCTTTTAAAAAGATGACATCTGGCCTCTACTGCTGGTCTCCAGTTAAGTCTTTCGTCAATCATGATACCCAGGTAGCAGTACTGAGTAGTTACCTCAAGTTTTTGATCTTTGAGGAAGATATTCTTTATACGTTTTTTCCCGCTGCCTGCTACCATGACGAACGTTTTTTTAACGTTTACTTGTAGGTCCAGCCCACCCATGAAATCGACATATCTATTCAAAGACCTCTGTAATTCTCGCGGCGTGCGTGCCAAAATGACGGCATCGTCTGCATAAAGCAGGGCGGGGATCAGGCGCTGTTTTACTCGTGGTAGGTCCTGAGCCCCCCTCAGCATCTCCACCTCTAGTCCGTTTGTGTACAGAGAGAAGAGGAAGGGGGCCAGGACACAGCCCTGCCTGACTCCACGCTCTACAGCAAAGGGTGCCGTCAACTCTCCTCCCGTACCAAAACGCACCCTTGCTGATGCGTTAGAATATAGCTCTCTTAGAAAATCTAAAAGAGGGGGGTCCACTCCCATGTGGGCCAAGATCATCCAAAGTTTTGCGTGTGAAACGCAATCGAACGCGGCAGACAGGTCCACATAGACCATGTAGACCATGTCCTTCTTTGCTTGGAGATATTTGCCCACGATCAAGCTGAGATTAAGGGCCTGCTCTATCGTTCCAAAACCCTCCCGAAATCCAAACTGAAGATCTGAGATGATATCTCCCTCCTCAGCCCAGAGCCTGAGTCGTTCTAACACGACTCTGCCAACGACCTTTCCCAACGAGTCTAATAGAGAGATTGGACGGTAACATTTCACGTCTTGACGGTCACCCTTTTTAAAAATTGGGACCATGATCGATTTTGTCCAGGATTTTAGCAGACCCAGCTTTACGGCTGCTATGCATACTCTCGTGAGGATAGGGGACCAGAGATCTAAATTGAATTTGAAAAGGTCCACTGGAACCCCATCTGGGCCTGGGGCTTTCCCGCTTTTGCTTGCTACCAAGGCCGCTATAACTTCGGAAATATCGAAGTGCAGAGAAATTGGGTATACGACTGTTGGGAGTAAGGATTGTGTCTCTATCGGTGTTGCTGTGTTTTTAAAAATCTTAGAAAAATGGGACACCCAGATATCTTCTTCAATTGCAACTTCTATCTTTGGGCTATCTTTGTCTTGTAAATATGGGGTTTTAACAGTTCGCCAAAAAGCGTCGCTGTTTTTGGAGACGGCACTGGAATGTAAATCATTCCATAGTTTCTTTTTTAAATCTTTAATTCTTTGCTTGCGTGCCCATTGATATTGATGTCTCAAGGATTTAATCTGCTCCTGATCCCTAACAGTTTTATTTAGGGCCTCCTTAAGTTTAGTTAAAGCCGTAGTGCAGCTGTGATTAAACCACCCTTTAGTAGTTGGGTTTAAATTGTTTGAAGTTACTGTGAGAAGTCCCTTAATTTTCTCTAATATTTGTGAGAAATTATTTAGGACTTCTACATCTGGTACTCCTAAATCCAAACAGTTAGTTATGTTTACATATGCTTCCTTGACCAATTTTCCTGTAAGTTCTTCCGGGTTTATTTTCCCCCATTTTAATGTGTAACGATTTTTTCTTCCTAACTCTAGGTTATTTTGTGCAAGGGTCTTCGCTATGGCTACATTTGGGGATTGAAAAGCATTTACAAAAAACTCCATCCTAAGGGCAGAGTGATCACTTAGATCATTTGTCAAAACCTCAAAGAACCTGACTCGGGGCAACAATCCTGTTGACAAGAGAATATAATCAACTGTCGTTTTGTAGCCCCGACCCACGTATGTTGGTTGCAGGGAATTTGAACCTGGGCTTGACTCGTTAGCAATTACGAGTTCCAGGTCTAATAGGGCATTGTTCATAGCTGTCCCCCCCCTGCTATGAAAAAAATGCATGAGGGGAGTATCATTTTCATCCACAATCCCGCAGCGTTTTTTTCCAACATGTGGGCATGGGTGTAAATTCAGATCTCCTCCCCATAGAAGATGGACTGCCCCCTTTCCTATCCTTAGATTATGAGTTAACTTTTCCTTGATGTTAGAAAGAAGAATCAAGAATTCGTCCTCTTCTAAGTTGTTATAAAGATTAAGCAGGAGGATCGACTCTTTATTTTTTAACACAAGGGAGAGTAACTGGAAATTTGGGTTAGACACTACTACAGATACTTTCAAAAAATTAACTGTATTTGCAATGTAAGTGATCAACCCTCCCTTAGGTCTACCTATACCGGTACCCAGAGCAGGGGTAAAAAATGTTTTGTAGCCCGGAAGATGGAGCTCGGTCGTGGACCATGTCTCCTGAAGACATATAATTTTTCCCACCTCCAAGAAGGTAGCAGCCGTCCCATCTTCAATTTTGGAGCGAAGGCCCGCTACGTTCCAAAAGAGGATAGGTAAGGGCTGCGATTCTATATTAGTCGGCACTTCGTTAACTGCACAAGTCATTTTTTCTTTAGGTGCTGAATAATATATCTTGGAGTTAATCATTTCTGGGTCGGTCACAGGTTCATTTGTTGGGCAAATTGTTTTTCCTTCAGGCATTGGATGACATACCTTAAGATTAGTTATTTCTGTCATCGCTAGTGGTCAATCGACCGATTCAAGGACACTGTACCTATTTGCCATCGGGATATTTGACCAAACGTCCCTTTGGGGTGACTCTCTATATGGCATGCGAATGCCCCAATCGTCCCGTCCTCCTCCCCAATGTCGTGGCCCCGATGGGTGCCAGGGATCATCGTAGTCATAGTGGCGGGAACCCGCTAATTGCCAGTGATTGGAATGCTTCCCATGACGTAAAGCTGTTACTTCCCAAGGGCGAGCGAAATGGTTTGGAATCCCTTTATAGAGGCCGGAAGGATAAAAAAAGGAGAGTCTCCTAGTTGCTATTTCCTCATTTACATTCGAGAACTCCCAGGAGCAAATATGATTTACCACACAGGGGTCCTCGAATGTGACCAAAATGCAGTCTCCTGGTATTGTTTTTCTGCTATTTCCCACCCAAGGGGTCCTACGTACCATCAGAATCCTACAGGTCCAATTTGCTGGTACAGGACGATTCATATTTAACCAGTGTTGGACTTTATTTTTTAATGACCACGTAGGTTCTGCGTTTGGGTCGTCTATTTTAGGGACACCTGTCATTACAACTACAAAAGGACTTGCTTCTGGAGGCAAATCCACAACCAAACTAGTTTCAGGAGGTTTCCTTGGGTCACCTCTATTGGTATCAGGCGTCGCGTTTTTTGGGGAGGGTTGTTTTTTTGAGGACAAAGTTTTAGTGTTAGGCAACAGTTTTTTTGGTCCCGAAATTATCGGGACAGGGGTTTTTTCTATCATGACATTGCCCTGGGGCGAAGTTATCGTGGGATTTAGGGTAGATTCCACTACTCTGTTGATGTTTCGTAATTTAGATGGTGGTAATTTAGATGTTGCTTTTATGGATAAAGTTTCAGGGGCTTTATTTTGTCTGTGTGCTGGCTTTTGAGGGGGCATCATTGCTCCTTCTCTGCTTTGGTCCCCAGGAGCTTGCTTTTGTTTCATGATGTTAATCAGGTTCGATAGCTGGTGCTCTATCTGAGTTAGTCTTAATTCAAGTGGAGCGAGGGAAGATTTTAAGAGGGCTGTGATATTATTGATCAATTGTGAATTTTCAATATTACTTCTTATTTTGCTAGATGGTGAGTGCATGAGAACTTCCTCACTAATTAGTTCTAAAGTATTGCGTGTAGACTGATTTATCATTATCGGATCAGTTGACTGTTCTACACTTGGAGGTACAATCTCTTCCCCACTACACTGATCAACAGTTTCTCGGGTGCTCATATTTTTTGAGTTGTTTTTTCGTTTCCGTACCGCGCCCTCCCTCCTCCCTCTTGATTGTCTCAGATCATCGGGTGTTAATTGGGGAATCATCTCTGGTGTCCTCTCTAGGTCTAGACTTAACTGAAAATCAGATAATTGAGAGGCTGATAGGTCAACGTTGTTAGGCAAGCTACGCCTACCCTCACAAGGCGACCTATGCCCAGTGATACTAGAAGCTTCCGGGGTTTTCGCATCCCTTAAGGTACCAATAGATGATCTCTTGGCCAGAGCTAAATCCAGTGACACCCTACCTTCTATTAAGCTAATACTTTGGTCGATAAAAGTGTTAGCCTTGACTATAAAATCATCCATGGGGCCTGAGAGCTTGCCTCCACCCCCCATTACTTTAGTTTTAGTTTTTTTTCCTCTGGTTAAGGTCCAATACTGCAGATAAAATCCAGGTAGTCCCAGGAATGGGAGTCGGCAGACAGCAATCCTTCAAGCAGAGCCCATAGAGCAAGAGCTATAATGCTTGATAAAGGTGTTGGGGGAGGAGTTCGGGAAGAGGACCAGGTGCAGCTTGTCAGCGTCACGCACAGCACCCTGGTCCTCGCAGTCCCGATTGCGCCGGGCACTCACGGTTGTCAGAGTGTCCAGGTACACCCCCTCGATGAACTCGGGAACGATACAGCAAACCGGGCAGCGTGGAGTGAGAGCACCGGTGACGCTTTAACAAACAGGCAGCAGAGTCTCGATCCCTCGAGCGGCACCCGCGAAGCGGGGGCCGCGAGGCGTGGCGGCAAGGTCCAATACTGCAGATAAAATCCAGGTAGTCCCAGGAATGGGAGTCGGCAGACAGCAATCCTTCAAGCAGAGCCCCAGCGGGGATACCCATTCCGATGCTTCCACTCTCTCTAATACACCCTCAGAAAATAGAACACATGCTGTAGTTTTTCCCTGTGTATGGAATGCTCACCTCCTGGCATTCCATTACTGAACTTAGAACTTTGGGGGTTTGGATGCTTGTCAGTTGTTTTCCTGTGCCTTCCCTGAGTTTGCAATAAAGATTACCTTATGTTACTTCATTCTGTCTGCTGATAGTCATTGCACTACAAAGACATCTTGGACATTTTCAGATATTAATGAAATTTTTCAAAATATCTGCTCATCCATCTGGTCAGTAGGTACAGACTCCATGTGAGCGCTCGAGCTGGAGACCTATAATATGCTACGTCACGTGTTGCGTCACCCATGAAAACAAGTCCTGGATTCAGGGGCGCTTTTGTGAAAGTAATTTCAATACAAGAAAGAAGACAGACTGTTCTTTTTTTCAGAAAGTAAAATAAAGAGAAGAGTCCAATGGGACAGTTTGTACCTTTTTATTGTTTTCCTTCTTCTTTTGCCCCTGACTGCAGGAATCAAAAGTGAAATACATTGTCTGTTTCAGTCTTCTATCCCTGCACATATACTTTTAATATAATCACATGAACGTTGTAAATGTGTTTATCTCAATTACTGCTCTGGGGATGTCGTAAACACTTTTCTAGCTTCTTCATATCACAAGATGACACATTTAACCCCTTCTGGTTCTCTAGTTTAAACTCTTTCATAGAAAGTGTGAAGTTTTAAACATGCGCAGGGTGCTTGCCGCACTTGTTGCCGCTTTCTGGGATTGTTTGTTATAACAAGAATACATCAGGTGGTGTTGACAAAAGAGCTGGCAAGGTCCAATACTGCAGATAAAATCCAGGTAGTCCCAGGAATGGGAGTCGGCAGACAGCAATCCTTCAAGCAGAGCCCATAGAGCAAGAGCTATAATGCTTGATAAAGGTGTTGGGGGAGGAGTTCGGGAAGAGGACCAGGTGCAGCTTGTCAGCGTCACGCACAGCACCCTGGTCCTCGCAGTCCCGATTGCGCCGGGCACTCACGGTTGTCAGAGTGTCCAGGTACACCCCCTCGATGAACTCGGGAACGATACAGCAAACCGGGCAGCGTGGAGTGAGAGCACCGGTGACGCTTTAACAAACAGGCAGCAGAGTCTCGATCCCTCGAGCGGCACCCGCGAAGCGGGGGCCGCGAGGCGTGGCGGCAAGGTCCAATACTGCAGATAAAATCCAGGTAGTCCCAGGAATGGGAGTCGGCAGACAGCAATCCTTCAAGCAGAGCCCATAGAGCAAGAGCTATAATGCTTGATAAAGGTGTTGGGGGAGGAGTTCTGGAAGAGGACCAGGTGCAGCTTGTCAGCGTCACGCACAGCACCCTGGTCCTCGCAGTCCCGATTGCGCCGGGCACTCACGGTTGTCAGAGTGTCCAGGTACACCCCCTCGATGAACTCGGGAACGATACAGCAAACCGGGCAGCGTGGAGTGAGAGCACCGGTGACGCTTTAACAAACAGGCAGCAGAGTCTCGATCCCTCGAGCGGCGCCCGCGAAGCGGGGGCCGCGAGGCGTGGCGGCAAGGTCCAATACTGCAGATAAAATCCAGGTAGTCCCAGGAATGGGAGTCGGCAGACAGCAATCCTTCAAGCAGAGCCCCAGCGGGGATACCCATTCCGATGCTTCCACTCTCTCTAATACACCCTCAGAAAATAGAACACATGCTGTAGTTTTTCCCTGTGTATGGAATGCTCACCTCCTGGCATTCCATTACTGAACTTAGAACTTTGGGGGTTTGGATGCTTGTCAGTTGTTTTCCTGTGCCTTCCCTGAGTTTGCAATAAAGATTACCTTATGTTACTTCATTCTGTCTGCTGATAGTCATTGCACTACAAAGACATCTTGGACATTTTCAGATATTAATGACATTTTTCAAAATATCTGCTCATCCATCTGGTCAGTAGGTACAGACTCCATGTGAGCGCTCGAGCTGGAGACCTATAATATGCTACGTCACGTGTTGCGTCACCCATGAAAACAAGTCCTGGATTCAGGGGCGCTTTTGTGAAAGTAATTTCAATACAAGAAAGAAGACAGACTGTTCTTTTTTTCAGAAAGTAAAATAAAGAGAAGAGTCCAATGGGACAGTTTGTACCTTTTTATTGTTTTCCTTCTTCTTTTGCCCCTGACTGCAGGAATCAAAAGTGAAATACATTGTCTGTTTCAGTCTTCTATCCCTGCACATATACTTTTAATATAATCACATGAACGTTGTAAATGTGTTTATCTCAATTACTGCTCTGGGGATGTCGTAAACACTTTTCTAGCTTCTTCATATCACAAGATGACACATTTAACCCCTTCTGGTTCTCTAGTTTAAACTCTTTCATAGAAAGTGTGAAGTTTTAAACATGCGCAGGGTGCTTGCCGCACTTGTTGCCGCTTTCTGGGATTGTTTGTTATAACAAGAATACATCAGGTGGTGTTGACAAAAGAGCTGGCAAGGTCCAATACTGCAGATAAAATCCAGGTAGTCCCAGGAATGGGAGTCGGCAGACAGCAATCCTTCAAGCAGAGCCCATAGAGCAAGAGCTATAATGCTTGATAAAGGTGTTGGGGGAGGAGTTCGGGAAGAGGACCAGGTGCAGCTTGTCAGCGTCACGCACAGCACCCTGGTCCTCGCAGTCCCGATTGCGCCGGGCACTCACGGTTGTCAGAGTGTCCAGGTACACCCCCTCGATGAACTCGGGAACGATACAGCAAACCGGGCAGCGTGGAGTGAGAGCACCGGTGACGCTTTAACAAACAGGCAGCAGAGTCTCGATCCCTCGAGCGGCAAGGTCCAATACTGCAGATAAAATCCAGGTAGTCCCAGGAATGGGAGTCGGCAGACAGCAATCCTTCAAGCAGAGCCCATAGAGCAAGAGCTATAATGCTTGATAAAGGTGTTGGGGGAGGAGTTCGGGAAGAGGACCAGGTGCAGCTTGTCAGCGTCACGCACAGCACCCTGGTCCTCGCAGTCCCGATTGCGCCGGGCACTCACGGTTGTCAGAGTGTCCAGGTACACCCCCTCGATGAACTCGGGAACGATACAGCAAACCGGGCAGCGTGGAGTGAGAGCACCGGTGACGCTTTAACAAACAGGCAGCAGAGTCTCGATCCCTCGAGCGGCACCCGCGAAGCGGGGGCCGCGAGGCGTGGCGGCAAGGTCCAATACTGCAGATAAAATCCAGGTAGTCCCAGGAATGGGAGTCGGCAGACAGCAATCCTTCAAGCAGAGCCCCAGCGGGGATACCCATTCCAATGCTTCCACTCTCTCTAATACACCCTCAGAAAATAGAACACATGCTGTAGTTTTTCCCTGTGTATGGAATGCTCACCTCCTGGCATTCCATTACTGAACTTAGAACTTTGGGGGTTTGGATGCTTGTCAGTTGTTTTCCTGTGCCTTCCCTGAGTTTGCAATAAAGATTACCTTATGTTACTTCATTCTGTCTGCTGATAGTCATTGCACTACAAAGACATCTTGGACATTTTCAGATATTAATGAAATTTTTCAAAATATCTGCTCATCCATCTGGTCAGTAGGTACAGACTCCATGTGAGCGCTCGAGCTGGAGACCTATAATATGCTACGTCACGTGTTGCGTCACCCATGAAAACAAGTCCTGGATTCAGGCGCACTTTGTGAAAGTAATTTCAATACAAGAAAGAAGACAGACTGTTCTTTTTTTCAGAAAGTAAAATAAAGAGAAGAGTCCAATGGGACAGTTTGTACCTTTTTATTGTTTTCCTTCTTCTTTTGCCCCTGACTGCAGGAATCAAAAGTGAAATACATTGTCTGTTTCAGTCTTCTATCCCTGCACATATACTTTTAATATAATCACATGAACGTTGTAAATGTGTTTATCTCAATTACTGCTCTGGGGATGTCGTAAACACTTTTCTAGCTTCTTCATATCACAAGATGACACATTTAACCCCTTCTGGTTCTCTAGTTTAAACTCTTTCATAGAAAGTGTGAAGTTTTAAACATGCGCAGGGTGCTTGCCGCACTTGTTGCCGCTTTCTGGGATTGTTTGTTATAACAAGAATACATCAGGTGGTGTTGACAAAAGAGCTGGCTCAGGTACCCCCATGACTGTTCATCCTCCTGCTTAGAAAGACATACATGTCTGCGAGCCTTGGCATTATTTTCCTTTTATGAAATAAATCTATGACAAAAGAGAAGGTTTTTTCAAAACTCTCTGATCAGACCCTGTAAGAGCAGGTGTCAGACTACAGTGTGGAGAGCGGCTTTGCCTGAGATGTCGCAGACGAGGCCGCCCCAGATCGAGGCTGCGGCGCCCACTGTAGCCAAAGCGCCAAGACTCGGAGCGGCTTCCATGGCTCACCGTGTAAGCACCAGAGCTGCCCAAAGACTATCAAAGATGGGATTCGCTGCCCCCGCGTCGATGAGCAAATGCCGATTTAAGACGACGGTCAGCAGGAAGCGCTCTGAGCAGAACCTTTTTTGAGCTTGTTGCATCAAGTGAGGCTGGGATATTTTGAGGTGAGCTGCTCTCCGCTGTCTGGTGGGCTTCTGGTCCAGGAAATCCTGTCAGAGGGTCGGAGAGAAGCTGAGGAAAGGCTGAGGCCGAGGCCCCTCCCACAGCTGCTTTTAGCTGCTGCACTCTGCTTATTCAGACTGGTTTCTTCATCTATATCAACATTGTTCTTACAATACTGCTTTTGACTGCTCCTTTATTGCTGCTTGCATTTATTTTCTATTATTTATGGAAGGCTAGCAGTCTCACAAGATGTCATCTAAACGGAAACATTGTGGGCGGTGCTGCTCGATGCTGCGCCGTACAGTATGTTAAAAGAGCTTGCACTGTATTTCCATGCACTACGCGGCAGGCACCACGCGGTGACTGCCACTTGGTGCATGGAAATGCAGGGGGGTACCATGGGTACCCCCCAGTGCAGCGACATAACCCCAAACAAGGGGGCCCGTAACGGGCCCCCAAACCCAATCCCGCCACCCTTTCCATGGCGGCATCGCTGCCATAGAAAGGCCTTTCAAATACCCACATCTTAATTTGGTGGACGGTGCCTGCTAAGCACCACCACCATTTTAGAGGCCCTGCACCATCCGCCAGGCAATCGCTGCGATTGCCTTTGGCAGTAAAGCGGCAGACGGACTTTCCGTCTGCCGCGGTACCCACTGCCATCCTAATTTGGCGGTGGGGAATACGCTTGGTGATGGAGGAAGGACCGCCACCGCCGGCCCGGCGGTGGCGGTCCTTCCGCCATCATATTGACCCCCTTAGTTTCCTGAAAAATTTTAAATTGATAAGGCACACAGAAGCCCATCTCATCGCAACCTAAGACAAGATAAGCCTCGTCCAATGATTTTCAAAGTGCTACATCATCACCATCTAATTTTAGTACCAAATGATGCCAGAGATATCCCTTCGTTAACGGTCAATGGGAATAACATTTTCATTCATCAAGACTTTGCTAAAGATACAGTCAATATTTGTAAAGAATTTGCAAACCTTCGTCCTAGGCTAAGAAATGCTGGTTATAAATATGGTTTGTTTGGTCTAAATCTTTTCAACATCCTGAAGAGCTTCGCCATTCTCTGGATTTTCAGTCTCACTGATCTGTGGAAACAAATGAGAGTACCACTGGACGTCATTGTTGCTTGATTTTTATTGCCGGTATGTTTAATTGATTGGAGTATTCTTTCAGGGCATGTTCAGTGGGTTATTCTTGATATGCGTTTGTGTGATTCAGAAGTTCTGTATATGTCTCTATGTTGTATAGTTATTATTTTTGTTGTCTGTGGGTGTGTTTTGTGTCTTTTATATATCCATTCTCGAGCTACTATTCTTTTTCTAATCTATCTTTTTTACCTATCTTCTTTTCTACCTTTTTTTCTTTTTAAATACTTATCTTCTTTTCTACCTTCTTTTCTTTTTAAAAAATTTCAAGTCGCAATGGTATTAAAATTGTTTCATTTAATGTTAAAGGTTTGTGGCACCCTGTTAAACATACTAAAGTTTTAGATTATTTAGCTAGGCATAAAGCTGGTATTTGTTTAATTCAGGGAACTCATGTAGATGATAATGTTTTATCCTATATGAATAAAAAATAGGTTTGAACTGTTAATTCATCTCCGGCTTTCAATAGGAACAAGCATTTGCAATGCAATAAGTCTTGCATTTACGCGAGTTTGTGCTATTGGCATTGTAAATAACAATGCCTTTTATTTATGTTTTACAAACAAACACATGAATAAAAGGCATTGGCATTTACAATGCTAATATCTCAAACTCGCGTAATTGCGAGACCTATTGCATTGCAAATGCATGCGATTGTGGTAAAGAAAGCGCTGAAAAGTCTGTAGGTCACTTAGCAGCAGTCTTTAAAGTGAAAAGAGCCAGTCATTAAGAGCAGTTTTAACAAACCCTGTTGGCACCTGTGCTACACAGTCGAATCAAAATGAATCCGACTCACGCTGTCATCCTTCCAGGTCTATAAAAGATGTATAATAATTAACACCTGCTATTTACAGTGCTAAAAGTCAGCAAAAATGTGCTGCAAGTGTTGTATAAATAAAACCGCATATGAGCCATAGAACGGCTGCCCTATTAAAAATGTACACGTGCAAAAAGGCTCCTTTTTTAAGAGAGTGAATTCACGGTTGTGATTCACAAAACAAGGGTTTGCATTTAGAGTCACCTCCATATCTATAGTAAATTTCCGAGTTTCTCTATAGGCCAATCCGATGTTGCCAGTTTCTCACCAGAGGGTCTAGTTGTCAACGGTGCACTGGCATCGGGCCCCACCTGACAAGGTAGTAATATGCATGGCCCATGACCCCCTTTGTACGCCATTGTTTCTTAGAGGTGCTTAGCAGAACGCAACAAGGCGCTTTTCCAGGAATAATCCCTTTGTGGAACAGCGCCCTGGCTGGGTTTGTGCCCACTGGGTTGGGGGAGGCCCGAGCACTCAGCCGTGCCCTTTGTAATCCTCATGTCCTGGAACCAAGGGTTTGTCTGTTTAATACAATCTGGCACTGCCAGTTACCAGCGGTTCAGTGCCCCTTTGGACGCCGCACAACAAACTGAACACAGTGTGCTCCGAGGGCGGGGGCTTGTGCCGGCTGAGAAGGGAGGGGGCATTGAAACTACTAAGATTTGTTTATCCCACACAAATCCGGGCTGACGTTCTTTACCGAGCCTAAAACAAATCCCACACACACATCAAGAGCAGCTTAGCGTGTAACTGTGTGCCATACAGACCCAATTCAATAGTTCCGCATAAATGAAAAAAAACCTGTTTAATAGGCTGGAACAGTTTTCTTGTGCAATTGTTCCAGCGAAACGCCCATTCTAGATATATTTCACTGCAAAAACCTACTTTTCTTAGCCTTTGACACGTACTTTACTAATAAATAAATAAATATTCGCAATGGCAATATGGAGCAAGCTGACGCGCTGCCTACCAAAAAAAGGCTGTCACCAATGCACGAATGCAGCCGCGTGTTTGCAAAAGCCGAATGAAAAAAAAAGTGCTCACAGATGTAATTGAAGGAGACCTTTTCACGCCGCCAGCACACGATCCAGTCCGGATGGGCTGGCCGAGAAGAGACATGGCATTCACCAAGAAGCCTCGTTTACAATCGGAGGCCACCGTTTAACATAAAGAATGATGCCGGCCAATGGGAAGGATGGGCGGGGCTTCAAGTCCCCTTCCGAAGTCTCCTCAACATCAATAGATGCAGAGCGAGCAGCGCATGCGCTGCAATGCTAGGCGAGACCTAAAAATGGGATAGCAATTCTTTTTGCAAAAAAAATACATGTGCATATTTCGCGTAAGCGTTCTGATTCCGCAGGTTGTTTTATTAGAGCTAATATAAAAATTGACAGTGAGGTTTTCCACCTAATTAATGTATATGGTCCTTCTAATGATGACCCTGAGTTTTGGTTAAGATTCACATCAGAGGTTCTAAAATTGGGTAATGGTCCTCTGATTATTGGAGGAGAGTTTAATCTTATATCTGATCCATTACTGGATAGAATATGACAAGCTAAATTTCGTCCTCCAAAAGCGTTTTTCATGCTCAAAGCATTTTTCAAGATTATCAAACTGGTTGATATTTGGGGTCTACATTATCCTACTGATAATCAGTTTACTTTTTCCTCTAATCCTCATGACTCCTATTCTAGGTTAGATTATTTTTTAATTTCTCGTAATCTAATTTCCTCCATTTCTAATCCAGACATTCAGAATATAAATATTTCTGGCCATGCTTTAATCTCCTGTATTTTATAAAAATAATTCCAAACAGAACAGCCATAATCGCTTGCGTATGAATACCAATATTGTTCTTAATGACAATAACAAACCTAGACTTTTTTCAGCTATTCAAGAGTTTTTTTCATTTAATAATGAAGGCTCCACATATATTATTAATTGATGGGACGCATTCAAAGCGTATATTAGAGGTGAAACTATTTTAATTATGGCACATGAAAATAAATTATTTAACCCTAAAATTGAAGAATTGGGAACACAGATAGCTAAATATGAATGTCTATATATCACTTCTAATAACTTCCTATATAAGGAAAAATTACAGAAACTTCGTTATGAACTGAATTCTATTTTAAGTAATAAAGCTGGAATACAAATCTCTAATAATAAAGCAAAAGTTTGTTTTAGCGCAAATGGGTCTGGCAGGTTGTCAGCTAACTACCTCCGTATTAAAAATTACAAAAACCTAATTAATGCTATTCACTCCCCAAATGGCTCAATTGCTTTATCCCACCACGAAATTATTTAAGAATTCATGAATTATTATTAAGACTTGTATAATAATCCACCGTCTTCGGATACAGCTCTTATTGATAATTTTTTGGAAGGTTGTGGGTCACCTAAACTTTCACAAGCTGATTGAACTAAATTGGAAGTTCCAATTACAGTTGAGGAAATACTTTCAGCTGTTAAATCACTAAAGTTAAAGAAATCTCCAGGTCCGGATGGTATTCCTGCGGAATTTTATAAAGAATTTTCATCTCACCTCTCATCATATTTTCTTTCTTTATTTTCATACTTTAGCGATGCTGGGTCTATTTCTGGGTCATTTGCGGAAGCTCTGATTATTGTCCTTCCAAAACCAGATAAACACCCTTCATTGGTTACCAATTACCATCCTATTTCTTTAATAAATCAAGACTGTAAACTGTATGCTAAAATCCTTGCATCTGGGTTAGCTTGTATGCTTTGTTCTATTATCCATATAGATCAGTGTGGAGTCAGTCTGAAGTTCAACTTCATGGTAATGTGCGCCCCCTATTAGCGAAATCGCTATTGTCAAGTGGTTCTTGCATTGCATTGAAGGAATCGCAAATTGCGATTCCTTAAATACAATCGCAATTTGAAAAATCGCAATTAATTGCGATTTTTTAAAGTGTGAGTGGCAAGTTGTTCCATGCATTGCAAAAGCTTATTTTGCAATCGCAAACGGCCAATTTTTGCGATTCGCACCGTTGGCGATCGCAAAAAGCTTTGATGCATGTGCCTGTGTGATTCTAAATTTTTAGTCTACTTTGGCGTATATCAAGGTCAAAACTCATAAGTGATCCTCTTTGTGTTTATTTTAGTGGGGAAGAAGGGATGTGGTTATAATGATTTCGGCTCCTAAATTGTTTTATATTTTTTCAATGATTCCTATTCAACTCCCTCTCAAATATTATAAGGATATAGACAAGGTTTTGCCTAATTTTATTTGGAATAATAAAATGCCATGGTTAAGCTACTAAAATGTAAATGGTCAAACCTCAATGGAGGGTTGGGATTACATGATTTTCTAAAATATCATATAGCCTTTATTTTAAAACAAAATATTTTATGGTTTCAAAATTTAGAACTTAATAACTCACCGGCATGGCTACATATTGAGCAGACTTCAGTATGACCTTTTCCTCTAGCTGCTTTGCTTGCAATGTCGAATTCTTCTGTTTTTTTTCAAAATAAATCAGTAATATTGAAAAATCTACTAGATTGATTTTACATGATTTTGATTCTATTTTCCAATGTTCTATTTCTAATGCATTGAGTTTATCGCTAGGGTAAAACCCATCAGTAACATTAGTTTGTCATACTATTTTTTAGATTTATGGATAAGAGCAGGTAGTTTGTATTTTAAAAATATTTATTATAATAATGCCTTTTTAAGTTTTGAAGACTTACAACATAGATTTAATTTGCAATCATCAGATATTGTTAAGTATGAATTGCTTGGTAACTCTATTCTTGATTCCTTCCCGAAGGGTTTTCCTTTCATTGTTTATTCTGATTTAGAAGTGTATCACTAAACAATTGCACCCTCTTCCCATATGGTATCATCACTATATAAAAAGTTAAATATTTCTGATGGAGACAATATCAATTTTCTTGCCACGTTTTGGAACGCAGAATTACAGTTGTCCTTTCCTTTGGACACATGGAGGAAGGTTTGGTTCAACTATTTCGGGTTGGTTGTCTGTGACATTATATCAAACTAACTCCTATATACTTTTTAATTGTTTATGGACCCCTTTAAAATTATATAATGCCAAACTTTCAACTTCTTCTAATTGGTGGAATTGTTCTTTTGTTAAGAAGTTTTGGGATGAAGTTTGACAAAGAATTACTTGTATATTGAATGAATAACAAACTCTTTGATTTTTTAATGTCAGCAGCTGTGAAGACAATTACTGCTAATTGGAAAGAGTCATCTGTTCATGCATGTTGGGCCTGGATTACTTTTACAAGAAAGGGTGCTAATTTGACTTTATCTGGTATTATTCATAATAATCCAAACTATTTACATTTCTGGAAACCAATTGATGATTATTTATTGTTGAAGCCATAATATGTACAAGTTTAAATATATCTTTTTATGGTATGACTTTTAGCTTTAGTAGCTCTGTAATCTGTTCTTATAAATATATGCTGTTGTCCTTTTTTTAATTGTGGTGATATTTCATTTTGTAGATACTTTATAATATAATCTTGAATTTCTTAATTATAAATTAGAATGTTTATCTTTATTCATATTGTATTTTTGGATTCATGTTTGTACCTCTTCAGAGCTCCTTTTTGTATGTTATCTATTATCAACAATTCTAATAAAGTATTTTGAACACAAAGACTATAATATATGTCTACTGTGGTATTGAAGAAGGAACCAGCTGCTCCGTGCTGCTCTGATGAGAAGCTGTGAGCACCCTCTCTGAAACTTAGAAGTGGGCTTATTGTTTATTGATTCAGCTAAGCTTGCATAGTGCCTAGAAGTAGCAGCTTGAGGGCGTCAGGACTATAGATTTCAATAAACAAATTACAATTATTTTTAATATTCTCATTATCCATCCATAACTTGCGGCCGCCTCGCTCTTCATATTCTATGTGGTTCTCTTCACATTTTATGCACTAAAGATTTTAAAATAAACAGTTTAAAATACATATCTGGTTTCTTCGTGCTGTTTCGAGTGTGTTATTAATTTACAAAGAAGCATTAGGAGTTCCATGGTTGTCCCTGAATTTATCTGATGAGACTGATCATTCCGAGTTAACACTTCCTGTTCAGCATTGCTCAGTGGGTTGTGTATGGTTTGCAGCCCAACTGAATTTCTGATTCGGGTTGGCACAGTGACTAAGGGCCTGATTATGAGTTTGGCGGTCTCGCAGTAGGCCGCCATGCCAGCGCCTGCTGAGAGACCGCCAAACCCGCAGACAGACAGCCTGCCAGATTACGAGTTTAATCCTGGCAGGCGGTCCTGCAGCGGCGGTCCCACAGTGATGCCTTTCTCAAAGAAGAGCCATAGAAAGGCGGCGGTGTGGGAGCGCCGAAGCAGGTTCCTGCATGAGAAATAATGCACCACGTCGTGCAATTCTTCTTGTGCAGGAACTGAGGGCGCTAACATACGGGGGGCACTCCATGTGCCCTCCTGCATGCACCCCACTGCACAGAGATTACAGGGCCCCCCTGAGTTGCCTCACCACCACCCTTTCCATGGCGGACTCACCGCCGTGGATAGGGTCAAAGTGAGGCAACTCGTAATATGATCGGCGGTGCTGCATCTGCACCACCAGTATATTGCAGCCTCAGACTGCGGTGCCACCGCCGCGGGATTCATGATCCCCGGTGGTTGCGTTGGCCCTGTGGTGGTCCCACCGTCGCACTCTGAATACGGCAGCCGGACCACGAGTGCGGCAGTGCACAGACAGCCTCCACTATCACATGGACCGCCAAACTCTTAATTAGGCCTTTAGTCCTTGGAGTCAGGGGGGCAGAAAGTCAAACCCTGTTGCTCTCGGGGGGCACCTCTACGGAACGTATCAGAAGCGAATGAGCAGCTTAAGGTCTTTATTCTGGATGTAAAATTCATCCCTAGCCATTAAAAACTTGTTTGTTAACCAAACTCTTGCTTTGGTAGGGACATAGACAGGCCTTTCTCTGTAATCTACGTATATTTTGAGTACATCTAGGGTAACATTAGAGGCATGCTGGTACACATGCCTTCAGGTTAACAGGTGGGTTCAGGGATTCTGTGACTCTCCTATATTAATGCTCTCGGCACCGTCTGTGCTATCTTGAAGGAGTTCTTCTGCTTGAGGCATGAATGGTTTGACAAACAGGCCTACATATTTTGCAAGAGGCTCAAGAACAAATGAAGGCTGCCTCTCTTTCCACCTCTCTGGCATTCTCTCTCTACCTGAACAAGAGGGGAAGGTGAAACACCCAACACAAGACGTGCCTAAGAGTGAAAGGTGACTCGTTCCCCTGCCACACACATAGGCAATGCCCAACAGGGAAGGCTGAACTCTAACACAGGAAGCAATTACAGGACTCAAGTCAGAACACTCAAACATTTAAAAACATTGATCATGGGTTGTGCTTGCCACAGGGCCAGTTGACACCAATGTCTTTAATTGCAGCCCTAGTGAGATCACAAACACACATACACTGTCACCGCACACGAGGTAGACAAGCCCATTAAAGCGGCCATGATGTGAGGACCTAGGACTCCCTACATGGTAATCCCCACCAAGAAACCTATAGGAAAGTGAATAAAGTACATTCCACGTTTAGAGGTCCAGAGAGTGAGAGGATGGAGACCCGGGGCGTCACTGAGCTGGTCGGTGTTGGATCAGTCCAAGTTGTTGCACAGCGCTGCTACCTAGGTAGTGGTGGGCAGCACCATGTGCTCGGTTTACAACATAACACCCTCAAAGTGAAGAGTGTGAGGGATACGTTGGCTGTAGGACTCCTTCCAAGCCCCCTTCTGTATAAGGAGGAAAGACCTCGGCATTCTCCCAACAAGCGCACTTTCCTTTGTCTGCCCCAATAACACCCATGCCCATTGCCCACATCACGCATGAACACCTAGGTATGGTAATCGGTGCCACGGGAACTTGAAACCACTAAATTCATGAGGTCCATGGAGCAGCAGACCTACCCCGATAGGTTGACAAAACACCAGAGTTTCTCCAAAAAGGTTTCCAATAAGCCTGAGCTTGGCTAACAAACTCTGCCCCTAGAGGTCACGGAGCATCCCTTGAAAGGCAGCAGTGTCTGCACCAGGCAGTTATTGCCAGCTCCACCTGTCCCACGCGCCACCTACTTCTTGCCACCAGACATCTGGAGTTAGCCCTCCCGGAATCATGACAGCACTCCCTGGAGCCTTAGGATAGAGCCCCCTGGAGCCTCACGACAGCCAGCCCTCCAGACTTGGTCCAACACTTTGTGGTGGAAGACAAGGCTTTAGTCCTGGTCTATGAGTGGACATGGGGCACCCATGATGAACCAAGTGCCTTGGAAACACATGCTCCAGTGGTGCATCATACCATGTGCAGGGGCTCAAAGTTCTTCCACATTTACTCAATGCTCTCAATCATTGACGCCCACTTGATAAGGTCAGGGCTGGAACCACATAGCTCCACTGCATATGGCTGTATTGACCCCAGATCCTAGAAAATCTCATTTTATGGAAAAGAAGGGATTTGGAGAAGGTTCAGGTTTGGGGTGACATGCTTCTGGGTTAAACCTGCAATATGCATCACGCGCTCTGGCATGGAAAGGCAGTCAGCAGCGAAAACACCCCCTGCTTCTGAGGTCTTGGGCTCAACTGGTCTTCTCTCCATGGCCTCCGCCAGTGACCCTCAAACCTGGCCCTTCGGGCTGAATGACCTCCAGGCGCCTCTGGGAGGTGCCATGATGGAGCCTGCCTGGGGAGGAAAGTGATGAAAGGTCCCAGCTGGAAGAGCTAATGGAAACAGTTCTGGGTCGAAGAAGTTCTGGAAGTTGCACATGATGGGAACTTTGGAGCTGATCTGGGCAAATGGAAAGTGTCTGGTTGTGTATGGAAGAGGGAGACGGAGCTGTTATGGGTGGAAGGAACCAAATTAGGTTTCAAAGGTCTCTGGGAGAGGCTCGTGGCTGGAAGTTCCTGCTGGAGTGGGACTTGACTGGAAAGGATTGATGGATGTGATCCTGGACCAGTGAAGATGGTCTTCACTTGGAAGGGCCAGTGGAGGTGGCTTCTTCTAGAAAGGGCTGGTGGAGTTGGTTATGGACCAGTGAAGATGTCATAGACTCGGAAGGGCCAGCGGAGGTGGTCTGTGCTGGAAGGACCTGGTGGAGTACGGCTCTAGCTGGAAGGAATTGGGGACCCTTGTCAATGATCTTGAAACCAACGCGGATGCGAGAAGGTGATGTTGTACACGCTGGCCCAGTGTGCAAAGACAAGCTTCTCTGTGATGAAGCGGTGGTGGCTGCCCCGCCGGCTCCGCTCATTCTGGAGGTATGTGGTGCACTCATCGGGGCCTTTGGGTTCATAGTAGTGATACGCCACTTTGTGGAATGCCACACGCCGGCTGTAGGAGAACAAAAGCAACAGTGTGAGTGTCCTGAGCCTAGTGTGGGCTCTCAATAGTGCACAACAGTCCGGCTCAGCAAGTCGATCAAGTGTACTGACATCAGGTCTGCTCTCTCAAGAGAAAGTAATAAACACAAAATTAGGCAAAGCGCAGTCACAAAAATGGCCACCCCCTTCACCCCTGATTATCAGTTCTGTTCAGCGTTGACTTAGTCTCCCCCTCTGCAACACACGCAAACTTGCAGATGTAAAGACACTGCACACAACACCTGCAGTAGGTAAAGCATTGCACTAGAGGGCGCTTTTTCACTTGGAGGGGACAAGGAGTCCAGTTTGGAAGTCTACCTGAGTGTTGGTCAGAAGAAGCATGACTACCCCATCCAAGTCAGGGGGTTCCACCAAGGGCCAGGTCTTGGACAGTGCATACGAGTCTGTTATACCTACTGCTCAGCTAGTGTGACTGGGACGTGGAATGTTGTGTGTGAGGATACTGTGAAATGTTGGTGTGTGAGGATGCTGTGAAATGGTGTGTGAGGATGCTGTGAAATGGTGTGTGAGGATGTTGTGGAATGTTGGTGTGTGGGGATGTTGTGGAATGTTGGTGTGTGAGGATGCTGTGGAATGTTGCTGTGTGATGATGCCGTGAAATGTTGGTGTGTGGGGATGCTGTGGAATGTTGCTGTGTGATGATGCCGTGAAATGTTGGTGTGTGGGGATGCTGTGGAATGTTGGTGTGTGAGGATGCTGTGAAATGTTGGTGTGTGCGGATGTTGTGGAATGTTGGTGTGTGAGGATGCTGTGGAATGTTGGTGTGTGATGATGCTGTGGAATGTTGGTGTGTGAGGATGCTGTGAAATGTTGGTGTGTGAGGATGCTGTGAAATGTTGGTGTGTGCGGATGTTTTGGAATGTTGGTGTGTGAGGATGCTGTGAAATGTTGGTGTGTGAGGATGCTGTGAAATGTTGGTGTGTGGGGATGCTGTGGAATGTTGGTGTGTGAGGATGCTGTGGAATGTTGGTGTGTGGGGATGCTGTGGAATGTTGGATAAGTGAGAGTCAGTTGGAGACTGGGCTGAGCAGCAGGAAGGCTGCTCCTGGTGGGGCTCTTGATCTTAACATCTATATTAATAAACATCTTACTTAATCTTCCCTGGGTTACTGGACTTCTTTCAATATAACAGAGCCACGTTTAGGCTCTCCAGCAAATGCTTGGTTTTATTCTGGGGCTGAAAATGTTTGAATAAATCAATGTGTGCAGTAAATCATGCATTTCTTTACTCGGTTTCTTCTGCACCTGTGGCCTACCTCTGCGTAGCCCCAATGAGAGCACTTGATGCCTCCTCTGGACCCACCCCTTGACCCCGGAGGATGCCCATGGTCCTCTCAGACCCCTGTGTTGAGTGTGAGGCCAGGGAGAGGAGAGCGAGGGAGCCATGTTGCCAGCCTGGGCTCACCTGAGGGACTGGGTGAACGGAGCAGCTCTCTCACAGCATGTTTAGAGGTGGGGTGGAGGGCAATGAGCTCCTAAAGAGACAGCAGGGGGCAGAGGGAGTGACAGAAGAAAAATAAAGAGAAGAAAGGACAGAATGCATGAGGAGAGTCTACCAGAGTTAAAAGGTAGACCTGGTCAAGGCTTGGATGGCACTTGTGAGCACCGTGGGAGCCTCCTCCGACAGTGTTTGCGCAAAGGGTGCAAGTGGATACGTTTGCATCTTTGGGAATGTTCGTGCTGGTGACCGCAACCCATATAGAGCTCTCTCCGTTAATGTCCCCAGGACAGAATTTGGAAGGATGAGGTGACCTAGGGGGCTGGCTTGCGTCAGCATGTCTGATCATGCCTCCAGGTGAACGATTGGTGATAGTTTGACTGTGATTGAGGTCAAAGTGTCCTGGAACTTCCAGAGAGCACACCTCTTTGGAGATGTGACACAGTGGCAGCAGGGTGCACTGTGTGACACCAGCCATACCATCTGTGAAGGGAGACACTAACTGTGGTGATCTATACAGAGTGAGGAACAGTACTCTGGAGACCAAAAGGCTGTGCGTTCAAGTGCTAGGTTAGCACCAGCCTGGTCCAAGACCATCTCATCTCCTCTCACTCATTGACCTTGTGCTTGTCTTTGACCATGTACAGCACTCCGCTAGCTTTGGCTAGGCTTGAGCTAAAGAAATACCATATACATACATACGTAAATGCAGATGTGTGGTACCTAGAGGAGTTTGCAAGAATCCAGACCCCAGGGCCATGGTAGGTGGTTGACACCCTGCAGGGTACCACCTGTGAGGACCACAATGAGACTAGGCAGGACCCCACTCTGTTTAGGGGGAGCTTTGACCTAAACTCTGCCTTCAGTGAAGTTTAGGCCACAGGTTTCAGAGATGAAGATCTAAGACACACCCCGCTTGTCGGTGGGCATTTAGGGGACGTGAGATGGTAAAACTCCTGCACGCAAGTCTCTGTTGTGCCTACCTTTTTGTATTTTACTATCTTCAGGGACAGGAAGACATCCCTGAGTTACTAATATGGAGGAATGAGGTTTCCCCATCCTGAAGTGAGGAATAGAGACATGCAGGACAAGAAATGGGATCCAGGGGACATCTTGGATGCAGCTCGGTGACCTGGACTTTGCAGACCACCTGTTCCTCCTCTCCCATACCCAGCTGCAGATGCTAAAGGAGACCAACAATGCGGCAGCCACAGCAGCACAACTTGGCTTCAACACCCACAGGGGAAAAACCAAGATCCTGAAGGCTAGCACGGCCAGCACAGCTGCAGTCACTCTTGCAGACAAGCATTGGAACAGGTTGAGGCATTCACCGACCTGGGCAGTGTCTTGGACAAGCAAAGAGGTACAGAGGCCGATGTCAAGGCAAGAATCGGCAAAGCAAGGGCCGCCTTCATTCTGCCTAAGAACATCCAGAGCCCGAAGGGCCTAACGCCACAAACCAAGTTCGGGCTTTTTAATAAAAACATAAAATCAGTCCTTCTGTATGGAGCAGAAACTTAGAGGAGAACGGTGACCATCGCCAACAAAGACCGGACCTTCATTAACACCTCTCCCAAGAAAATCCTCCAACTCCGCTGGCCAAACACCATTGGCAACAATCACTATAGCAGCAGACTTTCCATCTCCCTGCTCATGAAAAAATCAAGAAAAGACGGGGGGGGAGCGCGCAACCAAGATGGCCGCGTAGGTGCGAGGCTCCCGAGGACCTCCGCGACCTCCTGAATAAATCCTGGAAATATCCTGTCCTTGTTAAGGGGACTGTGTCGGGGAACCCGAGCTGAGGCACTACCCGTTTTTTGGGCTCGAATCGGACCCCGAACACCGGTGGGAACATCGACTGAAGGTTGCGGCCTTCTCCTCGCCGGCCCCCCGGATTGGAGTAGTGGCGCGATCCGGGGACAAGGTGAATAACAGCGGCGAGCGGGGCTGGGCGACTCGCGCACCCCGCGCTTTCACTTTCGCTTTTGCGCCCTCCTTGCTCTCTGGCGAGGTCGGGCTGCGGAGCGGGGTGCGGTGGTGTGGCCTTGTCCAGGTACCCAGCTGGCCCGCCGGCGGTGGGTCGACCCGCGGCTCTGTGGTCGCCCCCTTGACACCCGTGATCTGGTGTGACGGCCCGTTTGGAGATCTTGGCGCGACGGTGGAAGGGCCAGCATGGCCACCAAACAAGATGGCGACCGGGCGAAGGTGAAGACGACCCGCCGTGGCACGGCGCACCAGGCCAATAGTATGGACCGCTACACGCTCCAAAAGGGTTCTCCGGAGACAACGCGGTCATCCCCGGTGGGACCGACGGAGACACCTGCCCATCCAGTGGATCTAACCCTCCGGGACGTCATGGGCGCCATCGCTGAACTGAAGGCCTCAGTGGACCAGCGTTTTGATACCTTGTCGCAAAAAATTGACTCGGTCCTGGTGGATGTGGGCCTTGTGAGGGCGGACTTGTCAAAGACGAACGACCGAGTCGATTCCCTGACCCACACCACAACGAGCCTCACGACTGACGTGGTGGCCCTCCAGAAGGAGGTGCGCCGGCTTGGCCAGGCGAGCGCCCTGATGGACCGGCGACTGGAGGATTCCGAGGGTCGCGCCCGGAGGAATAATATCCGCATTATTGGTGTGCCGGAGGGACGTGAGGCGGAGGCGGCGGATCTCTTCGTGGAAGACTTGATCCTGACCCATCTCCAGCCCCGGGGGCTGAGTAAGTTTTTTGCGGTGGAACGTGCCCACCGGGTCCCCGGGGGCCGCCCTAAGACCGGTGCCCCGCCGCGGCCCCTTATTGCCCGAATCTTTAATTTTCGGGACCGAGATGCCATCCTCCAGACCTCCAGGCAACAGGGACCGGTCAGGTTGGACAACATGGACGTAAACTTCTACCCAGACTTTACCCCGGCAGTCCAGAAGCAGCGGCAGAGCTTTATTGGCATCAAACGTCGTTTAAGGGACCTAAATCTTAAGTACTCAATGCTCTTCCCGGCTAAGCTGCGGGTGGAGGTGGATGGTCGCACGCACTTCTTCGACCGGCCCGAGGCGGCTGGGGACTGGTTGGACACCTTGCCTGGGGATCGGGGCCGGGGGGGTGGGGGGAGCGCAGCTGGCGAGGAGGGCCCGCTGGTTCAGAATTGAGGGGTGACTGTATTGCCTTACTCGGGACATTGTTCCTTCACCACATACTGCTTCTGTAGGTTCCCCTCCCATGGAGGTCATGTGGGGTCTGCTGGGGGCTTCCCTCCTCCTCTGGGGGACTAATTAGTATTTAGCTATGGGGCGACAGGCACACTGCACTTTGGGGGGGCTGTCTGGGCTCATGCAGGGGTGCAGGGAGGGGGGAGTTTTGTTGGGACCGGGGGGTGGGGGGGGTGTGTTGTTTGTTTGTACCGCAAGGCAATCCTGCGACTGTTTTGTTGTCTTTAGACTGCTCGGTGGGGGACGACCGATTGTTTCGACGTACGATGGGGGGTAGGGACTTGACTGTGTTGTCATGGAATGTTAACGGCCTGGGGGATAGGATTAAGCGTGGTGTGGTCCTGCAGTATTTAAAACGTATTTCCCCAGATGTTGTCTTTCTGCAAGAGACGCACCTTATAGGTAACACCTTTCATGCAATGAATCGGAGGGGATATCGTTTGGCGGCCCACTCTGGCTTCACCTCAGGCTCGCGGGGGGTGGGTATTATGGTTAGGAACTCGCTCCCGTTGGAGATTGATGAGGTGCACCACGATGAGAGGGGACGTTACACTGCTCTGGCGGGACGTATGGAGGGTAGAGTGTTCAGTTTTGTGTCGGTGTACGTCCCGCCTGGGCTACAGGCCACTACATTTGCGGACCTGGGGCGCCTCCTTCTGGAACTTCCGAGTGGCCTATTGGTGGTTGGAGGGGACTTTAATGCGGTTGTTTCTGGATCTATGGATCGCCATCCCCCTAGGGACCTCCCCCGGGCACAGGCGTGGCTGCCTGGCCTTTTAGACACACTGGGCCTGGTGGATTGTTGGCGCTTAAAGCATCCCGTATTGCAACAATACACCTTCCACTCGGGGGCCCATGGTAGTCTTTCGCGGCTTGATTACATCCTTGTCCCAGCGGCCCATGCGGGGAGGGTGGGAGAGGTGCGCCATCTGGCACGGGGTATTTCAGACCACTCCCCATTGTTGTTGCATTTCGATGTCTTCCCGAGGGGGGATGGCAGGGTGGCCCCGATTAACGCCTGGTATCTGCGCGACCCCACCATTCGTGCCGACTTGGTCACATCCTTGCAGCGCTATTTTGAGGAGAATGTGGGGTCGGTCCCATCTGCCATCTCCCTATGGGAGGCTTTCAAAGTGGTTCTTAGAGGGGAGGCCCTCTCCTTTATTGCCAGTGCCCGGCGGCGTGAGCGGGAGGAGGTGACCCGGTTGGAGGCCGAGATTGCGGAATTGGAGGGTGACCTGGGGAACGGGGTAACAGACGCCAAGTTACATGTTCTGCAGTTAAAGCAGGCGGCCTACCGGGCCCTCGTCACGGAGGCGGCCAGGGGCCTTGGTAGAGAGCAGCAGGGGCGCTTGTATGATGTGGGTGATAAGGCCGGTAAATTGATTGCGTGGTTGGATAAGAGAGAGAGAGCGAGCCGAGTGGTGCCTTTGATTGAGAGTGTGGATGGTGCGTGTGCCACGGAGCCGGAAGCCATTGTCTCCTGTTTCGCGGATTATTTCCGCGGAGTCTACTCCCCTGCTTCTCCCTGTTCGGAGGCGGACTCCCGTGCCCTGCTTCGGGATATTGCACTCCCCTCCCTTACGGCGGAAGACAGAGATTCGCTAGACGTCCCTCCCACCTCGGACGAAATTGCCTCGGCTATTCGCTCGATTTCATCCGGCAAGGCCATGGGCCCCAATGGCATTCCCATTGAGCTATATAAGTTACGCCCGGATGTGCTGGCACCCCACCTGCGAGCGATGTTCCTCGCGGCCCACTCGCGGGGCTCCCTCCCGCCGGACCAGCGTCTGGCCACAATTGTGGTAATCCACAAGGAGGGGAAGCCCCGTGAACGGGTCACATCCTATCGGCCGATTTCGCTTTTGAACGCGGAGCCCAAAATCCTCGCCAAGGTGTTGGCTAACCGGTTGGTTGGCGTGGTGGGCGATTTGGTCCATCAAGACCAATCGGGCTTTATCCCACACCGCAATACGGCTCTTAATCTACGGCGCTTGCACGGCGTGCTCGCGCGTGTCCCATTTGTGCGGGAGCCAGCCATCTTGGCGTCCTTGGACGCCACCATGGCGTTTGATACGCTCGAATGGCCATATCTCTGGGCGATGCTCGCGAAGTTTGGGTTCGGCCCGGGTTTCATCAGCTGGGTCAAATTACTATATTCGGGCCCGATGGCGCAGGTGGTGGTGAACGGGCGTGTGTCGACCCCGTTCGCGCTGGGGCGGGGCACGCGACAGGGTTGTCCCCTGTCGCCTCTTCTGTTCGCCCTGGCCCTGGAGCCCCTGGCGGAGTGGCTGCGGTGGCACCCTTCCATCCGTGGTCTCCGCTGGACCCCCGAGCACGAGGACCGCGTGTCCCTCTACGCGGACGATATCCTTTTGTATCTCGCCTCCCCGCGCAAGTCCCTGATCGTCCTAGTTGATGTTCTGCGCTCCTTCGGTCGCAACTCAGGCCTAGTCATTAACTGGGCGAAATCCTGCGTCTACGTGCTTTCCGGGGAGGCTCCGGTCCTGCCGCGGGACTGCCCGATCCAGATTGCCTCCCAGGGTTTCCGGTACTTGGGTATTTATATCACTCTTGACCCGGAGGCCCGCTATGAGCGGAATCTGCTGCCCCCTCTCCAGCGTTTGAAGGAGGATGTGGTGCGCTGGCGGCGTCTCCCGCTCTCGCCGCTCGGTCGAGCGGCCTTGTTTAAAATGATGTCCTTGCCGCGCTTCCTCTACGCCCTCCAGAACACTATGGATATGGTCCCGGCACGCTACTTTCGTGAGGTGGAGGGCCTTCAGCGGCGCCTGTTCTGGGACGGGAGGCCGCGTATTGCTCTGGCTAAACTGACGCTCCCGTGGTACGATGGAGGGGTCGCCCTCCCGGACATTAAACGGTATTACTGGGCCTCCCAGCTAGCTGCAATTAATCATGGCCTTTACGGGCCCGCCCTAAACCCGGCATTCGAGATGGACAAGATGCTCCTGCCCGGTGGAGATTACAATCGAGCGCTGTACTCTGGTGCGCCTGGCTCCCGTCTGACGGGACCGACGCGTGTAATGGTGCGGGTTTGGCACGCGGCTAATGCAGCTATGGGGTGGAAGGACCGTTTGACCCGGGCGTCTCCACTGTATGCCTCTGAGAGACTGGGCTCCCTGTGGACATCGAAGGGCTTCGAGAAGTGGGACACGATCGGAATCAGCACAGTGGGGGATCTTTGGACGAGGGGGGGATTCAAAACTTTTGAGACGCTGCAGGCGGAGTTCCAGCTGCAGGGCAGTGAGTACTTTCGGTACCTGCAGGTCCGCCATGCGCTGGGCTCCGTCTTCCCGGATGTTGCATCCATTCCGGAGTCTTCCCCCCTGGAGGACAGAGTGCTGGATGGCCATGTCCCGGACAGCACGATCTCCCTCATATACAAGAAGCTGATTAATGATAGATCGTGCCTGTTAACTAGTCTACGCGAGGCTTGGGTGGCCGACGGGCTGGAGCTGGACGACGAGGATTGGATGTCCGCGGTGGCCTCTCCGAAAGAGGTGGCCATCCCGGCTCGCCTTCGTTTCGTCCAGCTCAAGATTCTTCACCGGGTCTACGTGACGGGGCCGAGGCTTCTACGTATGGGTTTTGCCATGGACGGACTGTGTAAGCGTGGATGTGGTGCGTTGGCGACTTTTATGCATATACTGTGGGAGTGCCCGAAGGTGGAGCGATTCTGGCGTGGTGTGCATGAGGTCCTGCGTGTGGTCACGCGTGTAGCGCTGCTGCCCGAAGCGAGGAGGTGCTTGTTGAATGTATGGGAACCGAATGACTACTCGGTTCCGCAGACGCGGTGGGTGACTCTGGGATACATGATAGCGAAACGTGATATTGCTCAATTGTGGGGATCCCAGAGGCCCCCTGCGGTGTCGGCCTGGAAAGAGCACATGGATTGGTGTATGTTCCGTGAAAGGGTGGTGTATGTGGCGAGGGGTAAGCCTGGGGCGTGGGTGAAAATCTGGGGCCCCTGGAACGCCTACCGTGGGGGCATTTGTGAGCCACCACAGCTGCCGGCTGCCTCGCCTGCTCCGTCTCCCTAGCTGGACCCTCTTGCTCGGCCGCGGGCACGCGGCCCCCCAGTCCTTGATCTCCTCCCATCCCCCTCTTCAGATCTTTCCTGCCAGTCTGGATCCCCCACTATGGAGCAAGTGTTGTCATCTTGAATCTCGGGTTGCCTTGCGGTTGTGGGTTTTTGTTGATGTTGTTAGTCCTTAAAATGAAACCGTACTCTGTGGCAGGACGCCGTGAGGCCTGCACCGTTGATTACTCCTGTGTTTCTACTGTACACCGCTGAGAGACCTTTACTGTCTGTATGTACTATATTTGTGATGCTTTAGCGGCCGGCCGTGCGGTTGTAGGCCCATACCTGTAACCTTTTTATGGATGCAATAAACGGTTTCAAAAAAAAAAAAAAAAAAAAAAAAAAAAAAAAGAAAAGACGGGGGGCTGGAGGGGTCACACTCTCCGCAAGCCTGCGTCAAACACCACCAGGCAAGTCCTGACCTGGAACTGTCAAGTGAAAAGGAAAAGCAGGCCAAGAAACACCTGGCGTTGAGGCTTCGGGGCTGACAGCAAGGTGACGGGTTTCATTTGGAGTCAGATTGAAAGAAAACCCAGTAGGACAGAGATGGCCCATAACCTGGATGGGGTAGGAGGCATAAGTAAGTATTTCCACATTTCTTTCCAAGTTTTCCTCCACAGAGAAAACCTTTTCCCTGTGGAGAAACCCCTTCCTTCAACTCTCCTCCACCTTAGGAGAAAGTCCATTCCTCTTACATCCTTTAAGGGTGTTACCCGAGCACTCGCTGGAGTAAATCTCCGACCACTTCTGTGTAGGGAAAGGGTGGGTCAAAGATTGTGAAGGTCCACAAACATACATGTATTTGGTCTTCGCATACATGTTTTTTGGTCTTCGCATACATGTTTGTTGGTCTTCGCATACATGTTTTTTGGTCTTCGCATACATGTTTTTTGGTCTTCGCATACATGTTTTTTGGTCTTCGTATACATGTTTGTTGGTCTTCGCAAACATGTTTGTTGGTCTTCGCATACATGTTTGTTGGTCTTCGCATACATGTTTTTTCATACATGTTTTTTGGTCTTCGCATACATGTTTTTTGGTCTTCGCATACATGTTTGTTGGTCTTCGCATACATGTTTTTTGGTCTTCGCATACATGTTTGTTGGTCTTCGCATACATGTTTGTTGGTCTTCGCATACATGTTTGTTGGTCTTCGCATACATGTTTTTTGGTCTTCGCATACATGTTTGTTGGTCTTCGCATACATGTTTGTTGGTCTTCGCATACATGTTTGTTGGTCTGCGCATACATGTTTGTTGGTCTTCGCAAACATGTTTGTTGGTCTTCGCATACATGTTTTTTGGTCTTCGCATACATGTTTGTTGGTCTTCGCATACATGTTTGTTGGTCTTCGCATACATGTTTGTTGGTCTGCGCATACATGTTTGTTGGTCTTCGCAAACATGTTTGTTGGTCTTCGCATACATGTTTTTTGGTCTTCGCATACATGTTTGTTGGTCTTCGCATACATGTTTGTTGGTCTTCACATACATGTTTGTTGGTCTTCGCATTCTTACTGGGGTACCATGCACTATTCTGACTCTTTCCAGCCCCTCCCTTGGGACTTGCCACTGCACACTTCTCTGTGCTCATCGTGGACAAATGTGCAGAAGTAAATAAACCCTTTACACCCACCAAGATTCCTGTCGTGAATTCCCTGCAGGTATACATGAAGGTATTATCAGTCATAATCATGTTTATGGCCACAACATGCCTTTTTGACTTCTTCCTTTAGTGGGGCAGGGAGAGAAATCAGGAGAGGAGGGGGGGGGCAGGGAGACTATTTAAAACAGAAGCAGTCACAATAGGAGGTGACTTACCTGCAGTAGTTTGGGGGGACCATTCCGTAAACATGGACCTGATCACAAAGATCCATTGCAATCCCCATTGTGAACCAACCAGTGCTCAGCCAAGAGCGGGACTTCTCTCTGAGAACAGCAGGGTAGGAAGGAGGAAACCAGGAGAGAGGAGAAGAAGGAGTAAACCAAGGAAGAAGGGAGGAGGAAACCAGAGGACAAGGGAGGAGGAAACCAGGAGAGGAAACCAAGAGAGAGTCAAAGGAAGGAGAAAGCCAGAGAAGAGGAGAAAGAAGGAGGAAACCAGAGGAGAAGGAAGGATGAAATCAGAAAAGGAGAAGGTAGGAGGAAACCAGGAGGGAGGCGAAGGAAGGAGAAAGCCAGAGAAGAAGGGAGGAGGAAACCGGGAGAGAGGAGAAGGGAGGACGAAACCAGATGAGAGAGGAAAAGGGAGGAGGAAAAAAGAGGAGAAGGGAGGAGGAAACCAGGAAAAGGGACGAGGAAACCAGGAAACGAGAATGTAGGAGACAACCAGAGTAGAAGGGAGGTGGAAATCAAGATGGTAGAAGTAAGGGGGAACCAGGAGAGAAGAAATCAGGAGGAACAAGAGAGAAGTGTAGAGGAAACCAGAGAAGGGAGGAGGAAACCAGAGGAGAAGGGTGGAGGAAACCAGGGGAGGAGAATGGAGGAGGAAACCAGGAGAGAGGAGAAGGGAGGAGGAAACCAGAGGAGGGAGAAGGGAGGAGGAAACCAGAAGAGAGGAGGAGGGAGGATACAACCAAAGAATAAGTTATGTCGACACCAGGTGAAAAGGTAGGAGGAAACCAAGAGAGATGAGAAGAAAACCAGAGGAAAAGGGGGGAGGAAATCAGAAAAGAGAAGGCAGCAGGAAACCAGAGGAGAAGGGAGTATGAAACCAGAAGAGGAGAAAGGAGGAGGTAACCAGGAGAGATGAGGTGGAAACCAGGAGAGGAAAAGGAAGGAGGAAACCAGGAGAGGAAAAGGAAGGAGGAAACCGGGAGAGAGAACGAGGGAAGAGGAAACCAGAGGAGAGGAAAGGGGTGGAGGAAACAAGAGGAGAGAGGAGACGGGAGGAGGAAACCAGAGGAGAGAGGAGAAGGGCAGAGGACACCAGAGCAGAAGGGAGGAGAAACCAGTAGAGTACGGAGTAGGCAACAAGAGGAGATGAAAAGGGAGTGGGAAACCAGGAGAGAGAAGGGAGAGGAAAACCAGGAGAGGAGGACAGAGGAAACCAGGAAAGGAGACGGAAGGAGAAAACCGGGAGAGGAGAAGGAAGGAGGAAACCGAGAGACAGGAGAAGGAAGGAGGATGTGAGGGGACAGGAGAAGGAAGGGGGAAACAAGAGGAAAAGGGAGGAGGATACCATGAGAGAGGAGAATTTAAGAGGAAACCAGAGAAGAAAGTAGAAGGGCGGAGGACATCAGAGGAGAAGGGAGGAGGAAACCAGTACAGTACAGAGTAGGAAACAATAGGAGATGGAAAGGGAGTGGGAAACCAGGAGAGAGAAGAGAGAGGAAAACCAGGAGAGGAGGACAGAGGAAACCAGGAAAGGAGAAGGAAGGAGGAAACCGAGAGACAGGAGAAGGAAGGAGGATATGAGGGGACAGGAGAAGGAAGGAGGACACCAGAGAACAAGGGAGGAGGAAACCAGGAGAGGAGAAAGGAGGAGGAAAGCAGGATAGGAGAAGCAAGAAGAAAACCGGGAGAGAGGAGAAGGAGAGGAGGCAACCAGAGGAGAGGAGAAGGGAGGATGAACCCAGAGGAGAAGGGAGGAAGTAACCAGAGGAAAGGGGAAGGGAGGATAAAACCAGAACAGAGGAGAAGGGAGGAGGAAACCAGAGGAGAAGTGAAGAGGAAACCAGAGGAGAGGAGAAGGGAGGGGAAACCAGAAGAGAACGGAGAAAGAAGCCGGGAGAGAAGAGAGGAGGAATCCAAGAGAGAGGAAAACAGAGGAGGAAACAAGAGGAGAAGGGAGGAGGAAACCAGGAGAGGGAAAGTGAGGAGGAATCCAGAGGGAACGTGGGTAGGAATCCAGAGGGAAAGTGAGGAGGAATCCAGAGAAGAAGGGAGGATGAAACAAGAGGACAAGGTAGGAGGAAAGAAGAGAAGGGAGGAGGAAACCAGAGGAGAGGAGAAGGGAGGGGGAAACCAGAAGAGAACGGAGAAAGAAACCGGGAGAGAAGAGAGGAGGAATCCAAGAGAGAGGAAAAGAGAAGAGGACACAAGAGGAGAAGGGAGGAGGAAACCAGGAGAGAGGAGAAGGGAGGAGGAAACCAGGAGAGAGGAGAAGGGAGGAGGAAACCAGAGGAGAAGAGAAGGGAGGAGGAAACCAGAGGAAAGGGAGGAGGACACCGCAGGGGAATGGAGGAGGAACACAGAGGAGAAGGGAACAGGGAGGAGGAAGTTAGGATGGCAGAAGAGAGAAGGAAACCAGAAGAGATTAGAGCAGGAGAAGGGAGGAGGACACCACAGGGGAAGGGAGGAGGAACACAGAGGAGAAGGGAATTGGGAGGAGGAAACCAGGAGGGGAGAAGAGAGGAGGAAACCAGGAGAGGAGAAGGGATGATGGAACCAGGAGTGAAGAGAAGGGAGGAGGAAACCAGGATAGATGAGAAGGAAGAAGGAATTCAAGAGAGAGGAGAATGGAGGAGAAACCAGGAGAGAAAGGATGAGAAGAGAAGAGGAATCCGAGGTAGGGGGTGGGAAACCAGAAAAAAAGGAGGGACATACAGAAGAGGAACAGAAAGGAGGAGAGATGATGAACCAGAGCAGGAGGAGAGAAGAAGCAATGAAGAACCAGAGGAAAGGAGACAGTAGGGGACCAAGAGAACCAGAGGAGGAGAGGTGGATGTGGAATCAGAGGAGGAGATGAGGGAATTAGGGAAGGTTTAGAGAAGAGAGCGAAAAGTCAGCCAGAGGAGGAGAGAATGGGACCCAGAAGAAAGGGGGATTGGGGTACACAAGAGATAGAGGAGAGGAGTTGATGAAGACCCAGAGGAGAGGGGAGAGAAGGGGACATGGGGAGCCAGAAAAGGAAGAGGATGGGGCGTGGGGAACCAGAGAAGGAAGCGGATGGGGCGTGGTGAGCCAGAAAAGGAAGAGGATGGGGCATGGGGAACCAGAGAAGGAAGCGGATGAGGCGTGGGGAGCCAGAAAAGGAAGAGGATGGGGCGTGGGGAACCAGAGAAGGAAGCGGATGGGGCGTGGGGAACCAGAGAAGGAAGAGGATGGGGCGTGGGGAACCAGAGAAGGAAGCGGATGGGGTGTGGGGAACCAGAGAAGGAAGCGGATGGGGCGTGGGGAACCAGAGAAGGAAGCGGATGGGGCGTGGGGAACCAGAGAAGGAAGAGGAGGGAAAATAGAGGTGCATGAAGACAGAGGAGAGGGGTATGGATTGGGATTAGGTGAGATGGGAAAAAGAGAACCAAAGAGAGACAAGGGGAGAAGGTGAGCAAGAGGTGGATGGGGGCATGGGGAACAAGAGGAGGAGAGGGGGTGTGGGATCATAGGGTGAGGGGAGAAAGGGAACCAATGAAGGTGGAGAGAGAAGGGGAGATGGGGAGATGATAGTAGGTTATGGGGAGATTGATAACAACATGTCAGTGTTCGAAAGAGAGGGGTGGAGTGAGGAAGAAAGAATAAGTAATGGAGGATGTTGGAAAACACACGATGGAGGCAGAAGAAATGGAGACAGAAAGAAAGGGGAGGAGGAAGACAGGGGATTTATAAAGAGAGAGAAGAATGAGTGAGGAGGTAAGAGTTAGCTTTGTGTTTAGAGTGCAGTGGGAATACATTCACAGTTCATCAGTCCCTGACCTTCTACGACATCTCTGCCACCAAAAAACAAACCAAGGTATTAAAAGACATACGTCATTTCCCATAAAAGAGAGTACATTGCCATTCCTATGGAGGAAGAGCTCATATATGACTCCTGTTCCTGACTAGAACACCCATCATGGTTGTAACCTGACGCGAACCCTCCCCCCTCTGAAACTTTACCACAGCCCCATGTTTGGCGAGCTTTTCGCAACATGTGTGAAGTAAAACACACTCTCAGCTTCTCTAAGGGCAGTTTTGTTTTTTACAGGGAGATGCAGGGACTAACACTGTTCGCTGATGCGAGCTCCTGTCTGTATGAGCTAACATTGAACAGTATTATCTGATGATAACATTGCACAATATTATGTGGAGCTAACTGCACAGTATGATGTGGATCTAAGAGGGCAGTATTGTGTGGAGCTAACGTTGCACAGTATTATGTGGTGCAAACATTGTACAGTATGAAGTGGAGCAAACTGCACAATATTATGTGGAGCTAACCCCAGAGAGTTATGTTGAGCTAACATTGTGCAAGATTACATAGTGTTAGCATAGCACAGTATTATGTGGAACTAACCTTGTTCCGTTTTACGTGGTGCTAACATTGCACAGTGCCATGTAGGTCTAACGGGGAACAGCCATTACAACGCGGTTTTTACCACGCGCAGCTTTTACATCGCATGCGTTACAACGCATGCGATGTTACAACACAATGCCATTACAACGCAAGTCTTTACATCGACTTGCGCTAGATGGCGTGCTAACATTACAAATAGTGTAGTTTACTATCCCAACACCTTCCCTACTGTTAAGTGGACTGGAGTTGGAATAGTAAATTACACTTTTCTAATGTTAGCACGCCATCTAGCGCAAGTCGATGTAAAGACTTGCGTTGTAATGGCATAGCGTTGTAACATCGCATGCGTTGTAACGCATGTGATGTAACTGCACACGTTGTAATGACACGCGTTGTAATGTCATACATCCAGGTCTAACATTATAAAGTACTAGGAGTAGCTTGTTGTGCAGTAGTATGGGGTGCTAATATTGTACAGTGATGTGTGATGTAACAGTATACATTATTGTGAGGAACTAACATTTCACAGTATTATGTGGTGTTAACATTGTACAGTATTATGTGAAACTAACTGCACAGTATGATGTGGATCTCAGAGGGCAGTATTATATAGAGTTAAAATCACACAGTATTGTGTGGCGCTGACATTGTACACTTGAATGTGGTGCTAACAATGTGGAATTTGTGGAGCTAACCTTTCACAGTATTATGTGAACAAACTGCATAGTGTTATGTTGAGCTAACAGTGTGCAGTAGTGTGTAGTTATAAGTGCACATTATAATGTGGGGCTAACACTGTGTGGTGATGTTACGTGGTCCTAACAACGTACAATTTGTGCAGCTAACATCTACAGTATTATGTGGAGCTAACATTCTACAGTATTATGTGGAGCTAACATTCTACAGTATTATGTGGAGCTAACATCTACAGTATTATGTGGAGCTAACATCTACAGTATTATGTGGAGCTAACATTCTACAGTATTATGTGGAGCTAACATCTACAGTATTATGTGGAGCTAACATTCTACAGTATTATGTGGAGCTAACATTCTAATCGGAGTGTGGGGTCGGGCTGCGAGTGGGCTCCTGATTCAGTGGATTGCTGTGTGACCACTTCTTAAAATTTTAGCTAATGTGACAGATCGTATTGGAACTTGCAGTTTTAATCACTGACACTGTTTTAAAAGTCCTGGCTGATTTTAAAGTTCCTTTTACCTTGTTTTGCCCTTTCCTGTTCATCGGGAGCACTTCTCCCGGTTCCACCTCCTCCGGTGCGCGGTGCTCGTCCGTGCGAGCGGGCCCGCCCACCTATTTCTGGTGAGGTTAGCGCTCTAGTTTCACGCCTCTACTGCCTACATAGCTCACGCTGGCGCGAGCGCGCCGGCAGAAAGCCAAAGTCGCGCCAAAGGCAAGCCCGTCTGCGCCAGGATCGCGCCAGACGTCTTGCCCTTGGTCGCCAAGCACCCCTTACATTACACTCGGGAGAGATTGCTGATGCTACAGGTGAGAAGCATCCCTCAATGTATTCCCCTACATGGGCATGAGGACATACGCAACTATCGGTGCCCGGGTTGTCGCTACTCGGTGGTCAGAGAGGCTAGCATCGATGGAGGAGAGCTACTTACCCTCCCATGTAGGACTGGGGATAGAATAGGGGTGGGGGTTGGATCAGAGACTGGTCCCTATGACACACAGACCCGAGCATCTATCCTTACATCACAGGCAAACTTAGGTAATCACCTGCTAGGGATCCTCTTAAATGCTCGTTCCGTGACTAAACATCATGTAGAACTGGAGCTGCTGCTAACGGCTCTTCCCCCGATCTGGCTTTTATCACAGAAACGTGGACCAACGTGGCCTCCTGCCCAGATTGGAACATGGCTCTGCCCCCAGGTTATGTGTTACACTGCCTGGACAGAAAGGATGGCAGAGTGGGCGGCATAGCTATCATCTATAGAGACCACCTGAAGGTACAGGTCGAGGTGGTTGAAAACTTGGATGCTGAAGCATTACAATTCAGTATTTTTTCTAAAGATATAACTGTCTCCCATGGGCTTTTAGTCTATCGACCACCTGGACCACGGGCTGTCTTTTTGGGGGCCCTCCAAAAACATCTGGAGTCCTGTACTAAGTTTGAGCCTTATATCATTCTTGGGGACTTCAATTTTCATCTGGAGGTCAAGAATCTTTCGGACACTGCCAGATTGTTGGATAGTATGGAGGGATATGTTCTCAAGCAGCTGCTTTCCGACCCTACCCATACGGGGGGACATACGCTGGATGGCCTTTTCTCTAGCCATCCTGATCTTCTATATCTTGGGACAGAAGTTCTTCTGTGGACTGACCATCGGGCTGTGCTCTTTAGTGTTAGAGTTAAGACTAGACTTGGAGGGGGTCTGCAGAGACCTGCCAGAATTATGTTTAGGAGATGGAGTAGAATCACACATTTTGCCCTTCTTGAGACGCTGGGTACCCTCCCCCCCCCTACCCTGGACACTGATAATGACACGGGCGCTGCACAGTTTACGGACTGGATCACTAATGCTGTTAATCAGGTCGCTCCCCTCCAGGTAGCCACCCAGAACAGACGTTCACCTGGTGCCCCTTGGTATGGCCCAGAGCTGAAACGTCTCAAGGTTGAATGCAGGCAGCAGGAACGGTTGTGGAGAGTAAGTTACGACAGGATCTGTAAGCAGGCTTATGGTCTGGCGCTGTTCAACTATAAACTCGCCATTCAGAATGCTAAGAGGGACTACTTCTCTCGGAAAATCTCGGAGGCAGGAAATTCGTCCAAGGAACTGTTTAAAACTGTATCTTTCTTGGCGAATTCCCAACAGACGAGCCGGTTTAGACCGGATCAGTTGTTCTGCGATCAGCTAGCCGATTCCTTTAAGAATAAGGTTATTACGATCTATGCTGATTTACTAAACACTGTAGGTCTCCCGTCTCCTCCTCAGGAGATATCCAGCTGCAGCCTGTCAACTATTCCTCCCTTGTCCAGTGATCAGGTTAGGATTCTATTGGGCTCCATAAAATCTGGAGCCGCATTAGACCCTTGGCCGCCGCATATTTTACTCCAGGCCGCTGACAAGGTCATACCTATTCTTACGGCTCTGATCAACCAAGTACTAGCTGCTGGACATTATCCAAGTACGTGGAAAACGGCGAGCGTGAAACCCCTTTTGAAGAAATCCTCGCTTGACCCCGTGGAATTTTCTAGTTATCGTCCTATCTACGGCCTTCCTCTAGTAGCTAAAATCGTTGAGAAGGCCATAAACCAGAGTCTGATGGAGTATCTCGATAAGAATGATGTACTGGATAGGTCCCAGCACGGCTTCCGACCCAGACACTCCACGGAATGGGCTCTTATTACCACAGCTGAGGGGATTCGAGCTACAGTGGACGGAGGGGGGCGAGCGGTGCTTGTCCTTCTGGACCTGTCCGCTGCGTTCGACACCGTCAACCATGAGGTACTGCTCCAGCGCCTAAGGGGAGTTGGGATTGTGGACCGTGTGTGGGCACTATTGGCGTCCTTTCTAGATAATTGTACACAAAGCCTACAATGGTCCGGGTTACACTCGGCCAATCTTTCCCTTCCGTGCGGAGTTCCGCAAGGGTCGGCGTTATCCCCGACCCTCTTTAATATCTATGTTAGACCACTGGCTAGCTTGGTCAGACGTCATGGATTCACGCTGGTATCCTATGCGGACGATTCGCAGTTAGTAATATCAACCGTGAACCACCCTGACCAAACAGCGGCCAAGTTTCAAGCTTGCCTTATTGACGTGATGGATTGGATGCGCTTGAGCTTTTTAAAAACCAACACTGAGAAGACCGAAGTGATGGAGTTTGGGAAGGGTCCCTCAATTTGGAACTCCCTCTGGTGGCCGGCGGCGGCTGGGCAATGCCCCCTCCCGGTCACTAAGGTAAGGAACCTGGGTGTGATTTTGGATGACAAACTAGATATGTCTGCCCAGGTCAACAGCGTAACGTCATCATGTTTTCTTCTCTTAAAAACTCTGCGGGAAATTCTTCCATATATCCCTCAGGCGCTCCAGAAGACTGTGATGGCCGCTCTGTTTATGTCCAGGCTGGACTACTGCGACGCCATGTTTCTGGGGATGGATAAGTTTCAGGTGGGAAATTCCAGTCCCTACAGAATGCTGCAGTTCGAGTTATTCGGAACCTACCTAGGGGTTGCCCCACTTCGGAAGGGAGGAAATCCCTGCACTGGCTTCCGGTCCAGCAGAGGATCGAGTTTAAGGCTCTCTGTTTGGTCCACCGGGCCCGCTTTGGGGGTGGCGCCAATGATGGAAGGGACAGATTCAAACCCTATTTCCCGCCGCGCGCTTTGCGGTCTGCTAACCAAGGCCTTATCTGTACTTCCAGATTCAAACTTGCGAGATGGGGCGGTCGCTCTTCTGGCAGGCGTGCAGCAAGATTGTGGACCCTCCTGCCTCTGGAGCAGCGACTTCAACCCGATCATGCCCTCTTTTGGAAAATACTGAAGCATCGCCTATTTCAGGTCCAACCATAATTTGGTTGCTCTCTTGCCTGACTACACACACCACAGCGCCAAGACACCTTCGGTATTCGAGCGCTTTACAAGCTCTTTTATACTTGTACTTATACTTATACTTAACATTCTACAGTATTATGTGGAGTTAACATTCTACAGAATTATGTGGAGCTAACATCTACAGTATTATGTGGAGTTAACATTCTACAGTATAATGTGGAGCTAACATCTATAGTATTATGTGGAGCTAACATTCTACAGTATTATGTGGAGCTAACATCTACAGTATTATGTGGAGCTAACATCTACAGTATTATGTGGAGCTAACATCTACAGTATTATGTGGAGTTAACATTCTACAGAATTATGTGAAGCTAACATCTACAGTATTATGTGGAGTTAACATTCTACAGTATAATGTGGAGCTAACATCTATATTATGTGGAGCTCACATTCTACAGTATTATGTGGAGCTAACATCTATAGTATTATGTGGAGCTAACATTCTACAGTATTATGTGGAGCTAACATCTACAGTATTATGTGGAGCTAACATCTACAGTATTATGTGGAGCTAACATCTACAGTATTATGTGGAGTTAACATTCTACAGTATTATGTGGCACTAACATTGCATAGTATGTGGTGCTTACATAGTTTATAAGAAAATGTGTAACGCACTCCCTACTTTCCCATTAAATAATCAATCTACATGGGTGTGCTACACTGGACTGCATGCTGTCTGACATGCAACTTAATCATGTGTGTCATAGATTCAAGTAACTAAACTCGAAACCAGCGTGCACAAGAACAAGATTAAGTCCCCATGAATCCTGAGTGTCCCTAGGGTCCAAGTAGCCCACTAGGTACCTCCAGTAAGCGCCACAGAGCTGTTTTGCAGAGAGGTGTAAAAACTAAAAAGAGCCACGGCCTGGGCCACCTCTCTGAAACACAGCGCAGTGGCGCTTACTGGAAGCACCTGGTGGGCTACTTAGCTCCGAAAGCTCCGAAAGGACCTTGATCACATGACAACGCCATCAGTGTCGATAGACCATTTCAATTGCTACATTTTTGCACGTCATTGCTGATGCGTGATAAACATAGAAGACACATTTGCATACTTTCATTTGTTTGAAGTAACGCTCAATGTTTTGTTCCAAGCAGCATGTATAAATACTCTTAGTTAAAATATTGAGTGCCAAACGTAAGTATCAAAATCAAAAAGGAAATCATCACAGTTTGATGTAAACGGTTAAAAAATAAATAAATAACCTTGAATATATTTGAACATCTAAAAACGTTTTTAAATGTCATAAAAACATTAATAAATATTCAAATCTAAAAATGTCATTATTTTCTCATTGGCACATGCAAAGGTATTAATCCAGGGCGTGCATCCATGCATTTAAGGAGGCGGTGCCTTACGCGCTCTTTTTGAACTGCCAAAGCCTCTGAAGAGAATTGGGGACACTTCGAAACGCGTCAGGCATCCAGGGCAGTTTGAACAGTGAAAGGAATCGTTGTGGTGGGGGCGTGCTTACCTATGATTGGCTCCTTGTGTGCAGCTGAGGCCCGAGTGCTCCTCGTACGTTGGGTACTTGGTAGCTTTGATTTTTACGCGGCGACCCAGCCGCGGGAGGAGCACCACCCTAGAGAAGTGGGGGCCACGCGGCCTTATCATTGGGCCGATATCGTGGGGCAGCAGCCTACGGATCTTGCACGAACCATGCACAGCGAGGCCCATCTGTGGGCTCGAAGAAGTTGCCAGCTGAACATTTGCGCAACGTAAGGCACTACAAGTCCCATAAGCCCATCCAGGGCGTGCATCCATGCATTTAAGGAGGCGGTGCCTTACGCGCTCTTTTTGAACTGCCAAAGCCTCTGAAGAGAAGTGGGGACACTTCGAAACGCGTCAGGCATCCAGGGCAGTCTGAACAGTGAAAGGAATCGTTGTGGTGGGGGCGTGCTTACCTATGATTGGCTCCTTGTGTGCAGCTGAGGCCCGAGTGCTCCTCGTACGTTGGGTACTTGGTAGCTTTGATATATATATATATATGAACAAATTATCACTATGCAGTGAAAATAAAGAGCACACTCTCTTGATTGTAGGATAGATGGCGGTTTATTTGATAGCTGCCATGCCCCAACGCGTTTCGGTCCAGTCACTTGGACCTTGTATATATATATTCTGCTCCAAAGCTTGTCCACCAGGTGAGTAGCACTCGATCAGCAGCTTTGTTTATGATAGGCAGGGAAGAGGATCTGCTTGTAGAAGCCGCTATGTAATGGAATTGCTTGACGTGTTTCGAAGCTCCAAATGCTTCTTTTCAGAGGCTTGAACGGAGATGGTGTGTGCAAACGCTGAACCCACTTCGCCATTTTCATATTGCACACCCACCAATGGGAAGCTCGAATGAGACTGTGCATTGTGGGAAATGTGGTCCGGATAGCACACAAATCTTGTCCTGTATGGACCTTGCAAGTGGACTCGTCCTCAATCCTGTTTGCCGCTGCTGGCCCACATTGCCGACATGATAGTTACCATGTCACGTGGCCCCCATAACATTACGGGGTGGTGTACACTCCGCGGCAGGACGGCTGCGTATTACATTCTGCTCCAAAGGTTGTCCACCAGGTGAGTAGCACTCGATCAGCAGCTTTATTTATGATAGGCAGGGACGAGGATCCGCTTGTAGAATATATATAGAATATATATAGAATATATATATATCCAGCAAACGATTCCTCCATAAAGAAACCCAGGGGACACAGCGGGGAACTTTTGGGAGTTCTGTAATAACTTTGCTGCAAGGCACAATGCATTTCGGCACAATGCCTTCATCAGATGCCGCCAGCCAAGATGAAGTCCCTTCTCCACCCTCCTTTGTACTCCTTAGGCCCTCCCAGTTGCGGGAGGTCAGCAGGCTCCACTTCAATTGATGACTGCTGCAGTCGATGTCCAGGACTACAGCTCCCAGCATCCCGTGTTGCGGTGAGTACTGAGTGGGACAAATGTTCCATAGCTCAATGAGCGCTGTAACACCAAGGTAAGGGGGGTGTTGGTATTTTGGAAAGGTTTCATGAATAACAGTTCAGGACCCCCTTGGGTCCCCAACGCTCTGCCTCAAATAACAGTTCAAACCGGGCCTTGGAGAAGGATAGAATAAACCCGCTCCTTCGTGAAGTCACAAATTGTGCATCACAATGGCCGCTTGCCTATTTAATCGTGACCTGCCATCAAACTATTCAAAAAAGAAATTTTCTATGTGGCAATAACAAAACTAGAAAAATAGAAAACAAGAGAAAACGTATGTTTTATATTTTCATTTTCATGCTTCTGAGATCCCAAAAATCCCTCACATTTCTCCCCTAATCATAAGGGGTAAAGGTCCCAGTGCGCAATGACGATCTATACAGATAAGGAAAGGAAAGGAAGGGACCTTGGATTTAAATTTCAATTGGTAATCCTAAAACAAGGGTAATTACCATCGTAATTTATTCTATAAATGACCACAGTTCCTCTTCACTATTAAGTCCCCAGGGTACGCGTGTTTGCAGCTCTATAATATACCTAGCTTTCAGCTGACGCAGCGTTTTTACTAATTGCGATAGTGCTTATCCTGTGGCCAGGCACTTTGCAGAAGTGCATGAATCACGTAGTGATACGCTGTGATATATTTGTCTGGATCATGTCCCGGTGACAGAAAGGGGAGGAGACAGGGTAAAACCGTTGTGTGGCTGGCCTAGCTGTCCTACGTAGAAACTCAAAGTGAAAATTTAAATACTAATACAGTAATTCGGGAAAGGAACAAGCTAGAAAGATAATTAAACCATTATTTTTAATAGTAATTAAACATCTGATTCAATGGTAAACTCATAGCTGTAATAAATATTAAGGAAAAGGTAATCCTTAGAAAGTTATCTTTTCCTCTGCTTGAAGTTCTTGGGGCCGAATCTGCAATAGCGCTCCAGCCCTCCTGGTCTGTGCTCAGTTGAACAGGTGTGAACGAGGTGTGAAATGCCTCCCAGGAGTAAACAATTGGCTGACTAGAATGGGCAGAGATGGCTCCGCTGAACTCAACAGAGTAATCAGAGAGGGAGGCTGTGAGCACCCTGTGACACCACAGTGTACAATCCTGCTCGGCAGGTTTGTTGAGCCACATGTAACATTTGGGCCACACCTGAAAGGGAGAGAACAAGATGGCAAGAAGATGTTTGCGGTTCCCTCGACTACTTTCTGAAGGACCCTGCTTTTATCCTCCTAGACCCTTGCCTCTGGGTTTGTTGTGATTGCAGTGCTTGCTTCAAACTGGATTCCAGAGTTAGATGTCAGAGGACACTAAGATTGCCATAGTACACTGACCTCACACACACACAAACACGCACACACACACACGCACACACACACATGCACACACACACACACACGCTCACACACATGCGCACACACATACATGCAAACACGCACACACACACACATACACACACACACTGCCCCAATACCCAGGTTTAGGGTGGCCAAGGACTTTGTCATCTTAAAAATGCCCTGACACAAGCAACAAGCATTGAAAATGCATTAGGTCTCGCCTTTTATTAAGTTAAAGCCATTTGCTTTGCAATACAATACCATTAGCAAAGCAAATGGCTTTAACATAATCAAAGGCGAGACCTGTTACATTTTTATTGCTTGTTTTATATAACTGATCAACTTCTCTTTTTGATTTGCTGTGATCTACCCTAAACTCAGATTTTGGGTTTTTGTAAGGCAAACATGCTGACATATTTTCGAACGTAGGCCTTAAAGTAACAGATTACTTCTCAAAAGGGTGCATTGAACAAAGGGAGAACAAACAGAATTTTGCCCAGTTTTTTGTGCCATAGAACACGGAATCTGTAAAGACAGATTTTATTCCACTCATCAAATGAGAAACAGTGTAAATATTTGCATACTATCAGAATTAAGAAAATTCATGCTGATCCATTTTTTTGTTTTGGAAAACACTGTGGTACCAAGAACCAAGAATGATGGGTCATTAATGTCCCCGTCTCTAATCTTGTAGGTTAGTTAAATATACTAAGATGGATGTGCCAGTAAAAAGACAAAAACTGTCAGAGACATTTATAATAGTTTTCCAATAACTAAACAAAATAATAATAATAATCATTGATGCTGTGAAGTGTGCTGCCAGATAATAATGATTGATGCTGTGAAGTATGCTGCCAGATAATAATGATTGATGCTGTGAAGTGTGCTGCCAGATAATAATGATTGATGCTGTGAAGTGTGCTGCCAGATAATAATGATTGATGCTGTGAAGTATGCTGCCAGATAATAATGATTGATGCTGTGAAGTATGCTGCCAGATAATAATGATTGATGCTGTGAAGTGTGCTGCCAGATAATAATGATTGATGCTGTGAAGTATGCTGCCAGATAATAATGATTGATGCTGTGAAGTGTGCTGCCGGATAATAATGCCTGATGCTGTGAAGTATGCTGCCAGATAATAATGATTGATGCTGTGAAGTATGCTGCCAGATAATAATGATTGATGCTGTGAAGTATGCTGCCAGATAATAATGATTGATGCTGTGAAGTATGCTGCCAGATAATAATGATTGATGCTGTGAAGTGTGCTGCCAGATAATAATGATTGATGCTGTGAAGTATGCTGCCAGATAATAATGATTGATGCTGTGAAGTGTGCTGCCAGATAATAATGATTGATGCTGTGAAGTGTGCTGCCAGATAATAATGATTGATGCTGTGAAGTATGCTGCCAGATAATAATGATTGATGCTGTGACGTGTGCTGCCAGATAATAATGATTGATGCTGTGAAGTGTGCTGCCAGATAATAATGATTGATGCTGTGAAGTATGCTGCCAGATAATAATGATTGATGCTGTGAAGTGTGCTGCCAGATAATAATGATTGATGCTGTGAAGTATGCTGCCAGGCCACGCCCCATTCTGTTTTAGACAAGCACAAATGTTTTGTTCATATTTCTGTGTTTGAAAAATGACAAAATAATGAAAATATATTGTCACAAATGTGCCACATTATGGAGCATAATTTGCCTCTTCTTGCCACATAATTTACTTAGCCTGCTGCATAATGTAGTCCTTTTCTGCCATATAATTCCAGTGGCTTGGAAATAGTCATTTGAAGCACAAACAAAAATCCTTTAGCGTTGCAGATCTCAGGGAACAGTGACTGTGTTGTTTTTTTGTTTTTTTAGGAGAAGGCTCTGGTCGAACCTGTCTGCTGTTTAGAAACAGTCTGGGTGCAGCATTTGTTGCTGACTGGAGACCACGCCTGGGATAAACAAAATGTAGGAATAGGGTGCCACTGAAAAAGGCCGAAAACTTTAAAACGATAGCGGAAACAGAGTGAAAACAGAGTAAAAAACTGACCTCAAGGAGAGCCCACATGACAAGTTTAAGTTTAAGTTTATTTTATTTTTGCATAGTTAATTAAAACCATTGCAATAAATCTATTCCAAAATTCATAAAACATCCATGTTTAAAACCAATAAAAACCAAAGAGTGAAAAATGTATTACAGTTTAAAATGATAGTTCAATTGAGCTAGTTAGAGATAAACATGAATTCGCTCGATGCTGGAAGGTGCGTATCTCAGATTTGCCTTGCTCTCGCCCAGCATAACCATTTGTCGTGTCTTCCACATGGACTCTGCTTGTTGCAAAATGTGTCCCTCTGCTACTGGCAATCATCCTTGATAAGGTTCCGCTAAGTCCTTTTGCCCGTCTACTGGTCAGCTTGGGTCGGCGGGTTTTGTAGAGCATTTTTCAATATTTTTGGCATTCTCCGTTCAGCCACCATCAGAAATTTTACAAATCTGCAATTTAGTTTGATATTTGATGGGTTTAAGCAGGCCAGCACCGCTTGCCTTCTGGTGCAGATGCCTTTCTGCTTAAATGGTTCTTTAAGGAGCTGTTGCCGTGCTTGGTGCAGCTCTTCACAGAGGCAGATTACGTGAAGGATGTCGCCGTTGTTGATGTTACACAGCCTGCAAGTATCTTGTCCGTTTGTCCTCATCCATGGTGGTAGGTGCCCAGTGCAAGGAAGAATCCCCAGTCTGTACCTTACAAGGTTCATTTTTATGGCTTTGGGAAAGCCCTGATTGACGTATGTTTGTGGAGTTAGTGATTTGTAGGAGTTGAGGATCATCCATGCGTGAGATCTTTTTGAGAAACTCGCTTTGTCCTCCAGTAAGGAGATTGATTGTACATTTTTCCAGACTCATTTTTTGAAGTTGGGGTGACCGAGTTGTGCATCCCAGAGATCAGAGAGTTTGGTGGCTTCCAAGGCTAACTGAAGATGGTTTCTCGCCTCAGAGAAATCCCTGTGTTCTATGTCGCGCCACAGCAGATAGTTTGGTGTGTTTGTGGTGGCGCTTCTTATCTTGTGCCGACACATGATATATGCCCCGTACCTGGCTAAAACTTGTTTTTGAAGGCCAAACTCCAGCCTTATTTGAGCCGGTGATGTATAAAACGGGAGGCAGAACATAGTTCTATAAGCTTTAACCTGCATACTATTCAGGTCTTTAGCGTCTCTTCCCCGCATCGCCTCACCACCATAAGTGATCGAAGAGAGCAGTTTGGCCTGAACTACCTTCAGTAGCGGGGTCAAAGACGGGCCCATCAGTTGGTTTGCAAGGTTTTTCATCATCATGGCGATCAGTAGACCTCTCCTTCTTATTTCTTGTTTCTGACGCACAAACGACCCTTCCTTGTCGAATGTAACTCCCAAGTACTTATACTCACAAGCTGGGTCAATTTTTGTGCCGTCGAGGAACCAGTTCCTCTGTGGGTTCTTTTTGTTATTTATTGACATTGTCCGAGTCTTGCTAAGATTTATTTTTAGGTTGTTTTCTGTGGCGTATTTCTGCATTTCCGTCAGTAGACGATTCAAGGCCGATGTGGGTGTGACTGAACAGCACTACGCCATCTGCATACATAAGATTGTTTAAAGCTTTCCCTCCTACCCTTGGAGAGAGAGAGTTGCAGACGTCGAGCACTTTTGGGAGATCCGCCATAAAAAGATTGAACAAGGTTGGTGCAAGCACACAACCCTGTTTCAGTCCTTTTGTAGTCGGCACTTTTGAGGACAGGTGGGTACCACCGCCTAGTTTCATCTGCACCCAGGTGTCCGTGTGTAAGAGCATCAGCATATTTAGGGTAGTCTGTGGTATGCCCCATTGCGCCAGTTTCCCCCACAGTCTGCCTCTCTCTACATTGTCGAAGGCAGCACTGAAGTCAATGTAACACAGATGCAGAGGAATCTTAGATGATTTTGCTGCGTCAATTATTAGCGAGATTGCAAGTATATTTGTAGATGTTCCAGTCGTTTTGCGGAAGCCGGTCTGATTCAGCGGTATTACCTGGTTTGTCTCAGCCCAGAGTGTAAGCTCCTCTAGTATGATGCCTGCTAAATATTTAGCTTCGTTGTCAATAAGAGCTACTAGGCAGTAGTTGTTTGGCTCGGCCTTGTCTCCTTTTTTGTAAATTGGGACTATTGTCGAGCCCCTCCAGGATTCTGGTATTCTGTTTATCAACCTAATTTCCAGAAAGAGAGGTTGCAGGATATCCGCCCACTCTTCACTCTTTGCTTTGAAGAGGGCAGGTGGAATACCATTCGGTCCCGGGGCGCCTTCTTTCCTGCCTTTAGCGATCTGTTTTTTAATTGAGTCTGACAGCGGGCGCCTCGGTGCCCCCGAAGGTTTGGTTTCTGTGTCTGGCTAGACCTGCTACCTTTTCTCTGAAACACTTGTTTCCGGTTGTCCCTCTGGAATCCAGCTGATGACCGCTTGGGCTCCTGCGTTTTCTGTATGGTCGTTGAAATGACTGGAGAGATATTTTATCCAAATTGCTTCTGAAATGTGAGACCCTATACCTTTGTGTTGTGGACGCATGTTTTCCAGAAGCGGGCACTGTTGTTGCTATTTGTGTCATAAAGGAGTTTTGCCCAGACTTCATTCTCGCCATTTCAATCTTTTAAGCGCTGCTCTTTGATGTTTAAGGGCTACTTGTGCGCTAGTGTTCCCTGGGGATATTCTCAGCTTGCACAGAATCAAATTTATTGATCTTTTGAGTTTTTTTAGCAATACTCTCTGTTCGTTCTTTCTTTCCGAAAGTTGTCTTTTGAGAGGGGAGTGACTGCAAGCGTTTTTTAACAGGGTGGCAATGAAATGAGCCCAGTAAGTGATATGGTCATCTGTGGACGAGGCTAGCGAATTGAAGATTTGTATTGCAGCTTCGGCCTGCAGGTTTGAATTGTCTGTCGTGCATTTGATCCTTTTTAGATTCAAGGTGTGAGTCGGCCCCGGAGATATCTCTGGCCTGATTAGGCTCGGCACAGTTCCTGTTAGATGAATTTCCTGGGGGCGATGATCGCTGTCGCCCATGTCCCCCATTGTTTACCCAAGAATATATGGGAACAGCGCAAGGCTTGCAAAGGTGTAATCCAGTATGGAGCTTGTTGATGTAGAGTAATAAGATTTGACTGGAGGAGAGTCTTCCGGAAATCTTCCGTTTAATGCGCGAAGATTTTGGTGTTCTAGGTCATCAAGGAAGCAGCTGTTGCGGCATTTTTTCTTCCTGTTTAGTGGGACACTTTGTGTAGGTCTGTTGTAGATTCTAGCTCGAGCCAGTGCCTCCTCCCCTTCTGCCGAGCCGATGAGAGACTGGTTTAGGTCCCCTGTCAGGATGAATAATGGGTTTTCCATCTCAGTAGCGTACTCGGCCAGTTGGTTGGTAATTTTGGTCGAGTCTTTCGCTTTGCTTTTCGGATGTACATACGAATTCATTATACAGACCTCCATTTCTTTTCCATCGAAGACGATGCTAAATGTGACTGCTAGTGTTGTAATTGTCATTGAATCCATGAGGGTTGCTGAGGCTATGGTCGTTGTGGAAACATAGGTGGCCAATCCTCCCGAGTGATGGGCAAACCTGCCGGTCCTTGTAGCTGGTGTGGCGAAGCATGTGTAACCCTCGATGTGCTGTGGGTCCTTGAGCCAAGTTTCTTGCAACATGATTATATCGAAGATGGTGACGTAGTTCAGAAACTCAGGGTCTTCTATTTTTGTTGCTAAGCCATTAACGTTCCACGAGCATAGCCCTATGGCAGATTCCTTTGCCCTGCTGTACTCTCTATCTTGTGGATTGCGTCAGTCCTCCTCGGAGCGTATAGTGATTGCACGAGATAATACTTCCCTCGTTGGACCTTGATTTAAATGAGTGACTGCCTTCGCCCGTAGATCTGGTTGATCCCATTGGCTGCTGGTGCTCCTTTTTCGCGATCTTCCACGCGCGCCTCTGAGTACGCTGTTTGAGTGTGCTTGGTGTTTTTTTATTACTGGGCTTGCCATGCTCAATAATGGAAGAGGGTAGGCTGGTTTTTGAAAGGGGGCAATATTGATGCCCCAGTTTTTAAATATCCCCAACTCAGCTAAGATTGTGTCTGCAATTTTGCTTGAGACCAAGTTGTCTTTGTTGCCTCTGTGCTTTGGGGATTAACAGCGGGTATGAACACTACAGAAAGTAGATCCTTTGTGCTTATGCCAGCCAGGTTTGGAATGGAGTTCGTTAATCTGAGAATATTTTCTCGATTTAGCAAGTCCTGTTGTCCTTTTGAAGTGTATTGAGGATAGAAGACCAAGACCTCTGTTTCCTGCTGTCTACTTTCTGATATTTGTTGTGACGCTGGTTGTAGATGTATTGTGGCTGTTGATTCACTGTTTGATTTTTCGAGCTGTGTTTCCGGTTGGCTGCTTGGTCCTTCTGCCATGGGGTTCTTTGTATTTAGTTTTGATGTTATAAGCTTTAGGGATGTTTGCTTTGGTTCTTGCCCCTGTCCTGGCCGGGGCTGATTGTGGTTGGTGTGATAGTCATTTCTATCTCTCTAGATGGTAATTCTTGATTTGGCCTAATAGTTCTTCCGTGAATTTCTCTTCTGGCCCCTGTGTTTAAGCTTGTGTTGGTGATTTTTTGCTTACTTTCGATCAAACTTATTGCCGCTAAGTTGCACATCTGTCCACGTGCCTGCTCTACGAGTGCAGGTTCGTTGGATAAGTGTCTTGTTTCTTCCCTTAGATCTTGGCTGTTTACTGACTGTTGGTTCTTGCCACTGTCAGTTTTTAATGACGGACGCATCTTTCTTTTTTCTTGTCTTTGGTCTTCTTTTTGTTCTGTTTTGTCCCTTAGTGGCGATCCTTGTCCCTTTGTTTCTCCAAGTTCCATACTTGTCCTACTTGCGATTTGCCGTTTTGGGGTTGTTCCCTCTACCAGGGGGTGTTTGGAAATGGGTGGGGGCAGTTGTGCCTGATGTATTAGCTCTGCGTCTCTGTAGTTGGTTTCATGTTTACTCTGAGAGCTTGAAAAAATAGAGAAGTATTTCGTTGTGTTTGTTTGGGGCTTTTGATTGCGCCCTTTCCTTTTTTGTTGGCGACGTTGTTTGGCATTGAGGTTTTGGAGTTCTCCGTTTCCGGACCATACCGTCTTCGCAGTGTACGCCTCAGGGTTGCCTTTTAGCACATTACCAAAAAAATTTCTGTTGGTTGTTCCCTCTGTGCAATCGGAGGTGCCCTGGTCTTGTGTTGTATTTTCTGCTGTTAAGTATTTGATATCGTTTATCAGACCAGTTGGCATTGAGGGCAGTGTGGATAATTTGCAGTCGCAGCTAAGATAGGTGTTTGTGCTCTTGTTGTTTCCCAGTCAATACCTGCAGTAAAGCTGCCAGTGTGCTCAAAAGTGTTAGTTGTGTCTCCATCTTTTCTGATTGGTGTTGCAGCGCTTCAACGGCTGGTTGAATTGTGTTTAGTAGAGAAGTCCAAGTGCCAGTGTTTTGTTCCTTTCTGAGCTCTTTCTCGTTCACGCTTTTGTTGTTATGTTCTGGTGTCCCGGGGAGACTCTTGTGGAGATTCTTGGTGAGGGTGCGCTCTCTGATCTTGATCTGAGTTGTAAGTTGCGAGCATGTCTTTAGGTAGGACACAATCGCCCTGCCCTCTTCTTTCTGGCTTAGGTCCTGTGTCCCTGCGCATGATCCTCCATGTTGGGCAGGCACGCTTCCTTGGGCAGGAGGATGTGGAGTTGGTGAAAGTATTATGTTTGCTTGATCTGTTGTCTTCATAGGCGTGCTGTAACTTCTGATCGACATGTTGTTTGAGGGGCTGAAGTTAAAGTCACTCATTTCTTCCTCCTCTTCTCTCATTAATTCTGCACCGGGTTCCCGCTTGGCCTTGGGTTTTTCGGTGGTCCTGTTTTCGACTCTGGCGTCAAGTTGTGACGGTGTGACAGCTGTTTTTTGAGGTTTGTGTTCTGCAGTCAGAGTCCTCTGGCTGCTGCCCTGTTGGCTCTTTTTTATAGGGGAGCATCCTGAGTTGGTGGCGCTGATTTGTGCCCCTTCTTCTCCCATTGAGTCAGTGCTGTCTTTGCTCTTCACCTTAGTTTTGCTGGTAGCACAGTCTTACGCTCTGACAACGAGTTGTGACGGAGCATCAGCTATTTTTTGGGGCTCATGTCCTGCAATCGGGCTCCTCTGGATGCTGCCCTGGCAGCTTGTTTTTGCTGGGGAGCACCCCGAGGTGCCAGGCGTTCCCACAGAAACAGCTGGGGGTTTGGTACCTGCTTTCTTCGCCCCTGTTGGTGATTGATGTCTATAATTTAGTAGCTGACCTTGATGCTGTAGTGCCACATGTTTGTCTAGGGGCAGAGAACATAGAACAAGTGCTTGCGTTTGTGGTAATAATGGTAATGGTAGCAATGGCGGTTGCGAGCCTTTCAGGGATTTGTTGCTGGACAAAATGGCCGACCCTGCATCCTTTAGGAAATTAAACTTTGTGTAGATCTTTGGTTGATAGGAACTTGTTGTGCTGTTGACTCATCCTGATCCTGATCCTGCTCGGTTGTGCTGAGCTTTTGCTCGGGAGTGTCTTGTGCACCTGGATTTGATTTCTTTCCCTTTTTTCCCTTTGGTTTAGGCAGAAAGGTCTCCCTGGTTCTTCCCGACCTCATGAGTCTGCCTGAATCCGTTAGATTGCAGAGATTAAAGATACATTTTTCAGCCCTCCAACAATTCCTCAGCAGCAGGCTTTCACGCTTTCACGCTCCAGACGCTCCGAATTCCTGAGCGTGCAGAATGGAACCAGAGAGGAACCAAGGGTCTGAAGAGCTGAAGGGCTGGAGAAGAGAGCTGGGGTTTGGGGGGGCTGATGAGTGCCCAGGAACCAGGACTACTGTCTTGCTCTAGAGTTTTGCTCTGAGCCTTAGTCCCATGCAATCCCTCCTCACCGTGAACTCTCAGCTCATCGTTTGCGTGGTTCGAGGATCAGGGGTGGGCTCCCAGTGGGCTCTCAGTGGGCTCTCAGTGGGCTCTCAGTGGGCTCTCAGTGGGCTCTCAGTGGGCTCCCAGTGGGCTCTCAGTGGGCCCTCAGTGGGCTCTCAGTGGGCCCTCAGTGGGCCCTCAGTGGGCCCTCAGTGGGCTCTCAGTGGGCCCTCAGTGGGCCCTCAGTGGGCCCTCAGTGGGCTCTCAGTGGGCTCTCAGTGGGCCCTCAGTGGGCTCTCAGTGGGCCGTCAGTGGGCTCTCAGTGGGCTCTCAGTGGGCTCTCAGTGGGCTCTCAGTGGGCTCCCAGTGGGCTCTCAGTGGTAGTAGCCTGTGCACAACCCACGCACAGCCCACGCTAATGGGCTGATTCTTGAGGCTTAGAGTTCTATGCGGGAGTGGAGGGAGCAGAAGCAGGAGCAGGAGCAGCAGGGGGTCTACGGGGATCTACCGCTCTGCCGTTCTGCCGTTCTGCTGCTCTGCCGCTTTGCCTCTATCTCGCCTCATGCGGCATTTAGGAGAGCAGCTCCTGCCGCGTTGGTGAGTATTCTGTGGCCCCTACTTCGTAGTCCTCGTCAACGAAACCAGGGGGCATATTATCAAGAAACGGCGTTAAAATTATCGTCGCTTTAGAGGCAGAAAAATGCCTCTAAAGTGGCGATAATGGGCTTGATAATATGCCCTTGAGAATTCCCATAGAAGCCCATGTTCTGGTGTCAACATGGGCTTCTATGGGAATTCTCTGCGGCTTAAAGGAGACAGCGCCTATTGACGTGCCTTCAGTGCAATCCTTGCACTGCCTTTGGCATAATTCGTGACGCAAACGACGCACAAATCAAAACTTAAGGCGGAGCGGAGACGAGGCTTCTGGAATCGTATCAATTCCAAGAAGCCTCGTAAGACGAGAGCAGCGCATGCGCTGCTTACGTCAGGCCGAGACCTAAAAAGGTGCGTAGGGTTGATCCCATTGGTTATGGAGTGTCCATGAAACCCAACCCCCCCACCCACTAGCTCGTGCAGGCATAAAGTAAGCACCCCTAGGCACTCACTTCAGAACAGTTTCTGTACCTGCAGAACATCTGAAGAGGACTGAACCTGCTGTCTGTGCCTTAAGAGGAATCCTGGAGGACTGGCCCTGCTGTCTGTGACGTAACAGGAACCCTGGAGGCTGGACTTGGTGCCTGTCACCTAGGAGGAACCCTTGAGGGCTGGCCCTGCTGCCTGTGCCCTAAGAGGAACCCTGGAGGGGTGGCCCTGCTGCCTGTGACCTAAGAGGAACCCTGGAGGGCTGAACCCTGGAGGGCTGAACCCTGGAGGGCTGGCCCTGCTGCCTGTGACCCCAGAGGAACCCTGGAGGGACGGCCCTACTGCCCGTGACCCAAGAGGAACCCTGGAGGGCTGGCCCTGCTGCCTGTGACACAGGAGGAACCCTGGAGGTCTGGCCCTGCTGCCTGTGACGCACGAGGAACCCTGGAGGGCTGAACCCTGGAGGGCTGAACCCTAGAGGGCTGAACCCTGGAGGACTGGTCCTGCTGCCTGTGACCTAAGAAGAACCCTGGAGGGCCGGCCCTTCTGCCTGTGACCCAAGAGGAACCCTGGAGGGCTGGCCCTGCTGCCTGTGACCCCAGAGGAACCCTGGAGGGCCGGCCCTACTGCCTGTGCCCTAAGAGGAACCCTGGAGGGGTGGCCCTGCTGCCTGTGACCTAAGAAGAACCCTGGAGGGCTGAACCCTGGAGGGCCGGCCCTGCTGCCTGTGACCCAAGAGGAACCCTGGAGGGCTGGCCCGGCTGCCTGTGACACAGGAGGAACCCTGGAGGGATGGCCCTGCTGCCTGTGACCCAAGAGGAACCCTGGAGGGCTGGCCCTGCTGCCTGTGACCCAAGAGGAACCTTGGAGGGCTGGCCCGGCTGCCTGTGACCCAAGAGGAACCTAGGAGGGCTGGCCCGGCTGCCTGTGACACAGGAGGAACCCTGGAGGGCTGGCCCTGCTGCCTGTGACCCAAGAGGAACACTGGAGGGCTGGCCCTGCTGCCTGTGACCTCAGAGGAATCCTGGAGGGATGGACCTGCTGTCTGTGACGTAAGAGGAACCCTGGAGGCTGGACCTGCTGCCTGTGACCTAGGAGGAACCCTGGAGGTCTGGCCCTGCTGCCTGTGACACAGGAGGAACCCTGGAGGGCTGGCCCTGCTGTCTGTGACGCACGAGGAACCCTGGAGGGCTAGAACTGCTGCCTGTGACCCAAGAGGAACCTTGGAGGGCTGGCCCGGCTGCCTGTGACCCAAGAGGAACCCTGGAGGGCTGGCCCTGCTGCCTGTGACCTCAGAGGAATCCTGGAGGGATGGACCTGCTGTCTGTGATGTAAGAGGAACCCTGGAGGGCTGGCCCTGCTGCCTGTGACCTAGGAGGAACCCTGGAGAGATGGACCTGCTGTCTGTGACGTAACAGAAACCCTGGAGGGCTGGCCCTGCTGCCTGTGACCTCAGAGGAATCCTGGAGAGATGGACCTGCTGTCTGTGACCCAAGAGGAACCCTGGAGGGCTGGTCCTGCTGCCTGTGACCTCAGAGGAATCCTGGAGAGATGGACCTGCTGTCTGTGACCCAAGAGGAACCCTGGAGGGCTGGTCCTGCTGCCTGTGACCCAAGAGGAACCCTGGAGAGATGGACCTGCTGTCTGTGACGTAACAGAAACCCTGGAGGGCTGGCCCTGCTGCCTGTGACCTCAGAGGAATCCTGGAGAGATGGACCTGCTGTCTGTGACCCAAGAGGAACCCTGGAGGGCTGGTCCTGCTGCCTGTGACCCAAGAGGAACCCTGGAGAGATGGACCTGCTGTCTGTGACGTAACAGAAACCCTGGAGGGCTGGCCCTGCTGCCTGTGACCTCAGAGGAATCCTGGAGAGATGGACCTGCTGTCTGTGACCCAAGAGGAACCCTGGAGGGCTGGTCCTGCTGCCTGTGACCTCAGAGGAATCCTGGAGAGATGGACCTGCTGCCTGTGACCCAAGAGGAACCCTGGAGGGCTGGTCCTGCTGCCTGTGACCTAAGAGGAACCCTGAAGGGCTGAACCCTAGAGGGCTGAACTCTGGAGGGCTGGTCCTGCTGCCTGTGACCCAAGAGGAACCCCTGTGACATAAGAGGAACCCCTGTGACCGAAGACGAATGCTGGAGGGCTGGCCCTGCTGCCTGTGACCTCAGAGGAACCCTGGAGGGCTGGTCCTGCTGCCTATGACCCAAGAGGAACCCTGGATGGGCCGGCCCTGCTTCCTGTGACGCACGAGGAACCCTTGAGGGCTGAACCCTGGAGGGCTGACTCTGAAGGGCTGAACTCTGGAGGGCTGGCCCTGGAGGGCTGAACTCTGGAGGGCTGGCCCTGGAGGGCTGAACTCTGGAGGGCTGGCCCTGGAGGGCTGACTCTGGAGGGCTGACTCTGGAGGGCTGAACGCTGGAGGGCTGGCCCTGGAGGGCTGAACTCTGGAGGGCTGGCCCTGGAGGGCTGAACTCTGGAGGGCTGGCCCTGGAGGGCTGAACCCTGGAGGGCTGGCCCTGCTGTCTGTGACGTAACAGGAACCCTGGAGGCTGGACCTGCTGCCTGTGACCCAAGAGGAACCCTGGAGGTCTGGCCATGCTGCCTGTGACCTAAGAGGAACCCTGAAGGGCTGAACCCTGGAGGGCTGAACCCTGGAGGGCTGAGCCCTGGAGGGCCGGCCCTGCTGCCTGTGACCCAAGAGGAACCCTGGAGGGCTGGCCCTGCTGCCTGTCACCCAAGAGGAACCCTGGAGGACTGGTCCTGCTGCCTGTGACCTCAGAGAAACCCTGGAGGGCTGAACCCTGGAGGGCTGAACTCTGGAGGGCTGGCCCTGGAGGGCTGAACTCTGGAGGGCTGGCCCTGGAGGGCTGAACTCTGGAGGGCTGACCCTGGAGGGATGAACCCTGGAGGGCTGGCCCTGCTGCCTCTTGTACCTATGATGAAGAAGTGGACTTTAAGGGTCAGTGCTGACCTCCCATGTTGCTGCAGGGAGACAGCAAGCTGCAAGATGCCTCTTCGGGGAAGTATTCAGCTGACCAGTGGTAACTGGACCTGGACTGGACCTTTTGTTGGCCTCTGTCTGCACCCTGTGAGCCTCTAAGTGCCTCCTGTAAGGTCCTGTGGGTCTTCAAAAGTGTACACCTGTGGTGGTTTGGGACTTAAAGCACTAACCCAGAAGGCAAAATCTTAACCAAGTTGGTTGGTGTATCTGACCCGCGCTCCACCCCGGTCGGCCTCAAATCGTGCCTTAGTCACAGTGCGACGCAATCATTGACTTTTGCTGGCATTTTCTGCATGTTGGCACTATTTTTACTTACAAATTAAAAGATCTTTGTCTCCAGTTCCCCTTACTGCATTTTTGTAATGTATGTGTCATTTAATTTATTAAATTCTACTCTCTTTTTCTAATTCGGTTTTGGATGTTTATTGTTCTGCATTTTGACTCTATTCGTGGTTTGGTGCTGCATAAATACTAACACATCGCCCTGAGCTGAGCCTGTTCCGGTGCCATCGCTACCAGGGGGCTTGTTAGGCGTCAGGCTTCATGTACCATAGTAAAACTACATCTCCCAGAAAGCCTAGCGGGAGATGTGGGTTGTGCACTGTCCCACGCTGGTTTGGGAGTGGTCAGGTGATCGGGAGGTTCTTAAGCCTTCAGCTGGTGAACCTCAGTGCTTGGCTTTCATAGTTTGAATCCTGTCCTGCTCCGTGTTTGGTGAGCCTCCTCTGTTCCTGATTCTTCTCAACAACCCTGGCTAAGCATCTACAGGAAGCTTTTGGAGTGTTCGTCTTGCAGCTGTAGCGCGAGGACGCGCTGTCCCTTCCAGTTGGATCATTCTATGTTCTTGTGCTCAGGCTGCAGTTCACATGTTTCCTTTTTCGCCTTTAGCGTCAGTTCGCTCTACTTTCATCCCCGAATTGCCTCCCACTTGATGTCTAAAAAAGTGCAGCCTTTCCTTCTTTGGTAACGCGAGGTCGCGTTACGTTTTTTAAATTATGTAAAAGCTGCCGTCACCGGAGACACAAACGTGCAGCCTTTCCCGAGGAGACATTAGGGCGTTTTAAAAGCTGCCGTCGCTGGAGACACACGTGCAGCCTTTCCCAGGAGACATTAGGGCGTTTTAAAAGCTGCCGTCGCTGGAGACACACGTGCAGCCTTTCCCGAGGAGACATTAGGGCGTTTTAAAAGCTGCCGTCGCTGGAGACACACGTGCAGCCTTTCCCAGGAGACATTAGGGCGTTTTAAAAGCTGCCGTCACCGGAGACACACACGTGCAGCCTTTCCCAGGAGACATTAGGGCGTTTTAAAAGCTGCCGTCACTGGAGACACACGTGCAGCCTTTCCCGAGGAGACATTAGGGCGTTTTAAAAGCTGCCGTCGCTGGAGACACACGTGCAGCCTTTCCCAGGAGACATTAGGGCGTTTTAAAAGCTGCCGTCGCTGGAGACACACGTGCAGCCTTTCCCGAGGAGACATTAGGGCGTTTTAAAAGCTGCCGTCACTGGAGACACACGTGCAGCCTTTCCCGAGGAGACATTAGGGCGTTTTAAAAGCTGCCGTCGCTGGAGACACACGTGCAGCCTTTCCCAGGAGACATTAGGGCGTTTTAAAAGCTGCCGTCACCGGAGACACACGTGCAGCCTTTCCCAGGAGACATTAGGGCGTTTTAAAAGCTGCCGTCACCGGAGACACACGTGCAGCCTTTCCCAGGAGACATTAGGGCGTTTTAAAAGCTGCCGTCGCTGGAGACACACGTGCAGCCTTTCCCAGGAGACATTAGGGCGTTTTAAAAGCTGCCGTCACCGGAGACACACGTGCAGCCTTTCCCAGGAGACATTAGGGCGTTTTAAAAGCTGCCGTCACTGGAGACACACGTGCAGCCTTTCCCGAGGAGACATTAGGGCGTTTTAAAAGCTGCCGTCGCTGGAGACACACGTGCAGCCTTTCCCAGGAGACATTAGGGCGTTTTAAAAGCTGCCGTCGCTGGAGACACACGTGCAGCCTTTTCCAGGAGACATTAGGGCGTTTTAAAAGCTGCCGTCACCGGAGACACACGTGCAGCCTTTCCCAGGAGACATTAGGGCGTTTTAAAAGCTGCCGTCGCTGGAGACACACGTGCAGCCTTTCCCGAGGAGACATTAGGGCGTTTTAAAAGCTGCCGTCACTGGAGACACACGTGCAGCCTTTCCCGAGGAGACATTAGGGCGTTTTAAAAGCTGCCGTCGCTGGAGACAAACGTGCAGCCTTTCCCAGGAGACATTAGGGCGTTTTAAAAGCTGCCGTCACCGGAGACAGACGTGCAGCCTTTCCCAGGAGACATTAGGGCGTTTTAAAAGCTGCCGTCACCGGAGACACACGTGCAGCCTTTCCCAGGAGACATTAGGGCATTTTAAAAGCTGCCGTCACTGGAGACACACGTGCAGCCTTTCCCGAGGAGACATTAGGGCGTTTTAAAAGCTGCCGTCACTGGAGACACACGTGCAGCCTTTCCCAGGAGACATTAGGGCGTTTTAAAAGCTGCCGTCACTGGAGACACACGTGCAGCCTTTCCCGAGGAGACATTAGGGCGTTTTAAAAGCTGCCGTCGCTGGAGACACACGTGCAGCCTTTCCCAGGAGACATTAGGGCGTTTTAAAAGCTGCCGTCGCTGGAGACACACGTGCAGCCTTTCCCGAGGAGACATTAGGGCGTTTTAAAAGCTGCCGTCGCTGGAGACACACGTGCAGCCTTTCCCAGGAGACATTAGGGCGTTTTAAAAGCTGCCGTCACCGGAGACACACACGTGCAGCCTTTCCCAGGAGACATTAGGGCGTTTTAAAAGCTGCCGTCGCTGGAGACACACGTGCAGCCTTTCCCGAGGAGACATTAGGGCGTTTTAAAAGCTGCCGTCGCTGGAGACACACGTGCAGCCTTTCCCGAGGAGACATTAGGGCGTTTTAAAAGCTGCCGTCACTGGAGACACACGTGCAGCCTTTCCCGAGGAGACATTAGGGCGTTTTAAAAGCTGCCGTCGCTGGAGACACACGTGCAGCCTTTCCCAGGAGACATTAGGGCGTTTTAAAAGCTGCCGTCGCTGGAGACACACGTGCAGCCTTTCCCAGGAGACATTAGGGCGTTTTAAAAGCTGCCGTCGCTGGAGACACACGTGCAGCCTTTCCCAGGAGACATTAGGGCGTTTTAAATGCTGCCGTCACCGGAGACACACGTGCAGCCTTTCCCAGGAGACATTAGGGCGTTTTAAAAGCTGCCGTCACTGGAGACACACGTGCAGCCTTTCCCGAGGAGACATTAGGGCGTTTTAAACGCAATCATTGACTTTTGCTGGCATTTTGTGCATGTTGGCACTATTTTTACTTACAAATTAAAAGATCTTTGTCTCCAGTTCCCCTTACTGCATTTTTGTAATGTATGTGTCATTTAATTTATTAAATTCTACTCTCTTTTTCTAATTCGGTTTTGGATGTTTATTGTTCTGCATTTTGACTCTATTCGTGGTTTGGTGCTGCATAAATACTAACACATCGCCCTGAGCTGAGCCTGTTCCGGTGCCATCGCTACCAGGGGGCTTGTTAGGCGTCAGGCTTCATGTACCATAGTAAAACTACATCTCCCAGAAAGCCTAGCGGGAGATGTGGGTTGTGCACTGTCCCACGCTGGTTTGGGAGTGGTCAGGTGATCGGGAGGTTCTTAAGCCTTCAGCTGGTGAACCTCAGTGCTTGGCTTTCATAGTTTGAATCCTGTCCTGCTCCGTGTTTGGTGAGCCTCCTCTGTTCCTGATTCTTCTCAACAACCCTGGCTAAGCATCTACAGGAAGCTTTTGGAGTGTTCGTCTTGCAGCTGTAGCGCGAGGACGCGCTGTCCCTTCCAGTTGGATCATTCTATGTTCTTGTGCTCAGGCTGCAGTTCACATGTTTCCTTTTTCGCCTTTAGCGTCAGTTCGCTCTACTTTCATCCCCGAATTGCCTCCCACTTGATGTCTAAAAAAGTGCAGCCTTTCCTTCTTTGGTAACGCGAGGTCGCGTTACGTTTTTTAAATTATGTAAAAGCTGCCGTCACCGGAGACACAAACGTGCAGCCTTTCCCGAGGAGACATTAGGGCGTTTTAAAAGCTGCCGTCGCTGGAGACACACGTGCAGCCTTTCCCAGGAGACATTAGGGCGTTTTAAAAGCTGCCGTCGCTGGAGACACACGTGCAGCCTTTCCCAGGAGACATTAGGGCGTTTTAAAAGCTGCCGTCACCGGAGACACACACGTGCAGCCTTTCCCAGGAGACATTAGGGCGTTTTAAAAGCTGCCGTCGCTGGAGACACACGTGCAGCCTTTCCCGAGGAGACATTAGGGCGTTTTAAAAGCTGCCGTCGCTGGAGACACACGTGCAGCCTTTCCCGAGGAGACATTAGGGCGTTTTAAAAGCTGCCGTCACTGGAGACACACGTGCAGCCTTTCCCGAGGAGACATTAGGGCGTTTTAAAAGCTGCCGTCGCTGGAGACACACGTGCAGCCTTTCCCAGGAGACATTAGGGCGTTTTAAAAGCTGCCGTCGCTGGAGACACACGTGCAGCCTTTCCCAGGAGACATTAGGGCGTTTTAAAAGCTGCCGTCGCTGGAGACACACGTGCAGCCTTTCCCAGGAGACATTAGGGCGTTTTAAATGCTGCCGTCACCGGAGACACACGTGCAGCCTTTCCCAGGAGACATTAGGGCGTTTTAAAAGCTGCCGTCACTGGAGACACACGTGCAGCCTTTCCCGAGGAGACATTAGGGCGTTTTAAACGCAATCATTGACTTTTGCTGGCATTTTGTGCATGTTGGCACTATTTTTACTTACAAATTAAAAGATCTTTGTCTCCAGTTCCCCTTACTGCATTTTTGTAATGTATGTGTCATTTAATTTATTAAATTCTACTCTCTTTTTCTAATTCGGTTTTGGATGTTTATTGTTCTGCATTTTGACTCTATTCGTGGTTTGGTGCTGCATAAATACTAACACATCGCCCTGAGCTGAGCCTGTTCCGGTGCCATCGCTACCAGGGGGCTTGTTAGGCGTCAGGCTTCATGTACCATAGTAAAACTACATCTCCCAGAAAGCCTAGCGGGAGATGTGGGTTGTGCACTGTCCCACGCTGGTTTGGGAGTGGTCAGGTGATCGGGAGGTTCTTAAGCCTTCAGCTGGTGAACCTCAGTGCTTGGCTTTCATAGTTTGAATCCTGTCCTGCTCCGTGTTTGGTGAGCCTCCTCTGTTCCTGATTCTTCTCAACAACCCTGGCTAAGCATCTACAGGAAGCTTTTGGAGTGTTCGTCTTGCAGCTGTAGCGCGAGGACGCGCTGTCCCTTCCAGTTGGATCATTCTATGTTCTTGTGCTCAGGCTGCAGTTCACATGTTTCCTTTTTCGCCTTTAGCGTCAGTTCGCTCTACTTTCATCCCCGAATTGCCTCCCACTTGATGTCTAAAAAAGTGCAGCCTTTCCTTCTTTGGTAACGCGAGGTCGCGTTACGTTTTTTAAATTATGTAAAAGCTGCCGTCACCGGAGACACAAACGTGCAGCCTTTCCCGAGGAGACATTAGGGCGTTTTAAAAGCTGCCGTCGCTGGAGACACACGTGCAGCCTTTCCCAGGAGACATTAGGGCGTTTTAAAAGCTGCCGTCGCTGGAGACACACGTGCAGCCTTTCCCGAGGAGACATTAGGGCGTTTTAAAAGCTGCCGTCGCTGGAGACACACGTGCAGCCTTTCCCAGGAGACATTAGGGCGTTTTAAAAGCTGCCGTCACCGGAGACACACACGTGCAGCCTTTCCCAGGAGACATTAGGGCGTTTTAAAAGCTGCCGTCACTGGAGACACACGTGCAGCCTTTCCCGAGGAGACATTAGGGCGTTTTAAAAGCTGCCGTCGCTGGAGACACACGTGCAGCCTTTCCCAGGAGACATTAGGGCGTTTTAAAAGCTGCCGTCGCTGGAGACACACGTGCAACCTTTTCCGAGGAGACATTAGGGCGTTTTAAAAGCTGCCGTCACTGGAGACACACGTGCAGCCTTTCCCGAGGAGACATTAGGGCGTTTTAAAAGCTGCCGTCGCTGGAGACACACGTGCAGCCTTTCCCAGGAGACATTAGGGCGTTTTAAAAGCTGCCGTCACCGGAGACACACGTGCAGCCTTTCCCAGGAGACATTAGGGCGTTTTAAAAGCTGCCGTCACCGGAGACACACGTGCAGCCTTTCCCAGGACACATTAGGGCGTTTTAAAAGCTGCCGTCGCCGGAGACACACGTGCAGCCTTTCCCAGGAGACATTAGGGCGTTTTAAAAGCTGCCGTCACCGGAGACACACGTGCAGCCTTTCCCAGGAGACATTAGGGCGTTTTAAAAGCTGCCGTCACTGGAGACACACGTGCAGCCTTTCCCGAGGAGACATTAGGGCGTTTTAAAAGCTGCCGTCGCTGGAGACACACGTGCAGCCTTTCCCAGGAGACATTAGGGCGTTTTAAAAGCTGCCGTCGCTGGAGACACACGTGCAGCCTTTCCCAGGAGACATTAGGGCGTTTTAAAAGCTGCCGTCACCGGAGACACACGTGCAGCCTTTCCCAGGAGACATTAGGGCGTTTTAAAAGCTGCCGTCGCTGGAGACACACGTGCAGCCTTTCCCGAGGAGACATTAGGGCGTTTTAAAAGCTGCCGTCACTGGAGACACACGTGCAGCCTTTCCCGAGGAGACATTAGGGCGTTTTAAAAGCTGCCGTCGCTGGAGACAAACGTGCAGCCTTTCCCAGGAGACATTAGGGCGTTTTAAAAGCTGCCGTCACCGGAGACACACGTGCAGCCTTTCCCAGGAGACATTAGGGCGTTTTAAAAGCTGCCGTCACCGGAGACACACGTGCAGCCTTTCCCAGGAGACATTAGGGCGTTTTAAAAGCTGCCGTCACTGGAGACACACGTGCAGCCTTTCCCGAGGAGACATTAGGGCGTTTTAAAAGCTGCCGTCACTGGAGACACACGTGCAGCCTTTCCCAGGAGACATTAGGGCGTTTTAAAAGCTGCCGTCACTGGAGACACACGTGCAGCCTTTCCCGAGGAGACATTAGGGCGTTTTAAAAGCTGCCGTCGCTGGAGACACACGTGCAGCCTTTCCCAGGAGACATTAGGGCGTTTTAAAAGCTGCCGTCACCGGAGACACACGTGCAGCCTTTCCCAGGAGACATTAGGGCGTTTTAAAAGCTGCCGTCACCGGAGACACACGTGCAGCCTTTCCCAGGAGACATTAGGGCGTTTTAAAAGCTGCCGTCGCTGGAGACACACGTGCAGCCTTTCCCAGGAGACATTAGGGCGTTTTAAAAGCTGCCGTCACCGGAGACACACGTGCAGCCTTTCCCAGGAGACATTAGGGCGTTTTAAAAGCTGCCGTCACTGGAGACACACGTGCAGCCTTTCCCGAGGGGACATTAGGGCGTTTTAAAAGCTGCCGTCGCTGGAGACACACGTGCAGCCTTTCCCGAAGAGACATTAGGGCGTTTTAAAAGCTGCCGTCACTGGAGACACACGTGCAGCCTTTCCCGAGGAGACATTAGGGCGTTTTAAAAGCTGCCGTCGCTGGAGACACACGTGCAGCCTTTCCCAGGAGACATTAGGGCGTTTTAAAAGCTGCCGTCGCTGGAGACACACGTGCAGACTTTCCCAGGAGACATTAGGGCGTTTTAAAAGCTGCCGTCGCTGGAGACACACGTGCAGCCTTTCCCAGGAGACATTAGGGCGTTTTAAAAGCTGCCGTCACCGGAGACACACGTGCAGCCTTTCCCAGGAGACATTAGGGCGTTTTAAAAGCTGCCGTCGCTGGAGACACACGTGCAGCCTTTCCCAGGAGACATTAGGGCGTTTTAAAAGCTGCCGTCACTGGAGACACACGTGCAGCCTTTCCCAGGAGACATTAGGGCGTTTTAAAAGCTGCCGTCACTGGAGACACACGTGCAGCCTTTCCCGAGGAGACATTAGGGCGTTTTAAAAGCTGCCGTCACCGGAGACACACGTGCAGCCTTTCCCAGGAGACATTAGGGCGTTTTAATTAGCTGCCGTCGCTGGAGACACACGTGCAGCCTTTCCCAGGAGACATTAGGGCGTTTTAAAAACTGCCGTCGCTGGAGACACACGTGCAGCCTTTCCCGAGGAGACATTAGGGCGTTTTAAAAGCTGCCGTCACTGGAGACACACGTGCAGCCTTTCCCGAGGAGACATTAGGGCGTTTTAAAAGCTGCCGTCACCGGAGACACACGTGCAGCCTTTCCCCAGGAGACATTAGGGCGTTTTCAAAGCTGCCGTCACCGGAGACACACGTGCAGCCATGTACTTCCAGCGGATACGATAAAGAGTGTGAGCTGACTGTGAACTCGGACCTGCCTCCCTTCAATCCTACGCAGGGAAACCTGGGATTCCCTCGTGAACTTCCTGTAAGGCTGCCCAGGGGGGGGGTTGCGCAGCGGCCCGCCCCTTGGAGGGCGGCCGCCTTAGTGCCACAGGAAGGCACAGGGGTGGGAGGTCGAGTCCCTGGGCTAGTCCGGGGGAGACCCCAACAGATAGCTGTTTCCGGCGAGGGCGGGCAGGAGACAGGGGTACTTATACTGTCTCCGCCCCCTCCTCGTCCTCTTGTCCGCTCGTTCCCAAGGCTGTGGAGGAGTTACAGGGCAATCCAGGGTCTGCACATACCAAGGGGTACATCATGCAGCAGCACCGCGGGGTGCTAAGCCAGGATACCCAGGGATGTTTAGCGGGTCCCCTGGAAGAACGACGGCGCCCCGTTAACCGAAAGGCGGTTGTGGGTCTGAGCAACCGGGGGCTGCCATGTATGCTCCGCCCACCCATCACGGGGGTCATGTGAAGCATGTGGACTGGTGGTCCACGGATGGGAGGGGTGGACCCTCCCAATATTTGGTATACACCAGTTGGCGTTGCCATGGTGACTCTAGGCTTATCAGACGGGCAGGCGGCATAGGGCTGGCCTGCCCTGGGATCGCCCGTAAGATAACCCACCTTGTTTGCATATTGGTTATGCTAATAAACCTGCAGCAATATTTCTCCACTTACATTAGTGTCGTGTGTTTTATTTATGTACTTATGTGCTTTGTGATAACTGTTGCCGATATTGGCACTATGTAAGGCTGCCCGGGGGGGGGGGTTGCGCAGTGGCCCGCCCCTTGGAGGGCGGCCGCCTTAGTGCCACAGGAAGGCACAGGGGTGGGAGGTCGAGTCCCTGGGCTAGTCCGGGGGAGACCCCAACAGATAGCTGTTTCCGGCGAGGGCGGGCAGGAGACAGGGGTACTTATACTGTCTCCGCCCCCTCCTCGTCCTCTTGTCCGCTCGTTCGCCTTGCCCGCCCCTCCGCTTACCCGGCGTCCGGAGGGACAAAAGGGGGGGCAGGTTTTTTCTAACAATTTTACTTTGTGTTGCAGGAGGAGTTACAGGGCGATCCAGGGTCTGCACATACCAAGGGGTACATCATGCAGCAGCACCGCGGGGTGCTAAGCCAGGATACCCAGGGATGTTTAGCGGGTCCCCTGGAAGAACGACGGCGCCCCGTTAACCGAAAGGCGGTTGTGGGTCTGAGCAACCGGGGGCTGCCATGTATGCTCCGCCCACCCATCACGGGGGGTCGTGTGAAGCATGTGGACTGGTGGTCCACGGATGGGAGGGGTGGACCCTCCCAATATTTGGTATACACCAGTTGGCGTTGCCATGGTGACTCTAGGCTTATCAGACGGGCAGGCGGCATAGGGCTGGCCTGCCCTGGGATCGCCCGTAAGATAACCCACCTTGTTTGCATATTGGTTATGCTAATAAACCTGCAGCAATATTTCTCCACTTACATTAGTGTCGTGTGTTTTATTTATGTACTTATGTGCTTTGTGATAACTGTTGCCGATATTGGCACTATTCGCTTTGACTGAGCGCCAGTGCGTTCACATCTATTAAACCAATCTTGGATCCTTCACCGTTTTACTGACCCCAAAGAATTGTTTATTTCCTTGAACTAGCGGTTGAGCTCGGAGCGGGGGTCTGCTCTGGGTTCTGCTTTAACTGCGGATTTAGCTGGAATAGCTCAGACACTATCCTCTCCAGTCTTTTATTTTTTGGAGACCACCTTCTGAGATTACAATCCGTCTTAAACCAAGGAAGTGTGGGATGGCGCACAAACAAGTTAATAGTTTAGGTCCTAAGTGTATTGTATGTTTCTCAGGTTGACGCACTTTATTTCATTGTCTTTATTTTCTTCCTTCCTAATCTAGAGCTCCCAGGTGTAATTGGACCAGACTTCCTCCTTGGTGGCTGCGTTGGGACTTCTCTGGTGGTCCTCTTTGGCCCCTTCGTTTTCTGGGCATATGTGCATCCCCCTAGTGTGTTCTGTTTTGGCACTGGGGAGGCTGTATCTCTGGGAGAGGGAGGGGCTCCCTCTTCGCTCCACGGGAACCAGTTGCCGCCCGGCAGGGATGGGCACGGGTTCATTTTGTGAGTTTGAGGGTTCACCCTGACACGGGTTGCATTCATGCCTTGAAGTGGGCAATCACCCCTCCCAAAGAATAACCCGATTTCTTTCTGTCAGATGGAGTGTAGACCGACAGGCTGCGGAGGGCCTTACATCTGCCACCCTGCATTTATTCTGTCCACAAACATCAGATGTTTGCGGCCCCACGGACATCGCTGTACACTGACCGGACCCGTCGTCGTGGCGGTTCCTGTCATTGTAGGAAAGTCAAGCATGACGGCCGCTCGTCAAACTTTAACAAACAAACTTCCATAGCAAGGGTTTGTCTTTGAAAATAAACAAAAACAACCTTTGGCCCCCCACACCGCACTGCTCCTCACCGCCACGAGATACCCGACAGTAACAGACAGTACAAAATCAGGCCTGAGTCCCAGGTACTGACAATCAGCACTCCCCTGCTCCTCGTGGAACACTCCACCCTGAACCTCCGTCATCTCACCCATTCACCCCCCATCCTGATGCATGTAGCACAGGGTCTCTGATAGCACGTCACGCCTCTGAGCACCCCCCCCACTGTGACATATGTGCCGCATCGTGACTATTTTCTCCAGGCAGTACCTGTATTCAGTGTGTTAGAGGACTACTGTGCCCAGGATCCTTAGCGGGACAGCTAAGCTGCCGCACCTGTGTTTCATCAAGGGCTTCAAAAGCGACTCGACGCGTGCGGGCAAAGGGCGGGCCGTCTGTGGCCGTCAGGGTCCTAAGGAGGCCGAGCCGGGCCGCCTCCCTTGATGGTTCCCAACGATCTAGAAGTGGGACTTTACTTCGGTACTATCTAACTAAACTGCTATATTTCTGTTCAGTCTGAGCTAGGCGTTATAGATACATTTTTAGCTTATTGTTATTTGGTATTTAAGTTCGTAAAAATATTATCGTTAGTTGTGTACTACGGGGTCATTAGGCTTCTAATTATTAAGTTTGCAGTTGTCACAATATGGGCAAAACAAGTCCTTCTACTTCTCCCCCGAGCACCAGACAAAATACCGCCTCAGTGTGCAAATTCCAAGCTTAACTGCCATTGACAAAATGTTGCAAAAAACCATAGGGGTAGTAGCCTCAGCTATTGAGAATACTGAAAGACGTCTCTCGATCACTCCAGTTATACCCCCGGTATTGTTACCTGGAAATGTATCTTTAGGCACTTGCATTTCATCTGATTCATTGCTAGCTCCTTCTTTTGCTGAGCTTCCTTGCGCTCAGACAGGACAATTTTCTGGCCAAATTGAGCCAAATTGTGCCAAACTGGCTACTGAATCTGGTTCCAAAGTGACTAAAAAGGGCTATAAGCCCTGCCCTAGAAATAAGAAATTTAAATCGAAAAAAAATCCAGTTAAGGTTATTACTCCAGCATTAGATACCGCCCAGGATGAGTTAGGCACCCCCTTTTCATCTTTAGCTCCCCTGATCTGGGTTACTCATCTATTTATCGATTTGCAAGTACAAATTGAACCGCTTATCAATTCGCAGTTTAAAACTCTATCAAGTAGAATTGATAACATTATTTCTTTGATTAATAATAAGTGCCATGGGGGAGAACATTTGCCGCCCTTATGTAGGAACAATCCACAAATAGTGGCTGTAGGAAATACTGATCATCTGGCACTCGAGCCCAGTCGTAGTCAAGGGTTACGAATTATTAACCAGGCATCGGGTTCGCTATCAACGAACATGCCCGGATGTTCCCCAAATACTTTCAATCCCGGCCCTGATACCAGTCCCAGGGCGCTCCTGGATAACGCCACTCCATCTATTCTGGCTCCACTTCCATCTCATAAACCTAATAGTAACTCGCAGAGGGTGGGGGGCCGGGTGCTCCAAAAAACAAACACCAACTTCCCAAAAGATGGAGATTGCCGATCAACATTATACCCCCAGTTACCCCCGAGGCTTCTCCATATGTGGTGGTATTAACAGGTGTCCCCCCGCTGTTGGGCGATCGAGGCGAATCACATAGTGAGTTAAAGAATAAAATAATCTTTTGGCTAAATCGTCATAGACCATTAATGAGATCGGGACAGGGGGAAATTCTCCTAGTTAGAAGAGTTACTTGGTTGGGGACCAAATCGAAAGATATAGGAGGGGAGTGTGTGATTGTTAACTTTAGGGATCCTGGAGTGGTTAAGTACATTCTTGATTGGGGTGGCTGTGGTGAAACGGGCGAGATTATTCCACTTCCTTTGGGGTATTTTTATACTAGGGATGCCACATCTGGGGGACTTAGACCAAATCGCCACTATAAGGACACTTTGGAGGGCGAATACCATGTACCTATAGCCAATCGATATAGTGCTCTGAGTTGTGTAGATTGACTTCCACAACTACCATATCTGCCTCTCATGCTTCGGGGGGCATTGTGGAGGCTACAGGGGCCTTGGAAGAAGGTACGGGACTAGCCCCTTCCTTAAATACTGGTGCAAATTCAATCACAAGCTTGTCATTGGAGGGATCCGAATTGGTTAACCCCGCAGAGTCTTTATCTATCTATATGCCCCTTTCTGTCCTGCCCAGACCCATCAGTGGGTTCCTGGAATGTAGCAGGGCTGAATTCTAAGTTATGTGAATCAGATTGGGGGGAGCTGGTGGATCAATACGACTTGTGCCTGTTCCAAGAAACTTAGATGTTGCATCCGCCCAACAGGGTGGGTTTTGCAACATTTTATCTACCGGCGGTTCAGGGTCCTCGAGGAAGACCCTCAGGGGGACTGTGTATTTGGGTATCTTTGTCCCTGGGCTGTTCGGTGAAAGTAGTTGATTCTCATTCCCCAGATCTTCTTTCTGTTGCTCTTAAATTTCTAGATGGCTCATCAGTGTTGGTTATTAACTTATATCTGCGTTGCTCCCCCAATGAGTTGGGGTTATCTATGTTAGAGGCCCTCGATGAGCTTCTATCATTTACTTTACCTTCCTCCCATAGAATCATAGGGGGTGATTTCGATTGCCACTTTGAACCCCTGGTAGGGATCCCTTTGGTAACCTTGGATGAGGATTCCATCTGGCACATCCAGGAGTGCTTGGTGTATCCAGCCAGGGGTTTATCGCCAGTGGCTTTGCAGATTAATAAGATTTTGGTAGCCCACTCTCTTAGGGCCTGTAATGGTAGAATGCTTCCTGACGTTCCAGGGAATTTTACATTTAATAGAGTGGGGAAGAGCTCTACTATTGACTATATCATAGTCAATGTAGAACTTTGGTCCCAAATAAGGGCTTTTTGTGTTATCCAGAGGGTTGACAGTGACCACAACCTTCTCTCTCTAGAACTAAAACATAAACTGGGCCACTCATATAGAACCTGATCTCAGTGGCGGGTGGCAGACGCATTAGATGGGCTAGGTTCGTGTTAGCTTCTGGAAAAGTGGCCGAGCTCTATTCATGTGTAGCGTGCACATTAGCGGAGGCTTTCGATCTCCCTATTGGGAATTACGATCCTTCCTATTTTCAAGAATTGGACCGCATCCACTCTAGTTTAACTAGTAAATTGGCAGATTATTTTTATATCCCAGCGAATAACAGGCCACGAGCAAAAACACAGGCCCAATGGTATGATAAAGCCTGTAGACTGGCGAAAAGAGTACTGGTCAGCGAGGTTAAAACTGGCCTTGTACAGAGCATTAGAGTGGCAAGAACTTCATATAAAGCCATAACAGTGGCGGCTAAGTTAGAGTGGGAGGAACTAAGATGGGCTAACATAAAAGAAGCCTTGGACAGGCCTGATTACACCAAGTTCTGGAATCTAGTGAGATCAGGATCGCTAGAAGGGATTCCCACTTCAACACCGAACCTGAGTGAAGAGGTTTGGTGCCCATTTTAAGCCATTGTACTCCCTCTGGAACGTTGCTTCGGTGGCAGACCCAGGCCTCTCTGTTGGGAGCCCATTGTCTTTAGCATTGTTGGAGGAGGATGAGTGCCCATCCTTTTCCATTCAAGAAATTAAAGTGGCCCTTAAAAGTCTGGCTTCAGGGAAAGCCCCGGGATTGGATAGAATCCCAGGAGATTTATTCTCGAGTGAGCAGTAGGTCTGGGTTCCCTATATTTGGTTACTATTCAATGCTATTCTACATGGTATGGAAATTCCCGGAACCTGGTTGGGGGCCGAGATTATTCCAATTCACAAAAAGGCCTCCCCTCTTGACCCGGCTAATTACCGTCCCATTATGATGTCCAGCAGAAACTGTTTGCTCGCACTTTACTAACTAGGTTGCAGAGTTGGATTGACGACCAACACATCCTGACCTCCCTTCAAGCGGCCTTTCGTTCTAAGGTCTCCACCATCGACCAACTGTTCAAACTTCAATTGGTCTTCTGAAAAACTGTGACTTTGGGGGCCAGTAGCCTGTATCTGATCTTTGTTGATCTCCGATCTGCATTCGATCTAGTCCAGAGGGATAAGCTCTGGGCCATTTTGAGGGAGATGGGAGCCCCAACATACTTGTGTCAATTATTTAAACGGTTACACCAAGGCACCTTCGCGAGGGTGAGGTATGGGAGTAACTGGGAGCTCTCGGCCCCATTCCCGGTGGAAAGGGGAGTGAGGCAGGGGTGTGTGCTGGCCCCCACTCTTTTTTCTCTGTTCCTTAATGGATTAATTGACCATCTTCTGGGGGCGAGGGATCTGGATTCCCCCAGTTTGGCAGCTCGGAAGATCCCAGCCCTGATGTTCGCTGATGATACCCTTTTGCTATCAAAAGCCTCTATGGGTGAACAGCGAACACTGGAGGCGTTCTGCCTATTTTGCAAGTCAAGGAATTTGGAGATCAATCTGGCCAAAACCAAATTTATGGCTTTCAACGCAAAAATATCTAGTTGCTCGCACCCCCACTTGGAGTGGCGTTGGAAAGAGTCTCCACCTTTGATTATCTAGATGTAACACTTAACGATGAGATGGGGTGGGGGCCTCAGGTAGCCAAGGCAAACATGAAGCTGGCCCAATCTTCTGGTGGCATTCTAAAAGTTCACAGTGAGTCTCCACTCAAATCCCTGGGACCGCCCCTAGAAATATATAAGTCCCAGGCGAGAGGTGGGGCGCTCTATGGGGTGGAGCTATGGGGCCATTTGAGTGCCACTTCCTTGACGATTACTGAGAAAATCTTTATTAGGCGCCTAATGAGTCTTCCACAGAGTACCCCATTACTCCCCTTACGCTTAGACTTGGGTTTAGCCCCCATTCAGGGGGTTATCTCGAATCGTCCCGTGCTGTACTGTAGGCGGCTCTGGTCAACCCCGGAGTTGCTAAGTTATAGGGATGATCTAAGGGATCTACTGTCCTTAAGGGGGGCTGGGAAAATTCCCTGGTTAAAATATGTTAAGCATGCGTGCCAGACACTGGGTAGGGGAGACATCTGGCTCGTTCCAGAGCAGATGTGTCCCTTATTACCTAGGAGAGAGTTGGTCATTTTACTTAACAAGTATCGATTGGATCTTGTTCTTACTAATCCGTCATTGGGCAGGCTGACAGGTTTCTGGAGGCGAAGGACCACTATTGTTTTGAGAAATGTTTGGACGATATTCAACCCGCACTGGCAAAGAAGCTGTATGTTCAATTGAGATACGGGAAATTTCCTCTGCGGGCTGCCACAAACAAGTTGTCAGTCGTCCCCATGGTTTCTGGCTCATGCGTAGGTTGTGAAGGGACGGATCTGCACGCTCTGCTCTTTTGCTCCTTCTACGCCAGGGCCGGAGCCAAATGGATTATCCCGCTCTGTAAACTATTGGGCTATGTGGTGCGCTCGAGGTGCTAAAATTAAACCGCAATTATTTGCTTAATCTTCACCAACATAGACACAGCATAACTAAGGATTGATTTTATTCTGTATATCTTATGTTTTTACTGTACAGGATTATTATCTGGTCCTATCCACTTTTAATTACCTTAGGAGTATTTTATCTATTCATGAATTCATTGTGCTGTGGGATGTTGGAAATGTTGTATTTTTCTTTTCTTGTGTGTATACTGCTTTTATGGTTTGTAGCCAATAATAAAGCTTTATTGACTGACTGACATATGTAGCACAGGGTCTCCCATAGCACGTCACGCCTCTGAGCACCACTCCCCCCCCCCCGACACATGTAGCACAGGGTCTCTTAGCACCTCCACCCTGATGTATGTAGCACAGGGTCTCTGATAGCACGTCACGCCTCTGAGCACCCCCCCACCACACTGATGCATGTATCACAGGGTCTCTGGTAGCACGTCACGCCTCTGAGCAACCCCCCACTGTGACATATGTAGCACAGGGTCTCCCATAGCACGTCACGCCTCTGAGCACCCCGACCCTGATGCATGTAGCACAGGGTCTCTGATAGCACGTCACAGTTCTGAGCACCCCTCCCCCACCCTCACACATGTAGCAGAGGGTTTTTGATAGCATGTCACGCCTCTGAGCACCCCTCCCCCCCCACACCCTGATGCATGTAGCACAGGGCCTCTGAGCACGTCATGCCTCCGAGCACCCCTCCCCCCCCACCCTGATGCATGTAGCACAGGGTCTCTGATAGCTTGTCACGCCTCTGAGTCTCTCCCCCCCCCCCCCCTGACGCATGTAGCACAGGGTCTTCAATAGCACGTCACACCTCTGAGCACCCCCGACGCTTGTAGCACAGGGCCTCCGATAGCACGTCACGCCTCTGAGCACCCCCTCCCACACCACCCTGACGCATGCAGCACAGAGCCTCTGATAGCACGTCACACCTCTGAGCACCCCCCCACCACACCCTGACACATGCAACACAGAGCCTCCGATAGCATGTTACACCTCAGAGCACACCCCACCCTGACGCATGTAGCACAGAGTCTCTGATAGCGAGTCACGCCTCTGAGCACCCCCGACTTATGTAGCACAGGGTCTCCGATAGCACGTCACACCTCTGAGCACCCCACCACGACGCACGCAACACAGAGCCTCCGATAGCACGTCACACCTCGGAGCACCCCCCACCCTGACGCATGTAGCACAGGGTCTCTGATAGCACGTCACGCCTCAGAGCACCCCCCTGATGCATGTAGCACATGGTCTCTGATAGCACGACACACCTCTGAGCATGCCTGCCCCACCCTGACACATGTAGCACAGGATCTCTGATAGCATGTCACGCCTCTGAGCACTCCCCACCCCACCCTGACGCATGTAGCACGGGCCCCCGACAGCACGTCACGCCTCTGAGCACATTCCCCCCAACCTGGACGCATGTAGCACAGGGTCTCTGATAGCACGTCACGCCTCTGAGCACCCCCCTACCCTGACGCATGTAGCACAGGGTCTCTGATAGCAAGTCACGCCTCCGAGCAACCCCCGTTGCATGTAGCACAGGGTCTCTGATAGCACATCACACCTCTGAACACCCCACCCTGACGCACAGGGTCTCTGATAGCACGTCACGCCTCTGAGCACCCCCCAATGTGACGCAAGTAGCACAGGGCCTCCGATAGCACATCACGCCTCCGAGCCCCCCCCCCTCCACCCTGATGCATGTAGCACAGGGTCTCCGATAGCACATCACACCTCTGAGCACCCCCTCCCACCCCACCCTGACGCATGCAGCACAGAGCCTCCGATAGCACGTCACACCTTGGAGCACCCCCCACCCCACCCTGACGCAAGTAGCACAGGGACTCTGATAGCATGTCATGCCTCTGAGCACCCCCCTACCATGATGCATGTAGCACAGGGTCTCTGATAGCACGTCACGCCTCTTAGCACCCCTCCCACCACCCTGACACATGTAGCACAGGACCTCTGAGCACCCCAACCAGACGCATGTAGCACAGGGTCTTTAATAGCACATCACAGCTCTGTGCACCCGCCCCACCCTGACGCATGAAGCACAGGGTCTCTGATAGCTCGTCACGCCTCTGAGCACCCCTCCATCCTGATGCATGTAGCACAGGGTCTCTGATAGCTCGTCACGCCTCTGAGCACTCCCCCATCCTGGCGCATGTAGCACAGTAAAAGTAAATGTAAATCCGTATTTACATCCAACTGACGCACATTAATCCTCATGACCTTCTCCACCCTACACAATCTGGCTTCCGTGCCACTTATTCTACCGAATCGACTCTGCTTTTATCTACAGAAGCGATCCGTAGGCAGGTAGATGCAGGATGGACAGCTGCTCTAGTCCTTTTAGATCTCAGTGCCGCTTTTGACACTGTTGCCCATCACACACTGCTACAACGTCTGAGAGAAGGTGGCGTGGGGGGCAGGGCGATGGAATGGTTCTGTTCCTTTCTATGTGACCGCAGCTTTCAGGTGGCACTGAAACCTTTCCTAAAAGCGTCAAGCTGGACCAAGGGGTCCCTCAGGGCTCCATACTGAGCCCAAGTCTCTTCAATCTCTACATTGCCCCTTAGGCTGAGATTGTGGGGAAGTTTGGAGTCAGTATGGTGTCATATGCTGACGATACTCAGCTTGTGGTGACTCTTACTCAAGATTCGGAGGAGGCAGCACTGAACTTCTCAATGTGTCTTCAGGAGTTGGCGTCCTGCATGGCCTTAAATTGCCTTAAATGGAATGGCAACAAAACAGAGGTTTTAGTGGTGGGTAGGGCCCCCTCGATCTGGGCCTCTGCCTGGTGGCCCCAAACCTTGGGCCCAACCCCATCTCCCAAGGATCAGGTAAAGAACCTGGAGATGTGGTTGGACACTACATTGTCCTTTGAGACTCACACCAGGCGAGCGACAGGAACTTGTGTTGGGCTCCTGTGCACCCTTCGGAAGACATTGGATATACTCCCCGTGTCAGCCAGAAAAACGATGGTCCACGCCCTTGTGACGTCCCGTCTGGACTACGGTCATGTTCTGTACTTGGGTGCCAATATTAAATGTGTTCAGGGACTTCAGCGCGTCCAGAATGCGGCTGCACGCCTCGTACTAATGCTCCCTAGAAGAGCGTCATCTAGCATGGCCCTGGCTTCCCTGCATTGGCTCCCAGTGAGGGAACGGGTTTTGTTTAAAGCCATGTGTATTAGCCATTGTATTATACAGAAGAAGGGCCCTTCTTATCTGCATGACCCCCTTACTCCGTATGCTCCCACACGGGACCTAAGATCCAGTGGGACGGGTCTGGTCAGCATCCCAAGTATTCGAAGAGCCAGGATGGGCAGACGCTCTTTTCGCTTTCTAGCAGCCACCCACTGGAATATGCTTCGTACAGAGCTCCGTTTGGAATCGTCAGAGATTGTGTAAGACCTGGGGTCACCAAGCCCTGAGGGGGTAACGTGACTCGAGCGGTTGGGCACCCAAAGGCTTATGTGTAAAGCGACCATACAACACACACATCCCCTGAAGCAGGAAACGCACACAATAAGGGACGCCACACAGTAAGATCAATGCAAATTAATCAGTTTTATCTGATCAAATGATATGCAAGCACAGTTCCTTAGATGGCAATGGGCATCACTTGAACACATGAACATTAGAGTCACCGGCATTTCATTATGGTCACATAGGCAGTACCTGAATACCTTTGCGTCGGATTCACCAGTAATTCATTACTATGCAGTAGGCCACACCTGTATACCTGGGCGTCAGATTCCAGGGCGCTTCATCATAGCTCCAGTGGCAATACCTGGCGAACCTGGGGGAGCGGTAACTACAGCGGTTAATCGGAGCGCTGCGCCCCTCCCACCACTAGCATTTCACTCTGCCGTGGGTACCATGCACGGTGACTAACAATTATCAGCGCTTTGAAATAGGGCTGGGAAACCTAGTGCCACCTCAGAAAACTAATAGCGCGTCAAGGCAGGACTCTCAAGCATATCGTTACCCCGGGCATTCCTAGCGCTTCGGAGCAGGACTTGAGCGCACAGCGCTACTCGTAATCACAAGGCATTAGGCACTTCAGAGCAGAACTTGGGAACACAGGGCTACTCGTAATCATAAGCATTAAACACTTCAGGGTAGAACTCGAGAACACAGCGCTTCTCGTAATCATGAGACACTAAGCACTTTTGAGCATAACTTAAGAACACAGCGCTTCTCGTAATCATGAGACATTAAGCACTCTGGAGCAGAACTTAAGAACACAGCGCTTCTCGTAATCATGAGACATTAAGCACTCTTGAGCAGAACTTAAGAACACAGCGCTTCTCGTAATCATGAGACATTAAGCACTTTTGAGCAGAACTTAAGAACACAGCGCTTCTCGTAATCATGAGACATTAAGCACTTTTGAGCAGGACTTAAAAACACAGCGCTTCTCGCACTCAACAGGCCTTAAGCAAGCGGTCCCCTTTTACGCGGCAGTCTCAAGGCACGGGGGCAATCCCACGGAGGGGAGTCAGAGTCTCGGCCGGCACCGGAGCGGTCGCCAGACGGTGCGGTGACGCTCCCGATCAGCAGGGGGCGCACCGGGTCCTCCGCAAGCCTCCCGGGGAGCAGGGGGGTTAGTCCCAGGCCTACACACGGCCACGCTACCTCCCAGCCCCCAGGGGTTACCTTGATCTCGGCGTCCTGGTCTCGGGAGACACTCGGGGGTTCCTTACGGCTTCAGGCCCCGCAGTCAGCGTGCTCAGCGGCGGGGGCGGCGACGCGCAGTCCGCCCTCGTCACGTGGGGCTGTAGACGGCTTCACGGCCTTCCGCGACTCACTCAGACGCAGCGACGGCAGCGGCGGGGCCCCGGGCTTCTCCACGGGTCCCGACTCGGTGAGGAGCAACTTCTGGTCCCTGGGCCGCGGCGGTGAGCGCGCTTCCGGTCCCCGCGCGGGATGACAGCGAGCTCAGAGCGGGGCTGACTCGGGGGATCCCAGGCCAGGTCGGGGCTGACTCGGGGGATCCCAGGCCAGGTCGGGGAGCGCAGGGGTCACAGCGCTAGTACCTGGTGGATCCCCAGCAGTCCAGCAGTCAGTTGCAGTTTAGGTTTCAATAAGGAGCTTCAGCATTAGATCTCAGCATTCAGTTTCAGCATGAAGTTCCAGCGTTTAGTTTCAGCATTCAGTTTCAGCATGAAGGCTTAGCATAAAGTTTCAGCATTCAGTCTTAGCAGTCTTACTGGCGCAGATGTCTCTGGCGCCCTTAGGGGTTCTGTTCCTTGGGGGGTAGGGATTGAGTTGGTGACTAGTTCCTTCCTAGTCAAGCTTAGCAGAGGGCCCCTGGGTTCTCCTATCACTGGGTTAGATCAGTGGGCTGTACAGGATCCCTCACTCACTTAAAAGGCAGTACCTAAGTCCTGTCACTTTCAGAGGCATAAGTCCCTGGCTAGGCCCTACCGCCTATGCTCCTGCGTGGATTTTCCCCAGGTCTGCTTTACTCCCACTGGCCAACTAACCAGAAAAAGTTCCCTCCCTCACTTAAGTAGCCCTAGGTCAGGTGACCACTATCCAAAGCGGCAAAAGTAAAACCACACCTCCCTTCTAGAAGGTTCCAGCACATTCCAGGAGCTTCCCCATTCTACCTATGGGACAAAAAGGCGGGCTGGTGTCGCAACATTGTTGTGGGGTTCCAGCCAGCTCCTGGCAGCTAGGGTGCTACTAGTAAAGACCACTCTGCAGTAGCAGGGGTCTGTGGCAGCCATCTTGGGAGAAGGGAGCACCTACACCTTAACACTGATTGGCATGAAAAGGCGCCCGGAGACCTAAGTCCAACATAAAAATGAGGGTGGAAAAAATGAGGCACGATCAAAAATAGAGGGGGAGACCACCCTAGGGCTGACAGGTCTAACACGCGTCCCCCCCCCCCCCCAGCCGAAAGAGGGGAGAGCTACCCAACCTCTAGGGAGTTCTCATCGCTAAGGCGGAAAAACCTGGAGAGACCGTCAGCACTGGCGTGGTCAACTCCGGGCCGATGTTCCACCCGAAAGTCCATCCCCTGTAGGGAAATGGACCACCTCAACAACTTGGGGTTTTCGCCTCTCATCTGCATGAGCCAGCGAAGGGGGCGGTGGTCAGTCTGAATTAGGAAGTGAGTTCCAAAGAGATATGGCCTCAACTTCTTCAGAGCCCAGACCACCGCGAAGGCTTCTCTCTCAATGGTGCTCCATCGCCGTTCCCGAGGGTGGAGTCTTCTGGAGATGAAGGCCACTGGTTGATCTTGGCCCTCGGTGTTGAGTTGCGAGAGCACCGCATCTATGCCGTGCTCGGAGGCGTCTGTCTGCACAATGAATTCCTTACTAAAATCTGGAGTTGCGAGTATTGGAGCGGTACACATCGCTTGTTTCAGCGTGTCAAATGCCTCCTGGCAAGCAGCTGTCCATATAACCTTGCGAGGTTGCTTCTTAGAGGTCAATTCCGTCAAGGGGGTCACGATGGTGCCATATCCCTTGACAAACCGGCGGTAATACCCAGTGAGGCAGAGGAAAGCTCGGACCTCTGTTTGGGTCTTGGGGGGCTCCCAAGCCAAGATGGTCTCTATTTTGGCCTGGAGGGGTTGCACCTTACCTCTGCCCACCAGGTGTCCCAGGTACACGACAGATCCCTGTCCAATCTGGCCCTTGCTGGCTTTAATGGTTAGGCCAGCGCGTTGCAGCGCCTGCAATACCTCCTGGAGGTGCTGCAGATGGTCCTCCCAGGTGCTGCTGAAGACAGCTATGTCATCCAGGTAGGCCGCTGAGAAGGACTCCAGACCAGATTCACTAACCGCTGGAATGTGGCCGGAGCATTTTTGAGCCCAAAGGGCATCACTCGGAACTGAAAGTGGCCCTCGAGGGTGGAGAATGCTGTCTTCTCCCTTGCTCCATCGGCCATGGCAATCTGCCAATATCCGGATGTCAGGTCAATGGTGCTGAGGAACCGGGCTGCTCCCAGCCGGTCCATCAGCTCGTCTGCTCGTGGGATGGGATGAGCATCTGTCTTCGTGACAGAGTTCAACCCCCTGTAGTCCACACAAAACCGAAGTTCCGGTGTGGTACCCGGTGGGGCCGCTTTCGGCACCAACACCACCGGACTAGCCCACGGGCTGCTGGAAGGTTCTATCACCCCCAGCTCCAACATCTTGGCTACCTCACGCTGGATGCTATCCTTCACTCGGTCAGAGAGCCGGTAAGACTTGTTCTTCACCGGGGGGCTGTCCCCTGTGTCCACATCATGGGTACACAGATGAGTGATTCCAGGCGTGAGGGAGAACAACGAGGCGAACTGTCCCAGGACATGGCGGCAGTCCCTCTGTTGCTCCGGGGTCAAGGATGGGGAGAGGACTACACCTTCTACCGAGCCGTCCTTCTCCTGTACCGCTAGAAGGTCAGGAAGAGCTTCACTCTCTTCCTCTTCGCTCCCATCCGTCACCATAAGGAGAGCAAGCTCTGATCGCTCATGGTGTGGCTTCAGGCGGTTGACGTGGAATACCCTCAGGGGCTGTCGGGGGTTCTTTAGATCCACTACGTAGGTGGTCTGGCCTCGTCGCTCCACAATGTCATACGGACCAGTCCACCGGTCCTAGAGGGCACAAAGCTCCCCAGGTTCCATGACCCACACCTTCTGTCCAACATCCAACTCGACCATCCGAGCGTTGCGGTCGTACCACTCCTTCATAATGGTCTGGCTAGTCTCTAGGTTCTCTGAGGCCGCCTTCCACAGCTTGGCCATCTGGCTGCGGAACGCCAGCATGTAGCTGACAATGTCACGGGGAAGCTTCTGCGAAGTCTTCTCCCACCCCTCCTTCACTAAACTGAGGGGACCCCTAACGGGATGGCCATAGAGCAACTCAAACGGGCTGAACCCGACTCCCTTCTGCGGTACCTCCCGGTAGGAGAACAACAAGCAGGGAAGGAGGACGTCCCATTTACGCCTCAAGCCCTCTGGCAGGCTCCGGATCATTCCCTTCAAGGTTTTGTTGAAGCGCTCTACGAGCCCGTTAGTCTGGAGGTGGTAAGGAGTGGAGAACCGGTCGTTCCACACTCCTTCCACATGGCCTGCATATAGGCCGACATAAAATTCGTGCCCCTGTCCGACACCACGACCTTGGGGAATCCCACTCGGGTAAAAATCCCCAACAGTGCCCGCGCCACCACCGGTGCAGTGATGGTCCTCAGAGGAATAGCCTCTGGGTACGGAGTGGCGTGGTCCACCAAGACCAGAATGAACCGGTGTCCCGCTGCGGTCGGAGGGTCCAACGGCCCAACGATGTCTATTCCGACCCTCTCAAAAGGGGTCCCGACCACTGGGAGCGGTTCCAAAGGGACTTTCAATTTAGTCCCGGTCTTGCCACTTGCCTGGCAAGACTTACAGGTCTTACAAAAGGTGTCTGAGGCGATTCTCATTCTGGGCCAATAAAAATGTGGGACCAACCGCGCAAAGGTTTTGTCCTGGCCCAGATGTCCGGCTAAGGGTATCTCGTGCGCTAACTCCAGCAGGAAGGCCCGGTAACATTGGGGGACCACTATGGCCCTCGAAGATCCATGTACCGGCACCTTAGGCTCACTGTACAGGAGACCATCCTCCCAATACACATGATATCCGCCCGCCTCCTGACTGGCCACTTGGGCTTCGGCCTGTCGCCGCATGCCTTCAAGCGTGGGGCACGCCCTTTGCGCCTGACAAAATTCCTCCTGGGTGGGCCCTCCTTCCACATGCCAGTCGGCAAGGGTCGGCAAGTCCCCCACGGGAACGACATCCACCTCCGCAGACTCCGGGGGTACATCTGCGGCCTCCCCATCCATCTCACGGGGCGTGTCCTCTACCACCTTCTTCTCTCCACACTTGGCGGTGGGTTGGGCCCTAATTCCAGGCTCCAACCCGGGGTGAGTTCCATGCCGGGCAGCCATGGACCGCGTGACTACGCGAGTCCACCCTGGTAATCCCAGCATCTCGGTATGAGCTCGAAACTCGACATCTCTCCATTTGGTGTGCTCCAGGTCGTTCCCTAGCAAGCACCCCACAGGCAAGGCAGGGCTCACCGCAACTCTCAGTAGGCCTTTGACTCCTCGCCACTCAAATGGAACACGAGCCACTGGATAGTGACTCACACTGCCGTCAGCCAATACGGCCGGATGGAACTCCTCGGGGACTACTTGGTCTGGGGACACCAGCCGCCTCACTACAGTGGTCATGCTGGCACCCGTGTCCCTCAGAGCCTCCACCTCCTCCCCGTTAACTCTCACCCTCTGCTGATATTTAGCAGTGTTCGGGGGCAGGGACACTACGGGGACCACCTCTCTATCCCCGAGTGAAACCAGGGTCAGGCCTGTCCACTCCCCTTCCCTATCTAAGGGCAGCTCCACCCCAAGCGCTACACTACTTACCTCGGGGCTCTTCCCGCCCGGTGGGGCTGGGGGTCGCTTGCGACACTTGGGATCTCCTTTGTAGTGTCCAATCTCCCCACATTCGTAGCACCTCACAATCCTTGGCTGCTGACTCATGTCAGGGTAAGTGGGTTTTGTGGAATTGGACGGGGGTGGGGTTCCTACTCCTTTCCCAAACTTATTTTGGGGGCCTTTTGAGAACTCCACCTTTTTATCTCCCCCCCCCTCTTTCTTCTGGGGGAAAGCCTGTCCTCCTTTCGAGCCATCTCCCCCGGGGCCCTTGTGAGACACCCGGGTGCTCACCCAAATATCTGCCTCCTCCGCAAGCTCACGGGGATCCATTAACTTGCGGTCCACCAGATGTTGGCGCAGCTCCGGAAAGCACTTATCCAAGAGGTGCTCCCGTAATAAAAGATTCTACACCCCTTGGTAGTCCTGCACCTCGCTGCCACGCACCCAACCATCTAGTGCCTTACGGGCATAGTCAAAAAAATCCACCCACGTCTGTGTGGACAGCTTATGGCTGCCACGGAACTTCTGCCTGTACCTTTCGGGGTTAAGACCAAATTTCTTGAGTAAGGCCTCTTTCATGGGGGCATACCTGACCTGATCCGCCTTGGCTGAGTATAACGGGGTGTCCCTGACATTGGGAGGTATATAGCGATTGTTAGAGTCGGGGATCTCTGGTTGGCGCAAGGTTGCCCTTGTGTCAAGCAGGAACCCTCTCCTCCACGTCAGGGCGCAGGATAACCCCTCGCGAATGACCCTTGCTCACCCTCTAGGTGCGTGGCGTGAGCAGCCAAGGCGATTCCTCAGGCGTTGTTGGTTAAGCACTTACAATCATCCACACAGTAAATACATCAATCCCCCCAGAAACGGACACCAGACTTGGATATATATAAAAATACGCTTCTTTATGTAAAAATAGGTATATATATCTCAGCAGACTTATCACAAGACCAATAACGTTTTCGCTATGCCACCAGGTTATAAAGCAGGCAAATGTTCTTTGTTCGTAGCTTCAAATGGATACTTTGTAGTCTCTTGCAAATGTTACTTGTGGTTCCAGTACTCACAGAGATCAGCTCCTGCGAACGGGGAAATAAGGCGTTGCGGGCCCCGAGCCCGATACTGGAACTTCTTTCGTGATGTGGAGAGTCGGCACAGGTCGGTGCGACTCTCAGCTTGGGAAGTGTTCTTGGGTCCTCAATCAGCAGGTGTGGGCACGTAGGCAGGCGCGGCCAGCGACCCTTTAGCACGGCGGTGCAGGAGGGTCTCCACAGCGGGGGCGGCGCGGCCTGAGATGTCCGGGGATAGCGAAGCAGGGTCGCAGGGCACAGTCAGTGCAGCTGGTTGACCCGGCGTAGATCACAGTCGTCAGACGGCTTCCGGCGGGAGGGGTGATAGCGCGGTCAGCGCGCTCCAGTAGCAGGCGGTGACAGGGATGCAGGCGGCCTGGCCCGGGGACAGAGAGCGGCTCTGGACGGAGCGGGGTTCTCACGGGTTTGAGGCAGGCGAGCTTCGGAGTGTCACGGCCCTAGGAGGGGCGATGAGGGGCGCAGTCTCTTTCCAGCGGGATGCACACACGGCTCGAATTGGAGGACGAGCAAAAGCACAGAGAACCCACTGGTCCTGGGGTTCAGTTCAGGGGGCAAGCTCAGATCAAGCCCTTGGAGAATGTTCAAGCACAAAGTAGCAAAGTCTTTTCAGTAAGTCTCTTCCTCTCCTTTCTCAGCAAGGCAAGCAGCAGGCCAGCTCCTCCAGCGTCTTCTTCTCCTTCTAGTCGGGCAGAGGTTCTTTGTGGTAAACAGGATTCTGATTTCTTAGGAGCCAGGCTCCTACTTTTATACCATGATTCCTTTGTTCTTTAGCGCCAGGGGGCCTGGGCCTGGCTCAGTCCAGTTCTGGAGCACTTTGTTATGGTGACTCTGCTCTTTCCTTTCAGCAGCAGGGCAGAGACATCAGCCGCTCCACAGGGGGCGGCGCCGGCTTTGTGGTGGCAGAGCACAGGTCTATTCAAGAGTCAAGGTGTACTCCTCCCACCCATCCAGGTGTCACCTTTCTACCCACCACCTGGCAGCCAACCTGTCTCTGGGGATCCCCCCACCCTGCTCCTACTGTTGCTAGGCAGAACACACACACACACAGCAGAGGCGGACTGAGATGGTCAGGTCAGTAAATACTAACTTTCTAAAAGTAGTATTTACAAACCCAGGATATTAAAATAAACTTGACTACAAGAAGTATTTTATTATTCTGAGTTCAGGCATACTAAACTTGACATCCTACCATGCTCTCTGAGTCCACTGGGGTCACAGCGTTGGCGTGATCCCGGCAGCCCATTCTGGCCTATGGAGAGCAGGTAGCCTTCAATAGTGAAGAACGAAAATGGCTGTAATTCACTACTAAGACATGCCACACACATCAGGGCATGTCCTACATTATGCCTACATTGCACCCTGCCCGTGGGCCTACCAGAGGGGTGGCTAATATGTAAGTAAGGGAAGGTTTAGGGACTGGCAAGTGGGGGCACTTGCGCAGTCAGCGCGACAGTCCCAGACTGCACGCAGGGTCTGCGGTGGCAGACCCTAGACACATTTTACAAGGCCGCTTTCCGTGGGTGGCGCAACCAGCGCTGCAAGCCCACCAGCAGCATTGGCATTCACAAGCCCTGGCACCCCTGGTGCACTTTACTGGGGACTGACAGTGAATCCAATAAACCAATCATGGACATCAATTACAGGTACACTTTACCTAGGGAGCACTTGCACTGCGGCACGGATTAGCCGTGGCGCAGTGCCCTGAGCGGACAACACCAGCAAAACAATCGAGGCACACCATCAAAAAGTGGAAGGGAAACTCACGCCAAGGTGCCAGGTCTAACACGTGTCCCCTCCAGCTGAAATGTGGGGAGAACTACCCTTGCCCAGGGGGTTCCTCGTCACTAAGGCGGAAATACCTGGACAGACCGTCAGCGTTGGCGTGATCTGTACCAGGACGGTGTTCCACCGTAAAGTCCATACCCTGTAGGGAGATGGACCACCTCAACAGCTTCGGGTTCTCACCCCTCATTTGCATCAACCATCTGAGGGGCCTGTGGTCCGTCTGAACCCGGAAGTGAGACCCAAACAAGTAGGGTCTTAGCTTCTTCAGCGCCCAGACCACAGCAAATGCTTCTCGCTCAATTGCACTCCACCTACTTTCCCGTGGAAGTAACCGCCTACTGATGAAGGCTACGGGTTGGTCCCAGCCCTCCTCAGTCATCTGTGAGAGAACAGCCCCTACACCAGGCTCTGAAGCGTCTGTCTGTACTAGGAATTCCTTGGAGAAGTCAGGGGCCAAGAGCACGGGCGCCGTGCACATGGCAGTCTTCAGGGTGTCGAAAGCTTTCTGACAGGTGTCAGTCCAAATCACGTTCCTGGGCTGCTTCTTGGAAGTCAGCTCTGTCAAGGGGGCAACAATCGTTCCATAGCCCTTGACAAACCTCCTGTAGTACCCAGTGAGCCCCAGGAAGGCCCTCACTGCGGTCTGCGTCTTGGGGGGTTCCCAAGCCAGGATGGTCTCAATTTTGGGTTGCAAGGGTGCCACCTTGCCACTCCCCACTTGGTGTCCCAAGTACACCACGGAACCCTGCCCGATCTGGCACTTGCTTGCCTTGATCGTGAGGCCTGCTCGGCGCAGAGCCATCAACACTTCCCAGAGGTGGCGCAGGTGTTCGGGCCAGGTGGCACTGAACACGGCGATGTCATCCAGGTAGGCGGCACTGAACGCATCCAGCCCAACCAGTACCTGGTTGACCAACCTCTGAAAGGTGGCAGGGGCATTCTTCATTCCAAATGGCATGACTCGGAACTGGAAGTGCCCATCTGGAGTAGAGAATGCTGACCTCTCTTTGGCCCCATCGGTCAAGGCGATCTGCCAGTACCCAGACGTTAAATCAAACGTGCTGAGGAACCGGGCAGCCCCCAGCCGATCAATGAGCTCATCAGCTCTGGGGATGGGGTGCGCGTCAGTCTTCGTCACTGAATTGAGCCCTCTGTAGTCCACACAGAACCGGAGTTCAGGTGTGGCTCCCGGCGCAGCAGCCTTTGGGACCAAGACCACGGGGCTGGACCAAGGACTGCTGGAGGACTCAACCACCCCTAGCGCAAGCATTTTGGAGACCTCCTCCTTGATGCAAGCTCTGACCCTGTCAGTTACCCTGTAAGCCTTGTGCTTCACAGGTAAGCTGTCTCCTGTGTCCACATCATGGACGCACCAATCTGTGACACCAGGAACCAGGGAGAACCTATCGGGAAACTGCCCCAGCAAGTGGCGGCAATCTTCCTGTTGTTCGGGCGTCAGGGTGGGTGAGAGGTTAACTCCATCCACTGACCCATCTTTCTCAGAGGCTACTAAGAGGTCAGGAAGAGGCTCGGTCTCCTCTTCCATTCCATCATCAGTGGCCAGCAGCATGCCCACTTCGGTCCTCTCTAAGTGGGGCTTAAGGCGGTTAACATGTAGGACCCTCAAAGGGTTCCTGGGAGACTGCATGTCCACCAAGTAGGTGATAGGACTTTTGCGCTCCACAACCTCAAATGGACCTGTCCACTTATCCTGAAGTGCACAAGGCTCCACTGGGGCCAAGACCCACACCTTTTGTCCAGGTTGAAGCTCTACCAGATTGGCATTCCGGTCGTACCACCGCTTCATCTCCTCCTGGCTGGCTTCCAGATTTGCCTCAGCAAGTTGCCTGAAACGCCGAGTCTGGTTTCGGAAGGCCAGCATGTAACTATATACATTCTGGGGAGGTTTCCTGGGAGATTGCTCCCAGCCTTCCTTTACCAAACTCAGAGGTCCTCTTACCGGGTGACCATACAGAAGCTCAAAGGGGCTGAATCCTAGAGACTTCTGTGGCACCTCTCGGTAAGCGAAGAGCAGGCATGGCAAGAGGACGTCCCACTTACGCCTCATCGGACCGTCCAGGCCCATGATCATGCCTTTGAGGGTTCGGTTGAATCTCTCAACCAACCCATTTCCTTGGGGGTGGTAAGGAGTGGTGAACTTGTAAGTTACCCCACACTCCTTCCACAGGGATTTCATATATGTGGATATGAAATTGGTCCCCCTGTCGCTCACCACCTCTAGAGGGAATCCCACTCGGGAGAAAATCCCCATCAGTGCTCGTCCCACCACGGGGGCCGTCACTGTCCTCAGAGGGATGGCTTCAGGGTACCGGGTGGCATGGTCCACCAAGACCAGGATGAACCTGGTGCCCAGGGCTGTCTTGGGGTCCAGAGGCCCCACAATATCAATACCCACTCGTTGGAATGGCGTACCGACCACAGGGAAAGGTTGCAGAGGAGCCTTATGCTTCCCTCCGCTCTTACCACTTGCCTGGCAAGTCTGACAGGTTCTGCAGTAGGAATCTGAATTCTTGTGCATTTGGGGCCAGTAAAAGTGGGTGACAAGCCTGTCATAGGTCTTGTCCATCCCCAAATGTCCTGCTAACGGCACATCGTGAGCCAGCCCCAGTAGGAAGGTTCTGAACTTCTGGGGTACCACCAGCACACGGGCTGACCCAGGTTCAGCAGCCTTAGGCTCGGAATACAGGAGGTCACTCTCCCAGTACACGTAGTGTGTTTTGGCCTGAACACCATTGGCCTGGTCTGCAGCCTGCTGCCGCATACCCACGAGAGAAGGGCATTCTTTCTGCTCCCTGCAGAATTCCTCCCTGGAGGGACCTCCTTCTTTCTGCCAATGGGTCAGCTCAGGCAGGTCTCCCAGTTCGGCAATCTGTTCCCCGGTAGGCTCCAGAGCATCCCCCTCAGGGTCTACTTCCTCCTGGGCCGTGGGAACTTTGGGGGCCGGTTTCCCGCGCCCCCTGCGCCTTCTCCCTAAGGCCGGTTCCTGGACCTCTCCCTCAGGCTCCAGGACCCTCTCAACACCCCTACTGGCTGCCATGGACCGGGTGGTCACGCACGCCCAGTCGGGTAGACCCACCATCCTCAGATGCGTGGTCTTCTCCACCTTTTCCCAAGGGGAGCTCTCCAGGTCGTTCCCTAGCAGACAGTCTACAGGCATGTCAGTTCTCACAGCGACTTGTAGAGTACCAGAGACCTCCCCCCACTCAAAGGGAACTTGAGCCATTGGACAACGACTCTCTATGTTGTCAGCATTGACAACCCTACAGTAGGCATTGGGTACAATCTGCTCTTGAGACACCAGGTGTTGCCTCACCGAGGTCACGCTGGCTCCTGTATCTCTAAGAGCCTCAACCTTCTTTCCATTGATGGTCACTACTTGCCCATATTTCTTAGTGTTAGAGGGCAGGTAGGTTTCAGGGACCATCTCACTGTCTCCTAGCGAGACTAGGGTCATCTGCCCGGGACCCCCACCCTCCTGGACTGCTACCTCCTCCCCAAAGTTAATACTAGCTACTTGCCGGGGTGGAGCACCAGTGGGTGCGGTCTTACCAAACAGGCGACACTTAGGATCAGAGGCAATGTGACCCGGGTCACCACACCTATAACAATTGAAGGGCCCCTTTGGAACAGGTCTACCTGTCGGGGCCCCGTTCTGCTGCGGGGGTGGGGGAGGCTGAGAACCCTTCTGCTGGTTCCCTTGGGAATTACTTTGGGGGCCTTTTTGGAACCCCTTCTGTTTACCCCTGTCCCCCCCACTCTTCTGCTGGGGACCCTGCCCACCTTTGGCGGAGTCTCCCACTTGACCCTTGTGGACCCTGGTGCTGAGCCAGCGGTCCGCCTCCTCAGCAAGCTTCCTCGGGTTGGACAGCTTGCTATCAATCAGGTGCTGGCGTAGCTCAGGAAAACATTGACTGGACAAGTGCTCCCATGCAATTAAGTCAAGCAGCCCTTGATAATCATTCACTTTGCTACCCTTCACCCAACCATCCAGCGCTCTGCAGAAAAAGGTCACATACTCCACATACGTACTCTCAGGGATCTTCTTAGTCTCCCTGAACCTCTGTCTATATAGCTCAGGAGTTAACCCATACCTTGTCATTAAAGCTTCCTTCATATGGGGGTATGAGGCTTGGAGATCTAAGGGCAAATCTAACAGTGTGTCACGCCCTTCAGCAAGGAACCTTCCCCACAACCCCGCTCCCCAGTCTTTCTCAGGGACCCGGTGTGAAGACATGGCCACCTCGTAGGCTCTAAACCACTGCCCTATGTCATCCTTTCTAAAATACTCCTTTACTACATCTTTGGGGATGTACACCTTGGACTCTACCTGCACTGGTGGAGTGCTGCCACCAGAAGGAGCGGTGTCCAAACTTTTCGCCTTCAGCTCCAACTCCTTCAATCTGATATCATGATCCATTTGGCGTTGTTGTGCCTCCAGGGCCAACTTCTGCTTTTCCATTTCCATTTGTCCTGCCAACTTTGCCATCTCCATTGCATGCGCCCTGTCTGCTGCCCTGTCTGCCAGCTCCTCTGGCGACCGGACTCTGCTGGGCTCCTCCAGGTTGTCGGGTGGAACGATGTCCCCCGCATTCCGTGGGTCTCGTGACTCCTTCCAGGCTCTCAACGCCTTGGTGTACTGGGGCTTCCTCTTGAATCCAGCATGGGGAACTCGGAATTTTACACTGTAGCCTTTCAATTGCTCCATCGTGTAGCCTTCCAGTCTCTCCCAATCCACCTCATCTATTCCAGAAATCACAGAGAGTGCTCTCCCAGCGGAGAGTGAGCTAGGCATGGTTGCAGTAACGGCAGATGTCTCAACAAAGTTCAACAAATGAAAACCTGTGGCTGCGTTATTTGGTCTGCTCTCACTATCTGGTGATTAATAATTCACTGTATGCAAATTACAAATGCAAATCCGAAATCCCAGCCGCTGCCAACAATGTTAGAGTCGGGGATCTCTGGTTGGCGCAAGGTTGCCCTTGTGTCAAGCAGGAACCCTCTCCTCCACGTCAGGGCGCAGGATAACCCCTCGCGAATGACCCTTGCTCACCCTCTAGGTGCGTGGCGTGAGCAGCCAAGGCGATTCCTCAGGCGTTGTTGGTTAAGCACTTACAATCATCCACACAGTAAATACATCAATCCCCCCAGAAACGGACACCAGACTTGGATATATATAAAAATACGCTTCTTTATGTAAAAATAGGTATATATATCTCAGCAGACTTATCACAAGACCAATAACGTTTTCGCTATGCCACCAGGTTATAAAGCAGGCAAATGTTCTTTGTTCGTAGTTTCAAATGGATACTTTGTAGTCTCTTGCAAATGTTACTTGTGGTTCCAGTACTCACAGAGATCAGCTCCTGCGAACGGGGAAATAAGGCGTTGCGGGCCCCGAGCCCGATACTGGAACTTCTTTCGTGATGTGGAGAGTCGGCACAGGTCGGTGCGACTCTCAGCTTGGGAAGTGTTCTTGGGTCCTCAATCAGCAGGTGTGGGCACGTAGGCAGGCGCGGCCAGCGACCCTTTAGCACGGCGGTGCAGGAGGGTCTCCACAGCGGGGGCGGCGCGGCCTGAGATGTCCGGGGATAGCGAAGCGGGGTCGCAGGGCACAGTCAGTGCAGCTGGTTGACCCGGCGTAGATCACAGTCGTCGGACGGCTTCCGGCGGGAGGGGTGATAGCGCGGTCAGCGCGCTCCAGTAGCAGGCGGTGACAGGGATGCAGGCGGCCTGGCCCGGGGACAGAGAGCGGCTCTGGACGGAGCGGGGTTCTCACGGGTTTGAGGCAGGCGAGCTTCGGAGTGTCACGGCCCTAGGAGGGGCGATGAGGGGCGCAGTCTCTTTCCAGCGGGATGCACACACGGCTCGAATTGGAGGACGAGCAAAAGCACAGAGAACCCACTGGTCCTGGGGTTCAGTTCAGGGGGCAAGCTCAGATCAAGCCCTTGGAGAATGTTCAAGCACAAAGTAGCAAAGTCTTTTCAGTAAGTCTCTTCCTCTCCTTTCTCAGCAAGGCAAGCAGCAGGCCAGCTCCTCCAGCGTCTTCTTCTCCTTCTAGTCGGGCAGAGGTTCTTTGTGGTAAACAGGATTCTGATTTCTTAGGAGCCAGGCTCCTACTTTTATACCATTATTCCTTTGTTCTTTAGCGCCAGGGGGCCTGGGCCTGGCTCAGTCCAGTTCTGGAGCACTTTGTTATGGTGACTCTGCTCTTTCCTTTCAGCAGCAGGGCAGAGACATCAGCCGCTCCACAGGGGGCGGCGCCGGCTTTGTGGTGGCAGAGCACAGGTCTATTCAAGAGTCAAGGTGTACTCCTCCCACCCATCCAGGTGTCACCTTTCTACCCACCACCTGGCAGCCAACCTGTCTCTGGGGATCCCCCCACCCTGCTCCTACTGTTGCTAGGCAGAACACACACACACACAGCAGAGGCGGACTGAGATGGTCAGGTCAGTAAATACTAACTTTCTAAAAGTAGTATTTACAAACCCAGGATATTAAAATAAACTTGACTACAAGAAGTATTTTATTATTCTGAGTTCAGGCATACTAAACTTGACATCCTACCATGCTCTCTGAGTCCACTGGGGTCACAGCGTTGGCGTGATCCCGGCAGCCCATTCTGGCCTATGGAGAGCAGGTAGCCTTCAATAGTGAAGAACGAAAATGGCTGTAATTCACTACTAAGACATGCCACACACATCAGGGCATGTCCTACCTTATGCCTACATTGCACCCTGCCCGTGGGCCTACCAGAGGGGTGGCTAATATGTAAGTAAGGGAAGGTTTAGGGACTGGCAAGTGGGGGCACTTGCGCAGTCAGCGCGATGGTCCCGGACCGCGCACAGGGTCTGCGGTGGCAGACCCTAGATACATTTTACAAGGCCGCTTTCTGTGGGTGGCGCAACCAGCGCTGCAAGCCCACCAGCAGCATTGGCATTCACAAGCCCTGGCACCCCTGGTGCACTTTACTGGGGACTGACAGTGAATCCAATAAACCAATCATGGACATCAATTACGGGTACACTTTACCTAGGGAGCACTTGCACTGCGGCACGGATTAGCCGTGGCGCAGTGCCCTGAGCGGACAACACCAGCAAAACAATCGAGGCACACCATCAAAAAGTGGAAGGGAAACTCACGCCAAGGTGCCAGGTCTAACAGCGATACAGGCCCCCTCCCTAATTGCTCTCGGGAACCCCATGGGCGGTCAAGGCCACCTCGTATGCCTCCAACCATTTGGCAATATCGTCCCCCACTGTGTAGCTGGCAATGACTTCTTTGGGTAAATAAAATTTTGACTCATGGGACTCTCTTGGTATGCTGCCACCATTGTCCTTATTGGACGCATTTATCCGGAGGGCGCGCAGCTCCAAATCCTTCAGCAGAAGCTCGTGCGCCAGCTTCTTTTCCTCCATTGCCCATCTCTTGTTTTCTCTCTCTTGTTCCAACTAGGCCAATTCCCTTTCTCTCTCTTGTTCCAACTTGGCCAGCTCCCACTTTAACTGCCTCTCCTCCCTCCTGTCCTCGTACTCCTCTGGAGACACGCTCCTCCTAGACCCTGTCCTACTACTGGCCCCAGAACGTCTCCCTGGGGGCACATTTTCGGACATATCCACATTGAGTATGTCTAGTACTTCCTGGGCGCTCTCCTCCTGAGGTGCATCTGGCACCTCCTGTCCCCCATCCTCTCTCCCTTCTGGGTGGGCCTCTACCCATGCCCTTAAGGCGGTACGGAGTTCCGGTCCTTTGGCCCTCCGCACCCCAGGCACCCCCATCCCCTGCCTGAATTCCCTCAGTTGCCTTACAGTGTACCCCTCGAGGTCGGCTAACCGGAACTCCATCGTGACAGGTGGGGACCTAGATACTAAGGAAGAAAAACTCTAGGATATGGGTGACAATTTCAAGCTAACCAGGATTTCTACACCCTCAGTCTGGACAGTGGAATGTAATCAGTGCAGTAATAACAGTTGCAGAGCTTAAATACAATGGGCGTTTAATTGTGGCGCCCTCCGCTTCACGGGAGGGTGCTGTATGGTCACAGGTCCTAATCCCACCGCTGCCACCAATGTAAGACCTGGGGTCACCAAGCCCTAAGGGTGTAACGTGACTCGAGCGGTTGGGCACCCAAAGGCTTATGTGTAAAGCGACCATACAACACACACATCCCCTGAAGCAGGAAACGCACACCATAAGGGATGCCACACAGTAAGATCAATGCAAATTAATCAGTTTTATCTAATCAAATGATATGCAAGCACAGTTCCTTAGATGGCAATGGGCATCACTTGAACACATGGACATTAGAGTCACCAGCATTTCATTATGGTAACATAGGCAGTACCTGAATACCTTTGCGTCAGATTCACCAGTAATTCATTACTATGCAGTAGGCCACACCTGTATACCTTAGCGCCAGATTCCAGGGCGCTTCATCATAGCTCCAGTGGCAATACCTGGCGAACCTGGGGGAGCGGTAACTACAGCGGTTAATCAGAGTGCTGCGCCCCTCCCACCACTAGCATTTCACTCTGCCGTGGGTACCACGCGCGGTGACTAACAATTATCAGAGCTTTGAAATAGGGCTGGGAAACCTAGCGCCACCTCAGAAAACTAATAGCGCGTCAAGGCAGGACTCTCAAGCATATCGTTACCCCGGGCATTCCTAGCGCTTCGGAGCAGGACTTGAGCGCACAGCGCTACTCGTAATCACAAGGCATTAGGCACTTCAGAGCAGAACTTGGGAACACAGGGCTACTCGTAATCATAAGCATTAAACACTTCAGGGTAGAACTCGAGAACACAGCGCTTCTCGTAATCATGAGACACTAAGCACTTTTGAGCATAACTTAAGAACACAGCGCTTCTCGTAATCATGAGACATTAAGCACTCTGGAGCAGAACTTAAGAACACAGCGCTTCTCGTAATCATGAGACATTAAGCACTCTTGAGCAGAACTTAAGAACACAGCGCTTCTCGTAATCATGAGACATTAAGCACTTTTGAGCAGAACTTAAGAACACAGCGCTTCTCGTAATCATGAGACATTAAGCACTTTTGAGCAGGACTTAAAAACACAGCGCTTCTCGCACTCAACAGGCCTTAAGCAAGTGGTCCCCTTTTACGCGGCAGTCTCAAGGCACGGGGGCAATCCCACGGAGGGGAGTCAGCGTCTCGGCCGGCACTGGAGCGGTCGCCAGACGGTGCGGTGACGCTCCCGATCAGCAGGGGGCGCACCGGGTCCTCCGCAAGCCTCCCGGGGAGCAGGGGGGTTAGTCCCAGGCCTACACACGGCCACGCTACCTCCCAGCCCCCAGGGGTTACCTTGATCTCGGCGTCCTGGTCTCGGGAGACACTCGGGGGTTCCTTACGGCTTCAGGCCCCGCAGTCAGCGTGCTCAGCGGCGGGGCCCGCGACGCGCAGTCAGCCCTCGTCACGTGGGGCTGTAGAAGGCTTCACGGCCTGCCGCGACTCACTCAGTCGCTGCGACGGCAGCGGCGAGGCCCCGGGCTTCTCCGCGGGTCCCGACTCGGTGAGGAGCAACTTCTGGTCCCTGGGCCGCGGCGGTGAGCGCGCTTCCGGTCCTCGCGCGGGATGACAGCGAGCTCAGCGTGGGGCTGACTCAGGGGATCCTAGGCCAGCTCGGGGAGCGCAGGGGTCACAGCGCTAGTACCTGGTTGATCCCCAGCAGTCAGTTGCAGTTTAGGTTTCAATAAGGAGCTTCAGCATTAGATCTCAGCATTCAGTTTCAGCCTGAAGTTCCAGCGTTTAGTTTCAGCATTCAGTTTCAGCATGAAGGTTCAGCATAAAGTTTCAGCATTCATTCTTAGCAGTCTTACTGGCGCAGATGTCTCTGGCGCCCTTAGGGGTTTTGTTCCTTGGGGGGTAAGGATTGAGTTGGTGACTAGTTCCTTCCTAGTCAAGCTTAGCAGATGGCCCCTGGGTTCTCCTACCACTGGACTAGATCAGTGGGCTGTACAGGATCCCTCACTCACTCAAAAGGCAGTACCTAAGTCCTGTCACTTTCAGAGGCATAAGTCCCTGGCTAGGCCCTACCGCCTATGCTCCTGCGTGGATTTTCCCCAGGTCTGCTTTACTCCCACTGGCCAACTAACCAGAAAAAGTTCCCTCCCTCACTTAAGTAGCCCTAGGTCAGGTGACCACTATCCAAGGCGGCAAAAGTAAAAACCACACCTCCCTTCTAGAATGTTCCAGCACATTCCAGGAGCTTCCCCATTCTACCTATGGGACAAAAAAGGCGGGCTGGTGTCGCAACATTGTTGTGGGGTTCCAGCCAGCTTGTGGCAGCTCGGGTGCTTCTAGTAAGACCACTCCGCAGTAGCAGGGGCCTGTGGCAGCCATCTTGGGAGAAGGGAGCACCTGCACCTTAACACTGGTTGGCAATGAAAAGGCGCCCGGAGACCTAAGTCCAACATAGAAATGAGGGTGGAAAAAAATGAGGCATGATCAAAAATAGAACGGAAGACCACCCTAGGGCTGACAGGTCTAACAGATTGCTTTTCGGAAAAAGCTCAAAACGTGGCTTTTCCCATCTGACCACTCCGTCTGAGCTCTCTCTCTCTCTCTCTCTCTCTCTCTCACTCTCACTCTCTCACTCGGGTTCTTGTCGTAGCTCTGGGACGCACTAGCTAGTGCAGCCATGCGCTTTATAAATTTGATTTGATTTGTAAAGCGCAAACTACTCACCCTTGCGTGTCTCAAGGCGCTGGGGGCCGTTGTGGAAATTAGGTGAGCTATTGCCCAGAGTCACATGGTGCTGAGCTACCACCGGAGCCGGGAATCGAACCATGAGCCCTGTGCTCTGAAGTCAGCTGCCCTGGCCGCTGCACCACACCTCTCCACAGGGTCTCTGATAGCACATCACACCTCTGAGCACCCCTCCCCCACCCTGACACATGTAGCACAGGGTCTCTGATAGCACGTCACGCCTCTGAGCACCCCCCGACTTATGTAGCAAAGGGTCTCGATACCGTGTCACGTCTCTCGAGCACCCCCCACCCTGACGCATGTAGTACAGGATCTCTGCTAGTACGTCATGCCTCTGAGCACCCCTACCCCCACCCTGACACATGTAACACAGGGCCTCTGAGCGCCCCCCAACCAGACGCATGTAGCACAGGGTCTTTCATAGCACATCACGCCTCTGAGCACTCCCCACCCCACCCTGACACATGTAGCACAGGTCCCCCACTAGCACGTCATGCCTTTGAGCAGCTTCCCCCCCCCCAACCCGGACGCATGTTGCACAGGGTCTCTGATAGCACGTCATGCCTCTGAGCACCCCCACCCTGATGCATGTAGCACAGGGCCTCCGATAGCACGTCATGCCGCCGGGCGCCCCTCCCCCCCCCCCACCCTGATGCATGTAGCACTAGGTCTCTGATAGTGTTTCACGCCTCTGAGCACCCCTCACCCTGACGCATGAAGCATAGGGTTTCTGATAGCACGTCACGCTTCTGAGCACCCCCCCCCCACCGTGACACACGTAGCACAGGGCCTCCCATAGTACGTCACGCCTCTGAGCACCCCCGACTTATGTAGCACAGGGTCTCTGATAGCGTGTCACGTCTCTGAGCACCCCTCACGCCGCCGAGCACCCTCCCTGATGCATGTAGCACAGGGTCTCTGATAGCACGAAACCACTCTGAGCACCCCTCCCCCACCCTGACACATGTAGCACAGGATCTCTGAGCAACCCCCAAACAGACGCATGTAGCACAGGGTCTTTAATAGCACATCACGCCTCTGAGCGCTCCCCACCCCGACGCATGTAGCACGGGGCCCCCGATAGCTCGTCATGACTCTGAGCACCTTTCCCCCCCACCCTGACGCATGTAGTACAGGGTTTCTGATAGCACGTCACGCCTCTGAGCACCCCCCTGATGCATGTAGCACAGGGTCTTTAATAACACATCACGCCTCTGGGCACCCCCTACCCCACCCTGACACATGTATCACAGGGTCTCTGATAGCATGTCACACCTCTGAGCTCCCCTCCCCCACCCTGACACATGTAGCACAGGGTCTCTGATAGCACGTCACACCTCTGAGCACCCCTCCCCCCCACCCTGACACTTGTAGCACAGGGTCTCTTAGCACTCCCCACCCTGACGCATGTAGTACAGGGTCTCTGAGAGCACGTCACACCTCCGAGCACCCCCCTGATGCATGTAGCACAGGTTCTTTAATAACACATCACGCCTCTGAGCACCCCCCACCCCACCCTGATGCATGTAGTACAGAGCCCCCGATAGCACGTCACGCCTCCGAGCACCCCTTCACCCCACCCTGACGCATGTAGCACAGAGTCTCTGATAGCACGTCACGCCTCTGAGCACCCCTCCCTCATGACGCACCCACCCACCCTGACGCATGTAGCACAGGGTCTCTGATAGCACGTCACGTCCCTGAGCACCCCTCCCCCCCCACCCTGACACATGTAGCACAGGGCCTCTGATAGCACGTCACACCTCTGAGCAGCCCCCCACCACCCTGACGCATGTAGCACAGGGTCTCTGATAGCACGTCACACCTCTGAGCACACCCCCACCAGCCTGATGCATGTAGCACAGGGTCTCTGATAGCACGTCACGCCTCTGGGCACCCCCCCCACCGTGACACATGTAGCACAGGGCCTCCCATAGCACGTCATGCCTCTGAGAACCCCTCCCCCACCCTGATGCATGTAGCACAGTAAATGTAAAGCGTGAACTACTCACCCTTATGGGTTTCAAGGCGCTGGGGCCGTTGTGGAAATTAAGTGAGCTATTGCCCAGAGTCACATGGTGCTGAGCTGAGCTGCCGCCGGAGCCGGGGATCGAACCATGAGCCCTGTGCTCCGAAGTCAGCTACCCTGGCCGCTGCACCACACCTCTCCACAGGGTCTCTGATAGCACCTCACGCCTCCAAGCACCCCCGATGCATGTAGCACAGGGTCTCTGATAGCACGTCACACCTGAGCACCCCTCCCCCACCCTGACACATGTAGCACAGGGTCTCTGATAGCACGTCACGCCTCTAAACATCCCTCCCCCACCCTGACACATGTAGCACAGGGTTTCTGATAGCACGTCACGCCTCTGAGCACCCCCCCACCGTGACGCATGTAGCACAGGGCCTCCCATAACACGTCACGCCTCTGAGCACCCCCCGACTTATGTAGCACAGGGTCTCTGATAGCACGTCATGCCTCTGAGTACCCCCCCACCCTGAGGCATGTAGCATAGGGTCTCTGATAGCACATCACATCTCTGAGCACCCCCCATCCTGACGCATAAAGCACAGTAAATGTAAATCCGTATTTGTAAAGCGCAAACTACTCACCCTTACGTGTCTCAAGTCGCTGGGGGCCGTTGTGGAAATTAAGTGAGCTATTGCCCAGAGTCACATGGTGCTGAGCTGAGCTACCGCCGGAGCCGGGGATCGAAGCATGAGCCCTGTGCTCCGATGTCAGCTGCCCTGGCCACTGCACCACACCTCTCCACAGGGTCTCTGATAGCACGTCACACCTCCGAGCACCCCTCCACCCCACCCTGACGCATGTAGCACAGGGTCTCTGATAGCACGTCACGCCTCTGAGCACCCCTCCACCCCCCCACCCTGATGCATGTAGCACAGGGCCTCTAATAGCACGTCACACCCCTGAGCACCCCTCCCCTCCACCCTGACGCATATAGCACAGGGTCTCTGATAGCATGTCACGCCTCTGAGCTCCCCACCCCCACCCTGACACATGTAGCACAGGGCCTCTAATAGCACGTCACACCCCTGAGCACCCCTCCCCTCCACCCTGACGCATATAGCACAGGGTCTCTGATAGCATGTCACGCCTCTGAGCTCCCCTCCCCCACCCTGACACATGTAGCACAGGGTCTCTGATAGCACGTCACGCCTCTGAGCACCTTTCCCCCCCACCCTGACACATGTAGCACAGGTCCTCTGAGAACCCCCCCCCCCCCCCCCACCCTCCAAGGACCTGGTTACTGCATCTCACCGCATGCTGACAGGTTTGAAACGCACCTGTCTTTCCCGGTCTCTCCACGGAATAAGTCGTCAAAGCTCTTCATCTTGCCAGGGGAGATAATGAAGGCTGCCACGTTGGTGAAGGTGGCAGTGGCATGGCGGATGATCTGCAGCAGGTTGCCTTTGCTCTCCTTTTGCATCTTGTTGGTGGGTCCCCAGAAGATGAGGGTGGTCTCCTGGGACTTGTTAAGAAACTCCTGGGGCCTCCGGAGGACCCTGTAAACACTGGAGTGGGCCACCACGCGGAAGGTGGTCTTGCGGCCAACGTCCGGCTCGTAGGCTGTGGTGGGAGCGTCATTCATGCGGATCGTGCACTCTGATTGGTCAATCGTTGGGCCCAGGTGGCTGCCTATCAGGTGGCTGGAGCTGGTGATGACGACACAGCGCTGGCAGTGAGTGTGGAGGCTCTGAGGGGAAACATACAAGAGAGTGAGGTCCCTCCACGGTGCCCAACCTACCCCCTTCCCACACAGGACCACTGATCCATTCTGTGGTGCCCCACCTGCCCCTGCGTGCCACGCACAGCTTTCCACAAGGCATGCCACCTGCACCTTGCATACAGTGCCAATGTCTACTCTCTGCGTGACATTCTCCCCGTGCCCTCACTGTGCCAGCAGCGCTCCTCTCAGAGTGCCACCATGGCCCTCGCCAAGGGTGCCACATGTGCCTTCCGCACAATGAGTCACCTGAACCCTGCCGGTGTGAAGCTACTGCGAACCCCAGAGTGCCCCCTCTGTTTTTCCCAGAATGCACCACCTGCACTCTCCTGCGCTCTCCCAGGGTGCAACTACTGTTGACCCCAGGCTGGCACATGTGCCATGTCAGGGTGCCACCAGTGCCTTTCCATGGTGCACCAACTGCATCTTCCCTTTAGTGCACCCCTTTGCCTTTCCGCTAACGTGTCCCCTGTGCCTACCCCAGAATGGGCCACTTGTGCCCTCCCAGTGAGACACCAAAGTCTTTACCATACTGCACATTTTCCAGTGTGCCCCCTGTGCCCTTGTCAATGTGCAAATGGTATTATGTGTAACTTTCAAAATGTGCTACATGTGCCCTTCCTAGAGGGCAACAAGTCGCCACCCCTGTGGGCCTCCTAAGCCCTCCCAGTTGGCCACCAACACCCTCTGCAAAGTGTGGACGCTGTAGCACCCCCACAGTGTTCCACCGGTGCTATCTCCACAGTTTACTAACTACATCTTCCCCCACAGTGGCCTACAAGGACACCTCACACAGCGTGCCACATGTACACCCCACAGCGTGCCACGTGTACACCTCACAGCGTGCCACGTGTACACCTCACAGCGTGCCATGTGTACACCCCACAGTGTGTCACTTGTGCTCTTCCCAGTGAGCCAGACCAGGTGCACCTTCCCCAGGCTCTGTTACCTACGGCCTCCCTAGTGAGCCACGTACACTTTTCTCATAGTGAGTTATTGAATCCCTGCCCAGTGTGTAATGTTAAACTTCTATAGTGTGTTGCTTGATCCCCGCTAGTGTGCATGGGCACCTCACCGCAGTGCTCTACTTGTACCCTCCTTAGTGTGCATGTGCACCTTCACCACAGTGCTCAACTTGTGCCCTCCACAGTGTGCACGTGCACCTTCACTGCAGTGCTCTACTTGTACCCTCCATAGTGTGCACGTGCACCTTCACTGCACTGCTCTACTTGTACCCTCCATAGTGTGAACGTGCACCTTCACCCAGTGCTCTACTTGTACCCTCCATAGTGTGCTACATGCACCTTCATCACAGTGCTCTACTTGTACCCTCCATAGTGTGCACATGCACCTTCACCCAGTGCTCTACTTGTACCCTCCATAGTGTGCTACATGCACCTTCACCGCGGCGCTCTACTTGTACCCTCCATAGTGTGCTACATGCACCTTCATCACAGTGCTCTACTTGTACCCTCCATAGTGTGCACATGCACCTTCACCCAGTGCTCTACTTGTACCCTCCATAGTGTGCTACATGCACCTTCACCGCGGCGCTCTACTTGTACCCTCCATAGTGTGCACATGCACCTCCATCACAGTGCTCTACTTGTACCCTCCATAGTGTGCACATGCACCTTCACCGCGGCGCTCTACTTGTACCCTCCATAGTGTGCACATGCACCTTCATTACAGTGCTCTACTTGTACCCTCCATAGTGTGCTACATGCACCTTCATCACAGTGGTCTACTTGTACCCTCCATAGTGTGCACATGCATCTTCATCACAGTGCTCTACTTGTACCCTCCATAGTGTGCACATGCAGCTTCATCACAGTGCTCTACCTGTACCCTCCATAGTGTGCACATGCACCTTCACTGCAGTGCTCTACTTGTACCCTCCATAGTGTGCACATGCACCTTCACCCCAGTGCTCTACTTGTACCCTCCATAGTGTGCACATGCACCTTCACCCCAGTGCTCTACTTGTACCCTCCATAGTGTGCACGTGCACCTTCACCGCACTGCTCTACTTGTACCCTCCATAGTGTGCTACATGCACCTTCATCACAGTGCTCTACTTGTACCCTCCATAGTGTGCTACATGCACCTTCATCACAGTGCTCTACCTGTACCCTCCATAGTGTGCTACATGCACCTTCATCACAGTGCTCTACTTGTCCCCTCCATAGTGTGCTACATGCACCTTGATCACAGTGCTCTACTTGTACCCTCCATAGTGTGCTACATGCACCTTCATCACAGTGCTCTACCTGTACCCTCCATAGTGTGCACATGCACCTTCACTGCAGTGCTCTACTTGTACCCTCCATAGTGTGCACATGCACCTTCACCCCAGTGCTCTACTTGTACCCTCCATAGTGTGCACAAGCACCTTCATCACAGTGCTCTACCTGTACCCTCCATAGTGTGCACATGCACCTTCATCACAGTGGTCTACTTGTACCCTCCATAGTGTGCACATGCACCTTCATCACAGTGCTCTACTTGTACCCTCCATAGTGTGCACATGCACCTTCATCACAGTGGTCTACTTGTACCCTCCATAGTGTGCACATGCACCTTCACCACAGTGCTCTACTTGTACCCTCCATAGTGTGCACATGCACCTTCACCACAGTGCTCTACTTGTACCCTCCATCGTGTGCTACAAGCACCTTCACCACAGTGCTCTACTTGAACCCTCCATAGTGTGCACATGCACCTTCACCGCAGCGCTCTACTTGTACCCTCCATTGTGTGCACATGCACCTTCATCTCAGTGCTCTACTTGAACCCTCCATTGTGTGCACATGCACCTTCATCACAGTGCTCTACCTGTCCCCTCCATAGTGTGCACATGCACCTTCATCACAGTGCTCTACCTGTCCCCTCCATAGTGTGCACATGCACCGTCACCACAGTGCTCTACTTGTCCCCTCCATAGTGTGCACATGCACCGTCACCACAGTGCTCTACTTGAACCCTCCATAGTGTGCTATATGCACCTTCACCGCAGCGCTCTACTTGTACCCTCCATCGTGTGCTACAAGCACCTTCACCACAGTGCTCTACTTGTACCCTCCATTGTGTGCACATGCACCTTCATCACAGTGCTCTACCTGTACCCGCCATAGTGTGCACATGCACCTTCATCTCAGTGCTCTACTTGAACCCTCCATTGTGTGCACATGCACCTTCACCACAGTGCTCTACTTGTACCCTCAATTGTGTGCACATGCACCTTCATCACAGTGCTCTACTTGTACCCTCCATAGTGTGCACATGCACCTTCATCACAGTGCTCTACCTGTACCCTCCATAGTGTGCACATGCACCTTCATCACAGTGCTCTACCTGTACCCTCCATAGTGTGCACATGCACCTTCACCACAGTGCTCTACTTGTACCCTCCATAGTGTGCACATGCACCTTCACCGCAGCGCTCTACTTGTACCCTCCATAGTGTGCACGTGCACCTTCATCACAGTGCTCTACTTGTGCCCTCTATAGTGTGCACCTGCACCTTCATCACAGTGCTCTACCTGTACCCTCCATAGTGTGCACATGCACCTTCACTGCAGTGCTCTACTTGTACCCTCCATAGTGTGCACATGCACCTTCACCACGGTGCTCTACTTGTACCCTCCATAGTGTGCACAAGCACCTTCACCGCAGTGTTCTACTTGAACCCTCCATAGTGTGCTATATGCACCTTCACCGCAGCGCTCTACTTGTACCCTCCATAGTGTGCACATGCACCTTCATCACAGTGCTCTACTTGTACCCTCCATTGTGTGCACATGCACCTTCATCACAGTGCTCTACCTGTACCCTCCATAGTGTGCACATGCACCTTCATCACAGTGCTCTACTTGTACCCTCCATAGTGTGCACATGCACCTTCATCACAGCGCTCTACTTGTACCCTCCATAGTGTGCACATGCACCTTCACCGCAGCGCTCTACTTGTACCCTCCATAGTGTGCACATGCACCTTCATCACAGTGCTCTACTTGTACCCTCCATTGTGTGCACATGCACCTTCATCACAGTGCTCTACCTGTACCCTCCATAGTGTGCACATGCACCTTCACCACAGTGCTCTACTTGTACCCTCAATTGTGTGCACATGCACCTTCACCACAGTGCTCTACTTGTACCCTCAATTGTGTGCACATGCACCTTCACCACAGTGCTCTACTTGTACCCTCAATTGTGTGCACATGCACCTTCATCACAGTGCTCTACTTGTACCCTCCATAGTGTGCACATGCACCTTCACCACGGTGCTCTACTTGTACCCTCCATAGTGTGCACATGCACCTTCACCACGGTGCTTTACTTGTACCCTCCATAGTGTGCACAAGCACCTTCACCACAGTGCGTACCTGATCCCTCCGCAGAGTACTACGTAGACCTTCCTCACAGTGTGTTACCTGATCCCTTCCAATGTGCTATTTGCCCACAGAGTTTTACAAAATCCTTCTTGTGTGTCTCTGGCACCTTCTCCACGGTGCTACATTATTCCTCTGCACCTTACCCACAATGTGATACCATGATCTCTCCTCCGGAGTGTTTATCCGATCCCTCCCCACTGTGTCACCTGATCCCTCCCCAGTGTGTCACCTGATCCCTCCCCAGTGTGTCACCTGATCCCTCCCCAGTGTGTCACCTGATCCCTCCCCAGTGTGTCACCTGATCCCTCCCCAGTGTGTCACCTGATCCCTCCCCAGCATGTCACATGATCCCTATCCAGTGTGTCACGTGCACATTACCCCCAGTGTGTCACATGACCTCTCCCCGGGATACAACATGCACATTAGCCCCAGTGTGTCACCTGATCCCTCTCCAGTGTGTCACCTGATCCCTCTCCAGTGTGTCACCTGATCCCTCTCCAGTGTGTCACCTGATCCCTCCCCAGTATGTCACTTGATCACTCCCCAGTGTGTCACTTGATCCCTCCCCAGTGTGTCACTTGATCCCTCCCCAGTGTGTCACTTGATCCCTCCCCAGCGTGTAACGTGCACATTACCCCCAGTGTGTCACCAGATCCCTCCCCAGTGTCACCAGATCCCTCCCCAGTGTCACATGACCTCTCCCCAGCATGTCACATTTGATTTGATTTAAGACTTATAAAGCGCACGTATGCCCAAGGGGGACTTGGCGCTATAACCAACGGGTATGATGCCTCTGCCAATTAACTGAGCCTCTAACTTTTAATTCTTAAATAGCCATGTTTTCAGCATCCCTCTGAATGACATTAATGTCTTGCTGTTTTTTATCGACAACGGCAAGGATGTCCAGATTTTTACTGTTCCCAACAAAAAGCTCCTGCCCCCCAGCGAGCATGATCCCTCCCCAGTGTGTCACATGAACCCTCCCCAGTGTGTCACATGAACCCTCCCCAGTGTGCCACGTGCACCTGATCCCTCCCCAGTGTGCCACGTGCACCTGATCCCTCCCCAGTGTGCCACGTGCACCTGATCCCTCCCCAGTGTGCCACCTGATCCCTCCCCAGTGTGCCACCTGACCCTCCCCAGCGTGTCACCTGACCCTCCCCAGCGTGTCACCTGACCCTCCCCAGCGTGTCACCTGACCCTCCCCAGCGTGTCACCTGACCCTCCCCAGCGTGTCACCTGACCCTCCCCAGCGTGTCACCTGACCCCTCCCCAGCGTGTCACCTGTGGCCACCCCAGCGTGTAAAATGATCACTCCCAGTGTCACGTGCACATTACTGCCAGCATGTCACCAGATCCCTCCCCAGTGTGTAACATGCACATTGCCCCCAGTGTGTCACCAGATCCCTCCCCAGTGTCACCAGATCCCTCCCCAGTGTGTCACCAGATCCATCCCCAGCGTGTCACCAGATCCCTCCCCAGCGTGTCACCAGATCCCTGCCCAGCGTGTCACCAGATCCCTGCCCAGCGTGTCACCAGATCCCTGCCCAGCGTGTGTCACCAGATCCCTCCCAGCATGTGTCACCTGACCCTCCCCAGCGTGTCACCTGTCTCCCCAGTGTGTCACCTGATCCAGCGTCTCCCATGACCCCTCCCCAGCGTCTCCCATGACCCCTCCCCAGCATCTCCCATGACCCCTCCCCAGCGTCTCCCATGACCCCTCCCCAGCGTCTCCCATGACCCCTTCCCAGCGTCTCCCATGACCCCTCCCCAGCGTCTCCCATGACCCCTCCCCGCGTCTCCCATGACCCCTCCCCAGTGTCACCTGATTATTCCCCAGTCTCTCCCATGACCCCTCCCCAGCGTGTCACATGACCTCTACGCAGTGTGCCGCTTGTAGAGTTTCACCAGCATAGAGTAGTCATGAGTGATGCCCCCTCACACACCTTGTTCCCGTGCACTGGCAGGTACCCACTCTTTGCTGGCACTTTCCTGAAGTTTGGCTTGTGGCGGGACTTCACCTTCAGGGATTGGAACTGGAAGTTTTCATTTCCATTGTTGGAGCTGTAGAGGATCAGGAACGTGATCAGCGTGAAGAGGAGGAGAAAGATGGCGGTCTGCTGCCCCTGAGGGATACCAAGAAGAAAGAGGTGAGCGCTCTAGTCTTCAAGGAGAAGAACAGGTGAGAGCTCTAGTCTTCAAGGAGAAGAAACAGGTGAGCGCTCTAGTCTTCAAGGAGAAGAAACAGGTGAGAGCTAGAAGAAACAGGTGAGAGCTCGAGTCTTCAAGGAGAAGAAACCGGTAAGATCTCGAGTCTTCAAGGAGAAGAAACAGGTAAGAGCTAGAGTCTTCAAGGAGAAGACACAGGTGAGAGCTCTAGTCTTCAAGGAGAAGAAACAAGTGAGAGTTCTAGTCTTCAAGGAGAAGAAACAGGAGAGTGCTCTGATCTTCAAGGAGAAGAAACAGGTAAGCGCTCTAGTCTTCAAGGAGAAGAAACAGGTAAGAGCTCGAGTCTTCAAGGAGAAGAAACAGGTGAACGCTCTAGTCTTCAAGGAGAAGAAACAGGAGATCGCTCTGATCTTCAAGGAGAAGAAACAGGTGAGCGCTCTAGTCTTCAAGGAGAAGAAACAGGTAAGAGCTCGAGTCTTCAAGGAGAAGACACAGGTAAGAGCTCGAGTCTTCAAGGAGAAGAAACAGGTGAGAGCTCGAGTCTTCAAGGAGAAGAAACAGGTAAGAGCTCGAGTCTTCAAGGAGAAGAAACAGGTGAGCGCTCTAGTCTTCAAGGAGAAGAAACAGGTAAGAGCTCGAGTCTTCAAGGAGAAGAAACAGGTGAACGCTCTAGTCTTCAAGGAGAAGAAACAGGAGATCGCTCTGATCTTCAAGGAGAAGAAACAGGTGAGCGCTCTAGTCTTCAAGGAGAAGAAACAGGTAAGAGCTCGAGTCTCCAAGGAGAAGACACAGGTAAGAGCTCGAGTCTTCAAGGAGAAGAAACAGGTGAGAGCTCGAGTCTTCAAGGAGAAGAAACAGGTAAGAGCTCGAGTCTTCAAGGAGAAGAAACAGGTAAGAGCTCGAGTCTTCAAGGAGAAGAAACAGGTAAGAGCTTGAGTCTTCAAGGAGAAGAAACAGGTGAGAGTTCTAGTCTTCAAGGAGAAGAAACAGGAGAGCGCTCTGGTCTTCAAGGAGAAGAAACAGGTAAGAGCTCGAGTCTTCAAGGAGAAGAAACAGGTGAGAGCTCTAGTCTTCAAGGAGAAGAAACAGGTGAGAGTTCTAGTCTTCAAGGAGAAGAAACAGGAGAGCGCTCTGGTCTTCAAGGAGAAGAAACCGGAGAGCGCTCTGGTCTTCAAGGAGAAGAAACAGGTGAGAGCTCGAGTCTTCAAGGAGAAGAAACAGGTAAGAGCTCGAGTCTTCAAGGAGAAGAAACAGGTGAGAGCTCTAGTCTTCAAGGAGAAGAAACAGGTGAGAGTTCTAGTCTTCAAGGAGAAGAAACAGGAGAGCGCTCTGGTCTTCAAGGAGAAGAAACAGGTATGAGCTCGAGTCTTCAAGGAGAAGAAACAGGTGAGAGTTCTAATCTTCAAGGGAGGGCCCTTTTCTGCTGATACAAAAAAGGCAATGCTGCACACCCCAAACGTAACCTGCACCCCTTAAGACAGTCTGTTTCCTGGGTGTAGTCCAAATACGTAAAATGTTCATATGAAAGACACAATAAATTTCCGATCTTGATGTAACAGGATGTGTTATGTTTATTCTTTCATAATCATATGAGTATCCAGTTTTCACAACGCAGCCGACGCGCGTTTCGCCCAACGGGCTTTCTCAAGGCTGCATGCAAATAAGAAACAAAGAAAAAAGAAGAAAAAACAACGTATCTAATTTCCTGTATTTACAGAGACATACACACTATTTTTTCAGCTGTGTTATGCCTTACAATCTAATGTGAAACAGATCCATAAATAATCATCCAATTTAAAGGGATAGAGTTCCCCAAGAGATAGAAAGTAATCCGCTTCCTTGTGTGATTAATAGAGAGATAGATTCCGACAGGCTCCCCAAGTGGATAGAACGAAAGTCCAAAAAGAACCCCTGAATCACTACATGCTACTGTCAGAGATTATCAAAATACGTAATTAATCTTACACCGAGGAAGATAGTGCGTGTTAATGGATGTGCCCGTGTTAGATGTAAATATCCGAACAGTCATTGGTGCTAATGTACTCCAAGTCATATAAAATAAGGTGATGACGTCTCACCTTGTACGTTTCACAATTATTGTTCCTGTTAGGTATATGGGAAATTTCCAAACTTATACCTAAAAAGTAAAATTGTACTGTACTACAACCATTGACAATGTGACTCGAATGATACTCGTCAAAACATCTATTGAAACAGTCTATATTGCTTACCTAGTTCCCACCAAAGGATCCAGTAAAACGTGACCCAAGTCGAGCACTGTCAATATTTCTTCGTATTCGTGGTCAGTCACATGTATTCAAGGACCAGGATCCGTCCCCTCTAAATTCGAAGTGTAATGAAAAAGATGTTTTTATTTTATACTATTGTGTAGTGTCAGGGTCATCATTTGGTGATGACCACTTAAATAATGTGTGCATGCGCAATTAGAGTACTGAAAATGTTCGCTGTCATCCAATAATGGTCGTAGTATTTTGCCGCACCTGTTGTATGCTAGGTATCTACATATCAAACCGACAGTTATGTAACTCTTTCATTCCCCAAAGTAATTCAGCTTATATGTTAAAGTCCAAATACATATGTCAATGTCTGCGTGTTCATGACAACGCGCTACGTAACACTTCAAATGTTTCCGTGACAATGTTTGTAACGCGAGCGGAAATACATTAATGTTCCTGACACCGCGCTTCGTAATGTAATGAAAAAGATGTTTTTGTTATATACTATTGTATTGTGTCAGGGTCATCATTTGGTGATGACCACTTAAATATTGTGTGTATGAACAATTAGAGTACTGAAAATGTTCGCTATCGTCCAATAATGGTCGTAATATTTTACCGCACCTGTTGTATGCTAAGTATCTACATATCAAACCAACAGTTATGTAACTATTTCATTCCCCAAAGTAATTCAGCTTATGTGTTAAAGTCCAAATGCATATGTCAATATATGCGTGTTCATGACAACGCGCTACGTAACACTACAAATGTTTCCGTGACACTGTTTGTAACGCGAGCGGAAATATATTAATGTTCCTAACACCGCGCATCGTATCACTTCAATCATTACCGTGGCACTAACCATAACGCACTCACCTCCTTCACATTATAGATTCTCCCGCATGTCCCTGGGCGTTCGTACCAAAAGCTTACCGCCATTGCACTGTTTAAATGGAAATTGTCAACACAAAAAACGGACTAACACCTAAAGCGACCAGGTTCAAAGTAAGCGAACTGGCGGCCATATTGCAACAATGTCGCAGTGTGTGTAATATGTCTAAAAACCGTCCTCTTATTTAACGTCTCAGATTCCTTCAATGTGTTATTAATCGTGCATACCTGTTCATATATTAAATATTCAAGAAGGGACCCGACATCGTCACCATAGTGTCATTAAGAAAGGCGAGAAAGCATGGTATAACATGATAAGATAGCTAAATTCAGAAATGGAAAGGACAGGTAGCAGCAAGTCAAAAGAAATAGGAATCCTGGCTCCACAGCATGTCACAGAGATTATTTTGTTTTAAAAGTCCGTCACAACATAATTGTAGTTCACTATAATATTGTACATATTCCATTGTTATAATAATGATAGGTGTTGGTAAATAAAATACCAACCTATGAACTTATAATTATCATTTATAGTACATGACACATAGATCTACAGAAATTCAAAAAGTTCCTTATCGATGTTAATCCCATGTTCAACTGCTCTGAGGGAAACAATCCATTTACATTCTTTTTGTCTAAGCATACTAATCCTGTTGCCACCTCTCGGGTGTGGCAGTACTACCTCAAGACCATGAAAGGTTATTCTGATCAATTCAGTGTGATTATGTGTAGTATTGAAATGTAAGGCTAACGGATATTGCAAATTATTATTTCTAATGGCTCTTAGGTGTTCCTGTATCCGTTCCTTTAGTGGTCGAATGGTGCTGCCAACGTAAATTTTTCCACAAATGCAAATAATACAATAAATAACGAATTTCGTGTTGCAATTAATGAAATCGTTAACTAGGTGTGTTCTTTCAGAATTGTATTTGAATGACATGGTTTTATTCAGCGCGAAAGGGCAAACATTACCGGTACCGCATTTAAAAAACCCTTTCGGTTTTGCTGGTAACCATGTCCTTTGACGCGTTTTTGGAATAAAGCTGGGGCACAGGGATTGTCTCAAAGTGTTACCCCTAGCAAAGGTAATGTTGGGCCTGGGTCCCACCGCCTCCATAATTTTCTCATCATCTGTTAATAGATGCCAGTGTTTTCTGAGAATTTTAAAGATTTCTCCACTCACATTGGTGTATGGTGTGATAAACCTGATCATTTTGGTGCTATCTGACTTTCTGTTTCTTTTCATGCTGCCCTTCAGCATGTCCGTTCTAATCATATTGTTTACGGCTTTGCGTGCCTTTCGGATATCATATGTCTTATATCCTCTGGCCCTAAAACGTTGTTCTACTGTGTTAAGTTCATTTTCCAGTATTTGTAGATCACTGCAATTTCTTTTTGTGCGGATCATCTCCCCCAAAGGAATTGCTCTAATCTGTGAGGGTGGGTGTGCGCTGGTGGCATGCAGAACTGCATTGCATGCAGTATCTTTTCTGTATGGTCGTGATAACAGTTTATCCTTTGCCACTACAATTGTAATATCAAGAAAATTGATATGTGTAGTACTTTCTGTTTTTGTAAACCTTAAATTAAAGGGATTAGTATTGAGATACTGGAAAAATTCATCCAGCATTGTTTTTGTACCTGACCAAAACATCAGTATATCGTCTATATACCGACCTAGAAAGAGGATGTTTTCCGTTAGTGTATTGGGACACTTCTTCCAAATATGATGCAGTTCAAAATATCCCATATAGAGATTGGCAAACGAGGGCGAAAATTTCGCCCCCATCGCCACCCCTCTAATTTGACGGTACCAAATGTCATTGTGCATGAAAATGTTATTTTTTAACACCAATTCTATCAATTCGAGTATCATGACAGTGTGTTCTAGGAATTGTATAGCCCTAGATTCTAGAAAATATTGTGCTGCCAGGAGACCCATGTTCATAGGTATACTGGTGTAGAGGGAACACACATCCAAGGTGACAAGATAGTGTCCCTCTACCCAGTCTACATCCGAAATCTTACTTAGGACATCTGTAGTGTCTTTGATGAACGAAGGTAGGTTCACCACCAATGGTTGTAAAAATGTATCGATGTATTCAGAGATACGTTCAGTTGGTGATCCGATTCCTGAAATGATTGGCCTACCAGGGGGGAAGGGTTCATTTTTATGGATTTTTGGTAGAACGTATATACACGGTATGGTTGGTGTATCATTGTATAGATATCTGTATTCGATATCTGAGATCAAACATTTGTCCTTCCAAAATCGTAGTGTATTCTGAATGAGTTCTTTGGTGATGTTAACCGGATTATGGTCTAATGGCTGGTATGTCATTTCATCACTCAATTGTCTGTTGATTTCATCCATATAGTCAGATTTATTCATTAGTACAACATTTCCTCCCTTGTCAGCCTCACGGATGACAAGGGAGGCATCATTTTTGAGACTGAGCAATGCCTGTCTTTCCTCCCTAGTAATGTTTGTTGGATAGTGTTTTCTTTTCATAAGATATTGGTCTTCTAATTTATACAGATCATTAAAGATGTTATGTTGAAATTTGTCAATCAGATTGTGCCCTGGCAATTGTGGTGTAAACCTGGATTTGTGTCTCAAACCACTGTCGGAACTAGCAAATGTATCAAGGTCTAAATCCATTGCTACATCTTGTAATGAAAGAGTACACTCGCTATCATCAATAGAAAGTAGTAATTGGACATCTCTAATGTCCCTGATCGATGGTAATTCTTCTGGATGGGTAACATTACCGATTGCACCGGACAACTGTTGTTTATCCTGAAAGTATTTTAACAATTTGATCTTTCTAACAAATTTAAAACAACTAACATGTAGAGATGTAAAGTTTGGAACAGCACTGGGACAGAAACTCAAGCCTTTGCTCAATATTTTAATTTCATGTTCATTGAGTACATGATCCGAAAGATTTACAACATTAACAGTATTCAAACCTGTCATATCTTCAACATTATTCAATTCTTCTGATTGCGTGCATTTGATCTCGTGGTCACCCCTATTCTTTCTTGACCGCTTGTGCCTGGTTTTTCCCCTTCTTGCCTTTTTTGGCCCATATCTTTCCTGTATGTTTGTTTGTTCCCTTTCCTGTAGCGTTGTAATTCTAAAAAAAAGGGATCAGAAATGGGCCCCTCCACCCGTGTTTGTGTGTTCAATGATTCACTGCTAGTGGCACTGCTGATACTAGACGTCTCTGGAGTGCCAACTGTGTCAGTTTGGCGTGGGGGATGTCCAGAGCCACCCGGATTTACCTCCACTCCAATGTTGTCGAATTTTTTGGCGAAGGTATACACCCTCCCCTGTTTGTAATCTCTTTCATCCCTCCTGATTTTTTGGGATTTTTTATCCTTTAGGTATAGTTGGTGATTATATAATACATCCTTAAGTATTGCTAGATTTTTGTCTCTCACCTCAGGTTGATTTAATTCCTGAATTTCCTCTTCCAATTTTGTAATCTCTACAATAATCTTGCTACGTTTTAATTCTGCATCCTTAATTAGGATCTCCATCATACCCACTGATGAATTGGAAAGCAATTTTTCCCATTCTTTGAGATGACCTCTGTCCAGGTCCTCAAAGGAGGGAAAAATAAGAATTCGGAGACCTCTGGGTACCTGTCCTTTTTCTATATATTTGCGTAAGATTGTTGAGTCCCACCATCTGGAGAGTTCCTGACGTTTCAATCTCTCTAATCTAATAAATTTTTGTCTCATGCCTTCTTTGGCGGTTGGCCGGGTATTGGCTTGGCCTGGAATCGTGTCATGACTGAACAAGTCTTCTAACAAAGTATCTCTATTGTCCTCAAAATTCGCCATTATCAATTAGTGACTTATCACAATGAACACAGGGTAAATAGTTAGTACCCAATTCTCAGCACTATACACATAAAAGTCATATATATTCACAAGTTAGAGGCAAAACGAGTGCTGGATCCGCAAAAATTGATGTATGTATAGATTATGCAGTGGATATGCTAAATGGACCTGCACATCGTGTAGTTCAAGCCGTAATGCAATCAATTGTTATTCGCAGTGGTATTGGGTGCTAGCACGACGCCACATACTCATCCACCAAGAGTAATATTCATCTCAAAGAATATTAAATCCCCAAGATGTTAAACATATACAAAAAAGGCAATGCTGCACACCCCAAACGTAACCTGCACCCCTTAAGACAGTCTGTTTCCTGGGTGTAGTCCAAATACGTAAAATGTTCATATGAAAGACACAATAAATTTCCGATCTTGATGTAACAGGATGTGTTATGTTTATTCTTTCATAATCATATGAGTATCCAGTTTTCACAACGCAGCCGACGCGCGTTTCGCCCAACGGGCTTTCTCAAGGCTGCATGCAAATAAGAAACAAAGAAAAAAGAAGAAAAAACAACGTATCTAATTTCCTGTATTTACAGAGACATACACACTATTTTTTCAGCTGTGTTATGCCTTACAATCTAATGTGAAACAGATCCATAAATAATCATCCAATTTAAAGGGATAGAGTTCCCCAAGAGATAGAAAGTAATCCGCTTCCTTGTGTGATTAATAGAGAGATAGATTCCGACAGGCTCCCCAAGTGGATAGAACGAAAGTCCAAAAAGAACCCCTGAATCACTACATGCTACTGTCAGAGATTATCAAAATACGTAATTAATCTTACACCGAGGAAGATAGTGCGTGTTAATGGATGTGCCCGTGTTAGATGTAAATATCCGAACAGTCATTGGTGCTAATGTACTCCAAGTCATATAAAATAAGGTGATGACGTCTCACCTTGTACGTTTCACAATTATTGTTCCTGTTAGGTATATGGGAAATTTCCAAACTTATACCTAAAAAGTAAAATTGTACTGTACTACAACCATTGACAATGTGACTCGAATGATACTCGTCAAAACATCTATTGAAACAGTCTATATTGCTTACCTAGTTCCCACCAAAGGATCCAGTAAAACGTGACCCAAGTCGAGCACTGTCAATATTTCTTCGTATTCGTGGTCAGTCACATGTATTCAAGGACCAGGATCCGTCCCCTCTAAATTCGAAGTGTAATGAAAAAGATGTACATTACACCAATGACTGTTCGGATATTTACATCTAACACGGGCACATCCATTAACACGCACTATCTTCCTCGGTGTAAGATTAATTACGTATTTTGATAATCTCTGACAGTAGCATGTAGTGATTCAGGGGTTCTTTTTGGACTTTCGTTCTATCCACTTGGGGAGCCTGTCGGAATCTATCTCTCTATTAATCACACAAGGAAGCGGATTACTTTCTATCTCTTGGGGAACTCTATCCCTTTAAATTGGATGATTATTTATGGATCTGTTTCACATTAGATTGTAAGGCATAACACAGCTGAAAAAATAGTGTGTATGTCTCTGTAAATACAGGAAATTAGATACGTTGTTTTTTCTTCTTTTTTCTTTGTTTCTTATTTGCATGCAGCCTTGAGAAAGCCCGTTGGGCGAAACGCGCGTCGGCTGCGTTGTGAAAACTGGATACTCATATGATTATGAAAGAATAAACATAACACATCCTGTTACATCAAGATCGGAAATTTATTGTGTCTTTCATATGAACATTTTACGTATTTGGACTACACCCAGGAAACAGACTGTCTTAAGGGGTGCAGGTTACGTTTGGGGTGTGCAGCATTGCCTTTTTTGTATATGTTTAACATCTTGGGGATTTAGTATTCTTTGAGATGAATATTACTCTTGGTGGATGAGTATGTGGCGTCGTGCTAGCACCCAATACCACTGCGAATAACAATTGATTGCATTACGGCTTGAACTACACGATGTGCAGGTCCATTTAGCATATCCACTGCATAATCTATACATACATCAATTTTTGCGGATCCAGCACTCGTTTTGCCTCTAACTTGTGAATATATATGACTTTTATGTGTATAGTGCTGAGAATTGGGTACTAACTATTTACCCTGTGTTCATTGTGATAAGTCACTAATTGATAATGGCGAATTTTGAGGACAATAGAGATACTTTGTTAGAAGACTTGTTCAGTCATGACACGATTCCAGGCCAAGCCAATACCCGGCCAACCGCCAAAGAAGGCATGAGACAAAAATTTATTAGATTAGAGAGATTGAAACGTCAGGAACTCTCCAGATGGTGGGACTCAACAATCTTACGCAAATATATAGAAAAAGGACAGGTACCCAGAGGTCTCCGAATTCTTATTTTTCCCTCCTTTGAGGACCTGGACAGAGGTCATCTCAAAGAATGGGAAAAATTGCTTTCCAATTCATCAGTGGGTATGATGGAGATCCTAATTAAGGATGCAGAATTAAAACGTAGCAAGATTATTGTAGAGATTACAAAATTGGAAGAGGAAATTCAGGAATTAAATCAACCTGAGGTGAGAGACAAAAATCTAGCAATACTTAAGGATGTATTATATAATCACCAACTATACCTAAAGGATAAAAAATCCCAAAAAATCAGGAGGGATGAAAGAGATTACAAACAGGGGAGGGTGTATACCTTCGCCCAAAAATTCGACAACATTGGAGTGGAGGTAAATCCGGGTGGCTCTGGACATCCCCCACGCCAAACTGACACAGTTAGCACTCCAGAGACGTCTAGTATCAGCAGTGCCACTAGCAGTGAATCATTGAACACACAAACACGGGTGGAGGGGCCCATTTCTGATCCCTTTTTTTTAGAATTACAACGCTACAGGAAAGGGAACAAACAAACATACAGGAAAGATATGGGCCAAAAAAGGCAAGAAGGGGAAAAACCAGGCACAAGCGGTCAAGAAAGAATAGGGGTGACCACGAGATCAAATGCACGCAATCAGAAGAATTGAATAATGTTGAAGATATGACAGGTTTGAATACTGTTAATGTTGTAAATCTTTCGGATCATGTACTCAATGAACATGAAATTAAAATATTGAGCAAAGGCTTGAGTTTCTGTCCCAGTGCTGTTCCAAACTTTACATCTCTACATGTTAGTTGTTTTAAATTTGTTAGAAAGATCAAATTGTTAAAATACTTTCAGGATAAACAACAGTTGTCCGGTGCAATCGGTAATGTTACCCATCCAGAAGAATTACCATCGATCAGGGACATTAGAGATGTCCAATTACTACTTTCTATTGATGATAGCGAGTGTACTCTTTCATTACAAGATGTAGCAATGGATTTAGACCTTGATACATTTGCTAGTTCCGACAGTGGTTTGAGACACAAATCCAGGTTTACACCACAATTGCCAGGGCACAATCTGATTGACAAATTTCAACATAACATCTTTAATGATCTGTATAAATTAGAAGACCAATATCTTATGAAAAGAAAACACTATCCAACAAACATTACTAGGGAGGAAAGACAGGCATTGCTCAGTCTCAAAAATGATGCCTCCCTTGTCATCCGTGAGGCTGACAAGGGAGGAAATGTTGTACTAATGAATAAATCTGACTATATGGATGAAATCAACAGACAATTGAGTGATGAAATGACATACCAGCCATTAGACCATAATCCGGTTAACATCACCAAAGAACTCATTCAGAATACACTACGATTTTGGAAGGACAAATGTTTGATCTCAGATATCGAATACAGATATCTATACAATGATACACCAACCATACCGTGTATATACGTTCTACCAAAAATCCATAAAAATGAACCCTTCCCCCCTGGTAGGCCAATCATTTCAGGAATCGGATCACCAACTGAACGTATCTCTGAATACATCGATACATTTTTACAACCATTGGTGGTGAACCTACCTTCGTTCATCAAAGACACTACAGATGTCCTAAGTAAGATTTCGGATGTAGACTGGGTAGAGGGACACTATCTTGTCACCTTGGATGTGTGTTCCCTCTACACCAGTATACCTATGAACATGGGTCTCCTGGCAGCACAATATTTTCTAGAATCTAGGGCTATACAATTCCTAGAACACACTGTCATGATACTCGAATTGATAGAATTGGTGTTAAAAAATAACATTTTCATGCACAATGACATTTGGTACCGTCAAATTAGAGGGGTGGCGATGGGGGCGAAATTTTCGCCCTCGTTTGCCAATCTCTATATGGGATATTTTGAACTGCATCATATTTGGAAGAAGTGTCCCAATACACTAACGGAAAACATCCTCTTTCTAGGTCGGTATATAGACGATATACTGATGTTTTGGTCAGGTACAAAAACAATGCTGGATGAATTTTTCCAGTATCTCAATACTAATCCCTTTAATTTAAGGTTTACAAAAACAGAAAGTACTACACATATCAATTTTCTTGATATTACAATTGTAGTGGCAAAGGATAAACTGTTATCACGACCATACAGAAAAGATACTGCATGCAATGCAGTTCTGCATGCCACCAGCGCACACCCACCCTCACAGATTAGAGCAATTCCTTTGGGGGAGATGATCCGCACAAAAAGAAATTGCAGTGATCTACAAATACTGGAAAATGAACTTAACACAGTAGAACAACGTTTTAGGGCCAGAGGATATAAGACATATGATATCCGAAAGGCACGCAAAGCCGTAAACAATATGATTAGAACGGACATGCTGAAGGGCAGCATGAAAAGAAACAGAAAGTCAGATAGCACCAAAATGATCAGGTTTATCACACCATACACCAATGTGAGTGGAGAAATCTTTAAAATTCTCAGAAAACACTGGCATCTATTAACAGATGATGAGAAAATTATGGAGGCGGTGGGACCAAGGCCCAACATTACCTTTGCTAGGGGTAACACTTTGAGACAATCCCTGTGCCCCAGCTTTATTCCAAAAACGCGTCAAAGGACATGGTTACCAGCAAAACCGAAAGGGTTTTTTAAATGCGGTACCTGTAATGTTTGCCCTTTCGCGCTGAATAAAACCATGTCATTCAAATACAATTCTGAAAGAACACACCTAGTTAACGATTTCATTAATTGCAACACGAAATTCGTTATTTATTGTATTATTTGCATTTGTGGAAAAATTTACGTTGGCAGCACCATTCGACCACTAAAGGAACGGATACAGGAACACCTAAGAGCCATTAGAAATAATAATTTGCAATATCCGTTAGCCTTACATTTCAATACTACACATAATCACACTGAATTGATCAGAATAACCTTTCATGGTCTTGAGGTAGTACTGCCACACCCGAGAGGTGGCAACAGGATTAGTATGCTTAGACAAAAAGAATGTAAATGGATTGTTTCCCTCAGAGCAGTTGAACATGGGATTAACATCGATAAGGAACTTTTTGAATTTCTGTAGATCTATGTGTCATGTACTATAAATGAAAATTATAAGTTCATAGGTTGGTATTTTATTTACCAACACCTATCATTATTATAACAATGGAATATGTACAATATTATAGTGAACTACAATTATGTTGTGACGGACTTTTAAAACAAAATAATCTCTGTGACATGCTGTGGAGCCAGGATTCCTATTTCTTTTGACTTGCTGCTACCTGTCCTTTCCATTTCTGAATTTAGCTATCTTATCATGTTATACCATGCTTTCTCGCCTTTCTTAATGACACTATGGTGACGATGTCGGGTCCCTTCTTGAATATTTAATATATGAACAGGTATGCACGATTAATAACACATTGAAGGAATCTGAGACGTTAAATAAGAGGACGGTTTTTAGACATATTACACACACTGCGACATTGTTGCAATATGGCCGCCAGTTCGCTTACTTTGAACCTGGTCGCTTTAGGTGTTAGTCCGTTTTTTGTGTTGACAATTTCCATTTAAACAGTGCAATGGCGGTAAGCTTTTGGTACGAACGCCCAGGGACATGCGGGAGAATCTATAATGTGAAGGAGGTGAGTGCGTTATGGTTAGTGCCACGGTAATGATTGAAGTGATACGATGCGCGGTGTTAGGAACATTAATATATTTCCGCTCGCGTTACAAACAGTGTCACGGAAACATTTGTAGTGTTACGTAGCGCGTTGTCATGAACACGCATATATTGACATATGCATTTGGACTTTAACACATAAGCTGAATTACTTTGGGGAATGAAATAGTTACATAACTGTTGGTTTGATATGTAGATACTTAGCATACAACAGGTGCGGTAAAATATTACGACCATTATTGGACGATAGCGAACATTTTCAGTACTCTAATTGTTCATACACACAATATTTAAGTGGTCATCACCAAATGATGACCCTGACACAATACAATAGTATATAACAAAAACATCTTTTTCATTACATTACGAAGCGCGGTGTCAGGAACATTAATATATTTCCGCTCGCGTTACAAACATTGTCACGGAAACATTTGAAGTGTTACGTAGCGCGTTGTCATGAACACGCAGACATTGACATATGTATTTGGACTTTAACATATAAGCTGAATTACTTTGGGGAATGAAAGAGTTACATAACTGTCGGTTTGATATGTAGATACCTAGCATACAACAGGTGCGGCAAAATACTACGACCATTATTGGATGACAGCGAACATTTTCAGTACTCTAATTGCGCATGCACACATTGTTTAAGTGGTCATCACCAAATGATGACCCTGACACTACACAATAGTATAAAATAAAAACATCTTTTTCATTACACTTCGAATTTAGAGGGGACGGATCCTGGTCCTTGAATACATGTGACTGACCACGAATACGAAGAAATATTGACAGTGCTCGACTTGGGTCACGTTTTACTGGATCCTTTGGTGGGAACTAGGTAAGCAATATAGACTGTTTCAATAGATGTTTTGACGAGTATCATTCGAGTCACATTGTCAATGGTTGTAGTACAGTACAATTTTACTTTTTAGGTATAAGTTTGGAAATTTCCCATATACCTAACAGGAACAATAATTGTGAAACGTACAAGGTGAGACGTCATCACCTTATTTTATATGACTTGGAGTACATTAGCACCAATGACTGTTCGGATATTTACATCTAACACGGGCACATCCATTAACACGCACTATCTTCCTCGGTGTAAGATTAATTACGTATTTTGATAATCTCTGACAGTAGCATGTAGTGATTCAGGGGTTCTTTTTGGACTTTCGTTCTATCCACTTGGGGAGCCTGTCGGAATCTATCTCTCTATTAATCACACAAGGAAGCGGATTACTTTCTATCTCTTGGGGAACTCTATCCCTTTAAATTGGATGATTATTTATGGATCTGTTTCACATTAGATTGTAAGGCATAACACAGCTGAAAAAATAGTGTGTATGTCTCTGTAAATACAGGAAATTAGATACGTTGTTTTTTCTTCTTTTTTCTTTGTTTCTTATTTGCATGCAGCCTTGAGAAAGCCCGTTGGGCGAAACGCGCGTCGGCTGCGTTGTGAAAACTGGATACTCATATGATTATGAAAGAATAAACATAACACATCCTGTTACATCAAGATCGGAAATTTATTGTGTCTTTCATATGAACATTTTACGTATTTGGACTACACCCAGGAAACAGACTGTCTTAAGGGGTGCAGGTTACGTTTGGGGTGTGCAGCATTGCCTTTTTTGTATATGTTTAACATCTTGGGGATTTAATATTCTTTGAGATGAATATTACTCTTGGTGGATGAGTATGTGGCGTCGTGCTAGCACCCAATACCACTGCGAATAACAATTGATTGCATTACGGCTTGAACTACACGATGTGCAGGTCCATTTAGCATATCCACTGCATAATCTATACATACACCCTTTTCTGCTGATGGTGATGTATCTGACCAGGTTTAGGTGGAAGATAATTTCATGTTCCAGATCGTCATTTGAAATATGCATGCATGTTTTAGCATTTCAGACCTGAATGGTTATCCATGGACTATACATGGAAAGGAGCAAACAAGGCAGTATGAAGCTGACTCAACAGCCCACCTCAGGGAGTCCTATCTCCCATCTACAGTCCACTACAGGGAGCCCTCTCTCCAGTTTACAGCCCACTGCACAGAGCCCTCTCTCCAGTTTACAGCCCACTGCAGGGAGCCCTCTTTCCAATCTACAGCCCACTGCAGGGAGCCCTCTCTAGAGCCCACAGCCCACCTATGGGAGTCCTCTCTCCAGACTACAGCCCACCTATGGGAGCCCTCTCTCCAGACTACAGCCCACCTCAGGGAGCCCTCTCTCCAGACTACAGCCCACCTCAGGGAGCCCTCTCTCCAGGCTACAGCCCACCTCAGGGAGCCCTCTCTCCAGGCTACAGCCCACCTCAGGGAGCCCTCTCTCCAGGCTACAGGCCACCGCAGGGAGCCCTCTCTCCAGGCTGCAGCCCACCGCAGGGAGCCCTCTCTAGAGCCTACAGCCCACCTCAGGGAGCCCTCTCTCCAGCCTACAGCCCACCTCAGGGAGCCCTCTCTCCAGGCTGCAGCCCACTGCAGGGAGCCCCCTCTCCAATCTACAGCCCACTGCAGGGAGCCCCCTCTCCAGGCTGCAGCCTGTTGTACTCTCACATGAAGTAGACGCTGTCAGCCATGTAAGATCTTTTAGTACCTTTATTCCAGTTGTACAGCAAGTAGGTTCACAGGTACATCAAACAGGTAGAACAAGTAACTGGATAAGGTAAGTAGGGTAGCCCAGTGGTCAGTCCTTGGTACTATGCCACAGCAAACACCTTTGATGTATCAAACCCCCTTGGTAGTATCTAACCCCACCAGGAGCAGCCTGCCTGCTGCTCAGCCCATCTGTAACTGTCATACCTCACCCAGTCTGACTCCCAACGTTCTATGCATCACAGCATTCTCAACATTCTACTCCAAACACACGCTGTGGCTGAACAGCAGGAGAACTGGGAAACTGCAAGATATGAAAATACTATGCAGGGCATAACATATCCCCCTTCTTTTAAAATGAAAAACAAAAGTGACATTTGTACTATGGAAATGCAACAATGCAATATGAGCAAGCCATACACAAAAGAAAATACACTTGTAATAAAATAAATACAATAGATTGAGACAATAGGTAGCGTATAGCAAAAGGGGAACAAACCCGCATAAAACACATATTGCCAAGTCTCAAACATAGCAAAATTACCCAAGAAAAGAATGAATCAAAACCAGGGATGTGCAAATAAGAACATCACGAGAGATAATGAACCATTCAAAGTAGAGAACGGATAAAATACAACAACTTGTAAAAATTGAATACAACAACCCATCCTCTCCCAAAAACAAAAAATGAAAAATTGTCATCGCGTTAGACAAAAAGTAACCACCTTGCCACTGTATTTGAGTCTAACTCCCATGCATGCACATCCTGAGTAGGAATGACCTTGAAAAGCATGGGACCCATCCGACACATACCAACTCTATAGTACAATCCCTAAAGAAAGGGAACAAATGAAAAGCAAAGTTCCTAGCATAGGAAACTCACCTACATTGTGAAGATGACTAAAAGCAAACCTTCACTCCTCTTGTGAGGTACAAAAACTCGGGATTATGACCCTAAAAACCACCCTAATGAAAGGGTCTAAGACTATAATAATGAATATGGGACCACCTAACTAAAAGATACACCCTGTGTAGGGGAACCGTACCCATAAATCTAAACCAACCCTGAGAGGGTAAAATGTTATGTTAACTGGTGGAAACCAAGAAAACATGACCCGCGTCCGGGTTACCAAAAGGAACTAAACTGTAAACCTTGAGTGGGAACAATACCCAAAAACTCACCTTAGTAAAGGCTGCGTGTAACGCACTATGGAAAGGGGCTCGTACCCAGACCATGACCATCCCTATAAAATGGGAACTGTGAGTAGAAATCTCTCTCACCAACTCGCCTCAATAAAAAGGCCACGTGTACCGCTTAATGTGTAACAAGACCACATACCCACCCCAGAGCAGGGGTTTCAATGACTATGAATGGGAATAAGACAAACCACACCCATACTCATACTGCCCACTAACAACAACAATTGGAGCATCCCTTGCGTAAGGGCACTAAACCTGTGGAACTAGAACCACTGAGGACAACACCTCAACTTTACACTCACTACTAAACCTGGCATACATGTAGCTTCAGCCCAATAACAACACTAAATGGGCATCCCTAAACTAAGGGTACTGTAACTATGCAATGAGCGTAAACTGAACACATCCCTGAAATTAGAGATGAACGTGTGATTACCACCCCGACATTACATGTCCTACCCATATGAAGGGAAACAAATACTGTGGAAAATCACACTCCAAAAACATATTACATAAAAATTTGCAAACATTTTACATGCAAAACATCTTAAAACTGTATGCACCGGTGAGCGATCTCTCACCCGAAAACATTTCCACCGTTAGTGTTGTTAAATCACCAGTGCTCCAAATAGTCATACCATACTATTCAGCCCGAATGTTCTGAAGCAGGATCAATCTCTGAATTTAACTCTCTAAATGTCCATGTGAAGCGGGAACACAAATTCAGCCACCGGATACTTATAGATCTGAAAGAACTAAAAACTTCCACTCACCGCCGGCGTAACAAACGGGTCCATCTGTCCTCTGATAGATGATCCAAACAGTCCGCTCACAAGAGTTGAAACGACCAACTCGATCATCTTCCTGCTACATAAAACTTTATTGAAGAAACTGGGCTCACAATACGTGGTTAGCGAAATGGCTCGCGTCTCAAATGGCAATTACGTGGTTGGCAGACTATAAATGTTAAACTCTCAAAATGGCGGCACATATTTACACGCCGCGTCGAGTGGCTCACGGCACGCTGTGTGTGCCAAGCGTCCAAAACAAAGCAAAGCAAACTCTGTAAGACGTCACAGAAGATCACCCTGAGCAGCGCGCGTCCCAACGCTATACAGAGCTCATGCCACAGTTTGAATTTAAACTTAAATAGGCGATTGAGAGTCACCGCGAGCAGGGGTCTCAAAACGGACTAAAAATCCTTGACAAACCAAAAATTAGGTCTCACCTGCCGCTCCACGAAGAAAATCGTACTTGACCATAACTTACCAGTGTCACTGCACATCACACACTTACCATCATGTGAATTATCCACGCTGAGAATGGCCCACAATGCTCATATTTCTTTAAAACCACATCGCAGTGAGAGGAAACAACCATAAGATCCATCAAAACGTTGTAGAACCTTGTACAAAACCTCGTAAAACCATGAGACAAAAACGTATTTTCAAAGCCTTCAAATCACCACCAGATGTCAGACTTGACTTGCGCTGTATCCAAAATACACTGTAAATTGTAACTACTCCATCAAGCTCCTCCAAAGTAGCGCCAACAGCAGGAATCCTCAGAATATGGCACTAAACAGCAGTCCATGTTTGTCTTGATCTTTGCTGCGCCTAAGAACATGAAGATACATTTTCCCAAGACTTTAACTTTCCTTTTAGGTGCAGAACTTGTGGGTGTACGCACAACCACACTGTACAGCACTCTGTTGCTGGGGCTGTCCGATGTACAGGACACTGGTGGGGTTGCGAAGAGTGCTGTGCCACTTTCCTTTGTTGCTTGTGTCATCTTGAGTTACTTCTTTTGTTGCGCTGTTTGAAATTTCTTCTTCTAGTTACTAGATCATCTCCAAGGGCATGTAGGGCAGTGAGTAAGTCTCCAACTCTCGCTCGTAGCCAAAAATATGTTGTACTCTCACATGAAGTAGACGCTGTCAGCCATGTAAGATCTTTTAGTACCTTTATTCCAGTTGTACAGCAAGTAGGTTCACAGGTACATCAAACAGGTAGAACAAGTAACTGGATAAGGTAAGTAGGGTAGCCCAGTGGTCAGTCCTTGGTACTATGCCACAGCAAACACCTTTGATGTATCAAACCCCCTTGGTAGTATCTAACCCCACCAGGAGCAGCCTGCCTGCTGCTCAGCCCATCTGTAACTGTCATACCTCACCCAGTCTGACTCCCAACGTTCTATGCATCACAGCATTCTCAACATTCTACTCCAAACACACGCTGTGGCTGAACAGCAGGAGAACTGGGAAACTGCAAGATATGAAAATACTATGCAGGGCATAACACAGCCCACTGCAGGGAGCCCCCTCTCCAATCTACAGCCCACTGCAGGGAGCCCCCTCTCCAATCTACAGCCCACTGCAGGGAGCCCTCTCTCTAATATCCTGCCTAAGGTAGGGAGCCCTCTCTCCAATCTACAGCCCACCTCAGGGAGCCCCTCTCTCCAGCCTACAGCCCACCTCAGGGAGCCCCTCTCTCCAGCCTACAGCCCACCTCAGGGAGCCCCTCTCTCCAGCCTACAGCAGGGAGCCCCTCTCTCCAGCCTACAGTCCACTGCAGGGAACCCCTCTCTTCAGCCTACAGTCCACTGCAGGGAACCCCTCTCTTCAGCCTACAGTCCACTGCATGGAGCCCTCTCCAGCCTACAGCCCACTGCAGGAAGCCCTCTCTCCAATCTACAGCCCACTGCAGGGAGCCCTCTCTCCAGCCACAGCCCACCTCAGGGAGTCCTCTCTCCAATCTACAGCCCACTGCAGGGAGCCCTCTCTCCAGACTACAGCCCACTGCAGAGCCCTCTCTCAAGACTACAGCCCACTGCAGAGCCCTCTCCCCAGTTTACAGCCCACCTCAGGGATGTAGGAGAGTAGGATCTGCTTCACATGGGTACCCCCACTTTTTGTTGGTGTTTCACTGTTTTTCGACCTTAGTCTGGCTGTGGCCCTGCTAATCAGGACCCCAGCCTAGCTGCTTCCTCTCTAAAATGATTTCCATGTACATTAGGTACATATCTAATTGGATTCTGGAGTGCCTTATAAGCCCCTAGTATATGGTGTACTACGTACCTAGTGCATAGGTACCTCAGAGGCCTACCAGGGGCTGAAGCATGTATTATGCCACCCCTGGGAAGTACTCCAAAATGACACCACAGATCTGCTACTGCAGCTTGGGTAAGGTGGTGCCTGCACCCCTAACTGTGGTATAGGCTACCTATATCACTACCATTGCACACACATATAAAACCTATAAGTCACTCCTATGATAGGCCTTAACAATCCTTAAGGCAGAGTGCTTGGTTTGTATGTGAGAGGGTGCCCCTGCATGAGCAGAGCCCCTCTGCAGCGTTCGGAGTACCTCCTCTGATGCGGTTTGTGGTGCAGCCTGATCATATACTCTTAAGTGCATTATAACCTCGCGGTAAATGCTAACTTTAGGATGGCTGCACGGAAACATGTTGTGTTTTGTGTCAAATGTTTTGGAATACTACCCCCCCCCCCCCGCCAGTTCTGGCGGCGGGGGTAGCATTCCACCCTTCTAGAGGGAGAGACATGTTCACACTGGTCTACCCGGTACAGACTTTCTAAAGCCATGGCGTCACAAAATGGATGCCTCTGCCACAGATACGGGTCTGGCCTCCTGCTGCTGACCGAAACTCCGGCAGGGGAGGCCTGGACAATAGGTTTCCTGTCCCTGGGAGGTGTAATCACCTCCCCAGACAGGCAGATGTGTATTGGGGCTGGGCGGGAGCACTCTCTGGTGCTTTGAAGTCCTGCACTGGGGGCACACTTGATGTGCCTGTGCATAGTCCAGTTCAAACCGGTTGCAGGGGCTACCTGCCCCTGCTCTGGCTTGAAACTGGACAAAGGAAATGGGTGTAAGCACCCCTCTTTCCAAACCCTCCCATAGGTGGGTCCCTAGAGTATGTCCAACCCCCAAACTTTGTATAAGTATGGGAACCCAGTCCTTGCGACTTTAGATTACCCTGGATGAATCTCTGCAATGTATATCCTGGACCTTCGATGTTCTACTTTGCTTAGAAGACTGAAGAAATCTCCCTTGGGGTCAAGGAGTGACTCCCCTTCTTGGCAGGCACCAAAGAAGCAACTGACCGGTCTGCATTGCTGAAGCTCCTGCCAGACGCCGAAGTCTTTGCATCACAAGAGGTGGATTTCCAGACTTTCCCGAGGCTACCGTAAGTCCACAGCAAAGCTGAGGCCCGTGGCTATCGTGGGTGATGTGGAACACTGTGAACTTTTGCAGCAACACTATCTTCCTGGTCCTCCTCGATGTTGTGCTTTGGGCTCCGAGTAGCCCCAGCCTTTAGCACCTCCTGCACCGAAGATTGTTGGCCTCCACTCCACGAGTGACCCGTGGGCCAGCTTCAAGTGCGACCGCTTGAGGCTCCTTCGCGATCACTAGCCCGTTGGCTAGCAGGTCCCCCCGAAGGTAACTCCTTTTCTGATTGGGCGTTCCTTGATGCTCCATACGTGCCCTTACTTACCCTCGCTGGGTGAGTCCATCATACCTTGCTGGTCTGCACCGCAGTCCTTTCTCTGATTTCCAGCCAAAGCTTGTTGGGTCCAATCTGGTCGCCGACACCGCAGCACTCGACAGACATCATGGGCCAGCTCGAATCCGGCTCGAGGACATTGTCGACACCTCCTGGACCTCGTGGCTGAAGAGTCAAGACACCCATCAACTCACCTGAAGCACCCGACATCTGTGGGCATTGGTCCATCCTGCCCTAGGTCACTGGCAAGTGACCCAGACTCTGTCCCTCTGCTTTCAGGTTCCTCACATCCTAGATCCAGGCTTGGATCTCTCCGGACACTTCACCTCTTCACGGCAGCAGCAGTTCTTTGCAGGCTCTCATTGAAATCGACGACGCAACCCAACACCAAAAGACACCTATGCACCCGGCTTCCCTGGGTGAGGTAACTCGAGTACTCCGGTGCTCTCATGGGTGCTAGCCCTAGAACTACCCGAGTCCAAAAGGGTTTGGTCCTGACTCGATTAATCATCAAATTTCCAACCACGACATTCCCCATAGAAGTAAACGGCGATTCGTGGCTGTGTTCTCACACTGCACATGTTCCCCATGGGGCCCCTGTGTCACTACCTTGGGGGGGGTTCCTTGTGGTCCAACCACTTCTACAGGCTCTAGGCCTTGTGTCTAGTTCAGTCGTGGTTCTTATACCACTTTATTGGTATATGGTTTGGTACGCCCTAGGGCCCAAACGTGTATTTGTGCTTTTACTGTTGATTACTGAGTTGTAATTAAAGTACTTTGAACTCCAGTCTCATAAAGAGACTAGAGGGGTGTGTTTTATCTTAAATACATATATTTTAAATATATACCTGGTGTGGTTGTCCTTTCATTTGGTCATTCAAGACCTTATAGACTGGTAAAACAAGCTGCTTTACATTCCTTCAAGACTTAGCCTGAAGGCTGCTCTCCATCGCTACCACTAGGATAGCTTTCAATAAAGGTTGTCTTTAACCTATCACCATAAGGGGCTGTTTGGACTGATACAACGTGCCCACTAGAACTAGTGGACAGCATATATCAGGCCAACTTTTCAGAAGGGAGTTCTCTCTCCAATCTACAGCCCACTGCAGGGAGCCCTCTCTCCAGCCACAGCCCACCTCAGTGAACCCTCTGTCCAATCTACAGCCCACCTATGGGAGCCCTCTCTCCAATCTACAGCACACAGCAGGGAGGCCTCTCTCCAGCCTACAGCCCACCTCAGGGAGCCCTCTCTCCAGCCTACAGCCCACCTCAGGGAGCCCTCTCTCCAGCCTACGGCCCACCTCAGGGAGCCCTCTCTCCAGCCTACGGCCCACCTCAGGGATCCCTCTCTCCAGCCTACGGCCCACCTCAGGGAGCCCTCTCTCCAATCTACAGCCCACCTCAGGGAGCCCTCTCTCCAATCTACAGCCCACTGCAGGGAGCCCTCTCTCCAATCTACAGCCCATCTCAGGGAGCCCTCTCTAGAGCCCACAGCCCACCTAAAGGAGCCCTCTCTCCAGCCTACAACCCATTGCACATATTCCTCTCCAGTCTACAGCCCACTGTAGGGAGCCCTCTCTAGAGCCCACAGCCCACCTCAGGGAGCCCTCTCTCCAGTCTACAGCCCACCTCAGGGAGCCCTCTCTAGAGCCCACAGCCCACCTCGGGGAGCCCTCTCTCCAGTCTACAGTCCACTGCAGGCAGCCCTCTATCCAGCCTACAGCCCACTGCAGGCAGCCCTCTATCCAGCCTACAGCCCACTGCAGGCAGCCCTCTATCCAGCCTACAGCCCACTGCAGGCAGCCCTCTCACCAGCCTACAGCCCACTGCAGGCAGCCCTCTCCAGCCTACAGCCCACTGCAGGCAGCCCTCTCACTAGTCTACAGTCCACCACAGTGAGAGACCCAATGTACCAGCATCCATTCCTATTCCACCTGCAGACACGTGCTCGTGAGAGACGTCATGTAATAGAACTGTGAGAAATCTATTGAATGGTAATGGGTCTCCTTGTCTCATTCTAGCTGGTCGAGAACCTGGGGCACGTGTACTGCTGCATTGAATGTATGGAATCCTTTGACCAGAACCCTCTAATTGGGGGACTTCTTGTAAGAGAGACCCCACCCCTTACCTGAGGTGGATCTCTGCTGGATCTCTCACATTCATACTCCGCATTTTACAGATCTGACCTAACCCTGAGTGGTGAACTCCGCTCCTCGTTTTTTTCATTGCACGCATTTGTCAACGTCCTGTTGGCAAGCGCTAGCAAGGAAAATCCACCTCCCAGCATAATTTTTCCTCGTTAGCGATCATCAACATTAAGTAGGCGAGCGCAAGCGTGGAACATCAACCTCCCGGCGAGATTTCTCAACGCGGGGGGGGTCAGATGTCTCATTGTGAATGATCGCGTATGCTCGAGACCGCTCGCTTTTAGAAACTGTCCATTCGCTTTGAGGAAGCTGCAGCTCGAGTGAAAATCTACTCTAGCAGCAGAAACGGAAGCAGCGCCCGCTTGCTCTGTGCATGGTGCCATTCACGATGCTTGCACAGTGCAGACAAGCATCTGGCAGCGCAAATCATCGCGAACTGCACTTCGCCGCTTGCGGAGCTCCGCATAGTGCAGCTGATTTTTTTTTTTCTTTTTTTTTTTTTCTACTTCTTGTTCTTGATCGATTCTGGACTTTTGTTTAACTTGTATTCTAGTCAATAAATCAGATCACTTTGATTAGATCGAATTAACTTCTGAATGGGTAAAATCTTTTCAATAAAAACCTTTCAGGTTGAGACATTCATCTCAGTTATTCTTGTAAGACCCAATGTGTTCTACATTTTTGTTGCTTGGAATTTCAATGCTTGATTCCTTAGAATTGAGACGAGTCCAGCAGGGATCACTCGGACCACACTGTTGCTGATCCGTGCCGGGATGCGCACAATGGGATTTACAAGGGTTGATCTTGTACCTATTGGTGAGAAGGGCGCTGGCTACATGGTCTTCTCAAGAATGACATAGTCTCTGGTGCTGAGTTTACAGTCCGTTCGCTCCATGACGCACAGACTTGAGATTCATGCATGGACCGAGATGTCCAGGATCACACAGAAGTAGCAGCAGAAGGGGTGTGTCTAAGCTCTGCGTACAGGGTTCAGGAGGTAAGTAGTAACACTCAGCGGCCAGATTTACTACACGCTTACATTGTCCCTGCGTCACACAAGCAAGGGCTTAAGCGAGATGTATTAGACCACGCAATGACCCCTTAAGTGGCGCTGCATGGCTTTGAAAATCTAGAGAAATGCAACGCAGCGCAAATCGCTGCCTTGTGTTAATCTGCTTTGGGAGGCGTTCCATGAGAGGAGCACGTACATTTCCGTGCGCCCACCCATGGATTTTGACGCAATCCCAGCTTTACTAAGGGTGGTAAACCTGGGATTGTGTCGACATGGTACGCCGTCCCAGGGGAGCCATAACAAGGCGAAATATCTTCATGTCTTCATTATTTCCTCTTTCAACGCGTGCTGCATTCTGCATCACACGAAGAAAGAGGAAATGCCTCGGGGTATTGTTTTTGTGCAAGAAGGTGCCCCTTCCTGCTCATAAACAGTCCTGCATGTATCGCAAGCGCCTGTGCACAATAGCGCAGGGGTGCCTGCATTGGCGCTAAGCAGCACGCAGCTGCCAGCGCAAGGAGAGCAGAAATGAGTCATTCTTAGAAGATATAGCACATTCCTGCACGCTTCCTGTCACACAGAGCAGCACAGCGCAGCAGGTTGTCTTGCTGCATTGCGTGATATCACATTCCTGCACTCTTCCTGTCTCGCAGCGCAGCAGGTTGTCTTGCTGCATTGCGTGATATCACATTCCTGCACTCTTCCTGTCTCGCAGCGCAGCGCAGGAGGTTGTCTTGCTGCATTGCGTGATATCACATTCCTGCACTCTTCCTGTCACACAGAGCAGCACAGCGCAGCAGGTTGTCTTGCTGCATTGCGTGATATCACATTCCTGCACTCTTCCTGTCACACAGAGCAGCACAGCGCAGCAGGCTGTCTTGCTGCATTGCGTGATATCACATTCCTGCACTCTTCCTGTCGCGCAGCGCAGCAGGCTGTCTTGCTGCATTGCGTGATATCACATTCCTGCACTCTTCCTGTCACACAGAGCAGCACAGCGCAGCAGGTTGTCTTGCTGCATTGCGTGATATCACATTCCTGCACTCTTCCTGTCACACAGAGCAGCACAGCGCAGCAGGCTGTCTTGCTGCATTGCGTGATATCACATTCCTGCACTCTTCCTGTCACACAGAGCAGCACAGCGCAGCAGGCTGTCTTGCTGCATTGCGTGATATCACATTCCTGCACTCTTCCTGTCTCGCAGAGGAGCACAGCGCAGCAGGTTGTCTTGCTGCATTGCGTGATATCACATTCCTGCACTCTTCCTGTCTCGCAGCACAGCGCAGCAGGTTGTCTTGCTGCATTGCGTGATATCACATTCCTGCACTCTTCCTGTCTCGCAGAGGAGCACAGCGCAGCAGGCTGTCTTGCTGCATTGCGTAATATCACATTCCTGTACTCTTCGTGTCACACAGAGCAGCACAGCGCAGCAGGTTGTCTTGCTGCATTGCGTGATATCACATTCCTGCACTCTTCCTGTCACACAGAGCAGCACAGCGCAGCAGGTTGTCTTGCTGCATTTCGTGATATCACATTCCTGCACTCTTCCTGTCGCGCAGCGCAGGAGGTTGTCTTGCTGCATTGCGTGATATCACATTCCTGCACTCTTCCTGTCTCGCAGCACAGCGCAGCAGGTTGTCTTGCTGCATTGCGTGATATCACATTCCTGCACTCTTCCTGTCTCGCAGAGGAGCACAGCGCAGCAGGTTGTCTTGCTGCATTGCGTGATATCACATTCCTATACTCTTCCTGTCTCGCAGCGCAGCGCAGGAGGTTGTCTTGCTGCATTGCGTGATATCACATTCCTGCACTCTTCCTGTCACACAGAGCAGCACAGCGCAGCAGGTTGTCTTGCTACGTTGCATGATATTTTCACAAATCTGCCCCTCAGTGACTTGAATGAATAAACACTTTGTGCCTCGTGCAGGAGGCGGTGAGATACCCACACAGGAACCCAGTGTAGGCTTCGGCAAGGTAAGGGGTGGCACTTATTGGCACCAGGAGGAGCTCAGAACTTACCAGGGAGCCTCCGGGGTCTTTCTTCCAGCTCACATTTCTCTTCTTGGGCAGCTCTTTCTTTCCGCTCATTTCTTCACTCCTGCCTCACGCTCACTATGAGGCGTTCATCCTTCCAAGCCAGAAAGCTGCAAAGTAATGGAGAACAACAGTGCATTGTCAATGTCACAGACACAGGAGCACCAGGAAGCTCAATGGCACTACACTGAGTGCAGTTTGTGCCACTCATACCTTAGAAAACACCTGCACCACATGACTCACTGATGCTTGCACCACTCATGCCTCACTGATGCTCGCATCCACTCATTCCTCACTGACACTCGAGGCACTCATGCCTCACTGACACTCGAGGCACTCATACCTCAATGACACTTGTGCCACTCTTGCTTCACTGATGCTTGCACCACTCATTCTTCACTGACACTCGAGGCACTCATACCTCTCTGACACTCTAGCCACTCATTCCTCACTGACACTCTAGCCACTCATTCTTCACTGACACTCAAGGTACTCGTACCTCACTGACACTCTAGCCACTCATTCCTCACTGACACTCTAGCCACTCATTCCTCACTGACACTCTAGCCACTCATTCTTCACTGACACTAGAGGCACTCATGCCTCACAGATGCTCGCACCACTCATTCCTCACTGACACTCGAGGCACTCATACCTCACTGACACTCGCACCACTCATTCCTCACTGACTCTCGAGGCACTCATACCTCACTGACACTCGCACCACTCATTCCTCACTGACTCTCGAGGTACTCATTCCTCACTGACACTCGAGGCACTCATACCTCAATGACACTTGCGCCACTCTTGCTTCACTGATGCTTGCACCACTCATTCTTCACTGACACTCGAGGCACTCATACCTCTCTGACACTCTAGCCACTCATGCCTTACTGACACTCTAGCCACTCATACCTCACTGACACTCTAGCCACTCATTCTTCACTGACACTCGAGGCACTCATGCCTCACTGATGCTCGCACCACTCATTCCTCACTGACACTCGAGGCACTCATTCCTCACTGACACTCGCACCACTCATTCCTCACTGACACTCGAGGCACTCATACCTCACTGACACTCGCACCACTCATTCCTCACTGACTCTCGAGGTACTCACTCCTCACTGACACTCGAGGCACTCATACTGCAATGACACTTGCACCACTCTTGCTTCACTGATGCTTGCACCACTCCTGCTTCACTGACACTTGAGGCACTCATTCCTCACTGACACTCTAGCCACTCATTCCTCACTGACACTCTAGCCACTCATTCTTCACTGACACTCAAGGTACTCATTCCTCACTGACACTCGAGGCACTCGTATATCAATGACGCTTGCTCCACTCTTGCCTTACTGATGCTTGCACCACTCATTCTTCACTGACACTCAAGGCACTCATACCTCACTGACACTTGCACCACTCATACCTCACTGACAATCACACCACTCATTCCTCACTGACACTCTAGCCACTCATTCTTCACTGACACTCGCGCCACTCATTCCTCACTGACGCTTGCGCCACTCATTCCTCACTGACGCTCGCGCCACTCATTCCTCACTGACGCTCGCGCCACTCATTCCTCACTGACGCTCGCGCCACTCATTCCTCACTGACGCTCGCGCCACTCATTCCTCACTGACGCTCGCGCCACTCATTCCTCACTGACGCTCGCGCCACTCATTCCTCACGGACGCTCGCGCCACTCATTCCTCACGGACGCTCGCGCCACTCATTCCTCACTGACGCTCGCGCCACTCATATCTCACTGACGCCCGCGCCACTCATATCTCACTGACGCCCGCGCCACTCATATCTCACTGACGCCCGCACCACTCATATCTCACTGACGCCCGCACCACTCATATCTCACTGACGCCCGCACCACTCATATCTCACTGACGCCCGCACCACTCATATCTCACTGACGCCCACACCACTCATATCTCACTGACGCCCACACCACTCATATCTCACTGACGCCCACACCACTCATTCCTCAATGAGACTCAAGCCAGTCATTCCTCACTGACACTGTAGCCACTCATTCCTCACTTATACTCGAGGCACTTATACCTCACTGACACTTGTGCCACTCATTCCTCACTGACATTCACAGCACTCATTCCTCACTGACATTCACAGCACTCATTCCTCACTGACATTCACAGCACTCATTCCTCACTGACATTCACAGCACTCATTCCTCACTGACACTCAAGACACTTATACCTCACTGACACCGACACCTGCACCACTCATACCTCACAGACACCTGTACCACTCAGACTTCACGGACGCTTGTTCCACTCATTCGTCACTGAGACTCGCACCACTCATACCTCACTGATACTTGCCCCACTCATACCTCACTGAAGCTTGCACCACTCATTCCTCACTGAGACTCAAGCCACTCATTCCTCACTAACACTGGCACCACTCATACCTCACTGATACTCGCCACACTCATACCTCAATGACCCTCTGACACCTGCACCACTCATACCTCACAGACACCTGTGCCTCTCATACCTTCCTGACATTCAAATTTGCACCACTGACAACTCACTTATAGACTGAGGCCAGATATATCAAAATTTGATGAAGTGCTGCTCAGTGAAACAACTTGGTGTGCTATGCTGCATCAAGAGTACGCCATATCTATCTCTCTATCTCTCTATCTCTCTCTCTATCTATCTCTCTATCTCTCTCTCTCTCTATCTCTCTATCTCTCTCTCTATCTATCTCTCTCTCTCTCTATCTCTCTATCTCTATCTCTCTATCTCTCTATCTCTCTCTCTCTCTCTCTCTCTATCTCTCTATCTATCTCTCTATCTCTCTATCTATCTCTCTATCTCTCTCTCTCTCTCTCTCTATCTCTCTATCTCTCTATCTCTCTCTCTCTCTATCTCTCTATCTATCTCTCTATCTCTCTCTCTATCTCTCTCTCTCTCTCTCCTTGTGCTGATGCGCTCAGGGCCAGATTCATCAACGGATTGCGTTGCCCTTGCGTCACGCAGGAGAATGGAAGGGCAACGCAAACCCTAATTTTAATTTATCACGTGATGCAGGAGGCTTTTAGTGACTGCATGGCGCAGGAGCTGCGCTCAGTCGGCCTGCATCACACGGGAATGAGTGTATGCGAGGCAGGCGTTCCCACACAAATACCAATGCACCCGTAAGGCAGTGGAATATTCCACTGCATGCCGTAACGTCACGCAGTGAGCGCAGCAAGGAATGCGCCAGAATGCTGCGCATCAGCAGCGCAGGCGCAGCCAAGGATGCCAGGGCATCGGGATAAACAGAGCTCCTTCACCAGACTCTGTGGTGTGGAGCTGCCCTGGCGCCCGCAGGGTTCCCTAGAAGGGCGGGCCTCTAGTGCCAGCAAGGCACCAGCCCACCCCCCTTCTACTAGAGGAGCCCTCGGGGAGGAGTCCCCCCCCCCACTCTCTCAGCCAGTGGCTGCGGCGCGCAGGGTGCGTCACTTCCAGGGCGTGAGGAACGGGGGGGGTATATAGGCCTCCCCCACCCTCTCACCTTCCTCTTTTCGCGCCCTGGACACGCCGTCTTGGTTGTCTTGCGTCGGCGCCGCTCCTTTACCCCCCGCTGGCTGCGCTGTGTCTGCAGCGCTCCCCAGGCTCCAAGTGCCCGAGACCAAGGGGGCGGCGGCGTGCACGGTCTGTGGCACCAGCCACGCCATTGTGTCCTGATGGGCCTGGTGATCCTGGGAGCTGCAAGTGGTGAGTGAATTGGAGTTAAGGCTCCTCAGCTCGGCCACTGCCGAGACTGCGGCCGCCGGGGTGGGTAGAGGGGGTTAGCAGCTCCCGGGGGCTCATGGCAGCATCCGTCTCCAAGGTTGTGGCAGTGCTCGTGGCCCAGTCGGCATTGTTGTGGTGTGGGGCAGGGTCACTACTTTTCTCAGAGTCCATGACCGGGTAACCCTCCCCAGAGGCAGGCAGAACATTTGCTTCCTCTGTAGTCATGTGCAGTAGCCACAGGTTGTGCGGCCGGCCGGGGTAGGGTCAAGGCCGTGTCTTGGGGTCCACGTAGAGGTAATCCTTTCTCCACAGGTTGTGTGGCTGGGGCAGGGTCTGGGAGCCCACGTGGGGGAATACTGTCTCCAGAGGTTGTGCGGTTTCGGAAGGATCACTGCGGTGTCTTAGGGTCCATGTGGAGGTAATCCTGTCTCCAGAGGTCACGCGGCTGAGGCAGGGCCACTGCTGTGTATTGGATCTGGGCGTTGTTGCATACGTTTGTGGGGTGTGTATATATAGTGGCTTGTCTTAGTAACAAAGGGCCTTCAGTGGCGCAGCGGCTGCCTGCTTTCTTTTGACGACGATTTTGTATTACGTTGCTCTCCCGCTTCAAACAAATCTCGGGGACTATTGAGCTTGGAGCCTTAAGCAGGGGATTATCCACGTTCCCAAATGCTACCGGATATAGGACAGATGTCTAGGTTCCTCTCTTCACAGCGATGTGCGGGGATATGGGGGCGCAATCAGTTACAGGGGGTTCCAAACCAACTTGGGAAACTCTGATCCCCCATCGAGAATCACGTATATAGTCGGTGCCGCCATGGCATTGCTTTCCGGCCCTGGTGACTCATAATGGCCTGACGGCAAAAATGGCTGCCGCCTCCCACGGGATGTGCAATTGTGGGTGGTTGCAGGCAGCGCTTGGGGGAAGGGTCGAAGCATTTATTACCGCAAGCGTTTACTCCCGGCACAGGCTCTCGCGGTTTAAGTGGCAGCGCCCGATCCAATAAATTTAAAATGCATGGAAACAAGGTTTGCGCTCACAAGTAACGGGCCGGCGGCTCTGCCGCTGACCGCGGCCCCCGCAGGGGGCCACTCGGCGGTCGGCGCCTTAGTGGCCCCGGGGCCCCGGTCACCCCTCCCCACTCCCTCCTTCGGGGGGGGGGGCAGGGACACAGACTGGTGCCCCCCTCCGTGTCAGGGCCGGAAGTGACGCGCAATGCGCGTCACTTCCGGGCCCAGGTGTGAGGGGGAGGCTATTTAGCCTTCCCCACCCTCACTGGCGACCTCTTTTGTCGCCCACCTCGCCTTTTCCCTCCCTACCTCTTACCCGGCGTAGGTGTGGTTGGGGGGGGGGGTTTCTGAGCGTTGTAATGTTTTCCTTTTCGTTGCAGGCGGAGTTACAGGGCGATCTGGAAGCAGGCCGGTACAAAGGGTACCTCTGCGCGGCACCACGTGGTGCCTGAGCCAAAACGAGGAGCCTCCAGAGAGGTCCCGGAAGCCGGTCGGCGCCCCGCTAGGCCTGCGGGCGGTTGTGGGCCTGAACAACCGGGGGCTTGCTATGCGACGCTCTGCCCCGAGAGGGGGGGTGTGAGTAGAATTTCAACGGCACGTGATCGTAAAAAAGAATCACTTGGGGGGCAGCACTTGCGGGTCGTTCCCGTGCTGCCCGGCTCATCAGGCGGGCAGGTGAAGTAGATGGCCGCCTGCCCTTGGATCGCCCGTAAGATAACCCACCTATTACATATACTGGAATTATGTAATAAACCTGCAGCATTTGTTACCCACTTATAACTGTTTCTTGTGTTTTCATTGGGTAACCTAATTTGGGGGAGGGGGGAAAGCGGGGTGCCCCTGGGGGTACTATGGGGTTACAATGGAGTAACAACAACAAAAAGGTTGCAGGTTCGAACCCCTGTTGGGTCGGAAATTGACGGTGGCGCAGTCACATATTACCGTCATTACAGTGTTTTCCAAGACTGTCTCGATGCTTTTGCAGCGCTTGGTGTTAATGTCTTATGATAAATACTTTGAAATATTTTCTTAGAAAGCCCCGAGCCCTCCGCATGTCAGCTATTTATGTATTTAGGCCGCGAGAGGGCAATGCTACTGTTCCCGAGCAATTATTACCGACAATGGAGTATCACATGTTCTACAGGGACGGCACGTCCCTCTCATGCACGGCTCAAACCTCATTAGTGAAGGAAATGTAGGGACTTTGACCGGCGCTTAAAGTTAAAGTATTTATTAATGTTTGTACACCTTTCCCAACTGGTAGTCAAAGCAATTTAGTTGTTTGTTCGTGTATAAAGGGATAATGCAGGCTCTCGAATGTCTGGAAGGATGACGACTATTTGGCTTGAATTTGGTTTTGTTTCACGCAGGAGGTAGCGCTAGTGGTTACAGTGTGGCGCTAAGAGAGTGGTAGTAATCATTTTAATAATTATCACAAGTTGTTTTGCTAGAGGCATTAGTGGACCCACGAGGAAGAACAAACTGCCAGGTAGGCAGAGGTCTCTCACCCCAAAGAAAGTAAGGCCGTGCCTCCACCAATAGTACAGGCTGGATTCCACGAACGGACCAATCACTGTGCCCCGCGCATGGTAGGGGTAATCGAGTCTGACTTGCGGTGTGATAAGATAAGGATTTTGAGTGCCAAGTCCCCGGGGTCGGCAGTAGCTTTGCCGCGCGCTCTCCCTGTACCAGGGCAGTACGGTCAGGAGAACGGCGGGATTCCATTCCTTCCTAGTTTTGCATTCCTCTGGCTTGGGCAACAGGGGTTTTGTGTTCTCCATCACGGTGGGTATTACCTGGAAGTAAGTTTTGCGGTGGGCATGGTGTTCTTTCTCTTTTCACCAGTCTCATGTTTCCCATCGTGAATCGTACTGCCATTTTGGGTTACTGGGTTTTGCGGCTCGGCTGGAGCATTGTGCGGTGTAATTACGGATCGGTATGTCTCCCTCACCTCCAGACTTTGATTTTGCTAGCAATAAAGGTCATTTCATATTCTTTTAAATGTCACTCGTAGTGGCACGTGGATGATGAATATGTCACTCATAGCAACCGGAAGCCTTGGCAGCGATGGGTAGGGGGCGCTAGCGCTGGGTTGGCTATGCAACAAAGCTATAATCAGGGCTTATTTATCGTACGCGACTAATAAGCATTGACCACGCACACAGACGGGGCTGCTGCAGTGCAGAGCTCCTTGGCAGTAAAGATAGTGATGCAATGATACAGCGTCCAAATTCCGGGCTAGGCACCGCCTTCCCCTGCATGTGGGGGGCTCTGACGCTTAGGAACACAGCACCCTGAGGGTTTAAGGTCAGGAGCGCATTTACTATTATTCTACAGCATATGCTGTGGCACCACCAGCTGCCCTGGATCTTATTAGGGGTTGCACCTGCAGTTCTTACATGCCCACTGTGAGGAAGGTTACTGACAGCGTAAGTAATTGGCACTAAGGCCTGAGACCTCTATTCCAAGTCACTTGGCATCCTGCCGATAACGTCGAGCCATGCCAAGGTCACATTGGATCAAAAAGAAACTAGTTCTTGGTTGGCACCAATTTGATAAGGGGCTGTATTCTTTGCAGCACATGTGTTGGCTAACCGGCGGGTGGCTAACATGCAATCTAGGGACCTTTCACAAATGTGGGCAATTCCAAAGGTGGTCTAAGCCGCCTTATGCACCATAGGTTTAAAGCATTCAAGAAGGATATTAAGGGATTATTTGGACATGTTCTGGTATCCTAAACATGTTGATTGTCTCATGACTCCAGCTTTGCGAGTATAAACTCCTGAGGAGTTACCTCGGTCACTGGTCTTCAGTTAATTAGCTCATGGCTGCAGTTCCAGAGTTTTCATTTTCTGTTTGGTTCAGGGATAGCGGGGAGCTGTTACAGTGTTATGCCTTCTTTAAGTCACCTGGCATTCTGTTAATGATTATCGAGTTTCAGATAGAAAGGACAGGTTGTCTAGTATCGGTTACGTCTCTACAATGCCCCAGATACTGCTTCCATGGTTTCGTCTGGCCATGGCTGGGTTTCACACACACTTTACCTGTCCTACGGGGGGTATGGTTGATTTCCGTTGATTGGTGGTGTTGCTTAGTGTAATGTTCCCATTTGCGGTTGAGCTTGCTATTCTTGAAGGCGTTGTTCAGGAGTGGATCCTTCAGCGGTGCCTTGGTGAGTGACTTGCGCAGGGGGTTGGGTTTGTGGGGCCTTTCTTTTGGAATCGGGATGTTCGGTGTAAACCTCGGTGTCCTGTTTGGCGCCTGGGTGGCGTGCGCCGTGAGAAGACTGTTTCGTATTATGGCATTGAGCAATGATTTCGCTGCTTGGCCAACAAGGCCTTTGGCCACCAGGAGTTATGCGTGTGACCCTTATCAATGGCTTATTGATGTATGTGCTAGTGTTCACAAAGGGTCACAATGGTTGTCGGCTTTGGCCGGGGCTCGGCAAATATGGTTTCATCTTTCTGTCCGCACACTTGTGCATTATCGGCCTAGAACCCAAGTATACTTCACGGGGCCCTGCTCACACCAAGGAGGGCCAAGATCACACAAAGCACAGGGGGAGAGTGCGGTGTCAGCCGTATATGGGAATTATGAGATAGATGCCAGAGGTAGCGTATATGACATCACAGACTTGATCAGTGATATTATCGTGGTTCATCCTTGTCCCAATACAGACAAAAGTTACGGACGGGCTCTGTTTTGCAAAGAATAGTTATGTTGTCTCCTCATGCGCCTCTCTCGGAGTACAACGAGGTGAATCTTGTCTCCAACGCGGGGATTGTGCGTCACTATTCCGTTTCCAAAGGGCTCCCGCTTTCCGCTTCCGGCACCTTGTTTACGTGTAGGGACCTCTCTGGCTGTTGCGGAAGTTGATTAGTGTGATGGTCCCATTTGCGGTAGAGCTTGCTATTCATCGAAGGGAGACATTTAAGGAATGTTCAACACGTTAGGGTGACAGTCCCGCCAGTTCAGTGTGGAAGCATTTTCAATATATTACGCAGGGAAGCCAGAATTGTGGCTTCAGCTATCTTGTACAACTAACAAGCCTTTTTAAAGCCAAGGGTACTGGCTTGTAGTAAGGTACTTTGGTTTGTGGTATATATCTGGAGCCAGTGTCAGGAGCCGCAAAATAACAGCCTGCCTTTGCCACCGGTTAACAGCCCAATGGTGGGAAAGCATAATTTTACACTTACTCAATTAATTTCAACGCAGAGTGAGGCACTGCGAAAATACTGGGACTGCATTGCGCAGTAGGCTACGAGGGCCTTCATGGGGAACACCTGCAGGCACCATATAGAATCAGGTACCATGTACACTGGGTGGGCATTCCCCTGCAACCAAGGGCCGGTATCAGGTAGATTCAGTAAGACATATTCACCCGCGCTTTAACCAGGGCAGCAGGCGGGTGGTGGTAGTTGTCAGCTAACAAGTGTGCTGGGGCGCGGAAAAGTTTGGTAAACACTGTGTTAGTGCCATATGGCGAAGAGGGTATTTTCGACATCTTGGCGTCCCTAAATTCAGGAAAGGGCAGGTATTTGCACACAACTTTCCCCTCTAGTTCCACAGACTTGTCTGCCCCCCCTGGGATATCCTTCTGCGGGCCAGAACCAGACAATAGAAGGGGCATCTAACACATTGATAGTCAAGCCCTGGGGTAGATGTACCATGAAAGGCATCGTCACTACTGGGGTTGTCCCCTAGTTCTGGGGTCAAACTGGGTTCGAGCAGTAAAGTCTTAAGTCCTGGGGTAGCATCCAGCAACCCTTCAATTCAAGCAGTTAGCGATAGATAAGTATCAGCGAGTGGGTAACATACACTGGCTAGTCAGCGACATCGTGCCCCGGGGGCAGGCGCTTTACAAATACTCAAAGCTGCAACCAGAAGAGTGCCAAGGGGCATAACCAGTAAAGAAGTTTAGGAGGTGTGCCTCTGGCGTTACAGCTGGGTGGAGCCAGTCTCATTTAGAGGTACGCCCGGGGAAAATGGTGTGCTCCTTTAGGTTTCCATGACCTAGGCGGTGTGTGGCATCTCCCACATCAAATGTTGGGCACTAGATTTCAGACAGTGCGCCCTGTATCGAATCAGACAGATTCTCTAAGCGGGTATGCCGAGGGAGCTTCACCAGAGGGAGCTGAGCGGTCGCAATTCCCATAAAGTATATGGGATGCAGGGCAAGTGCTGGGGTCAGCCGTGCTCAGTGTTCATACGCCTGTTAAGGACATCCCTGTGCGCATTGATTTAGCAAGTAAAGGGGTGGTGCCAAGGTTAAGTACAAACCTTCTCGCCCTAAAAGCCTAGTTGGCTATCTGGGGTAGGAACTGTCTCCCAACATGTGAGCTGCTGTCCAAGAGATGGGAGACACATGTGCCCAGCCACACACGGTGCTAGAAGGGCGGCAGCCAGTGTGATCAGCAAATAGGTGGGGCATCGTGAGCCAGTGTGTCTGAAACTGTCCCGCCCTGAGTGGGATGGGGCTGAGTCATGTGACGCAGTGCAACTTTGCGGCGTGAGGTGTATAGTGCTTGGCACAATTTCACAGGCATATAGGGCATTTTTGTTTCTTCAGACACTGGCTGACCCAAGCTAACATCTAGGGCTATTGGGATATAGATGGGGCATCAGTACCCAGCAGGGAGGTTCCCTTCCATCTAGATTTGCAGGATGCTCGAGACAGGAGAGTTAGCGGGCAAGACTATAACTATTTTGGTGGGGGGCTCTGGCGGCGACGGTGGCCGCCTCCAGAACTGTGGCGGAGTTACAGGGCGATCTGGAAGCAAATGGGTACTGAAGGGTACCTCTGCGCGGCACCATAGGGGGTGCCAGAGCCAGAGCCCCGGAGCCTCATGGGAGGTTCCTGGAAAACCGTATCGGCGACCCGTTAGTCCTTCGTGCAGTTGTGGGCCTGAACAACCGGGGGCTTGCCTTGCTATGCTCCGTCCTGAAAGGGGCGTGAGTAATAAGGGACCGTGATCCGGGAAGAGGATCACCGAAGGGGTAGCACAGATGGGGTTCACCCTGGTGCTGCTTGGCTCATCAGGCGGTCAGGCGGCCCAGACGGTTGCCTGCCCTTGGATCGCCCGTAAGATAACACACCATATTACATAACGGTGTATGTAATAAACCTGCAGCAGTTTTTTACCCAAACAAAATTTGTGTGGTGTGTTTTATTTATGCGTAGAACATGCATGCTATTGTGGGGGGGTGGGGAGAGTTGCCTCCTGCTGGTGCTATGCAGCTGCCCTGGCGCCCACAGGGTGCCCTAGAAGGGCGGGCCTCCAGTGCCAGCAAGGCACCAGACCATCCCCCTTCTTCTAGGGGACCCCTCAGGGAGGAGTCCCACTACTCGGGCAGCCAGGGGCTGTGGCGTGCAGGGCGCGTCATTTCCGGGGCGCGAGGAACGGGGGGGGGGTATATAGGCCTGGTAAGCGCGCTACTCACCCGTGAGTCTCAAGGCGCTGGGGGGGGGGGGGGGCAGCGGCTCCGAATCAGTTGAAGAGCCAGGTCTTGAGGTCCTTCCTGAGCGTGTGCAGAGTCGGGGAGTGTCTGATGTTCACAGGGAACTCATTCCAGGTCTTGGCTGCAATGTGGGAGAAGGCTGTCCCGCCTGTTCTGTTTCTGCGGATGCGGGGGACCTCTGCCAGGGCGAGGTCGGTGGATGCCGAGGACGAGTCTGGTGGCGGTGTTCTGTATTGTCTGAAGTTTGCAGAGAAGGGACTTGTTGATGACGTTTCCATAGTCCAGTCTGCCAAGGGCATCCCACGTCGCGTTGCAGTCCCGGCTCTTCCGTGGACGGCGATGCTGCGGGGGCGCTCGTGGATGTCTCAACACACCACGGGGGTCAGGAGGAGGAGGGGCAGCTCAGGGGTGATTCCTAGCGCGTCGCGCTGTCGGCAGACACCAGGTTCGGCGAACAGTGCAACTTGGGTCCTTACAGTGGTCTCAGCTGCTCAGGGTCGCAGAGACTCGGCGCTTGGACGCAGGTCGTCTCCCTTCACGTTGCGAGCTACGGCTCTAGGGGGCAGTTGCTTGCTTTGGTCAGACCAGGCGGGCTGGTCTTCGCGGTGCTCACAGCCGCCCAGGCAGCCAGAGATCACGGTGCTCAGCGAGATGGGGGCACACAGGTTCTCTGGGGTCAGCGTTGCAGGGTCACCCACAGCAGCTTCCTCTTCTTCCAGGGAAAGGTAGCGCCCAATGTTCCTGGGGCGCAGTTCAGGGGGCAAGTTCACACGCAAGCCCTTGGAGATTGTTTGTAAAGCAGAAGTTGAATAAAAGTCTTTTCTTCAGTCTTTTCCTCTCCTTCCAGCAGCAAGGCACCCACCACAGGCCAGTCCCTCAGGCTTAGAGACAGTACTCCTCCATGCAGCTTTTCCAGGTCCTTCTCTTCAGGCAGAGTTTCTTCTTGGCGCAAACAGGATCTGATTTCTTAGGAGCAAGGCTCCTTCTTTTATACAGCAATTCTTTTGTTCTTTGTCGCCAGGGGGCCTGTGCCTGGCTCAGTCCGGTTTTGGAGCACTTTGTTGTGGTGACTCTGCTCTTTCCTTTCAGCAGCAGGGCAGAGACATCAGCCGCTCCACAGGGGGCGGAGCCAGCATTGTGTTGGCAGAGCACAGGTCTATTCAGAGTCAAGGTGTACTCCTCCCACCCATCCTGGTGTAATCTCTCTACCCACCACCTGGCAGCCAGCCTGTCTGCTGGAATTCCCCAGCCCTGCCCCTCACTGAAACTAGGCAGCACACACACACAAAGCAGAGGCGGACTGAAATGGCTAAGCAAGTAAATGCTAACTTTCTAAAAGTAGTATTTACAAACACAGGATATTAAAATAAACTTTATTAAAAGAAGTATTTTATTATTCTTAATTCAGGCATACTAAACTTGACTTTCTACCATGCTCTGAGTCCGCTGGGATTACAGAGTGTAATAATTCCCGCAGCCCATTCTGGCCTATAGAGAGCAGGTAGCCTTCCATAGTGAAAAACGAAAATGGCTGTAATTCACTATTAGGACATGCCACACACATCAGGGCATGTCCTACCTTATGCCTACAATGCACCCTGCCCGTGGGCCTACCAGAGGGGTGACTAATATGTAGTTAAGGGAAGCTTTAGGGACTGGCAAGTGGGTGCACTTGCGCAGTCAGCATGACAGTACCAGACTGCACGCAGGTTCTGCAATGGCAGACCTTAGACACATTTTACTAGGCCGCTTCTGTGGGTGGCACAACCAGTGCTGCAAGCCCACCAGCAGCATTTGTATTTACAAGCCCTGGCACTCCTGGTGCACTTTACTAGGGGCTGATAGTAAACCAAATAAGCCAAACATGGACACCAATCAATGTATACACTTTACCATAGGGAGAGCATATGCGCCTTAGCACTGGTCAGCAGTGGTAAGGTGCCCAGAGTCATAAAACAGCCAACAACAGGTCAGAAAAAATACAGGAGGAAGGCAAAAAGTTTAGGGATGACCCTGCAAAAAGGGCCAAGTCCAACAGTCACAATGTAAATTGGCATGCAGTCTGAATGTGAACATCTGCAATCCTTCAACAGATATGTGAAACTCTGTTAACCTGCATCACCCCTCTACATTTCAGAGGGACAAAGAGCACCTCCTGCAGAGAACACCACACTTCCCATCAGTGATGATGAAGATCACAAACCGCACATATGTCGGGATACCCTCCAACGGATGATGGACAGCCTTCGCACCCCATCCCCAGGAGCAGGGAAGGCCAGCTGCCTCGAGGTGACCCCACCACCTGCACAGACCATACAGCAGGAAACACACACCACCACGGCAGTCTCCCAGGACCCCCCTGACCAAGACACAAAATTCCAACAGCGTGTGTGGGGTTGCCAGGTGGAGTTGGCTGAACAGCTGCGGGTGGGATTTGAGCTCGTGGCAGCCAAACTCAATGCCATACGTGGGTGTCTGAGTCCCATCAGGGACCACGTACAGTCCCTATCGGACACCCCATGTACACACCATGCTCCACCACAGACCTTGGCTGACCTCGCTGGGGCCATTAATTGGATACAAGAACTGTCTGGTCAGACAGCCACCAGCGATGACAGCACAGAGTGGGCACAGATGTGGAGGTCAATGGAGACCATGGAGCAGATGCAGGCTGCAAGTATGGCTGCCACGGCTGGCCACCAGCGAGTAGTAGCTGGGAACTTCAATGCCCTGCAGTTCATCATCTTGCCATTGATGCCACTGAGCCTGTCCCAGATGACTGCAGCGGGAACATCGACACACACAGCTCCGACCCCTGATGTGTCAGTGGCACACAGTGATGCAGCTATTACCCCGCCACACACAACGGACACACCGGACACAGAACCTGTATCAGGGGAGTAAGATGGGGATGGTAATTACTGTGTGAGGAAGGAGGCAGTAGCATCCATCACCGCCAGACGGCCTGTCCCTGCCTGGTTCTGTCCTATGCATCATGCCCTGGGACAATACCTCCCACTGACCCCCGGAACACTCTGCGACATTCACCCGGACCCCAACACGGACTGCCATATCTTCACTGCTGGACAATTACACAGCAATCCCGCTGCGGACTGCACTCCCCCTCTTACAAATCACTTTTAAATCCCCAAAGGACTATGGTTGGCCCACCGCTGGGCTTCCATGTAATGTGGGCTTGGATGGCCATGTACAGCTCCAGCTCCGTCAATCACCTGAATGTGAATAAAACATTCTAAATCACACATATGTGTCATGACCATGGTCACTTGCGCATAGAAGTATGGTGGGACGTAGGGTCAATGATGCACATGTAGGTACACCCTGGTAACTGACATCTATGCGTATGTGTATCCCTGAGACACATGGCCAATTGGATGACAGGAGGTGAGTACTAGCTGTGTCCCCATTGCACATGGACTACAGTCTCACAACCCCCCCAACATAGGCGCACGTACATGTATTGAATAGGGCTGTGTGTAGGAATGCCCAATCGGTAGCAGGCCAGAGGTGGAGTCCTACATCACATGTGACAACCGGACCTCATATTGCATACCTACATGCACACATCTATGTGGCCACGTCCTGTTACAATTCATGACATAGCTACACATGGTCTGAGTTTGGACACCATACTCACATTGCAGAAGTCACGTAAGTGCACAGGTCGGCCAGCAACTATCCCATAACAATGTCTGGCCCACAGAAGTGGAGATTGCAAAAGGGATCCACCCCCATTGTACATGTGTCAGTCAGTTCCTCCCTGTGTAGGGACGATGCACATTGTGGCACACGAGTGGATATTCGATTCAACACTCATCACAGTTAGACACCAGTGGATTGGCATGGACTTTATTGGCATGTGCGTGTCAGGACGGACAAGGCAACGACCACAACAGGCAGGGACATGCTTAAGGCACTTACACGCAGCATGGGAACATGTCAAGGTTCAGGAAATGGTGAGGCAAAAATGGACAACGGTCTAGGCACACCTTGCCGTTCTGGACAAGTCATGGGTTGTCTGGCGTCTGCTCATTGCCCCTTGTGTGAGAGGGCACGAATCACTGCCCATGTGTGAGCAGTTGGCCTGGTATATGCTGTCCACTAATTAAAGTGGGCACCCTCTACCAGTCCAAACAACCCCTTACAGTGATAGCTTAAAGACAACCTTTATTGAAAGCTATCTTAGTGGTAGCTATGGAGAGCAGCCTTCAGGCTAAATCTTGAAGGAATGTAAAGCAGCTTGTTTTACCAGTCTATAATCTCTTGAATGACCAAATGAAAGGACAACCACACCAGCTATATATTCAAAATATGCGTATTTAAGATAAAACACACCCCTCTAGCCTCTTTATGAGGCTGGAGTTCGAAGTACTTAAGTTACAAGTCAGCATTCAACAGTAAAAGCACAAATACACTTTTGGGCCCTAGTGGCGTACCATACCATATACCAATAAAGTGGTATAAGAACCACGACTGAACTAGACACAAGGCCTAGAGCCTTTAGAAGCATTTGGGCCCCAAGGAACCACCCAAGGTAGTGACGTAGGGGACCCACGGGGGACGCGTGCAGTGTTAGAACACAGGCGCAAATCGCCGTTGACTTCTATGAGGAAAGTCGCGGTTGGAAAATTACAAGTTAAGGACACTTAGAGGATGACTACAAGCAAACCCTTTTGGACTAAGAGGTGTCTAGGGCCAACACCCATGGGAGCACCGGAGTACTCGAGTTACCTCACCCAGGGAAGCCGGGTGCATAGGTGTCTTTTGGTGTCGGGTCACGGCGTCGTTTCCAATGGAAGCTGGCAAAGAAGTGCTTCTGCCGTGAAGAGGAGAAGTGTCCGAAGAGATCCAAGCCTGGATCTAGGATGGAAGGAACCTGAAAGCAGAGGGGACAGAGTCTGGGTCACTTACCAGTGACCAGGGGCACGATAGTCCAATGTCCACAGATGTCAGGTGCTTCAGGAGAGTTGATGGGTGTCTTGACTCTTCAGCCACGAGGTTCAGGAGGCACCGATGATGACCAGGAGCTGGATTCAAGCTGTCCCATGAAGTCTGTTGAGTACTGTACTGTCAGCGACCAGATTGGACCCAACAAGATTTGGCAACGGCAAGTCACTTGGAATCAGAGAAAGGACGTCAAAGCAGACCAGCAAGGTCTGAGGGACACCCCCAGGGAGGGTAAGTCAGGGCACGTCTGGAGCAACCAGGAAAGCCCAATCAGAAGAGGAGTTGCCTTCATAGGGTCCCACTAGCCAACGGGCTAGCAATCGTGAAGGAGCCTCGAGCAGTCGCACTGGAAACTGGCCCACGGGTCACTCGTGGAGTGGAGGCCAGAGATCTTCGGCGCAGTAGGTGCCCAAGGCTGGGGCTACTAGGAGCCCAAGGCACAACTTCGAGGAAGACCAGGAAGATGATGTACCGGCAAAAGTTCAGTGTCCAGGGGTCACAGTTCCACGTCACCCACGATAGCCATGGGCCTCAGCTTTGCTGTGGACTCAGGGTAGCCTCAGGGAAGTCTGGAAATCCACCTCTGGTGATGCAAAGACTTCGGCGTCCGGCAAGAGCTTCAGAGTTGCAGACCGGACAGTTGCTTCTTTGGTGCCTGCCAAGCAGGGGAGTCACTCCTTGACCCCAAGGGAGATTTCTTCCATCTTCTAGTTGAAATAGAAAGTCGAAGGTCCAGGATATATGTTGCAGAGTTTCGAACAGGATAATCTAAAGTCTCAAGGACTGCATTCCTATAGTTATACTAAGATAGGAGGTTGAAGATACTCTGGGGACCCACCTATGGGAGGGTTTGGAAAGAGGGGTGGTTACACCCATTTCCTTTGTCCACTTGCGCGCCAGAGCAGGGGCAGGTAGCCCCTGCAACTGGTTTGAACTGGACTATGCACAGGGACACCAAGTGTGCCCCCAGTGCAGGATTTCAAAGCACCAGAGAGTGCTCCCGCCCAGCCCCAATACACATCTGCCTGTCTGGGGAGGTGGTCCCACCTCCCTGTGACAGGAAACCTATTGTCCAGGCCTCCCCTGCCGGAGTTTCGGTCAGCAGCAGGAGGCCAGACCTGTGTCTGTGGCAGTGGCATCCATTTTGTGATGCCAGGGCTCTAGAAAGTCCTTTCCGGGTAGACCAGTGTGAACATGTCTCTCCCTCTAGAACGGTGGAATGCTACCCCCGCCACCAGAACTGGCGGGGGGTAGTATTCCAAACACAACATGTTTCCGTGCAGCCATCCCAAAGTTAGCATTTACCGCGAGGTTATAATGCACTTAAGAGTATATGGTCAGGCTGCACCACAAACAGCATCAGAGGAGTTACTCCGAATGCTGCAGAGGGGCTCTGCTCATGCAGGGGCACCCTCTCACATGAAAACCAAGCACTCTCCCTTCAGGATAGTTAAGGCCTGCCATAGGAGTGACTTATAGGTTTTATATGTGTGTGCAATGGTAGTGATATAGGTAGCCTATACCACTGTAAGGGGTGCATGCACCACCTTACCCAGGCTGTAGTAGCAGACCTGTGGTGTCATTTTGGAGTGCTTCCCAGGGGTGGCATAATACATGCTGCAGCCCCTGGTAGGCCTCTGAGGTACCTATACCCTGGGCACATAGTATACCATATACTGGGGACTTATAAGGCACTCCAGCATCCAATTAGAGATGTACCTAATGTACATGGAAAGCATTTGAGAGAGGAAGCAGCTAGGCTGGGGTCCTGATTAGCAGGGCCACTGCCAATCTAAGGTCGAAAAACAGTGAAACACCAGCAAAAAGTGGGGGTACCCATGTGAAGCAGATCCTACTCTCCTACACCACCTGATCAGCATAGTGATCTGCCACCGGAGGGGGCAGATTGTCTGCTCTGCTGACAGTGATCAGGTGGAAGGGCCCGACAGGTTCACTTGTCGTCCTACATTGCCATGTGTGTTAACTCACCCCAGGAGTGTGTCCGAATTGGTTACGTTGCAAAACTACGCTGTGTTGCTGCGGGCATGAACCGGCATCACCTTGCAAAGGTGTGTTTACACACGCGTAGTTCTACGCACATGCATCCAGAGTCCTGACGATGGCAGACATGTCCTCTGTTGAGGTTGGATATGTGAGCATTCCTCACGATGCAACAAGTTGTTGGGACCTGTGATGTGGGTGACAATCCGATATGGCTGCAGGGACGTAGTTAATCGTCCATGAATGCCCGTGCAGCTTCATGTGCAATGTGTTCCAATAGTACGTCGTTGTCGTGTTTGAGGAACACCAGGGTGAGCCAATCCATTAACTGGTCTGGGCAGGTGTGCTCATCCCACGCCGATTCACCAATCCGCAACACAGCTGAATAGGGGAGCGCCTCGATGTGGTCACTGCACACAAGGAATTGTGCAATCTCCCATTCACAACTACCAATACATACGCAGTATCTCAAGGCATCCTATGCACGGCTGTCTCGGTTACACTCCTGTTTGTGATCCAACAGGGGGCGCAGACACAAGTCATAGTCCAATTCATCTACAGTTGTGTTGGATAGGCAGACATCCATGGGACACTCGAATGTGCATGTTCGACAGTGGAACCAGGGCTGGACGCAGGTGACGTAGGCAGGGCGGAAGCTCAGCCGGTAACTGATCCGCATCTCTGCCAGTGCGCCCAGTAAATGCAGCATACATGCACGGTATTGTTCCATGTGACAGGGGTTGTGCATGTGCCTGGGATGGCCTGACATTGCGTTGGTGCGTCTCGTGGAACCGGCACTCTTCTGAACTGCGGCAGTTGTGTGGAGGATATGCAACAGCCCTGAGCAATGATTCGAATGTGTGTGCAACGTTGGGGAGAATGGTTTGCTGTTTCCGTGAATGTCAAGGGCATCTCATGCGGGGGTACCTCAGGCAGGGGCTTCTGTGTGTGGGGTGTGGATAAGTTGGATAGTTCATTTGCGCAATGCGTGGTGTGGGAGTCGTCCCCATCTGCCATGGTATCTCTCTCAGGGTGTTCCAGCCGTGTTCTGGACCAAGGTCAGAGGTGCAGGTCTCCTCCCGCCTTCTGCATTGGAACAATGGAGCTTTCATCCATGATGTTTGTCTGACTACTACTTGCGTTTTCGGAATGTGATGTGGCTTTGGAGCTGAGATTGGGACAAGGCCTTGGGCTCATGGTGTACGGATGGCGATACACACACACACATGTTGGCATGTGGAGCCAGGTGCCCGAGAGGCCATGAGCTTCTTCTGCAATCTCACTCCGTCTCTCTTCCTCGCTCTCTCCCTCTCTTTCCTTTGTTGGGCGCATGGCACACCTTCTTCTCTTGGATCTTGTCTTCCAGGCTGTGTCCCACAGATTGTCCAGTGCGGACCCGCTATGACTCATCCGAATGGTTTTTGGGTTTTGGTTTGAATGGTGTTTTGTGTTGGTGATTGCAATGCTGTATGCCTGAGTCTCCATTTTCTGGGCACGCATGTGTATTGGTATTCCTGCTTGTGCGACATCAGTCAAATTATTTTTGGAGGGGGGGATTTGTAGTGTTGGTGTGCAGTTTATTTGTCCGGGGGGCCTGGGGTGGGGGCCTGGGGGGGGCGTTGCGGACCTGGGTGTGGTGTCGGCGGGTGTTGTGTCCCTCTTGGGTGTCCGGGCCACATAACCAGTAGCTCCATGGCATCTGTTACCCTTCCGATGTGGCTGTGGGTTGGGCTCCCTTTCGTGGTGCAGGCTGTGGTCCGACTTTGCACCCGGTCAGAGCAGGTGTTATTTTCCTGCTGCTAACGCGCCTTATCGCCTGTTTTGTGTTCTTATCGCAGTTCTGGCTGTTTGTTGTGAATGTTGTGGAGTGGTGTCGCGGCTTTTGGCACGGGAACGCCTACTCCGCATCTCATTAGCGACAGTTGTGGGGGTCATCCGCGGCGATGTTTTTTTGCAGCTGCTATCGCGGGTAAACTGGTGCTGTGGGCTGTTAACAACAGCTTGTGATTGAGGCGACAAGTTTATCGCAACTTTGGCTGCGATAAGGTGCCGTTAAGTTGGCGATAGTTCCTTGTTAATATGGTCCCAAGAGTTTACAACATTAGAAAAGACGAATGTTGTGGGTGAGGCACTGGTAGTAAGTGTAACCGGAGTGTCAACAAAGAAAGTAAAGCAACACAAACTGATAAAAAGAACATATGCATCAAATAAATGTGCTTAAGTTCACGAAGCAAAGGTTTACAGGAGCTTTAGAACGGTCACTTCACATCCAACACATTTATTAACCTTTTTGTTTATGCGATATGGGAAATAAGTGACTGAGGGGATCGCTGTGAGTCATTGTTAAATCTCTTTACACATTGCGCCTGCTTACGGGTCCTCACTCCATGTTGCATAGGCCCACATTGTGTCAAGGCAGAAGCACGGATGTAAAACTGCATGAAAACGTGTAAACGTCATGTATTGCCATGTTTACAAATACTTGCAACACTGGGACAGTGCACACATCCAAATAAAAAGCCAATGAAGAAGTAATGGACATAGTGCTTTGTATATTACTTCTCAAGTCAAGTCAAATACACTTTATAAGAACATTGGAATGTTGGTAGCTCCATTGAAGACAATGGAGTGCTCCCTGCTTCTACGGGCCGGTAAAGGCCCGCAAATCAACATTCCAATGTTAAACAAGGCCTGTCGGAGCTCGAAGCTCTGAAGCCTCTCGAAGCTCGAGGGGATTTAAATCCCCTCGAGCTTCGAGAGGCCTTTATTTTATTTGTTAGAATATTCTGCCCTCTAGTGACAGAATGTTCTAATAGCCTGATAGCCTTTCGTTGCAGGGCTAAACTGGCTATTAAAGTCCTGCTCCCTTGTTAAAGTCCCTCGCCTTCGGCTCGGGCCTTTAACGAGGGAGTGGGACTTTAATAGCCATTATAGCCCGCTACAGCGGGCTATAATGGTGTTTTAGAACATTTGAATGTTGGAAGCACCATTGAGAACAATGGAGTAGCTCCGGGCTTATAATGGCTGGTATAAGCCCAGAGCACCAACATTCCAATGCGTCTTTGTGTCTGTGAACAAAGGCTTCAGGGAGCCTGAGGGGATTTCAATCCCCTCGCTCTCCCTGAAGCCTTTGTGTAATTTGTTAGATTATTCTGCCCTCTAGTGGCAGAATGTTCTAAAATCCTTGTAGCCCTTCGTAGCAGGGCTATGAGTCCCTCGCCTTCGGTTTGGGCCTTTAATGCGGGAGCGGGCCTTTAATAGCCGGTATAGCCCGAAGGATATATTCGATTTTAAATTTTAAATCATAAAAGCAAAGTACATTAAAAATATACATTGTATCATATACATATTTTGACAAACCGTTAAAAATTGCGTCAGTTAAAATAAAAAAGCTTCCGCAACGTTCAGTACACATTCTTTAACATATAAGGATTTGTAAATAGTCGTTTCATGGTGGAAAGGAGGCGACATTACATTGTTTTTCTGCATCGAACAACCACTTCCATGTACTTCGCTGAAGGATCAGTGAGGATTGCATCTCGAAGGAGCCGTTTAAAAAAAGCGGGAGAACATTGTCTCAGACAGAACTCTCTCAGGAGGGGCAGAATCCTTCTTTCCCTTCGTAGGGTGTAAAATGTATAGAAAAACATGACATGACTCGTAGTCTGGGAAGATGAACCATCCCATGGAGAGAGGCCTGGAGGGCGGGGCCAATCATGCATATTTGGGGATGTGACCATGTATGTAGGTTGCCTAGACGTAGGCGCGTCAATCACATCCTGTGGTAACTCCCCAGTACATGTAATAAGTATGGCTGTATCCCCGGCTGCAGCGAGAGCATTTGATTCGCTCTGACAGACATTTTGCGGTTGTTTTGTGCACATCTGGTCGTCTCCAAGAGTTTCACACATGCAATCCTGAGTTCTTGCCTTGGGGTGATAGTAATGCTGTGGGGATTGGAGAAATGTTCAGGGCACCCCAGGTCGGCCACAGTGTTTACCATCATTGACCCAAGGGGTGCAGGAACCCCGCTGTGAGATCGGGCATTCATTGGTCACATCCCGGTGAAGGCCAGCAGCTGTGCACGCCCATCTCTGAGGCCATAATAGGACTGGATGCATTTTAATCAAGTCAGATGAGTATGGCATTCCCAGTTCGGCACGGCAAGCGGACGTAGCCGTGCTATTTGGGGCTGCTAAAAGATATCGCAAACACTTGTTCTCGATTAATTGTAACGATTCCCCATTAGCGTGCCCCCAAATTCTTGGTCCATACATTGCTGTAGAAAAAGTATTTAGCTTTATAGATTTTTATCAATTCACCAATGGGGCGCTTTCCTAGTTTTCTAGCAAAGTTTACTAAGGCTCCTGTAGCTTTGGCAAATAATCATTTTCTCAAAGTAATTGTATTTACCCAGGAGCCCCTTTTTTCAAATACAATTCCTAAATATGAAAAATACTTGGGGGCAGATTTATGTTTGACTTGTGCCTCATTTACGCCGCCGTTGCGTCACTTTTGTGACGCAGCAGCGGCGCAAATCCTGTGCCATGGTGCGGGTTATTTACAACGTGACGCATCTGGGAGATGCGTCACGTTGTAAAGCCCTGCGCCACATGTAGGCGTTCCAGGGCAGGTGGGGGCGTTCCGTCGCAGGAACGCCTCCTAAAAGTGGCTGAGTGAAATCTACAAGATTTCACTCAGTCACTTTTGAGCCCATGCTGCGTCAAAACCCTGCGCCTGCTTGAAGCAGGCGTAAGGATTGACGCAGCATTGTGAAGATAGGGCCACCCAGAGCATTGCTGGAGCTGCGTCGCGCTTGCGATGCAACTCCAGCAATGCGTCACTTTTACGGCACAGATGCGTGACGCATCTGTGCCGTTTTTGCCCCATGGTGCGCCGCATTATAAATGCGGCGCATCCATGGTGGCGGAGCTGGGGCGCACAATAACTGGCGCATCCCTGCTGATATGCAGGGATGCGTCAGTTATTATAAATATGCCCCTTGGTGAATTTGAGTTTCTTATTATTGATAAAAATATCCCAAAACTTTACGCTACATTTACTACATTTCATAACAAATGTTTTTGCTGTTTACGTTAACATCTAGACTTGACATATAGGTTACAAAACTCGAAACAATTTTTTGCAAACCTATTTGCGTACGGGATAGAAGGACGGTATTGTCTACTTATAGCCTACAACGCTGGTTTTACAACAGTACAGTTCAAATGACGCTATGCCGCAGTGCTGGTGTTACCACATTTTGTCCAACTGACCTTAGGTTGCAGTGCTGGTAATACCACATTTCGTCCAACTGACCGTAGGCTGCAACGCTGATATTACCACAATACAGTCCAACTGAAATTAGGATGCAATGCTGGTATTACCACAGTACAGCCCAACTGACCCTAGGCTGAAATGCTGGTATTACCACAGTACAGTCTAACTGACCCTAGGCTGAAATGCTGGTATTACCACAGTACAGTCTAACTGACCCTAGGCTGCAATGCTGGTATTACCATAGTACAGCCCAACTGACCCTAGGCTGCAATGCTGGTATTACCACAGAACAGTCTAACTGACCCTAGGCTGCAATGCTGGTATTACCATGATACAGTCCAACTGGCCCTAGGCTGCAATGCTGGTATTACCACAGTACAGTCCATCTGACCCTAGGGTGTAATGCTGATATTACCACAACGCAGTCCAACTAACCCTAGGCTGCAATGCTGGCATTACCACAGTACAGTCCAACCGACCCTAGGCTGCAATGCTGGTATTACCACAGTACAGTCCAACTGACCCTAGGCTGCAATGCTGGTATTATCACAGTACAGTCCAGGTGATCCTAGGCTGCAGTTCTGGTATTACCACATTACAGTCCAACTGACCCCAGGTATTAATGCTGGTATTACAACAGTACAGTCCAACTGACCCTAGATTGTAATGCTGGTATTACCACAATACAGTCTAACTGACACTAGGCTGCAATGATGGTATTACCACACGACTGTCCAACTGACCCTAGGCGGCAGTGCTGGTATTACCACAGTACAGTCCAACTGACCCTAGGCTGCAATGCTAGTATTACCACAGTACAGTCGAACTGACCCTAGGCTGCAATGGTGGTATGTCCACAGTACAGCCCAACTGACCACATTTCGTGGTCGTGCAATTGACCTTAGGTTGCAGTGTTGGGATTACCGCGTCACAGTGCAACGGACCATAGGATGCACTGCTGTTATTACCATGATAAATCCAACTGACCCTAGGCTGCAATGCTGGTATTACCACAGTAAGTCCAACTGACCCTAGGCTGCAATTCTGGCATTACCACAGTACAGTCCAACTGACCCTAGGTGTTAATGCTGGTATTACCACAGTACAGTCCAACTGACCGTAGACTGCAATGCTGGTATTACCACAGTACAGTCCAACTGACTCTAGGCTGCAATGCTGGTATTACCACAGTACAGTCCAATTGACTCCAGGTATTAATGCTGGTATTACGACAATACAGTCCAACTACCCCAAGTCTGCAATGCTGGCATTACCACGATACATTCCAACTGACCCTAGGCTGCAATGCTCGTATTGCCACAGTACAGTCCAGCTGGTGCTAGGTTGCAGTGCTCTTATTACCACAGGCCAGTCCAACTGACCCTAGGTTGTAATGCTGGTATTACGATACAGTCGAACTCATCGTAGACGGCAATGCTGGTATTACCACAATACAGCCCAACTGACCCTAGGCTGAAGAGCTGGTATTACCACATTTCGTGCAACTGACTTTAGGTTGCAGTGCTGGGATTACCGCTTCACAGTGCAACTGACCATAGGATGCACTGCTGTTATTACCATGATAAATCCAACTAACCCTAGGCTGCAATGCTGGTATTACCACAGTTAGTCCAACTGACTCTAGATTGTAATGCTGGTATTACAACGATATAGTCCAACTGACCGTAGACTGCAATGCTGGTATTACCACAGTACAGTCCAGGTGATCCTAGGCTGCAGTGCTGGTATTACCACAGTACAGTCCAACTGACTCTAGGCTGCAATGCTGGTATTACCACTGAACAGTCCAACTGACCCCAGGTATTAATGCTGGTATTACGACAATACAGTCCAACTGACCCTAGGCTGCAGTGCTGGTATTACCACAGTACAGTCCAACTGACCCTAGATTGTAATGCTGGTATTACCACTGTACAGTCCAACTGACCCCAGGTATTAATGCTGGTATTACCACAATACAGTCCAACTGACCCTAGGCTCCAATGCTGGTATTTCCACAGTACAGCCCAACTGACCCTAGGCTGAAGTGCTGGTATTACCACATTTCGTGCAACTGACCTTAGGTTGCAGTGCTGGGATTACCGCTTCACAGTGCAACTGACCATAGGATGCACTGCTGTTATTACCATGATAAATCCAACTGACCCCTGGCTTCAATGCTGGTATTACCACAGTAAATCCAACGGAACCTAGGCTGCAACGCTGACATTACCACAGTACAGTCCAACTGACCCTAGGTTGTAATGCTGGAATTACAACGATACTGTCCAACTGACCGTATACTGCAATGCTGGTATTACCACAGTACAGTCCAGGTGATCCTAGGCTGCAGTGCTGGTATTACCACAGTACAGTCCAACTGACCCTAGGCTGCAATGCTGGCATTACCACAGTACAGTCCAACTGACCCTAGGCTGCAGTGCTGGTATTACCACAGTACAGTCCAACTGACCCTAGGCTGCAATGCTGGCATTACCACAGTACAGTCCAACTGACCCTAGGCTGCAGTGCTGGTATTACCACAGTACAGTCCAACTGACCCTAGGCTGCAATGCCGGTATTACAACAATACAGTTCAACTAACCGTAGACTGCAATGCTGGTATTTCCACAGTACAGCCCAACTGACCCTAGGCTGAAGAGCTGGTATTACCACATTTCGTGCAACTGACTTTAGGTTGCAGTGCTGGGATTACCGCTTCACAATGCAACTGACCATAGGATGCACTGGTGTGATTACCATGATAAATCCAACTGACCCTAGGCTGCAATGCTGGTATTACCACAGTACAGTCCAACTGACTCTAGATTGTAATGCTGGTATTACAACGATACAGTCCAACTGACTGTAGACTGCAATGCTGGTATTACCACAGTACAGTCCAGGTGATCCTAGGCTGCAGTGCTGGTATTACCACAGTACAGTCCAACTGACCGTAGACTGGAAATCTAACTTTAGTTGGAGATTTGACCAGCACTGAAACTTTTCAGACACTCTCCCCCAGTCACAGATCTGGGTTGAATCCATCATCATTCTTGAGCTCACTTCGCCACCCCAGTTCAGACCCAGCCATATGCAAATCAGTCTTAACCCTGCACCTCATGGGAACACTCCAGCCCGAATTGCCAAGCCATGTATTCCCTGGACCGGAAACAAGCATCCTGGGTCCGGTTTCTGGCTTATCAGCTGTCATCAGCCAGGCTAGCTTGAATCCAGTGGCAAAGTGAGCAAGGGACCCACGTATGGGCATACCCTGCCAACTTAGGGCAAACAAAGCAAACACAAGGAGATGATGGACGGAGCGCTAAAAGTTTTCAGACACTCATGCGCAGTCACAGATCTGGGTTGACCCCAGAATCAGAGGTGCCGAGGTAGAGTGTAATATTCGATTTAATGCCTTTGCTGCTGGGGGGTGGGGTGTGGGGGCCTTCACCTCTTCTGAGTTATAAGGTCGCACTCAGCAATAGTGACAGCCTCACACGGAATGCGTCTGTGTGTATATGTACAGCCTGGGGCTACTTTTACTGCACATAAAACTCTGGGTTCAAACCCCATTTCACAGGTTTTCTCTTACACCCAAAATAGGACATCATTTCCTGAACCCAGATTTCGTCCAATGGGAGTCCTGGTGGGCATCGGCTGTGCCTCCCCCCACGCCCTCCCGCACAATTAGCGAAGGTATTTAGTAACCAATCGCCTCCAGTTGTGCAGCTTCGCCGTTGCCCAGGGTCACAAGCCTCCTAGTTGTGAATGAGAAACAAAGGTGAACCTTCCAATGCAGTCCTTGTGAGCTGAACCCAGGAGACAGGGCTTCGAAGGCCTCTCACTTGGAGACGGAACAGAAAATCATGTCAGTAAAACCCCAACTTCTGAACAACAAGATGAATTAATACTGGAGCCAACAGGCGCTGTAGTGACAGCAGCGTTTACGCAAGAGGCTTCGAAATAAACATGTGATACGTAGGTGCAGAGTTTACACCCTGGAAGGGGGAAGAGAACGCAATCTGCTCACCTATAGCGGGCGCGGCCGGGTGAGGCTTCCAGGCGCTAGGGGCCCCATGGCCTCTAGGGGCCCCGGGACTGCTCACAATCATCTCCTGTACAACCAGGAAGAAAAAAAGAGGGCCTGGGTTAGTGTCCCCCAAACAAATCAAGGGACACAATGTATCGTAGCCCAGCAAAGCAAAGGTCGACCCCCCCCCCCCCCCCCAATAAAAAAAAAGACATACGGAATCTGCAGTGCCATAAAGACGGACTAGCGGGGTGCAGAAGGCAGAACCCCAAGACACATCCGTGGAATCGCAGGCTCTAAACACGCAGTCGGGGGGCATGAGAGCTCCGCAGAACCCTATCTGACCAATGTCCCCCAAAGCACGCGCCTGTAGAATCGACTCCACCCCTAGATACGTATCAGCGGATCCCAGACTGCAAATAACCCCCCCCCCCCCCCAACACACGCACACACAGAAGCATGACGCATGAAAATACAGCAGCCCTTAAACATAGAAGCCAGGGACCCCCAGTCTCCAGGAGCCCGGTATCCCCCCAAAACACAGGAATAGACTCAGCCTAAAGACTGGAGGCCGCCTGCTGCCCCCCCCCCCCCCCCAAACATGAGCCCGCGGCCCGGCACAACCCCTCAACCTCGGGCCATTACGGTATCATAGTACCCCGAAAAACGAGCTGGTGAAGCTCCCCTCCCCCCCCCCCCCTCCTCAACGTATCTCTGGCGATAGTGCCCGGAACACCCCAAAACGTGGGCATGCAAATCCAACCCCTCCCCGACTTCACACGTATCACGCACCGCACCCCAAAACATGGACCAGCAGAGAAGAGACTCTGAGCCCCCCGCTGAGCATCACACCCCCAGAGACTGCTGACAAGGGAGGGGAGGCCGGCCGGATGCCGAGACCCCAATCGGCAGACCACTTGCTACCACAGACACCAGACACACCGCAGAGCCCATCCCCACAACACATAGGCTGTTAACCCCCCCCCCCCCCATCCCCCCCCCCTCCGAAAAAAATACAGACCAGCACAAAACCGCATCTTCCGCTCGCACAAGAGGTCTGTAGCCGGGAGGGCTGGTGGCCCCGCCTCCACAGCTCCCCCCCCATCCCTCCTCTTCCTCTCTGATGGCGGGGGCTTCAGGGGGCGAAGAGGAGAGTAGAGGGACCTGATATGCTGAGGGACCCAGAGCCCCCCCCCCACCGGCTGCAGGATGTAGAGCCCTCCCCACCCCAGCTGTAGGGTCTATAGCCCCCCTCCTACCCCTCCAGCACACGAGCTGGATTACGACCCCCGCCCCTCCTCTCTGAGCAGAAAGAACCCCCATCACCCCCCACGAGCAGCACCTTAAAAGCCCCTCACCCCAGAGCCCCCCAAGGCTACAGGATCCTTCAGCCCCCTCACTTGTAGGGTCTGGAGGTGCCCACACCTTCAGGGTCTTAGAGTCCCTGGTGATACGGGCTATTAGAGCCCCCTTCCCAGTGCTGTAGGGTCCCAGAGCTGCAACACGAGGGCTGCAGGGTCTTGAACCCACATCACTGGCCTGAGCCCACCACACCTGCAGGGTCCTAGAGCCCCCCACCTGCAGGGTCCTAGAGCCCCCCACACCTGTAGGGTCCTAGAGCCCCCACGCCTGCAGGGTTCTAGAGCCCCCCCACCTGCAGGGTCCTAGAGCCCCCCACACCTGCAGGGTCCTTGAGCCCCCCACACCTGCAGGGACCTAGAGCCCCCCCACACCTGCAGGGACGTAGAGCCCCCCCCCCCACCTACAGGGTCCTAGAGCCTCCCCCCACCCCTGCAGGGTCCTTGAGCCCCCACACCTGCAGGGACCTAGAGCCCCCCACAACTGCAGAGTCCTAGAGCCCACACGCCTGCTGGGTTCCAGTGCCCCCCCCCCCACCTGCAAGGTCCTCGACACTCCCACACCTGCAGGGTCCTTGAGCCCCACACCTGCAGGGTCCTAGAGTCCCCCACACCTACAGGTTCATAGAACCCCCACACCTGCAGGGTCCTATAGCCTCCCATACCTGCAGAGTCCTAGAGCCCCCATAGGAGAGTAGGATCTGCTTCACATGGGTAACCCTACTTTTTGCTGGTGTTTCACTGTTTTTTGACCTTAGTCTGGCTGTGGCCTTGCTAATCAGGACCACAGCCTAGCTGCTTCCTAAAATGATTTCCATGTACATTAGGTACATATCTAATTGGATTCTGGAGTGCCTTATAAGCCCCTAGTATATGGTATACTGTGTACCTAGGGCATAGGTACCTCAGAGGCCTACCAGGGGCTGAAGCATGTATTATGCCACCCCCGGGAAGCACTCCAAAATGTTACCACAGGTCTGCTACTGCAGCCTGGGTAAGGGTGTGCTTGCACCCCTTACTGTGGTATAGGCTACCTATATCACTACCATTGCACACACATAAAACCTATAAGTCACTCCTATGGCAAGCCTTAACAATCCTGACGGCAGAGTGCTTGGTTTTTATGTGAGAGGGTGCCCCTGCATGAGCAGAGCCCCTCTGCAGCGTTCGGAGTACCTCCTCTGATTCTGTTTGTGGTGCAGCCTGACAATATACTCTTAAGTGCATTATAACCTCGCGGTAAATGCTAACTTTGGGATGGCTGCACGGAAACATGTTGTGTTTGGTGTCAAATGCTTTGGCATACTACCTACCCCCCCCCCCCCACCCCCCCCACCAGTTCTGGCGGCAGGGGTAGCATTCCACCCTTCTAGAGGGAAAGACATGTTCACACTGGTCTAATCCGGTAGAACTTTCTACAGCCCTGGCATCAAACAATGGATGCCTCTGCCACAGACACGGGTCTGGCCTTCTGCTGCTGACCGAAACTCCGGCAGGGGAGGCCTGGACAATAGGTTTCCTGTCCTAGGGAGGTGTGACCACCTCCCCAGACAGGCTGATGTGTATTGGGGCTGGGCGGGAGCACTCTCTGGTGCTTTGAAGTCCTGCACTGGAGGCACACTTGGTGTCCCTGTGCATAGTCCAGTTCAAACCGGTTGCGGGGTCTACCTTACCCTGCTCTGTTGTGAAACTGGACAAAGGAAATGGGTGTAACCACCCCTCTTTCCAAACCCTCCCATAGGTGTGTCCCTAGAGTATGTCCAACCCCCAATCTTAGTATAAGTATGGGAACCCAGTCCTTGCGACTTTAGATTACCCTGGACGCAACTCTGCAGTATATATCCTGGACCTTCGACGTTCTACTTCAACTATAAGACTGAAGAAATCTCCCTTGGGGTTAAGGAGTGGCTCCCCTGCTTGGCAGGCACCAAAGAAGCAACTGACCGGTCTGCATCGCTGAAGCTCCCGCCGGACGCCGAAGTCTTTGCATCACCAGAGGTGGATTTCCAGACTTCCCCGAGGCTACCCTGAGTCCACAGCAAAGCTGAGGCCCGTGGCTATCGTGGGTGACGTGGAACCGTGACCCCTGCAGCAACAACATCTTCCTGGTCTGCCTCGAAGTTGTGCTTTGGGCTCCGGGTAGCCCCAGCCTTGAGCACCTCCTGCACCGAAGATTGCTGGCCGCCACTCCACGAGTGACCCGTGTGCCAGTTTCCAGTGTGACCGCTCGAGGCTCCTTCGCGATCGCTAGCCCGTTGGCTAGTAGGTCCCCACGAAGGCAACTCCTCTTCTGATTGGGCTTTCCTGGTTGCTCCAGAAGTGCCCCGACATACCCTTGCTGGGTGAGTCCCCAAGACCTTGCTGGTCTGCCTTGACGTCCTTTCTCTGATTCCAAGTGACTTGCCGTTGCCAAATCTTGTTGGGTCCAATCTGGTCGCCGACACCGCAGCACTCAACAGACTTCATGGGACAGCTTGAATCCAGCTCCTGGTCATCATCGGTGCCTCCTGGACCTCGTGGCTGAAGAGTCAAAACACCCGTCAACTCACCTGAAGCACCCGACATCTGTGGGCATTGGTCTATCATGCCCTTGGTCACTGGCAAGTGACCCAGACTCTGTCCCCTCTGCTTTCAGGTTCCTTCCATCCTAGATCCAGGCTTGGATCGCTTCGGACACTTCTCCTCTTCACGGCAGCAGCACTTCTTCACCAGCTTCCATTGAAACCGACGACGCGACCCAACACCAAAAGACACCTATGCACCCGGCTTCCCTGGGTGAGGTAACACAAGTACTCCGGTGCTCCAGTGGGTGCTAGCCCTAGAACTTCCTAAGTCCAAAAGGGTTTGGTCCTGACTCATTTCTAAGTGGCCCTAATCTTTAAATTTCCAACCGCGACATTGCCCATAGAAGCTAACGGGAACCCGCTGCTGTGTTCACACACTGCACACAGCCCCCGTGGGTCCCCTGTGTCACTACCTTGGGTGGTTCCTTTGGGTCCCAGCGATTCTACAGGCTCTAGGCCTGGTGTTTATTTCAGTCGTGGTTCTTATACCACTTTTCTAGTATATGGTTTGGTACGCCCCTAGGGCCCAAATGTGTATTTGTGCTATTACTGTTGATTGCGAACTTGTAACTTAAGTACTTCGAACTCCAGTCTCATAAAGAGACTAGAGGGGTGTGTTTTATCTTAAATACATACATTTCAAATAAATACCTGGTGTGGTTGTCCTTTCATTTGATCATTCAAGAGATTATAGACTGGTAAAACAAGCTGCTTTACATTCCTTCAAGACTCAGCCTGAAGGCTGCTCTCAATAGCTACCACTAGGATAGCTTTCAATAAAGGTTGTCTTTAACCAATCACCATAAGGGGTTGTTTGGACTGATACAAGGTGCCCACTATAAGTAGTGGTACAAAAGGGGGTGGTGATGGACGGAGCATCAGAACCAATCAAACACTCACACCCAGTCAACAGATCTGGGTGTGATCCATCACCGTTCTTTAGCCCACTCTGCCACCCCAGTTCAGACATGGCCATATGCAAATCAGTCAGACCCTGTGCCTCATGGGAACAGTACAGCACGAACTGCCAAGCCATGCCTTCCCTGGACCGGAAACAAGCTTCCTAGGACCGGTTTCTGGCATTTCAGTCGTCTTCAGCCAGACTTGCTTGAATCCAGTGGCAAAGTGAGCAAGGGACTCACGTCTGAGCATACCCTGCCAACCCTGGCAGGGTATGCTCAGACGTGAGTCCCTTGCTCACTTTGCCACTGGATTCAAGCAAGCCTGGTTGAAGACGGCTGATATGCCAAAAACCGGTCCTAGGAAGCTTGTTTCCGGTCCATGGAAGACATGGCGTGGCAGTTCGGGCTGGACTGTTCCCATGAGGCACAGGGTCAGACTAATTTGCATATGGCCATGTCTGAACTGGGGTGGCGGAGTGGGCTAAAGAACGGTGATGGATTAAACCCAGATCAGTTGACTGGGTTTGAGTGATTGCAATGTTCAACACTCCGGCCATCATTTCCTTTGGTTTTTGCTTTGTTCGCCATAAGTTGGCAGGGTATGCTCAGACGTGAGTCCCTTGCTCACTTTGCCACTGGATTCAAGCAAGCCTGGCTGAAGACGGCTGATATGCCAGAAACCGGTCCTAGGAAGCTTGTTTCCAGTCCAGGGAAGACATGGCTTGGCAGTTCGGGCTGGACTGTTCCCATGAGGCACAGGGGCAGACTGATTTGCATATGGCCATGTCTGAACTGGGGTGGCGGAGTGGGCTAAAGAACGGTGATGGATTAAAGCCAGATCAGTTGACTGGGGGTGAGTGATTGCAATGTTCAACACTCCGTCCATACTTTCCTTTGGATTTTGCTTTGTTCGCCATAAGTTGGCAGGGTATGCTCAGACGTGAGTCCCTTGCTCACTTTGCCACTGGATTCAAGCAAGCCTGGCTGAAGACGGCTGATATGCCAGAAACCGGTCCTAGGAAGCTTGTTTCCGGTCCAGGGAAGACATGGCTTGGCAGTTCGGGCTGGACTGTTCCCATGAGGCACAGGGTCAGACTGATTTGCATATGGCCATGTCTGAACTGGGGTGGCGGAGTGGGCTAAAGAATGGTGATGGATTAAACCCAGATCAGTTGACTGGGGGTGAGTGATTGCAATGTTCAACACTCCGTCCATCATTTCCTTTGGTTTTCACTATAAGTAGTGGGCAGCATATATCAGGCCAACTTCTCACATCTAGAACCCTGAAGATGTGGTGGGCCCTAGGCCCCTGACACAGCCCTGGTGGCCTCTAGGATATTGCTGCCCTGGATGACTTTCGGGCCCTACAGGTGTGGGGGGCCCCAGGCCCCTGCTTCAGCCCTGATGGCCTCTAGTATATTGCAGCCCTGACTGGATCTAGGGCACTGCCGGTGTGAGGGGCTCTAAGCCCTGCAGCTCTGGTGGGCTCTAGACTCTTCTTGTGTTGTGGTCTTTAGGGCCCTGCAGATGTGGTTGGCCCCAGGCCCCTGCTTCAGCCCTGGTGGCCTCTAGGATATTGCAGCCCTGGCGGGTTCTAGGGCCCTGCAGGTGTAGGAAGCTCTAAGGCCTGCAGCTCTGGTGGGCTCTAGACTCTTCTTGTATTCTGGCATTGGGGCCCTGCTGATGTGGTGGGCCCCAGGCCCCTGCTTCAGCCCTGGTGGCCTCCAGAATATTGCAGCCCTGGGTGGATTTAGGGCCTTGCATGTGGGGGGGCTCTAAGTCCTGCAGCTCTGGTGGGCTCTAGACTCTTCTTGTGTTGTGGTCTTTGGGGCCCTGCAGATGTGGTGGGCCCCAGGCCCCTGCTTCAGTCCTGGTGGGCTCCAGGGCCATGCTTCAGGTGTGATGGGTTCTAGATTCTGCAGCCCTGCGGGGTGCTCCAGGATCCTACAGGTGTGGTGGGATCTAAGACCTTCACGTGAGGTCCCTGCACCTCTGGGTAACTTTATGACCCTGCAGGTGTGTGGGGGGGTCCCCTGTAGGTGTGGGGGCTCTAGGACCCAGCAGGTGTGAGGGCTCTAGGACCTTGCTGGTGTGGGGGGCTCTAGGACCCTGCTGGTGTGGGGGGCTCTAGGACCCTGCACATGTGGGGGCTGTAGGGTCCTACTACACCGGCCCCGCTGGGGAGCTCTAGGACCCTGTAGGTGTGGGGGCTCTAGGACCCTGCAGGTGTGCGGGGCTCTAGGACCCTGTAGGTGTGGGAGGCTCTAGGGCCCTGCAGCCAGCAGGTGTGGGAGCTCTAGGACCCTACAGGTGTGGGGGCCTCTAGGAATCTGCAGGTATGGGGGGCTCTAGGACCATGCAGGCATGGTTGGCTCTAGGACCCTACAGGTGTGGGGGTCTCTAGGAATCTGCAGGTGTGGGAGGCTCTAGGACCCTGCAGTCAGCAGGTGTGGGGGCTCTAGGACCCTACATGTGTGGGGGCCCCTAGGAATCTGCAGGTGTGGGGGGGCTCTAGGACCCTGCAGGCGTGGTTGGCTCTAGGACCCTGCAGGTGTGGGGGCCTCCAGGAAACTGCAGGTGAAGGAGGCTCTAGGACCCTGCAGTTGTGGGGGACTCTAGGACCCCACAGGTGTGGGGGGCTCTAGGACCCTGCAGGTGTGGGGGCTCTAGGAACCTGCTGGTGTCGGGGACTCTAGGACCCTGCAGGTGTGGGGGCTCTAGGACCCTACAGGTGTTGTGTGCTCTAGGACCTGCAGGTGTGGGGGGCTCTAGGACCCTGCAGATGTGGGGGGCTCTAGGACCCTGCAGGTGTGGGGGGGCTCTAGAACCCTGCAGGTGTGGGGGCTCTAGGACCCTGCAGGTGTGGGGGCTCTAGGACACTGCATGAGTCCGTCACAGCGGTACGGTTCTGGAGCACCCGAACCCTAGGGCTGAAGGATCCTAGATCCCACCACACCTGAAACAAGGATTTATAGACCACCCGGGGGGCAATATCCCAGAACCCATCAGGGCTGCAGCAGGGACCTTGGGCCCACCACATATACAGGGTCTTAGACCCCACCAAATCAGGAAAGGCCCTAGAGCCCACCAGAGCTGCAGGGTCTTAGAACCCACCACACCAGGGAGTGTCTTAGAGCCCACCAGAGCTGCAGGGTCCTAGAGCCCATCACACCTGCAGGGTCCTGGAGCACCCCATCCCTAGATGAAGGATCCAAGAGCCCATCATACCAGTAAGGTTCTAGAGCACCCCATCCCTAGATGAATGATCCAAGAGCCTATCACACCTGTAGGGTCCTAGAGCAGCCCATCCCTAGATGAAGGATCCAAGAGCCCATCATACTTGCAGGGTCCTGGAGCACCCCATCCCTAGATGAAGGATCCAAGAGCCCATCATACATGTAGGGTCCTGGAGCACCCCATCCCTAGATGAAGGATCCAAGAGCCCATCATACTTGCAGGGTCCTGGAGCACCCCATCCCTAGATGAAGGATCCAAGAGCCCATCACACCTGTAGGGTCCTGGAGCACCCCATCCCTAGATGAAGGATCCAAGAGCCCATCACACCTGCAGAGTCCTGGAGCACCCCATCCCTAGATGAAGGATCCAAGAGCCCATCATACATGTAGGGTCCTGGAGCACCCCATCCCCAGATGAAGGATCCAAGAGCCCATCACACCTGTAGGGTCCTGGAGCACCCCATCCCTAGATGAAGGATCCAAGAGCCCATCATACATGTAGGGTCCTGGAGCACCCCATCCCTAGATGAAGGATCCAAGAGCCCATTACACCGGTAGGGTCCTGGAGCACCCCATCCCTAGATGAAGAATCCAAGAGCCCATCATACATGTAGGGTCCTGGAGCACCCCATCCCTAGATGAAGGATCCAAGAGCCCATCACACCTCTAGGGTTCTAGAGGACCCCACCCCTAGGGCTGAAGGATCCAAGAGCCCATCACACCTGCAGAGTCCTGGAGCACCCCATCCCTAGATGAAGGATCCAAGAGCCCATCATACATGTAGGGTCCTGGAGCACCCCATCCCTAGATGAAGGATCCAAGAACCCATCATACCTGAGAGTTCTAGAGCCCCCCATCCCTAGATGAAGGATCCAAGAACCCATCATACCTGAGAGTTCTAGAGCACCCCATCCCTAGATGAAGGATCCAAGAACCCATCATACCTGAGAGTTCTAGAGCACCCCATCCCTAGATGAAGGATCCAAGAACCCATCATACCTGAGAGTTCTAGAGCACCCCATCCCTTGATGAAGGATCCAAGAGCCCATCACACCGGTAGGGTCCTGGAGCACCCCATCCCTAGATGAAGGATCCAAGAGCCCATCACACCGGTAGGGTCCTGGAGCACCCCATCCCTAGATGAAGGATCCAGGAGCCCATCACACCTCTAGGGTTCTAGAGCAGCCCACCCCTAGGGCTGAAGGATCCAAGAGCCCATCATACCTGTAGGGTCCTGGAGCACCCCATCCCTAGATGAAGGATCCAAGAGCCCATCACACCTGCAGAGTCCTGAAGCACCCCATCCCTAGATGAAGGATCCAAGAGCCCATCATACATGTAGGGTCCTGGAGCACCCCATCCCTAGATGAAGGATCCAAGAGCCCATCACACCTGCAGAGTCCTGGAGCACCCCATCCCTAGATGAAGGATCCAAGAGCCCATCATACATGTAGGGTCCTGGAGCACCCCATCACTAGATGAAGGATCCAAGAGCCCATCACACCTGTAGGGTCCTGGAGCACCCCATCCCTAGATGAAGGATCCAAGAGCCCATCACACCTGCAGAGTCCTGGAGCACCCCATCCCTAGATGAAGGATCCAAGAGCCCATCATACATGTAGGGTCCTGGAGCACCCCATCCCTAGATGAAGGATCCAAGAGCCCATCACACCTGCAGAGTCCTGGAGCACCCCATCCCTAGATGAAGGATCCAAGAGCCCATCATACATGTAGGGTCCTGGAGCACCCCATCCCTAGATGAAGGATCCAAGAGCCCATCACACCTGCAGAGTCCTGGAGCACCCCATCCCTAGATGAAGGATCCAAGAGCCCATCATACATGTAGGGTCCTGGAGCACCCCATCACTAGATGAAGGATCCAAGAGCCCATCACACCTGTAGGGTCCTGGAGCACCCCATCCCTAGATGAAGGATCAAAGAGCCCATCACACCTCTAGGGCCCTGGAGCACCCCATCCCTAGATGAAGGATCCAAGAGCCCATCACACCGGTAGGGTTCTAGAGCACCCCATCCCTAGATGAATGATACAAGAGCCTATCACACCTGTAGGGTCCTAGAGCACCCCATCCCTAGTTGAAGGATCCAAGAGCCCATCATACCTGTAGGGTTCTAGAGCACCCCATCCCTAGATGAAGGATCCAAGAACCCATCATACCTGAGAGTTCTAGAGCACCCCATCCCTAGATGAAGGATCCAAGAACACATCATACCTGAGAGTTCTAGAGCACGCCATCCCTAGATGAAGGATCCAAGAGCCCATCACACCTGCAGAGTCCTGGAGCACCCCATCCCTAGATGAAGGATCCAAGACCCCATCATACCAGTAAGGTTCTAGAGCACCCCATCCCTAGATGAAGGATCCAAGAGCCCATCACACCTGCAGGGTCCTGGAGCACCCCATCCCTAGATGAAGGATCCAAGAGCCCATCATACCAGTAAGGTTCTAGAGCACCCCATCCCTAGATGAAGGATCCAAGAGCCCATCACACCGGTAGGGTCCTGGAGCACCCCATCCCTAGATGAAGGATCCAGGAGCCCATCATACATGTAGGGTCCTGGAGCACCCCATCCCTAGATGAATGATACGAAAGCCTATCACACCTGTAGGGTCCTGGAGCACCCCATCCCTAGATGAAGGATCCAAGAGCCCATCACACCTGCAGAGTCCTGGAGCACCCCATCCCTAGATGAAGGATCTAAGAGCCCATCATACATGTAGGGTCCTGGAGCACCCCATCCCTAGATGAAGGATCCAAGAGCCCATCACACCTGTAGGGTTCTGGAGCACCCCATGCCTAGATGAAGGATCCAAGAGCCCATCACACCTGCAGAGTCCTGGAGCACCCCATCCCTAGATGAAGGATCCAAGAGCCCATCATACATGTAGGGTCCTGGAGCACCCCATCCCTAGATGAAGGATCCAAGAGCCCATCACACCTGTAGGGCCCTGGAGCACCCCATCCCTAGATGAAGGATCCAAGAGCCCATCACACCTCTAGGGCCCTGGAGCACCCCATCCCTAGATGAAGGATCCAAGAGCCCATCACACCGGTAGGGTCCTGGAGCACCCCATCCCTAGATGAAGGATCCAAGAGCCCATCACACCGGTAGGGTCCTGGAGCACCCCATCCCTAGATGAAGGATCCAAGAGCCCATCATACATGTAGGGTTCTAGAGCACCCCACCCCTAGATGAATGATACAAGCGCCAATCACACCTGTAGGGTCCTAGAGCACCCCATCCCTAGTTGAAGGATCCAAGAGCCCATCATACCTGTAGGGTTCTAGAGCACCCCATCCCTAGATGAAGGATCCAAGAGCCCATCACACCTGCAGAGTCCTGGAGCACCCCATCCCTAGATGAAGGATCCAAGAGCCCATCACACCGGTAGGGTCCTGGAGCACCCCATCCCTAGATGAAGGATCCAGGAGCCCATCATACATGTAGGGTCCTGGAGCACCCCATCCCTAGATGAATGATACAAGAGCCTATCACACCTGTAGGGTCCTAGAGCACCCCATCCCTAGTTGAAGGATCCAAGAGCCCATCATACCTGTAGGGTTCTAGAGTACCCCATCCCTAGATGAAGGATCCAAGAACCCATCATAACAGAGAGTTCTAGAGCACCCCATCCCTAGATGAAGGATCCAAGAACCCATCATACCTGAGAGTTCTAGAGCACCCCATCCCTAGATGAAGGATCCAAGAGCCCATCACACCTGTAGGGTTCTGGAGCACCCCATCCCTAGATGAAGGATCCAAGAGCCCATCACACCTGCAGAGTCCTGGAGCACCCCATCCCTAGATGAAGGATCCAAGTGCCCATCACACCTGCAGAGTCCTGGAGCACCCCATCCCTAGATGAAAGATCCAAGTGCCCATCACACCTGCAGAGTCCTGGAGCACCCCATCCCTAGTTGAAGGATCCAAGAGCCCATCACACCGGTAGGGTTCTAGAGCACCCCATCCCTAGATGAATGATACAAGAGCCCATCATACCTGTAGGGTTCTAGAGCACCCCATCCCTAGATGAAGGATCCAAGAACCCATCATACCTGAGAGTTCTAGAGCACCCCATCCCTAGATGAAGGATCCAAGAACACATCATACCTGAGAGTTCTAGAGCACCCCATCCCTAGATGAAGGATCCAAGAGCCCATCACACCTGCAGAGTCCTGGAGCACCCCATCCCTAGATGAAGGATCCAAGACCCCATCATACCAGTACGGTTCTAGAGCACCCCGTCCCTAGATGAAGGATCCAAGAGCCCATCACACCTGCAGGGTCCTGGAGCACCCCATCCCTAGATGAAGGATCCAAGAGCCCATCATACCAGTAAGGTTCTAGAGCACCCCATCCCTAGATGAAGGATCCAAGAGCCCATCACACCGGTAGGGTCCTGGAGCACCCCATCCCTAGATGAAGGATCCAGGAGCCCATCATACATGTAGGGTCCTGGAGCACCCCATCCCTAGATGAATGATACGAAAGCCTATCACACCTGTAGGGTCCTGGAGCACCCCATCCCTAGATGAAGGATCCAAGAGCCCATCACACCTGCAGAGTCCTGGAGCACCCCATCCCTAGATGAAGGATCCAAGAGCCCATCATACATGTAGGGTCCTGGAGCACCCCATCCCTAGATGAAGGATCCAAGAGCCCATCACACCTGTAGGGTTCTGGAGCACCCCATGCCTAGATGAAGGATCCAAGAGCCCATCACACCTGCAGAGTCCTGGAGCACCCCATCCCTAGATGAAGGATCCAAGAGCCCATCATACATGTAGGGTCCTGGAGCACCCCATCCCTAGATGAAGGATCCAAGAGCCCATCACACCTGTAGGGCCCTGGAGCACCCCATCCCTAGATGAAGGATCCAAGAGCCCATCACACCTCTAGGGCCCTGGAGCACCCCATCCCTAGATGAAGGATCCAAGAGCCCATCACACCGGTAGGGTCCTGGAGCACCCCATCCCTAGATGAAGGATCCAAGAGCCCATCACACCGGTAGGGTCCTGGAGCACCCCATCCCTAGATGAAGGATCCAAGAGCCCATCATACATGTAGGGTTCTAGAGCACCCCACCCCTAGATGAATGATACAAGCGCCAATCACACCTGTAGGGTCCTAGAGCACCCCATCCCTAGTTGAAGGATCCAAGAGCCCATCATACCTGTAGGGTTCTAGAGCACCCCATCCCTAGATGAAGGATCCAAAAGCCCATCACACCTGCAGAGTCCTGGAGCACCCCATCCCTAGATGAAGGATCCAAGAGCCCATCACACCTGTAGGGTCCTGGAGCACCCCATCCCTAGATGAAGGATCCAAGAGCCCATCACACCGGTAGGGTCCTGGAGCACCCCATCCCTAGATGAAGGATCCAGGAGCCCATCATACATGTAGGGTCCTGGAGCACCCCATCCCTAGATGAATGATACAAGAGCCTATCACACCTGTAGGGTCCTAGAGCACCCCATCCCTAGTTGAAGGATCCAAGAGCCCATCATACCTGTAGGGTTCTAGAGTACCCCATCCCTAGATGAAGGATCCAAGAACCCATCATACCTGAGAGTTCTAGAGCACCCCATCCCTAGATGAAGGATCCAAGAACCCATCATACCTGAGAGTTCTAGAGCACCCCATCCCTAGATGAAGGATCCAAGAGCCCATCACACCTGTAGGGTTCTGGAGCACCCCATCCCTAGATGAAGGATCCAAGAGCCCATCACACCTGCAGAGTCCTGGAGCACCCCATCTCTAGATGAAGGATCCAAGTGCCCATCACACCTGCAGAGTCCTGGAGCACCCCATCCCTAGATGAAAGATCCAAGTGCCCATCACACCTGCAGAGTCCTGGAGCACCCCATCCCTAGTTGAAGGATCCAAGAGCCCATCATACCTGTAGGGTTCTAGAGCACCCCATCCCTAGATGAAGGATCCAAGAGCCCATCACACCTGCAGAGTCCTGGAGCACCCCATCCCTAGATGAAGGATCCAAGAGCCCATCACACCTGTAGGGTCCTGGAGCACCCCATCCCTAGATGAAGGATCCAAGAGCCCATCACACCGGTAGGGTCCTGGAACACCCCATCCCTAGATGAAGGATCCAGGAGCCCATCATACATGTAGGGTCCTGGAGCACCCCATCCCTAGATGAATGATACAAGAGCCTATCACACATGTAGGGTCCTAGAGCACCCCATCCCTAGTTGAAGGATCCAAGAGCCCATCACACCTGTAGGGTTCTGGAGCACCCCATGCCTAGATGAAGGATCCAAGAGCCCATCACACCTGCAGAGTCCTGGAGCACCCCATCCCTAGATGAAGGATCCAAGAGCCCATCATACATGTAGGGTCCTGGAGCACCCCATCCCTAGATGAAGGATCCAAGAGCCCATCACACCTGTAGGGCCCTGGAGCACCCCATCCCTAGATGAAGGATCCAAGAGCCCATCACACCTCTAGGGCCCTGGAGCACCCCATCCCTAGATGAAGGATCCAAGAGCCCATCACACCGGTAGGGTCCTGGAGCACCCCATCCCTAGATGAAGGATCCAAGAGCCCATCACACCGGTAGGGTCCTGGAGCACCCCATCCCTAGATGAAGGATCCAAGAGCCCATCATACATGTAGGGTTCTAGAGCACCCCACCCCTAGATGAATGATACAAGCGCCAATCACACCTGTAGGGTCCTAGAGCACCCCATCCCTAGTTGAAGGATCCAAGAGCCCATCATACCTGTAGGGTTCTAGAGCACCCCATCCCTAGATGAAGGATCCAAGAGCCCATCACACCTGCAGAGTCCTGGAGCACCCCATCCCTAGATGAAGGATCCAAGAGCCCATCACACCTGTAGGGTCCTGGAGCACCCCATCCCTAGATGAAGGATCCAAGAGCCCATCACACCGGTAGGGTCCTGGAGCACCCCATCCCTAGATGAAGGATCCAGGAGCCCATCATACATGTAGGGTCCTGGAGCACCCCATCCCTAGATGAATGATACAAGAGCCTATCACACCTGTAGGGTCCTAGAGCACCCCATCCCTAGTTGAAGGATCCAAGAGCCCATCATACCTGTAGGGTTCTAGAGTACCCCATCCCTAGATGAAGGATCCAAGAACCCATCATACCTGAGAGTTCTAGAGCACCCCATCCCTAGATGAAGGATCCAAGAGCCCATCACACCTGTAGGGTTCTGGAGCACCCCATCCCTAGATGAAGGATCCAAGAGCCCATCACACCTGCAGAGTCCTGGAGCACCCCATCCCTAGATGAAGGATCCAAGTGCCCATCACACCTGCAGAGTCCTGGAGCACCCCATCCCTAGATGAAAGATCCAAGTGCCCATCACACCTGCAGAGTCCTGGAGCACCCCATCCCTAGTTGAAGGATCCAAGAGCCCATCATACCTGTAGGGTTCTAGAGCACCCCATCCCTAGATGAAGGATCCAAGAGCCCATCACACCTGCAGAGTCCTGGAGCACCCCATCCCTAGATGAAGGATCCAAGAGCCCATCACACCTGTAGGGTCCTGGAGCACCCCATCCCTAGATGAAGGATCCAAGAGCCCATCACACCGGTAGGGTCCTGGAACACCCCATCCCTAGATGAAGGATCCAGGAGCCCATCATACATGTAGGGTCCTGGAGCACCCCATCCCTAGATGAATGATACAAGAGCCTATCACACATGTAGGGTCCTAGAGCACCCCATCCCTAGTTGAAGGATCCAAGAGCCCATCATACCTGTAGTGTTCTAGAGCACCCCATCCCTAGATGAAGGATCCAAGAACCCATCATACCTGAGAGTTCTAGAGCACCCCATCCCTAGATGAAGGATCCAAGAACCCATCATACCTGAGAGTTCTAGAGCACCCCATCCCTAGAGGAAGGATCCAAGAGCCCATCACACCTGTAGGGTTCTGGAGCACCCCATCCCTAGATGAAGGATCCAAGAGCCCATCACACCTGCAGAGTCCTGGAGCACCCCATCCCTAGATGAAGGATCCAAGTGCCCATCACACCTGCAGAGTCCTGAAACACCCCATCCCTACATGAAGGATCCAAGAGCCCATCATACATGTAGGGTCCTGGAGCACCCCATCCCTAGATGAAGGATCCAAGAGCCCATCACACCTCTAGGGTTCTAGAGCAGCCCACCCCTAGGGCTGAAGGATCCAAGAGCCCATCATACCTGTAGGGTCCTGGAGCACCCCATCCCTAGATGAAGGATCCAGGAGCCCATCATACATGTAGGGTTCTAGAGCACCCCATCCCTAGATGAATGATACAAGAGCCTATCACACCTGTAGGGTCCTAGAGCACCCCATCCTTAGTTGAAGGATCCAAGAGCCCATCATACCTGAGGGTTCTAGAGCACCCCATCTGTAGATGAAGGATCCAGGAGCCCATCATACCTGTAGGGTTCTAGAGCACCCCATCCCTAGATGAAGGATCCAGGAGCCCATCATACCTGTAGGGTTCTAGAGCACCCCATCCCTAGATGAAGGATCCAAGAACCCATCATACCTGAGAGTTCTAGAGCACCCCATCCCTAGATGAAGGATCCAAGAACCCATCATACCTGAGAGTTCTAGAGCACCCCATCCCTAGATGAAGGATCCAAGAGCCCATCACACCTGCAGAGTCCTGGAGCACCCCATCCCTAGATGAAGGATCCAAGAGCCCATCACACCTGTAGGGTTCTGGAGCACCCCATCCCTAGATGAAGGATCCAATAGCCCATCACACTTTTAGGGTCCTGGATCACCCAATCCCCAGGGCTGAAGGATTCTAGAGCTCACCATACATGAAACATGGATCTATAGACCACCAGGGGTGCAGTATCCTAAAACCCATCAGGGCTGCAACAGGAACCTTAAGCCCATCACATATACAGGGTCTTAGACCCCACCAAACCAGGAAGGGTCCTGGAGGCCCCGAAGCTTCATGGTCTGAGAGTGACCAGAGCTGCAGGCGACTTAGAGCCCACAAGAGCTAAAGTTCTCACGTGGGCTGGAGGTCTTAGAGCCCTCAAGGTTGGCAGGGTCTAAGAGCCCACCAGGGCAGCAGGGTCTTTGAACCAACCATGCCTATGCTGGAGCAGAGTTTTCTGTTTGAAAATTTGTTGGTTTTTGAAGCTCTGGCATGTCTATTTGTCATATTAATTTTCTAATTACTAATAATTAATTATTTGTCTTGTGCAAGTGTGTTTATATTAATCAATCCGTTTGTCCTAATAAGAGAGAGTTACACGTGGGTGCGCATAAATGTGCTGTTTAACAATAATGTGCGTGTTTTCATGTTTAAACGTTGCTATGTGCTGTTTATTTTTGAGCACAAAACGCTTTCCGAATTAATGCTTTTCTATGTTGCAAGTGCTAGATAGATGCATACACATAAGGGTATTAGTGGGGTTAACACTGTTTAATCACTATGCTGTGGTAACGTTGTTTTTGTTTCCTTTAACTAAGATGGTCTATTGTGGCCTATGGTGGCCTAGTCAAAGATGGCCGATTTTGTAAGCCTGGCCTCGATTTGAAAGTAGAAAACTGTGATGGAAGAGAGCCCTGCTGAATATGGTCCTGAAGTCAGCTGACCACAGTCCTTGCTTGCCTTGTGAAATTTTCCGTGAGGACATCAGCAGCCTGGGTAATCTTCGAGTGAAATGGAACGTCCTTGGCAGCCTTGGGAAAACAAAGGAGCCTTAGAGAAAGACTCTGAGCATTGGTCTCATTGCCGAGGAGAAGTAGAACTAACAAGATACATTTGTGATTCTTGGTTCCTGTTCCGTAGTCTTTATTTTGTGATTTTTCCTGAGCGGAGATTTTCGAATGTAGCAATGTTACATCCTTTCCTTCTCGCTCTGCTCAGCGGTCCAGCGGACATTACAACTTTTCTATGTATCTTTCTTTTGTTCGATTCAGTATAAGAATTGTTAGCCTAGAGAGGGTCTTGCCACTTGCCATTTGCCTTTGCCGCGTACCGAATCTGCGTTGCTGAGGATTGATGCTGAAGGGATTTCGTCTTGAGAGACTTTACCGAGAGACTTGTCCTGACCCGTTCTGACATTTAGCTAGAATAGGTAACTATGAGAAAAAATGATTTATTCTGCTTGATTTTCATTTGACTAATTTTAGATAAAGCAATATAATTTGAACATGGTGTTGGATATTATTTCTTGTCAATTATTGTGTATTATATTCTGATTATTGCCGTATAGGTTGTGTAGATTATGTTTATGGACAGTCTCAATAACCAGATCTTATCGACCCCGATATTGATGCAGGGTGATTAGGAGTTTTCTTTCCACAGGTTTATTGCTGGTAGAGTATTTGAGCGTATGATTAGTGAAATGGGCCCTAGCGTATGATGAATGTATGTGCGTGTAACTGTGAGATTACTCTATCTGTGGTAGTGGGAATATTATACACACCCTGATCTCTATCAATTTCCTGGTAGCAGAGGATGGTTATTGATGATTGTCTTGATCTGATAAGATTGCTTGTACATTAGCTTATTGATTATTGATTATTGATTGATGTTGGTATATGTACTAATACTATATGTTGGAGTCGTAATGTTGAGTTATATGTAGTGCTTCTGGAACTTGGGAGCTGGTAGCAGTTCCGTAGTAGGGCAGAGGGAAGTATATGCTGCTCTCGGGAAAGACGGAATTGTAAGGAATAACGTGTGACAATTGAAGTTGCGCGTCACATTGTCTGGGTTCGGAATCAGTGACATCGTCGTATGTTACTATTAGATATTTCTGGTATATAAGGAGTGTGTATGATAGTGAAGGTTATCTGTGAAACTCTGGTCTTAAGTCCCAGGGATCCGTAAGGATTACCGTTAAAGCTTATCGCGGGAGAAGTAATAGGTATTCTCTGAGCTTGTTTGAGAAACTGAACAGAGGAAAGCTGTTTAGTTGATGTATGTTATAATTCTGTAGTGGAGCAGATTGTCTGTTCTCGGGAAGCAGGATTCTGTGTGTATGTACTATATTTCCTTGTATGAATGTGCGTGAATGTTCGTACATTTAGTTGACTGTAAGACTCTTTGGACAAGTCCTAGAGGAAACAGTTAATGAATGTATGTTAGAAGGGCAGAGTAGAGGAAGTGCTACTGTGTCAATGAGAGATTTCTTGTGAAATAGATTCTCTTTTACTATTCTGTGGTTAGCGAAGCAGACAATGGAGATGTTTTTATGTTGTAACTAATAGATTTTGTAGAAATTTTGACACGAAGTCTACTGAAAAGATTTTGTAAAGGAGGGGTAGACGAGTGACAGAAGACAGGAGACAAGCGACTGCAGCGACTGTTGACGTCAGAAAGACCGCGCTCTGATTGGATAGTGGATCAGAATAGTGTTTGCGCTAGGATTGGTGCGTTAGTGTGAGCCGCGCAAGGATTGGAAGAGCTATTTAGTGACGTAGACGCTCCAGGATTGGTGCGTTAGTGTGAGTCGCGCTGCTATTGGTTGAAAATTCGTATTGTATATTTATAATACGGAAAGAGTAGAGAGTTTTTGGTAAACGCTAAAATGTATTACCAAGAAGAGAAAAAGAAGAAAACATTTTTTGGTAAAATTAAGAAGTGGTTTAACAAGGATAAAGATGTTAAAACGAGAGAGGGTGAGTTGTTACCTCCACCGAAAACACCTGCATCCTTCATGGCTGCAAGACATGGGTTTCATACCTGTATATGGTTGGAGAATTGGGTTAGGTATACTAAAGAAGATGGTGTTCTAGCATTTCCAGAACATGGTTCATTTAATCTGGCCGTGTTGAGAAATTTACGGGAAAAGATGTTATGTCTAGACCCGAAACCAAGACCTACACAGTTCGAGGCTTTAGTGGAATGGGAAGAGGAAGTACATGAGCGAGAAAAACAGAGATCTGGAGAGTACTACAGGTACATGTTTGGGAGGAGACATGATCGTGAGACTCATCATGATCGAATGAAAAGGTGGCGAGATGTTAGTATGTCAGAGGGATTATATCCGATGAGAACAGTTGAAGGAGGAGCAGAAAGGGTTCCTGAGTCAGAAATGAGAAAATATGGAGTTAATGAGTATGAGGATGAGGTCTTGAATGACATGATTTACAAGAGACCACCTCCATATAGACCAGAACCGGATAAGAGTACACCAGTTGTTTCTCCGATAAGAGATACAGTTTGTGTCAGTGAGACAGAAAATGAGACACCTGAGGTAAGAAGTGATCACTACCTTGATGAGAATGCCAGACAATTAGCCAGAACTACAACAGAGTTGACTGAGAAGATTAGGGAGTTAACGAAGAATCTAGAAGCTGTTACGGTGCCTGTAACTATAGGTCCGGTTATGCCTGTGTTTGACAAACAGAGGACAGGTGAAAATGGACTGGTGATTCCATATGTTGGGAATAATTTGACAAATTTAGTTGGTCCTTCAGGAGATTCAGGCAAAAGAGCAGAAAGAAATGACCTGAGACAATCAAGACATGACACATGTAGTGAAATATTAGATGCTAGTGAAGCTAGTTGTTCAGGGATGCCAATTTTAGAACCGCAGAAGAGAGTGGTTCCAGTGAGAAAAACTGCTGAAATAACAGTTGAAGATTTGAATGATTGGATGAAAGTTCTACAGAAAAAGGATAAAGATTCACAAGTAATTGATGTGGCTAGGTTACGTGTAGAATTAGAAGAGCTTGTTACAGGAACAGTTCCAACAGAAATTCTGAAGAGTCATCATGATGGTGAACTAATGTTCATGTGCAAGAACATTACCTGGAGAGCAAGAAATACACATGACAGGCTAAGAGCAATAGCGAATGAGCAGGGAGTTGACATTGATAAAGTGAAAGCTTTACAAAAAACTTACAGGATGGATTTTACAGAGAAGGATATTGAGAATTTGAATGCTACTGGTAGAACAGGACAGATTAAGGAAATGGTAGCATTATTGCGAAGATGGGGTGATGTAGAAAAGTGGAAAGATAGGTGGTATAAGAAAAGAGATGAGGCTGAAGATAGAACAACTTATTCAGCATTTCCAGTGAGAGAGAAGGAGAAACCAGTGTATAATTATCCTATGAAAGAAATACCTGGAGGAGGATATGTACATGTTCCATGGACCAGACAGGATATTTTATCATTCACGAATGATTTCCCTCGATTGAGAGAAAAGCCCGTCGAGTGGTATAGGCAGGTAGATAGGTTTGTGAAATTGTCAAAAGTGCTGTGGATTGACCTGAATAGTCTGTTTGATATAATTGTTCCAGCAGACTTGTGGACTGAGTGTAAAATAGTTGTGAGTTGGCCTACTGAGGAATATCCAAGAGACCCAAGAACAGGGGCACCAGATCCAGAGGTAATGAGAAAGTATGATCAGGTGATGGTATACCTGAAGAGTAAAGTTCCTGCAAAAGAGACAGACTGGGTAAAGATAGATCGAACACAACAGGAAGCGAAAGAATCAGTTCATGCTTTTTACGAGAGGCTGATACTGGCATTTAAACAATTCAGTGGAGATGAACACCTGGGTGACAAGGATTTGAGTCATTTTGTATACAGATTTGTATATGGCCTTAGACCTGAAATTGGTGAGAGAATTCGTGAGCATACAGTGGATTGGCAGAGTAAGAAAGTAGATGAGATTCTGAGACATGCAAAATACTTCAGTGATGAAATCGAAGCGAAACAAAGAAAGCTGAAAGAGAAAGCAATGTGGGCACAAGTGAAAGTTGCAGAAAGACAGGAAGCACAGTTAGTGGAACAGGCGAATAATCCAGGAAATAATGCAGGGAATATACCCAGATATGCAGGGAAAGGAAAAGGAAGTCTTGAGGAAGCGAAAAAAAAGTTTCCTTGTCACAACTGTGGCCAATTGGGGCATTGGAGATCGGAGTGTCCTAATCCACCATTAGTGAGTAATGAGAATAAATCCTTAAATCAACAGGTGCAGAATGAAGGAAATAATCAACAGCAGCAACAACAGAAAGTTGTGAGACAGCAGAGTCAAGAGCCAAAACCGCCCTTGCCGCAGAAAAAAGGGTTACAAAAGTATAATCAGGATTCAGGATTCTACAATGATGAACAGGTAAACAAACCAAGACGTTCAAACAAGGTACAACAGTACTTGTTAAAGAGTGAAGGGAGTGAATCTGAGGGTGATTATTGACGGTGCCGAGGAGAGGAAGAAGAGTGCATACTTGGTGCAACTCTAGAAATAGACCAGGCAGGACCATTTGTGGATGGGAAAATAAATGAGGAGAGTGTTACTTTTTTGGTAGACACAGGTGCGACAAGATCAACTGTCAGGTCAACAGATGTTAGAAATCTTCCTCTCTCGGATGAAGCAATCCAAGTAGTTGGTGTAGCCAATACGCAAATCAGAACACGTCTTACTGAACCAGTAAGAGTACAGATAGGGAAATTTTCAGACATGCACAGATTTATTGTCTGTGACACGAGTCCAGTGAACCTGTTAGGTAGGGACTTGTTGTGCAAAATGAACTGCACAATTTTTTGTACACCGGATGGGATAGCTTTTGAAACACCAGATGAGGATGTTTTGTACCGAGTGACTCTAGAGAATAGAGAGAGTGAGTTAATTGGTGCATTTGCTGTGTTTAATCCGGAGGATTTGCCTCGAGAGCTGAGAGACACAGTGAAAAGGACAGTTTGGGATTTTACTGGAGAGGATGTGGGATTGATGAATAATGTAGATCCAGTGAAAATTGCAATAAAAGAGGGAATTACATATCCTAACATTCCTCAATACAAAATGACACCAGAAATAATTGAAGGGATAACTCCTATAATTGAGAAAATGATTCAGCAGGGAGTCCTGAGAGAACTACTGAGTAGTCAGTGTAATTCACCGATAATGGGACTAAAAAAGCCTAATGGGAAATTTAGGATCGTACAGGATTTGAGAAAAGTTAATCAAATTGTGGTGGCATGTTGTCCTATTGTGCCAAATCCATCAGTGATCCTGTATCAAATTCCACATGATGCTGAGTGGTATACAGTAATTGATTTGTGTCATGCGTTCTTTTCAATTCCATTACATCATGATAGCCAGCCGATTTTTGCATTTAGGTTTGGCCAGCGTATCTTAGCATGGTGTCGAATCCCACAGGGGTATACGGAGAGTCCTTCGATATTCAATCAGTTATTGAAGAAATCGTTAGAGAGTTTGATCATGCCTGAGAGCTCAGTACTAGTGCAATACATTGATGACCTACTTGTGGCATCAAAGACACGTGAAGCTTGTGAAGTAGATACCATAGCTTTACTGAATCATCTGGCAGATGGAGGGTTAAAGGTATCTCCAGCCAAATTGCAATTTTGCAAGAAAGAGGTGCATTATCTTGGACACAATATTGAAAAGGGTCTGAGAAAAGTGACGGATGACAGGATCAGAATAATCAGAGAAATGAAAGCCCCAAAAACTCAGAGAGAAGTAAGAATGTTCCTGGGTATGGTGGGTTATTGTCGTCAGTGGATAATTAATTTTTCCTTGATAGCAAAGCCACTGATTAAACTGACAAAAAGTGAGATGACAGATCCATTGGATCTAGATGCAGAACAAATGGCAGCATTTGAAGAGCTCAAAAGTAAAATGTGTGAGGCTCCAGCTTTGGGTATGCCTGACTACGAAAAGGAGTTTGAGCTGTACTGCAGTGAGAGAAATGGATGTGCACTTTCAGTGTTAATTCAGAAACATGGATTACTGAGAAGGCCTATTGCGTACTTCTCATCGACACTTGACCCTGTAGCTGTAGGTTTACCAGGTTGTTTGAAATCTGTGGCTGCAACATGCAGGAGTCTAGAACAAAGTGAGGGAATCATAATGGGATATCCTGTAAGGGTATTCGTACCTCACAATGTGGCAATTCTTTTGACAAGAAGCAGAACCCAGTACATGTCACATAGTCGGTTGACTAAATATGAAAAAGTGATTCTGGGAGCATCAAATGTGACTCTTGAGAGATGTGTGAATGTGAATCCAGCGACACTCTTGCCGGATATTGAAAACGTGGGTGTAAAGATGGAAGATGATCATGATTGTTTGGATGTGCTTGAGTACTGTACAAAACCGAGACCAGCGATAAGGGATCTTCCCTTGCATGAGAGTGATCATGTGTTGTTTGTGGATGGATCATGCCTGAGAAATGATGATGGTGTGCTATGTGCAGCATATGCGGTGTGCAAAGTTTCAGAGGTCATGGAAGCATCACCATTGAAAGGAGTGAAATCTGCGCAAGTTGCTGAATTGATAGCATTGACAAAAGCTTGCGAAATTGGGAAAGATTTGAGGACAACTGTGTTGACTGATAGTCAGTATGGATTTGGAGTGGTGCATGACTTTGGCCAGCTTTGGCTACAAAGAGTTTTCTTGACATCGAGTGGAACTCCAATAAAGAATGCTGAAATGATTGGTAAATTGCTTGAGGCGATACAGCTGCCTAAAGAGTTAGCAGTTGTAAAATGTGCTGCCCATGGACCGGGAGAAGATTTTATCACGGTTGGAAACCGTTACGCCAATGATGTTGCGCAATACTGTGCCAAGACAAATCAGTCCATTAATCGGGACCGAGAGGGGGAAATGTCTTTTCTCTCTGTGATGTTTACTAATGTCTTAGAAACTTGGGATGAGGTGAAACAGTTGCAGGATGAGGCAGGAGAGGAAGAGAAAAAAGATTGGATTAAGGCAGGATGTGCTCCGAGAGAAACAGACCATGTTTGGGTCTACAGAGATGGCAGACCAGTAATGCCTAACTCCATTTTGTCGTCAATGGCAAGGATGTATCATGGCCAGGGACATTTGGGGAGGGATGCGATGGTAAGGTCATTTAAACAGACCTGGTACAATGCAAAGTTCAGGACAATTGCAGAAAGCATCTGTCAAAGGTGTTTGGTTTGTCAGCAATTTAACACTGGGAAAAAGACAGTGGTGAGTCTGGGAACAATAGGCAGAGAAGGAGGTCCTTTTACAAGAATGCAGATTGATTTCATTGAGATGCCCCAAGTAAACAGACTGAGGTATGTTCTAGTGGTAGTCTGTTTGTTTTCAAGGTGGGTGGAAGCTTACCCGACTAGAAGAAATGATGGAATAACAGTGGCAAAGTTACTGTTAAGGGAGTTGATTCCTAGGTACGGGTTTCCAGTAACAGTTGAGTCTGATAGAGGTGGACACTTTCAAAATGAACTCATGGGTTTGATTTGTGAAGCATTGAAAATACAGCAGAAGCTACATTGTGCATACCGACCAGAGGCTTCTGGTGTGGTTGAGCAGATTAATGGCACAATAAAGAACAGGATTGGAAAGATGTGCTTAGCCACTGGCATGAAATGCCCAGATGTTTTACCTCTAGTGCTGATGACTATTAGATCTACTCCAGATAGAACTACTGGTTTGAGTCCGCACGAGATAATCATGGGACGTGCAATGCGCCATGCATTCGTGCCTGTCAATAAGTTGGTGACAATAACTGATGACATGATTTTGGATTACTGTAAAGGCCTGGCTGACGCAGTTCATTCTGTGTTTCACCAGGTTGGAGAAGAAGCTACCACACTTGAGAAGAAGCAAGCCCATGATCTGAGTCCAGGAGACTGGGTGAGGATTAAAGTACACAGAAGAAGAAATTGCTTGGTTCCAAGGTGGGGAAGGCCAAGACAAGTTATTCTGACTACGACGACTGCAGTAAAGTGTGCTGGAGTGAGACACTGGGTACATGCAAGTCATACTCTGAGAGTTCCAAACCCAAAAGAAGGGACTGGTAAGGAGTATTTTGAAGAGTCAGATTCCAGTGATGATGAAGATACAGAATCAGTGGGGAAAGAAGTAGGAAAAGCTTCGAATGAACCACTGCGAGTATCAGAGAAGAGATCAGATTCTGTAAGAGAGCCTGAAGTTTCAAAAAGCAGTGAAGGAAAAAGAAAAGAAAAGAAAAGAGAAATTTCATAGAGACTACTCCTGAATCAGAAGAGGAGGAGATTGAAGAACCACTTGAGATTATACTTGAAGAAGTAGGGTCAGAAGAAGATAGAGAGGGACAGATTGCGGAAGACCCCCGAGGAGGTGTAGGGAACATTCTTGATGAGCTAGGTGAAGGGACAAGTAGACAGCAAGAAGATTGCGTGTCGGAGACTCGAGGAGGGACAGAAGTAGGGAAATCTCAAACAGTGGTGAAAGAATCTGTGGAAAAGAAGAAAGCTGCTAGAAAACAGAAACAAGAGGCACTTGAAGCAGAATTGGATGATGAGAATGAACAAACAGAGGGTCAAGTTCTGAGAAAGAGAACTTGGATTGGAGAAAGAAGTAATAAAGAAATAAAGCCGAAAAAGGTGATAAAAGGAGATCGTTGGCCTAACAACAGAGTTAAGAGGCTGAGATACAAAATAATAAGAGCAAGTACATCAAAAGCTGAACAAGTGAATGAAGTATCGAGTCAAAGTTCAAAAGCCGAAGGAGGAGAATCAAAGGAGTCAAAAGAACCAGTAGAAATAAAAAGAGTAAGAAGACCCAACCAAAAGTACAGATCACCGGAATGGTCTTATGTGGCACTGTCTGAAGGAGGAAAAGAAGAAACAGTGACTCGAGATAATCCGGAAGAGATCTTGAGAGAAGTGGTTGAGGAAGATACTGGTGAAATTTTGAAAGTACTCTTGACTGACATTGGAGAAGAGTCGAGTACTGAGGATTTTGATGTTGGAGATCTAATACAATTTGATGTTGAAGAAATTGAAGTGAAGAATGACAAGTATCCAAACTGAATAAAGGAAGAATTCACTTGGATTAAGTGAACAAAAGGATTATTTGGAAAAACTGAAAGCTGAAGAATTGCTGAAAAATTTAAGAGTTCCAACAGTAGTGGAGTAGTAGAGGCTAAACTAAAGTAGTAAAATGGCTAACATAGAGGATAATCGAAAGAGATGTGCCTTCTTTAACCCCTTCAGTGCCCATGACGAGCTGGACTCGTCATGGGCTGCGGTGGCGCTGTGCCCATGACGAGTCCAGCTCGTCATGAACTCCGCCCGCTAATGGAAGGCGCGGCACTGGGCGGGGAAAGGGGCGGGCATGCAAGGGGTTAAAAGGTGGTGTAGAATGTGCTGCTGCTGTACTGGATTATTAATGCTTCTATGGGGTGTTTTAGTTTTATTAGTTACTTTTAAAGTAGAGTTTGAGATGCATACAGAGAATGTGACTAATGTAGAGAAGAATTCGCAAAAAGTAGTTCCAATTAGAATTAGTAATACTTACATACACAAAGATAGATCAATTAATAACTTTTCTAGTAATGTTTTTTCAAAATTGTTATATGAATATGTGAAAACAATGGAAGTGAGGGATTGCTACGTTTGTATGCAATTACCTGCATCCGTTTCAGAGGGTGTTACTTATCATCATTTACCAGCTACATATGGTATTTCTTGTAGTATTTTAAGTAGTGTTTTTTATTTGTTAGGGAAAGTAGATTATAAGATGTCTAACAGAGATAGTATTTTTGGGCACTTGCCAATGATCAAAGAGCTGAATCCAGCTAAAGAAGCTAACACTTTTGGTGAAATTTTTATTGAAGAAAAAGGATTAACATTAGATTACATTTTTAAGAATAATTTAACTTGCAGTCTGAAAGGAGAGGAGAAAGCTTTCCTGGATATGGTAGAGGAAAGGAGATTGAACATGCAGGAGAAAGCAGGAAAATATAAAGTGAGTGAGACAATTTGGGACATTGAGATGGGAAAAGAGTTGAAGAATGGGGCTAGTCCAACTTTAGCTTTAGATGCACCACAGAAGGGTAAACTTTGCATTACGAGAAGGAAATCCCAATATGATACATATTTTGTTGGGACTAGTGAGTGCCATGATACATACTTCATTGCAACAGGTTGGGGTTTCAGAGGTGGAGAAGATACAATTTTTCCAGGAGTATATTATGTTTGTGGGAACAAGGCTTATTACAAGTTGCCTGACCATTGGTATGGCACGTGTTATGTGGGCCTGGTTTTTCCAAAGATTTTTCATATAGATAAAATAACAGATGTAGAACATATTAATTTACTAATGCGTTTTAAGAGAGAAACTTGGTCTGAAATAGTGGGTGACATTTTTGGAGTTTTGATTCCAGCAGTGGGAATTTCTTTGAATGCTTATGGAATTCGGAAACTGTCCACAGTGGTTGATCGCTTATCGACAAATACCGCTGGAGGGTTTCTTTTGGTGAATACGGAATTAAGTGCCGTACGTGCCATGTCTATGCAAAATCGACTTGCCCTTGATATTCTATTGGCCAAGGAGGGTGGAGTCTGTGGAATGCTGAAAGTTCAACATTGTTGCACTTACATTCCAGACGAAAGCAAAGACCTGAAGGTCTATATCAAAAATATTACTGATTTGCATGAAGAATTAGTACCACTTGAAGCTGAGAATTTATGGACTAAAATAGCTAATAAAATGATAGCTGTTAAGGATTTTATTGCAAAAATAGGTAGTACTATTATCGGTAGAATATTGTTTCCTTTAACTTGTATAATTGTTGCTTTATTGATAATAAGATTGGTGTGTGTGTGTTGTAAAAACAGGGGAGGGAGGAAGAAATTGAATAAAGAGAAGAAAAACAAGAGGTTGAAAAGAGAACCTCAAGAAATTGAATTAGAAGAATTGAGGGAGAGTGTTTACTTAGAGACAAAAAGGGATGATGAAAGAGTGACTGGTGTGTAATGTTGTGTAAGGGGTAAAAGACATTTCCAATTTCTCCTAAAGTGGGACTAAATTTTCACTAATTTTTTTTTTTTGGGTTTATTTGGTGATAAAATCACCAAAGGGGGGATTGCTGGAGCAGAGTTTTCTGTTTGAAAATTCGTTGGTTTTTGAAGCTCTGGCATGTCTATTTGTCATATTAATTTTCTAATTACTAATAATTAATTATTTGTCTTGTGCAAGTGTGTTTATATTAATCAATCCGTTTGTCCTAATAAGAGAGAGTTACACGTGGGTGCGCATAAATGTGCTGTTTAACAATAATGTGCGTGTTTTCATGTTTAAACGTTGCTATGTGCTGTTTATTTTTGAGCACAAAACGCTTTCCAAATTAATGCTTTTCTATGTTGCAAGTGCTAGATAGATGCATACACATAAGGGTATTAGTGGGGTTAACACTGTTTAATCACTATGCTGTGGTAACGTTGTTTTTGTTTCCTTTAATTAAGATGGTCTATTGTGGCCTATGGTGGCCTAGTCAAAGATGGCCGATTTTGTAAGCCTGGCCTCGATTTGAAAGTAGAAAACTGTGATGGAAGAGAGCCCTGCTGAATATGGTCCTGAAGTCAGCTGACCACAGTCCTTGCTTGCCTTGTGAAATTTTCCGTGAGGACATCAGCAGCCTGGGTAATCTTCGAGTGAAATCAAACGTCCTTGGCAGCCTTGGGAAAACAAAGGAGCCTTAGAGAAAGACTCTGAGCATTGGTCTCATTGCCGAGGAGAAGTAGAACTAACAAGATACATTTGTGATTCTTGGTTCCTGTTCCGTAGTCTTTATTTTGTGATTTTTCCTGAGCGGAGATTTTCGAATGTAGCAATGTTACATCCTTTCCTTCTCGCTCTGCTCAGCGGTCCAGCGGACATTACAACTTTTCTATGTATCTTTCTTTTGTTCGATTCAGTATAAGAATTGTTAGCCTAGAGAGGGTCTTGCCACTTGCCATTTGCCTTTGCCGCGTACCGAATCTGCGTTGCTGAGGATTGATGCTGAAGGGATTTCGTCTTGAGAGACTTTACCGAGAGACTTGTCCTGACCCGTTCTGACATTTAGCTAGAATAGGTAACTATGAGAAAAAATGATTTATTCTGCTTGATTTTCATTTGACTAATTTTAGATAAAGCAATATAATTTGAACATGGTGTTGGATATTATTTCTTGTCAATTATTGTGTATTATATTCTGATTATTGCCGTATAGGTTGTGTAGATTATGTTTATGGACAGTCTCAATAACCAGATCTTATCGACCTCGATATAGATGCAGGGTGATTAGGAGTTTTCTTTCCACAGGTTTATTGCTGGTAGAGTATTTGAGCGTATGATTAGTGAAATGGGCCCTAGCGTATGATGAATGTATGTGCGTGTAACTGTGAGATTACTCTATCTGTGGTAGTGGGAATATTATACACACCCTGATCTCTATCACCTACAGGGTCCTAGATCCCACCAGATCTGCATGGTCTTAAACTAACCACACCCACAGGGTCCAAGAGCATACCCCATCTGCACAGTCTTAGAATGACCAGAGCTGCAAGTTCTAAAACCCAACTTGAGCTGCAGGGTCTCAGATCCCACCAAACTAGCAGGGTCCCAGTACCCATCAGGGCTGCGGGGGCTTAGAGCCCACCAGAGCAGAAGGGTGCTAGAACCCACTATGGATGTTGTGTCCTAGAGTTCATGAAAGCTGTAGTGGGGTCTTAGAGCCCCACAGAATCTGAGATCCCGGCCTCATGGTCCTAGAACCCACCACTCCCGAAGTGTTCTAGATCCCACTGCATCTGCAGGGTCCTAGAGCCCCCCACACCTGAAGGATCCTAGAACCCACTGCATCTGCAGGGTTCTAGAGCCCACAAGAAATGCAGTGGCTTCCTAGAGCCCAGTAGAAGGGCTATCAAACCAGACAGAATAGCATCAGGCTTAGAGCCCACTCCACCTGCAGGCTTAGAGCCCACTGAACCTGCAGGGTTCTAGAGCCTCCCACACCTGCTGGCTTAGAGCCTACCGAACCTGCAGGCTTAGAGCCCACCGGACCTACATGGTAGAGCCCACCGGACCTGCAGGCTTAGAGCCCACCAGACCTATGCCCACACAGTTAAATATGCTGTAAGGTTTCTAGGGTCCAGGTGCACAGACTTCCTCAGGGCCATAGAGTCCAGCATTCAATGTGCACTTAGGAAGTCCTAAAGAAGGCAGCGGATAGGCCTTGCCTTATTGGCCAGGTGCCTAGTCACAAGGGATTGCTTCATCCAATCCTGTATTTCGCTTATCAACTTAATGCATTCTGGGATATGTCTTTTTGATGCATTTCGTTTACACCTCCTGGTCCCTGATTACAAATGAGGGAGAGCAAAATAACACGTTTTATGGATTAATTTCACAACTGATTTTACGAAGTGTGGGAGAACTTGGCCTGATATTTCCAGACTATAGTTCTGGCTGGAAAAGTCACACAAGGATTTGACTACAGCAGCCGAGCTAGAACAAGCATTAGCTGATCTAATCCATCTCGGAAATGCAAGAGCTATTGGTTTTGTCAATGTCAATGTGTTTCGGCAGTGCATGGCCAGATGGAAAGTGTTCTCCAGGCTGATGCAGCCACCCAGCCCCCCCAGCTGATGTGTGGTCGCTCATTTGTGTAACCACATGCATACATGAACAAGACATCCCAAATTATATTCACCATTTAATAGAGAACAAAACACAATATGAAACGTGTCAATTCCCTTTTAATGAGTGCTGCCAAAATGACATAGTAAAATCATGATACTTATTTTGTTCACCGCTCAAGAACAGAAGGTACCGTCTGCCTTAGTGTGACTCGAGCTTGTGACTTGCATGTTACACACACATGCCTGCTGCAGGCACGCAACCCACTGAGCTATCTCACTGGCTAGCAGTATCACAGCCAACAAAACACAGAGATCACTGCATGCGTATATTCACATTCAGGAATTCTTCATTAATTCTATTCCCTCTTCCTAATACATGGGGTTTTGTGGGTCTCTGTTGTGTCTATCTGGTTTGACATAAACATGGTATAGTCTGGCCGTTCCTCCCTTCCCGTTAGTGAATTGAATTTACAATGACCACCTGAATGCCGTGGTCATTGCAAGAAAGGGATGATCAGCTCATTAGGCCACTGTACTGCTATCACTGGGTCACCGGGGCGGATCCTGGCAGGACTGACTCGGCCCTTGGACGTTCTGAGGTTGATTAAAATAATCCTGTGACTTTGTGCAACCGTAACGAGTTTGTGCAGTATTTAGATATGTCATACTTAAAGTGTTTTGTAAAAGTATTGTACTCTTTTTTATTACTGTTGTTATTTGGTTTGCACGGGTCTTAGAGACCGTGCCTCTTTGGTGCCCCTGGTAGGTGCAATTTTCAATATCTGAGTAATGTGAATTTACTTTGGTGCTGGCATCAACATTTACCAAACCTACATCCCAAAGGGGGTGTGCCGTCTGTGGAAAATTCCTGTGTTTATTTTATCTTGCAATAAGCCTTTTACTGATCATTTGCTTTTAACCTGTAATTCTGTAACGTAACACATCATGAGCTTGCTTATGTATCGTGCGCTGAATCCTAAACGACAAAACCTAAATGTGAGGTTTCGATGGATAATAGAAATTGGTCCCTGCTCTCAGGGAGGGCTAAACACAGGAAATGAGGAGAAAGATTAGGAGAGCGACGATGGAACCAGCAAATGGGAAGTCTATGGGCAGGCTGAAGCCCACAAAGTATATACAACAGGTTTCTTTCGAGACAACGTATGGGCTGTGTAGAGCCAAGACCTAAAAGCATTCCCTCCCCTCTCATGCTATCCCCACCCTCCTCCCTCATCACCTACCCACCCACAGGCCCATTGATATATATATTAACCCTGGGCGTAGTTTGCGCAGTAGCGCAACGTGTAGCTACGCGAAGTACACTTCGCACTAAGCGAGATACGTGTAGCGCTACGCGAACTGCGTAGTGCACTGTTCGGGATGATTGCACAGTGCCGGATGCTTGTCCGCACTGTGCAATCATTGAAAACAGCCTCTCGACAGTGCGAGCTGTTGTTTTCTGCTGCTCGAGTAGATTTTTACTCGAGCGGCAGCTTTCTCAACGCGGACTGGTAGTTTCTCATCGCGAGCGATCGCGAGCATACGTGACCACTCGCAATGAGAAACCTGACCTCCCCGCATTGAGAATCTTGCCGGGAGGTTTATTGTCCACGTTCGCGATCGCCAACTTGATGTTGATGATCGCGAACGAGGGAAAAGTCTCGCCGGGACGTCTTTTTGCTCGCTCGCGGTCGCCAACTTGACGTTGAGGACCGCGAGCAAGCAAAAAATGCCAATTACGCTACGCATTTTTGCAATGTGCTACGTGCAATTCGCGTAGCACGAAGTTGCACAAACTACGCAAACTATGCGAGCGTAGCGTAGTTGGCCGCCCAGGGTTAATATTTATGACCTGTTCGAAGCAGGTGGTAAATGTGGGTGATAAAATAAATCCCATTGAATGGCAAATTCCATGTGTTTTAATGACTGTAAAAATACGTCCCATGCAACAATTCAGCCTCCAGAGTTTTACTCATAACTGCATAGTACTGGTGCAAAATTACCACATGGTAATGGTATGCCCAGACTTGGGTTCCTTGCTTGCTGTGCCACTGAAGTCAAGCTATCTTGGCTGAGAGGTATTAACCTGCAGCCAGTCCCAGGATGCTTGTTTCCAGTCCAAGGAAGACCTGGCCTGGCAGTTCGGGCTGTACTGTTCCCATTGGGCGCAGGGTCAAGACTGATTTGTATGTGGCTGGGTCCAAACTGTAATGGCGTAGTGAGGAAAAGAATGATGGAGTAAATCCAGCTCTATTGACTGGGGGTGGGGCTGTTCTGGATGCCCTCCATTGACTCTCTCTACACTCACCTGACTGAACTGGTGATCGGGCTCGGCCCACTTGCTCCTGCCTGGGTTTTGCCTTCTATGGTGAAGAATCTTGCGGCTGAGGCGATTGCGGTCTCCCAAGGATCCCTGTACCAGTCAGGTGTAGCGACTTTTGGTGTCTGGGGTTGGAGCTCTCTGTTGCTGTCCAGTCACTGAGCAGTTTGGGAAGCACACCAATTACCAACTCCAGAGAACACTTACCATACTCACCGTACGGGCTGCTCGTGTTGCTGCGTTCTCGTGGCAGGTGGGCCGACTCCCTTCTGTTGTGGGTACTGACCGTTCTGAGATCTCAGCATGATGGATATAGTTTGACACCCCCATTCTTCTACTTCACAGACACCATTCGACCAATGCACTACTGGTCCCACCAGGCCCTTCAGAGGGAGATAAATTCACTTCTCCGTCTAGCGATCTTACTGCTATTATTCAAGCTATCCAGGCATCACAGGCTGTAGTAGAGTAAAAAATCAGAGAGGTGAGGATGGATGTGGGGTTATTGCATCAGCACCTTCGGAATGTCAAAAAACAGAAGCTGAATCTCAGATCTCCATGACTGAAGACGATATTTCCACTCTCTGGGCCCGATTCACAGAACCAACTGAGTAAGTGCCTTCTGTGAATACCAAAATGGTTGTAAGTTTAGGATTTTGTCTTGTTAGTTCTGTGAATCGGGTCCTCAAAGCCCAAGTCTGTACACTGCTCACACGCACGGCAGAGCTTCACAGATGTGCATAGGATGAAGAAAACCGCTCCAGGTGTAACAATGTGCACAAAATTGGAGTTCCCAAGGGTACGGAGAGCTCTGAACCCCACCTGATGGCTGAGTATGTAGAACGTTAGGTTAAATATTGGATGCCCCTGAACAGTTGTCCTCCTGGTTTGCAATAGAGGGGGCACATTGTGCACTAACCCCCCCAAACCCCCCAAACCGCCACCTGGAGCCTCTCCCAGACCAATAGTTTTTCTATCTATCTTCAGAGAGGCTAAAACACATTCGATGTCCGATGTGGTGACACCAAGGTCCTCCTTTGTCCCGTCTATACCCGCGAGGTGCCACAGCAGGGACGGTCCTACATGGAAGTTAAAAGGAACCTCAGGACCATGGGGCTTCAATACAGCCTCTTGTTTCCAGCTAGACTCCATGTCATTCATGCCAATGAATCAACTTTTTCAATAACATGGCGTCTGATTGGCAGTGGCTTACTGAGGACCATCGGCTTCATGGCCCTGCTGCTTCTTCATCACGTCGACTGGACTTTGCTGACCCACACCCACAAGGATCACTGTTGTTGCCTAAACCTTGCGGGGCATGCACTTGGTCTCGGAGAAGACAGAGCTGTTCGACCTGATTCACCTTCACGGTCTCCCCAGACACGGCTGCTGCAATCATCACAGCCTGCTTCGAATCATGTTTCTGAAGGGGAGTAGGGGGGCTGGATGTGGTTAAACCACTGGACTCCCTATCTTCTGCAGCAGTCGCTCCTCACACAGACACCAGCCTTTTTCGCAGTCCTACAATTTAGCTGGAATTGAGCTCTTGGCTGCGGTATGTAACCAGGTCCTGCGGGCTGTCTTGCCTGTTTCCCAGACGTCATTGTTGGATCATCTATCCAGCAGTTCATATGTTCTCCTTGTAGACACTCTCATGAACTAGATTGGTGGCTAATATCTCGATGATTGATCCTCTATTAATATCCTCCCTCGGTGGTTTCTACACTGGTGTGTATATTGTTTTTCCGAATTAACCTTTTTTTCAGGGTGACAGATGTTTCTGGGGTAGAAGTGTGGGGAGAGGTGTAGTTGGGGGGGAGGGGATTTATTTGCAGGTTATCATTTTTTCAGTATTGTATTATGCATTAAATGTATGTTCACCTTCTCCTTTCATTTTTAGGTTTAGACGCACACTTTCACAATAGCTATGACAGCGATTTCTGCATTGCGACCTCTTGTAGTGCGCTTCATTCAACTGCTGGGCTTTGGCAGATCCCTTCTTTATGCGGACCGTCGTGTATAACTACACCCATCTCCATAATCATGGCTCTTCAAATCTTCTTGGAATGTTAATAGTCTCCTGGACAGCATGAAGCGAGCCGCAATTCTTACCTTTGCCCATCGCCTTCTCCCCGAGCAACTATTACTTCCGGAGACTCTTCTTATGGGTGAATACTACCCTTTTCTGGTATGTAAGGAATACAATAGGGTATTTCATGCAGGGTATTCCTGTGGGTCCCGGGGAGTTGCTATCTTTTTACGGCATTCTTTTCCCCTTCCCGTCTCCCACGAAACACAAGACCTGCAGGGCTGCTTTATTACCCTGACAGACATTAGAAGGACAAATGGCTACTTTGGTGTGCCTTTATGCACTGCCCACGGTATAAAGATAAAATATCGACGGGAAAATATCGACTAGCATTAATATCGTGGTAAGAATATCGACTGTGAAAAATATCGTAATAGAAAATATCTTTTTAAAAATATATAGTTTCGTGAGAATGACAAAAATATCGTCATAAAAAAATATCGATGAACAGAATATCGTTGAACAAAATGTCGTTTCATATAATATCGACAGAAAAATATAAGTTGTTATAAAATTTATAAAAAAATATGTATTATGTTTTTAAAAAACGTACAAAACTCCTACTAGTAATAATATGTGTTAAAAAATATTTTCTACAAAAGAATTGTTAAAATTTTAGTAGCGGGTTATTGGTATTATAGGGGATAAGGGCGGGTAGTAATTTAAAATTTGGTTTTTAAAAAATTTATAAAATATAAACAAATTAGAAAATATTTAAGAAATCCAAATTTTAATTTGAAATTTCGAATTCTTCACGAAATTAAATTTGTAATTAAAATTTATAATTTCAAATAAAAATTTTAGGAGCGGGTTTTTGGTATTATAGGGGATTAGGGTGGGTAGTAATTTAAAAATGTAGTGTTTAAAAATTGTATAAAATATTAATAAATTAGAAATTTATAATGAAATCAAATTTTAACCTCGAAATTTAAAATTTTACACGAAATTTATTTTTTAATATTAATAAAAAATATTACATTAATATTGAAGAAGCGTTATTTTGGTATTATAGGGGAATAGGGTCTAAAAAATAATTTAGATAGAAAAATTTATATTGTTTACTAATCTGCACATTTCCTGATTTATGTTGGATTGGAGTTAGAATAGTAAATTATTATAAAATATAAACAAATTAGAAAATAATTAGGAAATTAAAAATTTAATTTTAAATTTCTAATTGTTTACGAATTTAAATTTGTAATTAAATTTAAAAATTTCAAATAAAATTTTTAGGAGCGGGTTTTTGGTATTATAGGGGATTAGGGTGGGTAGTAATTTAAAAATGTAGTCTTTAAAAATTGTATAAAATATTAATAAATTAGAAATGTATCATGAAATCAAAATTTAACATCGAAATTAAAAATTTTACACGAAATTTATTTTTTAATATTAATAAAAAATATTAAATTAATATTGAAGAAGCGTTATTTTGGTATTATAGGGGAATAGGGTCTAAAAAATAATTTAGATAGAAAAATTTATTTTGTTTACTAACCTGCACATTTCCTGACTTATGTTGGATTGGAGTTAGAATAGTAATTTATTATAGTTTACTATCCAGCACTTTCCCTGAGTTATGTTATGTTTGGAGTTAGAATAGTAATTTATTATGGTTTACTATCCAGCACTTTCCCTGACTTATGTTGGATTGGAGTTAGAATAGTAATTTATTATGGTTTACTATCCAGCACTTTCCCTGACTTATGTTGGATTGGAGTTAGAATAGTAATTTATTATGGTTTACTATCCAGCACTTTCCCTGAGTTATGTTATGTTTGGAGTTAGAATAGTAATTTATTATGGTTTACTATCCAGCACTTTCCCTGACTTATGTTGGATTGGAGTTAGAATAGTAATTTGTTATGGTTTACTATCCAGCACTTTCCCTGAGTTATGTTATGTTTGGAGTTAGAATAGTAATTTATTATGGTTTACTATCCAGCAGTTTCCATGACTTATGTTGGATTGGAGTTAGAATAGTCATTTATTATGGTTTACTATCCAGCACTCTCCCTGACTTATGTTATGGTTTACTATCCAGCACTTTCCCTGACTTATGTTATGTTTGGAGTTAGAATAGTAATTTATTATGGTTTACTATCCAGCACTTTCCCTGACTTATGTTGGATTGGAGTTAGAATAGTAATTTGTTATGGTTTACTATCCAGCACTTTCCCTGAGTTATGTTATGTTTGGAGTTAGAATAGTAATTTATTATGGTTTACTATCCAGCACTTTCCCTGACTTATGTTGGATTGGAGTTAGAATAGTAATTTATTATGGTTTACTATCCAGCACTTTCCCTGACTTATGTTGGATTGGAGTTAGAATAGTAATTTATTATGGTTTACTATCCAGCACTTTCCCTGACTTATGTTATGTTTGGAGTTAGAATAGTAATTTATTATGGTTTACTATCCAGCACTTTCCCTGACTTATGTTGGATTGGAGTTAGAATAGTAATTTATTATGGTTTACTATCCAGAACTTTCCCTGACTTATGTTGGATTGGAGTTAGATTAGTAATTTATTATGGTTTACTATCCAGCACTTTCCCTGAGTTATGTTATGTTTGGAGTTAGAATAGTAATTTATTATGGTTTACTATCCAGCACTTTCCCTGACTTATGTTGGATTGGAGTTAGAATAGTAATTTATTATGGTTTACTATCCAGAACTTTCCCTGAGTTTACAATTTATTTTTGATCAAAAGGGTATTTAGTCCTCTGGAACGCGTAGACCCTCGGTTTGAGTCGTCACATACTGTAACTACATATTCTGTGGGAAAGTTATGTCAATCCTGGCTGCGACATTCCACCTTAGCATCTGTCAAAGTTCATTTATCGAAGTTACATGACAAAATAGATTTGAATTCTTTTGTTAAAGGTCCTGTGGGTGGCAGAACCAAAAGGTGGGCGTATGCTATTTACAACGAAGTGTGGAAATTTTCGCAAATTGAGTCGGCTTCAAGATTGAGAGCTATTGACCAAGCAAACATGGAAAAGGTTTTAGCCGTTATAGATAACAGCATTAGCACTCTCTCTTCCAGAATTTATACATTAGATAATATTGTTTCATCAGTTGTTGATATTGTGCATGATGATATGTCTGTGTTATATAATGGTCAAAACCAGTTGCGTTCTGTTATGCAGTTTGCATGGACATTGCAGACGTTAAAGGCAGGGAGGGTCCCTTGGGACTATTTGAGCACTACATCGTTATTCATTCCTTTTAACATTACTGATAAGCAGCTATTTATGTCCATGAAAGATGCTACATATTCATTATTACATATTGAAAAATTAGAACCGTTACCTTTCTCTGTGGCGGAAATCAATTCAGTCACGTGGCTTATATACGGGTTGATAACTCTACCGTTCGCACTTCTTAAGTTTACGTCTTGTATGAAACATTATGCTCTGGGTAGATATGAACAGCTGGGCACCGCTTTCATACATGAGGTTTGGTCCCTCCCCTTTACGTATAGATGTACTAGGGACGGAACTGAGGTTTATCTGAAGGGTGAGGAATGTACCACGACACCAGATCATTCCTTGGTATGTAGGCACATTCAATTACACGGTGCATGCAATGTACAAGCCCCGATTTTGGCCTGCGTCCTACGAGGTGTCCCAGTGCCTGTGATTACGCCTTCTTTGACGCTGCTTGCAAACAGTAGTTATTTAATTTTGAATAATGAAGCTTGCTGCGGGATGTTAGTGGGAATCCCATATATAGTAACTGTATCGGAGAGGGTTGTCTCCTGCAATAATGTTCTCTTTTCACCCCCGCACGGGCGGCTGGATGTTTCCATCTGGCCTTCGATTCCAACCTTGAAAGCAGAGTTCAACAAGTTGAGCAGAATAAGAGCTGTATTGTTCCAAAAAGAGGTGTCATTGACTTCCTCTCGTGAAACATTTGTCCTTCACGTTGCTAATACGCGCACTGAGGTACAGGCGGTTTTGAATACTGACCTCCCCCTACATTTCGGAGCTTTGATCCTAACTATTTTCAATGCCTCGTCCACGACCGACCTTGCTCATTTTTTTAAACTTGTAGGCTCAGGCCTCGTGACCTCTTTCCAAACTATTTTTGGTGTGATTCCGGCATTTTTTCATTCGATTTTCTCGAGCATCTTTGGAGGTGTTACGCTGCTTCTGGCGCTGGTGGCAGGTGTGCTGCTTTTACTTTTCATACTACGGAATGGCTGCTGTTTCTGTGCCACACGAGCACCTGTCCCGTCTGCATCTTCTTCGTGATAGGATGCTTGACTTTTATGGTACTCTGCCATTGGCGACTTTAAGCCTGGCATATGGATTATCTTTCAGGTATTCCTACTTCACCTGCGTGCAACCTGTATTTCACTGCCTGGATTGTCCCTTTGAATGGCCTCTGGATTTGTGCTTGACCGGGGTCTCCGGTGCTGGATTTCGATCGACTGATGAGGCCCTTAGTGTCTCACGAGTTGGCCTGTTCTGGTGTCCGGATTATGGCTTGTGGTGCGGCGCATGGTATCCTGGGTAATTGGGACATATCAACGGCTGCCTACGACTTCTTGGCTATGAGCTATTTAGAGGAACATTCTGGTTGCCCTCTGATTGTGCTAGAGGCTCCGATGGTTGAAGAACACGTATGTTCCTTTTCTTTAATTAATTGGATGGCTGAGACTTTTAGTGGCCCTGCAAACGATTTTTTGTTGGAAGCAGTTGCCACGTATGCTGCCTATACATTCATGGATTAACTGAACTATCCTCCTTTGCACCTGTGCTACTGGACAGCAACCTAGCGCAGCATTCATTTTTTTTTTCTAATCATTGTGTTACTTATAGTATTTGGATGATAGTAGTTGTTAATATATGAAGTAAATTGTACATTTACTTAGCAAGTTTAAATAATTTTTGTCAGCTATCTAAGTAGACATGGATAAGGTAGTTAATAAATGTTTTTACATGTAAGTTTCTGGTCGTTGTTGATAAGTTCAACATGTTCTTTTTTCACTCTAAAGAAGAACACTTTTTAATTTAGGGAGTTTATCTACTTTATGCTAAGTTCGAATGAAAAAAGCAATGGGATTTTACTTACTTCAAGTGTAGTATGACGTTTTGTAGTTGTAGTCGTAGGTTTGTATTTTCTTCTCTCAGCAAGGTAACCGTTTTTCTCCAAGTTTGGCCCAAAAATGGTAAATTACGTTAAGTGTATAATTGTTTTTATATTAGTGAGTTAATTAATGGTAGCTTTTGATTGGTTCAATTAGTGAAATTTCAAAATCATTGGTCGAGAACGTTATTTAGTATTAGAAAACCGTTAAATAATTATATGTGTGAATAGTTTTGTAAAGTTAAATAGTTAAAAAAAGTGTGTAAAATAAAAGAATAGTGCATATCGAGTTGGTAATAAAAAGACGATATTTTTTGTATATTTCTATAAGCAGATAGGTCGTCGATGTTAGTGTAGTCGATATATATGTCTAAGGTCATGTTATTTAAAATAAAGTCGATCATGTAGTAGTCGATATTTATGTTGTCGATATTAGTGTGAACGATATTAGGGTTGTCGATAAAAAAAAATCGATATTTGTGTGAATCCTTGTTTAAGTATAGGATGACGATATTAATGTAAGCGATATTTTAGTGACGATATTTATTTCTGACGATATTTATGTTAACGATATTCCATCATGGAACCCTGCCCACATCCCTTAACGCTTGTCTTCGTGACCTCTCCAAACTTTTCTTGACCCTCCCACAGGGCTTTACAATAATAGGGGGCGATTTTAATGCCATGCTGGATCCAGAGCTTGATATAACTCGGTCTGCAGCCAGTTCTAGACAAACCGAGTCACACCACATCATCACATCATTGACTGGACTGCTACTCTCGGCCTCTGTAATGTCTGGAGGGCATGCCACCTAAGACTTTGCCAGTTTAAACACACCTCAGCGGCCCATCACACTCACTCACGGATAGACTTACCTTTTTACCCTCCTCCGATTGCTGAATGCTTTCCAAAATCAAAATATGAACTCATGGAATTTCAGATCACTCCCCGCTCCTTTACCTTGGACCCCCCCAAATCTGGCCAACATCCCATGTGGGGTCTTAATGCCTGATATCTCCACGACAAGGCATTTGTCCAATTACTTCCTACTCTACTCCAAGCTTATTTCTGTATTAACGAGGGAGTCGGCCGCAAATATTGGCACCCTGTGGGCTGCCAGTAAGACGAGTGTGTGGGACTTTGCCAAGGGACGTATTAAGACTGAGGAGCATGATCGTTCCTCCCATGTTAGTCAATTGGAGGCACGCACCCTTCGATTGGAACAACCCCTCGTGTCTGATCCCCAGGAGGACAACTTCTGTCAGTTTGGTTTCCTTCACAGAGAAATCCATCAGCACTCCCTTGACGCCGCCAACACCTTTGGGTGGGCCACAAGGGCCAAGGATTATGGCTGGGGAGACAAAAATAGGGAGATGCTGTATTGGCTGGGCTCCTACCAACAGTGAATAGGATTATACCCCAAATTACAGATGAAAATGGTCGCCCAAAATATACTCTTCCTGAGATTGCACACATTTTTACCAACCGTTGTAAAAATTGTATAAGGCCCTTGTAGGTGGGGACACAGCTTCCCTTGTTAACTTTCTTTATGCAGTCCCTCTCCCTAGCTCTCTTATCTTGTATGCTTGATGAACCCTTCACAGCCGAAGAGGTTAGGGAGGCGCTAACTGAATTGACGGCTGGAAAGAGTCCCAGCCCGGACGGTTTCCCAACGGAGTATTAAACCATGTTTAGTGACATACTAACACCTTATCTTCTGTATTTGCATAGGGAAATTTGTTTAATTTGCGCCTTTCCCCATGAACTGGACATGGCCACTATAGAGATAATCCCTAAAACATAACCCCCCTCCACATCATGTTCTGACTATCGTCCAATATCACCCATTAATGCAGAAGTAAACATTTTTGCAACTATACTGGCTAACCACCTCAAACATGTCTTACAATATTGATACACCCAGATCAGTGTGGCTTCATGCCGTCTCGTAGTGCGAGGCATTACCTCCGGCGGCTCCATGTGGCCCTAGCCCACTGTCATCGATTGCCTCATGATTTAGTACTGCTCTTTATTCATTTTGAAAAGGCTTTTGACTTGGTAGAATGAGGCCATCTTCACTTGGTGCTGGGCCGGATTGGCTTTGGACCTCGGTTATGTGGCATGGTTCGTGCTCTCTATTCTAATCCCATGGCTACAGTCTAGATCCCACAACTTTTCCCACAGAAAGAGGAACTAGATAGGGTTGTCCCCTTTTCCCACTCTTTTTTGCTCTGGCAATTGCACCGTTGGCTCAGTTTGTCCATACAGATGTCCAGTTTGTGGGGTCGAATTGGGGTAATGGCCAGTTGGCCGCGCATAGCTTTAGATGCGGATGATGTCCTTCTATGTCTTGCAAATCCCACCATAAGTGGTCCCCGGTGTCTTCAATTGCTGAAATACTTCAAGGCTGCCTCACGTTTTAGGATGAATCCCTCTAAATCTGTACTGGTTCTCCTAGCCCCATCTAGAGACGGTTTCGATGTGCAGATGAATATTCCTAATCTTCGGCTGAGTTTCAGATACTTAGGCATATGGGTCACGTTACATCCGGAACTCACCTTGGCCCTCAATCTCCAGCCTTTCAATCAATCAATCAGGGTTTTGTACAGCACACTACTCACCTGTTAGGGTCTCACGGCGCTGAGGGGTGTGTGTGAGCAGCTCCGTAGGGGTCATTCGAACAGCAGGTCTTGAGGTCCTTCCTGAATTGGTGCAGTGTCAGGTGAAGGGGGAGATCGTTGCAGGTCTTGGTTGTGAAGTAGGAGAAGGACCTTCCATCTGCTCTTGTCCTGTAGAAGCGTGGGATGGTGGCTAGGGAGAGGTCAGCTGAGCGGAGGTTTCCCATGGGGGCATAGAAGGAGATGCAGTCGTTGAGGTATTAGGGTCCAGACTCCAGTGTTGTGGAGGGCCTTGCAGGCATGTATGAGCAGCTGGAAAGTTATTCTTCTTTTGATGGGGAGTCAGTGGAGGTCAGAGGTGTTGGGTGATGTGGTTGTGTCAAGGATGAGTCTGGCTGCAGCGTTCTGGACGGTCTGTAGATTGCGGAAGAGTTTTTTGTCGATTCCGGCATAGAGGGCGTTGCCGTAGTCTAGTCTGCTGGTGGCGAGTGAATGAGTGACCGTTTTCCTGGAATCAGGGGGATCCACTTGAATTTCTTGCATAGTCTGCGGAGGGTGTTGAAACATGCGGGACAGACGACATTGATCTGGTGATTCATGGTGAGGGATGAGTCTAGTATGATGCCGAGGTTACGTGCATGGTCCATTGGGGGGTGGGTTCCAGAGGGCAGGGGGGGCCACCAGATGTCATCCCATGCAGAGGGGGGTGGAGCCAAGGATGAGAACTTCTGTTTTCTCCGAGGTGAGTTTCAGGCTGCTGTTCCTCATCCAGGTTGCAACAGCTTCTTGGAAATTGTGCCTGGTGATGTTGGGTTCCTTGGTGAGGGAGAGGATGAGCTGGGTGCCATCAGCATAGTAGACGATATTGAGTCCATGGTTTCTGAGGATGGTTGCGAGGGAGGCCATGAAGATGTTGAAGAGGGTGGGGCTGAGGGAGGATCCTTAGGGTACTCCACATCTGATCACTATCAGTTCAGAGAGGAAGGGCAGGAGTCGTAAACTCTGTGTTCTGCCTGTGAGGAATGATCATATCCAGTCTAGGGCCTTTCCTTGGATGCCGGTGTCATGGAGTCTGACTCTCTGTGTTCTGCCTGTGAGGAATGATCACATCCAGTCGAGGGCCTTTCCTTGGATGCCGGTGTCATGGAGTCTGACTCTCTGTGCTCTGCCTGTGAGGAATGATCATATCCAGTCTAGGGCCTTTCCTCGGATGCCGGTGTCATGGAGTCTGACTCTCTGTGCTCTGCCTGTGAGGAATGATCACATCCAGTCTAGGGCCTTTCCTCGGATGCCGGTGTCATGGAGTCTGACTCTCTGTGCTCTGCCTGTGAGGAATGATCACATCCAGTCTAGGGCCTTTCCTCGGATGCCGGTGTCATGGAGTCTGGTGGCTAGTGCGGGACGGGAGATGTGTCAAAGGCTGCTGATAGGTCCAGGAGGAAGAGGGCTGCCGTTTGGCCTTGTTCGAGAAGGGCGCAGATGTCGTCTGTGGCAGTGAGGAGTGCGGTCTTGGTGCTGTGGTTGCTGCGGGATCCAGATTGAGAGGTGTGTAGGATTATGTTGGTTTCTATGAAGTGTGCTGGGTGGGTGTTGACGGCCTTTTGGATGACCTTGGCTGAGAAAGGGAGCAGTGAGATGGGCCTGAAGTTCTTGAGGTCCGTCAAGTCTGCGGAGAGCTTCTTTAGGAGGAGGTTGACCTTGGCACGGCTCCAATTGGTATGAAAGGTGGCATCTCGAGGGAGCAGTTGAAGGTTCGACGTACCTAGGGTGCGATTGTTGTGGTTGCCCTGTGGAAGATGTGCGGCAGGCAGGGGTCAGAAGGTGCACCGGAGTGGATGCTCTTCATGGTCTTTAGGATGTCTTCTGTCGTGAGTGGGGTCCAGGTAAGGAGGGTCTGTTGGGTGGCATCACTGGGGGTGGAGGTTGGGGCGATGCAGAGGTCATGGTCATCGAAGTTGTCGTAGAGTGTTGTGATCTTGAGATAACAGAAGGAGCTGAGTCTGTTGCTGAGGTCTCGGGAGGGAGGGACGTCAGTTGTTTCACTGTTGGGTTTGGCAAATTCCTGTTTGATGGCGTAGGTTTCCTTGGAGTTATGGGCATTGGAGAGGATTCTGTCTTGGAGGAAGTTTTTCTTTGTGGATTTGATAAGTTGGTTGTGTGCTGTGGTGGCTGTTTTGTAGGCGGCGCATGCTTCTGGAGTTTTGCTGTTTCGACACATCTTCTCCAGTCGTCAGCAGGAGCGCTTGGATTCTTGGAGTACGGTGGTGGACCAGTTGGCTTTCTTGATGTGTTCTGGAGGCGGACGAGTGTGTTGGCGCAGTTGACGATCCATTGGTGGAGGTTGTTTGCCACATTGTTGGCGTCTCTTGTAGTTGGGAGTGGAGTGCAGGTGAGGTGCTGGGGTCAATGTGGTTGTCCAGGTGGAATTTCTATGTCTCTGAGTAGTATGCAGTCTGTGGGGCAAGGGCGTGGTGTGCGATGAGTTCGGCGATGGCGTTGGTGAACAGAGTGCAGGGGCCAGTTGTCTGTAGGCCAGTGTTCCGTGGAGCGTCGTTCTGGGGTAAGTCTGGATCTGGCAGTGGATGTGTTCCATGGGGGGCAAGGTGTCGTCCGAGTCGATGGTTGTCAATCGGAGGGAGCTTTTGTGGGTGATGGCAAGGCTTCCTCATGGGCGGATGGGCGGACTTTTCTCAGGATCTTGTATCTGTTGGGGATGGCAGATGCAATGTTGGGTGCGGAGCTGGCGTTGGTCCAGGTCTCTGTGAGGAAGGCGATGTCTGGTGTGTGAGTGTTGTGGAGGTCCCAGATTTCTATGGCGTGTCTGTGCAGGAAGCGCAGTTGAGGAGGATGCAGGTCAGTGGTTTGTGTGTGCGGGAGTCCAGTGGGCTGGGGGTTGCTGCCGGGGTCCAGAGGTGGGTGAAGGTGCAGTGGCAGCGTCAACAGAAGAGTGGGCCATGGGTGTTGCTCAGCGTCAAGACCTGGCGGTCGTGGTTGCATCTGGAATTGAGTGCATGGAGAGTGCTGGGGTTGTAGCGGCGGGGGTCAGGGGACCAGTGACCCTGGCGCTGGTCGCAGTCGGGTCATGGATGGGCGCAGACAATGCTTGCCTTTAGCCCGCCTTCAGCAGGGTCGCACAGCAGCCACCTTAAGTATGGTTCAAGGGGAGGCGGTCGGAGTGACATGCTGGGGGGAGGGGCCATGGGGGCAGCAGTGGCGGGGAGCACGGTAAGAGGGAGCAAGGAGGGCAAGCAGGAAAAGAGTCAAAAAGGCAAAGAGAAAGAGGAAAAGAGAAAAATGCAGGAGCCTGTGGGAGGAGGGGGGCCTCAAATACCTACCTGGAAGGGGCTCGGGCCCAAAACCAGAACCTTAACAATGCACCTCCCCAGTGGAAAACAATCACACTAAATCACCAAGAAGGTCAGAGGTCTTGCTCTTCTAGCCGCACAGCAGACGCTATTAAGGAGGGTTCATGGGGAGGGCGATCAGCTGGGAGGTGGGGGCGGGAGCCACATGCTGGGGGGGGAGGGGCAGCTAGGTCAGCAGCAGCGGGGAGCGCAGGAAGAGGGAGAGAGGAGGGCAAGAGGGAAAAGAGGCAAAAAGTGAAAAGGCAAAGAGAAAGAGGCAAAGAGAAAAAGGCAAAGAGAAAGAGGTAAAAAGGACATAGGACAGAGCAGAATAGCAGAAGAGCAGGGTGCTCTTCCACTAGATCACCAGGGATGAGGCGCAGACAGGAGCCTGCCGGTGGTGGAGTGCCTCGAGCTCAAATGACCACTTTCACTGGACGAGGAACCTGAGACAAATCCCCCTCGAAGAACTAGAAGAAAGGCTAAATACACTTCCCTCCTCCACCGCAGACGACAGGTCCACAACAGAAATTACCTCACAATACAACGCGGCTATGACCGCCATGCTGAACCAAGTAGCCCCCTTGAAACGGAAAAAAAACAAGTCCCTAACATTAAGATCGTGGCTCAACACTGACTTTAACATGGAAAGAAGGCAACTAAGAGCTGTAGAAAGAATTTGGCGCAATAACCCTTCAACAACCCACCTTGAGCAACTCAAAAAGGAACGTAGGAACTATAAAAAGCACATCATGAATGAAAAATCCTCCTTCTTCTATGGTGCACTCGAAAATGCTAAAAATCACCCCAAAGAACTATTCAACATCATTAGACAACAAACATCCAAACCACCACATTCTGCAATTCTGGCTTCCAAAGATCCTTGTAACAAATTTGCCAATTTCTTCAATGAAAAAATAACAAAGATCGAGCTCTCACTTAAAGATCACCTCCGTCCTCCCAATGAAGACCCGCTACTCTACAAAGGTGACATGATCCCACTCAGACAATCCACAAAAAACTGGATAACATTCAAACCCATCAATGAAGCTGAAATTATTGAACTGACTACTGGATCCAAGCCTTTTTCTCACACTGAGGACCCCCTTCCCGCCCAACTGGCTAAAAATCTCAAACTCTCCCTAGTCCCACGCTGGTCGGAGATTATTAACAGCTCCCTAGAAACAGGAATCATGCCTGACTGCCTCAAAATCGGTCAGGTAACACCTTTACTGAAGAGAGCAGGCACCGACCCAAGTGATCTCAACAACTTCAGGCCTGTCTCCAATCTCCCATTCCTAGCAAAACTACTAGAAAAAATGTGTTCTCCGTCAAGTCACCCATCACATGGACATCAACGTTCTCCTCGACCCCCACCAATCGGGCTTCAGAAAAGGATGCAGCACAGAGACTGCCATCCTAAATGTCATTTACGACATCCATAAATCACTGGACATGGATCGCTGTTGTCTACTCATGCTCCTCGACCTTTCAGCTGCCTTTGATACGGTTGACCACAATCTACTCATCAACATACTCAGAGAAAGGGTAGGAGCAGATGGGGTGGTCTTACAATGGTTCACCTCCTTCCTGCAAAACCGCTTCCAAAGAATAAAAATCAGAGACTTCTGTAGTAGGGGATCTCTGTGTATAGTCATAATCTATGAATAATCCCCGCCCATGTGCGGGGACCCCGGAGCAATCAAAAATATCTCTTAAGCTGTCCCGCATTTGCAAACCTGCAAAGACACTTAAGAGACAGACAAAATAATACAGCCTAATCACAAGGCTGCACTGGCCAGCACTTCCTCTGAAGTGAACACAAAAGCCAAAATAAAGTTGAAATGTCATTTTTATTCACATCTGACATGTTCCTTTATTATCACACACTCCCTTCACCAAAATCCCTTTAAACAATAGAGAGGAAGGGGTGGACAGACAAGCCCTATAGGCTGTCATTATGTGTCTGCTAAAGGGATACCGTGCCTTTAAGAAACTCTCCAGAGACCCCCGGTATCCCAGGATGCACAGCCAACACAAGTTACTTTCAGTTCTTTTTTCCGGCTCCTGCTAGCAGGACCCTGGAGCTTGAGCTCTACCCTTTTGGGTGGTTTACTTGTTTAAAATTGGATTTTTTGGATAAATAGTGGTTTCATTCGACGTCTAGAGCCTTTGTCTACTACTGCCTGCAATCTGGAGCAGTTTTGGCCCACTCTTAGCATGGCTTTGTTCGATAACTGCCCTGAGTGTGGGAGGAAAAAGGCCAAGACGGACCCACATGATGTGTGTATCCTCTGCTTGTCGCCCTCACATGTCCCAGCTACATGTGCCATCTGTAAAAGCTTTTCAAAGAGGACCCTGAGGGACAGGGAGAAGATTCGCCTTCAGGGACAGGAGCAGCAGAGGACCGGTGGGACTTCGGCTCATGGAGGATCTCATTCTCCCTCCTCCGCCCATGCTTCAGCCCCTGGAGGGACCTCCGGGCAGAGCAGGGAGCAGAAACGGCACCTACCGGCTGGTAGGTCGCGTTCGACATCGAAGGCGACGACGTCGACGGTGAGAGAGAAGGCACCGGTATGTTCGCCGTCGATCCAGGGCTCTGGGTCGTGGCAGCCTCGGCGTTCGACGTCGAGGGAGGGGCCGGCGAGACCCGGGACCGGGTCGCCGTCGCAGGTGTCACGGTCGACGTCAACAACACATCGACGTCGTACCGAGCCCCATGGAAGACTTCACTCGCCACCTTCGTCGTCGACCCACGGCTCGACGCTGACGGAGTCGACGCCGAGATCCCGGCGCCCGCCGTCCAGGCGGAGACGATCGCCGTCGAGGCACAGGTCGCCGTCGAGGCACAGGTCGCCGTCGAGGCACAGGTCGCCGTCGAGGCACAGGTCGCCGTCGAGGCACAGGACGTCGACGTCGAGACACCAGCGTTCGACGTCGAAGCACCAGAAGTCGACATCGAGGCAGAAGTCGACACCGCGGCGACGGAGGTCGAGGCGTGGTTCGACGTCGAGGAGGCATGGTTCGACGTCGAGGAGGCATGGTTCGACGTCGAGAGGACGCTCGACTGCGATACGGCGTTCGACGTCGAGGGCTAAGAGACGCCAGAAGAGGTCGACGTACAGTTCGACGTCACGGACATCGGGGAACACGTCCTCAGTGATTACGATCTCCAGTCGGGGATCGGGGAGACGCGGACGTTCCCCGTCGGTGGCCTCCACGCGGGACAGGCCCACCAAGAAGAGGAGAGTGGCCGCGAGCCCGGACAGTTCTGGTGGGGGCTCGCCTGCTAGGAGTGATGGGGCTTCGGAACATCTGTCCCCGCTGCGTACCCAGCAGCCGCCTCTGCCTCCTGTGCCCGATCTTCCACCGGCTCCTCCACCGGTGCCTGACCTTCCTCCTCCTCCTCCTCCTCCTCTCCCTCCGCGCCCTCCTCCACTGCCTCTGCCCGTGCCTCAGCTGCCTACATCTCCACCGCAGCCACCGCCTCCGCCCCCGAGGGTTCCTCACAGGCAGAGATCTCGCTCTCGCCCTCGCAGGCGATCACGGAGTAGGCGCAGATCGTCCACTCGCTCTGGACATGGACGACGGAGGTATCGGTCTCGTTCCAGAGGCTCGAGGGGCACAAACTCTTCTGGGACTGGCCGGTTTTCGCCCTCGCTGTCGGAGACGCCTCCTACCCGCGTCTCGCCGGTGGATGACATTGCCACGTTCCAGGAGGTGCTGATGAGAGGGGCGGCGAAGTTGGGGATATCAGTCACTACCCCTATTCCCACTACTTCTGTGATCTTTGAAACTTTGCATAAGGCTCATCTGTCGCGCCCCCTCCTCCCGTTGGTTCCGGGGTTGGAGGAACCTGCAATGGAGGTGTTCTTGACGCCGGCCGTGGTGAAACCGGCGCCCTCGAGACTGCTAAAAAAGTACAGGGCTCCTGACTCGGACCCGGCGTTCCTCAGAGTGGATCCTCCACCGGATTCTGTTATCGTGGCGGCGGCTCGTAAACAGCACTCTACGACGCCTTCATCCACGGCTCCTCCGGATAAGGAGAGTCGCAAAATGGACTCCTTGGGGAGGAGGATGTGCTCCACGTCGGCCACTACGATGAAGGCCGCTAGCGCCTCCGCTCTCTTGGGGCGCTATGACAGGTCTCTTTGGGACTCCCTGCAACAGTTCGCTGCCTCCCTGCCTAGAGACAAGAGGGAGGACTTTCAGGAGGTGCTGAACGAGGGCATGATGGTCTCTAATCAGATCATCAGTGCGGCGGGGGATGCGTCGCTGCTGGCGGCCCATGGGTACTGCCACGGCATACACATGAGGAGGCATTCCTGGCTGCGGCTGACCCCGCTCAAGCCTGAAGCACAGCAGAAGATCGCCAATTTACCATTCTCTGGCACGACGCTGTTCGGGTCACATGCGGATGACGAGATGGCCCGCATGAAGGCTGAGGCGGAAACTCTGAAGGCGGTGGGGCTGGAGAGGCCCAAGGAGCAGAGGAGGTCCTTCCGATCCTCGGGCAGGCGCTACGCCAAGCAGAGAGGTCAAGGGCGTCAGTCGGGCCACCAACAACAGCCCCAGCAACAGCAGCAGTTCCCGAGGCAGTCCTTTCAGAAGCGCCAGAGGGGCAGAGGACAGCATCAGTCCTCGTCGGGGAACAAAGGCCCGGCCGGGTCGAAGCCCTGAAAAGTTACTTCCCCCTCATCCGTTACCCGCTCCGGTGGGGGGAAGTATTCAACACTACCTGGCAGAGTGGAGGACAATAACGCAGGACAAGTGGGTGCTGAATATTGTTTGCAATGGGTACTGTCTTAGTTTCACCAGCCCGCCTCCACAGATTCCACCAGTGCGCTCCTCCTACATGGTAAGGGAGCTCCAGCGGGAGGCAGACGTTCTGTTAAAAAAGAGGGCGATAGAAGCGGTTCCTTTGCAGCAAAAAGGAAGAGGTCTCTACTCACGGTTCTTTCTCGTAAGAAAAAAGGACAAGAACGAGTTCAGGCCTATTCTAGATCTGCGTCAAGCCAACAAGTGGATCCGCAGAGAAAAGTTCCGTATGTTGTCCCTGCATCAGATTTACCCTCAGTTGCATCGAGGAGACTGGCTGTGCGCCATAGATCTGCAGGACGCTTACTTTCATGTGCCGATCGCACCAAAGCATCGCAAGTTCCTGAGGTTTCTTGTAGGCAACAACCATTACCAGTATTCAGTACTCCCGTTTGGCCTGAAGTCTGCACCACGGACGTTCTCCAAGTGCATGGCGGTGGTCGCGGCACACCTGCGGAAGACCAAGGTGTTTGTGTATCCTTACCTGGACGATTGGTTGATCAAAGCGTCCACTTACCAGGAAGCCCAGTGCCATTTCAACAGGACAGCTGCCTTGCTGCATCGCCTGGGCCTGCACATCAACATGTCGAAGTCAGTGCCGATCCCTGTGCAGTGTCTCCAGTACTTGGGGGCCTCAGTCAATACCTTGACCGCAAGCGTGTGTCCTTCGGAGGAGAGACGCTTATCGATCCGTGGGAAGGCGCGGCATCTCATCTCAGCCCGCTCTCCTACGGTGAGGACGGTGTCTTCCTTACTGGGGTCGATGGCTTCTTGCATCTTTCTCACCCCCAATGCACGTCTGCATATGAGGCCCCTACAGGAATGTCTGGAGGATCAATGGGACCAGAGGCGGGGGCGTTGGGAGGACAAGATCCAGCTGTCTCAACACGCTCGGCAGTCTCTGAAATGGTGGTGTGCCCCAGAGAATGTCTGCAAGGGGACTCCTTTTCACAAGGATATTCCGGTCCAGACCATAGTGACCGATGCGTCTCTCCAGGGCTGGGGAGCGCATTCGGGCCCTCTTCAGATTCAGGGGATATGGTCGCAGATGGAGACGACTTACCATATCAACTTTTTGGAACTCAGAGCGGTACACTTGGCCTTGAAGGCGTTCCATCCCTCCTTCAGGACGAACTCCCTGCTGGTTCAGACGGACAATACTACGACCATGTATTACCTCAACAAGCAGGGGGGCTCACGTTCACGCACCCTGTCTCGGGAGGCACAGGCGATCTGGAACTGGCTGGTGGCCAGGAACCTGACGATCACGGCGACCCATCTGCCGGGGGTGCAGAATGCCCAAGCAGACGCGCTCAGCAGGCTCGTTCAAGAGAACCACGAGTGGGTGCTAAACGACGACGTGCTAAGAGACGTCTTCGCAGAGTGGGGCACTCCGGATATAGATCTGTTCGCTACGGCAGAAAACAGCAAATGCCGCGACTTCGCGTCCAGGTACTACCAACCAGGGACGCTGGGGAATGCCCTATGGATCAGCTGGTCCAACAGCTTTCTCTACGCCTTTCCACCCATTCCCCTGATCCCGGCGGTGCTGATCAAGCTGTCACAATCCAGAGCCAGAATGATCCTGATTGCTCCGGAGTGGCCGAGGCAATGGTGGTTCACCGACCTTCTTCACCGGTCTGTTCTGCCACACAGACGCCTGCCGTGTCGGCCGGACCTTCTCACGAAGTTCGGAGGACAGATGGTTCACCCCAATCTCTCGTCCTTGAGTTTGGCAGCATGGCTCCTAAGCTAGTACAGTATGGACACTTGAACCTACCTCAGGACTGTATGGAGATCTTGAAAGAGGCGAAGAGACCGTCTACGAGGACTTCTTACGCATATAAGTGGAAGAGATTCTGCTTATGGTGCAAGGCAAAGGACTTTGACCCTACATCCTGTAAAGAAGATGTTATTTTGCCTTATCTGCTGCAGTTAGCTCAATCTGGGCTTAATTTTCAGTCTATTAAGGTTCATCTCGCAGCTCTGACTGCGTATAGGAAGGGCCCTTCTCAAACCTCATTTTTTCAAATCCCTGTGATTAAGGATTTTTTGGAGGGTTTGCGTAAGGTGTTTCCCCCTGTTAGAAGACCTTCTCCACCATGGGAATTGAATGTGGTGTTATCTAGATTGATGAGGGAGCCTTTTGAGCCTATCCATAAGGCTTCGTTGCAGCATTTGTCTTGGAAGGCTGCCTTCCTTGTGGCCATTACATCGGCCAGGAGGGTGAGTGAGATTCAGGCTCTGTGTTGTCAAGAGCCGTATACTGTTTTCCATGCTTCTAAAGTAGTGATGCGTACCCATCCTAAATTTTTGCCTAAGGTAATATCAGATTTCCATGTAAATCAGATGATAACTTTGCCTACGTTTTTTCAGCATCCTTCCTCTCCGGCGGAGAGGTCTCTGCATTCACTTGATGTACGTAGGGTACTGAAATTCTACCTGGATAAGACAAAAGATATCCGCAGGTCGGATCAACTGTTTGTTAATTATGGTTCGGTAAGAACTGGTTTAGCTACCTCAAAACAGTCCATTTCCAGATGGATTGTTTCCTGTATTCAGCTTTGTTACCAAAAAGCTAATAAAACATTGGGGGGTAAGCCTACGGCACATTCGACTAGAGGCAAGGCTGCTACTACCGCTTTGCTTAGGAATGTTCCCATTGCGGACATTTGTAAGGCTGCCACCTGGAAGTCAGTCCATACGTTTACAAAGCATTACTGCCTGGATTCTGATGCTAGGGCAGATGCGCAGGTTGGACAGGCTTCGCTGAGGAATTTGTTTGCACAGTGATTTGTTGGTGGTTGGACTTACTCCACCGCTGCTTGTTGGTTGGGATGGGCTTGCCATTCTATTCATAGATTATGACTATACACAGAGATCCCCTACTACAGAAGGAGTAGTTTCTTACCTGTAACTCCAGTTCTGTAGTAGGGGTATCTCTGTTATAGTCATAAGCGACCCTCCCTCCTCCCCGGTGGAGTAACCTGACGGTATCAGGCCTGTTGTTATACACCTTCAAAAAGAACTGAAAGTAACTTGTGTTGGCTGTGCATCCTGGGATACCGGGGGTCTCTGGAGAGTTTCTTAAAGGCACGGTATCCCTTTAGCAGACACATAATGACAGCCTATAGGGCTTGTCTGTCCACCCCTTCCTCTCTATTGTTTAAAGGGATTTTGGTGAAGGGAGTGTGTGATAATAAAGGAACATGTCAGATGTGAATAAAAATGACATTTCAACTTTATTTTGGCTTTTGTGTTCACTTGAGAGGAAGTGCTGGCCAGTGCAGCCTTGTTGTGATTAGGCTGTATTATTTTGTCTGTCTCTTAAGTGTCTTTGCAGGTTTGCAAATGCGGGACAGCTTAAGAGATATTTTTGATTGCTCCGGGGTCCCCGCACATGGGCGGGGATTATTCATAGATTATGACTATAACAGAGATACCCCTACTACAGAACTGGAGTTACAGGTAAGAAACTACTCCTTCACGTCCGACCTACACCCTATAACCAGAGGCGTCCCCCAAGGTTCAGTTCTCTCACCCGCACTGTTCAACATCGACATGGAGCCACTCACCATCATCCTCAAAAAAGCCAACATACCCTTCCACCGCTACGCTGATGACACCCAGATCTACCTCGAAACCTCCTCCATAGCGGACATACAAAGACTCAATGACACCCTAATAGAAGTCCAAAACTGGCTGTCCCAAAACTATCTGAAACTTAACCAGGACAAAATGGAAATCCTCATAGCTAACAAAGAACAGACCCCCCGAATCACGGAATGGATGAAGTCTATTGATGCTCTCAACTGCTCTCTCATCCCGGCAGACTCCGTGCAGTCACTGGGAATAATTTTAGACCCCAACCTTGACACGATCAAGCACATCAAAAACACCGCAAGATGTGCCTTCTTCAACCTAAAACTACTAAACAAAATCAAACCCTTCATCCTCCAAATGACCTGAAGCAAGTCACACAATCCCTAGTGCTATCCAGACTACACTACGGGAACGCCACCCTCACAGGCACGGCTAAGCTACACCTTGCTCCTCTTAGATCTACCTTAAAGGCAGCAGCCAGAATGGTGACAGGGGTAAAAAATACGATCACATCTCCCCTGCTCTCAAAGAGCTCAACTGGCTCCCAATAGAATTGTGTGCCAACTTCGGGACCGCCTGTCTCACCCACAAAGTTCTCCACACTGGCAAACCCTCCTATCTAGCTGCCAAACTCAACAAAGCGGGACAGACAAGAAATCTCAGGAGCACCAACACTATGCTACTCATCCCCCGAAAACCCGTATACAAAAGACCTTATCTCGATCTTTCTCCGGAAATGCACCCAGAATTAGGAATGCCATCCCTGTACATATCAGGACTAACCCATCCTTCAAAGAATTCAAATGCCAGCTCAAAGTGCTCTTCCTCAATCGAGCTCTCCCAAAATGACAAAGGTCCTACAATTTACCGATCCAACATCAACTGAGGATCCGGTCACTACGATAAGACCAACTCCTTACAGCATCTTACTCTTACCCCACACATTACTCTCCCCGACTATTACCACCTCCACTGCTATTCTGCATTCGATTTATATATGACTTATACCGAATAATGACCTATCTTTGAACACTGTATGTATATTCCACTCTTTTGTTTACTCAAATGTTATTCAACAAATGTTGTAAAGCGCTCCAATACCTTCGGGTCTGGCTAGCGCTATATAAAACTTCGAAAGAAATAAATACCTGGAAGGAGCTCGGACTCAAGGGCAGAGCCTTAACAGTGGAGCTGCGTGGGGGGAGAGCAGTGACACTGACCAAGAAGGTCAAAGGTCTTGCTCTTTAGTCCGGAAAGCTAATACTGATCTTACTAGATGGCAATCCTCTCCCATAAAGGTTATGAAGTGCATTGCTCTATACAAGATGATGATTCTCCCATGGTTGCTCCACATTTTTCAGAATTTACCGCTCTACTTACCCAGGACGTGGTTTTGTTAACTGAATAGAATCGTCACATCATTTCTGTAGCATGGGTCTTGACTGTGTTTGGCAATCACGCATTGTCAACAATGTCCCAATGATGGTGACCTAGACTTGGGCATGACTAATCTTTTTCTTTACTACTGAGCTTCTCACCTACTTGTTACTCATGATTGGTTTGATGGGGGGGTCTTGCTTACTGTCTAGGACTGTCGCTGTTGGGTTTTCCTCACTTGCAGGCCATGCTTTAAGGATCCCAGGTTTCTACCTCCTAACTCAGGTAACTAGAGTGGTCTTCCTAGCCTGGTGGGCTGCGCTTTGACATGTGCAATGGGATGCTAAGCTCACACAACAGAACATTCTGGCATGGCACCTGGTTGAAGGAAGTGGCAACACTTCAAGGTTTTAAGGCCTGGGACCTTATTGGCATTACACAGTTGGGAGATATTTAGACTGGGACACATGTACGCTCCTTTCAAGACTTGCAGAACACCTGTGCGCTTGCAAAGAGCCAATTCTATAAGTATCTTCAAATGTGATATACTCTCAACACTCATGTTCTGACATACAGAACTCTACCAGAGTTTAGTCTTCTGGAAGCCAAACTTCTTATGGAAAATATTGGTCGTGGAGGAATTTCCCAGGTCTATTGTACCCTAATAATCAATTTACCCAGCACTCTGTAACATCTGAGATCCCGGTAGGTGAGTTGGCTAGGTCCCATCGATGACGAAGATTGGTGTGATGCTTTCATGGACCCTCGGGAGCTTACTATTTCCTCTTGACTGCGGTTTGTTCAAACAAATTATCATTATTTTGCCTACCTTTCTCTGACCCGAATGTATTGGGCGGGCCTTCGCCCCATCCCCTCCTGCTTGCGATATGGGCTTGACCAGGAAGATTTCTACCACATAGTATGGTCTTGCCCTGTGGTGGCGAATAATTGGACCAGAGTGACTCGGGGTTTGTCAAACATACTTGGGCGGGAGGTTCCTCTTTCCCCCTTGTTGATATTGCTTGGTGTATTTGAAGGTTTTGGGGATAGGAGGGCCGAGTGGTCGTTTCTGGGTATGGCTCTGCTGGTTGCTAAACGGGACATCACTGCACGGTGGATGTCCTCTGGTCCCCCTACCCTGTTGGGATGGAGACGTGGAACGGATTTGTGTGCGCAACAGGAGGGTGTAGTCTGTGCGGCCAGGGGCTGCCCCAGGGCCATAGCGGGCATTGTGTGTGTTCCCTGGGAGGCTGGGGGTCGGTTTTGGAACAGTGGGCGGCGGTTGTTACTGGTTCCAGTTTTACAGTGGTGCTGCAATATCGGCCCCTGGTAACACTGCCCACACTCCCTCCACCCCCCTTCTGGGGCCTGTTCTGACAAAATTGCCAGGGCTACTTAGGGTTCCTAGTCCGGCCCTGGGCGGCCCCCACAAACATGGGCGGTTTTGGGGGAAGTGGCTGGGTCAATTTGTTTCAGATTGTAATGGATATAGAATCTTGGACAATGTCTGCCAAGATTACGCTGCACTGCTTGAGAGTTGATGGTCTACACACAGTCGTAGACCCTCCTTTTGTATCAATTGTCATCTTTGCCACTTTCTGTGGTTTAAAATCAATACAAATGTGTTTATCAGAAGAAAAAAACTCGCCTCTGACATCTGCAGTGATGTAAAGATCACCCTTTAGGAAAGAGGCAACGTTACAAACTATTATTTTAATGCTTCGTTAAGAAGGGGATGTGGTCCGTCGGCTGCGCTGCCGCCTCTGGTGCAGGAAACCAGGGTTCGAGCCTCGAGGTCGCGGCCACATCCCGTGATTCTGGGCAAATCACTTAATCTCCCCCTGCCTGAACTTGTAATGTAAATACGGTGCTCATGTACAGCGCTCCAATACCTTCGGGTCGAGTTCGCGCTATATATAAGATGCAAAAAATAAACACAAAAACCATATTTATGGAATATACTCCCTCATTGGCACCTTGCGAATGAAGGGCTGGAGCGCCATCTACTGGACAGAAATGGTAATGAGCGTAGGATGTTCCTTCACGTCAGGGGCTTCCGCTTGGTTAGATCAATGCGCAGGCGCTCTGCTGCACTTCCAGTTAGATGAGGGCGCAGGCGCACTGTTGCGGCTGCAGCCTGCTTATATCAGTGCGCACGCGGACTGCTGGGGCTTTCGCTGGTTGATCATTGTGAGCATGCGCACACGCACTGCTGTCGTTTAGACTGGTAAGATGAGTGCGCAGGGGCACTACTGGGACTTCGCATAGTTAGACTGCGCATGCGCACGCGGACTGCTGGGGCTTCCCCCTGATTATATCAGTGCGCAGGCGCATGGGTTCAGAGCCGCTGGGTCGCCCTCTGTACTCATGTTAAGCTCATGCATATATGCAGGGCCGGCTTTAGGGCGGTGCGACTGGTGCCATTGCACCGGGTGCTGACCTCTGGGGGCGCCGTGTTTACAATTATGTTAAACTTTTAAAAACACCTGCTGCCTCGTTCCGTGTGTCCAGCAGTTTTCATCCAATAAAGATGTCTACATAACTCCGGTGATTAACGTTATTCCTGGAGTGAGATCCGAGTTTTGTTTAGTGGAAGTTGTGACATAACCAAAAGTAGCGCAGTGGGATAATATGCCTGATGCAAAGTACGTGTACTGTGCAGATCACAAAGTGCATATAATCTAAAGAGGTCAGTGCTTTTGTCAGATCGTTCCTTTTGTTTCTTGCAGTGTATCAGTTAAAAATCCTAATATAGAACAGTGAGCTAATAACTGACATCAAAGAGCTACATGCAAACTGCAAGGTATATTATTATTATTATAGTGTTATGCTTTCTCCCCCAGCCTTTACATTATTCTAAACTTGCAAAATAGGTTCATTTCTGTAAAAAAGAAAAAAAAATCAATTCTTAAATGTAACCCCCAACTATGGTGTTATGTTTTAAATTCTGAGTTTGTACTTCTTCACACCAAGCACGATTAAACTCTACTGTCTACCAGTATGAATGACGTGTGACTCCTGCACCTTGTATTCCTCAGTGTTATGTAATTTTCCTATACATTGATTACAAATGTGTGATTGATTATCTCTGTGTAATGTGTCTATGATTTAAGGTTCTACAGTGGTGCTATAAACCTAAATAAATGCATCTCAGCGAGTGAGTGGTTATGGAGACACGAAGGGCACTGTTAAAGGGTTAAGGAATCTGCAGCAAAGATGGTCATTGGGGGGGCGCCAACAAACATTGTTGCACAGGGCGCCACCAGCACTAAAGCCGGCCCTGCATATATGCCAACATTGCAGAAAAGCAAAGTGCTGGATTTAAAAAAAAAATCGGGAGAATGGGGCCTTGAATCGGGTTACTGTCATGTATGTGCTTAGGAAGTGTGCTGCTGTAGGACTGGACATTTGAAACGCAAATGCACGTTTTTTTCTTACCTTTCAGAAGCATGGAGCGCGATGGCAGGCAGAGAGAGGGTGATGCAAGTGTTGTGCACTGGCCTGGCAGGTTGCTGACAGTGCATACCTCCCTCCCACCCCCCGTTTGGGACATCCCCGGCTGAAACAGCTTCCCGAGCCGCCCCGAGTACTTCACAGGTCTTTAAAAGACCATTCGCTTTTTAATGGGGCTTTGTTGGTTTTTCACCCCTTCTAGAGCCCCCGCATCGCCACTCTGACTATTGCTGGAAGAATTAGCACGTTACACAATACCAAGCCCTGAAACCCAGAGGAGTCGGGTTTTTGCTTGCAGGAATCGGGAGGCAGGAGACTAGCCTTGAAATCGATAGTCTTCCGCCTGAATCGGGAGGGTTGGCATGTCTGCTTATGGCGAACAAGCTTCCCATAATCCAAAACATTCTAATTGTGACATCAGTCTCACTGGTTTTTTAGGTCTCGCTAGAGTCAGCGCATGCGCTGCACTTGCGAGACATTTAGTAGCTGCTTCAAAAGCGCTACCGTGCCAGCCACCAGCTTGCTAGAAAGCGCAAAAGCGCGCGCGACGTGCACAGCACTTTTTCCAGTCGCGCGCGTGTGCACAACTCGCATCACCACTCTCGTTTTTTAAAATTTTTATTATTTCATTTTGCGGTTACGCGGCGTTACTTTTACGGCCGCGCGGCCAATGCTTGTTGTGATGAGTTTGTGCCCTATCCTGTCTTCCCCAACTACTAACTTTTCTCCCTGCCCAGGGCTTCCTTTTCATTTCTCCTTAACTAAGTTTTTTTGTTCTCGCCTTTCTACATGTTCCACCTTCCTGCTCCAGTCAGGAAAATCGTAGTTATAAGAAAATGGACACCTATATTCAGGCTTTCTTGGTTTGATTTTACACATTCCATTTTACATTTCCAAAACACGAGGAATTTCTACCATGTGATGAATTTCGAGAACTTTTGTCTCTTGTATGAACATTTTTCCAGTTGAGACCTAGAATTCAGTACTGGGCCCAGAGTTTTTTAGTTGGAAAACGAGGTTAGTTTTTGGCAATTATTTTTTAAATGTATTTAGTTTGACGGTCTCGTCTTCGAGATACTTTCAGTTAAGTGCTCCAGATAAAATGTTGTTTTGTAGATGTTTAGGATTGCGTAGGAAGATAACTTCATTTCTTTTGTTTACCATTTTCTGCTTTTTCCATCTTTGTAACAAAAGTCAAGCCGCACTTTCAGCACATATTTGTGTGCTTACAAATGTTCCTACTTTCCCCACCTAACTAATTAGTTATTCAATATCGGCTCGTGGTACTGGTATTTTGTTTCTCAGTATGCTATTCACCTGATTGGCATAAGTGTGAAACACTTTTATGGACCCATTTGGTGACATTACTAATTTTGTACAAATAATAAATGGCTTTATGGATAATGTGCCTGCCAAAAGCATAGTGGTGTGTGTACACACAGTTTCCACAGGTGTGGTCCTAGTTTGTGGATATGGCTAATAAGTGTCTCCGTTGCCAGTCATCCTGTATTGGGTAGTTTTGTTTATGCCAGAATATGCTGTTTGGGGCTAGGCAAGTGGTTAGCCAATGCATTCTTGAAATGTTTGTCTTATATTTAGCATGACTTGTGATTTCATCTGAAATGCATGAAACCAAAAGGCTGCATCATTGTGAGATTGTGCCGAGAGACTAGTTGGATTTGCAGGTTACTGAGTTTTGAAGTGGCGCAGGTTTACACTTTCGCTGTATATTTTAGAAACAGTTTTATTGGTGGCATAGTAAAGTCAAACAACCTTGTACAACAACAGGACTGCATTTTAACCATCTTAACATTCGACCATAATCCCACAGGGTACAACCAGTAGTGTAATTTGGTCACAGTAAAGTAATTGGCCTTATAACCATAAGAGAGCGAAATATTAAGCAAGCGTGCCACAGTATTTTACTAGCACAACCCAGATGTGTTTTCCTGAGTAGAACAAGCTTCATATATGGACTTTTCCAGGATTCTGCATCTGCTTTCTATTAAATCAGATTTGAGACTTGTCGCCTTCCATTGCTGCGCAATATCCCTTTTGGTGATAACCAGGCGCAAACTCCTAGGACCAACTGAACCTGTTCAAATTTAAGTTGCTAAGTGTTAAAGGCCTGCAGGGGTGTCAGTGATTTGTTGACCTGTAACATCTGACAAGACCCTTCCCACTGCCCCCAAACCCTTTAATGACCCCACTCTTTGTGGAGGCAATCCCCATTCTTGGCCTGGCATGTCAGGCAGAGGAGAGGAGTCTCGTCCCATTGCCAACCCTTATTTAAATACTTTTGGTCGAGTAGATGCATTTTAGGAGTCTAGAATGGGTCGCCAGCTTTCTCTATAACAAGAGCCTCTTATGTTCAATGGTTATCACCCAGAGATACTTATATTATTAGTGTTGTAATAGTGACCACATCAGAGACAAATACATTAGTGGCCACTATATGCCAGATTACTAGGAGTGATCATTTCAGTGCCTCTGACCGGGTTGCCAGCAGTAATGTAAACAAGCATTGGCATAGCCAATAGGTCTCACATTTGGGACCTTATTAGTGTTTAGTTATCCAACACAATATCCTTGGTGCAACATCAACTGTTGCATGGCTAAACACTTATAAGGTCCCAAAGGCGAGACCTATTGGCTATGCCAATGCTTGTTTTCTTTTATTAAATGGAAATATCATGAAAAATGTACATGAGAGGCGCTCTTTTGAGGCACATTTGAGTTTAGATTTACTGTTGACTCTTTCCATAGTTCGAAGGCCAATACATGATTAATGCCTTTCACGTGCATCCTTTACCTGCACGGCTCTGGGGCTGCACGTGTGCAAAGCAAGCCTTTCACTCACATACATGTCTCTGGTCCAGCGTGTTCACTGTTCAGAGCGACAAATTCACCAAATAATTGCACTCAAGTCGTCAAGAGGACCTGAAAATAAATAACTAAAACACTCAGCGTCCGACGCGACTCCAGACGTGCCCCGTGCACTGACCACCGCCCTCCAGTCCCCGCCCCATCCGACTCCTGAGCCAATCCCTGAGCTGCTCCCTTGATGTCTATGTTACAGAGCAGCATGGCGATTGGCTGGGGCAGGCCCTGCCAGCGCTCCGCAGGAGCCTTTGGAGCTGTGGCAGCAATGTCCAGGGCTCCTATATTATGCAGGTAGGTGAGGGTTCAAGTGCGCAGGTCGGGCTGGTCAGAACAAGGCACCCGCCCACCCTGACATGAGCATTTCACCCAAGGAGGCCCAGGCAGCTGACCTGTGTAACTGTCAATCATTCAAGGAGGCTCCCACCCACGTCAGCCGCCCTCTGTCACTGACTTCGTTTGCCTTATAGGAAAGGCAAACTTTGCCTTAGCCATGCCGCGCACTGCGGCAAAAAAATTGAATCGCCTGGGGACAACAAAACAAACGGGGGCAACACCCCAGCACCCTTATGAAGGCACCACTGCTGCCTCACACTCAGGGGACCTCTGCCCTCACACTCAGGGTACCTCTGCTCTCACGCTCAGGGGACCACTGCCCTCACTGTCAGGGGACCTCTGCCCTCATGATCCGGGGACCTTTGCCCTCAGGCTCAGGGGACTTCTGCCCTCACACTCAAAGGACCTCTGCCTTCACACTTAGGGGACCTCTGCCGTCATGCTCTGGGGACCTGTGCCCTCAGGCTCAAGGAAGCAGTGCCCTCCGGTTTAGGGAACCCCTGCCCTCACGTTTAGGGGACCTCTGTACTCAGGTTCAGGGGAACTCTACCCTCATGCTCAGGGGACTTTAGCCCTCACACTCAAGGGACCTCTGCCCTCACGCTCAGGGGACCACTTCCCTCATGCTCTGGGTACCTGTGCCCTCATACTCAGGGAATCTGTACTCACGCTCAGGGAACCTGTGCGCTCACACTTAGGGAACCTCTGCTCTCATACTCAGGGGACCACTACCCTCACTCTCAGGGGACCTCTGCCCTCATGCTCAGGGGACCTCTGCCCTCACACTCAGGGGACCTGTGCCCTCACACTCAGGGTACCTCTGCTCTCACGCTCAGGGGACCACTGCCCTCATCCTCGGAGACCTATGCGCTCACGCTCAGGGGACCTCTGCTCTCATGCTCAGGGGGCCTGTACCCTCATGCTCAGGGGACCTGTACCCTCATGCTCAGGGGACCTCAGCCCTCACACTCAGGGAACCTCTGCTCTCACGCTCAGGGGACCTGTACCCTCACGCTCAGGGTACCTCTGTCCTCACACTCAGGGGACCTCTGCCCTCACGCTCAGGGGACCTCTGCCCTCACGCTCAAGGGACCTATGCCCTCATGCTCAGGGGACTTCTGCCCTCAAACTCTAGGGACCTCTGCCCTCATGCTCTGGGGACCTATGCCCTCAGGGGAGCAGTGCCCCTAGGTTTAGGGGACCTCTGCCCTCATGCTCAGGGGACTTCTGCCCTCAAACTCTAGGGACCTCTGCCCTCACACTCAGGGGACCTCTGCCCTCATACTCTGGGGACCTGTGCCCTCAGGGGAGCAGTGCCCTTAGGTTTAGGGGACCTCTGCCCTCAAGTTCAGGGGACCTTTGCCTTAATGCTCAGGGGACCTCTGCGGTCACACTCTGGGGGCCTGTGCCCCCATGCTCAGGGGAGCTGTACCCTCATGCTCTGGGAACCTCTGCCCTCACGCTTGGGGGACCTCTGCCCTCACGCTCAAGGGACCTGTGCCCTCACATTAAGGGTACCTCTGTCCTCACGCTCAGGGGACCACTGCTCTCACCATCACAGGGACCTCTGTACTCACACTCAGGGGACCTCTGCCATCATGCTGAGGGAAATTCTGCCCTCATACTCAAGGAACCTTTGCCCTCATGCTCTGGGGACCAGTTCCCTCAATCTCAGTGGACCTGTGCCTTCACGGTCTGGGAACCTCTGCCTTCATGCTCAGGAGACCAATGCCCACATGCTCTGGAGACCAATGCCATCACAATCTGGGGGCCTCTGCCCTCACAATCTGGGGGCCTATGCCCTCACAATCTGGGGACCAGTGCCCTCACTCTCGTGACCTCTGCTATCATGCTCTGGGTACCTTTGACCTCATGCTCAGCGGAACTCTACTCTCAGGCGACCTTTGCCCTCTATGTCAGAGGACCTCTGCCCTCATCCTGCCCTTGACCCTGTCTTCAGGCAGTTCGCTCCCCACGCCGCACAGCTCCACCAGACTGAGCCCGTGTTTCCTGCTCCCGCTGCTGCTGTGAGTTCGCGCTAGGCCCCTGCCTCTGTTTTCTGCCCTTCTTCCTGCCTGCCGTTTTTTTCCACTTTCCACTTCCACTTCACTGTTATTCAACTTCTATTATTATTATTGTTATTCAACCTCTATTGCCTTATTTGCTTTTCGCTTATTTGACTATTGCTCCTCCTCTATTTGCTGGCACTTCTGCCTTCCTGCCGCTGCGTCCCCTGCGGCCCTGCCCCCCCCCCCTCGCCCACTGGCTCCCCGCACCCACCTCCCAGCTGCTCCTCCCTCCCACCTTCCCTTCTTAAAGGTGGCCGCTACGTGGCCGCACGCAGCGGGCGCGCCACTGGCGCGCCTCAGGCAAGCCCATCTCCGTCTGGACCATGCCCTGCGCCAGACCCCCTGGCCCCCAGGAGCGCCACGACACCCGATGCCACTATGAGGCCAACCTCTTCCACACACTCCAGGCCTCCCCAAAGCTCACCCACGGACCCTTCACCTGCCGAAACTGCAGCTCCTCCAGCCAGCGAACATCTGCACGTCCTGCCCCTCCTATCAGGGCAGGCCACAACTATCTCAGATGCATACTATTCAGCACCCGCTCAATCCACATACATGCCGTTGAACTCTGGGACCTTCTCGACTCATCCTCCCCGGATGTTACCTTCTTGACAGAGACCTGGATGAACCCCTCCTCGGTGCCCGACATTGCCATAGCCAACCTGGACGGCTACAAGATCACCCGCGGGGACCGCACCAACAAACCAGGAGGAGGAATCGCCATCGTCCACAGGAATTCCATCAGAATTTCGACCAGCACCGAAGACACCCTCAGCACGGCCGAACACCTGCACTTCCAGATCCACATCGTTCACAACACCACCCTCAGAGGAACCCTCATCTACAGACCCCCTGGACCCTGTCAGCAAGCACGCCCTTGCCTCCACAGACTACATCCTCCTCGGAGACCTGAATTTCTACCTCGATAACACCAACGACAGCAACTCCACCACACTGATCGACAACCTCGCCAACCTCGGACTCAAACAGCTCGTCACGACACCCACCCATTCTGCTGGACACACGCTCGACCCCATCTTCTCCGCCAGCAACCACGTCACCTTCAGCCACACCACCGAACTCCAATGGACCGACCACCACTGCATCCATTTCTCCTTCAAGAAACACACCACGCATAACCATCCGCAACGAATCCCACACCACAGCTGGAACAAGGTCACCGAAGACCAGCTAATCACCACCCTCGCCTGAGGCCCACCTACCGAACCCACCGACACCAACACAGCCGCCCGCAACTTCAGGCAATGGATCGACGACTACGCCAACACTTTCGCACCAATCAGAAAACCCTCAAACAGACGCACCGACAGAAGGGCCATCTGGTTCACCACGGACCTCCAGGATCCCAAGTAGACTTGCCGAAGACTCAAGAAGAAGTGGCGCCACGAACAGACACTGGATAACCACGCAGCCCTCAAGAACGCCAGCCGCAAGCACCACCAACTCATTCAAACTGCCAAAAAGACCTCCTTCAAGGAATGCATCAACAACAACGCGCACAACAGCAAAGAGCTCTTCAACATCTCGTGAAAGAACTCGCCAACCCCAGCTCCAGCTCCAACGGCATCCCGCCGTCGCAAAACCTCTGTGACTCCCTAGCCACCTTCTTCCACCGCAAGATCGCAGACATCCACGACAGCTTCAACACCCAGACTCCCCCAACAGAGGCCGGCACTTCAGACTCGGCGCCTCCCAAGCACACCGGCTTCCTGCTCTCCTGGAACCACGTCAACAACAATGACACCATCAAAATCATGAACACCATCCACTCCAGCTCACTGTCCGACCCATGCCCCCACCACATCGTCAACAAAGCAAGCTCCATCATCGCACCCCAACTCCGGAAGATCATCAACAGCTCCTTCGACACCGCCACCTTCCTGGAGAGCTGGAAACACGCCGAGATCAACGCCCTACTCATGAAACCCCAGGCGGACCCACAGGACCTCAAGAACTTTCGGCCCATCTCCCTTCTCCCATTCCCAGCAAAAGTCATTGAAAAGACTGCCAACAGACAACTGACCCACTTCCTAGAGGAGAACAACACCTTGGACTTGTCCCAGTCCGGTTCCACAGCAACCACAGCACTGAAACCGCCCTCATCGCCGCCAATGACGACATAAGGGCCCTGCTGGACAACGGCGAAACTGCGGCCCTCATCCTCCTGGAACTCTCAGCTGCCTTCAACACCGTCTGCCACCACACCCTACACGCACTCGCCTCCGCGACGCAGGGATCCGCAACAAAACTTTGGACTGGATCACCTCCTTCCTCACCGGCAGAACCCAGAGAGTCCGCCTCCCCTCATTCCGATCCAAAGCCACCAAGATCACCTGCAGCGTACCCAAGGATCGTCCCTCAGCCCGACCCTTTTCAACATCTACATGGCACCACTCGCCAACATCGTCCGATCGCACGACCTCAACATCATCTCGTACGCCGATGACACCCAGCTGATCCTCTCCCTCACCAAGGACCCGGCCACTGCCAAAGCCAACCTCCACGAAGGAATGAAGGCTGTCGCAGAATGGATGAAGACCAGTCATCTGAAACTGAACTCTGACAAGACGGAGGTCCTCATCCTCGGCTCCACGCCCTCCACCGGGGACGACTCCTAGTGGCCGGCCCCGCTGGGAGCTGCACCGACACCCACCAACCACGCACGCAACCTGGGGTTCATCCTGGACTCAACACTATCTATTACCCAGCAAGTCAATGCTGTCCCCTTCTGCTTCAACACCGTCCGCGTGCTTCGCAAGATCTACAGATGGATCCCCACCGGAACCAGAAGGACGATCACCCAAGCCCTCGTCAGTAGCAGGCTGGACTATATCAATGCCCTCTACGCTGGAACCATGGCCATTCTCCAGAAAATACTCCAACGCATCCAGAACGCCTCTGCACGCCTCATCCTTGACATCACCTGCCACAGCCCCATCACTGGCCACCTGAGAGACCTGCAATGGCTCCCCATCAACAAGAGGCTCATCTTCAAGCTCCTCACCCACGCTCACAAAGTACTCCACAACACAGACCAGCATACCTCAACTAACGACTCACCTTCTACACCCCCGAATCGCCAGCTTCGCTCCGCTGACCTCGCCCTCGCCACATTCCCACACATCCACCGAATGACCATCGGCAGCAGATCATTTTCCCACCTCGCCGCCAAGACATGGAACACCCTCCCCACCCACCTGCGACAGACCCAGGACCTTCAGAAGACTTCTCAAGACCTGGCTGTTCATCCAGTAGCAGCAATCTCCCCCCCCTTCTAGCACCTTGAGACACTCACGGGTGAGTAGTGCACTCTATAAATGGATTGATTGATTGATCGATCCTTGGAGACCTCTGCCATCATGTTCAGCAGACCAGTGCCCTCATGCTCAGGGATCCAGAGCCCTCACGGTCAGGGGACCTATGCCCTCATCCTCGGGACCTCTGACCTCATGCTCAGGGGACCTCTGCCCTCATGCTCAGGGGGCCTCTGCCCTCACACCAAGGGGACCTGTGCCCTCACGCTCATGGGACCGCTGCCCTCATGCTCAGGGGACCTCTGCCCACTTACTATGGGGACCTCTGCCCTCATGTTCAGGGGACCTTTGCCTTCACGCTCAGGGGACCTCTGCCCTCACGCTCAGCGGACCTCTGTCCTCATGCTCAGGGGGCCTCCGCCCTCATGCTCAGGGGACCTGTGCCCTCATGCTCAGTGGACCTCTGCTCTCAGGCGACCTCTGCCCTCTTCCTCAGGGACGTCTGCCAGCAGACCAGTGCCCTCAAGCTCAGGGAACCTCTGTCCTCACGCTCAGGAGGCCTTTGCCCTCACGCTCAGGGCACCTCTGCTCCCATGCTCAAGAGTCCTCTGCCCTCGTACTTATGGGACCTCTGCCCTCACACTCAGGAGATCACTGTCCTCAGGGAACCTGAGCACTCACACTCAGGGCACCTCTGCCCTCACGCTCAAGGGGGCCGCGCTCTCACACTCAGGGCACCTCTGCCCTCATGCTCAGTGAACCTCTGCCCTCATCCTCAGGGGACCAGTGTCCTCACGCTCAGGAGACTTCTGCCTTCACGCTCAGGAGGCCTGCGCCCTCACGCTCAGGGACTTCTGCTCTCACGCTCATAGAACCTCTGCCCTCATGCTCAGGTAACCTGTGTCCTCACACAATGGGCACCTCTGCCCTCACCCTCAGGGGACCTGTGCCCTCACCCTCATGGGACCTCTGCACTCACACTCAGGGCACCTCTGCCCTCACACTCAGGGGACCTCTGCCCTCAAGCTCAGGGAACCTCTGCCATCACGCTCAGGAGGCCTGTGCCCTCATGCTCAGGGTACCTCAGCCCTTGCGCTCAGGAGGCCTGTGTCCTCATGCTCAGGGGACCTCTGCCCTCACGCTCAGGGGACCTCTGACCTCACGCTCAGATGACCTCTGACCTCACGCTCAGGGGACCTGTGCCCTCATACTCAGGGCACCTCTGCCCTCATGCTCAGGGGACCTCTGACCTGACGCTTAGGGGACCTCTGTCCTCACGATTAGGACACCTTTTCCCCACACACTCAGAGCACCTCTGCCCTCACACTCAGGGCACCTTTGCCCTCATGCTCTCAGGGCCTGTGCCCTTACACTCAGGGCACCCCTGCCCTCATGATCAGGAGACCTCTGCCCTCAAGCTCAGGGAACCTCTGCCCTCATACTCAGGAGGCCTGTGCACTCAAGCTCAGGGAACCTCTGCCCTCACACTCAGGAGGCCTGTGCCCTCAAGCTCAGGGAACCTCTGCCCTCACTCTCAGGAGGCCTGTGCCCTCATGCTCAGGAGACCTCTACCCTCACGCTCAGGGGACCTCTGTCCTCAAGCTTAGGAAACCTCTGCCTTCACCCTATCTTGTGCACGTCAATGGCACGGCTAAGATGTTTAACAAAAGATACAGGAGGCAGCAGGTATTGTAAAACAGTTTATCAAGGTCACATATTGTGCTGGTGACGATCCAAAGACACTTTACTGCATAAATAATTATTTGTCATTACATTCTGAGCACCCTGAAGCTTCTGTAACGGAGAAAAACACTGGGCAGCAGTGAGGATGCAGTATAATGAGTAATGGGGAGGAACGAGTGAGTATGGAGAAGTGAGTACTTGGGCACAGGAGGGTATGATGCACTGAGTACTGGAAGAGCAGAGGAAGGTATGATGTACTGAGTACTAGGAGAGCATGGGAGGGTGTGATGTACTGAGTGCTGGAAGAGATGGGAAGGGTATGATACCCCGAGTGCTGGAAGAGATAGGGAGGGTACGATGCAATCAATGCCTGAAGAGATGGGGACGGTACCATGCAATGCGTGCTGGAAGAGATGGGGAGGGTATGATGCAATTACTGCTGGAAGAGATGGGCAGGGTACGATACACTGAGTGCTGGAAGAGATGGGGAGGGTACATAGGCAATGAGTGCTGGAAGAGATGGGGACGGTACGATGCAATTAGTGCTAGAAGAGAAGGAGAGGGTATGATGCAATCAGTGCTGGAAGAGATGGTGAGGTTATGATACCCCGAGTGCTGGAAGAGATAGGGAGGGTACGATGCAATCAATGCCTGAAGAGATGGGGACGGTACCATGCAATGCGTGCTGGAAGAGATGGGGAGGGTATGATGCAATTACTGCTGGAAGAGATGGGCAGGGTACGATACACTGAGTGCTGGAAGAGATGGGGAGGGTACGATGCAATGAGTGCTGGAAGAGTTGGGCAGGGTATGATACACTGAGTCCTGGAAGAGATGGGGAAGTTACGATGCAATGAGTGCTGGAAGAGATGGGGAGGGTATGATACACTGAGTGCTGGAAGAGATGGGGAGGCTACGATGCAATGAGTGCTGGAAGAGATGGGGAGGGTACGATGCAATGAGTGCTCAAAGAGATGGGGAGGCTATGATGCAATGAGTGCTGGATGAGATGACAGGGTATGATACACTGAGTGCTGGAAGAGATGAGGACGGTACAATGCAATGAGTGCTGGAAGAGATGGGGATGGTACGATGCAATGAGTGCTGGAAGAGATGGGGATGGTACGGTGCAATGAGTGCTGGAAGAGATGGGCAGGGTACGATACCCTGAACGCTGGAAGAGATGGGGAAGGTACGATGCAATAAGTGCTGGAAAAGATGGGCATGGTACTATACACTGAGTGCTGGAAGAGATGGGGAGGGTATGATGCAATGAGTGCTGGAAGAGATGGGGAAGGTACGATGCAATGAGTGCTGGAAGAGATGGGCAGGGTACAATACACTGAGTGCTGGAAGAGAAGGGCAGGATACGATCCACTGAGTGCTGGAAGAGATGGTGAGGGAAAGATGCGATGAGTGCTGGAAGAGATGGGGAGGGTACGATACACTGAGTGCTGGAAGAGATGGGGAAGGTACGATGCAATGAGTGCTCAAAGAGATGGGGAGGCTATGATGTAATGAGTGCTGGAAGAGATGGGGAGGCTACGATGCAATGAGTGCTGGAAGAGATGGGGAGGGTACGATGCAATGAGTGCTGGAAGAGATGGGTAGGGTATGATACAATGAGTGCTGGAAAAGATGGGGAGGGTACAATGCAATGAGTGCTGGAAGAGATGGGGAAGGTACAATGCAATGAGTGCTGGAAGAGATGGGGATGGTACGGTGCAATGAGTGCTGGAAGAGATGGGCAGGGTACGATACCCTGAACGCTGGAAGAGATGGGGAAGGTACGATGCAATAAGTGCTGGAAAAGATGGGCATGGTACAATACACTGAGTGCTGGAAGAGAAGGGCAGGATACGATCCACTGAGTGCTGGAAGAGATGGGGAGGGAAAGATGCGATGAGTGCTGGAAGAGATGGGGAGGGTATGATGCAATGAGTGCTGGAAGAGATGGGGAAGGTACGATGCAATGAGTGCTGGAAGAGATGGGGAAGGTACGATGCAGTGAGTGCTCAAAGAGATGGGGAGGCTATGATGTAATGACTGCTGGAAGAGATGGGGAGGGTATGATGCAATGAGTGCTGGAAGAGATGGGGAGGGTATGATGCAATGAGTGCTGGAAGAGATGGGCAGGGTACGATACACTGAGTGCTGGAAGAGAAGGGCAGGATACGATCCACTGAGTGCTGGAAGAGATGGTGAGGGAAAGATGCGATGAGTGCTGGAAGAGATGGGGAGGGTACGATACACTGAGTGCTGGAAGAGATGGGGAAGGTACGATGCAATGAGTGCTCAAAGAGATGGGTAGGGTATGATGCAATGAGTGCTGGAAAAGATGGGGAGCGTACAATGCAATGAGTGCTGGAAGAGATGGGGAGGGTACGATGCAATGAGTGCTGGAAGAGATGGGGAGGCTACGATGCAATGAGTGCTGGAAGAGATGGGGAGAGTACGATGCAATGAGTGCTGGAAGAGATGGGTAAGGTACGATGCAATGAGTGCTGGAAGAGATGGGGAGGGTACAATGCAATGAGTGCTGGAAGAGATGGGGAAGGTACGATGCAATGAGTGCTGGAAGAGATGGGGAAGGTACGATGCAATGAGTGCTGGAAGAGATGGGGAAGGTACAATGCAATGAGTGCTGGAAGAGATGGGGAAGGTACGATGCAATGAATGCTGGAAGAGATGGGCAGGGTACGATACACTGAGTGCTGGAAGAGATGGGTAGGGTACGGTATAATGAGTGCTGGAAGAGATGGGGAGGGTACGATGCAGTGAGTGCTGGAAGAGATGGGCAGTGTACTGGGCACTGAGGGAGCAGGGCAGGATCTGAGAGGCAAGAGCTGGGGGATAATAAATTGAAGCAAATACTGGGAGGCAAAAGAGTGAGATGCATTGAATCGCAGTCTAGTGGTTCATAACAGGGTATTTAAGTTAATACCTTTCGGTTTAAGTCCCTAGTCTAGACAAACATATCACACATTCTGACTGAATACAATGAAAGTGGTAAGAGCTCAGGGGCTGACAGAGACACCGCAGACGCTCCAGCCATGTCAATTGATAAAAGATACATAAATAAGTTGAGAACCAGGAAGACAAGTTGTAAGATCCTGACGATGGTGCACCCCCATATCGCTGGAGGACTCTGAGTAAAGGCAGTGCCGACAGAAGACCCCTAAACACAACAGACCCCCAGCCTTCAAAGATTGGAGGTCTTTGTTGAAGAGCCAGTTTGAAGAGTCTTCAGTTTAGTGGTCATTTTTGACAATAAAGGTACATATGAGCCCTGTGGTGGGGCAGGTGCAGGGCACGTGCAATGTATTCTTTGTTTCTAAGCTGCTCCCTTGGTCTCATGCTCCAAACAGGACCACTCTTGTGGCCCTGGACCTTCATAGATGCAACTCAAATTCCCTCCTGGTGGCGGACATACCTGCATGCGTTTGATGCTCTTTTCCTTGAAAACCTACCCAGAAGGTCCAAAGACACCTGTGGAAGTGATCTCCGAAGGGCACCCCTTCTCCCTGCATCAGGTCCATCATTTGTCACCTCAAGCTAGTGAACAAACGTGAGGAAGACTGTAAAGATTTGATGGTTCACACTGTGCCTCGGTCTCCCAGAGAGTATTCAGGAGGCCACGGTCTCTCTCCTGTCTTCGGAAACTGATAAAGAAGCATTTGTTGAGGAATAGACAAAATGTTCCTGATTCATCTATTACTGTTCAATTATTAGAACTTGTTGATATTTCTTCCATTTATTTTAGTCAAAGCCCTAGCGTCTTGAAAAAGTGTGTGATTCTGGGCGCTATATAAGAAACAACAGATAAACGAAAGTAGAGCTTAAACAGGAGAGAGCCACAAATATAATACATCACCAGAGAGAGAGAGCGGACCTCCAAAGCCTGCAGCAGCAAGGGAGAGTAAGGGGAAGGATGTCGACTCCAGGACCACAGAGAGACGGGACCAACAAACTCGGGGATCCCAGAGACAAGCAGACTCAAGGATCCCAGAGAGAAGGGACCAACAGACTCAAGGTCCCAGGGAGAAGAGACCAACAGACTCGAGGATCTCAGGGAGAAGAGACCAGCAGACTCAAGGATCCCAGAGAGAAGAGACCAACAAACTCAGGGATCCCAGGGAGAAGAGACCAACAGACTCTGGGATCCAAGGGAGAAGAGACCAACAGACTCAAGGATCCCAGAGAGAAGAGACCAACAGACTCAAGGATCCCAGAGAGAAGGGACCAACAGACTCTGGGATCCCAGGGAGAAGAGACCAACAGACTCAAGGATCCCGGAGAGAAGAGACCAACAGACTCAAGGATCCCAGAGAGAAGGGACCAACAGACTCTGGGATCCCAGGGAGAAGAGACCAACAGACTCAAGGATCCCGGAGAGAAGAGACCAACAGACTCAAGGATCCCAGGGAGAAGGGACCAACAGACTCTGGGATCCCAGGGAGAAGAGACCAACAGACTCAAGGATCCCAGAGAGAAGAGACCAACAGACTCAAGGATCCCGGGGAGAAAAGACCAACAGACTCAGGGAGAAGAGACCAACAGAGTCAAGGATCCCAGAGAGAAGAGATCAACAGACTCAAGGATCCCAGGGAGAAGAGACCAACATACTCTGGGATCCAAGGGAGAAGGAACCAACAGACTCAAGGATCCCAGAGAGAAGAGACCAACAGACTCAAGGATCCCAGAGAGAAAAGACCAACAGACTCAAGGATCCCAGAGAGAAGAGACCAACAGACTCAAGGATTCCGGGGAGATGAGACCAACAGACTCAAGGATCCCAGGGAGAAGGAACCAACAGACTCAAGGATCCCAGAGAGAAGAGACCAACAGACTCAAGGATCCCAGAGAGAAGAGACCAACAGACTCAAGGATCCCGGGGAGAAGAGACCAACAGACTCGAGGATCCCGTGGAGAAGAGACCAACAGACTCGAGGATCCCAGGGAGAAGAGACCTACAGCAGTCGCGGCTCCTCGGGGGAGTGCTGCAGGGCAGTGGGGCGGGGCGGGGGGTAGTAAACTCCAGCATATGGCCGACTGCAGTTAAGTACATAAATAAATAAAACGAATTACATTGCACGGAATGTCGATTATTTTATTTATTTATGTACTGAACTTCGGTTGGCCGTATGCAGGAATTTACTACCCGCCACCCTGCCCCTCCCCCGCCCTGCCCACTGCCCCGCAGCACTCCCCCGAGGAGCCGCGACTGACCAATAGACTCTGGGATCCCAGGGAGAAGAGACCAACAGACTCTGGGATCCAAGGGAGAACAGACAAACAGACTCCGGGATCCCGGGGAGAATAAACCAACAGACTCTGGGATCCAAGGGAGAAGAGACCAACAGACTCTGGGATCTAAGAGAGAAGAGACCAACAGACTCAAGGATCCCGGGAGAAGAGACCAACAGACTCTGGGATCCAAGGGAGAAGAGACCAACAGACTCTGGGATCTAAGGGAGAAGAGACCAACAGTCTCTGGGATCCATGGGGGAACGGACCAACAGACTCCGCGATCCCAGGGAGAAGGGACCAACAGACTCTGGGATCTAAGGGAGAAGAGACCAACAGACTCTGGGATCCATGGGGGAATGGACCAACATACTTCGCGATCCCAGGGAGAAGGGACCAACAGACTCTGGGATCACAGAGAGAAGCGACCAAAGGACTCCAGGATCCGAGAGAGAAGGCACCACCATACAACAGGATCCCAGAGAGTAGAGACCAACAGACTCCGGGATCCCACAGAGAAGAGACAAGCAGACCCCAAGATCCAACAGAGATCCCTTCTCCAGATGCAAGGCATGTGGCCTTCAATAAAATATGCTGACAACAGATAGCCCTCAAATCTCAGATATCCCTTACATCCCAGGATCCCAGAGTGAACGGGTCACCAGATCCCAGTATCCAAAAGAGATCCCTTCTCCCAGATTGTAAGGCAGGATTAATCATGTGACCTACAACCAAACTTGCTGCCAGAAGAGATCCCTCAAATCTCAGATTCATGGGATGAAGAGAGCACCAGATTTCAGGATCCAGGAGTGATCGTGTGTTCCACATCAAAGGGGGGATCGAATATAGCTTGTGATCTACTGCAAAGCATGCTGCCAGCAGAGATCCTTCAAATATCAGGATTCTGGAGACATCCATCAATCCCTAGGATCCCCGAGTGAAGGGATCACCGGTCTCTGGGATCAAATGAGAGGGAAGATTTCAAACTCACGGAAAAGACACTTCTGGCATCGAGGTAACAAAAATGGAGCAATGGGGGTTTTCATTTCAAGCAGACTGCCCCTCTAAACATTAGCTCAAGTACAGTATGACATGGGTTGTAGTGGTGTGACAGTAGAGATGAGGGCAGGGTTATTCGGGGTGTATGGTTGCTACTAGGACTTAGGAACAATTGTAGGGCCGTATTGGAAATTGATTGTTACTGTCACAGTGTGAAGAAGGGAAGTGTTTCAGATAAAGGGTTGGGACATGTTTGAGAGACAGTTTGGGAGGGGGGCTACTGAATGTAGAGTTATGGTAAAGTGTAGGGTTTTGGAGAGGGCACCTCTGACTGCTGACCAAGAAAAGAACCTCACCCAGCCAGTCCTAGTGGCCAGAAAGTACCCAGCATCCCTCATGACCCTGGCCCAGTCTGACATCTAATGACTACATGCCAATCCAGGCTGACGCCCAGCGTTCCCACTGACCGGCTCCCCTGTCCCTGCATGATTCCGCAGCCAAGCGCTTACTAAAATTGTTTCTGAAAATTGACCTGATTATATGACTGATTACCTAAAAGAACTGTTAAAAAGTGTCCCCAATGCAACCATTTCCATATTTTCTGCCACTTATGTCTATGAATGTTCTCCTGAGATTTTGACAGTGAGGATGATTGGAGCTGTGTGTGTCAAAGACATTATAGGCCACACTGTAATCTAAAATAAAACCTATTAGTCAAACCCCACCCCATCAGAAACTGCTCAACAATCACTGACATGAAAGTAAAAATACTCGAAGTGAAAAAAAAAAAAAAAAAAAAAAAAATAAAAAAAAAAAAAAAAAAAAAAAAAAAATAAAAAAAAAAAAATCCGATGTGGGCCTGAAGCCTGCTCGCTGACAAGGGTCTGAAGCTCATCACCTGAAGGTGTCCACGCTGTGTGTCTGCGCAGAGAGAGAGAGACAGAGAGAGCGAGAGAGAGAGTCTTTGATTCCATGAAGTTGTCCTGTCCACATCATGGTTCTGTGCAGAGAGAGAGAGAGAGAAAGAGGAAGAGAGAGTGAGTGAGAGCGAGAGAGAGAGAGAGAGAGAGAGGGAGAGAGAGAGCGAGGGGGAGAGAGAGAGAGAGAGAGAGAGTGAGCGAGAGAGGGGAGATAGAGAGAAAGGGAGAGAGAGAGGGAGGGAGAGAGAGAGAAAGGGAGAGAGAGAGAGAGAGAGAGAAAGGGAGAGAGAAAGGGAGAGAGAGAGAGAGAGAAAGGGAGAGAGAAAAAGAGAGGGAGAGAGAGAAAGAGGGGAGAGAGAGAAAGGGAGAGCGAGAAAGGGAGAGAGAGAGAGAGAGAGAGAAAGGGAGAGAGAAAGGGAGAGAGAGAGAGAGAGAAAGGGAGAGAGAAAAAGAGAGGGAGAGAGAGAAAGAGGAGAGAGAGAGAAAGGGAGAGCGAGAAAGGGAGAGAGAGAGAGAGAGGGACAGAGAGTCCTTGCTTCCACGAGGTGTCCACACTGTGGCTCAGTGCAGAGAGGGAGAGAGTTCCCTTAATTCCATGTCATCACCCACAAAAGCCAGCCTATTGCACCAAGACTGAGGCACTTTCTGCAGGAGCACCGCTGGGGACTGACTGCAAGCTCCTTCATCTAGTCATTCTTCCACGACGGATGAGTAAAAACAATGTTCCGCTTCTTGGCCCACTTGGAGAACACAGCCTTCTCAGTGATGAAGCGATGGGCCCCGCGGGGGGCTCTCTCGTGAACCAGGTACATGCTGCACTCGGTCATCTTCCCCTTCTCAAAGTAGTGATAAGGCACTGGTTGCTGGCTCTTGTCCCTGAGGGAAACAGGAAGACATCAACAAAGAGCAAGATTTGAGTAAACCCTACCACAAGTACAAGGGAGTGAAGAGATAAAACACAAAAAAGAGAGTCCTTTCTGGAGAAGAGGAGAAGAAAGCAAGAAAAAATGGGAGACTCAACATATGTAGACCGAGTGAGGAAAATAAGGCTCACAGATATCTAGGGACAAATACACATAAGATCAAAAGAGAACTGTGATGAGACATTAACACCAGAGAAAGGAGGAAAAAAGAAAGAAAGAAAAGAGAGGAAGAATGAAAGAGAAAGAACGAATGAAAGGACAGAAAGAGACGAAAGAAAGAAACAAAGAAATACAGAAAGAAAGAATAGAAGGAAGTAAGAAAGGAAGGAGGAGCTATATAGCCACAAAAATGAGAACGCAAGAAAAAACACAAATGTTGGGAAGAAAGACTGAGTGAGACCAGACAGAGGCAGACACAAAGGAAGAACACTGATTACCAGACTCCTTCGGGGACAGGGGAATGAAGTCCTTTATCCCTCCAGATGATTTCAAAACTATGGAACCTTCCTTCTAGCAGCTATTCTGAAAACCCCTCTGCAGCTCGCCTCATCCCCCTGCAGCTCACCTCATCCCTCTGCAGTTCACCTCATCCCTCTGCAGCTCACATCATCCCTCTGCACCTCACCTCATCCCCCTGCAGCTCACCTCATCTCTCTGCAGCTCACCTCATCCCTCTGCAGCTCACATCATCCCTCTGCAGCTCACATCATCCCTCTGCAGCTCACATCATCCCTCTGCAGCTCACATCATCCCTCTGCAGCTCACATCATCCCTCTGCACCTCACCTCATCCCCCTGCAGCTCACATCATCCCTCTGCAGTTCACCTCATCCCTCTGCAGCTCACATCATCCCTCTGCAGCTCACATCATCCCTCTGCACCTCACCTCATCCCTCTGCAGCTCACATCATCCCTCTGCACCTCACCTCATCCCTCTGCAGCTCACATCATCCCTCTGCAGCTCACCTCATCCCTCTGCAGTCTACCTCATCCCTCTGCACCTCACCTCTTCCACCTGCTGCTCACCTCTTTCCTCTTCAGCTCACCTCACCCCCCTGCAGCTCACATCATCCCTCTGCAGCTCACATCATCCCCCTACAGCTCACCTCTTCCCCCTGCTGCTCACCTCATCCCTCTGCAGCTCACATCATCCCTCTGCAGCTCACATCATTCCTCTGCAGTTCACCTCATCCCTCTGCAGCTCACATCATCCCTCTGCAGCTCACATCATCCCTCTGCAGCTCACATCATCCCTCTGCAGCTCACATCATCCCTCTGCAGCTCACATCATCCCTCTGCACCTCACCTCATCCCTCTGCAGCTCACATCATCCCTCTGCAGCTCACCTCATCCCTCTGCAGTCTACCTCATCCCTCTGCACCTCACCTCTTCCACCTGCTGCTCACCTCTTTCCTCTTCAGCTCACCTCACCCCCCTGCAGCTCACATCATCCCTCTGCAGCTCACATCATCCCCCTACAGCTCACCTCTTCCCCCTGCTGCTCACCTCATCCCTCTGCAGCTCACATCATCCCTCTGCAGCTCACATCATCCCTCTGCAGTTCACCTCATCCCTCTGCAGCTCACATCATCCCTCTGCAGCTCACATCATCCCTCTGCAGCTCACATCATCCCTCTGCAGCTCACATCATCCCTCTGCAGCTCACCTCATCCCTCTGCAGTCTACCTCATCCCTCTGCACCTCACCTCATCCCTCTGCAGCTCACATCATCCCTCTGCAGCTCACATCATCCCTCTGCAGCTCACATCATCCCTCTGCACCTCACCTCATCCCTCTGCAGCTCACATCATCCCTCTGCAGCTCACCTCATCCCTCTGCAGTCTACCTCATCCCTCTGCACCTCACCTCTTCCACCTGCTGCTCACCTCTTTCCTCTTCAGCTCACCTCACCCCCCTGCAGCTCACATCATCCCTCTGCACCTCACCTCACCCCTCTGCACCTCACATCATCCCTCTGCGGCTCACATCATCCCTCTGCAGCTCACCTCATCCCTCTGCAGCTCACCTCACCCCGTGCAGCTCACCTCATCCCTCTGCAGCTCACCTCGTCCCTCTGCAGCTCGCCTCATCCCTCTTCAGCTCACCTCATCCCTCTGCAGCTCACCTCACCCCCTGCAGCTCACCTCTTCCCTCTGCAGCTCACCTCATCCCTCTGCACCTCACCTCACCCCTCTGCACCTCACCTCATCCCTCTGCAGTTCACCTCATCCCCCTGCAGCTCACCTCATCCCTCTGCAGCTCACCTCATCCCCCTTCAGCTCACCTCTTCCCCCTGCTGCTCACCTCTTCCCTCTTCAGCTCACCTCTTCCGTCTGCAGCTCACCTCATCCCTCTGCACCTCACCTCATCCCTCTGCACCTCACCTCATCCCTCTGCACCTCACCTCATCCCTCTGCAGTTCACCTCATCCCTCTGCAGCTCGCCTCATCCCCCTGCAGCTCACCTCATCTCTCTGCAGCTCAACTCATCCTCCTGCAGCTCGCCTCATCCCCCTGCAGCTCGCCTCATCCCCCTGCAGCTCACCTCATCCCCCTACAGCTCACATCATCCCCCTGCAGCTCGTCTCACCCCCTGCAGCTCACCTCATCCCTCTGCACCTCACCTCATCCCCCTGCAACTCACCTCATCCCTCTGCAGCTCACCTCATCCCTCTTCAGCTCACCTCTTCCCTCTGCAGCTTACCTCTTCCCTCTTCAGCTCACCTCTTCCCTCTTCAGCTCACCTCTTCCCTCTTCAGCTCACCTCATCCCTCTGCAGCTCACCTCATCCCTCTGCAGCTCTCCTCATCCCCCTTCAGCTCACCTCTTCCCCCTGCTGCTCACCTCTTCCCTCTTCAATCACCTCTTCCCTCTTCAGCTCACCTCTTCCCTCTTCAGCTCACCTCATCCCTCTGCAGCTCACCTCATCCCTCTGCAGCTCTCCTCATCCCCCTTAAGCTCACCTCATCCCTCTGCACCTCACCTCATCCTTCTGCACCTCACCTCATCCCTCTGCAGTTCACCTCATCCCTCTGCAGCTCGCCTCATCCTTCTGCAGCTCGCCTCATCCCCCTACAGCTCACCTCTTCCCCCTGCTGCTCACCTCTTCCCTCTTCAGCTCACCTCACCCCCTGCAGCTCACATCATCCCTCTGCAGCTCACATCATCCCCCTACAGCTCACCTCTTCCCCCTGCTGCTCACCTCTTCCCTCTTCAGCTCACCTCTTCCCTCTGCAGCTCACCTCATCCCTCTGCACCTCACCTCATCCCTCTGCAGCTCACCTCATCCCTCTGCAGCTCACATCATCCCTCTGCAGCTCACCTCATCCCTCTGCAGCTCACATCATCCCTCTGCAGCTCACCTCATCCCTCTGCAGCTCACCTCATCCCTCTGCAGCTCTCCTCATCCCTCTGCAGCTCACCTCATCCCTCTGCAGCTCACATCATCCCTCTGCAGCTCACATCATCCCTCTGCAGCTCTCCTCATCTCCCTTCAGCTCACCTCTTCCCTCTTCAGCTCACCTCTTCCCCCTGCTGCTCACCTCATCCCTCTGCAGCTCTCCTCATCTCCCTTCAGCTCACCTCTTCCCTCTTCAGCTCACCTCTTCCCTCTGCAGCTTACCTCATCCCTCTGCAGCTAACCTCATCCCTCTGCAGCTCGCTTTATCCCTGCCACAAAATGGTCAGACCCCATATCCCCAATTCTATGGGAACTTAACTGACTCACATTGAGGAGAGAGTCTTGTTGCAGCTGGCCTGCTTGGACCACAGGTCTATTCACACAGGCCCCCCTCCCTAAAAAAGATCATACAAAGAAGCTGGTAATCTCAGGGGGTTCTCGCTCACTTCCAAGTGCAGACCACTCCCTCCCTCGGAAACACCACCATTACCCCCTCGTAGGACCTCCACATCCCACTCATTAGTATATGAATCCTATAAACCTCCCGACCGGCTCCTAACATGCCAGTCCACTTTTTATGGTTTTCTATAAAAGCCCCTCCAACCCGCCCCCATGCTTGCTTGTTTTCCTGTCCCACGACAGGCGAGAGGATTCTCTTTGGCAGTAAGTCACGCATTATTTGTTGCTATAAATTTCTGGATATGAGTGTTATGTTATGTTATGGATATTTTTAGAGCGCATGCCTACCCGAAGGCATACCCGAGCTAGCCGAGAGAAAGGCAGGTCACGACAGCTTAATAGGAGGGGTTTTGAAAAAAAAAAGTGTTCAGAAGTTTACGGAAGGGAAGAAGATTTGTAGGGGTGGACGGAATTTGCATAGTCGCGCTACGCAATCCACGAAATGGTAACAAATCTCCGCGAACACGCAGAAATTCCGAAAACACGCGGAATGCTTATTCGCGATGCTTTTTTCCTGTTCGCGATCGCTGTTTGCGTGCTCGGGGGGGAAATATCTTGCAAACACGCATTTTGAGAACGCAAACAAGCAAAAAATTCCGCGAAGCCGCGGAACGCAGAATTTTGGGCAATTCCGCATTCTCCGCGGAACGCAAAATTACCCAAATCCCATGAGCGGAATGGAATTTACCACCCAGGTCTAGAGATTTGGTTCTGATCGGAGGTGGAAGGGGAGCGTGTTTCAGAGCCTGGTGGAGGTAAAGCGGAAGGAACGACCACCACTTCTCATCCTGTTGATTTTAGGGACCGCAGCTAGGTAGAGACTGGATGAACGAAGCAGTCTATTAGGGTGGTTAGGGGAGACGATGGCTTAGAGAATTGGGGGGGGGAGGGGGGGGGCTTTCTTCCAGAAAGGTTTGTGGGCAATACATAGAGACATGAATTTTATTCTGTCCGCAGCGGGGAGCCAGTGCAGGGTTTTCAGAGCAGGCCTTGAGGAGTGGCTGTTGGGAATCATAAAAAGCATTCATGCTGCACAATTCTGGATGACTTGCAGTTTAATTGTGGTAGCCCTAGGAGCCCCTAAATACAGAGCATTTCCATAGTCGAGGCTAGAGAGGAATTCAGCCTGGACCATGAGTCTTCTTGCTGAAGAAGGGAAGGAGCAGGAGAACTTTACGGAGCATCCACAGGATGCCGTGGCAGGATGCTGCCAGTTTAGTTGCCTGATGATCAAAAGTGAGTGACTGATCTAGCCACATGTCTAGACCTTCGATCTGATTTTTGGGTGTGGGTGGGGACCCAAGAGAGCTTGGTAAAGCTAGGCCGATACCAGAAATGGGTGAATTGCCCAGCTCTGTTTTATCTCCCTTTAGTTGGAGGAAGGAGAGTTCCATCCATTTGGCGATTCTCTCCAGGCAGGGGCCTAGACTGGATGAGGAGGATCCTGGGTGGTTTAGGGCCACCACTAACTGGGTGTCATCAGCGTATGTAACAATGTCTATCCCGAAGGGGAGGACAATCTGTGCCAGCGGGCTCATGTAGACATTGAACAACGTCAGGCTCAGGGATGAGCCCTGACGGACGCCGCAGCCAAGTGGGATACGATCTGAGGAGTCATCCCCTTCAAAGACTTGAAAGCTCCCGTCCTTGAGGAAGGACTGTAACCAGGTGATGACACTACCTGATAGACCAACATTCCTCAATCCGTGGATCAGGATGTCACAGTTAACAGTGTCGAAGGCGGCACTGAGGTCCAAGAGGATGATGGCCGTCGATTCTCCGTTGTCTAGGATCATCTTGGCCGTTTCAACCACTGCGAGTAATGCGGTTTCAGTCCCGTGTTGGGGGCAAAATCCAGTTTGAGACGGGTGGAGTATATTATTAGATTTAAGAAAAGCACAGATAACGGAGTTAACATGCCTTTCTAGCCTTTTGCTGATCCGGGGAGAAGGGTAATAGAGCGATAATTATCAAGTGTACAGGGCCAAGACTTGGTTTCTTCAAAAATGCTCTCACCATGGCGTGTTTCCAGGGTGGGGGTACTAGTCCGGTTAAAATGAAGGAGTTTATCAGCTTCAGCAACACTGGGAAGATTGAATCACCAGCTTTACTAAACAATTGGGGAGATGCTGGGTCATTGGGAGAGCCAGACTTTACTGAAGCACATATATTCACTTGGGTGTCCATGTCTATCAAGGGAATTTCCCTGAGAAAGTGCCCACCGGACATGAAGTGCCCAGTGAGCCGCTGATTGATGGATGGGCCGGGGGGAGAGAGGGGGGAAGAATTGTAGCTATCCTCGACCTTATTGGAGAAGAACTCTGCAAGCTCGTAACAGCGCGCGTTTGAGCTGTCAGGTGGAACATCCCTGACTGTTCGTTTTAGGAGGTGCTTGGTGATCTTAAAAATGTCATGTGGGGCCTTTGAGGCGGAGTTGATTCTTTCCTCATAGTACAGCGCTTGTGCCTCCTTCACCTTGGATTGGTAAATTTTAATAGAGTCCCTGTAGATCTGTTTGCTTGTTGTATCGTGACTTCTTCTCCATTTCCTCTTGAGTGTTTTACAGATTTGTTTATACTCATGCAGTGTAGAGGAGTACCATGGAGAGGGGTAGTTCCTGGTTTTTTTATGGATACGTTTCTTAGGTATAACTAGGTCAAGGGAAGCGTGGATCCATTGGTTGAATTGGTCATTCACGACCGTGGGGCAGGGATCTAGGGTCGGTATGTAATTTATCAGAGCTGCATTCCAGGAGTCCAACAAAAGGTTGGACCAGGAGCATTTCCAGCTACTGGTCGTGCCGGTATTAAGGAGGGGTTTTAATAGATTCCAAGAGAATGGGACCAGGAAGTGGTTAGACCATGGTACTGGGACTGGGTCTCCGACTGAAAGTTCATTGCAGTTGGAGAAGATGCCCTTTTTCAAGAGTGGGGCTCGTAACATTTTGCTTTATCCGATAGTTTGGTCGCTACTGGGTTGAGGGGTCATCGAAATGCAAACTGAGATCCCCCAATATAGTAAAGTTAGAGAGGGGAGCTTGCCAAGTTGGTAACAACTTCTGGCAGAAATTTAAATAGTTGTCCATGGGGACCGGGGGGCGGTATAGAAGGATACCTGAGAAGGTATGAGTTGAAGAATCTGAGATGGAGAAGGAGAAGTTCTCCCAGTCGGGAAGGATATTGGGGATAATGCGGCATTTATAACTTTCTTTTAGAATAATGGCAATGCCTCATCCCCTCCCCTGTTCCAGAGCTTTCCTCTGGATATAGCAACCCGGTAGGAGACATTGGACAGGGTCAGGTTCTGACTCAGCGTTGAGCCAGGTTTCCGTGAGAAATAGCACGTCAGTGCATTCCTCTTGGAGCAAGATAGAAATTTGTGTGGCATGTTTGGATAAGGATCTGCAGTTAATAGACAGCATTTTGTAGACTGAGGAGTAGGCAGAACCTAGCGGAGTTTAGGTGTTGGAGGTAAAGTATAAGAACATTGAGGACAAGTCAAAATGTCCATAAGTGGATGAATGGAGTGAAGGCAATTCTTACTGGGAGACATCTCCCTCCGCTCAAACAGCAGCCTGGCTGCTGCGGTGGACCGGGTAGCGGAGCAACAGGGGACCGATGAAAGAGGTGAGCAGGTTAAAGTGCATGTGGCAGGGAAACAAACAGATAAAATTTGTGTTTGTTTATGGGGCGGGCGCTGCCTTAACACGTTACTGTTCCTGGCGGTAGGTCGTGTATGCCTCAGTGTTTCTCTGCTCATGGCCACGCTCCCCGCCCATGTGCTGAGCTGGGGCGGGGATCATTGTTGGTGGTCCGAGGCGGCCCGGACAAGTGCTGGGAGGTCCTGGCAGTAGGGTGACCAACTGGCATGGGTGCACGTTCAGGACGGTAAGTGTAAAAATTCAGGACAAAGGGTCAAAATTCACTACAAAAATTCAAGACAGAAGGTCAAAACTCAGGACGAAAGTTCAGGACAAAAGGCACATTTTAAAACACATCAGAGGAAGTTGCGCGATAGTAGAAAAGTGAGTAAATAGACAACCACTTAAGTACAAGTCAAAAGAAGTTTAAATTAGGTTGAGACAATTGTGCACTTCACGGTTTTTCGGTATGTGCGCAGCTTTGAGCAACTGTGCAGGTCTTTTTGTGGTATTTCATATGATAATAATTTATTTATATGATCACTGCACTGGGTTGTCCAGTCTGATGTTTTGTTTACAACTCACAGCCCTGAGCAGGCATGTTTGGTGAGAGAAGTGCTCAGGAAGATCTGCTCGATAGACTTTGTTAACAGCATCTCATATCTGAGTGCCATTGTGAGATGTAAGGCGGCACGCATAAGTGAACTAAAGGGAGGATTACAGTGATGAACCCACTATAGGGAACGCATTATGGGTGTTTCAGCAAGTGGAACTTAAAATATGGAATCTGACTTTGCTTATGGGGACCTCGCAGAGAGTTGCACTAGCTGACCGAGGTCACAAAGGTGCTTTTCCCTGCAGCTTTCTTAAAGAAGGCACTGTCGATACACAATTACGCATTTTTGATGCCGTCCCTATTACTACAAACATAATATACATCTCAAGCACAGCTCATGGCACCATGAGGCTCTCCCTGAAACCTTACACCTAAAACAAAACATGCAAATATTTACAATTACTAGTGTAACATTCAAATTGCATTTGGGTGTCACTCAATATTTCATATGCATGATGTATAGATCCCACACGTAAGCACACAGCAAACACAGAATAATAACACATAGGCAAGGGAGTAGACAGAACATTTAAATACCTCCCGCTTTGAACTAAAGCTCTTATGGTACCAAAAAAGCAAAGTAAGTCATCACAATCCTCCCCAGAAGAGCTCTCTTGTCCAAGGATCTAGCCATTCATCCTTCCATCAAACCCCTGATATCCACCATTTCAAATTTACATTCTTTCATCTATTAATTATTTCATTCATCATTCAGTCTTTCACTATTCACTCTGTCCTTCCATCTGTGTGCCCATCCATATCCAAACCTTTTTTATCCATTTGCAAACCTATCCATCATCTAGACTTCCATCCATCATTTCACTCATCTATCCCTTCATCCATTCACCCTTTCACCCAATCCATCCTTTCACTCATCCACCCACTGTTCCACCCATCCATCCATTCACTCATCATTCAACCATTTATCGTTTCACCCAATCCATACTTTCACTCATCCATCCATCACCCATCCATTCACCCTTTCACCCAATCCATCCTTTCACTCATCCATCCATCATCCATCCACCCTTTCACCCAATCCACCCTTTCAATCATCCTTCCACTCTTCCACCCAACCATCCATCCATCCACTCATCCATCTAAGCATTTACCGTTTCACCCAATCCATTCTTTCACTCATCCTTTCACCCATCCATCCTTTCACTCATCCATCCAAACATTTACCCTTTAACCCATCCAGCCATCCTTTCACCTATTCATCCACCCACCCAATCACTCATCCGTCCACCCATTTACTCTTTCACTTTTTTCTCGGCCCCCGCTTGACGAATCACCCCGAGACTTTCAGGGTAGGAGCTGAGCGGAGCGCCCCATTAGTTTTGAAAATTTCGCGAGGATTCATCAACCGGCGCCAAAGTTATTCAAAATAGAATTTTCAGTTTTCCTATGGAAACACGGTCCTAACTATAACTATCTACTGGCGACCGCCAGTAGATAATATATATATATATACACACACACATATACAGGTATACACATACATATATATATATATATTAACCCTGGGCGCGACACTACGCTTCGCCCACGTAGTGTACGTAGCGCTGCCTGCTTCGCAGTTTTCGAAGTAGGCGAAGCAGGCAGCGCCTACGCACACTACGTGGGCGAAGCGTAGCTGCTTGCCGCCCACCACCCGCCTCCCGCCCGCCGTACTTTTAAAAGAAAAAATTAATTTGTAATAAAGGAAATTAGGCACTTACCTGACGCGCGGCGTCTCCCGGGGCTCCCTCTTCCTGTTTTTCAATTTTCCTGACTAATGCGCATGCGCGGACGCCCGCGCATGCGCATTTCTCGCAAGAAATGCGCATGCGCGGGCGTCCGCGCATGCGCATTTGTCAGGAAAATTGAAAAACAGGAAGAGGGAGCCCCGGGAGACGCCGCGCGTCAGGTAAGTGCGGCTTTAATTTGCTTTATTACAAATTAATTTAATCTTTTAAAAGTAGGGTGGGTGGGTGGCGGGTGGCGCGTAGTGGGGCTACGCGAAGCGCGTAGTGTGCGTAGATTTGGGCACACTACGTGCTGCTTCACGTAGCCCCACTACGCCCACTACGCCCACCCTTAATATATATGCCACAATTTTCTTCTGAGAGAAAAATAGGGTCGCACTCCAGCTCGTATGGATTAATTTATTCTTAAATCATTTGCAAGTCAGCAAAAAACCACACAGGTCCCAACCAACGCGTTTCGGTATTTGCAAAATACCTTGTTCACGGTCGTTTGTTTTACTCGTACTAACTTGTATTTAAACGTGTTACAAAAAAATATATAGTATGTATATGAATGTTTTCAGGTGACGATTATTTGTATTTTTTTCGTGTATAGATGCTTTCTGTGGTGGATCGGTGTTATCCCTTCACTTTATGTGGTGAATTTAAAGGTTGCGGTCGACCCCAGTTGCTGGCCTGATGTGATTGATTTGGAAGACGCACTCAACTCCCTTTGAAGAGCTGCCGTCTTCCTTACGGTGTCAAGAACGGTCTCTGTGGTAGGAGCTGGCTCTCACCCCTTTTGGGGTCGCCATGCCCCATAATGGGTCAGCACAATGGGTATATGGAAATAGGTGTCCCGCAGGTCGAACGCCACTATCCAGTCTCCAGAGTCGAGGGTAGACAACACCGGGCCGAAGTGAGAATTTTTACTTTTCTGGAGGAAGAGCATGAGAGGGCACAGATGCAAAATGGGCCGGTGGCCTCTGTTCGCTGTGGGCACCAGGAAGCAGTGGGAGTAACAGCCACATCCAAATTTGGGTGCAGACATCCTCTCGATAGCTCCTTTTGGCCAAAAGGGCTTCCACTTCCTGCTGTAAAATAGAAAGGTGGTCCACAGTCAGTACAGAAAGGAACGGGAGGGCATAGCCCTTCTGAACAATTTACAGGACCCAGACCCACCTGTCTGATATTATGAGCAGCCATATTCGAATCCTGCCTGCCACTGACAGGGTGTTGCAGGTGGGTCTCCAGGTATGGTAGGGGACTGGGTGCACCGTTGACCTTGGCTGTGGGGGTGGTGAGCACCACAGCTGCAACCACAAAACTGCTGGGAGCCATGAGGGGGTTGGTTTGGCTGGCGAAATGAGGTGCCGCTGTCGAAACCACAAAAGGAGCAGTAGGGGTGATACAGCTGGTGAGGAGGGGCAGATATGCCCAAGTAGCACGCTGTGGCCCTGTTCTTCATAAACTGCTCGAAAGCAGGGTCTGACTTGTCCCCAAACAGGTGAGTCCCATCAAATGGCAGGTCCGTAAGGGACGAATGGACACGGCCTGAAAAACCAGTGGACCGCGGTAGGCATAGTGGCGAATGACAACACCGCCTGATGGAATCGGTGGTGTCCAAGCCACATCAAATCATGAACTAGAATGGACTGGGAAAGAACCGGTCGGAGATCTTCAGGGACACCTGGGAGGACTTAAGCCATCGAGCCCCAAAGGGCGTGGGAACAGCACCTCAGCATTCCGCTGGCAGTCACAAACTTGAGCAGCACACTGGTGGATGAGAATACCTGCTTGACAAAAGTTTTGACATGTTTTGACTTGATATCAGGGGCAACTGGGAATGTGTTGGGCTTAGGTTTGCTTGTGGATGCCTGTATCACCAGGCTTTCTGGGGAGGGGTGCTGAAACAGAAAAGCTGCATCGCCTTGGGCAGGAAGATGGCGTCACACAATTTTGCAGTTGCCAGGTAGATCTCAGCAAGGTTTGGCCCATGCTCCCGGTAAGGGGTCTGTTAGGGCCTTATTAAATTACTGAAAGGGCTCCGAAGATGGTTGCCCGGCTGGAGAACGTCTGTTAAGATGTTAGTCTTTACCGTCCAAGGTGGGGAACTGGAGGTCAAGGACGTCAGCTGCCTTACGCATGACCACAGTGAGGGAAGCAATCACCTCTGTGGCATGTCCAGGGGGCGAGAGAAGGCTCATTTCAGGAGAACTCTAGCCTCCTGCGAGTCATCATACCAAATGTCATCTTGATAGGGCTCAGGGAACTCATCACCCATATCCTAGTCATTACCCAAGTCCATGCCTAAAAGTGAATGTGGAGGTGGCAGAGTAAGAGAAGCATCACCACAACTAACAACGGGTGCGGCATCAGCTGAGGTCAGACTGGCGCCGCCTCAAAGTCGGATAGAACTATGGGTAGCTTCAGTACTGGTGTTGAAGTCCCAAGGACCAGCATGGCTTGTGGTTCCGTAGGCAGGGTTCGCACTTGAGTCAGATGTGTTGTAACAGGTATGGAGGGTGAACCTGATGCGGTACTCCAGTTGGAAGGCCTCTCTGCTCCTTGGGGCCCAAAGGTGCACCTAAGAGAGTCAGCAAGGATCCGAAGAGCCAGAGCATGGCTGCGTGGGACTCTTCAATATGTTGAGGGGAGGCACACAGGCCCAGAAACTTTGGTTGTGCTGGGACCACTAACGGGTTGCCTCTGAAGTTGGCCAATTCCGGGAGCGAGATCGAAACCAGGGCGTCGCCCCTATGCCTGATCAAGTAGATGTGAGTGGTGAGAGGGGGCGAGCTCCATTTAGATTTCTTGTGCTTCTTTTTTGGTTTACTGGATGATTTGGAATGCAACGAAGACCGGTGGCGCGAGCAGCTTTAGTGAATCTTGGAGCAGGAATGGGACCAAACCTTGGACTTGGGCCATGGTCCCATTGAAGAACCTTTTTATGCTTGGTGATGTAAAGTTTCACCTGATTGTCCTGAAAGGCCTTCGGGTTTATTGAAGCGCAATCATTGGGGATAGGAGTTGGCCTAACGGCGAGGGCGGTCTACCTCGAATCTGGGGAACCGGGTTCGAGTTTCGGCAATGACGCTGAACATCCTGTGATCCTTGGCAAATCACTTAATCTCCCCATGCCTAACAAAAATGAATGTGTCCTCATGTAATGCAACTGGTGCTATGTAAAGCGCACTGATACCCGATACATTCGGGTCAAGTTCGCGATATATAAAAGATGAGATGAGAGGAAGCTCTGGACCCTTGTCAGGAGGTGCGGAAAGACATGAACTGCCAGTGCACAGCAGTAACTCTTACAAAGGCTCCGCTCGTCATTGCTAGAGCGGAAGTGCATCAGTACTTAGCTCAACTGTGCCACCTACTGGCATGCAGAGGTACTGCTGAACATTTCCAGATCCAGTCTCGCTCCTAGGGAATATTCAAAAGGTTAAGAATCTGCGGCCAGAATCTCTATCAGAAAAGAATGTTCTTGTGACACATGAGTGCAGGTGTCACCGGCAAGGGATGTCTGCATCATGCACAGATTCACATCTTTGGTCTATGGATGATCGTGCATGTCTCACGATTAAATTCATATACATGCGGTTTGATGAGTTTGTGCATGTCACACGTGGATTCACAGGGCCGGATGTGCAGGGCATGGGTGTTTTTAGGTCTCGCAGACCTAGCGCTGGAGCGCGCATGCGCTCCTCGCTCTGCGAGGCTTATTGTCATCAGTACGCTTTCAGAAGGGAACTTGAAGCCCCGCCCATCTTTTTGATTCGCTGGCGTCATCCTCCGTGCTAAACGCTGGCTCACGATTGAAAAGGAGGTTTCTTAGTCCCTCCTGGTTACTGCCCTGTCTCCTTTTAGAACGGCCCACCCCAACTGGATCTTTTACTTGTGTCCTGAAACGGTCTCCTTCATAAGTGTGCAAGCACTCTTTTATTTTTATTTTCAGCACGATCGCCGTGGCCACGCTTGTTTATTTATTTATTATGCCACGCGGGGCAAAAGGGAGCATTTCTCTTCACTAAAGCAGTGTGCTCTTATTTTCTGCGCACTCTTTTTCCTTGTTGTCCCTCTTCTATCCCGGCCCCCCTTCCTCAGCGCGGTCCGCTGCGGCCGCGCTTGTGTATTTATTTTGCCACGCACCTTCTTCCATGCTCTGGGGTCCGTAGGAGGAGCGAGATGGATAGACCCTACATACAGCACAGGGAGCAACCATTCTGCATCTGTTCAGGCCTCACCGGATCGCAGGCGCTTTCTAACTCTGTTGGTAATACAAGCTCGTGCACGGCGTGTCTGCTATCAATCAAACCGAGATGGGTTCAAGGAATCAATGTTCCTCTAATCAGGCTATAGATGCAGCAGGCAGCCAGATGCAGGCGTGTGACGCCACTTGTGTTCGTATGGCTGCGTAGTTGTTGAGGCCTTTAGTGGCTTTCAGGGGTTGGTGTGTGAGGGTCGGTAGGAGTTAGAGCAGAACTTTTCAAACTGTGTGTCCCGGCACAGTACTGTGTCGCCTGCAAATGGTGGGTGTGTCGCGGGATGACACCGGTAGTTTACTTCTTTCAGCCTCACGTCCTTCCTGTAAATGCGTCCGGGAGAAATTAGCCCAGGAAGACGTCACAAGAAAGCTGCAATGAGTCGCTACAGTGGCCAAAGGAAACAAGTGGTCGTTTTTAAAAAGGAAATGACTCAAAAAACACCATTATGATTTTAAATAAAACGCGGTTTATAGAAAAATTGTAGCAGCCAGGCTCGTGTGAATTCATTCTGCACAGCACTGTGTTATGAGATTATCAGAAGAAAGACCTGTTTTGAAGGTTTTGCTTTTTAAAATACACTAACTCACCAACAACGAATAATTTCAAAGTTGTATCCTCGGTCTTAAGAGATGCCAACTTCCAGATTTCCCCATAGGGCTTAATGTTAAAGCACGACCTTTGACCCTAATACATTTCATGAAATATGACAATAAATGTTGTTGCAAGATGTGACATCACATAAGTTGTGTTTACATTTTACCCAGAGTATACACGGGACGATGCCACTTTATCCGAGCCCTGACCATCGCTGAGGTCACACCTCATGGTTAAAAAAGTGAAAAATGATAAAGGAAAGGGCGATGGAATTTTCTGCACAAAGAAAAACCTATTCATTGGTGACACTCAGGCGAGGTCTGACTGGGCCAGGCCTTCTGCCTTAACTTGTCTCCAACTCGGTCCTATCTGAAGAACAATAAAGCAGTTTTTTTTAACATTGCCAAATATTTGAGACTAAACCTTCTTGGAATGCAGTGCATTGTTTCAGTTGCGTTCTTTCCTTTGCCTCTTGTACCCTAACAGCATCCGTACTCTGAGGCTTTTTTCAGGCAATGTGAGTTCTATATGAAGATAATAAATGAAAAGGGACGGTTAGGCTGAGGTCAGTGAAGGGTTACGGGTAGGGTTACGGGTAGGGTTACGGGTAGGGCTTAAGTGAGTGATCTGAACTCCAGTACACCGCCATGCTCAGCAGGGCACAGACCTTCATGCCCAACAGGCCTTTTGCCCACTCCCGGAGGGTTCTCGGGCTTCCCCAGAGGTGAGCGTGGGCTCTCTTGGATGTACACACTATGGGTTTTCAGAATCATCACTTCCTGATAAGAATCAGCCACTTACCAAGTTTTGACAGTTACACATGTGTTTTGTAGACTTCTCACTAGGAGGGTAGCTTTCAGCACCGCAGAAGACACAGTGGCACTGGGGCACTGGGTTTGAGGCCACCTCTGTGCTCCATACAATTAGGGCTAGATTTCACTCCCTCAGGTAGAAGGACTTCAGCTCTTTGTTGCCTTATAATCACGGCATCCTTTCTAAGTCTTCGCAAAGCTTGCAGGAGACATGGCAAGTTAGGGCAGAGAGGAGCTGACGAAGAGAGAGGAAGATGAGAGCAGAACCAGAGAGGAACTAGGGGGACTCAGGATCCGGCAGAAGAAGGTGTTCGTGGGCTGCAGGTGACCATGTGGCAGCACATCTGTCCATTTGAGTAGAATTAGAGACCGGGCACAGGGCAAGCAGAGGGGAGAGACAGGGGAAGAGGAGATCGAACCGAGAGGCGCGTGCAAGGGCAAATATAGGGGGCAAAGGGGATGCAGAGAGTACAGTGATAGAGTGGACAGAGAGGGGCGTAGGGTTGTGCCAGCACGGCAGGGGAGCATCCAGGTGCCCCAAATGTAAAGTGAGCAGTTCAGTAGCATAGGGATAAAAGTGGCAATTGCAACAGCATCAGGTCGGGATGGCCTGTGTTCGTGAGCTCTATGGTTCAAGTTAAAGACAAAATGTTTGCATTATGTGGAGAATGCATGTGTGAAAGAAAGGATTGAATTAGACAAAAAGGGTGTCTTACGTGTTTCAGCTAGAATTTTTTTTTGTTGAAGTATGTAAATTATGCAGCAGATGCCATGTTATGTGGCAAACGTGGTAAATATGTAATTATGCAGAAAACGCTAAAGCTGTAGAACTACATAATTTCAGAGGGCCTGCTTGTACGTAGGGCAAGTACACCGAACACATAATACACATCCCGCATGTATGGTAGATCCCTGGCCACCCGAATAAGGAAAATATTAATTCACTCCCTACTACACTGCTAAAATATCCTTTTAAATCCGCAAAATATAGAAACTTTGCTGTTCGCCCTGACACTGCGCCTCGACATTGGCACCAGAGTTGATGCCCAAGTTTTATTCATTTATGGATGAATTCTCCACAATCAGTTTGTTCTAGTTCATAGCCAGAACATAAGTTACCGCTCACAACACTACGATGGGGTTTCCCTTAGTTGCTAGGACTTAATCCCTGCCTAGCTGGTGAATTCCCGCCGCCACTGTATGTTCCTGTTGAAAACCTGGGGGTCTCTTTCGCTCATTCGCCTGAACCCACAGTGCCTCTTTTGTCGACGTCCAGTTGTAGATGACACTGGAATTCCCAGAGGCCATGCAGCAGCCCATACCTCCTGCTTCAAGTTCACAGCTGTGCTCTGGTCACTATAAATATACCACCTGCTTCACATATGTGCTCTGGTCACTTTAAACATCAGCTGACTGACATCTACCAGCCGAAACCGTTGCTGCTGCAGACACCGCGCAGTTACACAAGTGCCAGGGTGCTCTGGCAGCGAGCACACAGGCTGTCTGCAGCTTGCTCTACCAGATTTCTCCAGTTTCGCCTTAAGAGACAGTGCAGTAATTAAAGCGAGAGTCAGTCTGCTCGCTATTGGTCGGAACACGGCACTGTCACCTATGTGGGGATGCGGTGTGAGCGGGAGCCCGACCGAGGCGCAGACGCATCCATAACTAAGGTAAGGCCGACCCAAACATCTCCCGGAGGCCCTGCAGTGACGGATTTTCCAACGAAGAAGGTGCTTAGATTGACCTGTAGTGTTAGGCAAATACATTGGGCCCGCTTTACATTTTAATTTGACATATAATGCCTTTCACCATATTTTATAGAGATTTATATTTGCTTGCTTTTGTTCACTTTCGTTCTATAGTTCAGATGGAACGAGTCCTAGGTGAACAAACAGTACAAGTTTAATGCCTTTTGTATCCAGTCCTACCACTCCCATGGTTCATGTTATACCGTGTGGGAACCAATTGAATCCAGAGACTCTTCCATTGTCATTCCTTTCCACCTGTATTGGCACCACACCATTTCAGCAGGTATTTTCTGGAATTCTTTATAGTGCATGTGTTATTAACTATATTGTATGTGTTCTAGTTGTGTTGCTGCCATTTGTTTTGTGAGCTGTATCCTTTAAGCTGCCCCATGATCATTAAAAGTCTTACTTTTTGTGAGTCAACATAAGAGTTGGTGCTTTTAGAAGGAAAAACGCTAAACATCTTGGGTTCATCGAGTACTTTCCTTCTCCTGTAAGTGCATTAATACCCCACTGTTTGGTATATATGTTTTCTGGAGTATTCTTAAGTGATGGCTTATGTTGACAGCCAGGTCACTAGGGTGAGTTTGTTTTGTTTGCGAGCATCGCCAGGGGATGGAATTCAGTTTTTATGATTTCAGATGTGATAGTTCATTGTGAGCCATTAATTATAGTTTAACATTGTTCCTCCCATTTTAAAATAATAAACCTTGTACGGGCCTTTATTAAGGAGATATTAGTAGATTGTTTGTGTATTTCTCTTTTTCTCATGCAATGAACCGTTCAATGTATCTTCTATTGTAGTCCCTTGCTGGTATTGTGGGGGGCCCTGCATGCTGGAAGGAACTATTATAACTTGTTTTCCATTTCAGATATTTACTGTTAGGATTTCGGAAGTTCATGCACAAACCTATCTGATCTTTTTGACCCAGACTCATTACTTGCTGCATATTTTTTTTTGGGTGGGGTTTTATAGAGCGCAAACTAGACCCGAAGGTATCAGAGCACTTTACATGAGCACCAGTTACATTACAGACGGACACATTCATTTTTTTGTTAGGCACGGGGAGATAAAGAGATTTGCCCAGAATCACAGAATGTTGAGCGTCCCTGACTCGAACCCTGTTCCTCAGCTCCGAGGTCGACCACCCTAGCTGTTAGGCTACATTCTCTCTCCGTATAACTATAGAAATGGGGACATAGTGATCCTAATGTACATTGACAGTGGCTGTGTCTGACTTAAACCATCACTGGGAAACTAAGCTCGAGAGAACCTGAAGTGGTTGGAGGGTGAAGTGTGAAAGGAGTGGCAGCTTCAACTCCTTGCTTCTGATTGGTGCTCTTACCGGAAGATCAGTGATGGTGGGAACATATAGCCAAGGCCCGCCTGTGAGAAACAGCGAGAGCTGAAAAACAGTTTCTGCGGTTCATGTGTTGCAGCAGGCGGACTTTGTGCATGGTTGAAAGGGTTGGCAGAGCGTGCACCCGCCCCTTTTGTTCCCTAAATCCCTGGGGCATGTCTCAATGTGTGCATGATTATATTCTTGCTTCAGGCACAAACCTAACCTTACACCCAGTTTTGCCAGTCACTATCTTTGTTAGAACAGATTCACAATTGCTTTAGTAACCTTCCTGCTTTCTCAAATTTGCTTGAAAATGCACCATTTGCCCACTATTTATTCACAATTTTCTTCCGGGAGGAGAACCCCCCTGATCCCCCCCTTAGGTGGTTCGGGCTCGCTCGCTACGCTGCCTTACCGTGTCCAAAAAATTATGCATGTACAAAAAGTGTGTCACCAACATGAAAAGTTTGGAAAGCTGTGAGTTAGAGACTGTAATGCCATGCCTTCCTGGAGGAAGCAGTCAGAGTATATAGATGGAGACAGGCACGGCCAGTGATTGCATTAAGGAGATGCAGGGGAATGCTGTGGCTGTGCGTGATGAAATAATCAGTGAACGTCCCCCGTCCCAGGCCCCTCGCACTCACTGGGCCTGGGATGGGCCCCTCGCACTCACTGGGTCCGAGGGGAAATTGCAGTTTGCAAAGGTCGAACTGTGGGTGGCGCGGGGGGGAGGGGTCTTGCACGTTACGTGGGAGTGGATGGAGCGCGTCCTTTCCAGAAGTGAGAGAATTGTTTGTATGTAACAAGCCGTTTATTTTTCTCTTTCAAAACCCGGTACACTGTTACTCACAGCGCGCGGTCACAGATAACTTTGGACACTGGATAACTGCTCCGTAGGACCCCCACCACATGGTGTTAGAGGTGACACTACTTCCCTCACAAACCACAGCTCTGCACCGCACGCCACCCAACCGATGCATTATTTATTCATAGCGAACACAGTATGTCTGCAGTGTTTTAAACCTTCAGTGACGCCAAATAACTCATATGTTTCAAGCTCAGCGTGTCTCTCCTTCCATTTACTGAACGTCTCTGTCAATTTACTGAAATGCCTCTTGCATCTCTCAGTACTTCTAGTCATCCATCCACTTGTTCACCAGCCGGTCCTTTATCCACCCGTCCCCCTTGATATTAATCCATCCATGCATCCACCCATCTGTCCCTGGGACCATCCATCCATCCACCCATCTGTCCTTGGGGCGCCCATTCGTTCGTTCATCCATCCATCAATTTATCCACCCTTCCCTGGGAGCGACCATCCATCCTTTCAGTCAAACCCATTGCTACACCTGTCTACTGTCCACCCGTGAGTAAGCCTGTCCACCTCTTCCCCCATCCTACTGTTTTTGTGTGTTCAAATTCATACTACCTTTCCTCTTCATCCTCCACTCATCCACAAACGAACCCATCCCCTTCCTGCTTCTCCTTCTCTGACTCTACCAAACTCGCCCATCTATCCACCAACCAGCCTCTTCCTCGTCTGTCTCGGTCTCTTCCAGATTCATCCCATCCACTTTGATTCTTCTGAAATGTGTTCACTCATCTATCTGTTCATCCGCAGTTTGTTCCTCCACCCAGGCCTATCCGCCCCTCCACGTGCTCTTACAGCCCACCCAAGCAAAGGTCTATCGAAGAATCCAGGCGTTCAAGAGACATAAAAGGAGGGAGATGGAGCCAGGAAAGAGAGGAGGGAGGAGTACTGTGGGAGAGAGAGGGCCGGGAAAAAGAGTGGGAGGAGGTGAGTGTAGCATGGAAAGAGATACAAAACAGAAAAGAAGGGAGAGTGATAGACGAAGAGAGGGAGGACGACTGGAAAGGGAGAGGAGTCGTGGAGGGAAAGACCGAAAGAGGATAGGAGGTGAAAGGAGGAGCAGTGAGATAATGATGAAAGGGAGATGGGTGAGAGGAGGAAAAGGTCTGGAAATGGAGAGGGGATGGGAGTGATAGTAAACAAGCATTTGCAATGCAATAGGTCTCGCATTTGCAACAGTTTGAGCTTTTGGCGTAAATGACAATGGCTTTTATTTATGTGTTGGTTTTTGAAACATAAATAAAAGGCATTATCATTTACAATGCCAATAGCTTAAACTCTCGCAAATGCGAGACCTATTGCATTGCAAATGCTTGTTTAGACTGCTGTCGTACCTGCAGTAGCGCATGCTCACTGTGCTCCTGTCCGCAGGCACACCCTGTCCTCTGGTACAGTAAAGCTCCTGTCCACATGCATACCCTGTGCTCTGGTACAGTAAAGCTCCTGTCCACATGCACACCCTGTCCTCTGGTACAGTAATGCTCCTGTCCACATGCATACCCTGTCGTCTGGTACAGTAATGCTCCTGTCCGCAGGCATACCCTGTCCTCTGGTACAGTTATGCTCCTGTCCACAGGCACTCCCCGTCCTCTGGTACAGTTATGCTCCTGTCCACATGCATACCCTTTCCTGTGGTACAGTAATGCTCCTGTCCACATGCATACCCTTTCCTGTGGTACAGTAATGCTCCTGTCCACATGCACACCCCGTCCTCTGGTACAGTAATGCTCCTGTCCACAGGCACACCCTGTCCTGTGGTACAGTAATGCTCCTGTCCACATGCACACCCTGTCCTGTGGTACAGTAAAGCTCCTGTCCACATGCATACCCTGTCCTGTGGTACAGTAATGCACACCCTGTCCTCTGGTACAGTTATGCTCCTGTCCACATGCACACCCTGTCCTCTGGTACAGTTATGCTCCTGTCCACATGCATACCCTGTCCTGTGGTACAGTAATGCACACCCTGTCCTGTGGTACAGTAATGCTCCTGTCCACATGCATACCCTGTCCTGTGGTACAGTAATGCTCCTGTCCACATGCATACCTTGTCCTCTGGTACAGTAATGCTCCTGTCCACATGCATACCCTGTCCTGTGGTACAGTAATGCTCCTGTCCACATGCATACCTAGTCCTCTGGTACAGTAATGCTCCTGTCCACAGGCACACCCTGTGCTCTGGTACAGTAATGCTCCTGTCCACAGGCACACCCCGTCCTCTGGTACAGTAATGCTCCTGTCCACATGCATACCTTGTCCTCTGGTACAGTAATGCTCCTGTCCACATGCATACCTAGTCCTCTGGTACAGTAATGCTCCTGTCCACATGCATACCCTGTGCTCTGGTACAGTAATGCTCCTGTCCACATGCACACCCTGTCCTCTGGTACAGTAATGCTCCTGTCCACATGCATACCCTGTGCTCTGGTACAGTAATGCTCCTGTCCACATGCATACCTAGTCCTCTGGTACAGTAATGCTCCTGTCCACATGCATACCTAGTCCTCTGGTACAGTAATGCTCCTGTCCACATGCATACCCTGTGCTCTGGTACAGTAATGCTCCTGTCCACATGCACACCCTGTCCTCTGGTACAGTAATGCTCCTGTCCACATGCATACCCTGTGCTCTGGTACAGTTACGCTCCTGTCCACATGCATACCTTGTCCTCTGGTACAGTAATGCTCCTGTCCACATGCACACCCTGCCTCTGGTACAGTAATGCTCCAGTCCACATGCACACCCTGCCTCTGGTACAGTAATGCTCCTGTCCACATGCACACCCTGCCTCTGGTACAGTAATGCTCCTGTCCACATGCATACCTTGTCCTCTGGTACAGTAATGCTCCTGTCCACATGCATACCTTGTCCTGTGGTACAGTAATGCTCCTGTCCACATGCATACCTAGTCCTCTGGTACAGTTACGCTCCTGTCCACATGCATACCTTGTCCTCTGGTACAGTAATGCTCCTGTCCACATGCACACCCTGCCTCTGGTACAGTAATGCTCCTGTCCACATGCACACCCTGCCTCTGGTACAGTAATGCTCCTGTCCACATGCATACCCTTTCCTGTGGTACAGTAATGCTCCTGTCCACATGCACACCCTGTGCTCTGGTACAGTAATGCTCCTGTCCACATGCACACCCCGTCCTCTGGTACAGTAATGCTCCTGTCCACATGCATACCTAGTCCTCTGGTACAGTTACGCTCCTGTCCACATGCATACCTTGTCCTCTGGTACAGTAATGCTCCTGTCCACATGCATACCTTGTCCTCTGGTACAGTAATGCTCCTGTCCACATGCATACCCTGTCCTGTGGTACAGTAATGCTCCTGTCCACATGCATACCTAGTCCTCTGGTACAGTTATGCTCCTGTCCACATGCATACCTTGTCCTCTGGTACAGTAATGCTCCTGTCCACATGCATACCCTGTCCTGTGGTACAGTAATGCTCCTGTCCACATGCATACCTAGTCCTCTGGTACAGTAATGCTCCTGTCCACATGCACACCCTGTGCTCTGGTACAGTAATGCTCCTGTCCACATGCATACCTTGTCCTCTGGTACAGTAATGCTCCTGTCCACATGCATACCTTGTCCTCTGGTACAGTAATGCTCCTGTCCACATGCATACCCTGTGCTCTGGTACAGTAATGCTCCTGTCCACATGCATACCCTGTGCTCTGGTACAGTTACGCTCCTGTCCACAGGCACACCCCGTCCTCTGGTACAGTAATGCTCCTGTCCACATGCATACCTTGTCCTATGGTACAGTAATGCTCCTGTCCACATGCATACCCTTTCCTGTGGTACAGTAATGCTCCTGTCCACATGCATACCTTGTCCTCTGGTACAGTAATGCTCCTGTCCACAGGCACACCCTGTCGTCTGGTACAGTTATGCTCCTGTCCACAGGCACACCCCGTCCTCTGGTACAGTAATGCTCCTGTCCACATGCATACCCTGTGCTCTGGTACAGTAATGCTCCTGTCCACATGCATACCTTGTCCTATGGTACAGTAATGCTCCTGTCCACATGCACACCCTGTCCTCTGGTACAGTAATGCTCCTGTCCACATGCACACCCTGTCCTGTGGTACAGTAATGCTCCTGTCCACATGCATACCCTGTCCTGTGGTACAGTAATGCTCCTGTCCACATGCACACCCTTTCCTATGGTACAGTAATGCTCCTGTCCACATGCATACCCTGTGATCTGGTACAGTAATGCTCCTGTCCACATGCATACCCTGTGCTCTGGTACAGTAATGCTCCTGTCCACATGCACACCCTGTCCTCTGGTACAGTTATGCTCCTGTCCACATGCATACCCTGTCCTGTGGTACAGTAATGCTCCTGTCCACATGCACACCCTGTCCTCTGGTACAGTTATGCTCCTGTCCACATGCATACCCTGTGCTCTGGTACAGTAATGCTCCTGTCCACATGCATACCCTGTCCTGTGGTACAGTAATGCTCCTGTCCACATGCATACCTAGTCCTCTGGTACAGTAAAGCTCCTGTCCACATGCATACCCTGTCCTGTGGTACAGTAATGCTCCTGTCCACATGCATACCCTGTCCTGTGGTACAGTAATGCTCCTGTCCACATGCACACCCTGTCCTCTGGTACAGTTATGCTCCTGTCCACATGCATACCCTGTGCTCTGGTACAATAATGCTTTAGTTCCATGTCACACACAGGCATAGGTGTTTGTGCAATGCTACCATACCTGCAGTAGCTCTCGCTCACCATGCCGTACACCGAAATCTTCTCACACAGCTCCATGGCTAAGATCATGGTGAACCAGCCGGTGCTCAGGAAGGAGCCGGACTTCATCCTAAGAGTATAGAAGAACAGAACCCATCAGCCACCCCGGTCCAGCATGCATATGAGCACTCTTGATAGTGTGACGGTTCCAGCACACGACCCCCACTGCTCCAATGCAGTAGTGAACCCAATGCTGTAATGCACATAGCACATGACACACCCCTTATTACTTACAATGCCCCTAGCAGGTGCAAACACCACTTTAAAACCATATTCCACCCAAGCACGTGCTACCACCCCTCTGATGCAGTAATGCACCCTCTGGACATGCATCCCAGACCTCTACTGCCAGAGTAGGACTACAGCATGTGCACCCACCTCTGAAGCAGTAATGCACCCCCGCACAAGCACCCCAGACCTCTGCTGCCACAGTAGGACTACAGCATGTGGACCCACCTCTGAAGCAGTAATGCACCCCCCGCACATGAACCCCAGACCTCTGCTGCCACAGTAGGACAACAGCATGTACACCCACCTCTGAAGCAGTAATGCACCCCCCACACATAAACCCCAGACCTCTGCTGCCACAGTAGGACTACAGCATGTGGACCCACCTCTGAAGCAGTAATGCACCCCCCGCACATCCACCCCAGACCTCTGCTGCCACAGTAGGACAACAGCATGTACACCCACCTCTGAAGCAGTTATGCACCACGCACAAGCACCCCAGACCTCTGCTGCCACAGTAGGACAACAGCATGTGCACCCACCTGATGCAGTAATGCGCCCCACACATGCACCCCAGACCTGCACTACCACAGTAAGACTACAGCATGTGCACCCACCTCTGAAGCAGTAATGCACCCCCCGCACATCCACCCCAGACCTCTGCTGCCACAGTAGGACAACAGCATGTACACCCACCTCTGAAGCAGTAATGCACCCCCCGCACATCCACCCCAGACCTCTGCTGCCACAGTAGGACTACAGCATGTGCACCCACCTCTGAAGCAGTAATGCACCCCCCGCACATCCACCCCAGACCATGGCTGCCACAGTAAGACTACAGCATGTGCACCCACCTCTGGTGCAGTAATGCACCTCCTGCCCATGCACCCCTGACCTCTACTGCCACTGTAAGACTGCAGCATGTGCACCCACCTGCGATGCAGGAATGCACCCCCGCACATGCACCCCAGACCTCTACTACCACAGTAAGACTACAGCATGTGCACCCACCTCTGATGTAGTAATGCACCCCCGCACATGCACCCCAGACCTCTACTACCACAGAAAGACTACAGCAGGTGCACCCACCTCTGATGCAGTAATGCACCCCCCTCACATCCACCACAGTCCTCAGCTGCCACAGTAAAACTACAGCATGTGCACACACCTCTGATGCAGTAATGCACCCCCGCACATCCACCCCAGACCTCAGCTGCCACAGTAAGACTACAGCATGTGCACCCACCTCTGATGCAGTAATGCACCCCCCGCACATCCACCCCAGACCTCGGCTGCCACAGTAAGACTACAGCATGTGCACCCACCTCTCATGCGGTAATACACCCCCGCACATGCACCGCAGACATCTGCTGCCACAGGAAGACTACAGCATGTTGACCCACCTCTGATCCAGTAATGCACCCCCGCACAGGCACCCCAGACCTCTACCGCCACTGTAAGACTGCAGCAGGTGCACCCACCTGCGATGCAGGAATGCACCCCTGCACATGCACCCCAGACCGCTGCTGCCACAGTAAGACTACAGCATGTGGACCCACCTCTGATGCAGTAATGCACCCCTCGCCCATGCACCCCAGACCACTGCTGCCACAGTAAGACTACAGCATGTGCACCCACCTCTGGTGCAGTAATGCAACCCCGCACATCCACCCCAGACCATGGCTGCCACAGTAAGACTGCAGCATGTGCAACCATCTCTGATGCAGTAATACACCCCTCGCCCATGCACCCCAGACCATGGCTGCCACAGTAAGACTGCAGCATGTGCACCCACCTCTGGTGCAGTAATGCACCTCCTGCCCATGCACCCCTGACCTCTACTGCCACTGTAAGACTGCAGCATGTGCACCCACCTCCGATGCAGTAATACACCCCTTGCACCCCAGACCTCTGCTGCCACAGTAGGAATACAGCATCTGCACCCACCTCTGATGCAGTAATGCGCCCCTGCACATGCACCCCAGACCTCGGCTGCCACAGTAACACAGCAGCATGTGCAACTACCTCTGATGCAGTAATGCACCCCTTGCCCATGCACCCCAGACCTCGGCTGCCACAGTAAGAATACAGCATCTGCACCCACCTCTGATGCAGTAATGCAACCCCGCACATGCACCCCAGACCATGGCTGCCACAGTAAGACAGCACCATGTGCACCCACCTCAGATGCAGTAATGCACCCCCCGCATATGCACCCCAGACCTCTACCCCAACAGTAAGACTACAGTATGTGCACCCACCTCTGATGCAGTAATGCACCCCAGCACATGCACCCCTGACTATGGCTGCCACAGTAAGACTACAGCATGTGCACCCACGTCTAATGACATAACATGTGCAATCCACCCCACCTCTCTAATGGAGTAACACACCCAATGCTCTAATGAACGTGCAGATATATACCAGCATGCACGCAGCCCCCCTTGTGCAATAGTACACCACCATGCGCACGGGCGCCTCTTTTGCAGTAGTACACCAGCACACACACCGACCTCTCTCCAGCAGTAGTGCACCAGCACGCACACAGACCCCTCATATGCAGTAGTGCACCAGCACGCACACAGACCCCTCATATGCAGTAGTGCACCAGCACGCACACAGACCCCTCATATTCAGTAGTGCACCAGCACACACACCGACCTCTCTCCAGCAGTAGTGCACCAGCACGCACACAGACCCCTCATATGCAGTAGTGCACCAGCACGCACACAGACCCCTCATATGCAGTAGTGCACCAGCACGCACACAGACCCCTCATATGCAGTAGTGCACCAGCACGCACACAGACCCCTCATATGCAGTAGTGCACCAGCACACACACAGGCCCCTCTTGTGCAGTAGTAGTGCAACAGCACACACACAGGCCCCTCTTGTGCAGTAGTGCACCAGCACACGCACAGGCCCCTCTCATGCAGTAGTGCACCATGCACAAAGGCCACTCTGGTGCAGCAGTTTCCCAGCATGCACACAAGCCCCTCTTGTGCAGTAGTGCACCAGCACACGCACAGGCTCCTCTCATGCAGTAGTGCACCATGCACACAGGCCCCTCTCGGGCAGTAGTGCACCAGCATGCACACAGGCCCCTCTCGGGCAGTAGTGTACCAGCATGCACACAGGCCCTTCTCATGCAGTAGTACACCAGCACACACACTGGCCCCTCTCATGCAGTAGTGCATCATGCACACAGGCCCCTCTCGTGCAGTAGTGCACCAGCACACACACAGGCCCCTCTCATGCAGTAGTGCACCATACACACAGGCCACTCTCGTGCAGTAGTGCACCAGCAGGCACACAGGCCCTTCTCGTGCAGCTGTTGCCCAGCATGCACACAGGCCCCTCTTGTGCAGTAGTGCAACAGCACGCACACAGGCCCCTCTTGTGCAGTCGTGCACCAGTATGCACACCAGCCCGCTTGTGCAGTCATGGTAACACGCTGCTTTTCATGGGCAGTTCCTAGGAGCAGAAGTATTGTTGTCTTTTCTGGGCAGGCTCACCTGTCCTTTCCAGTTTCGTTTTTGAAGATTTGGTCACAGCGCTCCATCATCGCCTCGGTGAGCGTGTACACCTGCACCCTGGGGTACATGTCTTTCACCTTGAGCAGCCTCCGGTAGGTCCCACCCTTGTCGTGGTTCAGCACCTTCTCTGGCCCCCAGATGACGTACAGGGTGTCCGGGGACTGCTGGAAGAAGTAAGTGGCGTTGCGGACCAGGAGCGGGACGCTGGTGTGGGACACCACCCGCACAGAGCTCCTGCTACCCACATCTGCCTCGAAGCCCCAGGTGGGTGCTTGGTTCATGCGCAGCACGCACTCAGCAGAGTCGATCTCCGGCCCCTTCCGGGCTCCCAGCATCTGCCCCGAGCTGGACACCACCGCGCACTGCTGGCACCGCGCCCTGGACAGCGCCTAGTGAGACAAGAGGGGCATCAAATATTAGTAGACGCTACAGTCCCCTTTCCACTGAGAACCTCAGAAAATAACCCCAAGAAGCGCACACTACACAAGAATCTGGATGTCAGACACAAGGAGTCCTGGAGGTTAGCGAGGACACCAGAAAGAGCTGAGTGGTACTTCACAGTGATTAAAAAGCACCGCCTCCCCCACCAGAGGCCTCTTGGTGCTGAAAACTCCACTAAAGGCACAGTACAAACTGAACGGGGAGTGCGTGAGTCCGGTCACTGCACTGAGTAGAAAAGTAAGAAGAGAGGTTAAAGCCCCAAAATAGTAAGATTCTAAAAGCAAGAAAGCAGTAAAATACATTTCTAAAGCCATTAAAATGGAAAGGCCACCTGAGAACTCATTAAAATTAGACCTGGGCGGAGTTCGCAGAGTTCCGCTATGCAGAACTCCGCAAAGTTCAGAAAAAGCTCTGCCGCGCTACGCGGAGCTCCACAAGGGGTTGCGTGCGTTAGATAAATGCTGTTCGTGATGATTTTCAGTGCCAGGTGGTTATCTGCACGGTGCAATCATCGCGAACGGCACCATGCACAGCGGCAGCTTTCTCAACGCGAACAGACAGTTTCTCAATGCGAGCGGTACTCCGAGCATACGCGACCACTTGCAATGACAAATCTGACCGCCCGGGTTGAGAAACCTCACCGGGAGGCTGATTTACCACGCTTGCGATCGCCAACTTGATATTGACAATTGTGAACGAGGAGAAATCTCGCCGGGAGGTGGATTTTCTTCACTCGCACTCGCCAACTTGACATTGACGAACGTAGGCGAGGAAAAATACTGCGCTCTGCTACGCGAAGAGGAGTTTTTCGGAACTCCGCAAGCTGCGCTTAACGAGGAGTGCGGAAAACTCCGCGAGCGGAGTTCACCGCCCAGACTTAATTAAAATTCAGCGTATGCAAATACGTAGAACTTTGAGAGTGAATATATTAAAGTCAGTAGAAAGATTTTAGTGCAATTTGATATTTGCAGAAGTGCGAAGAATCTCAGACTTTTCTGGGAATCAACTGGAAATGTTTTAGAAACTAGCAAAGTCTAACAGCTCAGGAACGGTTTTTGCACCTTTGAAAACACGTTCCAGTTTTAGAAATTCTAAACCCTCTGGGAAAAGGCAGGGTGAGCCAGGTACGAACTGGAGCCAGGGAATCCGGTGGGATTCAGGGAATCCAGAGGAATCAGGTAATCAGGAGGGATCAGGGAATTGGGCAGGATCCAGGTAATCTGGCGGGAACAGGGAATCCGACGGGGTGTAACCCAGGAAGCCCCTGTGCATGGCATGAGGATGTTGTGTTCTGGGCAATAGTAAGTCCTGTGAGACTGCCGGTGACTTGTATCAGTGGAGATGTGTGTTAGATACAAATATAGAAAGCAGTGGCAATGAAAGAGATTTGCAAGCAGCATCTTAAAAAGAACTGCAACATTGTGAGGGTATTTCAATGAGTGAGGAAATCAGTCTTTGGTAACTAAACCCCCGCCCCCGCTTCATAGCCCCCAGCTATGCTTCCTTAGCATCAAAAGCGAGACCTATTGGCTATGCCAATGCTTGTTTCAGTTTTCAATGGCCCGCCTGCATACCTTAGCTCAGCAATTTAGTGTTTGTTCATTTTGCTTCTGTAGGAGAAGGAGCGACCCAATTCAGGAGGAATCTGGAGACCTGGCTCTTCGACTGACCCCAGCGGCGGGCCTTTAAGTGGGCTGGGTCCTGCCTGTGCTCAGCACCAGCAGTTCTAAAAAGCAGGTGCTGAGACGAGTCCCCATTGGGCTCTCCATTTCTGCCCTCACCCTTGGGACAAAAAATAAATCTTACCACTGCAGCAGTGCCACCCTTCACTGCCTTTGAGGTAACTTCAAAGAGACTCGTTCTAGTTCTTTCACAGTCTCATCATTTCAGAACAGAATTATTTTCAATTATTATTATTATTAGTTAGCATTTGTTAAGCGCATAGCTACCCGCAAGCATCCAGCGCTAGTGACAGCGAGCAAACAGAGTTACGGGTTCTAAGGCAAATTCCCTCCCCTACATAATGGCGGCTGCTGCGCGGTCACGCGCAGGGCCGTACCGCTGACGCTACTAAGGCAAGCCTGCCTGCGCTTGCCCACGACCCGACTGCGGCCAGACCAAGGACCCCTGGTTCTCTGAGGCCTCACCGCTACGACTCAATCACCCTCCACGCACTCAACCCCGGAAGACACGCAGACAGCGAAAGATCCTTGCCGAAAACCACCCACGGGCAGTCCTCGTGCAGACCCTGACGCAAATCCTTCACCATCGACAGAGCCCCCATGACCGCCAAAGGAACGCCCGATGCACACACCACTGAAACCCTAACTTGCATCCTGCTCAACGTGCGCTCCCTGCACCAACACGCCATTGAGATCTGGGACCTGCTCGACACCCTCTCGCCCGACGTTGCCTTCTTCACAGAAACCTGGACCAACGCCACCTCCGGTCCTGACCTCGCCACTGCCATCCCTGACGGCTTCAAGATCCAGAGAAAGGACCGTCCATACAACCCAGGAGGAGGACTCGCCATCGCACACAAGGCCCCCCTCCGCCGCTCCACATCCAGCATGAGTGACCTCCACTCCAACACAGAACAACTCCACTTCCAGATCCAGCCAAGCCCCAGGACCATGCTACGCGGCACCCTCATCTACAGACCGCCAGGACCTCGCACCCACCACGCAACTACTATCGCCGAGCTCGCCGCACCCCACGCCATCACCTCCATGGACTACATTCTACTCGGTGACCTGAACTTCCACCTCGACAAAGGCAACGACCCCGACTCCACTACTCTCCTTGACAACCTCGCAAACCTAGGGTTGAAGCAGCTCGTCAACACACCCACCCACAGAGCAGGTCACACCCTCAACCCCCATCTTCGCGGGAGGAACAAACATCTGCTTCTGCCACACCACCCATCCCCTCTGGACTGACCACCACTGCGTCCATTTCACCTTCAACACCACCACTGCACCCAAACCCGCCCTACGCCCGCCACGACGGAACTGGAGTAAAGTCACAGAGGAACACCTCCACACCACCCTCCATCAATACCCCCTCATCACTGCGACCGACACCAATGTCGCAGCCAGAGAATTTCACCGCTGGGTCTCCCGCTGTGCCGAGAAGCTCGCTCCCCTCCATCCCCCCACCAAACAATGCCCGCTGAAAGCAGTCTGGTTCACCACAGAACTTCAAGAAGCCAGACGCTCCTGCAGACGCCTAGAGAAAACCTGGCAAAACCTGAAAACCACAGAAGCACGGAACGACCACAAGAGCGCCCTGAAGGAATACCACCAGTGCATAAGAGACACCAAACGGACCTTCATAAGAGACAAAGTCCAGACCAACGCAACCAACGCCAAGGAACTGTTCAACATCATACAGCAGTTCGCAAAACCCACCTGCGAAGCCACAGACGTCACACCTTCCCAGGAACTCTGCGACAATCTCAGCTCCTACTTCCATCTGAAGATCAAGGCCCTCTACGACAACTTCAGCGAACCAACGACGAGCACCACCCCCCTACCCACTGCCGCCGATAAGCCAACCATCACGTCCTGGGATACCGCTACCCTCGAACTCATCACAGCAACCATGAAGAAAACCCACTCAGGAGCCCCAATGGACACCTGCCCACCGCACATCTTCCACAGGGATGCCGCCGCCATCGCACCCGAACTAGGATGAACCATCAACGCCTCCCTCAGATCAGACATCTGCCCAGACGACTGGAAATGGGCGGTGGTTCAACCCTTCCTCAAGAAACCATCGGCCGACCCAACGGACCTGAAAAACTACTGGGCCATCTCTCTCCTCCCTTTTGCGGCCAAAGTCACCGAGAGACTCGTAAACGCACAGATGACCACCTTCATAGAAGAGAATGCCATCCTGGATGCCTCCCAGTCAGGATTCAGCAGCAACCACAGCACCGAGACCACCCTACTCACCGCCACTGATGACATCCGCATGCTACTCAACCAGGGACACACCGCGGCCCTCATCCTTCTAGACATTTCCACAGCCTTCGACACCGTTTCACATCACACTCTCGCAGCCAGACTGTACAACGCGGGAATACAAGGAGCCGCCCTCGACTGGATCCAATCATTCCTCTCCGGCGGAACCCAGAGGATCCGACTCCCTCCCTTCCTCTCCAAACCCACGGAAATCAACTGCGGAGTACCCCAGGGATCATCACTCAGCCCCACGCTCTTCAACATCTACATGGCCCCCCTCGCCGCCATCGTCAGATAGCATGGGCTCAGCATCGTATCTTACACCGACGACACCCAGCTCATCCTCTCACTCATGAAGAATCGCGAAGACACCAGACTCTGTTTCCAGGAGAGTATGAAGAACATGGCAGACTGGATGAAGGACAGCTGACTGAAGCTAAACTCAGAGAAGACCGAGGTCCTTATCCTCGGGCCCTGCACCTCCGCCTGGGACAACACCTGTTGGCCCTCTGCCCTCGGGAGCCCACCCACCACTACAGACCACGCTCGGAACCTCAGCATCATCCTTGACTCCTCCCTCTCCATGAACCGCCAGATCAACGACGTCGCCTCCACTAGTTTCAACTGCCTTTGCATCCTCCCTAAGACTTTCAAATGGATCCCCCCGACTACGGAAGAACTGTCACCCACACACTTATGACCAGCAGACTGGACTACGGCAACGCCCTCTACACCAGAATCAACAAAACTCTTCTGCACAGACTCCAGACCATCCAGAACGCCGCAGCCAGACTCGTCCTCTGGACACCGCGCCATGAGCACATGACCCAACACCTACAAGGCCTCCACTGGCTCCCTGTCAAGAAGAGGGTCACCTTCAAACTCCTCACCCACGCCTACAAATCCCTCCACAACATCGGACCAAAATACCTCAACGAGAGAGTATCCTTCCACGTACCCAAGAGGAACGTCCGCTCCGCCGACCCTCGCCCTCGCACAGACCCCACGCATCCGCAGAACCAGAGCAGGTGGAAGACTCTTCTCCTACATCGCAGACAAAACCTGGAACGACCTCCCTGTGAACATCGGACGCTACCCGACCATGCACACGTTGAGGAAGGACCTCAAGACGTGGCTCTTCGACTGATCCGGAACCCCCCTCCCCCTCCAGCACCTTGAGACCTTCACAGGTGAGTAGCGCGCTATATAAACCCCCTGATTGATTGATTGATTGATTCTGGTATAGCTAGGTCTTCAATTGCTTTCGGAAGGAAAGATGATGGGCCGTTGATCGTAGAGGTCTAGGAAGGGTGTTCCATAATCTAGAGGCGTTGTAAGAGAAAGAGCGGGCCCCGGAGCGGGCTCTATTGTTATCCGAGAAAACATCTAGTATGTAGATCTCCATCTGCTTGATTGCGAGTAAAGAGATGGAAGCACATTTCTGGTGATACACAAAGCCTTCAGAAGGCCACAGGAGGCCTTCATTGTCATTCATAATTCAGGGTTAATGACTTTGGGTAGTGGGAATCCACAGTATCATGAGCGAAGGGAGATGTAACGTTTAGCAGCATTTTATATGCAACAAAGCTATAGTTGTTGATTATACATCTTATGCAACTAACAGCCATTGACAAAGCCAATAGCCCTGGTTTGTTGTAGGTAATCTTACTTTCTGTTTTATATATCTGGATGCAATCACAGAAGCAGCAAAATGCCAGTCGGGCGGCGCACTATGCTCTGCACAGATTTTTAGCTTACGCATTTTAAGCCACGCCCTTAACTGCATCTACCACACCCCTTTGAGAGACCCCAAGTTTTAAATCCCTGCCCAATGCTCAGATGGATCAGCAGCCCCTCCCCCTCCTCAGCCCTTGAGACCCTCAGGGGTGAGTAGCCGCGCTATACACACCCTGATAGATTGTCTCCGTTGTGGTGTTCCTGAAGGGCTAAGGACACGGCTCTGAGGAGCCGATGGCTCGAATCTTCACGGAAGCTGAGGACGCTTCCCCGCCCAATGTGTCCCTAACAGACTTAAATACATGTATCTGATTATCTTATTAATGAGCTGACCACGTGATGATGTAACATGCAAAGATTAAAATATGTATTCTGTTGTTTCTTCACTAAATTCGATCCTACAATTTAACAAGCATTCAAAATACAATAGGTCTCGCCCTCGTTTAAGTTAAAGCAATTCTGTTTGTAATTAGGTGGCTTTTTAGCTTTGCTTTTATTAGTGTTCTTCAAACTTTCATGTACATAACATGCATATGTATGCAAATATGTATATGTATTCATGCATTTATATTTGTATTTATATAGATATGCAGATGTATATATATGTTTATATATGTATGTATGTATATATATATTTCCTATGGAAACACGGTCCTATCTATAACTATCTACTGGCGACCGCCAGTAGATAATACACATACATATATATAAATGCATATCCATATATATGCAGATATATATATATGTGGATATGTGTGAGCGTAGAGAGTAGAGAGTGAGTAGTAGAGAGTAAGTAGTAGAGAGTAGAGAGTGAGTAGTAGAGAGTAGTAGAGAGTGAGTAGTAGAGTGTAGTAGAGTGAGTAGTAGCGAGTGAGTAGTAGAGTGAGTAGTAGACAGTGAATAGTAGAGAGTGAGTAGTAGAGCGTGAGTAGTAGAGTAGTAGAGAGTGAGTAGTAGAGAGTAGGAGAGTGAGTAGTAGAGTGAGTAGTAGAGAGAGAGGAGAAGAGAGTAGTAGAGAGTGAGTAGTAGAGAGTGAGTAGTAAAGAGTAGTAGAGAGTAGTAGAGTGAGTAGTAGAGCATGAGTAGTAGACAGTAGTAGAGAGAGAGTAGTAGAGAGTAGTGGAGAGTGAGTAGTAGAGAGGAGTAGTAGAGAGAGAGTAGTAGAGAGTAGTGGAGAGTGAGTAGTAGAGAGTGAGTAGTAGAGAGTAGTAGTGAGTGAGTAGTAGAGAGTAGTAGAGAGTGAGTAGAGAGTAGTAGAGAGTGAGTAGTAGAGAGTGAGTAGTAGAAGAGAGTGAGTAGTAGAGAGTAGAGAGTAGTAGAGAGTGAGTAGAGCGTAGAGAGTAGTAGATAGCGAGAAGTAGATAGTGAGAAGTAGAGAGTGAGTAGTAGAGAGTAGAGAGTGAGTAGTAGAGAGTAGAGAGTAGTAGAGAGTGAGTAGAGAGTAGTAGTAGAGTGAGTAGTATAGAGTATTAGAGAGTGCGTAGTAGAGCGTATTAGAGAGTGAGTAGAGAGTGAGTAGTAGAGAGTAGTAGAGAGTGAGTAGTAGAGAGTAGTAGAGTGAGTAGAGAGTAGTAGAGAGTAGTAGAGATTAGTAGAGAGTGAGTAGTAGAGTTTAGTAGAGAGTAGTAGAGAGTGAGTAGTAGTGAGTAGTAGAGAGTAGTAGAGAGTTAGTAGTAGAGAGTAGTAGAGAGCGAGTAGTAGAGAGTAGTGGAGAGTAGTAGAGAGTGAGTAGTAGAGAGTAGTAGAGAGTGAGTAGAGAGTGAGTAGAGAGTGAGTAGAGAGTGAGTAGAGAGAGTGAGTAGTAGAGAGTAGTAGAGAGTGAGTATAGAGTAGTAGAGAGTAGTAGAGATTAGTAGAGAGTGATTAGTAGAGTTTAGTAGAGAGTAGTAGAGAGTGAGTAGTAGTGAGTAGTAGAGAGTAGTGGAGAGTGAGTAGTAGAGAGTAGTAGAGAGTGAGTAGTAGAGAGTAGTAGAGAGTGAGTAGTAGAGAGTAGTGGAGAGTAGTAGAGAGTGAGTAGTAGAGAGTAGTAGAGAGTAGTAGAGAGTGAGTAGAGAGTGAGTAGAGAGTGAGTAGAGAGTAGTAGTGAGTAGTAGTGAGTAGTAGAGAGTGAGTAGTAGGGAGTAGTAGAGAGTGAGTAGTAGAGAGTAGTAGAGAGAGAGTAGTAGAGAGTAGTAGAGAGTGACTAGAGAGTAGTAGAGCGTAGTAGTGAGTAGTAGAGAGTGCGTAGTAGAGATTAGTAGAGAGTAGTAGAGAGTAGTAGAGAGTGAGTAGTAGTGAGTAGTAGAGAGTAGTAGAGAGTGAGTAGTAGAGAGTGAGTAGTAGAGAGTAGTGGAGAGTAGTAGAGAGTGAGTAGTAGTGAGTAGTAGAGAGTAGTAGAGAGTAGTAGAGTGAGTAGAGAGTGAGTAGAGAGTGAGTAGAGTGAGTAGAGAGTAGTAGTGAGTAGTAGTGAGTAGTAGAGAGTGAGTAGTGGAGAGTAGTAGAGAGTGAGTAGTAGTGAGTAGTAGAGAGTAGTAGAGAGTAGTAGAGAGTGAGTAGAGAGTGAGTAGAGAGTAGTAGAGAGTGAGTAGTAGAGAGTAGTAGAGAGTGAGTAGTAGTGAGTAGTAGTGAGTAGTAGAGAGTAGTAGAGAGTGAGTAGAGAGTAGTAGAGAGTAGTAGAGAGTGAGTAGAGAGTGAGTAGAGAGTAGTAGAGAGTAGTAGTGAGTAGTAGAGAGTAGTAGAGAGTGAGTAGTAGAGAGTAGTGGAGAGTAGCAGAGAGTGAGAAGTAGTGAGTAGTAGTGAGTAGTAGAGAGTGAGTAGTGGAGAGTAGTAGAGAGTGAGTAGTAGTGAGTAGTAGAGAGTAGTAGAGAGTAGTAGAGAGTGAGTAGAGAGTGAGTAGAGAGTAGTAGAGAGTGAGTAGTAGAGAGTAGTAGAGAGTGAGTAGTAGTGAGTAGTAGTGAGTAGTAGAGAGTAGTAGAGAGTGAGTAGAGAGTAGTAGAGAGTAGTAGAGAGTGAGTAGAGAGTGAGTAGAGAGTAGTAGAGAGTAGTAGTGAGTAGTAGAGAGTAGTAGAGAGTGAGTAGTAGAGAGTAGTGGAGAGTAGCAGAGAGTGAGAAGTAGTGAGTAGTAGTGAGTAGTAGAGAGTAGTAGAGAGTAGTAGAGAGTGAGTAGTAGAGTAGTAGAGAGTGAGTAGTAGAGAGTAGTAGAGAGTGAGTAGTAGAGGAGTAGAGAGTGAGTAGTAGAGTAGTAGAGAGTGCATAGTAGAGAGTGAGTAGTAGAGAGTGAGTTTGACTTTGGCAAACGCCTACTTTGCGTTCACAAACACTGGTAAGAGGACCCGCTTTTCTTAAGTAATTGTTTTCTCCTTGGCTGTGTTTGCTTTATTCTTTTACATCAGAAGCAAATAAACTGAAAATAAGTCAGAAAGTTGTCTTTATCTCCGTGATCGAAGGTATTCCTATGTAAGCAGCCCGACCTCGAAAGTAGCATATACAAGGACGACCACACGCTGACAACTTTAGAGTGACTAGTAAATGATGCAGATATTTGAAAGAGTAATATCTAGAAACGGAAGACTGTTCTTTGTTACAAAGCACATACTGGCAAGCTTAGAGGGCCGCATCAATTATGCACAGAATTCAGAAAGTAACTTCTCCAGCTACAGGAGTCCTTTACTTTTTTTAAAGACGGCTTGCAAACATAAAGTGTTGCAAGCAAATCTTTTAGAAGCGCCGGCAACTACTTTATCCTATTACCAGATGCACGCGTGGCACATGTATGATGCAAATCTTTGAAAGCGCAACATGCCCGGCTTCGGGAGAGCTCTGCTTTTGAAACCACGTGCGACAAAGCCCAAAGTGCGGCATTCAGTGCGTAAACCTTAGAAAGAGTCCCATCTCCAGCTACAGTACTCTTCTGGGTTTTACACCGCACCTCACAAGCATAGGATGCCATTAAATTATGAATATCATGAAGGATGAACGTCTGCAGCAGCAGGATACTTCCGTTTTACAATCCCAGAGTGTTCTGAATTATGCAAATCTTGAAGGGAACATCATGCCCAGCTACAGGAGTATTCTGTTTTTAAAACACATATCGCCCATTTAGAGGGCCCCAATTATTTGGCTTTCTAAATTACGTAAAGAGCCTAAAATGAGGATTCACAAATTATGCAAAAAGTCAAAGGCGTAACATGTCCAGCTACGGGATTCTACTCGTTTAAAAACGCAGGGCTCAAGCTCACATGCCGCATACCTTACGAGATCGTCGAAAGTGTGACGTCTACAGCTACGAACATTAGGCGCAGCATACATTGTGCAAACTTTGAAAGAGTAACGTCTGCAGCTGCAAGATTTAATCACCCCGTCATGTCATATCTGGAGTGCCGCATAAATTATGCAGGTTTTTGAAAGAGTCACACAAAATCTGCATGAATAGATTGCTTTAAAAAGCTAAACACCCGAGAGATGAGGTGTGTTGATGGTGCAGCAGGATTCCACATTTTGCGAGGGTGGGGGGCTGCAGCAGGAGAGGCTGTCAGCGGCCATTATAAGCGTGTGGACGGTGCTGCAAATGAGAAACAAGCATTTGCAATGGTCTCGGCAATATTATAGGTAGAGCTATTGGTATTGCTCATTATTTTTTTATCATTTTTGTATCCCTAAATAAATGGCATTGTCATTTCTATTGGCATTAGCTTTTTTTTTGCATATGTGATACCAGTCCGGGGGCTCCTTTCCAAATCATTATGTTCAGGTGTGTACATTAGACTGCATCGACTGTGCTGCACATTTGGTGACGATCTTACTTCATTATTTTGTTATGTCTACACATGTTGACACCAGCTATGCAAGGTCTCACTTCATGAGTACCAGTTTAACACCGGCATGCAGCAAAAAGCAACTGTAAAGCCAGTCAACCTTTGCCAGGGGCCACGATGTATGAACTCTTAATCCGTTTGTGCCACATTTGTTGTTGTTGTTAAAATCAGCAAATTATGCAGCAGATGATAGATTATGTGGAATTACAGTAAATCCATAATTATGCGGAAATATTTGCGCCCACAGAACAGCATAATTGCAGTGGCCCTGGCTGCATTCCCCTTGAATTCCGGGGCAGGGACAAGCTCAGGTGACGTCCAGCGGCAGAGGCAGTATTTCGTTTCTATTCTAGCACTTTACAGTTTGGGCGCAAAGGGAAGGCCGGCGATGAAGTAACTGTGACAGAGCCGCACAAAGCTGGGATTAGGCCCAGGTGTCCGTGTTTCGACCCCCGCCCCTCCTCTACTGCGTGTTGTAATGTTCCTCAGAACATTATTAACAATCGTTAGCAGTGCTTGCTTTAGGCAGAACGTTTTTAGAATTAAGATCATATGGGTAAATCTTTTATCGATCTCGAAAGTACGGAAGCCAAAGGCAACACTGGCGGGATTCAATCAGGCGACGGGCAGATCACGCACACAGAATTGAGCAGCAAGCGCTGAACCCGCTGAGCATACTTCCCGCCTCCATTCAATCATTACTTATCGGTGTGAACGGCGAATATAAGTAATTCACTAGACGGAGATAAAATGCATATAATTGTTTTGTAGACTTATACTTGAGATGGGAAAGTCTTATAAATGTAACCCTTAGAAACAGATAAAAATAGCGCTGGAAAATAAGCCTTCGCCCCTCCGGGGGGCTCACCATAACCCCAAGGCCTTAGATGTCTGTATGGACATTCACAGAGGGCAAGGTAGCGGCTTCCCAGGTGACCAGGCCTACCACACAATGCATATTTCCCTGTACATTTAAATTAAGCGTGTGCTTCAGATGCTGAGAGCGCAGTCTAAAACATGAATGATCACAACATGTTTCACGATATTAAACACATTTTTTATGACCGTGCTGTCCAATTTGGGTAGCAGGATTGTGACTGTTTTGGACATTTTGAAAATGCCCAGGCGTTCCTCTGTCGGATCTGGAGACTTCGCTAGGACGAATATTCTGTTTGCAGCGCCCCTTCCCTGCTCAGAGAAACAACTATCTGGTACGAGCAATTCCAGTAAGGACCCACATAGCGCCCACCAAAAAGAGATCTATGTTTCAGCGCTTTAAGACTGGGTGTTATTGTTGTGCAGACACATGTCACCATAATATACTGGGCCAGGATTCCAGAAGAAATCTTCGCAGCTCGAAGGGAGGAAGGGGGGTGGGGGGGGGGGGGGGGGTGGCACAGGCGGCTTCCTCCCCTCCTCATGGAAGCCTGGCTTGGTGGAGTCTAGCCGTGAAAGCGGTAGCCTTCCGCCGGAATAGGGAGGGTTGTCATGTCGGCGCACATGTCTTCAGTGCCTTGCAATGAGGGTTAGATAGGTGACAAAAGAGAAGACATTAGGAGGGTAACGCAGCACCTTGGGGGAGACCGAAGAGGCGCACGCCGCCGAAAGATAGTCAGTGAATGCTGCACTGCTAGCTCCGGCACTCTGCATAAGAGCTGTAACAACTTGCGGCTGATACACGCATAAATAGAACGCCTTACTTAGAACCCCCCACATTCTGCCCCATAAAAAGCACCACTCCTTTTAATTTACACTCACAACAGCAAGAAGATCCTCACGGCCAGACGACAGCAAAACAATGGCGGATGGAAGCTTCGAAATTTTTTCGGATTCAGGGGCGTGTTCCTGCTGTTCAAAAAAGGGCGTGGCTAATAAGTGGAAAGAACAGCAAGGAACACGCCCCCGAATCTGAAAAAGACGGAGCCTATTTGGAGGGACGGCTCTCTCCTCCAATGGCTGGCCTCCGTTTAGGAAGCCAGCCAATGGAGGGGAGGCAAAAAGAGAGGCGGGCTAAGGTGCCACTCTCAGAAACATTAAATCTCCGACTTCCGGTTCTGCCTTCGGCAGACCGGACGGTCCTCGACCTAAAAAATTGTGCTTCAAGTCCTATAAAGGAAAGAGTGTAAATTTGCTCGTAAACGATCTAATCCCGGTGGGCGTGCCTCAAAGGAGCAGGGTGGCAACAAGGAATGATTGGCATGCCTTCAGTGCAATCATTGCACTGCCTATGGCATAATTCGTGATGCCAAACAACGCGCACAAATGAAAGCTGAAGGCAGAGCTGGGACGAGGCTTCTGGAATCGTATCGATTCTAAGAAGCCTCGTAAAACGAGAGCAACGCATGCGCTGCTTACGTCAGGCCGAGACCTAAAAAACATATATATATGAATAATTGACTCGCTATTCAACTAGAATAAAGCAAATGTTATATGCTGTGCACGTGCAATCCATACTAAATGTAGCGCACATTTATAAATGAAGCGTGCACTGAGATGCACGACTCTACGACTATATGAAATGCAATGGAGGTGCATAAGCAGAACTAGACAGAGAGCCTGTCGGCTCCTACAGCGCCTGGAAAGGAGTGGGTCGTATATGAGACTGAGATGAATAAATCAAACAGAAATGGTGGACAGATTGCTTCCTTGGCCTTGACGACCGGATTAATGAAAGTAGAACACATACAGTCGCTTGGGCCCAGGCCCTGACACTCTCTCAAAAAGCAAACAGGAGTTTATTTTGAAATCCATCGCGGTCCCGCGCCTGATGGAGTATACAGAAGCTTCGAAGAGAACTGAGGGCATCCTGCCTGGGACCTCTCATGGGTGCACTTATGCAGCCCTCCACCCCCCTGACCCATGCACAGGAAGGACTAGAAGTCCAGTCAATAACAATGCAACAGGTATTGTATTTGTCAGGGTTAGAGCTACTGGCGTTGATAATGATAATGTCTTTTAATCTATGTGTTTTGGTTTGGAGTGGAGTGGATGTATGAACAGGGACACAGCTGCAGCACTGCCTAGAGGTCAAAGAATGAGGAATTACCACTGGGAGCAGAGAAGCAGCTGCAGCACAGTCTAGAGGACACAGAATGAGGAATTACCACTGGGCGCAGAGAAGCAGCTGCAGCACTGCCTAGAGGTCAAAGAATGAGGAATTACCACTGGGCGCAGAGAAGCAGCTGCAGCACTGCCTAGAGGTCAAAGAATGAGGAATTACCACTGGGAGCAGAGAAGCAGCTGCAGCACTGCCTAGAGGTCAAAGAATGAGGAATTACCACTGGGCGCAGAGAAGCAGCTGCAGCACTGCCTAGAGGTCAAAGAATGAGGAATTACCACTGGGAGCAGAGAAGCAGCTGCAGCACTGACTAGAGGTCACAGAATGAGGAATTACCACTGGGAGCAGAGAAGCAGCTGCAGCACTGTCTAGAGCTCTAAGAATGGGGAATTACCAGTGGAAAAAGAGACACAGCTGCAGCACTGTCTAGAGGACTGAGAATGAGGAATTACCACTGGGAGCAGAGACGCAGCTGCAGCACTGTCTAGAGGAGTAAGTATGGGGAATTACCACAGGGAACAGAGACACAGTGGCAGCACTGCATAGAGGTCGAAGAATGGGGAATTACCACTGAGAACAGAGACACAGCTGCAGCACTGTCTAGAGGAGTTAGAATGAGGAATTATCACTGGGGACAGACAAGCAGCTGCAGCACCGTCAAGAGGTGTTAGAATGAGGAATTACCACTGGGAGCAGAGATGCAGCTGCAGCACTGTCTGGAGGAGTATGAATGAGGAATTACCACTGGGAAAAGAGTAGCAGCTGCAGCACTGTCCAGAGGACCTAGAATGAGGAATTACCACTGGGACCAGAGCAGCACCTAGCAGCACTGCCTAGAGGAGTACGAATGGGGAATTACCAATGGGACCAGATAAGCAGCTGCAGCACAGTCTAGAGGACTAAGAATGAGGAATTACCACTGGGAACAGAGACACAGCTGCAGCACTGTCTAGAAGAGTAAGAATGGGGAATTACCACTGGGAAAAGAGTAGCAGCTGCAGCACTGTCCAGAGGACCTAGAATGAGGAATTACCACTGGGACCAGAGCAGCACCTAGCAGCACTGTCTAAAGAAGTTAGAATGAGGAATTACCGCTGGGACCAGAGAAGCACCTAGTAGCACTGTCTAGAGGAGTAAGAATGGGGAATTACCACTGGGGAATGGGGAATTACCACTGGGAACAGATACACAGCTGCAGCACTGCCTAGAGGTCTTAGAATGAGGAATTACCACTGGGACCAGAGATGCAGCTGCAGCACTGTCTAGAGGTGTTAGAATGAGGAATTACAACTGGGAACAGAGTAGCAGCTGCAGCACTGTCCAGAGGACTTAGAATGAGGAATTACCACTGGGACCAGAGACACAGCTGCAGCACTGCCTAGAGGAGTACGAATGGGGAATTACCATTGGGAACAGAAAAGCAGCTGCAGCACTGTCTAGAGGTCATAGAATGAGGAATTACCACGGGGAACAGAGACACAGCTTCAGCACTGTCCAGGGGACTTAGAATTAGCAATTACCACTGGGACCAGAGAAGCAGCTGCAGCACTGTCTAGAGGAGTAAGTATGGGGAATTACCACAGGGAACAGAGACACAGTGGCAGCACTGCATAGAGGTCGAAGAATGGGGAATTACCACTGAGAACAGAGACACAGCTGCAGCACTGTCTAGAGGAGTTAGAATGAGGAATTATCCCTGGGGACAGACAAGCAGCTGCAGCACCGTCAAGAGGTGTTAGAATGAGGAATTACCACTGGGAGCAGAGATGCAGCTGCAGCACTGTCTGGAGGAGTATGAATGAGGAATTACCACTGGGACCAGAGCAGCACCTAGCAGCACTGCCTAGAGGAGTACGAATGGGGAATTACCAATGGGACCAGATAAGCAGCTGCAGCACAGTCTAGAGGACTAAGAATGAGGAATTACCACTGGGACCAGAGACACAGCTGCAGCACTGCCTAGAGGAGTACGAATGGGGAATTACCATTGGGAACAGAAAAGCAGCTGCAGCTCTGTCTAGAGGTCATAGAATGAGGAATTACCACTGGGACCAGAGAAGCAGCTGCAGCACTGTCTAGAGGAGTAAGTATGGGGAATTACCACAGGGAACAGAGACACAGCGGCAGCACTGCCTAGAGGAGTTAGAATGAGGAATATCACTGGAAGCAGAGTAGCAGCTGCAGCACCGTCTAGAGGAATAAGAATGAGGAATTACCACTGGGAGCAGAGACGCAGCTGCAGCACTGTCTAGAGGTCTTATAATGAGGAATTACCACTGGGAAAAGAGTAGCAGCTGCAGCACTGTCCAGAGGACCTAGAATGAGGAATTACCACTGGGACCAGAGCAGCACCTAGCAGCACTGTCTAAAGAAGTTAGAATGAGGAATTACCGCTGGGACCAGATGAGCACCTAGCAGCACTGCCTAGAGGACTTAGAATGGGGAATTACCACTGGGAACAGAGACACAGCTGAAGCACTGTCTAGAGGTCTTAGAATGATGAATTACCACTGGGAACAGAAAAGCAGCTGCAGCACTGTCCAGAGGTCATAGAATGAGGAATTACCACGGGGAACAGAGACACAGCTTCAGCACTGTCCAGGGGACTTAGAATGGGGAATTACCACTGGGACCAGATAAGCAGCTGCAGCACAGTCTAGAGGACTAAGAATGAGGAATTACCACTGGGAACAAGACACAGCTGCAGCACTGTCTAGAGGTCATAGAATGAGGAATTACCACGGGGAACAGAGACACAGCTTCAGCACTGTCCAGGGGACTTAGAATGGGGAATTACCACTGGGACCAGATAAGCAGCTGCAGCACAGTCTAGAGGACTAAGAATGAGGAATTACCACTGGGAACAAGACACAGCTGCAGCACTGTCTAGAGGAGTTAGAACGAGGAATTACCACAGGGACCAGAGAAGCAGCTACAGCACTGTCTAGAGGAGTAAGTATGGGGAATTACCATAGGGAACAGAGACACAGCGGCAGCACTGCCTAGAGGTCTTAGAATGAGGAATTACTATGGGAACAGAAAAGCAGCTGCAGCACTGTCTAGAGGTCATAGAATGAGGAATTACCACGGGGAACAGAGACACAGCTTCAGCACTGTCCAGAGGACTTAGAATGAGGAATTACCACTGGGACCAGATAAGCAGCTGCAGCACTGTCTAGAGGACTAAGAATGAGGAATTACCACTGGGAACAAGACACAGCTGCAGCACTGTCTAGAGGTCATAGAATGAGGAATTACCACTTGGAACAGAGACACAGCTGCAGCACTGCCTAGAGGTCTTAGAATGAGGAATTACTCTGGGAACTGAGTAGCAGCTGCAACACTGTCCACAGGACTTAGAATGAGGAATTACCACTGGGAACAGAGACACAGCTGCAGCACCGTCTAGAGGAGTATGAATGAGGAATTACCACTGGGAACAGAGACACAGCTGCAGCACTGTCAAGAGTTCTTATAATGAGGAATTACCACTGGGAAAAGAGTAGCAGCTGCAGCACTGTCCAGAGGACCTAGAATGAGGAATTACCACTGGGACCAGAGCAGCACCTAGCAGCACTGTCTAAAGAAGTTAGAATGAGGAATTACCGCTGGGACCAGATGAGCACCTAGCAGCACTGCCTAGAGGACTTAGAATGGGGAATTACCACTGGGAACAGAGACACAGCTGCAGCACTGTCTAGAGGTCTTAGAATGAGGAATTACCACTGGGAACAGAAAAGCAGCTGCAGCACTGTCCAGAGGTCATAGAATGAGGAATTACCACGGGGAACAGAGACACAGCTTAAGCACTGTCCAGGGGACTTAGAATGGATGGGGAATTACCACTGGGACCAGATAAGCAGCTGCAGCACTGTCTAGAGGAGTACGAACGGGGAATTACCACTGGAAACAGAGTAGCAGCTGCAGCACTGTCTAGAGGACTAACAATGAGGAATTACCACTGGGACCAGAGACACAGCTGCAGCACTGTCTAGAGGTCATAGAATGAGGAATTACCACTGAGAGCAGAGACACAGCTTCAGCACTGTCCAGGGGGACTTAGAATTAGAAATTACCACTGGGAGCAGATAAGCAGCTGCAGCACAGTCTAGAGGACTAAGAATGAGGAATTACCACTGGGAACAAGACACAGCTGCAGCACTGTCTAGAGGAGTTAGAACGAGGAATTACCACTGGGACCAGAGAAGCAGCTGCAGCACTGTCTAGAGGAGTAAGTATGGGGAATTACCACAGGGAACAGAGACACAGCGGCAGCACTGCCTAGAGGTCTTAGAATGAGGAATTACTATGGGAACTGAGTAGCAGCTGCAACACTGTCCACAGGACGTAGAATGAGGAATTACCACTGGGACCAAAGCGGCAGCTGCAGCACAGTCTAGAGGTCTTAGAATGAGGAATTACCATTGGGAACAGAAAAGCAGCTGCAGCACTGTCTAGAGGTCATAGAATGAGGAATTACCACGGGGAACAGAGACACAGCTTCAGCACTGTCCGGAGGACTTAGAATGGGGAATTACCACTGGAACCAGATAAGCAGCTGCAGCACTGTCTAGAGGTCTTAGAATGAGGAATTACCACTGGGAACAGAAAAGCAGCTGCAGCACTGTCCAGAGGTCATAGAATGAAGAATTACCACGGGGAACAGAGACACAGCTTCAGCACTGTCCAGGGGACTTAGAATGGGGAATTACCATTGGGACCAGATAAGCAGCTGCAGCACTGTCTAGAGGAGTACGAACGGGGAATTACCACTGGAAACAGAGTAGCAGCTGCAGCACTGTCTAGAGGACTAACAATGAGGAATTACCACTGGGACCAGAGACACAGCTGCAGCACTGTCTAGAGGTCATAGAATGAGGAATTACCACGGGGAACAGAGACACAGCTTCAGCACTGTCCAGGGGACTTAGAATTAGAAATTACCACTGGGAGCAGATAAGCAGCTGCAGCACAGTCTAGAGGACTAAGAATGAGGAATTACCACTGGGAACAAGACACAGCTGCAGCACTGTCTAGAGGTCAAAGAATGAGGAATTACCACTGGGAGCAGAGACACAGCTTCAGCACTGCCCGGAGGACTTAGAATGGGGAATTACCACTGGGACCAGATAAGCAGCTGCAGCACTGTCTAGAGGAGTACGAACGGGGAATTACCACTGGGAACAGAGACACAGCTGAAGCACTGTCTAGAGGAGTACGAATGGGGAATTACCACTTGGAACAGAGACACAGCTGCAGCACTGTCTAGAGGAGAACGAATGGGGAATTACCACTGGGAACAGAGACACAGCTGCAGCACTGTCTAGAGGTCGAAGAATGAGGAATTACCACTGGGACCAGATAAGCAGCTGCAGCACTGCACCAGGAGGGACCACAAAGTGGTGGCACACCACCCTTGACGACTGTGTGACTAGAGGGGTCACCCTCTCCCCTTGTGCCAGTTTTAGCGATTTACACAGTGAAACTCGATCCTAATAGTAGTGCGTGTACTGGACCATACAACATAATGCAGGTGGAGTAATCTTGAGCATTTTGATATATTAGTGGTATATTGGCAGAAAGGGATCCAGCAGTCATGATGAAAGCTGGTAGAGACACGGATTCCGGCAGAAACATGTCGACCATTATGCAGAACGGAGGTGTGATGGGTGCCTAATACACGCACCTCATCTCCATCCTAGGATATGAATTACCTTTTTAATTCTGACGGGGGAGTCCAGGAATGAAACTATTACTGGGATATCCCTTAGTCAGTTTTAGACGTATTATCTGCACCTTTTCTTCTTGGATCCTTTTTTCCTCTTCTGTGTGTTTATATTGGCTCCCTCACCGTTATTGCTCCGCCTCAAGCGTTGGTCTGCGCTGAGGCATCGCAGCAGCCCTATGATGAAGCATGCCACAATTGCTTGTGGGTGAGGGCAGTTTTTACAAAGTATTGTACTTTGTCATACCTTTATTTTATATTAACACTGAATAAAAGTTGCGACTACAGTAACCTTACTTCTTTCTGTGTGTTGATTCTTACCCTGAGGAGGTCGAAGTAAGGTGTTATCCTCCTCCCCCTTCTTTTTGTGTAAAGCCATTAACCTGTCCATCAGGCATCCCTGCCTGCCACTCACCTGTCTATCAGGCATCCCTGATGTCACTCACCTGTCTATCAGGCATCAGTGCCTGTAACTCACCTGTCCATCAGTTATACCTGACCGTCACTCACCTGCCCATCAGGCATTGCTGTTCGTCACTCACCTGTCCATCAAGCATCCCTGACCATTATTCACCTGTCCATCGGGTATCCCTGAACCTCACTCATCTGCCCATAAGGCATACCTGACCGTCACTCATATGTCTATCAGATATCCCTACCAGGAACTCACCTGTGCATCAGGTTTACCTGACCATCACTCACCTTTCCATCAGCCATCCCTGCTCACCACTTAACTGTCCATCAAACATTCCTGACTTTCACTCACCTGTCCATCAGGCATCCCTGCCCATCACTCACCTGTCCATCCCTGCCGATCACTCACCTGTCCATCAGGCATCCCTGACCATCACTCACCTGTCCATCCCTGCCGATCACTCACCTGTCCATCAGGCATCCCTGACCATCACTCACCTGTCCATCAGGTATCCCTGACCATCACTCACCTGTCCATCACGCATCCCTGACTGTCTCTCACCTGTCCATCATGCATCCCTGACCATCACTAACCTGTCAATCATGCATCCCTGACTGTCACTCACCTGTCTATCAGGCATCCCTGCCGTCACTCACCTGTACATCAGGCATCCCTGATGTCACTCACCTATCCATCACGCATCCCTGACCATTGCTCACCTGTTCATCCCTGACCATCCCTCACCTGTCCATCCCTGATGTCACTCACCTGTCTATCAGGCATCCCTGACCATCACTCACCTGTCCATCAGGTATCCCTGACCATCACTCACCTGTCCATCACACATCCCGGACTGTCACTCACCTGTCCATCATGCATCCCTAACCATCACTAACCTGTCAATCACGTATCCCTGACTGTCACTCACCTGTCTATCAGGCATCTCTGCCGTCACTCACCTGTACATCAGGCATCCCTGATGTCACTCACCTATCCTTCACGCATCCCTGACCATTGCTCACCTGTTCATCCCTGACCATCACTCACCTGTCCATCCCTGATGTCACTCACCTGTCCATCAGGCATCCCTACCCATCACTCACCTGTCCATCAAGCTTCCCTGACCATCACTCACCTGTCCATCCCTTCCCTTCACTCACCTGTCCATCCCTGATCATCACTCACATGTCCATCCCTGACCGTTGCTCACCTGTCCATCACGCATCCCTGACTGTCACTCACCTGCCCATCAGGCATCCCTGACCATTACTCACCTGTCCATCCCAGCATGTCCCTAACCTGTCAATCCCTGACCTACACTCACCTGTCCATCCATGACCATTACTCACCTGTCCATACCTGCCCATCACTCACCTGTCAATCAGGCATCCCTGACCATTACTCACCTGTCCATCCCAGCATGTCCCTAACCTGTCAATCCCTGACCTACACTCACCTGTCCATCCCTGCCTGTCACTCACCTGTCCATCCCTGCCTGTCCCTCACCTATCCATCCCTGAACATAACTCACCTGTCCATACCTGGCCATCACTCACAAGTCCATCCCTGCCCATCACTCACCTGTTCATCATCCATCCCTGACTGTCACTCACCTGTCCATCCCTGACCGTCACTCACCTGTCCATCCCTGACCATCACTCACCTGTCCATCCCTGACCATAACTTACCTGTCCTTCCCTGACCATCACTCACCTGTCCATCCCTGACCTTCACTCACCTATCCATCCCTGGCCATCATTCACCTGTCCATACCCGGCCATCACTCACCTGTCCATCCCTGCCTGTCACTCACCTGTCCATCAGGTACGCGGCTGTATCCAGTCAGGTGGACAAGGGGGGGCACCGAGGGCACATGGTTGGGGGTCCCCAGCCACTGGTCACACCGGGCCCAGCAAAGCTTCCAGCAGTAGGAGCAGGATAGTCGGAAGAGAAGCGAGCAGAGGCCGAGGAGCAGACAAACCAGGAACAGGCGGATCTGTGGAGAAGACAAGAGCGCACAGGTCATCCCTTGGAGTGGAGTGCTGTGGAATGTTCACAACTACTCACTAGCAGACCAAGTTCCATCTGAGGAGCTTTGGGAGCCATGAAGAACACTAGATACAAGCCAGGACCATGAGCCAGAGACCACCTCATACTAAAGAGATCTAAGCCACATCTGCCTATGGAGAGGCAGCGGCGGATCATTGCAGAAGGATCCCCAGTGATCTTCAAAGAGAAGGCACACAAGGCTTTCCCAGACCACTGGGAGCGACCAGGGCTTCTCATGCAGACACTCAGAGCACTCTAGGTGGGCACACAAGGCTTTCCCAGACCTCTGGGAGCAACCAGGGCTTCACTTGCAGTCACTCAGAGCACTCTAGATGGGCACACAGGGCTTCCCAGACCTCTGGGAGCCATCAGGGCTTCTCTTGCAGTCACTCAGAGCACTCTAGGTGGGTACACAAGGATGTCCCAGACCTCTGGGAGCGACCAGGGCTTCTCTTGCAGCTACTCAGAGCACTCTAGGTGGGCACACAAGGCTTTCCCAGACCTCTGGGAGCGACCAGGGCTTCTCATGCAGACACTCAGAGCACTCTAGATGGGCACACAAGACTTCCCAGACCTCTGGGAGCCACCAAGGCTTCACTTGCAGTCACTCAGAGCACTCTAGATGGGCACACAGGGCTTCCCAGACCTCTGGGAGCCACCAGGGTTTCTCTTGCAGTCACCCAGAGCACTCTAGGTGGGTACACAAGGATGTCCCAGACCTCTGGGAGCGACCAGGGCTTCTCTTGCAGCTACTCAGAGCACTCTAGATGGGCACACAAGGGCTTCTCTTGCAGCCACTCAGAGCACTCTAGATGGGCACACAAGGCTTCCTAGACCTATGGGAGCCACCAGGGAGGGCTTCTCTTGCAGTCACTCAGAGCACTCTAGGTGGGCACACAAGGCTTCCCAGACCTCTGGGAGCCACCAGGGCTTTGATTGCAGCCACTCAGAGCACTCTAGGTGGGGTGGGGGGTGAGCCCTCATGTGCACACCTGAAAGTAAGAAAGGGAAGGCCATGGAGAGGAGGGATGGTGCACCACAGAGGTAGGGCAGCAGATGTATGGAGGCCAAGGAGGAGACAGCTGGTATCCCTGCTTCTCCTGGTGAGCAGGTCTCAGTAACCTCCCCAGGGAGGGGGCGAGGGGGAAGGGCAGGCAGGTCTGTACATGGATCAATGCCACAGTCAGATCAGGGGCGCTCACAATGGATACTGTTTGGGGTACCCCTCTCCAACGTCTGATGGATCCATTAGTACCAGCTCCTCGAAGAGCTTGAGGGAGGACCCCACAAGTACTCGAAGACATATGTAAATTTAGAGTACCCCCACCAGTACCCGCAGACAGTAGTAAATTTAGAGGACCCCCACAAGTACTCGCAGACATTTGTAAATTTAGAGGACCCTCACCAATACTCAGACATTTGTAGATTTAGAGGACCCCCACCAGTACTCGCAGACAGTAGTAAATTTAGAGGACCCCCACAAGTATTTGCAGACATTTGTAAATTGAGAGGACCCCCACAAGTACTCGCAGACATATGTAAATTTAGAGGACCCCCACCAGTACTCGCAGACAGTAGTAAATTTAGAGGACGCCCACCAGTACTCAGACATTTGTAAATTTGAAGGACCCCCACCAGTGCTCACAGACATTTGTAAATTTAGAGGACCCCACCAGTACCTGCAGACATTTGTAAATTGAGAGGACCCACACCAGTACTCGCAGACAGACCCCACCAGTACTCGCAGACATTTGTCAATTTAGAAGACCCCACAAGTACTCACAGACAATTGTAAATTTAGAGGACCCCCACCAGTACTCACAGACATTTGTAAATTCATAGGACCCCCACCAGTACTCACAGACATTTGTAAATTTATAGGACCCCCCACCAGTACCCGCAGACATTTGTAAATTTATAGGACCCCCCACCAGTACTCGCAGGCATTTGTAAATTTATAGGACCCCCCCACCAGTACTCGCAGGCATTTGTAAATTTAGAGGACCCCCACCAGTACTCACAGACATTTGTAAATTTAGAGGACCCCACCAGTAATCAAAGATATTTGTAAATATAGAGGACCCCCCCAGTACTCACAGACATGTGTACATTTATAGGACCCCCCACCAGTACTCGCAGGCATTTGTAAATTTAGAGGACCCCTCCAGTACTCACAGACATTTGTAAATTTATAGTACCCCCCCCCCAGTACTCACAGACATTTGTAAATGTATAGGACTCCCCACAGGCACTAGCAGACATTTGTAAATTGAGAGGACCCCCACCAGTACTCGCAGACAGTAGTAAATTTAGAGGACGCCCACCATTACTCAGACATTTGTAAATTTGAAGGACCCCCACCAGTACTCAGACATTTGTAAATTTAGAGGACCCCACCAGTACCTGCAGACATTTGTAAATTGAGAGGACCCCCATTCGTACTCGCAGACAGACCCCACCAGTACTCGCAGACATTTGTAAATTTAGAGGACCCCACAAGTACTCACAGACAATTGTAAATTTAGAGGACCCCCACCAGTACTCACAGACATTTGTAAATTCATAGGACCCCCACCAGTACTCACAGACATTTGTAAATTCATAGGACCCCCACCAGTACTCACAGACATTTGTAAATTTATAGGACCCCCCACCAGTACTCGCAGACATTTGTAAATTTATAGGACCCCCCCACCAGTATTTGCAGGCATTTGTAAATTGATAGGACCCCCCACCAGTACTCGCAGGCATTTGTATATTTAGAGGATCCCCACAAGTACTTGCAGACATTTGTAAATCCAGAGGACCCCACCAGTAATCAAAGATATTTGTAAATATAGAGGACCCCCCCAGTACTCACAGACATGTGTAAATTTATAGGACCCCCCACCAGTACTCGCAGGCATTTGTAAATTTAGAGGACCCCTCCAGTACTCACAGACATTTGTAAATTTATAGGACCCCCCACCAGTACTCACAGACATTTGTAAATTTATAGGACTCCCCACAGGTACTCGCAGACATTTGTAAATTTAGAGGACCCCCACCAGTACTCACAGACATTTGTAAATTTATCGGATCCCCCACCAGTACTCACAGACATATGTAAATTTATAGGACTCCCCACAGGCACTAGCAGACATTTGTAAATTGAGAGGACCCCCACCAGTACTCACAGACATTTGTAAATTTATCGGATCCCCCACCAGTACTCACAGACATATGTAAATTTATAGGACTCCCCACAGGCACTAGCAGACATTTGTAAATTGAGAGGACCCCCATCAGTACTCGCAGACAGTAGTAAATTTAGAGGACGCCCACCATTACTCAGACATTTGTAAATTTGAAGGACCCCCACCAGTACTCAGACATTTGTAAATTTAGAGGACCCCACCAGTACCTGCAGACATTTGTAAATTTAGAGGACCCCACCAGTACCTGCAGACATTTGTAAATTGAGAGGACCCCCATCAGTACTCGCAGACAGACCCCACCAGTACTCGCAGACATTTGTAAATTTAGAGGACCCCACAAGTACTCACAGACAATTGTAAATTTAGAGGACCCCCACCAGTACTCACAGACATTTGTAAATTCATAGGACCCCCACCAGTACTCACAGACATTTGTAAATTCATAGGACCCCCACCAGTACTCACAGACATTTGTAAATTTATAGGACCCCCCACCAGTACTCGCAGACATTTGTAAATTTAGAGGACCCCCCCACCAGTACTCGCAGGCATTTGTAAATTGATAGGACCCCCCACCAGTACTCGCAGGCATTTGTATATTTAGAGGATCCCCACAAGTACTTGCAGACATTTGTAAATCCAGAGGACCCCACCAGTAATCAAAGATATTTGTAAATATAGAGGACCCCCCCCAGTACTCACAGACATGTGTAAATTTATAGGACCCCCCACCAGTACTCGCAGGCATTTGTAAATTTAGAGGACCCCTCCAGTACTCACAGACATTTGTAAATTTATAGGACCCCCCACCAGTACTCACAGACATTTGTAAATTTATAGGACTCCCCACAGGTACTCGCAGACATTTGTAAATTTAGAGGACCCCCACCAGTACTCACAGACATTTGTAAATTTAGAGGACTCCCCACAGGTACTCGCGGACATTTGTAAATTTAGAGGACCCCTCCAGTACTCACAGACATGTGTAAATTTATAGGACCCCACCAGTACTCACAGACATTTGTAAATTTAGAGGACCCCTCCAGTACTCACAGACATTTGTAAATTTATAGGACCCCCCACCAGTACTCACAGACATTTGTAAATTTAGAGGACCCCCACCAGTACTCAGACATTTGTAAATTTAGAGGACCCCCTCCAGTACTCACAGACATCTGTAAATTTATAGGACCCCCCACCAGTACTCACAGACATTTGTAAATTTAGAGGACCCCCGCCAGTACTCGCAGACATTTATAAATTCAGAGGACCCCCTCCAGTACTCACAGACATCTGTAAATTTAGAGGACCCCCACCAGTACTCAGACATTGGTAACTTTTGAGGACCCCCCCCAGTACTCACAGACATTTGTAAATTTAGAGGACCCCACCAGTACTCACAGACATTTGTAAAATTAAGAGGACCCCACCAGTACTCACAGACATTGGTAACTTTTGAGGACCCCCCAGTACTCACAGACATTTGTAAATAGAGAGGTCCCCCATAAGTACTCAGAGACATTTGTAAATTTAAACTAATTAATAAAATAATAATTCGGAAGACGTGTCAGAGTTGATCATCTTTGAACTGCAGTAAGAAAACAAAAACAATTATCAACCGCATAGCTAGCAAACATTTAATATTAAGTGTTAGACGGCGACCTCAGAGGAGCCCGGGAAGGGAGTCCTGACTACCCTGAGACCCACCCCCAAGTATCGTAGCCGGGCACTGGCGGGGGACTCCTCAGGAGGAGAAGTCTCGTATCGAGGATCGTACTTCGGGCACCACACGACACAGAAACAACACACCGTGCGTTCTCAGGAACCAATCTTTATCAAATAGGTTAGCACTGCAAATATGTACAAGGAGAGCGCGGGCTCAATGAGTCTCGGAAGGGATAGGGGGTAGCGGGACAGTCTTTGGCACAAAAGTTCACGGTAAGGATGTACCCGGCGCACAGCTCACAATCCTTGAGCTGGGGGGTAGGCTGGTTGTCGTGGGGTCCGGCGGGACCAGTGGAGTCTGTGGAAGCCGCGAGTCACTCAGCGGGCTCAGGTACAAGTTCGGAGGTCTTACGATCTGCAGGGAGCCGCGAGTCACTCAGCAGGGCTCAGGTACAAGTTCGGAGGTCTTACGATCTGCAGGGAGCCGCGAGTCACTCAGCAGGGCTCAGGTACAAGTTCGGAGGTCTTACAAGCTTCGGGGAGCCGCGAGTCACTCAGCGGGGCTCAGGTACAAGGTCAGAGGTCTTACGATCTTCGGGGAGCCGTGAGTCACTCAGCAGGGCTCAGGTACAAGTTCGGAGGTCTTACGATCTTCGGGGAGCCGCGAGTCACTCAGCAGGGCTCAGGTAGTTCTAAGTTCCAGGAGCCGCGACCGCGTCAGCAGGCTCTCGTTGTTCCAGCGTCGAATCTGCCGGACAGTCCCAGAGCACCCCTTGTTATAGGTCGACCCCTCTTTGATGTCCGGAGTCTGTCCAGGCAGGGGTCTTGTCACCTGGGGGTCGCTTGTCGGGGTTTTCCTGCCATTGTCTTGTGATCTTTTCATGGCCGGGTCGGGGGGAGTCCCAGACACCCAGCAGGCGTGGAGCCAGCCTTCAGGGAGGCCGGAGGGCCGATCGAAACCCATCGTCCCAGGGGAGTTCAGAGGTGCGATAGAAACTGCTCCTCCCTCTCTCACCCCTGGAAGCGTGATGTCCTCCAGCCGGAGTGGCGCCTCTAGGTCCGGGTCGCGCTGGGGCCGGGCGGCCATCTTGGTGCATGAAGTGGGCACGCGGGCCCGGGGTGGCCGAAAGGAGAGAGGCCATGGACGAGGCTGTCCGGGTCGAGTGCGTGTGTTCTGGTGGAGAGGCTTGGTGAGGCCGGGGGATTGGGGCTGCCGGCACCAGGTTAGGTGGTGTGGGGACCAGTAGAGCCATGTTATGAGGCCGGGTCCAACACGCGTCGCCCCCAGCTGAAAGCCGGAGAGAACTGCCCATCATCTTGGGGGGTTCTCTTCGCTGAGGCGGAAGAACCGGGAGAGGCCATCGGCGTTGGCGTGGTCCGTCCCAGGACGGTGTTCCACGGTGAAATCCATCCCCTGAAGGGAGATTGACCACCGCAGTAGCTTGGGGTTTTCTCCCCGCATCTGCATGAGCCATCGCAAGGGCCGATGGTCGGTTTGGACTTTGAAATGTGTGCCGAACAGGTAAGGGCGTAGTTTCTTGAGTGCCCAGACCACGGCAAAGGCTTCGCGCTCAATGGTACTCCATCGCTGTTCTCTGGGCAACAGCCGCCGACTGAGGAAGGCGACGGGCTGGTCCAGGCCTTGGTCATTCATCTGGGACAGGACGGCCCCAATGCCATGCTCGGAGGCATCGGTCTGGACTACAAACTCCTTGGAGTAGTCGGGAGCCTGGAGGACGGGGGCCGTGCACATGGCCTTCTTTAGGGCATCGAACGCCTCCTGGCAGGCAGTTGTCCACTGAACCCTTTTTGGCTGTTTTTTGGATGTGAGTTCTGTGAGGGGGCCGACAAGGCTGCCATACCGCTTGATGAATCTGCGGTAGTAGCCAGTGAGGCCCAGAAAGGCTCGGACCTCCGTTTGGGTGGTGGGGGGTTCCCAGGCCACGATGGCGTCGATTTTTGGTTGTAGAGGGGCGACCTGGCCACTCCCGACCTGGTGCCCCAGGTAGACTACTGATCCTTGTCCAATTTGGCACTTGCTGGCTTTTACTGTCAGGCCTGCCTGGCGCAGGGCGGTTAGCACCCTCCGGAGGTGCTGGAGGTGCTCACTCCATCCGGAACTGAAAACGGCGATGTCGTCCAGATAGGCCGCGCTGAACTGTTCTAGCCCGGCCAGGACTCTATTTACCAGTCGCTGGAAGGTGGCCGGGGCATTCTTCATTCCGAAGGGCATTACGCGGAAGCGGTAATGCCCATCTGGGGTGGAGAAGGCCGATCGCTCCTTGGCCCCCTCGGTGAGCGCAATCTGCCAGTATCCGCAGGTGAGGTCGAAGGTGCTAAGGAACCGTGCTGCCCCGAGTCGGTCAATGAGCTCGTCGGCCCGTGGAATGGGGTGGGCATCGGCTCGGGTGACGTCATTGAGCCCCCGGTAGTCCACACAGAACCGGAGCTCGGGGGCGACACCGGGGGCCGCTGCCTTCGGGACCAGGACCACGGGGCTGGCCCAGGGACTGTCAGATGGCTCGATCACTCCCATGGTCAACATCTTTGAGACTTCAGCTTGAATGCAGGACCGGACCCGGTCGGGGACCCGGTAGGCTCGGTGTCTCACCGGCGGGCTGTCCCCGGTGTCCACGTCATGGACACACCAGTCGGTAACTCGGGGGATCAGGGAGAAGAGGTCGGCAAATTGTCCTAGTAGCTGGCGGCAGTCCTCTTGTTGCTGGGCAGTGAGAGCTGGGGAGAGATTCACTCCCTCCACGGAGCCATCCTGCTCCTTGACACACAGGAGGTCCGGGAGGGGATCGGACTCATCTTCGGCCCCGTCATCGGTGGCCAGCAGGAGGCTTAGTTCGGTCCGCACGAAGTGAGGCTTGAGGCGGTTCACGTGAAGGACCCGGAGGGGATCCCGGGGCGACTGGACGTCCACCAAGTATGTGACTGGGCTCTTCCGCTCAATCACCTTGTAGGGCCCGGTCCACCTGTCCTGGAGGGCGCCTGGCTTCACAGGAGCCATGACCCATACTTGTTGGCCCGGCTGGAACTCGACCAGAGTGGCATTCTGGTCGTACCAGCGCTTCATCTCTTCTTGGCTTGTCTCTAGGTTGGCCTCGGCCAGCGCTCGGAACTTCCTGGTCTGGTTCCGGAGGGTCAGAACATAGTGGAACACATCTCGTGGGGTGGTCTGGGGTGCCGCCTCCCACCCTTCCTTAACCAAGCTGAGGGGACCTCGGACGGGGTGTCCATAGAGCAACTCAAACGGGCTGAACCCTAGGGACTTCTGGGGGACCTCTCGGTAAGCGAACAAGAGGCAGGGGAGCAGGACGTCCCACTTACGCCGGAGGGGCTCTTCTAGGCCGGTGATCATCCCTTTCAGGGTCCGGTTAAACCTCTCTACTAGGCCGTTCCCTTGGGGATGGTACGGGGTAGTGAATTTGTAGGACACTCCACATTGTTGCCACAGGGACGTCATGTACCTCGAGATAAAATTAGTGCCGCGATCGCTCACGACCTCGCGGGGGAACCCTACCCGGGAAAAGATCCCCATCAGGGCCCGGCCCACTACGGGGGCCGTGACGGTGCGTAGGGGGATCGCCTCAGGGTATCGGGTGGCGTGATCCACCAGGACCAGGATGAAACGGTGACCTTGGGAGGTAGGGGGGTCCAGGGGCCCCACGATGTCGATCCCGACTCGTTCAAAGGGGGTACTGACGACCGGGAAGGGTTGGAGGGGAGCCTTGCGCTTCCCCCCACTCTTCCCGCTAGCTTGGCACATGGGACAGGACTTGCAGTGGGCTTCTACGGCTGCTCTCATCTTAGGCCAGTAAAAATGGGTCACGAGACGGCTGTAAGTCTTGTCTTGACCCAGGTGGCCGGCAAGGGGGACGTCGTGGGCTAAGCCCAGGAGGAAGTCTCGGAAGCGGAGGGGTACCACCAGCACCCGTCCGGATCCCAGCTCCACCGACTTCTGCTCACTATACAAAATGCTATTTTCCCAATAAATTCGGTGCGTGCCAGTTTGGTCGCCTGCGGCTTGGCCCTCGGCCTGGCGCCGCAGTCCTACCAGGGAAGGACAGGTGGCTTGCTCCCGGAAAAACTCCTCCCGGGTGGGCCCACCCTCGTGGCGCCATTGGGCCAACTCGGGTAGATCGCCTAACTCAGGGACCGGGGCGGTGTCGGACAGGGAGGGCTCGTCGCTGGCGACGGGCCCCTCCGATGGGGGGACGGGAGGACCCTCGGGGGTTACTGCTCTGACTTCTTCGGTCGGGGCGTCTTCGACTTCTCCCAGGGGGGTGAGTCGGGCTGACATAGATCGGGTGGTGGCGCACACCCACTCGGGGAGCCCCATCATCTCTAGGTGGGCCTTGCGTTCGACGTGCTTCCAGGTCGTTCCCTAGGAGGCAGTCGACCGGCTGGGAGGTTCTTACGGCAACCCTCAGTTTACCTACTACTCCACCCCACTCAAACGGCACCAGAGCTACCTGACACATACTCTCTCTATTATCGGCGGAAATGACTGGGCAAAAGACGTTGGGGAGGATTTGCTCCTCGGGGACTAAGTGCCTGAGGACACCGGTGATGCTGGCCCCGGTGTCCCGCAGGGCCTCTGTTTGGTGGCCATTGATCTTAACGAGCTGCCCGTATTTCTTCGTGTTGGAGGGCAGGAGGCTACCAGGGACCATCTCCCTATCTCCCAGGGATACTAGGGCCATGGCTGCGGGTTCCCACTCCCCGGTTTCCTCAACCTCCTCCCCCAGAGCTACGTTGGCTATCTGTCTTGCAGGGGTGTTTTGGGTGGCCATGGGGCACTCTGGGTCATTGGCGTAGTGCCCGGGCTTCTGGCAACGGAAGCAAGTGACGGTTACCCTGTGTCCCCGTCTCCCGGGTGGTCCGGATACTGGTGGGGGGGGCGCTGGGAAAGGTGGAGATTGGGTCTTCGGAGGACTAGGCTGGGACTCTCTCTGGCCTCCCTGGTTCCCCCCTCCTCTCTGGCGGGGTGGTCCCTGACTGGCTCGGGGGTATTCTCCTACCATGCCCCGGGTGACCCGGGTGTTGGTCCAGCGGTCTGCTTCCACCGCCAGCTTCCTGGGATCGGTGAGTTTGCTGTCGAGCAGATGCTGGCGTAGTTCCACAAAGCAGTTCGCAGCCAGGTGTTCCCACAATAGGAGGTCGGTGAGCTCCTCAAGAGTGGTGACTTTGCTGCCCTTGACCCACCCATCGAAGGCCCGACTAAAAAAGTTTACATATTCTACCCAGGTGGTGCCCGGGATTTTCCTGCAGTCCCGGAATCGCTGACGGTACATCTCGGGGGTGAGACCGTACCTTGTGAGTAGAGCCTCTTTCATGTGGCTGTAGGAGGTCTGCAGAGAGAGGGGTAGGTCGAGCAGGGTGTCTCTTCCTTCGCTCAGAAACCGTCCCCACAACCCTGCCCCCCAGTCCTTCTGCGGGACCCGATGGGAGGTCATGGCGACCTCGTAGGCCCTGAACCATTGCTGAATGTCATCGTTTTTATAATATTCCTTGACCACATCCTTGGGGATGTGGACCTTCTGCTCCGCTGGGGAGGTCGCCTCTCGGTTTCCCGGGGGCCTCCCTTCCTCACTTCTGGCCTTGAGTTCGATTTCCTTCAAGCTGCGTTCGTGCTCCAGTTGGAGCTTCCTTCCTTTGTGTTCTCGTTGGAGCTTCTTCTCTTCTAGCTCGCCTTGCACGCGCATTTGCTCTACTGCTAGCTTTTTCTCTGCTAACTTTAATTCGCCTTCGATTTTGAGTTTCGCTAACTCGAGTTCGTGATTGCGGCTTCTCTCTCTGTCCGCGAGTTCCTCCGGGGATAGGCCCCCGTCTGGTACGACGCTTCGCACCTGATTGTTGCTGCTTTCGCCTTGGGGAGGTTCGGCCTCGTCGGGGCGCTCCCCTGTGTTTTCCAGGCGGGAGGCCCCGGTATCCACCCAGGCTTTCAGTGCTTTCTGCAAATCTTCCTTGGTGTTGAGACCGGTGGTAGCGATTCTAAGTTCTTTGCAGAATTGCTTTAGTTCTTTGTGTGTGTATTCTTCTAGTTGTTCCACCTGGAACACCCTGTTGGCGTTGATTTCTGCGGGGATCACGGTGTTTCCTTCTGCCATCTTTGTTGGTAGTGCGTCCGTCGTTCACAGTACGATCTCTCGGTGATGGGCCCGAATCCCGTCGCTTGCCACCAATGTTAGACGGCGACCTCAGAGGAGCCCGGGAAGGGAGTCCTGACTACCCTGAGACCCACCCCCAAGTATCGTAGCCGGGCACTGGCGGGGGACTCCTCAGGAGGAGAAGTCTCGTATCGAGGATCGTACTTCGGGCACCACACGACACAGAAACAACACACCGTGCGTTCTCAGGAACCAATCTTTATCAAATAGGTTAGCACTGCAAATATGTACAAGGAGAGCGCGGGCTCAATGAGTCTCGGAAGGGATAGGGGGTAGCGGGACAGTCTTTGGCACAAAAGTTCACGGTAAGGATGTACCCGGCGCACAGCTCACAATCCTCGAGCTGGGGGGTAGGCTGGTTGTCGTGGGGTCCGGCGGGACCAGTGGAGTCTGTGGAAGCCGCGAGTCACTCAGCGGGCTTAGGTACAAGTTCGGAGGTCTTACGATCTGCAGGGAGCCGCGAGTCACTCAGCAGGGCTCAGGTACAAGTTCGGAGGTCTTACGATCTGCAGGGAGCCGCGAGTCACTCAGCAGGGCTCAGGTACAAGTTCGGAGGTCTTACGAGCTTCGGGGAGCCGCGAGTCACTCAGCGGGGCTCAGGTACAAGGTCAGAGGTCTTACGATCTTCGGGGAGCCGCGAGTCACTCAGCAGGGCTCAGGTACAAGTTCGGAGGTCTTACGATCTTCGGGGAGCCGCGAGTCACTCAGTAGGGCTCAGGTAGTTCTAAGTTCCAGGAGCCACGACCGCGTCAGCAGGCTCTCGTTGTTCCAGCGTCGAATCTGCCGGACAGTCCCAGAGCACCCCTTGTTATAGGTCGACCCCTCTTTGATGTCCGGAGTCTGTCCAGGCAGGGGTCTTGTCACCTGGGGGTCGCTTGTCGGGGTTTTCCTGCCATTGTCTTGTGATCTTTTCATGGCCGGGTCGGGGGGAGTCCCAGACACCCAGCAGGCGTGGAGCCAGCCTTCAGGGAGGCCGGAGGGCCGATCGAAACCCATCGTCCCAGGGGAGTTCAGAGGTGCGATAGAAACTGCTCCTCCCTCTCTCACCCCTGGAAGCGTGATGTCCTCCAGCCGGAGTGGCGCCTCTAGGCCCGGGTCGCGCTGGGGCCGGGCGGCCATCTTGGTGCATGAAGTGGGCACGCGGGCCCGGGGTGGCCGAAAGGAGAGAGGCCATGGACGAGGATGTCCGGGTCGAGTGCGTGTGTTCTGGTGGAGAGGCTTGGTGAGGCCGGGGGATTGGGGCTGCCGGCACCAGGTTAGGTGGTGTGGGGACCAGTAGAGCCATGTTATGAGGCCGGGTCCAACATTAAGAAAATACGTACATTTGTAGTGTTGATCATTTAAAATCATTACCATGAAATGAAAATGGAAAATAAAAATAGTTGATGAATTCAAAAGTCACACGTTGTGTGTAGCTCTAAAAGCAATGTTTGTGGAAGCACTGAACACACTTGTACAGACTGCAAACCAAAGAGCGGTGGGCGGAGTCCAGGGCACGAGTCCATGGTTTGCAAATGCCACATATTGCTGCCCTGTCTCTGCTATCAGTGGGGACGTGTTTTAGGGGCGGCCTGCCAGTCAATTCCGTGATTAGCTGAATGTTAGCTGCCCCGAAGCCTGCAGCCATGTCCAATGATTGGATGAATGCTTCCGGGGTCACTCGTGCCTGGTGCTCCTCTGGGAGCCCGCCCCCATGGAGATGCGCCTTATGTGGTGAGGGGGGGGGGGTTACCTGGCGCTCTTCAACTCCCAGCTATAGCCATAGGCGCCCCCCTCAGTCTGCACAAGATGAAGTGCCCGAGGGGAAGGGCGGCAGCTGCTCCGCCCCCTCCTCACTGGAAAAATACTTTGAATGGATCTCATGTCCTCGCATCCTGCTTAGCTACACATGTTGCCTCTGGTGTAGGAAAGAGTCTTTGGATAAAAGATGGCTTCAAAAAATGTGGTGGTGCCCAAGCAAGCGGAGATGGCGTGATTCGAGCCCCAAATACTCACGGCTTCGCCCCACCTATCCCGCCAGCCCCAGCAGCCCTGCCACTCCAGACTGTACCACTTTCCAAGTCCACCACATTGGGAAGGGAGTCAAATCCACGTGCGCTGCCCACCTCCCTCAATGGGGGCCTTTCGTTCGCCTCCACATTGTTATATGTGGTCCAAGAACTATGCAGGCTTTTACCACCACCAGCCCTCTGGGAGGGTGGAAAGGTTCAGTGGCATTTCAAAGAAAAGATACCAAAGATGTGCCTTGAAACTAACATTAAGGGGCCCAAGGCTCTACCTTTGGCATTTTTGGCAATTTCAGCCAATCCTGCATGAAAGTTACACTTTGCTCCCCATGGTGATGCGTCCCGTCTGATGGCTCCAACTTCATTTCATTTGCACTTAAATGAGGACAGGAGTCTGCAGTGTTGAGTCGGCTGATTCACTGTCTCAACAGCTCCACTCTCGGGTACAAGCAGCATCTCCACCGACTTGAGGGATCCTGTCAGGATCTGCAGCCCGGGGAATGGGTTCATGTGGAGATCCACCAGTGGATGTTGGGGCTTCAACCCTGCGGACGAGGAATCTCTCAAGTCCTGCTCACCACAAACATCACTGTGAACTGCTATGGACAGCCTGCCAGGATCCACGTTTCACATTACAAGATGGCCGCCAAACAAACTCCAAAATGGTCCACTGAGCGGTCGATGCAGCAGCTCTGGTCAGCCAAGGAGGTTATGCACCTGCTGCTCGAGCTACTACTGCCTCAGCAGATCTCTGTGTGCCTACTCCAGCGCTCGGCGGTACATTTGTTGTGTCCCCCCCAACTACACAGATCTCAAGGTGATGCAGTCACTAGTGCCCCGTGAGAGGGTCACAGGGGAAGATTCGTGTAGGATTCTCTGGGTGAAGAATAGATTTCTGGTCACTTCGATGACCTGTGGTTGGAGAGAGCGGCTGGGCCCAGGATCACTCCTAGGTTTCTTACTAGAGGTGTTTGGAAGCGTCCAGTTTTCTTACGTCAGACGGGCCACTTCTGAAGGGTCGAGTTTGAGGGGTTCCTACAGCATCAAAGAGTCGCCCCCCTCAAGCATTGACCGCCTTCTGACATCTGCTTTGAGGGTTATCCAAGTGCAGGAGGATTTTGTTAGTCAAGTAGTTGCAGCAGTAAGCTCTGGAACATGCGAACATTAACCAGCAAGGCGGCCATCATTCATGTAGTGGGACCCTTACTTTACTAGTGACTGGAGAGCCGAGGACCAGAGGCCGTGTGACGCAATGAACTCAAGCAGCTCCGTCTGATACGGTTAAGATTTGTGTCTTGGACTCGGTGGAACTCACCCTCTGGAGCAGCACTTGAGGACGGACAGCGTTGGACGCTGACCATAAGCGAAGGAGAAAGATGGCCGCGGTCCTAAAGTCCACAATGTGCTTGAGCTCGTCCCAGATGTCTCTGTGACGGAAGCCTGTGTGATTGAAAGGAGATGTTAGATCTGTGTGAGTTGTGCAAGTTGCCTGTTCAACGAAGGATGTTTTTACTTCATTGGGACCTCGCTGGTTCCCGGGAGGAGTTGATGATCCCCCGGAGGGGGTGGCAGTAGGACACCCCTGAACATATCTGGGTGGAGGGCTCTGAGGATGAGCAGGTAGAGACAGACTTGATTGGTTCAGAAGCCTTCAAATGGACAGACTGTTGAATCTGCAGACCTTTGGAGAATGGAACACATCTGTAAGGGAAGCTGCCGTCTGCTCTCAGTTGGTTTTACACGTAAACGACCCAAGGGCGAGCAGCAGAGGTCCAATGGGCAGGTCATGCACTACGAGTCGTATCCTGCTGGCAGGGTTCACAGATGGTTTGAAGTCCTCATGAATATGCAAAATGAGCGGTGAGTGCAGGGATCAAGCGACTTTCTTGATGCCTGCTTTATTCAGATTTTTAGTTTTTTTCATTTATTTGTTTCCGTTGCCTTGCAATGGTGGCAGATAATATGTTTTAAGTTAATTTTTTATATTAATGTTGTATGTTTTTCTGCGCTCCTTGCAGGGTTGCAGTTCTGTTTCTTCATCTGGGCTGTGCCAGGAGCCTTCTGATGGTGACCCATGAGGAAAGCTACATCCTCAGAGGTGTAGAATTGATTCATCCCAAGGAGGCCTCGTGCTGCGATTGTTTATTGCTATGGATTTCGGTGGCACTTTGAAGAACCAAAGGCTGGGTGAACTGCTGGACTTCGACCTGTTACCATGGGGCGGATGGGGAGAACGCGTCGGTGCACTAAGGGGTGGTGCGATAGGAAGGTTGAGGCAAGAGTTGCTAATGCGATGATCCTTCCAGGAGGTGGGTTTGTTTCCTGTCACTGTGGTCGTTGCATTGGCCCCAGAGCATGGCCAACAGAGTGAGTTGGTCCAGTGACTCCTCCGTGGAGATTGAGCTTCAAGGTCAGAGAACAGAGATATGGTGTGGTGCGATGTGGTGCGGTGTAGTGCGGTGTAGTGCGGTGCAGTGTGGTGTGATCTGGTGCGGTGCAGTGTCATGTGATGTGGTGTGGCGAGGTGTGGAGTGGAACGGTGTAGTTCGGTGCAGTGTGGTGTGGTGCAATACAGTGTGATGCGGTGTAGTGCAGTGTGATGCGGTGTGGTGCAGTATGGTGTGATCTGGTGTGGTGAGGTGTGGTGTGATGTGGTGTGGCGAGGTGTGGAGTGGTATGGTGTGGTGCAGTGTAGTGTGGTGTGATCTGTGGTGCTGTGTGGTGCGGTATGGTGTGGTGCAGTGCAGTGTAGTGTGATCAGGTGTGCTGCCATGTGGTGTGATGTGGTGTGGTGCAGTGTGGTGTGATGTGGAGTGGTGTGGTGTAGCGCGGTGCAGTGTGGTGTGGTTCGAAGAGGTGTGATGCAATGTGGTGCGGTGCAGTGCGGAGTGGTGCAGTGTGGTGTAGTGTGGTGCGGTGTGTAGTGTGGTGTGGTGCAGTGTGGTGTGATGTAGTGTGGTGCTGTGTTGGGCGGTGTGGTGCAGTGCTGTGTAGTGCAGTATGGTGTGGTGTGGTGCGGTGCAGTGTGGGCGGTACAGTGTGGCACAGTGCAGTGTGGTGTGATGTAGTGCAGTGCGGTGTGGTGAGATATGGTGTGGTGTGGTGTGAGTGTGATGCGGTGTGGTGTGTGTAATGCGGTATGGTGCGATGTGGTGCAGTGTGGTGTGATGTAGTGCGGTGTAGTGCGGTATGGTGCGGTGCAGTGTCATATGATGTGGTGTGGCGAGGTGTGGAGTGGAACGGTGTAGTTCGGTGCAGTGTGGTGCAATGCAGTGTGATGCGGTGTAGTGCAGTGTGATGCGGTGTGGTGCAGTATGGTGTGATCTGGTGTGGTGAGGTGTGGTGTGATGTGGTGTGGCGAGGTGTGGAGTGGTATGGTGTGGTGCGGTGTAGTGTGGTGTGATCTGTGGTGCTGTGTGGTGCAGTATGGTGTGGTGCGGTGCAGTGTAGTGTGATCAGGTGTGCTGCCGTGTGGTGTGATGTGGTGTGGTGCGGTGCAGTGTGGTGTGATGTGGAGTGGTGTGGTGTAGCACGGTGCAGTGTGGTGTGGTTCGAAGAGGTGTGATGCAATGTGGTGCGGTGCAGTGCAGAGTGGTGCAGTGTGGCGAGGTGCAGTGTGGTGCTGTACAGTAGTGGTGCAGTGTGGTGTAGTGTGGTGCGGTGTGTAGTGTGATGTGGTGCAGTGTGGTGTGATGGAGTGTGGTGCTGTGTTGGGCGGTGTGGTGCAGTGCTGTGTAGTGCAGTATGGTGTGGTGCGGTGCAGTGTGGGCGGTACAGTGTGGCGCGGTGCAGTGTGGTGTGATGTAGTGCAGTGCGGTGTGGTGCGATATGGTGTGGTGTGGTGTGTGTGTGATGCGGTGTGGTGTGTGTAATGCGGTATGGTGCGGTGTGGTGCAGTGTGGTGTGATGTGGTGCGGTGTAGTGCGGTGTGGAGCAGAGCAGTGTGGTGTGGTGTGGTGCAAAGCGTTGTGATATGATGTGGTGGGGTGTAGTGTGGTGCAGTGTATGGTGCAGTGTGTAGTGCGGTGCAGTGCGGTGCAGTGTGGTGCAGTAAGGTGTAGTGCAGTGGGGTGTGGCTCCAGCTTGTGGAACCAGTTCTTCTGATTGCCTAAGATGTGGTCACTGAGAGCCTTTGGAAAGCAGCGTTGAATGGGAGTGTCAATAAAATGAAGGAGTAGACGATGGAGTCAGTGTTCAGCGTACTAGTATGTGTACCAGTGGACGGTGGGGTAAGTGCTCAGCATACTAGTAAGTGTACCTGTAGACGGTGGGGTCAGTGTTCAGCGTACTAGGACGTATACCAGTAGACGGTGGGGTCAGTCTTCAGCGTACTAGTATGTGTACCAGTAGACGGTGGGGTCAGTCTTCAGCGTACTAGTATGTGTACCAGTAGACGGTGGGGTCAGTCTTCAGCGTACTAGTATGTGTACCAGTAGACGGTTGGGTCAGTCTTCAGCGTACTAGTACGTGTACCAGTAGACGGTGGGGTCAGTCTTCAGCGTACTAGTATGTGTACCAGTAGAGGGTGGGGTAAGTGCTCAGCATACTAGTAAGTGTACCAGTAGACGGTGGGGTCAGTCTTCAGCGTACTAGTACATGTACCAGTAGACGGTGGGGGTCAGTGTTCAGCGTACTAGTACGTGTATGTGTACTAGTAGAGTGTGGTGTCAGTGTTCAGTGAACTAGTATGTGTACCAGTAGACGGTGGGGTAGGTGCCCAGCATACTAGTAAGTGTACCGGTAAACGGTGGAGTCAGTCTTCAGCGTACTAGTATGTGTACCAGTAGACGGTGGGGTCAGTCTTCAGCGTACAGGTATGTGTACCAGTAGACGGTGGGGTCAGTGTTCAGCGTACTAGGACGTGTACCAGTAGACGGTGGGGTCAGTCCTCAGCGTACTCGTACGTGTATGTGTACTAGTAGAGTGTGGTGTCAGTGTTCAGTGAACTGGTATGTGTACCAGTAGACGTAGCCTTCAATGCTGCGTAACCTTTGGCTCTGGTGGTCGATAAAGAGCTTTTGGAGTGGGTTCGGTACCCCTTAAGGGGCATAACGCCTCAGGGGTTTCAGATTCCTCCGGTTGGTGGAGCTGCAGGTGCTGAGATGCAGGGGTTCTGGTTCAGATGATTTACGCTGCCATCGGTCAGTCCACCTCTGGTACTGCCTCTGTCTGGTGCTGCAGCAGACAGGTGAGCTCACAGGTGTACTTGATTGTCCCACAGATTGCACGCGTTTGGATAACACACACCTTACATTAAGACTGAAGGTAGGTCAAGGGGTGGACTTAATGTTCTGTTCAGGTGGTTGCACTGGCCTATCAAGCCACCAATGGGGTGAGCAGAGAGAGAAGCTGTTCTGGCCTATATGGCCACAGAGGGTGTGAGACTGGCCACGTCTTATGCAAAAGAGGAAGCACAGATGGAGAGGGTTCGCTTACACACATCTTGCGGACTGCGCTGATGGAGCAGGAGGTTCTGGAGTCCGATCTGGTGATCTATCCTGGTCTCCTGGTCTTGGGTATGGCCCTAGAGATGGAGAGGGTTTGTTTACAGAAGTCTCGTGGACTGCGCGGATGGGCAGGAGGTATCTGGAGATGGTTCTGGTGATCTGTCCTGGTCTCCTGGTCTTGCTTATGCCCCTAGAGATGGAGAGGGTTTGTTTACAGAAGTCTCGTGTACTGCGGTGATGGGCAGGAGGTATCTGGAGACGGTTCTGGTGATCTGGCCTGGTCTCCTGGTCTTGCTTATGGCCCTAGAGATGGAGAGGGTTTGTTTACTGAAGTCTTGTGGACTGCGCTGATGGGCAGAAGGTTCTGGAGTCCGTTCTGGTGATCTGTCCTGGTCCCCTGGTCTTGCTTATCGCCCTAGAGATGGAGAGGGTTTGTTTACAGAAGTCTCGTGGACTGTGCTGATGGGCAGGAGGTATCTGGAGACGGTTCTGGGGATCTGTCCTGGTCTCCTGGTCTTGCTTATGGCCCTAGAGATGGAGAGGGTTTGTTTACAGAAGTCTCGTGGACTGCGCTGATGGGCAGGAGGTATCTGGAGATGGTTCTGGTGATCTGTCCTGGTCCCCTGGTCTTGCTTATCGCCCTAGAGATGGAGAGGGTTTGTTTACAGAAGTCTCGTGGACTGCGCTGATGGGCAGGAGGTATCTGGAGGCGGTTCTGGTGATCTGTCCTGGTCTCCTGGTCTTGCTTATGGCCCTAGAGATGGAGAGGGTTTGTTTACAGAAGTCTCGTGGACTGTGCTGATGGGCAGGAGGTATCTGGAGACGGTTCTGGTGATCTGTCCTGGTCTCCTGGTCTTGCTTATGGCACTAGAGATGGAGAGGGTTTGTTTACAGAAGTCTCGTGGACTGCGCTGATGGGCAGGAGGTATCTGGAGACGGTTCTGGTGATCTGTCCTGGTCTCCTGGTCTTGCTTATGGCCCTAGAGATGGAGAGGGTTTGTTTACAGAAGTCTCGTGGACTGCGCTGATGGGCAGGAGGTATCTGGAGATGGTTCTGGTGATCTGTCCTGGTCCCTTGGTCTTGCTTATCGCCCTAGAGATGGAGAGGGTTTGTTTACAGAAGTCTCGTGGACTGCGCTGATGGGCAGGAGGTATCTGGAGACGGTTCTGGTGATCTGTCCTGGTCTCCTGGTCTTGCTTATGGCCCTAGAGATGGAGAGGGTTTGTTTACTGAAGTCTCATGGATTGCACAGATGGCAGGAGGTATCTGGAGATGGTTCTGGTGATCTGTCCTGGCCCCCTGGTCTTGCCTATGACCCTAGAGATGGAGAGGGTTTGTTTACAGAAGTCTTGTGGACTGCGCTGATGGGCAGGAGGTATCTGGAGATGGTTCTGGTGATCTGTCCTGGTGCCCTGGTCTTGCTTATCGCCCTAGAGATGGAGAGGGTTTGTTTACAGAGGTCTTGTGGACTGCGCTGATGGGCAGGAGGTATCTGGAGACGGTTCTGGTGATCTGTCCTGGTCTCTCGGTCTTGCTGATGGCCCTAGAGATGGAGAGGGTTTGTTTACAGAAGTCTCGTGGACTGCGGTGATGGGCAGAAGGTTCTGGAGTCCGTTCTGGTGATCTGTCCTGGTCCCCTGGTCTTGCTTATCGCCCTAGAGATGGAGAGGGTTTGCTTACAGAAGTCTCGTGGACTGCGCTGATGGGCAGGAGGGATCTGGAGATGGTTCTGGTGATCTGTCCTGGTCCCCTGGTCTTGCTTATCACCCTAGAGATGGAGAGGGTTTGTTTACAGAAGTCTCGTGGACTGCGCTGATGGGCAGGAGGTATCTGGAGACGGTTCTGGTGATCTGTCCTGGCCTTGCTTATCGCCCTAGAGATGGAGAGGGTTTGTTTACTAAAGTCTCATGGATTGCACAGATGGCAGGAGGTATCTGGAGAAGGTTCTGGTGATCTGTCCTGGCCCCCTGGTCTTCGGTATGGCCCTAGAGCTGAAGAGGGTTTGTTAACAGAAGTCTCATGGACTGCGGTGATGGGCAGGAGGTATCTGGAGACGGTTCTGGTGATCTGTCCTGGTCTCCTGGTCTTGGGAAGCGCCCTAGAGATGGAGAGGGTTTGTTTACAGAAGTCTTGTGGACTGCGCGGATGGAGCAGGAGGTTCTGGAGTCTGATGTGGTGATCTGTCCTGGTCTCCTGGTCTTGCTTATGGCCCTAGAGATGGAGAGGGTTTGTTTACAGAAGTCTCGTGGACTGCGCTGATGGGCAGGAGGTATCTGGAGACGGTTCTGGTGATCTGTCCTGGTCTCCTGGTCTTGCTTATGGCCCTAGAGATGAAGAGGGTTTGTTTACAAAAGTCTTGTGGACTGCGGTGATGGGCAGGAGGTACCTGGAGACGGTTCTGGTGATCTGTCCTGGTCTCCTGGTCTTGCTTATGGCCCTAGAGATGGAGAGGGTTTGTTTACTGAAGTCTCATGGATTGCACAGATGGCAGGAGGTATCTGGAGACGGTTCTGGTGATCTGTCCTGGCCCCCTGGTCTTGCTTATCGCCCTAGAGATGGAGAGGGTTTGTTTACTGAAGTCTCATGGACTGCACAGATAGCAGGAGGTATCTGAAGATGGTTCTGGTGATCTGTCCTGGTCTCCTGGTCTTGGGTATCGCCCTAGAGATGAAGAGGGTTTGTTTACAGAAGTCTTGTGGACTGCGCTGATGGGCAGCAGGTATCTGGAGATGGTTCTGGTGATCTGTCCTGGTCCCCTGGTCTTGCTTATCGCCCTGGAGATGGAGAGGGTTTGTTTACAGAAGTCTCGTGGACTGCGCTGATGGGCCGGAGGTATCTGGAGACGGTTCTGGTGATCTGTCCTGGTCTCCTGGTCTTGCTTATTGCCCTAGAGATGGAGAGGGATTGTTTACAGAAGTCTCGTGGACTGCGCTGATGGGCAGAAGGTATCTGGAGATGGTTCTGGTGATCTGTCCTGGTCCCCTGGTCTTGCTTATCGCCCTAGAGATGGAGAGGGTTTGTTTACAGAAGTCTCGTGGACTGCGCTGATGGGCAGGAGGTATCTGGAGACGGTTCTGGTGATCTGTCCTGGTCTCCTGGTCTTGCTTATCGCCCTAGAGATGGAGAGGGTTTGTTTACTGAAGTCTCGTGGACTGCGGTGATGGGCAGGAGGTATCTGGAGACGGTTCTGGTGATCTGGCCTGGTCTCCTGGTCTTGCTTATGGCCCTAGAGATGGAGAGGGTTTGTTTACTGAAGTCTTGTGGACTGCGTTGATGGGCAGAAGGTTCTGGAGTCCGTTCTGGTGATCTGTCCTGGTCCCCTGGTCTTGCTTATCGCCCTAGAGCTGGAGAGGGTTTGTTTACAGAAGTCTCCAGGACTGCGCTGATGCGCAGGAGGTATCTGGAGATGGTTCTGGTGATCTGTCCTGGTCCCCTGGTCTTGCTTATCGCCCTAGAGATGGAGAGGGTTTGTTTACAGAAGTCTCGTGGACTGCGCTGATGGGCAGGAGGTATCTGGAGACGGTTCTGGTGATCTGTCCTGGTCTTGCTTATCGCCCTAGAGATGGAGAGGGTTTGTTTACTAAAGTCTCATGGATTGCACAGATGGCAGGAGGTATCTGGAGATGGTTCTGGTGATCTGTCCTGGCCCCCTGGTCTTCGGTATGGCCCTAGTGCTGGAGAGGGTTTGTTAACAGAAGTCTCATGGACTTGCGGTGATGGGCAGGAGGTATCTGGAGACGGTTCTGGTGATCTGTCCTGGTCTCCTGGTCTTGGGTATCGCCCTAGAGATGGAGAGAGTTTGTTTACAGAAGTCTTGTGGACTGCGCGGATGGAGCAGGAGGTTCTGGAGTCTGATCTGGTGATCTGTCCTGGTCTCCTGGTCTTGCTTATGGCCGTAGAGATGGAGAGGGTTTGTTTACAGAAGTCACATGGACTGCGCTGATGGGCAGGAGGTATCTGGAGATGGTTCTGGTGATCTGTCCTGGCCCCCTGGTCTTCGGTATGGCCCTAGAGATGGAGAGGGTTCGTTTACAGAACAAGGGGACCCGGGGATGTTTCGGAGAGGACACTGCATGGGCCAGGGGGAGGGGTAGTATGGCAGACTTGGCTGAAGAGAGTTGTAAGTTTGGTGATGGAGGAACATGGGGGGGGGGCTGGTGAGCGAGATATGTGATGTTCTGTTCAGGTGGTTGCACTGGCCTATCAAGCCATCGATGGGGTGAGCAGAGAAAGAAGCTGTTCTGGCCTATATGGCCACAGAGGGTGTGAGACTGGCCACGTCTCATGACTGACAATGTGACAAGGAAGGGGCTGGCATGAGGGCTGGGGGAGAGCCTTAACAGAAGGGTGGTTTTTTTTTTACAAGAAGCAGAGGCTAAGGTCACAATGGAAGGGTTAGCAAAGGAAACTGGGTATTGGTAGGCAAGCCTGTAGGACGGGGCGCAGATGGGTGTGTAGGGTGAAAAAGATGAAACTGTAGGAATGGTAGGGGAGAAACAGGAGGCCCCCCCTCAATGTGGGAAGAGGGGAAAAGATGGAAGGAGAAAAGGGGAAAGGAAGCCAGAGGAAGGGTTGACTTTATCCTACAGGGATTCTTGGCTTTAAACCAACATACATGCTAGGTACACTTAGGTACATCTAGTTAGGGTCACATCGTAGGAGTATGCATTTATTACTGTCATGTGTTTTATATACTTGCCTGTATATATTGTTTTAGCACGATGGTATAAATCTACCATCCTTTTCCTCTGTTAGTGCTTCTAATCATGTATATCTGTTTCTGTCTAATGGCTGTTTCAGCACACTTGTTTTACACTAGAATGATGCTGGTTCAATAAATACTTTTTGAAAAATGTCCCCACCTTTTATTAGGTCGATCCTAGCGTTGCAGCGCATGCGCTGCTCGCTTTGCAAGGCATGCTGTATTAGGGTATGTTTTAGAAGTGGTGTGGAAGCTCACGCCCATATTTTTCATTGGCTGGCGTCATCGTCCATGGTAAATACTGCCTTCCGATTGATAATGAGGCTTCTTAGTCCCGCCTTGTTACTGCCCTGTCTCCTTTTGGGATCGCCCATCAGGACTGGATCTTTTACTTGCCGCGTTATGCTGTCTCCTTCCATTAGTCGGTAAGCACTTCTTTTTTCCATTCACGCAATAACGACAGCTTGTTTTTTACTGTAAATCGATCGCTGTGGACACTGGGCTGTGTGAGGCAAGTGTGCACGCACTAATGAATCGAACCCAAACGGTGGTTACCACACTACTTAGATTATCACTGCGGCTAATAAATAACATCACTGTTGAGAAGATACGATTAAAGAGAGCGTACGGTGGTGCTGCCACCATCCAGCTGCACGCTACACAGCTGCTGCCTGCCGTGCACCCGTATCTCAAGACCAGGGAAGTCCATTTAGATAGGAAGTGAGGAGGGTGGGGGGGAGGAGGCAACCACCTGACAACCACCAAGCTCTATTCTCTCCCAGAGACATTTCAGATAAGCTTGCCACCTCAGCAGACCGATCCCTATGGTGTTCACAAAGTCACTCGCTTTTAGGTAAAGGTACAATAGTGTTAATCTCACTGGCTTCTTCGCTCTAGCTTCACAACAGGTGGCGCAGATGTTATATTTTCGGACAGAGGAAGGTGAGGAGGTGTGCTTTAGATTAGACAAACGGGTGGCCCCAAGCTCCAAGTGGCCCCCTACTCCGCCTGGAGAGCTCCTGATTGTGCCCGGAGGGGGCCCCTCTATGTACTTTGCAGGGGGCCCCCTCAATTTTCGTTACGCCACTGAGAGGAGGGTGAGGGAGAGAGGAGCGAGAGAGAACTGAGTGAGAGGAAGAGGGGGAGAGAGGAAGAGAGAGAGACAGGAAGAGAGAGAGAGAGAGAGAGACAGACAGGGACGAAGAGAGAGAGCGAGAGAGAACAAGAGGGAGAGAGAGAGAATGAGAAAGAGAGAGAGAGGAAGAGAAACAGAGAGCGAGAGAGAGAGGGCAGAAGATGGGCGAAGAGGAAGTGAAGGAACAGAGTGAAGGGAGAGGGAGAGACAGAGAGTGAGAGAAAGTGTGTGTGAGAGAGAGAGAGAGAGACAGAATGAGAGAGAGAGAAACAGGGAGAGATAGAGGATGAGAGAGAGAGGAAGAAAGAGAGAGGGGAAGGGACAGAGAGAGAGAGGAGAGAGAGAGAAGAGAGAGAGAGGAAGAGAAATAGAGGGGAAGAGAGAGAGAGAGAGAGAGAGAGAGAGAGAGGGGGAGGAGAAATAGAGATTGAGAGAGAGTGAGAGGGAACAGAGAGAGAGGAAGTGAGAGACTGACAGAGGCCGACAGACACCTACAGACACCAACAGAGATCGACAGAGAGACCGACATAGACCTACAGACACCGACAGAGACCGACAAAGAGACAGAGAGAGACCAACAGAGATCAACTATGACCAATAGAGACTGACAGAGACCGATAGAGATTGATAGAGAGAGAGAGAGAGAGGACGAGAAAGAGAGAGAGAGAGAGAATGAGAGAGTAAGAGAGAGAAAGAGAGAAAGAGAGAAAGAGAGAGAGAGAGAGCGAGAGAGAGAGAGAGAGAGAGAGAGAGGGAGAGAGAGGATGTAGTAATGCTGCTTGAGCAGTCGACCTCGAAGCTGGGGTACTGGGTTCGAGTCTGAGCAACGACGACCAACATCCTGTGAGTCTGGGCAAATCACTTAATCTCCCCGTGCCTAACACAAAATGAATGTGTCCATCTGTAACAAAACTGGTGCTCATGTAAAGCGCTCTGATACCCGATGTCTCGTTCGCGCTATATAAAACTCTAAAAAAAAAAAAAGAGAGAGAAAGAGTGAGTGAGAGAAAGAGAGGGATAGAGAGAGAGAGAGAAAGTGTAAGAGAGAAAGAGAGAGAGCAAGAGAAAGAGAGCAAGAGAGAGAGGAAGAGAGAGAGAGTGACAGAGAGAGAGAAAGAGAGAGAGGAAGAGCGAGAGAAAGAGAGATAGAGGGAGAAAGAGAGAGGACAGAGAGAGAGAGAAAGTGAGTGAGAGGGGAAGGGAGAGAGAGAGAGGAGAGAGCGAGAGAAAGAGAGAGAGGAGGGAGAGAGTGAGTGAGAGAGAAAGAGAGAGAGAGAGCGCAACAGAAACAGAGAGCGAGAGAGAGGAAGAGAGAGAGAAAGAGACATACAGAGAGAAAGAGCGAGAGAGAGGAAGAGGGAGAGAGAGAAAGAGAGAAAGTGAGAGACCAACAGACACCTACAGAGACCGACAGAGAGACCAAAAGAGAGACCGACAGAGACACCAACATAGACCTACAGAGACCGAAAGAGAGACCGACAGAGTCTGACAAAGATCGACAGAGACCTCAGATCGACAGAGAGCACAACAGAGACCAGCAGAGAGACCGACAGTGATCAACAGAGACTGACAGATAGACCGACATAGAACCACAGAAAGACCAACAGAGATTGACAGAAAGACCATCAGAGACCGTCAGAGACCGACAGAGACAGTCAGAGACTGATAGAGAGACAGACAGAGATCGACATAGACCGACAGAGAGTCCGACAGATCCCGATAGACACCTCAGTGGAAAGTGTATATGGTCAACACAGAAATAAGCAGACTGCACAATGAAGGATCTTTGGGGTCAACTCCTCTATTCAAACACTGACGTCTGATCCCATGCGCGACTCAAAGACAGGACAGCACTCAGGGTCCGTACTGCATGTGTGCATGAGGCGCTGCACGTGTGCTTTGAGGAGGAGCCACCCCTCACCACACTGAGGGCTTTCCACCCAATACTCATTGCCTTCTGAGATCCCGCGTCGCCGCAGCTCCGCCCTCTTCTCACTGCCTCGAAAGACTCCACCCCACTTCCACTTCTTTTCACCTAGTGAGACTCTACCCCATTTTATTGCCTTGCGAGATTCCACCCTTTCTACCATCTTGTGAGACTCCACCCCTTACCTCCTTGCAAGCTCAAACCCCTTCTTACCACCTTGTGAGACTCCACCCCACTTCTTTTCACCAAGTGAGACTCTTCCCCTTTTTACTGCCCTGTGAGACTCCACCCCTTCTTGCCACCTTGCAAGACTCAACCCCTTTCTTACCATCTTGTGGGACTCAACTCCTTCTTACCTCCTTGTAAGTCTCCATCCCCTTCTTACCACCTTGTGAGACCCAACCCTCTTCTTACCACCTTGCGAGGCTCCACCCTTTTCTTACCACCTTGTGAAAATCCACCCCTTCTTACCAGCTCGTAAGACTCCACCACTTCATACCACCTTCTAAGGCTCCACCCCTTCTGACCAGCTGGTGAGACTCCACCCGTTCTTACCAGCTGGTGAGACTCCACCCCTTCTGATCAGCTGGTGAGACTCCACCCACTTCTGATCAGCTGGTGAGACTCCACCCCCTTCTGATCAGCTGGTGCGACTCCACCCCTTCTTACCAGCTGTTGAGACTCCACCCCTTCTTACCAGCTGGTGAGACTCCACCCACTTCTGATCAGCTGGTGAGACTCCACCCCCTTCTGATCAGCTGGTGAGACTCCACCCCTTCTTACCAGCTGGTGAGACTCCACCCCTTCTGACCAGCTGGTGAGACTCCACCCCTTCTGACCAGCTGGTGAGACTCCACCCCTTCTGACCAGCTGGTGAGACTCCACCCCTTCTGACCAGCTGGTGAGACTCCACCCCTTCTTACCAGCTGGTGAGACTCCACCCCTTCTGATCAGCTGGTGAGACTCCACCCCTTCTTACCAGCTGGTGAGACTCCACCCCTTCTGACCAGCTGGTGAGACTCCACCCCTTCTGACCAGCTGGTGAGACTCCACCCCTTCTTACCAGCTGGTGAGACTCCACCCCTTCTGATCAGCTGGTGAGACTCCACCCCTTCTGATCAGCTGGTGAGACTCCACCCCTTCTTACCAGCTGGTGAGACTCCACCCCTTCTGACCAGCTGGTGAGACTCCACCCCTTCTGACCAGCTGGTGAGACTCCACCCCTTCTTACCAGCTGGTGAGACTCCACCCCTTCTGATCAGCTGGTGAGATTCCACCCCCATCTGATCAGCTGGTGAGACTCCACCCCTTCTGATCAGCTGGTGAGACTCCACCCCTTCTTACCAGCTGGTGAGACTTCACCCCTTCTGACCAGCTGGTGAGACTCCACCCCTTCTTACCAGCTGGTGAGACTCCACCCCTTCTGATCAGCTGGTGAGATTCCACCCCCTTCTGATCAGCTGGTGAGTCTCCACCCCTTCTGATCAGCTGGTGAGTCTCCACCCCTTCTTACCAGCTGGTGAGACTCCACCCCTTCTGATCAGCTGGTGGGACTCCACCCCCTTCTTGCCACCTCCTGAGGTTCCTCTAGAGATAGGCAGAGTTCCCTGAAGCCTGCAGCCGAGGGATTGGGCGCTGCAGCCACAGTCCATTCTGCTCACACGGTAGAGGCAGCACAAACAGCAGTGGTCTTGTGTTCAGTTCAGCCCTCCCCTCTCCTACCCCCGCCGGGTATGGGGGGCCCTTCCAAAACATCTCCTCCATTGAGTCAAAGCAGAGGTTTGGGGCTCCCACACAAACTGTGATCTCTTCACCTCCTTCCATGAACCCAAAATCCGTGCTGCCACCGAGGCATCAAGCACCTTACCCTTGGGGGGGGGGGGGGGCACCTCACAAAAGCAGGATCTCACTCTTCGCCCTACAGCGCGCGCTGGCAGAGAACTCTTGGTACTTACAAGAATTTTCATTCTCTGAGCTCCGCAAAGTGGACTGTTCTCCCCTCTGCAGGTCTGGAGTCGAGGCCTGTGGGAGTCAAACAGGCAGATTACCCAGAATGCAACATTAGGCTCATACTCTGTTTATATACAGGAATCTTGTTGCCTGATAGCAAACAAGCATTTGCAATGCAATAGGTCTCGCATTTACAAGAGTTTGTACTATTGGCATTGTAAATATCAATGCCTTTTAATTATATATGTTAAGAATCTGCATATTTGTGCAGGCATGGCTTGCGAAAAGCAACACTGGCAGTAACTATGCCTTTTTTACTGCCAGTCTTTCTTTTTGTAAGCAGGGACTATAGGTGCGTATTTACGCACCGCTTGCAGCTTTTACGAAGACATAAGTAAAAGGCATTGTCATTACAATGCCAATAGCTCAAATTTTCGCAAATGCAAGACCTATTGCATTGCAAATGCTTGTTTAGAACCCAGAAAGTGCTGGTCACTGTTTTCCAACAAAACATTGATTTTTAAATGAATACTGAGTTATAGCACAGCTTCACAGGAGAGCAGTTACAGTACATTACCCCACCATGTACATACACATGCACACGTAATACATGTTTACATTTTAAAGAAAGCTCTGGAGGGGTAACGTTGCACCTGCTACTTGTGTATGCAACATAGCTCCCAAATTTTCAGATTGCTACGTGTGACATTTTTATAATTTCAGTGTAATTATGAGTAACATTCAACGACTATAAGTGACACTTCCCTCTTTCTGCAAGCAAATACATGGCTGCACGTACAATTTTTCAAAATGTTTCCAATGCTCTATTGCAAAGACCAAATGTAATGTTTGAGATAGAACCTTAGCCGCAGAAGAAGAAAATGTAGTACGGCGGTGCTCTGAGCGAAGAAGGAGGGGCCCGATGAGGGGAGGGAGGGAAAGCGAAAGCGTGCCATGCGCGCGACCCGTACGCGTGTGAACGTCGGCTGTCTGGGCAAGTGCACATCAGAACGCGCCGCTTATTAGACCCTGTGCATTTCTCAGGCTTAATCCCCAGTTCCTGTTTGTTATTCTTGATGTTCATCTTTCTGCTGGGCCTGACAGCTGGAAGGTTTTCCGAGTCATCTGTTTTTACTTCCCTCTGGATATCTCAATACCACATTTCCACTTACATTATGGCGTCTGGTGTAGTTTCTGGCTCATAGAAGGCCTGTTCTTGACATTTGCAACACTGTTAGGGCACTTTTTAACCCCTCAGACATACACACACACACATATATATATATATATATATATATATATATATATATAAAAATAGGTTTACTGTCTTTGCTTGCTCTTCTTATGACGCAACCCTCGTCACTCTGCCTCCTTTCTGTCGCACCCAATTTGTGGGGTCCCAAAGTAAATAAAATGTTTCCACGTCCTTCACTGGGTGTAGGAGACCAAAGAAGGACATGTCGCCCAAGTTCTGGTAGGCTGAAGCAGTGAGATATGGAGCACTGACGAAGATTGGCAGATCAAGATAATGAACAGGTACCAAGGTAACGTGCAGGTCTGAAATGGCTTGTGAACAAAAGCGTATGTCATTCTAGGGAAGGTGGTGGAGGCATTTGTAGATCAGTAGAGTATGTTGTATACTATCTATTGCAACGTGGGAAAAATACAACAAATATCTCAAGTGTATACCTTTTACATTAAAAAAGCACCTACTTCGATGCCTCGCTGGGGGTAGTGGGAGCTATATAAATGCAACTACAATACAATACAATACTTATTCAGTATTTTCATGTCTGTTGCGGACATACATTTCAAGTATGTAACGGTAAGCTATCTGTGCGCGCGATGACGGACAGCAACATTGCAGCTTGTAATGGTACAAATGAACTAGCAGTAAACGCAGCTTAAATATGGACAGTGAAAACCATTGTAGCTACCTATAGGAAAAGGGTCAGTGGCCCTTGGGCTTGGCACCCGCTTCGGATCTTGAAGGTTTTGGGGAGAGGATGTGGTCCGTCGGCTGCACTGCCACCTCTGGTGCAGGAAACCAGAGTTTGAGCCTCGAGGTCGCGTCCACATCCTGTGATTCTGGGCAAATCACTTAATCTCCCCGTGCCTGAATGTGTAATGTAAATACAGTGCTATGTAAAGCGCTCCAATACCTTCGGGTCGAGTTCCTTACTAGTTACTCATTGAAGCGCCTGGTTGAGAGACGCGGTACACTACCTTATTCCTGCAGCGACCGGTAGATGGCGATGAAAGCCCGCGCGGCGTCTTCTTATCAGTGCGCGAGCCCGTTCTTACGGCAGAGCTGTGTGCGCTCGGAACCTGGCAGGAATCCTGGGAGAGATCTTGTGCAAGTCTGATGTAAAATCAGTGCCAGTCGAAGCAGTGATTTAAATGCTCCAGCGCGCTCGCTGTGGCCCCGCCCCCTTGTGTATGTCGCTGGCCCAGCTCCAGCCGGGTGTCAGAGGGCCGATGCCTGCGGTACTGAGCCGCTACTGCCGGGTGGGGGGCGGGGAGTCCGGGGGTCGGAGCCGCGCCATGGAGGTCCGTATGGCCGAGCTCTTCTGCTCGGGCCTGGAGATCAGCGCCGCTCTGAAGCCCAAGGGTAAGAAGGCGGGCCGGGGCTGGAGAACCAACAACAACCGGCAGAGCACCGTGACCAGTCTGCCCCCAGAGGTGAGGCGGCGAGGAATGGGGGTGGGGGGCAGAAGCTGCGCTCGTGCCTGAGCTCCGTCCGCGGGAGGGCTGGTTTGTGGGGGCAGGTATCCAGACGTTCTTCTGTTAAAGAGGATAAACAATGGGGAGCGGGAATCACGGGACTGTGGAGGGGACCATGGGGTTAATGGTGATAGAGGTGCAACCTGCACTTTAATCAGAATAATAAAACAATCGAAAGTGAAACTTCATGCTGGCTTGCCTCGGAAGGGGGACAGGAGATGTGCACACCGCATAGCTGTAAGCGCATACACAGGCTCCAATCCGCCAAAAGCCTGCACGTGCACATCTCCTGTCCCACTTCCGAGGCAAGTCGCGTTCACAGACAGCAATCACCACAACCACAACACTGCGCGCGCGTGCCCCAGCCTGTCTCCCTTGAGAGGCATCTCGGCGACAATAGGTCTCGAGAGCGAGACCTAAAAACAAAAGTTAGACCTCTGTCCCAGTGCACCTGGAAACATGCCTACAACCACGCCTGCAACAATGCCTACTACCATCATGCCTGCAACTATGCCTGCAACAAAGCCTGCAACCACATCTGCAGCCATGCCTGCAACCACACCTGCAACCACATATGCACTCACGCCTGCAACCCAGCTGCAACCAAACCTGCAACCACGCCTGCAATCACCCCTGAAACAACACCTGCAACAACGCTTGCAACCATGCCTGCAACAAAGCCTGCACCAATGTCTGCAACAACGCCTGCAACCATGTCAGCAACTACACCTGCAGCCATGCCTGAAACAACACCTGCAGCCATGCCTGCAACCACACCTGCAGCCACACATACACCCATGCCTGCAACCAAACCTGCAACCATGCCTACAAACATGCCTGCAACCACGTCTGCAACACCACCTGCAACCACTCCTGCAACAACGCCTACAACCATGCTTTCAACAATGCCTGCAACAATGCCTGCAACCATGCCTGCAACTACACATGCCCCACGCCTGCAACCACACCTGCAACTTCACCTGTGACCCCAATTTCAACCACACCTGCAGCCAAACCTGCAGCTACACCTGCAACCACGCATGAAGCCATGCACGCATCCATGCCTGCAACCACACCTGCAACCGTGCCTGCAGCCACACCTGCAACCACACCTGCAGCCACGACTGCAGCCATGCCTGCAACCGTGCAAGCAACCATGCCTGCAACCACACCTGCAGCCACACCTGCAACCACACCTGCAGCCACGACTGCAGCCTTGCCTGCAACCGTGCAAGCAACCACGCCTGCAACCATACCTGCAACCACACCTGAAGCCACACTTCCAATCATGCCTGCAACCCCGCCTGCAGCCCCGCCTGCAACCACACCTGCAACCATGTGTGCAACCATGCCTGCAACTGCGTCTGCAGCCCACCTGCAACCATGCATGCAACCATGTCTGCAACAAAGACTGCAGCAACGTCTGCAACCATGCCTGCAACTATTCCTGCAACCACGCCTGCAGCCACGGCTGCAACCACACATGCAAACACAACTGCAACCACACCTGCAACCACACCTGCAACCCCGCCTGCAGCCATGCCTGCAACCACACATGCAACCATGCCCAATGGAAAAAAGCCTTTTTCGCCCTATTTTCGATCTCCTCCTCTAGGAAAACAGCTCACGGTCTCAAGATCTCAATCACCCCTTCACCATTCTACAGAGCGGCAGCCACAATCACTTTTTACCATAATGGAATCATACTCATACAATCATCAGACCGCAACTCACTCCTTTTTGACAATATCTTTCCTCTCATCAAGGAAAAAGTCCCGAGACCCCATCCCCCCTTCCCAAGCTCTCCCAATTCCATATCGCTGCCGAACTTCCCTTCTGAACCCCCTACAAGGCAGGCACCTCTCACGACCCAACGGATATAGTCACCTAGTGCGGCTCCAGCAGTTACCCTAAGATATGATAACCACACCCCTATCCCCAACAACACCCAGCCTTTACCTAATATCTGAACAAGTAGCATCCTTCCCAATCTGTCCCCAATTACCCTTAACACTACTACAACCCAATCCCCTCCTCACATCTACACGATGCATGCCTCTCCACCTCCCTCCACTCCCCCCTCCAATCTCTGTTTACTCATTCATGCGGACCTCAATACATCGACTCAGGCTACTCTAACCCCTCAAGCCCAACTACCCCTCCCCAACCCCCATACCAAACACTATACACACATCCCACACTGGAACCCAGACTGGATGAAATTCTACTGTTACTGCAACAAGTCAAAGATGACCTCCAATTCCTACGGGACCTGATTCTCCACCCGCCTAAGACCAGAAGACATGATCATGATTCTTGCACGAATGACCACAGTAACCACCCCACATACCCACACCAAACTTACTCTCTTTCCAGGAAGCATATGCCACCAAGATGGAAAGCAGTTCCTTACCCCAATGCCACAACCCACCTTATCAGAAGGAAGGACCTTTTATCATCCAATGATATACACTCCCTACTCCGATCTTACGATCTCCCATCTCACCCAGAACACAGAGTGCGCAAACAACATAAATATTCATATCATAATCCAAACCATCCCCGCTAATCCACACAGAGCCCAAAACACAACCCAAGAGGAATATCCAAAGACAATCTTATGCGAGTCCCCCTCACACAAGAACCTGTAGCTCTCATCAAGCCACATCTCAAATGTATTCTACTTAATTGTAGATGAGCCTCCAGACATGCGGCTGAGATTGCAGCCCTCATACTCACTCATGAACCCGACCTCTTAATTCTGACCGAACCCTGGTTACATGAATCGTCGGCGCCTATCTTGGATATTTTGGTCCCCCCTATTCATGATATCACTAGACTAGACAGAACTGATAGACCAGGGAGCGGAATTGCCTGCATTCATCGGAGTAGTCTTGTAGTGACCCGACCACATTCACTGATACTATCCTCATGTGAATACCTATGTATTGACATCACTAGCAACAACAAACCAATCTGTTCACTGCATCCATTCTACCACCCTCCAGGTGGCAACCTCACCTTCGTCGAACAATTCATGGATATCGTGACTACAAATACTGGACAACAAAGCACCCAAATCTTCCTCGGAGATCTCAATCTTCACTGGAATTACCTTAACGACTCTGCAGTGAATAGCCTCAAAGCATTTCTCACAGACCTCGACCTCACCCAAAGCTGCGACAGCCCCACACATGACAAGGGCTCCATCCTAGACTTGGTCATATCCAAAGCTGACTCTATTCCATTGAATACTATCCTCCCATGTGATTGGTCGGACTACAATACCATCATATTCTTCCTTAATGAACCAGTAAAACTATATTCAGCCCAACCCATGAAACCCAAAATATGGAAACGAAACTTAAAAAATGCCAGCACGGATTTACTGACATCCTCTAGCGCCAACCTTTTGCTTCCCCCGAAGGCCTATCTGATGTTCAAGTGCTAACAAACCACTACTTCACCTCTATAACCACAGTCATAGACACAGTTCCTCCCCTGCAGCTGAAGAGGCTCTCTCAAAAGACTCCAAACCATGGTATGACAGCAGTCTCAATGATGACAGACGCTGCCTAAGAGTAATCGAACGCCAATGGAGATCATCACCAACCCCTGACCACCTTAAACTATTAGGAACCACCTAGAAACTCCTACTATAGAAGTATCAGAAAATCCAAAGCCATCTTTTTCAGGAACCAATTAGACCAAGCCAAAAATCAACCCCAAAAACTATTTGAACTAGTCAAAGCACAATCTAAGGGCTTACCCTACCCCCCCCCCACATTGACCCGGTTGCATACAATTGCCTCCTTCTTCACTAAGAAGACAGAACGCATAAAGACGGACCTACTTAAGGCCTTAGTAACTGACTCTGACACCCACAAGAGCTCCCCACCTCCCTCTCTAGCATACCATAGCCTATGCACAGCAAAGTTCGCCCTCAAAACTCATGCTGAATGGTCTTCCTTCAATACTTATACAGAAGAGGCAAGTTAAAAAGTTCTCACATCATTGAACCCCTCTAACCACTTCACCGATGCGCTTCCTGCAAACTACCTCAAAGAGTTCACACCGCTGTTATTACCTTTGTGGACCAAGATTATCAATACCTCTCTGCTTCAAGGACTCATCCCAGGAAACCTTAAATCTGGGCAGGTTTCCCCCATCCTAAAGAAGCCAACAGCAGATCACATGGACTTAAACGATTACCGACCAATCTCTAACATCCCAACTCTGGCCAAACTCCTAGAAAAATGTGTACAGATACAGCAAGGAAACCACATGAAACATTTCAACCTGCTCAACCAATACCAATCCGGCTTTTGCGCAGGGCACAGCACGGAGTCAGCCATGACCCACATAGCAGACGACGCACTAAAAATTCTAGATCAAAATGAAGCATGTCTGCTGATCCTGCTTGATCTCTCTTCGGCATTCGACACCGTCAAACATGACAATCTTCTCGAGCTTTTGAAATATAGAATGGGCCTATCAGGATCAGTTCTAAATTGGTTCCCCTCTTAACTCCAAAAGAGATCCCAAAGATGCAAGCTCAATCAATCCTTCTCTGTGGCTGTTCCAGTCACATTAGGTGTACCGCAGGGCTCATCCCTCTCACCCACACTCTTCAACCTCTTCACAGAACCCCTCGGTGATATTCTCAGCTCCTCAAACATCCAATATCACATGTACGCAGACGATACACAACTGTACTTCAAAATCGCCTCTCTGGAGGACATAAAATCTCTCAACTCAACTCTACAAAATAACCAGACTTGGCTGGTGGAAAATCGCCTGAAACTAAACACCCTCAAGACCGAATTCCTCCTAATCACTCCACCCAACCAAACACCCATCATCGGAGAATGGCTTCACCAGCTAACAGCGCTCAACTGCCAACACCATATCATTGACTCAGCGAAGTTACTGGGATCAATACTCAGCAGAAATCTAAACTTGCAGAAACATATCAGTGCCGCAACAAAAGGAGCAAACATTCAAATGAACACCCTGAGAAAATTAAAACCCTTCCTTTCCGCTAGTGACTTCAAACTGGCAGTTCAAGCACCAGTAATCCCAAGACTTGACTATGGGAGTGCAACGCTCTGTGGTCTTCCTAGATCGACAACGGCCCCTCTAAGAGCCTCACTCAATTCAGCGGTCAGGCTTATTATGAGCTCGAAAAGAAATTGTCACATTACCCCCGACCTTAGAGCTCTTAACTGGCTTCCTTTCAAACCAAGTATTAATTAAAAAAATGTCACCGGTATGACCCACAAAGCCTTATATCACAACACTCTGAGCTATCTGACGCAGAAACGTGTGCTCTCTTGTGGCAACAGATCCTCTAGAAGTTCCAGTAATCTTCTTCTGAAACCAGAACGTTTTGCTAAAAAGAAATCATACAACCGCGCCTTCTCTGGAGTTGCTCCCAGGATTTGGAACGCAGTGCCCCCTGACACCAGACCGAATCCCTCCTCTATCTCCTTTAAGAAAGAAGTAAAGTATCTACTCCTAAGGAAATTCATGTGAACATTTTATCGAATTCCCACTACGGATGTTTGTTTATCAAGACTCAATTTTTAACTCTCTGTATTCTTTTGTTTCTGATTTCTACCCCTGTAAAGCGCTCTTCTACCCGCAAGGGTCTTGTTCGCGCTATATAAAACCTTCAAAATAAAATAAAATAAATAAATGCCTGCAACCATGCCTTCAACCACATCTGCAACCCACCTACAACCATGTGTGCAACCATGCCTGCAACCACATCTGCTGCCCACCTGCACCCAGACCTGCAACTTCACCTCTAGCCACACCTGCAGCCATACCTGAAACCATGTGAGCAACCACACCTGCAACCAGCCCTGCAACCATGCATTCAACCATACCAGCAGCCACTCCTGCAACCACACCTGCAACTAGCCTGCAACCATGCATGCAACCACACCTGCAGCCACTCCTGCAACCACACCTTCAACCACACCTGCAACCATGCGTGCAAACATGCCTGTGACTGCACCTGGAACCACATCTGCAACCACACGAACAACCATGCCTGCAACCACACCTAAAGCCACACTTACAATAATTTCTGCAATCATGCTTGCAACAATGTCTCCAACCACACCTGCAAACATGCATGCAACCACTCCTGCAGCCACACCTGCAACCACACCTGCAACCATGCTTGCAACCATGTCTACAGCCACGTCTGCAACCAGACCTGCACTTTACGCATAACATCCTATGGGAGAGGTAGGCCTCACAGCAGTGATAAACAAATTTTTGAGTTTTTCACTACCGGGACATGTAAAACTTAAATGTACATGTACAACTGTTTAATTATAATGTACCCTGTTTGTGGGCTGTCTAGGCCCTACCTTAGGGGTGACTTACATGTAATAAAAGGGCGTTTTAGACTTGCCAAGGGGTTTATTTTGCCAACATGACTTTGTAGTTTAAAACTGCATACAGGCTGCAGAGACAGACCTGGGACATGTTGTAAAGAGGTGTTTAAGTGGGTGGCACAATAAGTGCTGCAGGCCCACTAGTAGCATTTAATTTAACAGCCATGGGTGTATGATATACCACTTGATTAGGGACTTATAAGTAAATTAAATATGCCAATCAAGGGTAATCCAATTTTACCGTGTATTAGGGCATGAGCACCAGCACGTTAGAACTGGTTAACGGTGGTAAAGTGCACAGAGTCCTAAGGCCAACAAAAACGAAATCCAACAAAAAGTAGATGTAAGAAGGCAAAACGTTTGGAGGAAGACCACTAAGGCTGACGGGGCTAACAAAAAGCAACAATATTTTGATGGATTTGATCCTTTCTGTTTAGGGGGCTTCAGGATAGAATTGAAAGCATGGTTGTTGTTAAAAAAAAATTCTAACACATCTTCTTGGTATTTAACATTACTATGGTGCAGCAAGAACAAAATGACAGGGTATCGTTCCCATGTAGCCGATCCAAGCTCAAGAGAACCTATCGTATAGCACACATTGCTAACTCACAGGCCAAAAGAACTGTTTCGCACCTGACCTGCTCCATGCCCCCACCACCTCTACCCCCTCCAGCCCATCTACTCTTGGAAGTGCACACCTTGTCCAAAGACCAGGATCATGTGGCGCAAGACTCAAGTTGAGCCCTCTGTACTGAGCCCAATCACTACAGACATTGCCATGCATATGTGGGAAGCCTCTAGCGATATCATCTTTGGCGGGCACCACCAATCCAATCCACCATAGGGCTCCCTTGTACCTGTTGCCTTCTGTTGTGCTGGTGACATGCAAAAGGGCTAATTTGGGATCAGTGGGGAGGGACCAACGTAGCAACCCCCCGAGGCATGTCAAAATACCCTCCCAAAAGGTAGTGAGGACTCGGCAGCCCCGAACTGCATGGAGAAAGTCTCCCCGATGCTTAGCGCATACAAAGCGGTGAAGTGATCACATCCATTTTCCACAACGTGTACCTTGTACGATTGAACAGTATAAAGCAGATCTGGGCCGTAAGAACTTCCCGTGGGATCCCAAGGCTTCCCGCCAATTATCGTCCATCCGTTGGCAAGGTTGTGGGCCATAAGAGCAGCCACCTGTGGGATCCCAAGGCTTCCCACCAATTATCGTCCATCCGTTGGCAAGGTTGTGGGCCGTAAGAGCAGCCACCCGTGGGATCCCAAGGCTTCCTGACAATTATCGTCCATCCGTTGGCAAGGTGTGGGCCTGTAAGAGCCTCCCTTGGGACCCCAAAGCTTCCCGCCAATTATCGTCGATCCATTGGCAAGGTGTGGGCCCGTAAGAGCCTCCTGTGGGATCCCATGGCTTCCCGCCAATCATCGTCCATCCGTTGGCAAGGTGTGGGCCCGTAAGAGCAGCCACCCGTGGGATCCCAAGGATTCCCGCCAATTATCGTCCATTGGTGGCAAGGTTGTGAGCCCGTAAGAGCAGCCACCCATGGGATCCCAAGGCTTCCCGATGTCAGGAAGCAAATCAGTGCGACATGTGTAAGACGCCATCAGAGATCCAGAATCCTCGTAAAACCTTCCTTGTGCAACTTGTGGTTCAATGTTTAGGAGAGAGTTGCACGTTTTAAGATGGCCGCTTGCTTTTCCATGATGCGGCATTGAGTTAATGCAGTTGTAAATTCTCGCGAGACTTTAGGTTTCGAGCCGCGAGACTACGCGCGAATCTGCGCACTTCAATTTGCTTGAGGAGACGAGTAGTCGTGTGAGTTCTCTCTCCGTCTGATAATTCATCTTCTCTGAGAAGTTCCGTTTAGACTCTGTGTTTGGCAGTTGGGAAGTAACTCTTCCGTCAGAACTTCTAAGCATTCAGTTCCTTGTGTGGCGCGTCGCGTCTTAGAAGACGGACGTTCCCTTTTCCAGCAGTTACCGCTAGAGTGGCGTGAAATAGAAACGCTTCCTCTTGGTGGTAGACTTCGGTATCCAGCAAGAATCTGAAAAACTACCAGTGACTGGTTCCAGCTATAGAGCCAGTCTTTTGCTGAGTCCATTCTGCAACAGTGTATACTGTGACGGGCTCACCTCAGAATTCACCGTGAAGGATTTGAACTTCTTCACCAGTCAAGTAAGGTCACTCCAGTAAAGAATTTCATCTTTTCATCTGTCCTGAGCCCTTGCGCTGTTCCTATTCTTTCCTCCCCTTTTTACCTACCTTGTTCCTTTTGCGCGCATCTATAAGAACTAGAACTTTTGAACATTGTCATCCCAATTCATCTTCAAGGAACTACTCAGTAACAACCGGTTGAGTAATTCTACCTGCTCAACCCAAGAGTAATAATTGCAAGACGCTCAAGCATACAGCAGGTGGGAATATAAGGTGGAGCAAATCATAATTGGGGGGAGGGAAAAGAATGAGTTAACCCATGGATTTCTTCCCTTGTGTGCATTAGGAATCTTCAGTCCCTCAGTAGAAAACTGAAGCAGCTGTAATAAAGAAGAGAAGCAAGACTCCAGCAGAACCTGGTAGGGGAAAAGATAAAGACTATAGGCAAGATAACATAGCGAATATATATTCAATTATAGCAATGTTTAGGGAGATTTACTAGGTGCTGTTTTTGTGTGCATTAGGTGAACTCCAAATCCAGCCATAGAATAAACCTGAAGAATTGGCAGGCAGGCGGAGGAAGTCCAGGAGTAGTCGGAGTGTCTCTTCTCTGTCCAAATCCCCTTTCCCCCTTTCTGGAACAGCTGCCTGAACCGCAGTGGGTTCTGGGAAGTGGGCATTGGGAACTAGCATCGTTCTGCCTCTGTGAAGAACCCGGACCTTGACAGATTGAAGTGCCCACGTAGTTCTTTCACCCAGGCAGAATGGCGGAGGGTTTTAATTTAAAGGCTGTAGGAGAAATGTTGCTAGGGATTCAGCGTGAGTTAGGAAGTCTCAGTGAGGAAAATAAAAATTTAAGGCAAGAAATTCAGGCTTCTCGTCAGGAGACCTTGATATTATCCCAAAGAGTTAATGAGATCACAGGGGGAGCATCTAGTTCTGCCCAAACCGTTCCAACTAGTTCCACTTCAGAATTAAATACACGCACTATCACACAAGTACTTCATTCAGTTTCGCCCATTATTCCATTGGCCCCTCCAGAGAAGTTTAGTGGGGATCCCCAAAAGGCCCAACTCTTTTTCACACAATGTTCATTACATTTTATGTGTCGCTCAACACTATTTCCAGATGCGCAGTCTAGAGTGGCATTCGTTCTATCTTACTTGAGTGGTGATGCTGCAAATTGGGCAATGCCTCTAATCTCTCAGGATGATCAACTCTTATATGATTTTGATCGGTTTAAGGCTGAATTCCTTCGAATGTTTGACAGACGCAAAATTTCTCAGGCAACGGATAATGAACTGTTGGAGCTGCGACAAGGCAATAAAGACTTAATTACCTATTTGACTCAGTTTAATAAGTTGTTGGTCGAGACTAATTGGCCAGAAGAGAAGAGAGCAGCCCTGTTCTATAGGGGGTTAAAAGATGAGATTAAAGATACGCTGGCCCAGATCCCGAACCGACCAACTGAATTTTCAGAGTTAATAGATCTGGTTTTGCAAATCGACTTTCGCAGCTCTGAAAGAAAAGGTGAAAAGAAGTTTCGAGAGTTTCGTTGGAACTACCCTCGATTTGAGAAAGTGCGTTCAGAGGGAAGTAAGAACTTGGAAAAAACTGCAGAGAGTGAACCTATGCAGATTGGCTCCATACGAGGTCCGTTGAGTAAGGAAGAAAGAGAACAAAGGAGAGTTAAGAAGTTATGCATGTACTGTGGTGGTTCTGGGCATTTTGTGAAGGAATGCCCCAAAAGACCGAAGAGTCCCGCTTCGGGAAACGCGTAAAACCATCTGCAGAAGGAGTCGTTCAGATGGCGAAAAAAGAACAGGAGACTACAACCATCCATCAAGTCATGAATACACTTCAAACTCAAGCCCCTCATTTAATCTTGCACATGACTTTAAGATTTGGGGAACAAGAAGTTATGGGAGCGGCTATTATGATTGATTCAGGTGCCACAGGCAATTTCTGCGACATTAAGTATGCCAAGACAATTGGAATTCAAACAGTACTAAAGGATAGAAGAGAATCAGTTTGAGCTGTGGATGGGACGAATCTTTCTTCAGGTCCAATCACCCATCATACTGAAGTTGTTGAACTCATTCAAGCCAATGGACACCGAGAACTAATTCAATTCAACCTTATTGATGCTCCTCAGTTCCAAATCATCTTAGGACTTCCTTGGCTAACCATACATAATCCCGCTATTGATTGGGAGAATCGAACTGTGGGTATGGATTCTTTATTTTGTTTGGAGCATTGTTTCCCTACGGCTTCCGGAAACATGGAACCAGCGGCTTCCGGAAACATGGAACCCTCGCAAGCCGCTTTGCTGGCCTTCAGTCCGGAAGTGATTGGAGTGGTGAATGCCACTGAGGTTCCGATTGAGTACCAAGAATTTCAAGAAGTCTTTAATGAGAAAGAAGCTGAAAAACTGCCACCGCATCGTTCATATGACTGTGCAATTGATTTGGAACCGGGTGCGATGTTGCCTTGCAGTAGAATTTATGCATTAACTGAAGCAGAAAATGTCTACTTAAAAGAATATTTAGATCGCTACTTAGCCAATGGGTTTATTAGACCATCTCAGTCCCCAGTCTCTTCTCCACTATTTTTCATCCCCAAGAAAGAAGGATCGTTGAGAACGAGCATTGAAAGACTGCCATGATCAACCTTTAGCAGGACATAAAGGCACACTTAAGACCCAAGATTTGATTCAAAGCTATTTCTGGTGGCCCAAAATGACTTCTCACATCAAACGCTATGTAGAGTCTTGTGAGCTTTGTACACGGGGGAAGTCCAGTAGACAGGGTCCTCGGGGGCTTTTGCAACCTCTACCCACACCTAAGCATCCGTGGCACACTGTTACATTGGATTTAATTGTTGACCTGCCCCTGAGTCGAGGGTTCAACACAATACTGGTGGTGGTAGATACCTTTACCAAAATGAGCCATTTTGTCCCGGTAAAAGGGGTTCCCGCTGCCCAAGAATTAGCTAGACTCTTTAGTGAGAACATAGTAAAGATTCATGGAATTCCTAAGGTAGTGATCTCAGACCGTGGACCTCAGTTCGTGTCCCGCTTTTGGAAGGCATTCATGCAGGGATTGGGGGTGGAAGTTCGTCTTTCGACCAGTTACCACCCAGAAACAGATGGACAGACGGAAAGAGTAAATCAAGAGTTGGAACAATATATTCGTTTGTTCCTTCTGGATCAGGGTGGCGAATGGGCAGACGTGTTGTGGATGGCAGAATTCACTCATAACAATGCCACTAATGTCTCCACTGGGTTTTCCCCATTCTTTTTGAATTTTGGGTTGCATCCCAATCCTTTTAGCTTTCAGGAAGATTTAGGGGTACCAGCAGTGGAGGACATCTTAGGGAATCTATCCTCAGTCCATAAAACAGCTGAAGCTAACTTGATTAAAGAAAAAGAGAATTACAAGAAGCAGGCAGACAAACATCGAAAAGAGGCACCCACATTTCAAATAGGAGACTTAGTTTGGCTATCATCTAGAAACCTTCGTTTAAAGGGCAATAGGAAGTTCCAACCTCGTTATGTAGGTCCTTATCCTGTTGAAAAAGTGTTAGGACCTGTGACAGTAAAACTAAAGCTTCCCTCTAGTTTGGGTATTCATTCAGTTTTCCACGTTTCCCTGTTGAAGAAGACAGTCCCTCACATTCGTTTAGGTAAACCACCACCTCCTTTGAAGATTGAGGGACATCCAGAGTATGAGGTCAAAGAAATTTTGGATTCAAAAAGAGTGCACAACAAATTATTCTATTTGGTGGACTGGAAAGGCTATGGCCCAGAAGACAGATCTTGGGAGCCAGTGCAAAATGTACATACCCCCTTGTTGATTAAACGATTTCATTTACAGCATCCTTCTAAGCCAAGACCGATAAATCGGTCATTGAGAGGGGGTACTGTCAGGAAGCAAATCAGTGGGACATGTGTAAGACGCCATCAGAGATCCAGAATCCTCGTAAAACCTTCCTTGTGCAACTTGTGGTTCAATGTTTAGGAGAGAGTTGCACGTTTTAAGATGGCCGCTTGCTTTTCCATGATGCGGCATTGAGTTAATGCAGTTGTAAATTCTCGCGAGACTTTAGGTTTCGAGCCGCGAGACTACGCACAAATCTGCGCACTTCAATTTGCTTGAGGAGACGAGTAGTCGTGTGAGTTCTCTCTCCGTCTGATAATTCATCTTCTGTGAGAAGTTCCGTTTAGACTCTGTGTTTGGCAGTTGGGAAGTAACTCTTCCGTCAGAACTTCTAAGCATTCAGTACCTTGTGTGGCGCGTCGCGTCTTAGAAGACGGACGTTCCCTTTTCCAGCAGTTACCGCTAGAGTGGCGTGAAATAGAAACGCTTCCTCTTGGTGGTAGACTTCGGTATCCAGCAAGAATCTGAAAAACTACCAGTGACTGGTTCCAGCTATAGAGCCAGTCTTTTGCTGAGTCCATTCTGCAACAGTGTATCCTGTGACGGGCTCACCTCAGAATTCACCGTGAAGGATTTGAACTTCTTCACCAGTTAAGTAAGGTCACTCCAGTAAAGGATTTCATCTTTTCATCTGTCCTGAGCCCTTGCGCTGTTCCTATTCTTTCCTCCCCTTTTTACCTACCTTGTTCCTTTTGCGCGCATCTATAAGAACTAGAACTTTTGAACATTGTCATCCCAATTCATCTTCAAGGAACTACTCAGTAACAACCGGTTGAGTAATTCTACCTGCTCAACCCAAGAGTAATAATTGCAAGACGCTCAAGCATACAGCAGGTGGGAATATAAGGTGGAGCAAATCATAATTGGGGGGAGGGAAAAGAATGAGTTAACCTATGGATTTTTCCTTGTGTGCATTAGGAATCTTCAGTCCCTCAGTAGAAAACTGAAGCAGCTGTGATAAAGAAGAGAAGCAAGACTCCAGCAGAACCTGGTAGGGGAAAAGATAAAGACTATAGGCAAGATAACATCGTGAATATATATTCAATTATAGCAATGTTTAGGGAGATTTACTAGGTGCTGTTTTTGTGTGCATTAGGTGAACTCCAAATCCAGCCATAGAATAAACCTGAAGAATTGGCAGGCAGGCGGAGGAAGTCCAGGAGTAGTCGGAGTGTCTCTTCTCTGTCCAAATCCCCTTATCCCCTTTCTGGAACAGCTGCCTGAACTGCAGTGGGTTCTGGGAAGTGGGCATTGGGAACTAGCATCGTTCTGCCTCTGTGAAGAACCCGGACCTTGACACCCGACAAATATCGTCCATCCGTTGGCAAGGTTGTGGGCCCGTAAGAGCAGCCACTCGTGGGATCCCAAGGCTTCCCGCCAATCATCGTCCATCCGTTGGCAAGGTTGTGGGCCCGTAAGAGCCTCTTATGGGATCCCAAGGCTTCCCCCAATCATCGTCCATCCGTTGGCAAGGTGTGGGCCCGTAAGAGCAGCCACCCGTGGGATCCCAAGGCTTCCCACCAATTATCGTCCATCCATTGGCAACGTGTGGGCCCGTAAGAGCAGCCACCCGTGGGATCCCAAGGCTTCCTGACAATTATCGTCCATACGTTGGCGAGGTGTGGGCCATAAGAGCCTCCCGTGGGATGCCAAGGCTTCCCGCCAATTATCGTCCATCCGTTGGCAAGGTTGTGGGCCCGTAAGAGCAGCCACCCGTGGGATCCCAAGGCTTCCCGCCAATCATCGTCCATCCGTTGGCAAGTTTGTGGGCCCATAAGAGCAGCCACCCATGGGATCCCTAGGCTTCCCGCCAATTATCCTCCATCCGTTGTCAAGGTTGTGGGCCCGTAAGAGCCTCCCGTGAGATCCAAAGGCTTCCAGCCAATCATCGTCCAGCCGTTGGCAATGTTGTGGGCCCAAGCTGAGTGCAGTCTAAGGAAGGAATTGGGGATATGTGTGACAAGAGATTTATATATGTATGAAAGTTTGTTCGTCAAATAATACCTGTGCCTCGAGTGGATTGAATTCCGGAAGCTTCTCCAAACCAGAAACAGAGGGCAGGAGCGCATGTTGGAGTTGCAAATATCGATATGATCGGCTCCTGTGGCGGCCGTACTCTGTTTGCAACTTTGCGGCATATTTATGAACCCCTTCGCGTCGCACTTACATCACACAATGTGGTGCAAGAGCGACTCAAATGACAAATCTGACTTATGAAGCTACGCAAGCCCTATGTGGCTTATTAAATCTCGAGTAAAGCGACTCGAGATTTACTGCGTTGCCTTACACTGCGCCAGGGAGATATTTACTAGGGTGTTGCTTGGTTGCTCCCATGCAACATCCATGGAGTTTGACGCATTCACAGATTTACAGGAGCAATTAAAACGGGGAATGCGCCAAAAACATAAACCTCTCCAAAAGGGGTGTAGCAAGGAGAAATAGCTTTATTTCTCCTTGTTTTTTAGGTCTCGTCTACGCAGCGCGCATGCGCTACATAGGAAAGAGACCTTAAATCATCGGCACAGATTTGCGGGCAAAAACGTGCACGCGTTGCATTGCTTCCAATGGCAACGTGTGCACGTCTAGCGATTCCCTTGCGGGAGCGACCAGCGCCATATGGTAGCAATTATCACGCTCGCTCCCGCAAGGGAAATGCTGCCTGCTCTCGGTTGCACTCACCCCACCCCCTCCCTATTTGCGCGAGGCACGCACACTTGTTTTTATTTCTACTGGTAGCTATGTAATTAGTAAATGCAGAGGCCCGGTGTATGGAAAATATCCACTTCTTTTAATTGTTGTGAAGTGTCTGAGATTGTCTAGACAAAAAAAAGAATCCATTTGCCAATAGTGACGACAGTTGCCAAACTCATGCTGACGGGTCCATTATGCTGCGTTCGTTCCCTGGGTGTGTAGCTAATCAGACTGTAATGGGAGATGACGTCCGCCTTGTCCTTGGCGGTGCAGCTTAATGAGGCTCCGGGTTGCTTGTTGCTCTATTTGGCCCTTACCGACAAGCATCCGGGTTTGCGTTACTGTGATGTGATGTTAGGGCATTGTCCGCCAACAAATCCCCGCACCCCGAAATGACGTGCCAGCGTCCTGGCGCGCACAAGCAAGAAGATTTTCACAAAGGAACTCGAGATTCTGATGTAGGAAATGTTGTAGAATACAATAAATTAGTGGAGATGGACAAAAGTTGGTATATTGACGTCGCACCTCATTGCAAGTCAGGCGAATGATATTATCTCTGGAATTGGGAGGGGCCAGTCTGCTTGATTACAAGTTTCACCAGGTAAACCTATTGTATTGCAATATTTATAAAGCGCTTACTTCCCCTATGTGGGGCTCTGAAGTGCTTTCTTACATGGGCAGAACGATGCATCTTTTGGGGTGTGCGGTTTGAGTTTGTTGTCTTTGGTTTGATCCAGTGTGGGAAGTGTTTCCATGTCATGCGCGATGACCATCAACATACCTGTCAACTTGAAGAACGGTTTCAGTGTGAGGAGGGGCCAAGCCTCATGCCGAGAAGTACCTAGGAGGCACAGTCGAACCCCACTCCGCCCCCAATCCGCCTCCTCCACAAACAACAAGCACTGGTATAACCAATAGGTCTTGCATTTTGGACCTTATAAGTGTTTAGCCATGCAATAGTTGATGTTGTTGCACCAAGGATATTGTGCTGGATAGCTAAACACTTATAAGGTCCCAAAGGCGAGACCTATTGGCTATGCCAATGCTTGTTCTCTTTCTATGCGTGCTGCATATGCAGCACACTTAGAAAGAGGGAAAATCCTCTCAGGATTGGTTTTGAGCAGGAAGATGTCCCTTCCTGCACAACAGCAATCCTGCATGTAACGCCATGGTGCGAGGGCGGCTGTGTGGGCACTAGCCAGCCTATAGTGCGCCAACGCAGGGGAAAGGACGGGACTGCGCCATGTTTCCTTAAATATGCCGCAATCCCGCCCTTTCCCAGTGACGCAGCGCACAAGTTGACTCACTGCACGACTCCTTCATAAATTTGGCATTTAAATGTTATTATTCCATCTCCTATGAAGAGCCTCAGGTTCTCTTTAATTTTGCTTGGTTTTTTGAGGGCGTTGCTCCTCAGCCACTCATTCTATATGATCTGAAGCTTCAGGGAATACTTTAACCCTTTGTATGAATGAACACAATCCATTGCAAAGTCATTTCAAGGAAACTAGATTTGATGTCACTTCTTCAGGCCTGGCGGGTTCGTGGGTGACTTTGGGTTTGTCATTTCATATGAGAACTTCTCCGCAATGGTTTGCAAACAACAGCTATTGTGGTTTTGGATGGCGCAGATTCCCGGCAAAGAAATGTGTAGGTGGTAATATTGACAACTGATGTTCACTCACATATTCAGTCTCAGAAAGAAAAAATAATGCATTGAGAATCAAACCTGTGACTTGCCCTCACACATCCTGAAATCAGGGGTAATAACCCACTCAGCTCAATATTCTGACCGGTGAGTGATCCCAAACAAGCACATGCTGCAACTTCCCGAGGAGCAGACTGAATATGCCAGGCAGGAGCTTTTTTCTAAAGATGGAATCAAACATATTATACAGGCTCACTGACATTTCACAGAAGGAACTGGAAAACGTTCTCTTGAAAGAGATTTGCTAGTGTTAGAGTTCTTCTTATTGAAATCTGGGAAGCTGTTTTTTAATTGGGAAATCACTCGTTCTCCTTTTATAAAAAGAGCCCAGGGCCGGATTTATATTTTGGCGGCTGGACCATTTCTCTGCCAGGTCGATGGAGTAAATTACCCCATCACCCTGACAGCACCGTGCGCCTGATTTAGAAACGCCTGCCAAGCTGGTGGTCATTTCTAAAGCATTGCCAGGAACTGTCGTCACAGTGGTCCCGGTCACTGCTTTTTAGATCTTGCCTGACCCAGCGCATGCGCTGGACTGGTGAGACTTTTAGAAAGGGCTTCAAAAAATGCTACCATGGCCGGCCTACAGCTTGCATGCATGTGCGCGGGCGCGCGCTTACGAGTAGAGGTGCCATATGGCTTTCCTCGTCATGCTCATTAAGCGCATCGCTCGCCGCGCTTGATCGCGATTGCGATCTCTTTCACTTTTGCGGGCGTTACTTTTATGCAGCCCGCCCGATACGTCTGTGCTTGTTTCCCACGCCTCTGTCCCCTGTTCTCCTCCCACACTCACAGCACTTTATAGAGCGGATGACCTGACTATTGGCTACCATGGAACATAAACTGAAAGCGGAATAGAAACCATGACATAAAACATGGGCTCTGCAGAGTAAGTTATGGCCGCCAGCCGATTACGATGTGCACCCCTATAACTCACACCTCCAGGTCCATCTCACTGCTAGGTGTTGCGCCACACACGAAGATAAGAACACGTCTGTGGCCACTAAAACACAACACCACTCAGCCACGCAAATAGGACCACAACACTCCAACAATGATGTACTCGCATATAGTGTAGCATGCCACTCGCCGCATAATACGCTTTGGCGTCGCACCAAGGGGTAGGAAACTATGAAAATGCTACAACACTAAACATCTACATAGTCCCATGAAACTAAATATGAAGACACATCTAATTGTGGTAATCACGGAAAAGAGTCCCCCCTTCTGTAATAGGTTGGATAAGTGGCGTTACATGGATGATAGCTTCCGCGTTCTGGGCTTTTGGGACCTCTCAGAAGTCACTGCTGCGTCTCATCTAATCTAACTGTATCCAGTTCGGTTTATTTCTGATCAGACGTCTATAGGGAACGTTCTATCTTCCAGTCGGGGGTGATAAAACATGGTTTAGCGCTCTGGTGCACCAATATACATTTAAAATATTAAGAACTTTAAACCTGTTGAAATGTCCGCAATGGAGTAACAAACATATGCTGGCAGCACAACAGAGCACAGAACCCCACAGAAGAAGGCAGGGCAATGAAACCATGTGACGTCACTGTGATGAGCCCAATAGTGGTCGCGAGAGAAAGCCGCCCATGATTGGAAGTCAGGAGGCGGGGGACCCGCCTTCGACAGTCAGAAAGTGCTTTCATTCTGATTGTTTTTCTTCACCTTTGATTTTTATATCTGAAAATTATCATGCTAGGCAAAGTCAGTGGAATGGCGGAAAAACTGCTTGTAACAAACAGTACAGGACACACAAACGTCCAGGCACTCATAGGATGACTGCCCACCTTATGCCCAGGTTGTTTTGTTCCTTCTCAGTAGTTAATATATATAAGATGCTCGTGAAGAAAATGTGTAAATAACTACGCTCTGGCAATACTTCTGCAATTACTCGGGCCATTATGGGAGTATGGTATAGTATTGAATTAATATCAGCAGCACGCAGTGCCATGTTTTTGGTATTTGGTGCCATGTAGTGGTATTCGACTGCATGCTGCCCGATTAACTGCTCGAGAACCGCCAGTATTTTGCGAGGGATGATACGTACGCCGTGAAGTGAGATTTAAAGATTACTCCTTCAGTTGGAACCGAAAGCTACCCGACTTTTCGATTCAGTTAATTTTGTCTGACAATCAAGTAATGTTTGAATGAAGGATCATGCGTCTAGAGGTGTGATTTATATACCACTTCGTCTCCTGAACTGAATGATAGGTGACTTTCTTATTCGCCAAAGCTCCTTAAAATAAGGTTGATTATAAAACACTCTTGAGCACTGAAAGCAAAGATTCAAAACATCTAAATTGAATCGTTTAAAGACTTTCCAGGGGTCAACTTTTAATCTACCTGTCCTGAAGATGGTCTTATGAATGGAAACTTAAAGATCGAAACGTCGACTCTCACCCTGTTTTCTATATAATTTTTGACTATTATTATGAAAAAGTGTTTGATTTAACTTGCGTGAAGGAACGATTGATTGTACTATTTCCTTCCAACATATATGTATAACTGTCTATATTTTAATTACCCTGAATACTATTGATTGATATAAATTGGTTTCTTTTTACACACCCGTTGCTTCTTCTTTTTGTTTATTTGTGTATTCTGTTCTCTCATTTATGTTGAGTGATGCACTTATATATGACTAAAGTATAAGTTATAACCTACAATGTATAAATGTTGAAAGAAATTAGACCTATAGGTATATAGTTATCCTATATCTAACAATATAGAATTATACAACTGAGTATTTAAACAAATCCCTTGAAGGCACCTTTTACCATTACATGTAGTGGTTAACACAAATCTCTAAAACTAACAATTTTAGAAGTATTGAGGATGACGCTTTCACTCTGTGGTTTTGCTTTATGTGCTCTAAGTGATAAAGCGAATGCACTTCAGCCACACAATAACACACCACAAAGTGTCACTCCACTCTATCCCAAACAATGCCATACCACACAATACGACACCACACAGTGACACTCCACTCTATCCCACACAATGCCACGCCACACAATAACATACCCCAAAGTGCCACTCCACTCCAACCCACACAATGCCATACCACACAATACGACACCACACAGTGACACTCCACTCTATCCCACACAATGCCACGCCACACAATACGACACCACACAGTGCCAATCCACACAGTGCCACTCCACTCCATCCCACACAATGCCATACCACACAATACGACACCACACAGTGACACTCCACTCTATCCCACACAATGCCACGCCATACAATAAGACACCACACAGTGCAACTCCACACAGTGCCACTCCACTCCATCCCACACAATGCAACACCACACAATAGCAAGCCACAAAGTGACACTCCAACGTAATTGTTACGTCCATGGGACACCAACGCACAATCCCTCTGCTGTTTTCAGCAGAGAGATTTCCTTTTTTTTGGCCTTGGGAGGTGGGGAAAAACTTCCTCATCCTCCCGAGGCATTTTTTTCCATATGAAATGACGATCGCGCGCATGGCGCACTGACGTCATTACATATGAAACTGAAATGAGCCGATCGGCTCATTTAACTTTTACTGCTTCGGTGCTCGCAGAGCTATCTTAGCCCCTCAAGCACTGAAACACACGAGAGAGGTATCGTTGAAAAGGGGAGACTCTCCCGTTTCCAATGGTACCCCTCCCCACTGGATCCCTGCTTTGCGATCGCCACAGGAGGGCGATCCCCAAGCAGGGATCCACCAACTAGGCACCAGGGAGAGGGAAGAAGCCCCTTGGGCAAGGGCTTTCGTTCCCACCATAGTAAATTGGGCAAAGTCAGACTTTTGGCTACTCCCCCCTACTGCCCCAATCTGCCCCCGGGAGGGCAGGGTGGGTAGAAAGCACACTAGACACCAGGGATTCATTTTTTTCTTAAACACTTCGGGTGGGGGCTGCCCTAAATGGGCACAATAATACTCCACCCCTCTCAAAAACTAGCAACTGTCTTTCTGCCCCCTTCCTAGGGTGCAGATGGGGACAAAATCACCCGAAATGCCCCCCAAGGGGGCAGAACGTCCACTAGGCACCAGGGATTTTTTTTGTGTTTTTCTAAAAGCGGGGGGGGGTCTGCCCACAATAGGCATACTAATGCTTCCACCCCCAAAACAAAAGGGACAGTGTTTCTTCCCCCCAGGAGGCAGATTGGGGTTATTACCTCAGATCTGCCCCCAAGGGAGCAGAAAGCCCACTAGACACCAGGGATTATTTATTTTTTTGATACTTAAGGATGGAGGCTGCCCTAAATGGGCACTATAATGCCCCCATCCCTCCCAAAAATTCACCACAGTCTTTCTGCCCCCCCGAGATGCAGATGTTGGTGTTGGCCCCATCTGCCCTCCCTGGGGGCAGAAAGCACACTAGACTTCGCCAGGGATTTATTTAATTATTATGAAAGAGAGGTGCGTCTGCCCACAATGGACACACCAATGCCACCCCCCCAACATTTTTATCGGGAGACAAAGGGGAACACTGGATGGTAGGAAATCTGTGTTGGTGTGTTTATCACAGCCAGAACCGTAAAGAAAATATTATTTTCTTTAGCTAAATTTGAGCTTTGCAGAGGATTCTGGGTAGGAAAACGTTGGGGATCCATGCAAGCCATACCTCCCTGGAATCCCTCAGGTGTCTAGTTTTCAGAAATATCTGGGTTTGTAGCAGTCGTGGCCGGCATGACTCTGTGGAAATATGGATTTTCCTGGTCAGTTATGTCCCCTATCTTGGACCCCAACGGTTCTATGTGCATATCACAAGTACATATATGTTCCCTCCAGTTCCAGTTTCGATGACGCAAACACATGTGCGTCCACCGTCAACATGTCCTCTGTCAGATCCGCCATGAATGGGCTGGATATTCGCTTCCTAAATATGAAAGGCCACCGGCTTTATATGGTTCACTTATGCCATTTTACAGTCCAGGCAAGAAGGCCCTGATTCTGTCATCACACTCTTCTTGCCTTCTGCCTCTGAAAGCTCCAGTCTGAGCCTGCATCTGTGACCATGAACTTTGTCTCATTCCCTGTGCGGCTCACGAAGCCGGACATCAGCCTATTCTCTGCCAAGAACTGTATTTCACCTTCGAATTATCTGCTTCCCCCTCAGCCGATGCATTCCTGCCTAGTAGCTTAAGTAAACATTCTTCCAGTTACCAAGCAAAAAGGCCCATCTTCTCTGTCCTCATGCAAGTAATTCATAGCCCTGTTACCATGGAATATTCCTACCCCCTCGCATTTAGTGTAGACACTTAGACGCTTGTACATGCACGCACAGTCAGTATAGAATAGATTCTGTCCGAAAGTCCTTCTTTTATGGATAACATAGTTCTTTAAACATAGGATGTTAGATATGATTTGGGATTAGGTTGACTTGACCCCCCAGACTTCTTGTCTCCACACGTAGAGCTAAATGTCAAGTCCCCTTCACCCCCTAGTTACACGTCAATTACACGTCAGACTGCTGCGCGCGCATCCATGCCAAGTATTATCTTATAGACCCACCTATACATGACATCACACCCAATTATGTTCCTTTTTTGCCTTATTACACCCATTTCTGGTTACGAAGAACAACTCGTCATTTTCCTTATCAATTGTTACGCCTACTGCATTTACTTCATTGTCATGTATGTACTATAAAAGTCATTTCTTGTCAATAAAGTGTGTTCTTCACTTCCTGAACCCCCGTGGTGATGGAACTTGAAGCATCCGATTATAATCGATCACCGGAATAAAGCCCATTCCGAACCTCTAATACCACGGATTCTGCCTCTCATTTCATTGAGCTATTTTACTATGTTCCTGTATCAAATTCAGTCCCGGTAAAGGAGAAATATTTACCACATGATGGCGCCCGAATAGGGACACTTTCTCATCTCACGCGCCGGCGGTGCGTTGCAGGCCCGGTCTCCTGCCACAGCTGGACGGACAATAACGCGTACCAGCAGGATTTCCTGTATCTCCCTCCGGTCAAGCGGGGGCGACTGAGACTGCGATCAACACCCAGACGAGGCGGTGAGAAGTGCGAAGTATCCCGACCAGAGCCTAGCTGAGAGAGCAAGATCCGAGGTATACAGAGACCCACCAGTCCGAAGTCAAGCCCAGTGTCCGACGAGTCGAGTCGATTCCAGTCCAGTCCGAGTCAAGTTCAAGTTACTGAGGCCTTCTGTTTCCGAAGCTACCCGGTGAGTACCATTGCTGGGGAGGCATTTCTGACGTGCACATAGGTTGTGCCGGTCAAGACGGGTTTGGGTACACAAATCCGGTCTGCACTGTTTTAGCAGTGTATCTGTACTGTTTAGCAGTATATCAAGTATTCCGAAGTATTCCGAAGTGTCTAGTTATTGTCTAGTTATTGTCGAGAATTAAGCTTGGTGATTAGTTATGCAGACGATCATCATTGTTGTTTCAGTTAAAGGTTTAATGTTTAATGTTTGAAGTGTTTAAGTATATCGTGGTATGAATGACTGTTCATTATCGTGTTTATTGTATTAAGTCTGTTCAAAATTCAACTATCAGGTCAAAATCAAGTATAAGGTTAGTTCTCAGTATGCCGCTCTTTTCGAAATTAAGACAGATCACTACCAGAAAAGGGGTTCTCGAAGAAGCTGTCCCTATTCCTCCTAGGGACACCCCAGGGCACTTTATGTATCACAAACATGGATTAGACGCTATATTATTTCTTGATTTATGGGTAGACTATACCAAGGGATTACCAGAAAGTCAGAGGTGGCCCACAGCGGGGACCTGGGATGCAGAGTGCATCATGAAAGTCGAGGAAGAGTTATGGAAAAGGAAAGTCAGACAGTCACAGAAGGACGCCGTTGAATTATGGCGTAAAGAATCACATAGGCGAACAGAAAAAGCACGTAGACAGGAAGAGAAGAGTAAAGAGAATTCCAATAAAGTTCGAGAGAATCTATTAATTGAGGAAGGTATCCGAGTGAAATCAGAACAAGTAGACAGACAAAGAAATGCCCTTATGAATGGTATGTATCCCCTTCTGGCCGAAGGATTACCTAAGGCTACTCCAGAAACACCAAAAGACTTGCCAACCCCATTGTTCCCAATAAAGGTACATCCTAAGGGGCATCCTAGAACCGCAGAAGATGTTTTTCTTTCCTCATATTTAGATGACGCAGCTCCCGAGTATGCTAATTCCGCCCCACATAGACCGCATACCAGGGAGGTTCAACGCCAAGATCCAGTGCCCGTATCCCTACAGCAACAAATCGAGTCACAAGTTCCGGCAAGCACATCTGTTTCTGTATCCGCCCCTACAGCTACTTCTATGGCGGTGTCCACACCTGTAGTTGCTGTGTCACGTTCAACGAATCCTTTTACACCCGACGCCCCAGATGGGGCCGCGGGAGGAGCTACTAATATCTTTTCTACGCCACCCAGAACAAATAAACTTACTTTTCAAGAGTCAGCGCATTCACGTACACCCAAACTCCTTGGTGCCCGTGCGCTTAAGGAACTTCTTATAGATTGTAGATATGACCCGGTGCCTGGAAAGGAGGACGAAATGACCCTAGCATCATTGCGTATCAGACGAGCCGCAGTGTATTTAGCGAAGTTACCAGGAATGACTGCGCATCTAGATAATATATATCATTTTGTCCAAACAGGGCGAGATCCAGAATGTATTTACAGAGCTATGGAATACCAGAAAGTAGAGATACAGGGGGAACTGTTACGTTTTCTCATAAATTGTGTGATCAGAAATCAAGACCGACCGGGGGTAGACCCGGAAGCAATGAAAATTCTTACAAGATGGAGCCAGAATATATCAGAAGGGAGACATGATAAACAAAATTGTATAATAGCCATGTGCCGAAAGATCCGTAAAGAAATAGAACGCCTACACGAAGAGCGATTAGAGGTAGACGAGTTCGAACAAAACGAGGAAGAAGGGTCAGGACTGCCCACAGGACAGTCGGACACCATAGCCTATGTAGGTAGAGGAAGATCTTGTAATAGGAATAAGACTAGATATCATACTGACTCAATACATCCGATATGTCCAGATAATAACAGGAATTTTCAAATACCTATAATTAATATAAGGTCTAACGAGCATTCGTTCCAAACCGCCGACAAACTACTCCGAGAACGAAGGGGTTATCATTTCCTCGATTCTATGGATGAACAAGATTTAGCCAGGGCAGCTGTCCATTGGGTGGACAGTCCCGGAAAATATAGTGATGAGACAGTAGTACGCACATTTTTGAATCTTACCCCAGATGAACAAAGGTTAGCTGGAATTTATATGATTCAACAACTCATTATACTATATCGGAGTCAGCATTCGGACCCTGGTCCCTTGCCTGACATACTGACTGAATTACTTATGAATAAATGGAGAGGTCCAGGTACTGAATTAATTAAAGAAATTCTAGAGTCAAGAAAGCAGTATATTCTTTTTGTATGTTCAGAACATGTTCCATTGTCTGTCAAGGAAAGAACTACGTATCACATAGATAGACAGAATCCCTTACGAGAAGTGCACCCAATAAAGGGTGAGGACAATCAGTTTAAACGCGTATTTGTATATACGCCTATATCGAAAATAGAATTGTTAGAAATGAAGAAAGTGGTACCCAGTCATGACAAAGACCCAGCGGGTTTTCACCGAGAAATTAAAGACATGTTACTCATGGGAGAGTATACCTACCCCGACATTATGACAATATTAAAGGTGTTGATGCCTGCTGGCATTTATGAGAAACTCAAGGAAAAAGAGTGGGAGGTAGGTGATCAAAAGATAGAATGGTCAGCATTAGAAGCGGAAGAAAGGGCCCGAGACCCGGGTGCAGGGCTTGGGGACAAAACTAAGGCATTACCAGGATTACTAGTACAGGTACTGCCGCGTTTATTAACTACGAAAAAGGAAGATTGGGGTACAATTTCAGCCTGTAAGCAGAAGCAAGATGAAGACACTAGTGATTACTATGCCCGTTTTGAAAAATGTTTTGGTATAAATAGTGGCATAAAAGCAAGTAGCGAATCATACCCACATCTGTTTGTAACAAAATTAGTAGAAAATGCTCTGCCCCCAGTAAAGAATAGAGTATTAAAATTCGAGAGTACCTGGCAAGGTAACACTCCATCACAAATGTTACAAATGTTACAGTACCATCACAATAGAATTAGAGAGGAACAAGAACATGAACACAGACGCATGAAAGACACGAAAATGAAAATGTTAGTTTCCCAGACAGTTCCAGCTGAAGGACATAAAAGGGGTATGACACATTCCGATTCAGCAGGACCTGTAAAAGGGACATGCAATTATTGTAAAAAGCCAGGCCATTACGTACACGATTGTCCAGTTTTAAAACATAATATCGCCATAGGCAAAACGCAAGAAAGATCACGGCCACTGAGACAAGATCAGAATGAACAAGGAGCTATGCAGCATGCCCAGGCCATGCCAGCCGCACAACAGCCAATACAGTTTGTGCCAGCTGCACCCCCATTGCCTGTTGCTGCCACACAAACAACAACACGACAAATGTATCAGACCGCACAGTATGAATATCCCGAGTATCAGCGTTACGCATGAACAAGCCTCGAGAGGGAAGTTGACTTACCCCTTATTGAAATCCCAGTAGACCAAGAAGGACCTTATGTACATAGTGAATTATTAGGCCAAGATAGAAAATTTCTACTCGATACAGGGGCAAGTCGAACGACCATAAAACGTAGTGAAGTTCCAGGGGCACCCCTCTCAGGCTCACAGAATATTTCCCTTGGTTTTTCAGGAAAACCTATTGTTAATGAAGTGTCACAACCTCTGCCACTTACGATAGGACCTTTGACCCGAACTACAGATTTATTGCTTACTAAATCATGTCCAGAAAATCTATTAGGAATAAAAACGTTAAAAGCTCTAGGAGCTATAATATGTTGTTCTCCGGAAGGAGTAAGATTGTTTTTACGTGATTTTAAAGGTCACTATGTGTCTAGAGACATGGATCCCCGATTACAGATTTTACCTACACGTCTATGGGCACAAGGCCCTACTGATGTTGGATGCATGAATATTACTCCATATCGAGTCACATTAAAGGCAGGAGTGGTGCTACCACGAATGCGACAATACAAGTTACCACCAGATGCTGTAGTGGCTTTACTACAAATCATTGACGAGCTCATTGCCCAAGGAGTAGTTGTGGAAACAGACTCCAATATATGTAATTCACCGATAATACCGATTCTTAAACGAACAGATCCGAAGGCCCCGCCAGTATATCGATTGGTTATTGATCTGCGCGAGTTAAACAAATGCATTGTGCCACAATTCCCTGTGGTCCCAGATATCTCGTCATTACTGACAGCTATTGATTCCGAAGCGACATTCTTCACTGTAATCGATCTCAAGAATGCCTTTTTCAGCGTCCCAATAGATCCGGAAAGCCAATATTTGTTCGGATTTAGTTTAAATGGACGTAGCTTTAAATTCTCACGCGCACCTCAAGGATTTACAGAAAGCCCCAGCATCTATAGCCAAGCACTGAAACGAGAACTTGATAGTATCCACATGCCAGTTAACACTGCTCTGCTTCAATACGTCGATGATCTGCTGATCACCGCAAGAAGTGAACCTGAATGTGAGAAAGCATCACTGACAGTTTTACAATTTCTAGCCGAAAAAGGGCACAAGGTGTCCCCTTCTAAGCTGCAATTCTGTGTCCAGCGAGTCGTTTATCTTGGACACTCGCTGGACAAGGAGGGAAGGCAGCTTACACCCGACCGTATTCAGTTGATAGCTAACATGCCAATACCCAAGACACAAAAGGAGGTGCGGGCTTTCATAGGCCTCACTTCATATTGTAGACAGTGGATCCCGCAATATGCATTCCTAGCAAAACCACTCATTCAGTTGACAACTCAGGAGGCAGCCACACCGACTGTTCTCCCTTGGACTCAGGAACACACACAAGCTTTTGAAAACCTAAAGAAAACTTTATGTCAAGCACCAGTTTTAGCAACGCCATGTTACAGAAAACAGTTTACACTCTTTGTTACAGAACGCGAAGGTACTGCTTTGTCAGTACTCACACAGGAACAAGCAGGAGCACACAAACCATGTGCTTATTTTTCTAGTACATTAGATCCCGTAGCTCAGGCTTTGCCTGCATGTCTGAAATCAGTGGCAGCGCCAGCTTTAGCAATCAGACAAAGCGATGCCATAGTGTTAGGACATCCATTGACAGTTCAAGTACCACACGCAGTAGAGGTTCTTGTAAATAGAACACAAACACAACACTTGACCGTAGCACGACTTACAGGGTATGAACTTACATTGTTTCAGCCACATATAGAAATAAGACGCTGTAACACATTGAATCCTGCCACACTTCTACCTGTAATCGGAACAGACCCACTAGCCCATGACTGTATTGAAGTTATTACTGTAACGACAAAACCCAGACAAGACTTGACCGATGTTCCATTGTCAGATCCAGACTTGACATTTTATGTCGATGGTTCATGCATGAGAACAAGTACAGGAGAGTTAGTAGCCGCTTATGCAGTCACAACAGATACTGAAGTTATTGAAACTAATCGTATAAATACTTTGTCAGCTCAAGCCGCAGAGCTCATCGCTCTGACACAAGCCTGTATTCAAGCCACGAATAAAAAAGTCAACATATACACTGATTCACGTTATGCATTCGGAGTTGTACATGACTTCGGCGTACTGTGGCGAGAGAGAGGTTATTTAACTTCCCACGGTGCCCACATTCAGCACGGACCCCTCATTCATGCATTATTAGATGCAATACATCTACCCACTGCAATATCAATTATGAAATGTAAAGCCCATACAAAGGTTACTGATACCATTTCCCAAGGCAATGATCTAGCCGACAGAACAGCTAAACTGACTGCTCAAACTCAAACCCCCGATATGACTAAGACAATAGTCCCGACACCGACACATTGTATGACAGTTAAAGATCCTACTCTTGACGTAATTGACATACAGACACATGCTACACCAGACGAAATAAAGAAATGGACTGAATTAGGAGGGATCCAAACGGACCAAGGATGGATGATGAAGGAAAGGTCTGTATGGTTCCTTCCTGATTCAATGGTCCAAGTTGTAATTAACACTATACATAGTCCGGCACATCTAGGAGAAAAAGCTATGCTAGACAGCATTCAACACATTTGGTTTAATAAACATTTACGAGCAGCAGCCAAACAAAAGGTCCGTACCTGTATGATCTGTTGCCAGTTCAACCCAGGAAAAAGTGTTCCCGTAGAACAGGGTGGATTTCATCCTCCTGATCACCCTTTTGAAGTCCTACAGATGGATTATATCCAGATGGAACGATGTCGAGGATTCAAATATGTTCTCGTAGTTGTCTGCGCTCTGTCCCGTTGGACAGAGGCGTACCCGGTTTCAGATTACACTGCCCCGACTACTGCCAAACAGTTGGTTCGAGAATTCTTCCCACGATACGGTTTACCACGTGTTGTCTACTCAGATAACGGCCAGCCGTTCTCATCCGAATTAATGAAACACGTTTCACTTCTGTTAGGATATCAGTGGAAATTTCACTGTGTCCGACATCCCGAGGCAGCAGGTCTCGTAGAAAGACATAACCAGACACTGAAAATCAGACTGTCCAAAATATGCAGAGAGAAAGGGGTCGACTGGATAGTAGCATTACCAGTTGCACTCTTTTACATGAGAATGGTAGCGCACTCTCGAACAGGGCTATCCCCGTATGAGGTGATCTTCGGTAGACCACCGAATATGTGGGGGACGCCTGTACCACGCAAAATAACTGATATTGACTGTAATATGCTGACAGATTACTTGGCTTCCTTGATGTCTGCACTACAATCTTGTCGTTCACAGGTAGCTGCAGCCTTTCCCGACAACACTGAGGTGAAACCCCATGACGTTGTTCCGGGTAATCTTGTCTTTGTGAGGAATTTCGACCGAAGGACTCAGCTGGAGCCCAGGTGGAAAGCACCCAAGTTGGTTCTGCTGACCACAAGAACAGCCGTGAAGATCGAGGGCCGCAAGGGCTGGATTCATTCAAGCCACATCAAGAAATTTCATGGACTATCTTCGGATACAGACATTGTGCCCTGCACTCCCTCACAGATTGATACAAAACTCCCTTTTGTTGAACTGAACAAATCTGAAAATTACAAACTAAAGCTTAGGCCCACCAAGTCGAGCAATTTGATTGTTTAAGTCCTCTCCAAGGTGAAGCGGTTGAATTGTCTCTGACATGTATCCCTTGGACCTGAGTAGAGAAAATACCAGAAAAATGTTGAAACGACAGGCGTATTGTAAATCACTGCGTAGCCACTGCATAGTGACATTATTAATTTTGTTTTTATTGAGTCTTATAATAATGATTACAAGTATGTTGTTGCACATATATTACCCTATTTCTAGACATGTTTATAATGTTGCTGCTGAACATTCTTTTAGTGACTTACCTCCGCATGAATTGTCTTATAGACTTGCGCTGCGCAATAACACTTTCATTAGTATGTTACATCATTCCCATCAGACTAGTAACGCCACCAATTGTTGGGTGTGTGGCCGACTCCCTCCCTATCAGAATTATGAAGGAGTCCTGCCTTTCTTTCCACATCCATTTACACATAATGGCTCCTGTGGAGCATGGTTTAGCTTAATTAATTCCATAGACTCAGACACAGCAGTTTACCAAGACCATTGGATATGGGGAAACCTGAACCTAGTTTTACTCAAAGTCTGCTACCCTGACAAGGAGGGTCGCCCCAAAAGAACAGGAATTGATCTAGAAAATGAAGTATATGGATTGTATGACAGTTAAAGATCCTACTCTTGACGTAATTGACATACAGACACATGCTACACCAGACGAAATAAAGAAATGGACTGAATTAGGAGGGATCCAAACGGACCAAGGATGGATGATGAAGGAAAGGTCTGTATGGTTCCTTCCTGATTCAATGGTCCAAGTTGTAATTAACACTATACATAGTCCGGCACATCTAGGAGAAAAAGCTATGCTAGACAGCATTCAACACATTTGGTTTAATAAACATTTACGAGCAGCAGCCAAACAAAAGGTCCGTACCTGTATGATCTGTTGCCAGTTCAACCCAGGAAAAAGTGTTCCCGTAGAACAGGGTGGATTTCATCCTCCTGATCACCCTTTTGAAGTCCTACAGATGGATTATATCCAGATGGAACGATGTTGAGGATTCAAATATGTTCTCGTAGTTGTCTGCGCTCTGTCCCGTTGGACAGAGGCGTACCCGGTTTCAGATTACACTGCCTCGACTACTGCCAAACAGTTGGTTCGAGAATTCTTCCCACGATACGGTTTACCACGTGTTGTCTACTCAGATAACGGCCAGCCGTTCTCATCCGAATTAATGAAACACGTTTCACTTCTGTTAGGATATCAGTGGAAATTTCACTGTGTCCGACATCCCGAGGCAGCAGGTCTCGTAGAAAGACATAACCAGACACTGAAAATCAGACTGTCCAAAATATGCAGAGAGAAAGGGGTCGACTGGATAGTAGCATTACCAGTTGCACTCTTTTACATGAGAATGGTAGCGCACTCTCGAACAGGGCTATCCCCGTATGAGGTGATCTTCGGTAGACCACCGAATATGTGGGGGACGCCTGTACCACGCAAAATAACTGATATTGACTGTAATATGCTGACAGATTACTTGGCTTCCTTGATGTCTGCACTACAATCTTGTCGTTCACAGGTAGCTGCAGCCTTTGCCGACAACACTGAGGTGAAACCCCATGACGTTGTTCCGGGTAATCTTGTCTTTGTGAGGAATTTCGACCGAAGGACTCAGCTGGAGCCCAGGTGGAAAGCACCCAAGTTGGTTCTGCTGACCACAAGAACAGCCGTGAAGATCGAGGTAATTTTACACCTAATCTCATGATTCTAAATGTCGTATCCGAAGTTGAGCTAATCTTACCCACCATGTCAGTATTCCCAGCAAAAGGTGAATTATGTGTAAGAAAGGTTGGTTCCATACATATGGGCCATAGTCAATGCACTACTACAGTAGAATTCAGTGACCAAGGCAAATCTTCATTCAGAGCTTATCGCCACTCCTACTTTATATGTGGTCAGACTGCATATATGCGTCTACCTCTAGATTGGGATGGTACCTGCTACATAGCATTCCTTTTGCCACCTGTTTTCCTAGCACCTCCTGATTATTATAGAAATATTCATTTAGTACACAACAGAGAACGGAGAGATCTCCCCATTGTCGATTACACTGAGACGGCATGGGACAAGTATGTAGATTTTAATAAAGGCATCTTTCCCTATATAGGTACTGTTACTAATAGTAAACTGATACGTAGATTAACTAGAACCCTTGAAGCAATAGTGAATGAAACTATTTCCGCCTTAGGCAATTTAACGGAAGAGCAGTCTGCTATGCGGATTGTTGTGCTTCAAAATCGTCTTGTCCTTGACGTCATCCTGGCTGATAGAGGCGGAGCTTGTAGGGTCATCGGATCAAGCTGCTGCGTATTCATACCAGAAAATTCGCCATCTGTATATAAAGCCATCACTCGCCTTCATAAGATTGTAAGCCAGATACACCAGAACCCCGGCACTTGGACTTGGTCCAGTTGGTTTTGGAATGCGGTATCAGCCTGGGGATGGAGAATTTTATCCTTCCTAGGTATTGGCCTTCTCATACTATTCAGTTGCTGTCTATGCCTACAATGTGGACCAGCGATTTGTGGTCTGTGTGCCACACCGTGCATTCCACATCAAGATTTTCATTCAAGATCCCGGAAGAAGAAAGAAGAACAAATGATGCTATATGAACAGATCAATGGATTGATGAAGATTGATATCTCTTGAAGGGCAAGAAGGGGACAAGGAGGGAATGTGGAAATATGGATTTTCCTGGTCAGTTATGTCCCCTATCTTGGACCCCAACGGTTCTATGTGCATATCACAAGTACATATATGTTCCCTCCAGTTCCAGTTTCGATGACGCAAACACATGTGCGTCCACCGTCAACATGTCCTCTGTCAGATCCGCCATGAATGGGCTGGATATTCGCTTCCTAAATATGAAAGGCCACCGGCTTTATATGGTTCACTTATGCCATTTTACAGTCCAGGCAAGTAGGCCCTGATTCTGTCATCAAACTCTTCTTGCCTTCTGCCTCTGAAAGCTCCAGTCTGAGCCTGCATCTGTGACCATGAACTTTGTCTCATTCCCTGTGCGGCTCACGAAGCCTGACATCAGCCTATTCTCTGCCAAGAACTGTATTTCACCTTCGAATTATCTGCTTCCCCCTCAGCCGATGCATTCCTGCCTAGTAGCTTAAGTAAACATTCTTCCAGTTACCAAGCAAAAAGGCCCATCTTCTCTGTCCTCATGCAAGTAATTCATAGCCCTGTTACCATGGAATATTCCTACCCCCTCGCATTTAGTGTAGACACTTAGACGCTTGTACATGCACGCACAGTCAGTATAGAATAGATTCTGTCCGAAAGTCCTTCTTTTATGGATAACATAGTTCTTTAAACATAGGATGTTAGATATGATTTGGGATTAGGTTGACTTGACCCCCCAGACTTCTTGTCTCCACATGTAGAGCTAAATGTCAAGTCCCCTTCACCCCCTAGTTACACGTCAATTACACGTCAGACTGCTGCGCGCGCATCCATGCCAAGTATTATCTTATAGACCCACCTATACATGACATCACACCCAATTATGTTCCTTTTTTGCCTTATTACACCCATTTCTGGTTACGAAGAACAACTCGTCATTTTCCTTATCAATTGTTACGCCTACTGCATTTACTTCATTGTCATGTATGTACTATAAAAGTCATTTCTTGTCAATAAAGTGTGTTCTTCACTTCCTGAACCCCCGTGGTGATGGAACTTGAAGCATCCGATTATAATCGATCACCGGAATAAAGCCCATTCCGAACCTCTAATACCACGGATTCTGCCTCTCATTTCATTGAGCTATTTTACTATGTTCCTGTATCAAATTCAGTCCCGGTAAAGGAGAAATATTTACCACAACTCGCGGGGGGAGTGGTGGGCGCGTGGGTTTGCGCAGGGGGGTAATTAAAAAAGATTTTTAAACATACCTTACTGGGTCACTCAGCCCCTCAGCTCCTGGCCGGGTCCCATGTTTTTCAGCCGGGCGCCTATGGGGACGCCATTTTCTCTATGTAGGCTGCATGCAGCCTACATAGAGAAAAGTCCAAGTGCGCATGACTAGTTTGGTCTGCCCCACAGGGCCGGCCAAACAGTCAGGGCCCGCAGCATTGGGCAAGCCACTCCTCACCGACGTGCCCACCCGCCAGCCCGCCCCTAACCAGGCATACCCTTGCGCTTTCTCGCAGTGCAAGAAGCAGAAACATAAAATGGTATTTAAAATACCATTTTATGTTTCTGCTTCTCGCACTGCGAGAAAGCATTGGGGCGACGCTCCTCTGTCCTAATGGAGGAGCCACCCCTGGTTTGTACGGTTCCCTAGATGGCCGCCTAGCCCGGGACCAAAAACGCCCCCCTTGCAAAACCAGGTCGTTTTGTGATACATAATTTTGATGTCTCCACAATACACTTTGAGCCCTTCACTATCGTGGGTACTTGGCCCACCCACACAAGGGAGGTACCATTTTTATCGGGAGACCTGGGGGAATGCTGGGTGGTAGGAAATTTGTGTCGGCCTGGTGATCCCACAACTTTACCACGCAGAAATGTGAGGAAAATGTGATTTTTTAAACTAAATTTGAGGTTTTCAGGGGATTATGGGTAAGAAAACATTGGGGGCTCCACACAAGCTACACTTCCCTGGACTCGCCCAGGTGTCTAGTTTTCAGATATATCTGGGTTTGGCACATTTCCCTAGATGGCCGTCGAGGTTTGCTCGGGTTCAAAATCTACAGCTAGGCACTTTGCAAAAAAAGGGTCTGTTTTCACTGTGACAATGTGATGTGTCCACGTTGCGTTTTGGGCCATTTCCTGTTGCGGGCACTAGGCCCACCCACACAAGTGAGGTACCATTTTTATCGGGGGTCTTAGGGAAACACATAATAGTAGAACAAATGTTACTACTGATTGTCTTTCTATGTATTTCTGTCTTCCAACCATAAGACAGAGTGGAAAAAGAAGTCAATTTGAACAATACCCTCTAATTCACATGCTAATATGGGTACCCACAAATTCAGAGATGCACAAATAACCACTGCTTCTAAATTCTATATCTTTACCCAATTTCAGACATACATAGGTTTACTTGATATCAATTTTTCACTCTTTATATTTTACCAAATGAATTCCTGTATACCAGGTACAGAATGAAAAAAAAAACATTGCAAGGTGCAACTCAGTTATTGACTCTGGGTGTCTCAGGCTCTTGGTTAACCTACAAGCCACACATAACCCCGCAACCAGAAGGGTCCAGCGGGATGTAATGGTATATTTCTTTTAAAAAATCTACCATAGCTAGAAGTTGTTACAGGTAAAAATGGAGGCACAAATGGCTTTTTTTTCAACTGAATTTCAATATTATTTCATTTCAATTGTCACTTTCATAGGAAAACCTTGAAGGACGTACACAATGGCCCCTCGCTGAATTCAGAATGTTGTCTGCTTTTCAGAAGTGTGTGGCTTTCTGGGATCCATTATTGGTTTCACACCCATTTCTACCACTAACTGGAAGGAGGTTGATATCTCAAAATAGGAAAAATAGGCTATGTCCCAGTCAAATGCCAAAACTGTGTGGGAATTTTGGTTTTCTGACAAACGTCTGCCTTTTCCTGAAAGCTGAGAAGTTGGTGCTTTTAGCACCACTAAGCCTCCATTGATACCATTTGCAGGGAAAAAAACAGACGCTTTCTTCTGCAGTACTTTTATCCCATTTTCCCCACCCCAAAAAAAGAAAGTTGCTGTATTTTCCTTAATTTCTCAGTCCCCATCAATGGAACCAAGAGAACCCACAAACCCCTGGTACCTTTAGAATCCTCAGGATGTTGGAAGAAAGGGACACAACTTTGGCGTGGATACCTTATGTGGACAAAACGTTATGGGGGCCTAAGCGCAAACTACCCCAAATAATCAAAAAAGGGCGTGGCCACCGCATACACAGACTCCTTTAACTCGCGCTCCTTCCCCATCTCCTTGCCCACCCCTTACCCTTTCTCCTTCTCCCCCCACACAGCACCGCCTTAACCAAGCCAACCTGGTCCTGAAGATGATCCTTAGTCACTGGATCGAAACGTCGTCGACCTGTCGGCGCAATTGATGGCGCTTACCCCACATGGTTAAAAAAGAAACTGTTTACCAATTACCTAAAATGATTGCAAATTATTGATCTGAACCACAGATTTCACTGTACATAATTCTCACTTATTTCACCGTGCGCCGTTCCTTGCTGATATCACATTATCACTTGCGTCGCCACCTGTTGTGTCACAAACACATTTGAGCACCAAGTACAATTCGGGTTGTTCACGCAAATTTACTTTGCCCGCAGTGCTGCTACGACTGTACCTTCTTTTTCCTTTGTCTAAATTTGTTTCTAAATATATGATACCATGTGCACATTCTTCTAAAAACTTACCAGAGTCTCCTTTTCTTTCATGCAAAGTCTGGCACATGCCGGCCTAACTGTCCAACTGAATGACACCAGTTGAGAAATTGTTGCTTGTTTCACGTGTATACCCTAATCTCAATGTGGTTTATGGGTTTTACTCCTGTTGTCTAATACAAAATCGTCTCTCCAAAGCACCCCTCCCATAAAACACACATTCCCCTTCCAACCGAGGTTGTATTTAATAAACGCCTCACTCACCAGAAAGCGCCTCACTGCCCTGCATGGCCTGTACAGCGCTATTTCAGTTCACAGTATAGCCCTTACTGGGAGCATCTGGCGGCGAGCGCCCCTGCATCTCTTCCAGGCACAGAGCTCTCTTGTTCCCCGTACTTGTGCCCGTCCCCGCTACAGTACGGATCGCCTATAAATACCCCTTTGCAGAGTAAAACCCCTCTTCAGATTTTAAAAAGTGCCTCTCACTTCTCTCAAGTAACAACGCTCCCACGTCTCCCTATTGTAAAGCGTCTCGTTCGTTGCCACGGCCACGCGCAGTATGCATGTACAGTGCCCCTGCCTTACATTAGCGCTAGCTGCTGGCGGAGGGTACAACCTTGAACGCACTGCCTGCGGGTACAGGATGCGACAGAGTCTGTTAACTGTGGAAATACACCAGGACGGTCGCTCCCCGGCGACTGTCCTCAAACCTGAGGACTGGCCTCAAACACGGGGACTGGCCTCAAACCTGGGGACTGGCCTCAAACCCGGGGACTGGCCTCAAACCCGGGGACTGGCCTCAAACCCGGGGACTGGCCTCAAACCCGGGGACAGGCCTCAAACCTGGCGACTGGTCTGAAACCTGGGGACTGGCCTCAAACCCAGGGACAGGCATCAAACACTGGGATTGCCCTCTAACCTGGGAACAGGCCTCAAACCTGGGGACTGGCCTCAAAGCCGGGGACTGGCCTCAAAGCCGGGGACTGCCCTCAAACCTAGGGACTGGCCTCAAACCTGGGGACTAGCCTCAAACCTGGGGACTGGTTTCAAACCCCGGGACTGGTCTCAAACCCGGGGATTGGCCTCAAACCTGGGGACTGCCGTCAAACCCGGGGGACAGGCCTCAAACCCGGGGACAGGCCTAAAACACTAGGACTGCCCTCAAACCTGGGGACAGGCCTCAAACCTAGGGACAGGCCTCAAACCTGGGGACTGCCCTCAAATCTGGGGACTGGCCTCAAACCCAAGGACTGGCCTCAAACCCAGGGACAGGCCTCAAACCTGGGGACTGGCCTCAATCCTGGGGACTGGCCTTGAAGCCGGGGACTGCCCTCAAACCTGGGGACTGCCCTCAAACCTGGGGACTGGCCTCAAACCCGGGGACTGGCCTCAAACCTGGGGACTGGTTTCAAATCCCAGGACTGGCCTCAAACCTGGGGACTGGTCTCAAACCCGGGGACAGGCCTCAAACCCGGGGACAGGCCTCAAACCTGGGGACTGGCCTCAAACCCGGGGACTGGCCTCAAACCCAAGGACAGGCTTCAAACACAGGGACTGCCCTCAAACCTGGGGACAGGCCTCAAACCTGGGGACTGCCCTCAAACCTGGGGACTGGCCTCAAACCCGGGGACTGGCCTCAAACCCAGGGACTGGCCCCTGGGGACAGGCCTCAAACCCAGGGACAGTCCTCAAACCTGGGGACTGGCCTCAAACCCGGGGACTGGCCTCAAACATGGAGACTGGCCTCAAATCCGGGGACTGGCCTCAAATCTGGGGACTGGCCCCTGGGAACAGGCCTATAAGCCGGGGACTGCCCTCAAACCCAAGGACTGGCCCCTGTGAACAGGCCTCAAAGCCGGGGACTGCCCTCAAACCCAAGGACTGGCCCCTGGGAACAGGCCTCAAAGCCGGGGACTGCCCTCAAACCCGAGGACCGGCCTCAAACCCTACTCGGGACTACACAAGAAGGAACTGGTAAGAGCCAGTGCAGGGTAGAGACTGCCAGAGGTCTGTAGACGAGAGTGTGTTTTTTAGCACCCCCCCAGACCAGGAGGTGCAGGCCTCCCCCGGCCAGCCTTGTGTGCACATCTGATGATCCACGACCCCCATGAACACCCCTCCCCAGGTAAGATTGTGCCGGGGCCTGACACCACGCAGCCTCATCACAGCAGCAGCGCCACGTCTGCTAAGAGCATCTGATCGGAGCCTCTAGTCGCTTTAAACCCTTGGTAGCCGTGCGGGAGGCGCACCCCTGGCCTACACTCAGGGCTGGAGAGCACAGGCTCGGGTGAGCAGTGAGCAGAAGTGCAGTCGTGACTGTGGGACCTGGACCAGAGCACAGTGGAAACAATCTGCGTGAGTGAGGAACCGTGGAACACAACCGCGGCAGTGAGCGCCTCTAGGCGCTTCGAGCCTGAGGAAGAGGTTGCAGCTTTGAATGAATAGCGCTTATTACTAAATACGACCACTCGATGCTGGGAGACTGCGGTTCAAGCGCAAAAAGATATATACACGGGCCTTAGAAATAGCCCGCGCGCTGCTCGGAGATCGCTCGGTTTCTCACAAGTTTTCACAACGGAAACGAAGCACCAAATAAAACAAGCATTGGCATAGCCAATAGGTTTCGCCTTTGGGACCTTATAAGTGTTTAACCATGCAACAGTTGCATAACTAAACACTTATAAGGTCCCAAAAGCGAGACCTATTGGCTATGCCAATGCTTGTTTTAACTGCTGCAATCTATTGAAGCCTCACGGAGAACATCAAAGTGGCCATGCGGCCGCCAAAGTGAAAGTAATCGCGGTAAAGCGCGACGCGCGCGCCCGCGCACATGCACTGTAGCTCTAGGCTGGCCTGGCAGCACTTTTTGGAGCCCTCTCAATAAGTCTCGCCAGAGCAGCGCATGCGCAGGGTCAGGCGAGACCTAAACAAGAAATCAATCCTCTCGTTCTTATGCATTTCTCACCCCTCCCTCCTTTGCCAGAAGGGGGGAGGGGGTGGGGGGCGGGGGTTCGACCATCAAACTCCGAGGGAGCTTGGAGTTTGACACCAAAGATCTGCACATGCCGAGGGTCACACAAGAGAGGGGAGGAGGCAGGTTGGAGAGCCAATATGTTTCAGTACCGATGGCAAGGGTGGGGGCCTTACTCCCCTATCTTGGGGCGAGCAGGAGCCCCAGGACTAGCAGGAGCGGCCCCACCAGCAATACCAGTCTTAGGAACCAGCTGGGGGCGCCCCCCTCTTCCCCCTTAAAAAGGTAAGGTTTTCCGTTTAAAGAACAGGCGGGGCTGGCTGGTTGCCTGGTAGCCCTGCAGGCCCCGCCCACAAGGGATCCAAAATATGCAATTAAAGCCCAGGAGCCGCTTCCGGTGCCTCCCAGCCCTCAGGGGCTGTACTTTAACGTTTTAAGCTGCGTGGACTGCGCATGCGCGCTGACACCACGCATTGAGCGGTACCCCGCAAGTTGAGGGGTGTACATCATGCCCTGAGCAGTGCACACCACGCAGTACCACACCACACCACTCATCCCACACAATGCCACGCCACAGAATACCTCACTACTCTAAACCTCTACACCCACTGCCTCTACACCACACAATGCCACTCATCTGTCAGCTCTACACCATGCAACACACTGCCACTCCACTACAACGCCACGCCACTCCACACGATGTCACTTCGCTCCGCACCACCCAACGCACTGCCACTGTACGCAATACCACTCCACACCACATAATACAAATTCATGCCGCACAATGCCACTTCGTGCCAGTCTTCTCTACTCCAATACAAACAATGCCACGCCTCTCCACTCACATTGCCACTCCACTACAATGCCACTCCTACAAAGCCGAAAGATCTCACATAGGCGGCCCGCTTGGCTTTGCCAATGCTTGTTTTAAAAGCACCAGCACCGTTAAAGCAGCTATCGTCTCTCCAAAGCATCCCTCCCATAAAACACACCTTCCCCTTCCAACCGCAGTCGCCTCACTCACCAGAAAGCGCCTCACAGCCCAGTACAGCGCTATTTCCGTTCACAGTACAGCCCTCACAGCAGTGGTCGAGGTGGGCGGGATCGGCTGGGCACGGCTGGGCACGGCGTGCCCCTGCATCTTTACTTCTATAGATTCCGTTCCCCAACTTTTTTATTTTGAACCTGCGACCCTGGACGTAAGAGATACCCACGGCCTTAGAGAAGGCTGGCATGAGGGGCTGTTCGGGGCGGGGGGAGCAGAGAAGGAAGAGGCGCCCGTCTCTTGCTGCCCAGACGACAAGGAAGGGGTCCCCTCTGCTCTGCCGCTGGCAGCTGCCCCCCTCTTTCTTACCCTCATTCCCTCTCTGTCCCTCTAACTCCTCCTCACTTATCGAAAGCCGTGACTCGAGAATGGTTCCCACCCTCCCTTTCTTCCTGTCCTTCATTATGGATACAAAAAAGAAAAACACTTTTGCTGGAAATGAAAGGTTCAAAATATGAAAAATCAATAACTAAATACAGCAAGATGGAGGGTTCTTAAAGTGGCCAGATTGGTGTTATTCAAACCCCAAAAACATTAGCGTCACTTTACCGAGTTTGCCAGTGAAGCGCTGTCCCGCACCCCCCCTCCCCCCCCCAAAAGTGCGCCAACCCTGGAGGTACTGCAATACCTGGTTGATGGGTGGATTGAAAACAAAATGTGTACAGCGGCTTTGTGTTCACGCATGTGGTCTTTTTAAACCATACTGCTCACGTCTTGTAAGCATAGAAGCAGCGGACATTGAAACGGGTCCTTTCTGCGCCCTGCAGTTTTCAGGCAAAAATACTCCTTGATTTCTGCATAAATGTAAAAGCGTTAAGTTCCCCATGTTGTTCCTGCTTACATTTCACATGCTTTATTTAATCTTTCATTCCCTATGAGTGTTTGCTTTTGCCAGTATGTTGTTACTTGTTCCTTTAGGCAGCACATTGCCCAGTGCGTAATTTGAATTGTAAGCACGGTCCTGGGCGCACGTAATGAAGGTATACCCTTATCTGAAAGGTCTCGTTCTTGTAGGGATGGTAATGGTCTACACCAGAATGTTATTCACAAGTCCTTAATTTTGCAACAAAGAAAAAGCAACCAGCCGACACGTGTTTCGTCACACAAGGGTTGTAACCCGTGACTCTTCAGGGCTGCGAGGCGGTTTCAAGTGAAGGTGGTATCCGTAGGCCGGTGATAATTCCAACCCGGCGAGGGTATTGCGAAGAGGACTAAGAACAGTGGTCCAAGGCAGGGTAGGGTGGAGAAGGGGGAGTGAGAGCAACCGAGGGCGGGTTGGCCACAAGTGATCTGAAGTCCTCAAATAGTAAAGGGGGTCTGTGGCGATTATGCGAGCGGCGGTGATTGGGGCACGGATAAAAACCGTAGGGAGTGCGCTCAAGTAGAACGAGTATCTTCGAGGAAAAATGGCGGGAGCGCCAAATTAGCAAGGCCAACTAAGAGGTACTGGAGGGAGACACTGGTAGCATGCGGTTATCTGGGCTACCGCATAACTTGCTACTCGAAGATACAGAGGGTTAATGTGCCTGCTGCAAAGAAAATGTACCATGCCCATCGCGAAGTGCACATATTTAAAATCGGTCAGTGCGTTACAGCTTTTGTCAGTGAGATCCTTTTGCTACTTGCCGTTTATAAGTGAAAATCCTAACAAAGAGCAGGGAGCTATTAACTTTCATCTTAGAGCTGCATACAAACTGCAAGGTATAAACTTGAGCTTTATGGTTTTTTCCCTAAGCCTTTGATTATCCTGATGTTGCAAAAAGTGTTCATTTGGATAGAAATCAATAATGATTATTAAAGAGAACCCCCAACCATGGTATTACGTTATAAATTCTGAGTTTGTGTTTCTCAAGACAAATCACTACTAAACGATACTGCCTACTAGTATGGTTGTCATGTGACTCCTACACCTTGTAGCCCTTTGTCTTATGTAACATTTCCTATATGCTGATTTACACACGTATGACTGATACTTCCTGTGTAGATTGCTGACGACAGAAACTCCACGGCTCGGAAACAAATGGCTTGTGCCTCCACTTTTAAGCATATTTGGGACAGTCTGTGATTAGAAACGTATCCCACTTTGTGAATTTATTTTAATGTCAATAACTCATATTAATCGTTAAATAATCATGTGTATCCATTGGTTGAATCACAAAACATAATAAGCTGTAACTGGTCAGTGAAATGCCAAACAAATACTAAAGATTGGGATGTTTTGCCAATCCTGGCCACAGCTCTAACTCCGCCCACTGACCCCATCCTCGGGTTATTCCCTCCCTCTGATTCTCCGCCCACAGTTCCCCTACTTTTTTTCCCCCCACTTCGACCACTGCCCGTGCAGCGCTATTTCCGTTCACAGTATAGCCCTTACTGGGAGCATCTGGCGGCGAGCGCCCCTGCATCTCTTCCAGGCACAGAGCTCTCTTGTTCCCCGTACTTGTGCCTGTCCCCACTACAGTACGGATCGCCTATAAATACCCCTTTGCAGAGTAAAACCCCTCTTCAGATTTTAAAAAGTGCCTCTCACTTCTCTCAAGTAACAACGCTCTTACGTCTCCCTCTGTAAAGCGTCTCGTTCGTTGCCACGGCCACGCGCAGTATGCATGCAGAGTGCCCCTGCCTTACGTTGGCGCTAGATGCTGGCGGAGGGTGCAACCTTGAACGCACTGCCTGCGGGTACAGGATGCGACATAGTCTGTTAACTGTGGAAATACACCAGGACAGCCCCTCCCCGGCGACTGTCCTCAAACCCAGGGACTGGCCTCAAACCTGAGGACTGCCCTCAAATCCGGAGACAGGCCTCAAACCCGGGGACTGGCCTCAAACCCGGGGACTGGCCTCAAACCTGGAGACAGGCCTCAAACCTGGGGACAGGCCTCAAACCTAGGGACTGGCCTCAAACCTGGGGACAGGCCTCAAACCCGGAAACTGGCCTCAAACCCGGGGACTGGCCTCAAACCTGGGGACTGGCCTCAAACCTGGGGACTGGCCTCAAACCCAGGGACAGGCCTCAAACCCGAGGACTGGCCTCAAACCCGAGGACTGGCCTGAAACCCAGGGACTGGCCTCAAACCCGGGGACTGCCTGCGGGTACAGGATGCGACAGAGTCTGTCAACTGTGGAAATCCACCAGGACGGTCCCTCCCCGGGGACTGTCCTCAAACCCGAGGACTGGCCTCAAACCTGGGGACTGGCCTCAAACCCAGGGACTGACCTCAAACCCGGGGACTGCCCTCAAACCCAGGGACCGGCCTCAAACCCAAGGACTGGCCTCAAACCAGAGGACTGGCCTGAAACCTGGGGACTGGCCTCAAACCCGAGGACTGCCCTCAAACCTGGGGACTGGCCTCAAACCCGAGGACTGGCCTCAAACCCGGGGACTGGCCTCAAACCTGGGGACTGGCCTCAAACCTGGGGACTGGCCTCAAACCTGGGGACAGGCCTCAAACCTGGGGACTGGCCTCAAACCCGGGGACTTGCCTCAAACCTGGGGACTGGCCTCAAACCCGGGGACTGGCCTCAAACCTGGGAAATGGCCTCAAACCCGGGGACTGCCCTCAAACCTGGGGACTGGCCTCAAACCCAGGGACTGGCCTCAAACCCGGGGACAGGCCTCAAACCCGGGGACAGGCCTCAAACCTGGGGACTGGCCTCAAACCCGGGGACTGGCCTCAAACCCGGGGACTGCCCTCAAACCCGGGGACTGCCCTCAAACCCGGGGACTGGCCTCAAACCCGGGGACTGGCCTCAAACCTGGGAAATGGCCTCAAACCCAGGGACTGTCCTCAAACCTGGGGACTGCCCTCAAACCTGGGGACTGGTCTCAAACCCGGAGACTGGCCTCACACCCGGGGACTGGCCTCACACAAGTCTATGGTAGTTCTTCACTTAACCACCACAGCCACAACCATGCACAGTACCAACCAACACCTCCCTCAGGTAATAGCTACATCCAGAGAAGTGCCCCAGTCTTCAGCAAATTGGATCACTGCTTTAGGGAACTCTTGGGGTAGCAAACATTCCTCTGTACCCTGTGACCTAATCATTAATTTCACCTCCCCATAACACCTCCAAAGACGATGATCAGTCACCCCGAGTACTACTCTCCACAGTGCACAGCCCTGCAAGGTGTAGCCTCTTCCTATTTCATAAACTCACCACATACCTGCTCCACCTCCACAATTCCCCCTAGCGCCCGGTCTTACCTCCAACTTGTTCACAAATGACCCATCCCCAAAAAATGTCGGTTAAATATCCAATCTTTCCAGCTGCTAGGAACACGCAAACGGTCCACCTCCCAAACCCCACCAGAGCAGCCCCCAGATCCAACTAAGCTCTCCATGTCTAACTCTGCACCCTGAGCTTGGCTCACTGATGTAAACACGTAGAGGGGACTGTTTCTGGTAAGTGTCCTCATCATGTATGTGTATAGTCAGCAGTACCATCGTCGTGACGTAATATATCAAGATTTCTTTATCTGCACCCACATCTGTAACTCAAGGGGGTACACATGTACTATCTACTTCAGACAGCATGTAAGTTCTGTCTGCTGTAGCTATGTACACAATTTCTCATACCAGGAGTACTTACAAACTAACCCAAAACGAATACTTACAAGAACAGGGTGTAGGCCTGCTGCCACCGCTTCCACTGACCGTCTCTTCAGTGCCGCTGCATAAGTACCTTGCCATCTTCCTTATTTCAACCCTGTATCTACTGGCTGAAAGAGAGCCTGTACCTCACAACAGACTTCATAATGCCTACTCTACAGACAGAAACTCCCTTCTACTGAATCGACCTGACTCCTACTTATAGCGTCCACAAAACACTCCCTCCCCTTTAATCCCAGAAGGTAAGAAAGCGAAATCGAAGCCTGGAATCTGGCCTCCGTCATGGAATGAGGAAGTAAGAGTCAGACATGATGGGATTAACAATAATCAAAGCATTATGTTACCTCCTTTGTCCCAGTCCTGTCTTAGGGAGAAACTAAAGAATTTAATACCTGATTCACCTCAGAACACTCTGAAATAAGAGACCAAATCCAAGCCCGACTGAAGCTCTCTGCCCATCCTATCCTGATACACTTGGACTCACTCCAGACACTCTGCGACTTGGATTCACCCAGGACACTCTGTGTAAGAGAGTAGGATCTGCTTCACATAGGTACCCCCACTTTTTGCTGATGTTTCACTGTTTTTCGACTTTAGTCTGGCTGGGGCCCTGCTAATCAGGGTCACAGCCTAGCTGCTTCCTCTCTAAAATGAATCCCAGTACTTTAGGTACACTCCAGATTGGATTCTGGGGTACCCCTATAAGTCCCTAGTATATGGTATACTATGTACCTAGGGCATTGGTACCCCAGAGGCCCACCAGGGGCTGCAGCATGTATTATGCCACTCCTGGGAAGCCTTCCAAAATGACACCATAGGACTGCTACTGCAGCCTGGGTAAGGGTGTGCATGCACAGCTTACTGAGATATAGGTTCACTATATCTCTCCATATCACTGCACATATAAACCTATCAGTCACCCCTATGGCAGGCCTTACTAATCCTGAAGGCAGGGTGCTGGGTTTTATGTGAGAGGGTGCCCATGCATGAGCAGAGCCCCTCTGCAGCCTTCGGAACCTTTATTCCGAGGTTGTTTGTGATGCAGCCAAACCATATACTCTTAAGAGCATTATAACCAAACGGTAAATGCTAACTTTGGGATGCCTGCACAGAAACATGTCATGTTTGGTGTCAAACACCTTGGAATCATACCCCTACACCAGTAACTGGTGTGGGAGTATGATCCTACCCTTCTAGAGGGAGAGACACGACAGCACAGGCTAACAGAGCCCTGGCATCACAAAATGGATGCTGCCAGCCACAGACACAAGTCTGCCCTCCTGCTGATGGACGAAACTCCGGCAAGGGAGGCCTGGACAATAGGTTTCCTGTCACAGAGAGGTGTCACCACCTCACAGTCAGGCTTTAGTGTATTAGGGCTGGGTGGGTGCACTCCAAGAGTGCTTTGAAGTTTAGCACTGGGGGCACATTTGGTGTCCCTGTACACAGTCCAGTTCAAATCGGTTGCAGGGGCTACCAGCCCCTGCTCTGACGCGAAACTGGACAAAGGAAATGGGTGTAGCCACCCCTCTTTCCTGACCCTCCCATAGGTGGGTCCCCAGAGTATGTCCAACCCGTTCCTTGGGTATAAAGAAGGAACCCCTGACTACAGGACTTTAGATTACACCTGGACGAAACTCTGATACTGAATCCTGGAACTTCAACTATCTATATTGAACTAGATGACTGAAGAATCTCCCTTGGAGTAAAGGAGTTACTCCCCTGCAAGGCAGGCACCAAAGACGCATCTGTCCCATTTGCATCTCCGAAGCTCCCGCCAGACTCCGAACATTTTTGCAACAGAGGAGGTGGGTTTCTGTGGTCTCTGAGGTCGATCTGTGCACTCAGCAATTCTATGGCCTGTATCCCTTGTGGAAGACTGTGCAACCCCAACCCCTGGACACCGTGACCATTTGCAGAAGCATCAGCTTTCCAGCGACTCCTGCAGCTGAGCTTTGGGTTACTTGTAGCCCTGACCCCGAACAGCATTTGCACCAAAGATTACCCGCCTACACTCCACGAATGTTCTGTGAGCTGGCCCTTTGTGTTTTCTCTCGAGGTCCCTTCGCGATCCCTAGTATATCGACTGGTGGGTCTCTGTGAAGGCAACTTTACTTCTAATTGGGCTTAATGGTTGCTCCAGATGTGCCCTGACCCTCCATCTCTTGCGGAGTCCACTCCACCTTGCTGGCCCACACCGAAGCCATTTTCTCTCACCGCGTGTGTTGCCATTGCCAAGGTTTGTTGGTCTCCAGTCCGGACACCAACCCCCCAGCACTCGACATCCTTCGTGGTACAGCTTGCCTGCAGACTGTGGTCATCGTCAATGCCTCCTGGTCTCTGTGGCAGTGGAGTCAAGCTTCACCTCTTCGCATCTGAAACACCCGACATCGGTGGGCATTCGTCTATCGTGCCCCTGGTCACTGGCAAGTGACCCAGACTCTGTCCCCTCTGCTTTCAGGTTCTTCTGATCTTCGATCCAGGCTTGGATCACACAGGACACTTCTCGCCTTCCCGGCAGCAGCACTTTGCAGCAGATCGCCATTGAAATCAACAACGATTCCCGACACCATTTGACACCTATGCACCCGGCTTCCCTTAGTGAGTTAACTCGAGTACTCCGGTGCTCCCATGGGTGCTGGCCCTAGAACCCTCTAAGTCTAAAGGGTTTGCTCAAAGTCCTCTCCTAAGTGTCTTTAAGTTGTAAAACTCCAAATTCCCATAGAATAGTATGGGGCTTGCGCCTGTGTTTTCACACTGCATGCGTCCCCCGTGGGTCTGCTGTGTCACTACCTTGGGTGGTTCCTTGGGGTCCCAGCGATTCTACGTGCTCTAGGCACTGTGTCTAGTTAAGTCGTGGTTCTTATACCACTTCCTTAATATATGGTTTGGTCCGCCCCTAGGGCCTATTGTATATTGTGCTATTTACTTTCGTTTAATAACTGTGTTATTGTGTGCCTTGCTCTCTAACTTCATAAAGAGGTTAGTAGAGAGTGTTTAGAAATAAATACATATATTTTATATATACCTTGTGTGGGTCTCCTTTCATTTAGTAATTCAAGAGGATATAATCTGGTAAACCAAGCTGCTTTACACTCCTTCAAGACTTAGCCTGAAGGCTGCTCTCCATAGCTACCACTAGGATAGCTTTCAATAAAGGCTGTCTTTAAACCTATCATCAATAAGGGTTGTTTGAACTGGTGCAAGGTGCCCACTATAACTAGTGGATAGCATATGTTATGCTATGTTATTTAAATTTATATCTAGGCGCAACAGCTAACCAAAAGGGTTTCCCGGCGCCCGGCGGAAACGACAAAGATGAGGAAGTAAAGCTTACTGATTAAAAAGCCAGGTTTTAAGTGACTTAAGAAAAAGTGTAACATTCATCTGTGTGCGAAGAGACAACGGAAGAGCATTCCACAGAACAGGGCCCAAATAGGAAATAGAACAGCCACCCATACGGGATAGTCTGATCTTTAGCACCTGAAATTTAGCCTGAGTAGTGGATCTGAGAGTACGTGAGGGCAAGTAAAGATTGACTAGATGTTGCACGTTCATGGGAGCCATGCCATGCTTAATTCTGAACATATAGTTCAGAGCTTTAAACTTAATCCGTTTTTCAACTCTTAACCAATGAAGGTCCCTCAAGGAGGCGGAAATAGAAGCTGTTCTAGGAGTTCGGCAGAGCAGTCTGGCCGCGGAGTTGTGTACTCTCTGTAGCTTTTGTATCACATCTTTATTTGCTCCAAGGTAGAGGATGTTTCCGTAGTCCAGTCTAGATGTAACAAGAGCCTGGACTACGGTTCTCTGAGTAGGGCTAGGAAGCATCCACATGATTTTTCTCAGCCACTTCAGAATGGTGAAGCATGTTGCAGCGACCTTCATGGCTTGTTGACGCATAGATAGTGAGTCGTCGATAATAAAGCCAAGGTTGCGAACATGATGGGAAGGCTGCGGTACTGCACCCATTTCTGTGGGCCAATGTTGTGCACCCCAGAGCTCTTTGTCTTTCCCCAATACCAGAACCTCCGTTCTTTCACCATTCAGCTTGAGAAGGTTGGCATGCATCCACGATGCCCCTTTGCTCAGCCCAGCCCGAAGAGCAGAAGGCTCTGACTTTTTTCCCGCAGAAAGTGAGAAGATAATCTGAATGTCGTCAGCGTAAGAAAATAATGACAACCCAGCTTCTTCAACGATCGTTGCCAGGGGTCTAACATAAATGTTAAACAACAAAGGACTAAGAATGGACCCCTGGGGGACTCCGTATGAGGATGAATGAATCTTGGAGTTTGCTGCAGAAGAGAAGACCTGAAACGTACGGCCAGTAAGAAAAGAGGTTAACCAGCTGAGAGCAGAACCAGTAACCCCTATGGATTGGCATTTATCAGCACGGCATGGGACACCGTGTCAAAGGCCGCACTTAAATCCAATAAGACAAGTGCGACCGTGATGCCAGCATCCAAATTTTGGCGCAACATTTCGGTAACATCAAGAAGAGCAGTCTCCGTAGAATGACCGGTTCGAAAACCAGATTGTGAAGGATGCAGAATCCTGTTATTTTCAATGAACTGCGACAGTTGACCATTGATATGCCTCTCCAATATTTTTGAAAATGCAGGAAGCAAAGAGATAGGCCGATAGTTCGACGACACCGTAGAGTCAGCATTAGCCTTTCTCAATAATGGGATGACCATTGCATGCTTCCATTCCAGGGGACAAGAGATTCCTTTAAAGATGTATTCAGGAGTTCCATAATAATTGCGAGTGATGACCGGTCAAGCTGCTGCAGCACAGAAATAGGGAGAGGATCACAAGGGGAACCAGATTTAATACGGCCCAGATGCTGTTTAAGGGACGTCATATCAAGTGGTGACCAGTTGTTTATTTTATTAATAGTATTTATATCAAGCAGAGCATTGTCAACAGATGGCCGAATTAATTGGATGGGGGTGGACGGTAATGACGCGAAGGATGATGACATATTCCCAGTCAAAGTGGGATATATCGCTTCCACTTTGTTAGTGAAGAATTGAGCAAGATCTTCACATTGCGTTTTACTCAAATTGGGGGGAGTGGGCGGAGTTGCAGCACCTGATAATTTTTACCATTTTAAATAATGTTTTGGGACAGTTCTTAGCATTGGATAAAGTTAAGTTTGCACGCGCGGCCCTACAGAGAGAGTGATATTCCCTTTTGGCGTGCAGATTTAGCATCAGGCGCATAGGCCCTTCTCCACCATCTTTCCATATTTTTACATTTGGTTTTCTCAGCTTTTAACTTGTCTGAGAACCAAGGGGCTGGAGGGCGGTGATTGCTAACCCTCTTACGGGAGGCAGGGAAGCAAGTGTCTGTAGCTTTACGGATCCAGTTTTGAAACGTTACTAAGTCAATCTCAAGAGTGTTTTTAAAGGTAGGGGCATTGTTACAGAGAAGTTTGTTAACATTATCTATGTCCAGCTTTTTCCAATTCCTTGTTAGTTTTAGAGTACCATAAGACGCCACATGCGAATTCTCCTAAATCATTCGTTTAAAAAGTGGTCGGACCAGCATATGCCATGCCAACTTCTCACACTCTGTGGCTGGGATTCAACCAGGACACTCTGGGACTTGGTTTCACCCAGAGCACTCTGGGGCTTGGTTTTACCCAGGACAATCTGAGGCTGGGATTCACCCAGGACACTCTGGGGCTGAGATTCACCCAGGACACTCTGGGGCAGAGATTCACCCAGGACAATCTGGGGCAGAGATTCACCCAGGACACTCTGGGGCAGGGATTCACCTCAGACACTCTGGGGCAGGGATTCACCCAGGACACTCTGGGGCTGGGATTCACCCAGGACAATCTGGGCTGGGATTCACCCAGGACACTCTCGGGCTGGGATTCACCCAGGACACTCTCGGGCTGGGATTCGCTCAGGACACTCTCGGGCTGAGATTCGCCCAGGACACTCTGGGGCTAGGATTCACCCAGGACACTCTGGGGCTAGGATTCACACAGGACACTCTGGGGCAGGGATTCACACAGGACACTCTAGGGCTGGGATTCGCCCAGGACACTCTAGGGCTGGGATTCGCCTAGGACACTCTAGGGCTGGGATTCGCCCAGGACACTCTAGGGCTGGGATTCGCCCAGGGCACTCTAGGGCTGGGATTCGCCCAGGACACTCTGGGGCTGGGATTCACCCAGGACACTCTGGGGCATGGATTCACCTAGGACACTCTGGGGCAGGGATTCGCCCAGGACACTCTGGGGCAGGGATTCGCCCAGGACACTCTGGGGTAGGGCTTCCCCAGGACACTCTGGGGCAGGGATTCGCCCAGGACACTCTGGGGCAGGGATTTGCCCACGACACTCTGGGGCAGGGATTCGCCCAGGACACTCTGGGGCAGGGATTCGCCCAGGACACTCTGGGGCTGAGATGCGCCAAGGACACTATGGGGCTGAGATGCGCCCAGGACACTCTGGGGCTGAGATTTTCCCAGGACACTCTGGGGCTGAGATTCACCCAGGAAAATCTGGGTCTGAGATTCACCCAGGACACTCTGGGGCTGAGATTCACCAAGGACACTCTGGGGCTGAGATTCGGCCAGGACACTCTGGGGCTGAGATTCGCCCAGGACACTCTGGGGCTTAGATTCACCCAGGACACTCTGGGGCTGAGATTCACCCAGGACACTCTGGGGCTGGGATTCACCCAGGACACTCTGGGGCAGAGATTTACCTGGAACACTCTGGGGCAGGGATTCATTCAGGACATTCTAGGGCAGGGATTCACCCAGGACACTCTGGGACTTGGATTCACCCAGGACACTCTGGGGCGGGGATTCACCCAGGACACTCTGGGGCGGGGATTCACCCAGGACACTCTGGGGCGGGGATTCACCCAGGACACTCTGGGACTTGGACTCACCTAGGACACTCTGGGGCAGGGATTCATTCATGACACTCTAGGGCAGGTATTCACCCAGGACATTCTGGGACTTGGATTCACCCAGGACACTCTGGGACTTGGATTCATACAGGACACTCTGGGGCAGGGATTCACCCAGGACTCTCTAGGACGTGGATTCGCCCAGGACACTCTGGTGCTGGGATTCACCAAGGATACTCTGGGGCTGAGATTTGCCCAGGACACTCTGGGGCTGGGATTCGCCCCGGACACTCTGGTGCTGGGATTCGCCCCGGACACTCTGGGGGAAGGGATTCACCCAGGATACTCTGGGGCAAGGATTCACCCAGGACACTCTGGGGCAGGGATTCACCCAGGACACTCTGGGGCAGGGATTCACCCAGGACACTGTAGGGCAAGGATTCACTCAGGACACTCTGGGACTTGGATTCACCCAGGACACTCTGGGACTTGGATTCATACAGGACACTCTGGGGCAGGGATTCACCCAGGACTCTCTAGGACGTGGATTCACCCAGGACACTCTGGTGCTGGGATTCACCCAGGACACTCTGGGGCAGGATTCACCCAGGACACTCTGGGGCTGGGATTCGCCCCAGACACTCTGGGGCTGGGATTCACTCAGGACACTCTGGGGCAGGGATTCACCCAGGACACTCTGGGGCAGGGATTCACCCAGGACACTCTGGGGCAGGGATTCACCCAGGACACTCTGGGGCAGGGATTCACCCAGGAAACTCTGGGGCAGGGATTCACCCAGGAAACTCTGGGACAGGGATTCACCCAGGAAACTCTGGGACAGGGATTCACCCAGGACACTCAGGGGCTGGGATTCACCCCGGACACTCTGGGGCTGGGATTCACCCAGGACACTCTGGGGCTGGGATTCACCCAGGACACTCTGGGGATGGGATTCACCCAGTAAACTCTGGGGCTGGGATTCACCTAGTTCACTCCGGGGATGGGATTCACCTAGGACACTCTGAAATTCACCCCTCTGGGACTGTGATTCACCCAGGGCTCTCCGGTGCAGGGTTCACCGTGCGCAATCTTTCCTATACAGCAAAACCTTCACCATGCGACACATGTGTGTTTCCTTCTCTCTAAGCCTTCATCATATGACACACTCCCACATCCCTTTATCACACAGCACAGGCCCTCGTCCCCTCATACCAAATGACACATGCTCTCTTCCATGCCAGTGAGGGCACCCGGGGTAGCACGGACACCACCAGTCTTGGCACAGGCCAGATGACTTTGGGTCAGGGAAGAGGTGGGGGATGGGTAGGTGGGGCTGACCATGAGGGGTGTATAGGTGTGGGGGCAGGGAGTTCAGCCGATTGCTGGCCACATTTTGTCAGTGAATGAATAGGAACAGTTATTTGCGAGACTAAAGTAGATTAAGGTGACCAGTGTCAGGGGGATAGAGGGCCAGCATGGGCCCTGAGCAGCTTTCAGGGGGGCTGGAGGGGCAACATGGGCCCTGAGCAGCTGTCAGGGGGGCTATAGGGGCAGTATGGTCCCCGAGCAGCTGTCAGGGGGGCTAGAGCGGCAGCATGGGACCCGAGCAGCTGTCAGGAGGGCTTCCGCGGCAGCATGGGACCCAAGCAGCTGTCAGCAGGGTTAGTGGGGGCCATAGTCCCTTAGCTGCGGTAGGGGGGGACTACAGGGACAGCATTGTCCCATAACAAGTGTTGGTGGGGGCCACAGGAACAGCATGGCCCGAGCAGCTGTCAGGGGGGCTAGAGGGGCAGCATGGTCCCCAAGCAGCTGTCAGGGGGGGCTAGAGGGGCAGCAGGGTCACCGAGCAACTGTCAGGGGGGGGAACAACCTTTACAACGCAACTTTTACAACGCACTACACTTACAACACATTTTTTACAACGCAAAATCCATTACAACGCATTCCATTACATAGCATGACACTACAACGCATTTTTAAAAGCTACCTTTACAACGCATTCCATTACAACGTATACTACCTTTACAACGCATACCATTACAATGCATAATATTACACTACACTATCCAACACTTACCCTACTGTTGCACCCCCTGGAGTTAGAATAGCAATTTTTACCCCTATACTATCCAACAATTACCCTACTGTTGCACCCCCTGGAGTTAGAATAGTAATTTTTACCCCTATACTATCCAACACTTACCCTACTGTTGCACCCCCTGGAGTTAGAATAGTAATTTTTACCCCTATACTATCCAACACTTACCCTACTGTTTCACCCCCTGGAGTTAGAATAGTAATTTTTACCCCTATACTATCCAACACTTACCCTACTGTTGCACCCCCTGGAGTTAGAATAGTAATTTTTACCCCTATACTATCCAACACTTACCCTACTGTTGCACCCCCTGGAGTTAGAATAGTAATTTTTACCCCTATACTATCCAACACTTTCCCTACTGTTGCACCCCCTGGAGTTAGAATAGTAATTTTTACCCCTATACTATCCAACACTTACCCTACTGTTGCACCCCCTAGAGTTAGAATAGTAATTTTTACCCCTATACTATCCAACACTTTCCCTACTGTTGCACCCCCTGGAGTTAGAATAGTAATTTTTACCCCTATACTATCCAACACTTACCCTACCGTTGCACCCCCTGGAGTTAGAATAGCAATTTTTACCCCTATACTATCCAAAACTTACCCTACTGTTGCACCCCCTGGAGTTAGAATAGTAATTTTTACCCCTATACTATCCAACACTTACCCTACTGTTGCACCCCCTGGAGTTAGAATAGTAATTTGTACCCCTATACTATCCAACACTTACCCTATTGTTGCACCCCCTGGAGTTAGAATAGTAATTTCTACCCCTATACTATCTAAAACTTACCCTACTGTTGCACCCCCTGGAGTTAGAAAAGTAATTTTTACCCCTATACTATCTAATACTTACCTTAAATGCAATTTAATATTATGCGTTGTAATGGTATGCGTTGTAAAGGTAGTATGCGTTGTAATGGAATGCGTTGTAAAGGTAGTTTTTAAAAATGCGTTGTAGTGTCATGCTATGTAATGGAATGCGTTGTAATGGATTTTGCGTTGTAAAAAATGCGTTGTACGTGCATGCGTTGTAAAGTGTGCGTTGTAACGACATACATCCGTCAGGGGGGCAAGAGAGGGGATGGTCCCATAGCAGCTGTCAGGGGGGCTGGAGGGCCAACATGAGCCTTGAGCAGCTGTCAGGGGGGCTATAGGGGCAGCATGGTCCAGAGCTGCTGTCAGGGGGGCTATAGGGGCAGTATGGTCCCCGAGCAGCTGTCAGGAGGGCTAGAGGGGCGGCATGGGACCCGAGCAGCTGTCAGCGGGGTTAGAGGGGGCCATAGTCCATAGCTGATGTCGGGGGGGGGACTACAGGGGCAGCATTGTCCCACAGCAAGTGTCAATGGGGGCTACAGGGACAGCATGGTCCCCGAGCAGCTCTCAGGGCGGCAGGAGGGGCAACATGGGCCCTGAGCAGCTGTCAGGGGGGCTATAAGGGCAGCATTGCTCCGAGCCACTGTCAGGGGGCTATAGGGGCGGTATGGTCCCAGAGCAGCTGTCAGGAGGGCTAGAGCGGCAGCATGGGACCCGAGCAGCTGTCAGCGGGGTTAGAGGAGGCCATAGTCCCATAGCTGCTGTCGGGGGGGGACTACAGGGGCAGAATTGTCCCATAGCAAGTGTTGGTGGGGCCTACAGGGACGCATGGTCCCGAGCAGCTGTCAGGGGGGCTGGAAGGGCAGCATGGTCCCGAGCAGCTGTCAGGTGGGCTAGAGGGGCAGCAGGGTCCCCGAGCAGCTGTCAGGGAGGTTAGAAGGGACATAGTCCCATAGCAGCTGTCAGGTGGGCTGGAGGGGCAGCATGGTCCCGAGCAGATGTCAGGGGGGCTAGAGGGGCAGCAGGGTACCAGAGCTGCTATCAGGGGGGCTAGAAGGGCAGCATGTTCCCAGAGTAGCTCTCAAGGGGGCTACAGGCACAGCTGTCAGGGGGGCTAGAGGGGCAGCAGGGTCCCATAGCAGCTGTCAGGAGGGCTAGAGGTGTAGCTTGGTCCCCGAGCAGCTGTCAGGGGGGCTAGAGGGGCAGCTCGGTCCCAGAGCAGCTGTCAGGGGGGCTGAAGGGGGGCATAGTCCCATAGCAGCTGTCAGGGGGGCTAGAGGGGCAGTATCGTCCCAGAGCAGCTGTCAGGGGGGCTAGAGGGGCAGCATGGTCCCCGAGCAGCTATCAGGGGGGCTAGAGGGGGCATAGTCCCATAGCAGCTGTCAGGGGGGCTGGAGGGGCAGCATGGGACCCGAGCAGCTGTCAGGGGGGCTGGAGAGCAGCATGGTTCCATAGCATCTGTCATGGGGCTACAGGGGCAGCAGGGTCCCCGTGCAGCTGTCAGGGGGGCTGGAGGGGCAGCATGGACCCCAAGCAGCTATCAGGGGGGCTATTGGGGTAGCATGGTCCCCGAGCAGCTGTCAGGGGGGCTAGAGGGGCACCATAGGCCCTGAGCAGCTGTCAGGGGGGCTAGAGCAGCAGCATGGGACCCGAGCAGCTGTCAGTGGGGCTAGAGCGGCAGCATGATCCCCGAGCAGCGGACAGGGGGGCTAGAGGGGGGCATAGTCCCATAGCAGCTGCCAGGGGGGCTGGAGGGGCAGCATGGTCCCCGAGCAGCTGTCAGGGGGGCTAGAGGGGGGCATAGTCCCATAGCAGCTGTCAGGGGGGCTGGAGGGGCAGCATGGTCCCATAGCAGCTGTCAGGGAGGCTAGAGGGACAGTATGGTTCCCGAGCAGCTGTCAGGGGGGCTAGAGGGGCAGTATGGTCCCCAAGCAGCTGTCAGGGGGCTAGAGGGGCAGCATGGTCCCCGGGCAGCTGTCAGGGGGGCTAGAGGAGCAGCATGGTCCCGAGCAGCTGTCAGGGGGGCTGGAGGGGCAGTATGCTCCCAGAGCAGCTGTCATGGAGGCTAGAGGGGCAGCAGGGTCCCATAGCAGCTGTCAGGAGGGCTAGAGGTGCAGCTTGGTCCCCGAGCAGCTGTCAGGGGGGCTAGAGGGGCAGCTCGGTCCCAGAGCAGCTGTCAGGGGGGCTGAAGGGGGGCATAGTCCCATAGCAGCTGTCAGGGGGGCTAGAGGGGCAGTATGGTCCCGGAGCAGCTGTCAGGGGGGCTAGAGGGGCAGCATGGTCCCCGAGCAGCTATCAGGGGGGCTAGAGGGGGCATAGTCCTATAGCAGCTGTCAGGGGGGCTGGAGGGGCAGCATGGGACCCGAGCAGCTGTCAGGGGGGCTGGAGAGCAGCATGGTTCCATAGCATCTGTCATGGGGCTACAGGGGCAGCAGGGTCACCGAGCAGCTGTCAGGGGGGCTGGAGGGGCAGCATGGACCCCAAGCAGCTATCAGGAGGGCTATTGGGGTAGCATGGTCCCCGAGCAGCTGTCAGGGGGGCTAGAGGGGCACCATAGGCCCTGAGCAGCTGTCAGGGGGGCTAGAGCACCAGCATGGGACCCGAGCAGCTGTCAGTGGGGCTAGAGCGGCAGCATGGTCCCCGAGCAGCTGTCAGGGGGGCTAGAGGGGGGCATAGTCCCATAGCAGCTGTCAGGGGGGCTGGAGGGACAGTATGGTCCCATAGCAGCTGTCAGGGGGGCTAGAGGGGCAGTATGGTCCCCAAGCAGCTGTCAGGGGGGCTAGAGGGGCAGCATGGTCCACGGGCAGCTGTCAGGGGGGCTAGAGGAGCAGCATTGTCCCGAGCAGCTGTCAGGGGGGCTGGAGGGGCAGTATGCTCCCTGAGCAGCTGTCATGGAGGCTAGAGGGGCAGCAGGGTCCCATAGCAGCTGTCAGGAGGGCTAGAGGTGCAGCTTGGTCCCCGAGCAGCTGTCAGGGGGGCTAGAGAGGCAGCTCGGTCCCAGAGCAGCTGTCAGGGGGGCTAGAGGGGCAGTATGGTCCCAGAGCAGCTGTCAGGGGGCCTAGAGGGGCACCATAGGCCCTGAGCAGCTGTCAGGGGGGCTAGAGCAGCAGCATGGGACCCGAGCAGCTGTCAGGGGGGCTAGAGCGGCAGCATGGTCCCCGAGCAGCTGTCAGGGGGGCTAGAGGGGGGCATAGTCCCATAGCAGCTGTCAGGGGGGCTGGAGGGGCAGCATGGTCCCATAGCAGCTGTCAGGGGGGCTGGAGGGGCAGCATGGTCCCATAGCAGCTGTCAGGGAGGCTAGAGGGACAGTATGGTCCCCGAGCAGCTGTCAGGGGGGCTAGAGAGGCAGTATGGTCCCCTAGCAGCTGTCAGGGGGCCTAGAGGGGCAGCATGGTCCCCGGGCAGCTGTCAGGGGGGCTAGAGGAGCAGCATGGTCCCGAGCAGCTGTCAGGGGGGCTGGAGGGACAGTATGCTCCCTGAGCAGCTGTCATGGAGGCTAGAGGGGCAGCAGGGTCCCATAGCAGCTGTCAGGAGGGCTAGAGGTGCAGCTTGGTCCCCGAGCAGCTGTCAGGGGGGCTAGACGGGCAGCTCGGTCCCAGAGCAGCTGTCAGGGGGGCTGAAGGGGGGCATAGTCCCATAGCAGCTGTCAGGGGGGCTAGAGGGGCAGTATGGTCCCAGAGCAGCTGTCAGGGGGGGCTAGAGGGGCAGCATGGTCCCCGAGCAGCTATCAGGGGGCTAGAGGAGCAGCATGGCCCCCGAGCAGCTGTCAGGGCGGCTAGAGGGCCAGTATGGTCCCCGAGCAGCTGTCAGGGAGGCTAGAGGGGCAGCAGGGTCCCATAGCAGCTGTCAGGAGGGCTAGAGGTGCAGCTTCCTCGAGCAGCTGTCAGGGGGGCTAGAGGGGCAGCTTGGTCCCCGAGCAGCTGTCAGGGGGGGCTAGAGGGTGGCATAGTCCCATAGCAGCTGTCAGGGGGGCTAGAGGGGCAGCATGGTCCCCCAGCAGCTGTCAGGGGGGCTAGAGGGGCAGCATGGTCCCTGAGCAGCTATCAGGAAGGCTAGAGGGGCAGCAGGGTCCCATAGCAGCTGTCAGGAGGGCTAGAGGTGCAGCTTGGTCCCCGAGCAGCTGTCAGGGAGGCTAGAGGGGCAGCTTGGTCCCCGAGCAGCTGTCAGGGATGCTAGAGGGGGGCATAGTCCCATAGCAGCTGTCAGGGGGGCTGGAGGGGCAGCATCATTCCTGAGCAGCTGTCAGGGGGCTAGAGGGGCAGCATTGTCCCCAACCAGCTGTCAGGCGGGTTAGAGGGGGAATAGTCCCATAGCAGCTGTCAGGGGGTGGGAGGGGCTGCATGGTCCCATCGCAGCTGTGAGGGAGGCTAGAGGGACAGTATGGTCCCTGAACAGCTGTCAGGGGGGCTTGAGGGGCAGCAGGGTACCCGAGCTGCTGTCAGGGGGGCTAGAAGGGCAGCATGGTCCCAGAGCAGCTCTCAGGGGGACTACAGGGACAACATGGTCCCCGAGCAGCTGTCAGGGGGGTTAGAGGGGCAGCAGGGTCCCCGAACAGCTGGCAGGGGGGCTAGAGGGGCAACATCGTCCCAGAGTAGCTGGCAGGGGAACTAGAGGGGGCCATAGTCCCATAGCAGATGTCAGGGGGAGCTGGAGGGGCAACATGGGACCCGAGCAGCTGTCAGGGGGGCTAGAGGGGGCATAGTCACATAGCAGCTGTCAGGGGTCTGGAGGGGCAGCATGGGACCCGAGCAGCTGTCAGAGGGCCTGGAGGACAGCATGGTTCCATAGCATCTGTCATGGGGCAAGAGAGGCAGCAGGGTCCCTGAGCAGCGGTCAGGGGGGCTGGAGGGGCAGCATGGACCCCGAGCAGCTGTCAGGAGGGCTAGAGGGGCAGCATGGTCCCCGAGCAGCTGTCAGGGGGGTTAGAGGGGCACCATAGGCCCTGAGCAGCTGTCAGGGGGGCTAGAGCGGCAGCATGGGACCCGAGCAGCTGTCAGGGGGGCTATGAGGGCAGCATCATCCCCGAGCAGCTGTCATGAGGGCTAAAGGTGCAGCTTGGTCCCCGAGCAGCTGTCAGGGGGGCTAGAGAGGCAGCTTGGCCCCGAGGAGCTGTCAGGAGGGCTAGAGGGGCAGCAGGGTCCTATAGCAGCTGTCAGGAGGGCTAGAGGTGCAGCTTGGTCCCCGAGCAGCTGTCAGGGGGGCTAGAGGGGCAGCTTGGTCGCCAGGCAGCTGTCAGGGGGGCTGGAGGGGCAGCATCATCCCAGGTCAGCTGTCATGGGGCTAGAGGGGCAGCATGGTCCCCGAGCAGCTGTCAGGTGGGTTAGAGGGGGAATAGTCCTATAACAGCTGTCACGGGGGCTGGAGGGGCAGCATGGTCCCATAGCAGCTGTGAGGGAGGCTAGAGGGACAGTATGGTCCCCGAGCAGCTGTCTGGGGGGCTAGAGGGGAAGTATGGTCCCCGAGCAGCTGTCAGGGGGGCTAGAGGAGCAGCATGGTCCCGGACCAGCTGTCAGGGAGGCTAGAGGGGCAGTATGGTCCCAGAGCAGCTATCAGGGGGGCTAGAGGGGCAGCATGGTCCCCGAGCAGCTCTCAGGGAGGCTAGAGGGGCAGCAGGGTCCCATAGCAGCTGTCAGGGGGGCTGGAGGACAGCATGGTTCCATAGCATCTGTCATGGGGCTAGAGGGGCAGCAGGGTCCCCGAGCAGCTGTCAGGGGGGCTGGAGGGGCAGCATGGACCCTGAGCAGCTGTCAGGAGGGCTAGAGGGGCAGCATGGTCCCCGAGCAGCTGTCAGGGGGGCTAGAGGGGCACCATAAGCCCTGAGCAGCTGTCAGGGGAGCGAGAGCGGCGGCATGGGACCCGAGCAGCTGTCAGGGGTGGCTACAAGGGCAGCATCATCCCCGAGCAGCTGTCAGGAGGGCTAGAGGGGGGCATAGTCCCATAGCAGCTGTCAGGGGGGCTAGAGGGGCAGCCTGGTCCCGAGCAGCTGTCAGGGGGGCTAGAGGGGGGCATAGTCCCATAGCTGCTGTCAAGGGGGCTGGAGGGGCAGCATCTTCCCCGAGCAGCTGTCAGGGGGCTAGAGGGGCAGCTTGGTCCCCTAGCAGCTGTCAGGAGGGCTAGAGGGGCAGCAGGGTCCTATAGCAGCTGTCAGGAGGGCTAGAGTTGCAGCTTAGTCCCCGAGCAGCTGTCAGGGGGGTTAGAGGGGGGCATGGTCCCATAGCTGCTGTCAAGGGGGCTGGAGGGGCAGCATCTTCCCTGAGCAGCTGTCAGGGGGCTAGAGGGGCAGCTTGGTCCCCTAGCAGCTGTCAGGAGGGCTAGAGGGGCAGCAGGGTCCTATAGCAGCTGTCAGGAGGGCTAGAGGTGCAGCTTAGTCCCCGAGCAGCTGTCAGGGCGGCTAGAGGGGCAGCTTGGTCGCCAAGCAGCTGTCAGAGGGGCTGGAGGGGCAGCATCATCCCAGAGCAGTTGTCAGGGGGCTATAGGGGCAGCATGGTCGCCGAGCAGCTGTCAGGCGGGTTAGAGGGGGAATAGTCCCATAGCAGCTGTCAGGCGGGCTGGAGGGGCAGCATGGTCCCAGAGCAGCTGTGAGGGAGGCTAGAGGGACAGTATGATCCCCGAGCAGCTGTCAGGGGGGCTAGAGGGGAAGAATGGTCCCCGAGCAGCTGTCAGGGGGGCAAGAGGAGCAGCATGGTCCCGGACCCGCTGTCAGGGAGGCTAGAGGGGCAGTATGGTCCCAGAGCAGCTATCAGGGGAGCATGGTCCCGAGCAGCTGTCAGGGAGGCTAGAGGGGCAGCAGGGTCCCATAGCAGCTGTCAGGGGGGCTGGAGGACAGCATGGTTCCATGGCATCTGTCACGGGGATAGAGGGGCAGCAGGGTCCCCGAGCAGCTGTCAGGGGGGCTGGAGTGGCAGCATGGACCCTGAGCAGCTGTTAGGAGGGCTATAGGGGCAGCATGGTCCCCGAGCAGCTGTCAGGGGGGCTAGAGGGGCACCATAGGCCCTGAGCAGCTGTCAGAGGGGCTAAAGCTGCAGCATGGGACCCGAGCAGCTGTCAGGGGGGCTATAAGAGCAGCAGCATCCCCGAGCAGCTGTCAGGAGGGCTAGAGGGGGGCAAAGTCCCATAGCAGCTGTCAGGGGGGCTAGAGGTGCAGCCTGGTCCCCAAGCAGCTGTCAGGAGGGCTAGAGGGGCAGCAGGGTCCTATAGCAGCTGTCAGGAGGGCTAGAGGTGCAGCTTAGTCCCCGAGCAGCTGTCAGGGCGGCTAGAGGGGCAGCTTGGTCGCCAAGCAGCTGTCAGAGGGGCTGGAGGGGCAGCATCATCCCAGAGCAGTTGTCAGGGGGCTATAGGGGCAGCATGGTCCCCGAGCAGCTGTCAGGTGGGTTAGAGGGGGAATAGTCCCATAGCAGCTGTCAGGCGGGCTGGAGGGGCAGCATGGTCCCATAGCAGCTGTGAGGGAGGCTAGAGGGACAGTATGATCCCCGAGCAGCTGTCAGGGGGGCTAGAGGGGAAGAATGGTCCCCGAGCAGCTGTCAGGGGGGCAAGAGGAGCAGCATGGTCCCGGACCCGCTGTCAGGGAGGCTAGAGGGGCAGCCTGGTCCTCGAGCAGCTGTCAGGGGGGCTAGAGGGGGGCATAGTCCCATAGCTGCTGTTGGACAGGCCACACGAAGGGCTTGCTCCCTCCCCGCACGACAGGGCCCAAGCTCCGGCCCGCCAGGCGTGACCCACGAAAAGCACCTGCACCCCGTCTCCCGACGGAACTTCTGCCCTCGGACCTCCATGCATCACGGGCCCCAGCCCCACCGGCTTCCCCGGCCGGGTCAAGCCGCCATCTTGGGCCCTGCACCACGAGGCCGCGTGGCCTCCCCCCGACCCTAACCCTGGGCCTGGCCGGCCCCGACATCCCGGCACCACCATCCACCCAGGAGGTGAGCGGACCACTTGGCAGGTCAATGGGAGAACGAAGCGTCAAGAGCTCTTCCCCCGCCAGGTGCCGATCGCCTCCAGCTCCCCCAGGCGCTGGCTCCACCCCCTGCTGGGTGTCTGGACACCTTCATCCCGGACCCTCCGACCTCCAAGTGCGAGGGCCCGGACATCAAAGGGCGCCTGCCCTATAACTGGAGCAGCTCCGGAGCAGGATGGCAGTTGTATCCTGGAGTCGAGAGACACCGAGAGAACTCAGCCTTGACGGACTACTGGCGCTGCCGTAGCCCTATCTTGCGAACTATCGTCCTGCCTGCTGGCGCTGCCGCGGCCTTCTGCAACATCCATCCTCGTCGGGACCTGCTGGCGCTGCCGCGGCCCGTTGTAACGACCATCCTCACCGGGACCTGCTGGCGCTGCCGCGGACCGTACATCGACCATCTTCACTGGGACCTGCTGGCGCTGCCGCGGACCGTGTATCGACCATCTCTACCGGGACCTGCTGGCGCTGCCGCGGCCCGTACCAGCTACACCACCAAGCTCGAGGATTGTGAGCTAACCATCATCTCATCCGAACTACCTGACTGGTAAACAGACTGTCCCGCTACCCCTTCCCTATCCTAAGAGACCTAAATCGAGGGGACCCTTGAGTCCAGACCTCCTTGTACTATTTCATCGTACCTTAAAAAGTGCATATAAAGAACGCTAAATCTTATCCTTGTGTGGTGTCTGTCTGTGGGGGGGAAGTTACTTGTCTGTACGATCGCTGGAGACGGCTCTCCCCGGAGACCTCTCCCCCTGACCTCGGCCGACCCTCCCGGTCCGTCTAACATTGGTGGCCAGCGGCGCGATCCGAATCAACGCGTAATCGTACAGAGAGTAGCTCACCCCACGACAAAACCACGATGTCAGCCAAAGATAGCGGTTCCACTGAAAAATTCCAAATGGATAAGTTAGAAGAATACAGCCACCGCGAACTGAAACAATTCTGCATGGAACTAGGCATTGCTACCACCGGCCTGAGTACCAAAGATGATTTGAAGCACGCCCTTGAGTCGTGGACAGAAACTGGGATCGCCGGGCCCTCCGACCGAAACAGTGTCGCACCAGAGGGGAACGCCACGGCTCCCGAGGAGCGGGGAACGGGCCTCTCGCAGGAGGAGATCCAGGAAAGAGAAAGAACCAGATTACACGAGTTGGAAATGGCACGGCTCAAGATGGACGGTGAACTCAAGTTAGCCGAGCAGAAACTAAATCTAGAGCATATGCGGCTCCGAGAAGAACGAGAAGAAAAGCAGAGACAGAGAGAGCTTGAGGAAAAAAGAATAACACTCGAACACGAGCGCAAACTGGCGGAAATAGAACTTCGGAAACAGAATAAAGAACCGGTGGTGCTTGAGCGACCGCACACCCCGGGGCCAACCGAGAAAAAAGTACACATCCCCAAGGATGTTGTCCGCGAGTATGTCCGAGAAGACGACATACAACAGTGGTTCAAAGCCTACGAGATCGCCATGACCTCCCACCGGATCGACCGGAGTGATTGGGGAGCCGGACTATGGGGGAGGTTCGTCAACGAAGGTCGCGATGCCCTGCTACAGCTCCCAGATCACCAAATGTCGTCCTACGACCACATGAAGGCTGCCCTCCTCACCCGCTACGGCCTCACACCCGAGATGTACCGCCAGAGGTTCAGAGATTGCACCCGGATCCCGGGCACAACTTGGGTGGAGTACGTTAACTATTTCAGCCGTGCCTTCGAGGGTTGGATCAAGGGGAGCCATGTCACGACCTACGAGCAACTCTTTAACCTTATGGTATGGGAGCACCTGTCGAACAACTGTTTCGTCGAGCTCAGGCAGCACCTCCTCGACAGCAAGCTGACTGACCCCCGGCAGCTCGCCGCCGAAGCTGACCGATGGGAAAGCACCCGAGTGGGCCGGAGAGGGCCACACGAGCAGAACCGAAGCAACCAAGGCCAGCACCGTCCTCGGGGAGGAGGAGGAGGCCAGGGGCGAGGGAGAGACGCCTTGCCGGCAACACCCGTGGCCAGCACCCCGCCTCCGGCCGGCCGGGGCAACCCCCCGATGCGTCCTGGGTTCCGAGCCAACGTCACGTGCCACCGATGCCAGCAAGTCGGCCACTACGCCAATGACCCGAGCTGCCCGCAGAACCAAACACCCAAGCCCCGCCAGGTAGCTGCCGCCGCCCTGGGGGAAGAGCGATTATCGGAGGAACAGGAAGAGTATGAGCCGGCCCAGCAAGAGTGGGAACCGGCCGCCATGGTCCTGGCGTGCCTAGGGGGAAGAGACATGGTCCCGCGGGCTCCCCTACCCGCTAACACCAGGAAATACGGTCAGTGGGTGACCATTAATGGACATCGGGCCGAGGCCTTGCGTGACACAGGCGCCAGTGTGACGGCCGTCCGCTGTCACCTGGTGAAGCCCGAGCAGATCCTGCCGAACATTCTCTGCCCCGTCCGCTCAGCCGACAATTCTGAAAGTATGTGTCAAATGGCCTGCGTCCCATTCGAATGGGGAGGGGTCTCCGGCCTGTTGAAGGTGACGGTCCGGGACGATGCCCCCGTGGACTGCCTCCTGGGGAATGACCTCGAAAGTTCCCCGTGGGCCACCGTCGAGAGAAGAGAGCACCTGGGGATGCTGGGCCTCCCGGACTGGGCCTGCATAACCACCCGGTCCATGGCCGCCCATGCCGTCCCCCGATCAGAAGAACCGGAATGGCCAGCACCTCCGCCCCCGGTCGCCCCAGTAGAAGACAACGACGAGGCCAGCCCCCCAGAACCAACGACCGAAGGGGACGCGCAACCCCAGGACTTTCCCGGCCTGGCTCAGTGGCGTCAAGAAGGGGGGCCCACCCAAGAACAGTTCCGCCAGGAACAAAAGACCTGCCCCTCCCTCGAGGGACTCCGCCAACAAGCCAGCGCCCAGAACGCAGGGGACTCCACCGGATCTCACTGGGTCTACTGGGATAACGACCTGCTATACAGCGAACAAAGAATCGCAGAGCTTGGGGCCGGTCGAGTGCTGGTGGTACCTCTCCGCTTCAGAGACTTCCTACTCAACCTGGCCCACGATGTCCCCCTGGCTGGACACCTGGGCCAGGACAAAACTTACAGTCGCCTAGTGACCCACTTTTTCTGGCCGAAAATGAGGAACGACATCCTGAACCACTGCCGGTCCTGCCCCACATGCCAAGCCAGCGGGAAGAGTGGTCGGAAGCTGAAAGCCCCTCTGCAACCCTTCCCTGTGGTCACCACCCCGTTCGAAAGGGTAGGAATAGACATTGTGGGGCCTCTGGACCCCCGCACGGCACAAGGACACAGGTTCATCCTGGTACTGGTGGACCATGCCACCCGCTACCCCGAGGCGGTGCCCCTACGGACCGTGACAGCTCCGGTGGTTGGCCGGGCCCTAATGGGGATCTTCTCCCGGGTGGGCTTCCCCCGAGAAGTCGTCAGCGACCGAGGCACGAACTTTATCTCCAAATACATGAAGTCCCTCTGGCAACAATGCGGGGTCACCTACAGATTCACGACTCCCTATCACCCCCAAGGGAACGGACTAGTGGAGCGTTTTAACCGCACTCTCAAGGGGATGATTGGGGGATTGGAAGAGCCCCTCCGTCGCCAGTGGGATGTACTACTCCCGTGCCTCCTCTTCGCCTACCGAGAAGTCCCCCAGAAGTCCCTCGGCTTTAGCCCTTTCGAACTCCTGTACGGGCACCCTGTGCGAGGGCCCCTCAGCCTAGTCAAGGAAGGTTGGGAGATGGCCCCCCTAAAGACCCCTCCAGACGTCTTCAAATACCTCCTGGCCCTACGCAATCAGACCCGGCGCTTCAGAGAGATGGCCAAGGCGAACCTCGAGGCCAGCCAGGAGGACATGAAGAGATGGTATGATCACAATGCCTCCTCCGTTGAGTTCGAGCCGGGTCAACAAGTGTGGGTGATGTCCCCCACCGAACCATGTGCCTTGCAAGATAAGTGGACGGGGCCCTTCAAAGTGGTCGAGCGCAAAAGCCCCGTCACTTACCTCATCGACATGGGGACCTCCCGAAACCCCCTTCGGGTCCTCCACACCAACCGACTCAAACCACACTTTGTGCGCTCAGAACTCAGCCTCCTGATGGCTACGGACAGTGGGGCAGAGGAAGACTCCGAACCCCTCCCGGATCTCCTGAAGACTCAGGAGAATGACGGCTCCGTGGACGGGGTCCGGCTCTCTGACGCCCTCACCTCGGAGCAACGCCAGGGCTGCCGAAACCTCCTGCTGCGGTTCGCTGCACTGTTCTCCCTCACCCCCGGGGTCACCCCTTGGTGTTTGCACGACGTGGACACCGGGGACAGTCCCCCTATTCGACACCGGGCCTACCGCGTACCAGATCGGGTACGGGCCTGCATACAGGAGGAAGTGGCCAAAATGCTCACGATCGGGGTCATCGACCCCTCGGACAGTCCCTGGGCCAGCCCGGTTGTATTGGTTCCCAAAGCCGCTGCCCCCGGCACCACACCTGAACTGAGATTCTGCGTCGACTACCGGGGCTTGAACGCTGTCACCCGGACCGACGCTCATCCGATCCCCCGAGCGGACGAACTGATCGACCGGCTGGGGGCCGCCCGCTACCTCAGTATCTTCGACCTAACAGCGGGCTACTGGCAGATCGGTCTCACACCCCGGGCTCAGGAACGGTCAGCCTTCTCTACCCCCGATGGCCACTACCAGTTCAAGGTCATGCCCTTCGGCATGAAGAATGCCCCCGCCACGTTTCAACGCCTTGTGAACCAGGTCTTGGCGGGGCTCGAAGAGTTCAGCGCTGCCTACCTGGACGATATCGCTGTATACAGCCGCCACTGGTCCGACCACCTCCTCCACCTCCAAGAGGTCCTACAGGCCCTCCAGCGGGCCGGCCTCACAATTAAGGCCGGCAAATGCCAAATTGGCCAAGGGTCCGTGACCTACCTTGGGCACCAAGTGGGAAGCGGGCTGGTGGCCCCGCTGCAACTTAAGATTGCTGCCATCCAGTCCTGGCAGCCCCCCGTCACCCAGACCGAGGTCCGAGCCTTCTTGGGGCTCACCGGCTACTACCGGCGGTTCGTGAAGGACTACGGCAGCATCGTGGGGCCCCTCACGGGTCTCACGTCCAAGAACCAACCAAAGCGGATTAACTGGACCCCCGATTGTCAAGCGGCCTTCGAGAAGCTGAAGGCCGCCCTGTGCACCGCCCCTGTGCTCCAGGCCCCCGATTACAGTCGGGAATTCGTGGTACAGACAGACGCCTCCGACCACGGCATTGGGGCCGTTCTTTCTCAATTAAACCCCGAGGGTCATGACCAGCCGGTGGCCTTCATCAGTCGACGTCTCCTGGCCCGAGAACAGCGCTGGGGCACCATTGAGAGGGAGGCCTTCGCAGTGGTATGGGCCCTCAAAAAGCTCCGGCCCTATCTCTTCGGTACCCACTTCCGGGTACAAACCGACCATCGACCCCTGCAGTGGCTGATGCAGATGCGGGGGGAGAACCCAAAACTATTGCGCTGGTCCATTTCCCTGCAGGGAATGGACTTCACCGTGGAGCACCGACCGGGCCAAGACCACGCCAACGCGGATGGCCTGTCACGATTTTTCCGCCTCGACGAGGAGAGTCCCCAAGAAGATGGGTGACTCTCCCCGCCTTCAGTTGGGGGGGACGCATGTTGGACAGGCCACACGAAGGGCTTGCTCCCTCCCCGCACGACAGGGCCCAAGCTCCGGCCCGCCAGGCGTGACCCACGAAAAGCACCTGCACCCCGTCTCCCGACGGAACTTCTGCCCTCGGACCTCCATGCATCACGGGCCCCAGCCCCACCGGCTTCCCCGGCCGGGTCAAGCCGCCATCTTGGGCCCTGCACCACGAGGCCGCGTGGCCTCCCCCCGACCCTAACCCTGGGCCTGGCCGGCCCTGACATCCCGGCACCACCATCCACCCAGGAGGTGAGCGGACCACTTGGCAGGTCAATGGGAGAACAAAGCGTCAAGAGCTCTTCCCCCGCCAGGTGCCGATCGCCTCCAGCTCCCCCAGGCGCTGGCTCCACCCCCTGCTGGGTGTCTGGACACCTTCATCCCGGACCCTCCGACCTCCAAGTGCGAGGGCCCGGACATCAAAGGGCGCCTGCCCTATAACTGGAGCAGCTCCGGAGCAGGATGGCAGTTGTATCCTGGAGTCGAGAGACACCGAGAGAACTCAGCCTTGACGGACTACTGGCGCTGCCGTAGCCCTATCTTGCGAACTATCGTCCTGCCTGCTGGCGCTGCCGCGGCCTTCTGCAACATCCATCCTCGTCGGGACCTGCTGGCGCTGCCGCGGCCCGTTGTAACGACCATCCTCACCGGGACCTGCTGGCGCTGCCGCGGACCGTACATCGACCATCTTCACTGGGACCTGCTGGCGCTGCCGCGGACCGTGTATCGACCATCTCTACCGGGACCTGCTGGCGCTGCCGCGGCCCGTACCAGCTACACCACCAAGCTCGAGGATTGTGAGCTAACCATCATCTCATCCGAACTACCTGACTGGTAAACAGACTGTCCCGCTACCCCTTCCCTATCCTAAGAGACCTAAATCGAGGGGACCCTTGAGTCCAGACCTCCTTGTACTATTTCATCGTACCTTAAAAAGTGCATATAAAGAACGCTAAATCTTATCCTTGTGTGGTGTCTGTCTGTGGGGGGGAAGTTACCTGTCTGTACGATCGCTGGAGACGGCTCTCCCCGGAGACCTCTCCCCCTGACCTCGGCCGACCCTCCCGGTCCGTCTAACAGCTGCTGTCAAGGGGGCTGGAGGGGCAGCATCGTCCCCAAGCAGCTGTCAGGGGGCTAGAGGGGCAGCATGGTCTCCGAGCAGCTGTCAGGCAGGTTAGAGGGGGAATAGTCCCATAGCAGCTGTCAGGGGGGCCTGGAGGTGCAGCATGGTCCGATAGCAGCTGTGAGGGTGGCTAGCGGGACAGTATGGTCCCCGGGCAGCTGTCAGGGGGGCTAGAGGGGCAGCATGGTCCCATAGGTGCTGTCAGGGTAGCTAGAGAGGCAGCATGGTCCCCTAGCAGCTGTCAGGGGGCTAGAGGGGCAGCATTGTCCCAGAGCAGCTGTAATGAGGCTAGAGGGGCAGCAGGGTCCCAGAGCAGCTGTCAGGAGGGCTAGAGGTGCAGCTTGGTCCCCGAACAGCTGTCAGGGGGGCTAGAGGGGCAGCTTGGTTGCCGAGCAGCTGTCAGGGGGGCTAGAGGGGGGCATAGTCCCATAGCAGCTGTCAGGGGGGCTGGAGGAGCAGCATCATCCCCGAGCAGCTGTCAGGGGGCTAGAGGGGCAGTATGGTCCCCGAGCAGCTGTCAGGGGGGCTAGAGGGGAAGTATGGTCCCCGAGCAGCTGTCAGGGGGCTAGAGGGGCAGCATGGTCCCAGACCAGCTGTCAGGGGGGCTAGAGGGGCAGCATGGTCCCCGAGTAGCTGTCAGGGGGGCCAGAGGGGCAGCATGGTGCCCAAGCAGCTGTCAGGGGGGCTAGAGGGGCAGCATGGTCCCCGAGCAGCTGTCAGGGAGGCTAGAGGGCAGCATGGTCCCCAATCAGCTGTAAGGGAGGCTAGAGGGGCAGCAGGGTCCCATAGCAGCTGTCAGGAGGGCTAGAGGTGCAGCTTGGTCCCCGAGCAGGTAGGTTCCAGAGGGGCACCCAGGAGGAAGAGATGCTGGAGCGCCACAGGGTGAAGGGTCACCATGCAGTGGCATAGTTAACCCCCACTTAAGCAGCTTAAGTGGGGGCTGCCACTGCCCCCTGGGATGAGGAGCTAGCTCCCACCAAAAGGCTAGTGACTTGTGTATTGGCCCCTTCTGTCTGCAGACTAAGAGCTTGTAAACAATATGTGGTAGGGAATATGATGACAGGGGGTGCAGGAGGTGGAGCAACATATGCAGCAAAGGAAACAAAGGAAGAGAAGTGAATTGAATTGAATTGAATGTAGATTTGTAAAGCGCGATTGCTGCCCCAGGGGCGTCCAAGCGCTAGGTGTGCAGATGTGATCAATGAGGAGGTGATCGGGATCAGGGAGATTGTGTGAACAATAGGGTCTTCAGTTGTTTACGAAATGATAGCAGGTCAGGGTCTGAGCGAAGTTGTAGAGGGAGAGAATTCCATAGCTTGGAGGCATTTAGGGTGAACATCCTACCTCCGGTTCTGGCTCTTTTAACTTTAGGCATTGAGGCCAGGAAGGCTTCCGTAGATCGGAGAATCCTGCTAGGGCGGTAATGGGTAACTAGACTGTTGCTAATTGCTGGGCTCTTATTCCAGAAGGCTTGGTGGGAGATACATAGTGCCTTAAATGCAACTCTCTGTTTCACCGGGAGCCAATGTAGTTTTTTTAGTCCAAGTCTGATTGACTGTCTGCGTGGGATCTGAAGCAAGGTTCTAGCTGCACAGTTCTGTACCAGTTGGAGCTTCCGCAAGGTAGATTCGGGGGAGCCCAAGTAAAGGGCGTTATTGAAGTCCAACCGGGATTGAATCAGACCCTGTATTGCTACTTGTTTCGCTTCCATCGGCAGGAGGGGCAGGACTTTCCTCACTGTTCTAAGTAAGCCAAAGCACGTGGCAGACAGCTTGGTGGCTTGGGTGGTGAACGAGAGATTTTTGTCTAACCAGACTCCCAAACTTTTTACACTTTCCTTCGGGGTTGGAGGAGGACCTAGACAGGAAGGCCAGAGGGAGATAAAAGGCACTGGTGAAGGAGGGCCCAAGAGCATAAGCTCCGTTTTGTCTCCGTTGAGCTTTAAGGAGGAGGCTTTCATCCATTCCTTAACATCCTGTAGGCATTTCATAAGGCCTGCTGTTATATGCCTGTTACCCTCCTGCGCCAGAGACACCACTAGCTGGGTATCATCTGCGTATGATATGATCTTGATACCGAACGGTTGGATGACCCCAGCCAGTGGCTTCATATATACGTTGAACAACGCAGGGCTCAGAGAGGATCCTTGTGGCACCCCACAGCTCAGTGATTTGCTGGTTGACACTGTGTCACCATCAAAGATTTGGAATGATCTATTGCTCAGGAAGGAATTGAGCCATCTAAGTGCATTTCCTGTTATTCCGACCTTCGCTAAACGGTTCAGCAGAGTGGAGTAGCTGACCGTGTCGAAGGCCGCACTTAGGTCAAGGAGGATCACTGCCACTGAACCACCTTGATCCAGTATCCTCCGTGACTCTTCAATGACCGCTAACAGTGCGGTTTCGGTTCCGTGCCTAGGTCTAAACCCTGTCTGAGAAACATCCAGTAACAAGTGGTTTTCAAGAAATTGTATTAATTGGATGTTTATATGTTTCTCAAGAATTTTGCTTGCCCAGGGGAGCAGAGAGATTGGGCGGTAATTGGCGTGGTCATCCGGGTCTAAATTGGGCTTTTTAAGCAAAGCCCGTACCATGGCTCTCTTCCATCCTGTGGGCACGGTACATGATGAAATGGAGGAGTTTAATAGCTCCAGTACCACGGGTAGGGTGACCTGGCTAGCCTGCATCATGACATCTGGTGGTGCTGGGTCGAGTGGGGAGCCAGATTTGATTTGCCGGGCTAGGAGGTTAAGGGTATCCAGATCTAAGGGGAGAAAATGTTCTAGGGTAGGTTGGTCTGGGAGAGTTCTGTGTTTCAGTGGTGCCTGGACAGTTGTTATTGGGGTTATATCTACTGTTGGAAAGGAGGAGTAGATCTTAGTAACCTTTTTATGGAAGAAGTCCGCTAGCTCATTACATTGTGCTTGCGTTTTAGCTAAGGATGGAGCTGCGTTGTTCACTTTTGTTAGGCTTTTTACCAAGTGGAAAATTTCCTTTGGTTTGGATTTGGCTTCCATAATTTTAGCCGAAAAATAGGCGGTTTGCGCTGTCCTAATCTCGTCTTTGTAAGCCTTGATTGCCTCCTTGTATTGGGACTTTTTCTCAGGTAGAAAGTCTAGGCGCCGTGCTCTCTCATGTTTCCTACATAAACGTTTTTTAGCTCTTAAGATATCTGAAAACCAAGGGGCTGATTTGTGCAGTCTTTTCGGTATGGATTTCTGAAGGGGTAGGGTGGCGTCCAAAGATTTTTCGATCCAACCCTCATATTCCTGGTTTGCTATGTTGGGGTCTGTGGAATGGGGTGGGCAGGTGGATTCTAAGTTGCTTATCCAACCCTTGGTGGGTAATTTCGCCCAGTTCCTAGTGACTTTGGGTTGGGGGGTGGACCGCGGGGCTTTATCGGTAGACCAGGTGAAAGGTATTAGGTAGTGATCAGTCCAGGGAGGGGCAATGGGTTGACTGACCCGCAGCTCCGTGCAGTTGCTAAAGATCGGGTCTAGTAGGTGGCCCTTTTCATGAGTCGGGGCTGAGACATGCTGAGTCAATTGCAATGCTGCCAGGTCATCGGTTAGTTCCGAAGCAGTGTGGTCTGTGGGGCTGTCAAAGTGGAAATTAAGGTCTCCCAGAAGAGTATGGTTGGCTGTTGACGTGATGCGTTCGGCTATAATGTTCGGAAGAAGTCTATGGAACGTTTTTGCCGGCTCTGGGGGGCGATATATCAGGGTGCCTGAGAAAGAAGTATTTGAGGAGAAGTCGATAGTGAATGCAAGACTTTCACACTCGGGGATTGCTTCGGCGGTAGTACGACAACGATACTGACCCTTTAGTATGATAGCCAGGCCTCCTCTTCTCCCTTCCGACCGGTCTAGCCTGTGGATTTGATAGCCAGGGGGTAAAGCTGTGACTAGGTACGGCTCAGAGTGGGGGGTGAGCCATGTCTCCGTCAGGAAGATGGCGTCCGGTTTCCGTTCTTCTAACAGCAGGGCAATTTCCGTGCTGTGTTTCGGAAGGGACCTACAGTTCAACAGGTACATACAATATTTCTGGATTGTGTCTGCTGGGATTTTGGTGTTGAGGGGATAATTGCAGGACGGGCAGCAGGGAGGAAGTTTATCTGGTGGGCATCTGTGGGTGCAACGTGCCACAGCTGCGGTTCCAATGCTGTGGAGGTTCGCTGGACTATACGTCCTTAGCTGGGTGGTATGGAGACCAGGGTTTATGGCCCCGGGTCCCGTATGGTCGCGGACGGGCGCAGACGGGCTTGCCTTTGGCGCGCCTTCGGCGCGCAAGCGGCGCGCCCGCTGCGCGCGTCCGCTGCGCGCGTCCGCTGCGCGGTCGTAGGAAACACATCATTTAAGGTGAGTAAGAGGGGGTGTGGCCGAGCGTCAGTGGGCGTGTCCAGGAGCGAGGGGCTTCCCTGGAATGGCGCCAACACCGCGGAATGCAAGTCTCAAGTATTTCAGGTACACGTTATCACATACAAGATTAAAACAACTTTAAATTGTTAAAAGGATCACCCGCTCCCGGCTTCCGCCTCAGGAGCACTATCTGTCACCAAAGTGAGGAAATGAAGACAATAGGATTATTTTTGGCGAAAGGAATGAATACAAACATGTTGAGGAAGGGAGAAAGGGAGGAAAAGGTCAATCTGAGAGACATAAGATGGTTAGAGGAGACAATAGGTAGAGAAAGCAAAGAACCTGAAAAGAATATAGAGGAAAAGGTGAAAGGAAGGAGGAGAGAATGCCCTGGTCCTTCTCTTACTCCCCACGGTATAGTTTCCCTCCCCCCAACCCTTTTTGCGAGACCTTCATGTTTCTCTATGGCTTTGGTAGCAGGTTTTCCAGGCGAGTGGTCGCTTTTTTATCTGATTGTTTGATAGAGGGGGTGGCCATATTGGAGGGATGGGAGGCTAGTATGCTAACTCTAACTTTGGAGTTTCTGTGGGAGGCTAAAGCTCATGCGTAAATTACTGTGGCGAGGAAGACAGACGACGGGTAATGAATAGAAGTAATGATGAAAGATTGAAAGGATTGCTAACTGAAGCAGTGAATGGATGGCTGACAGGATGGATAGGTGGAAATACTGATTGGGCAATTGCATTTAAGGGTGTTGGTATATATGTGGAAGGGTGAAAGGATGGATTATGGGTGTGTGGGTGGAAAGGAGACAGGTGGTCGGGAGGCGGACGAATGGGCGAAAGCAATAGATTTACTCGCTTCTCGTGCTTGGTGTGATTAGTAGTAAGGTTCAAGTGGGGGGTATTTTCTGGCTCCTCCCTTGCACCAGCAGACGTCTGTTAACAACAGCCGACCCTAGGCATGCGACGTGGTGACGTTATGGCGAAGGGACTTATGGGAATAGAAGTTCCTGTTGGCGAGGCGCGCCGGGCCCAATTGTTACAGGTCTCGTCGAAAGAAAGGGCCAGGAAATAAAGTAATGGATGTGGACGCAGCATGAGAGGAGGGTTTACAGATGGGAAATCAGGGGGTGACCCATGCAGTTTGGGGGTCCCCACCGCAACGACAAGAGCTGTGCAGGAAAGCGAGAAGGGAAAAGCTGAGGTGCAGGAAGAGAGGTGGGCAAAGGAGGTGCAAGTAGGCAAAGGGCGGGCAGGTGGAAGGGACAGTGGGTATGGATACCCGATGAGGAGGGACAGGCAGGACATGCCCAAGCAGGTGCTGGAACCACTGACACTGGAGCCCTCTCAGGGCGCAGTGGTGTGGTGGTAAGACAAGGGGCGAAGAAAGTATGCAGAAACCAGCGGAGTCCATGATGGCTCCTGGACATTGGCCTGAAGCACACGAAGGGTCTTTGGCTGCTCCTTCTGCCACAAGGGAACTTGATAAAACACACAGAAGCATGCCTATGAGAGATTGGTGGGCATTAGATGATGGTGTGGGTGATGGGCGAGGCCACAAGAGAGTGATGGGGATGGCACAAATGGTGAGGATGTGTTAGAGCTGCCTTATGGGAAGAGGGTGAAGTGAGAGAGCTGTGAGGAGATGAAAGAAGAATGGAGGGAACTCTAAGGGGGTGAAAAAGAAGAGTGTTGGTGAATTTCAGAGGTCACGAGGGACAGAAAGAGCACCTTTGGTTGCAGCGGAACAGCAAGAAGGTGCTGGTCTGAGGGCAGAAACGTGGCCACTGGGCCGGAGTCGAAGCTGCAGAAAGGTAGGGGTTAGTAGTGGTTGGTTGGAGAGGCTGTAATTGGCCTCGAAAAGCAAGACAAAGCAGCATCAAAGGAGAACCTGCCAAAGGAAAAACGTAAGACGGAGGATAATGTAAAAAAAAGGCAAAACAATGTATGATCAGGAAATGCAAAGCAGGGGCAGGAGCGGCAAAGAGAGAAGAGAGGGTAAAGAGGAGAGTGATGTCACAGGAAACCATTGCCATATATGGGGTTTGCAATGCCATTGGGGTCACATTTATCGTACAAAAATCAAAAACTGAATTTGGAAGCATGAATATGTGGATGTTTTTAAAATACTCCACAGGCATCTACAGGCTAAGGAGGGATCAAAAGAGGAGGTTTGGGAACTGGCAAGAAGGCCTCGGGTACTGATAACAGTGGACGACTGGACATCAGCATTTCTAATTGATGCCAGTACTTACTGTGAGAAACAAGGGGACAGGGCAGGTGATGACTCAGAATTATGGCTTCAATGGATGTCATCCAATTGGCCTTTCTGTATCGTCCCGTCCAGTAAGGGAAGGGGCTGTCAGGTGGGGACAAGGGCTCACCACATGCTGGGGTATCACCAAAGGGTACTTCCATAGAGAATTCTGCAGGTATAAGGAGTGGTGATCCAAATGTGATGGTAGACACCCGCTAACTCAATGTTTTGCCATGGTTAACACCGGAGAACAGTGCAGAACGCCGAGGGGTAGAAGTCAACTATCACAACCTGTGCCAAGGGCACATAATCCAGTTAACACAGATCTTTTGGGTAGGTGACTGCAATAATACTCTGGAAAGTAGCCACAGAGCTGGACTGAGGCTTGAGGGAGGGGTTTCCGTGGGTTTATCAGGGGCACAGAGTGAAGAGATGGGCGGATAACTTGAAGTCGGCAAAAGAGCTACCTGAAAGTGTAGGGGGGAAGAGAGTTGAGAGAGGAGAGGATTGTGGGGGTATTTTGTCAGTGGCCTATACTTGACTTAATGATTTCACCCCTTGGGGTGGTATCGAAGAAGGCAAAGGGCGAGTTTCGGCTGATACATCACCAATCATGGCCGGAACTGTCTTTTTGGAATGATTACATTGCAGAACCGGATGCCACAGTGGCATACACACCTGTTTACGATGCAAGCAGGTTAGTGCAGCATGAGTGAGCAGGTTCAGAGTTGGGAAAGAGTGACATCAAGTCGGCCTTTCATTTGTTGTCAGTTTCCCCAGCTGATTCCTCTCTGTTAGGAATGCAACTAGGATGGCAATATATGCGCACAGGGTCCTACCGATGGGCTGTGCGACTTCTTGCTCTTTTTAAAACTTTAAGCACTTTCCTACAGTGGGCCTTGACATGGAGCAGTCATTGTTTTGATGATTTCCTGTTGAACGGAGCGAAGTTACAAGAGAATGTGCAAAGGCTTGTTGAGTTTCGAAGAGCTGACACATGAACTGGGTGTGCCGATAGCCCCGGAAAAGACTGAAGGCTTAACAACATGTCTGACATTCCTGGGCATTGAAGTGGACACAGAACTGATGTCGACACGACTTCCTGACATCAAGGTCTGAGAAATAGGAGATTGTTTGGATGGTTTGGTTGGAGTGAGAAGAGCAGAGTTACGGCTGATTGCAAAACTGGTGGGTGACTTGAACTTTGCCTGCAGAGTTGTGCGGGCTGGGAGGACTTTCTGCAGGTGACTGGGCTTCACTATGCCAGGGGCACGTTTACCACATGCAGGGCGCATCTGGCCATGGCAGTGATGGTGGATTTATGTACATGAAGGATGGTTTTGTAAGAGCTTAATGGAGTTTCCCTCTATTTCCTGGAGGAGGGCACATTGTGGCAAGTTCAGATGTTTCCAGATGCAGCAGGTGCAGACGGCTTTGGCATTTTTATAAACGGGAGGTGGTGTGCAGAGAAATGACCAGAGCATTGGCTGACCCAAGGACGGAGTATAGGCTTTTCAGAGTTTTTTCCACTACGAGTGGCTTTGATGATGTGAGGAGAGGACTTGGCTAACCAAGCAGTGATGTTTAATGTGCACAGTATGAAGGGTGTGGAAGTTGCCAAAAGACAAAAGGGAAGGGGCTTGGCAGTCTTGAGGCGTTTCATACGGGGGTGTTCGTAGTTGAATGTTGTACTTAAAGCGAGGTATGTGCCAGTGGCAAATAATAATACAGCGGGTGCTTTATCACATCGCACTGGCAGACTGAGTTGCCATCGAACATCTGGGCGTAGAGGGAATGAGAGTATTGATCTGATGGGGGACGACGTTGCACTTTCCATAATGAAAAGTTACTTGCTCGTATGGCTGCAAAGCACACTATGACATGTGGGTGATGGGACGGAAGTGTGGGAGAGAGAGAGGGAGCTGCCGGATTTTGTACTTGTGAGAAGGTGGCCTGGTATATGCTGTCCACTAGTTATAGTGGGCACCTTGTATCAGTCCAAACATCTCCTTATTGGTTATAGGTTATTGAAAGCTATCCTAGTGGTAGCTATGGAGAGCAGCCTTCAGGCTAAGTCTTGAAGGAATGTAAAGCAGCTTGTTTTACCAGTCTATAATCTCTTGAGTTCCTAAATGGAAGATATCCACACCAGGTATATATATAAATTATATGTATTTATTACTAAACACACCCTCCTAGTCTCTTTATCAGACTAGACGTCAAAACACATAAGTTACACTTCAATAATCACAGTAAAATAGCACAAATACACGTCAGGCCCTAGGGGCGAGCCAAACCATATACTAAAATAGTGGTATAAGAACCACGACTTAACTAGCCACAAGGCCTGGAGCCTGTAGAATCGCTGGGACCCCAAGGTACCACCCAAGGCAGTGACACAGGGGCCCACAGGGGACCCACGGGGGGCGTGTGCAGTGTGTGAACACAGCCGCGAGCTCCCGTTAGCTTCTATGGGGAAAGTCGCGGTTAGATTCTTAAAGATTAGGAACACTTAGAAATGAGTCAGGACCTAACCCTTTAGGACTCAGGAAGTTTTAGGGCAAACACCAACGGGAGCACCGGAGTACTCGTGTTACCTCACCCAGGGAAACCGGGTGCATAGCTTTCTTTTGGTGTTGGGTCACGTTTTCGATTTCAATGGGAGCTGGCGAAGAAGTGCTGCTGCCGTGAAGATGCGAAGTGTCGGAAGAGATCCAAGCCTGGATCGAAGATGAGAAGAACCTGAAAGCAGAGGGGACAGAGTCTGGGTCACTAGCTAGTGACAAGGAATGCGATGAACAGATGCCCACCGATGTCGGGTGATTTCAGGTGAAAGAGGTGAAGCTTGACTCTTCAGCCACGAGGACCAGGAGGCGTCGAGGATGACCAGGAGCTGGATTTGAGCTGTCCCACGAAGGATGTCGAGTGCTGCAGCGTCGGTGCCCCGATTGGACACAACAAGCCATGGCAACAGCAACCCGCGCAGAAACGAGAAAGATGCTTTGGTACAGACCAGCAAGGTCTGAGGGACTCACCACTTGGTAGGGAGTCGGGGCACGTCTGGAGCAACCAGGTAAACCCAAGGAAATCCAAAGTTACCCCCTCAGGTACCCACCAGGCAACGGACCAGGGATCACGAAGGGACCTCGAGACAAAACACAAAATGGCAGCTCACGGGTCACTCGGAATGACCAGGCCGAAAATCTTCGGTGGCTTTAGTGCTCGAGGTGGGGGCTACAAGTCAGCCCAAGCACGACTTCAGAAGATGTTGAGAAGTCAATGTGACCAGGAGTTCCAGTTCCACGCTACTCACGAGGGCTGCGGGTCTCAGCTTTACTGGGGACTTGGGTCGGCCTCTGAGATATGTGGAAATCCTCTTCCTGGGCTGCAAATATTTCGGAGTCTGGCGGGAACTTCGGAAATGCAGACCGGCAAATTGCTTCGTTGGTGCCTGTCAAGCAGGGGAGTCACTCCTTGACCCCAAGGGAGATTTCTTCAGTCCTCTGGTCTTTAGAAGAGCGTCGAAGGTCCAGGATTCGGCCTCAGAGTTTCATCCAGAGTAATCTAAAGTTCTGGTTACAAAGGTTCCTTACTTATACCTAAGGAAGGGGTTGGACTAGCTCTGGGGACCCACCTATGGGAGGGTTTGGAAAGAGAGGTGGCTACACCCAATTCCTCTGTCCAGTTTTGCGCCAGAGCAGGGGCTGAAAGCCCCTGAACCGGTTTGAGCTGGACTATACACAGGGACACCAAATGTGCCCCCAGTGCAGGACTTCAAAGCACTCTCTTAAGTGCTCCCACCCAGCCCCAAAACACATAAACCTGTCTGGGAGGTGGTTACACCTCCCTGTGACAGGAAACCTATTGTCCAGGCCTCCCCAGCCGGAGTTTCGGTCAGCAGCAGGAGGCCAGACCTGTGTCTGTGACTGCAGCATCCATTTTGTGATGCCAGGGCTCTATTAAGTTTCTACCGGGTAACCCAGTACTGCCACGTCTCTCCCTCTAGGAGGGTGGAATCATGGTGTGGGTGTATGATTCCAAGGTGTTTGACACCAAACACAACATGTTTTCGTGCAGACAGTCCAAAGTTATCATTTACCATTTGGTTATAATGCACTTAAGAGTATATGGTCAGGCTGCACTACTGACAACCCCGGAGAAGAGATTCCGAAGGCTGCAGAGGGGCTCTGCTCATGCATGGGCACCCCCTCACATATAACCAAGTACCCTGCCTTCAGGATTGATAAAGCCTGTCATAGGGGTGACTGACAGGTTTGTATGTGCAGTATATGGTGAGATATAGTGAACCTATATCTCAGTAAGGGGTGCATGCACCACCTTACCCAGGCTGCAGTAGCAGACCTGTGGTGTCATTTTGGGTGACTTTCCAGGCGTGGCATAATACATGCTTCAGCCCCTGGTATGCCTCTGGGGTACCTATGCCCTGGGTGCATAGTATACCATATATTAGGGTCGTATAAGGGCACCTCAAATCCAATCTGTAATGTACCTAAAGTACATGGAACCATTTTAGAGAGGAAGCAGCTAGGCTGGGTCCTGATTAGCAGGGCCACAGCCAGACTAAAGTCGAAAAACAGTGAAACATTGGCAAAACGTGGGGGTATACATGTGCAGCAGATCCTACTCTACTACAGTACTGAGTTTGCTTGACAGAGGTTTGTCACATATCACCATAGCAGGAATATCGTTTTGTGGAAAGTTCGTGGCACTAGGTGTGGTCCAAAAGCGGGCGAACCCAGACAGGCTTGAAGGCGTGCCTATCGAGCACCAGCTGCACGCACCCGCACTGCGACCGCCATTAAGTAGGTACTGGGAAGGGGAAGGAGCACAGAGGGTGGTGGACAGGGCTAACCGAGAGCATGGGAAGGACAGGTAAGGAGGCAGTGAGGACGCAGGAAGTGGGAGGTGGGAAAAGAAGCGTGGGAAGGAGCCTCTGAGTGACGTAAAGATGGAGGCAAATGGTCAGAAAAGGAGGCAAAAGAGCACAAAAAAGGCAAGAAAAAAGCTTCAGAAAGGGCAAAAATGAGAGGTTCAAAAAGACTGAAAAGTGGTAAAGAGTAGAGTTTGGCAAAAGATGGAGCAAAATGAGTGAAGAAAGAAAGGAATCGAGCAGAACCAAGGCAAAAGAGTGAGTGAACACCTAGCAAAAAGGAGTGTGTGGAAAATGGGTAAAACAGGAAAAAGAGCAAAGAGTGTGATGCACAAAGAATGAAAGAGACAAATGGGCACAAAGAATAAAAGAGATGGAAGGGCAAAGAGTGGGAGGAAAGAAGATCAGAAAATACGGTGGAAAAGCGAGAGAGAGAGAGGAGCACGTGTCACAAGACAGCAGTCGCAGGAGCAGCAGAAGCAAGGCCTCTACGCACAGCAGCCGGGTCCGTGAGGGCCAAGACCGGCCGGACCAGGTAAGTCTAGCAGACAGGACCTAGGTATCTGCTTGATGGAGGTTTTATCGCCTTCCTGTTGGAGGCCTCGAAAAATCATAAAAATGTTGCTAGACCTGCAGGTCGAGTAACCTCAATACAGACAGAACTGCAACGCACTCGACCCGTAAACTGGTCTCAAATTGGCTGATCATTGGCAATATTTCATTTTATGGAGTCGCCTTTTCTTCATTCTCACATATAAGTGGACCTTCAAATATGTGAATTCTGCTTTTCTTATGTAGAAAATAGAACTCTTTTGTTTGATTAAATAGACTAAATGTTTTTATATGTGTAATAAGATTCTAGGCCACGTGCACGGAGCACATGACCCCTTACTTGCCTCTCAGTTTACGAATAGCACTGCCATCAGGGCAGGGGCAGGAGTGTTCCTCAGTTCATGTTTACACATTCACCTTTAATAAATATATTACTAAAGCGCGATAGGGCACCGCACAGTCACTTACAGACAAGGAATGGCCAAAACCTTCCCACTACTTTGCAACTTTACTGTTAAAACTTTATATTAACAATAATTAGTAAAAGTTGGGTTTCAGAAAATGTATTTATCCTTCGCACATCACCAAGTAAAGTGTTCTGATTTATTTCTCATCCTATTAAAATATATGTTCATCACACAGAAGTACAATAATGGAATTCCATAACAACTGAAATATATTTTGAAATGTTTGTACAGTCGACGTATTAGCTATTTAAATGTATGTTAGGAAAACCTGATACCCTACAGCCTTTCTATTCACACTTTGTAAAGCAGGTCAAACAGTTCACTTTACAATATCCTGGAACTCTGAAGTCAGAGAAGGAAAAGTGATTGTGAACTGACTTCTGACCTCTGTCTCCGAAATGTGACAGGATAAAAAAAAGATTTAAAGGCCTCTTTATTGCTCCTTCACTTTCTGGCTGAACAGAACACCTGTTCTTTGTCGACTCACCAGAACAGGACAGTAGGTCCTAAATATAGCTCGACCTGATCAAATCTGACTCGCCATTGCAAGAGGGCAAGCAGATTTTTCAAGACCTGATGTTATGACTTACAATGCTTCTGAGGAAAGACTGCTTAGCTTGGCTATGTTACGGATGTTCTACGGTGCGTTTAGGGTGTCTGAGTGGGTTGGTACAAGAGGCACCAGGGGAGTTGGTTTTTCTAGAAGGCGGCAGGCTGAGGCTATGGCTGTGGTGCATCCAAACAGGACCAACGGGGCAGAGGTAAATGGACGTGGATAGGGGCCGGTGGCAGAGAACAGATTTGTCCTATTAAGGAGTGTCGGAGGTTTTTGGTTTGGCCTGGGAAGAGGGGAGAGGACAGTTTTTGTCATGAAGATGGATCACGGATTTCAGCATCGAATGTCTTGCCAGTGGTGTGGATAGCATCAGCAAGGTTGGGTTTTAAACAGAAGCAATTTGGGACCCATTCGTTCTGAACAGAAGCAGTGAGTGAAGCAGCTGGTGGAAGACAAGGAGAATGGAGATGGCGTTGTATGTGTTGTGAGAGAAACGTTAGGAAGTAGAGGAGTTGGGAGTGTTCGTGGGGACTTTAACACTTGGGTGTTATCAATTGTTGGAACCATCAGTGTCTGGTTGGCTGAAGGGATGCCCCCAGCCAGGAGGAACGTACCTCTTCCGTGAAGGGCAGGTGATTACACTCGCTGAATAACCCGTGCTCACCCTTGCACTGAGCCGTCAGGCTTATATAAGAGGCAATATGTGAAGTAAAGGCACAGCAGTCACTCGCGATAAATACACAGAGCGTCACAAAAGAGACTTCACACAGGATGTATGCAAAGACGCTTATATTCAACACACATATTCAACATTATAGCATGACCATCATATACTTTTCGGTATAAAATACAATTGTAAATTTTACTAGCTGTACTAGGCCCTCTCGTATTGCTACGGGGTCAATGGTACGCAAACTGTGGACAATTCCTAATCTAACTCCACCTCCCCAATTGAGAGAGAGCTCCCATATGCGGTACACTATATCAACAATATGTACGTACATGAAAATAGAACACTTTTTAGCAGTACCTCGGGCCGGAGCCACAAGGGTAAACCCAACGTCAGGTGTATTGTGCTTCTGGCAAACAATCAACATATAGGGTGGCACCGATTGCCAGAATCATGAATTACTGGTGGTCCACAACCGATCACTCCCACTCACACACACTCACCCCAAACCACTACGCACTGCATGAGGTATCAGCTAGTCCATACGGGACGCTCTTCTACACATGCACTCGGCACCCTAATGCGGTGCCACTGGTACCCAGTAGGTTGAAGGATCACCCTCTGCAGACTCCGTGGCCCCAGCCCCCCTCCACCCTCTAGTTCACCCCGATAGTCCTACACCCCCAGATGGAAGATAACCAGCCCTGCCTCCCAGCCACTGGGCCACACACGTCCGAAGTCCCACAGTCTGGGTATTCATGTAGCAGTTTTAATTAGGAGGTAGAAGTAAACAAGGGGAGTTTAGCAGCCACTCAGGAAGTTCTCCCACAGGTCTCAAAACACAATGGTGTCACTCAGTCTCTTGACCGCTTGCGAACTGTTTCGGAAGCATTCCTTCAACCCAGTCAATCTTTCTTGCTACTACCTGGTGCCAAGATATCTTTGGGAGGGGCTAGGTGTGGAGAAGGAAGTTGGTCCACCACAAGGAAGATGAAAAAGAGAACAACCGATGAATGGGAGTAACACAGGAGTCTCTCTGTAGGATGAGGCGCGCCGAGAGGTACATGATGAGCAGGGTCATGCCCAGGCAATCCGCGTGCGCGTTGGTGTGAGTCACACCAGCCACTTCAGATTTCAAACACGATTAGTGTCAAACTCCGTACCTCCCTGGAAATGAGGCACAATGACCAGTGCACATTAGATGGACTGCACCAGGCAATTCCGGTCCCGCACAGTGAAGAGTTGCAATTCCATACCTCCCTGGAAATTAGGCATATCGTCTGGTGCCCGATGATACAAATTGCACCAGACCAGTCCGGTCACAAACACACAGGTGCAAGTTCAGCAGAGCCGCATTAGGTAGTCTGAGGAACTACTACAGGTACACGCTGTCTCCGATGATCGCACACTGTGAATCGGACACCACACGCAGTGAGCATGCAGTCGACGTGTCACGGGAGAGATGAGACACGATGAACAAAACGGGCCACAAGGGTCCTGCAACCGGCGAGTCCGCTCACCACCACTAGCCGCTTATGAGTGTCAGGGTCCCCGCAGTACACGAACCACACATCTTAGATGCAGGCAAGAGTTCTCTGGTTCTTCTCTAGACAATCCGGTCTCCTGACACAAGTCTTAGTTGCAAGCCCACACTGTGCTACCCGTTGGTGTTCAGTAGCTGATGGGGGCACTTGAGAGGTCACCGCTCTCCAGATCAATCAATGGATCAATCATGATTTATAAAGCATGGATAATCACCCGGTAGGATGTCACAGGTAGATGCTGTAGGTCCCTTGCAGGATATCTTTGATGTCTACAGAAGAAGAGGAGGCTGCCGGTCGGGCCCTTGGAGAGCTCACTTCAGCAGATCTTCGGCCCAGGCCAGCCTCTATTCGGACAATTATGCTCCATGTGCACAACAGAGTCCTCTGGCAACGTGCACCGCGCAGTCCAGGCTCTTTGGTCCCCACAAGCGTATCTCACCCTTTGCTGAAGGATGGCACCCATAGTTATTCTACCATGTGTTTTTGGAATTAGGGGTTAGAGGGTTTCCCTTTGAACCACAGATGCCGCCCCTAAAGTGTAGGCCTGTCCGCCATGGGGCTGTGGAATTCAGGTCTTAGGGCCATATGTATCAAGCCTTTTTCCCGTTTGCAAACTGGCAGATTCTAAGAATCAGCCCGTTTGCGAATTGGAAAAAGCCTTTTGGGATGTATCATTCCAAAAGGCCATCGCAAAATAGAGGATTGCAAAATGTGCAATTCTCTATTTTGCGAATGCAATTAAGGAATTGCAAATTGCGATTCCTTAAATGCAATTCTGGAAGCACCATAAATTTGCTATTTGGCCGTAAGGAATTGCAAATTACCACCAACTTCAAGTTGGTGGTAATTTGCGATTTTCTTTAAAAAAACACTTTTTAGATTTTTTAAAAGTGCCATATGTCGCACATACATGACCTTAGGGCATGTATGTGTACAAAATGTGTACGCATGCATATTTCAGGGGTGCAACAGGGTGTCCTTTTGGCACCCTTGCAACCTTGAAATTGCATTCTCAATTCGCAATTCTCTATTTGGTAATTGCAAATTGAGAATGTCTTCCCATTCATTCCTATGGGCCTCCTAGCCCATAGGAATGAATAGGAAGGTATTCCTTAATTGTGAATCTCAATCTGCAATTCGCAAATAAGGAATATGTGGGATCCGCAAAATTTTTAGCAAATCCTACATACATTGCATTTTGCCATTCTCTAATTGCGATTTGCTAAAAATCGCAATTTGAGAATCGCAAAACTCTTTTTTGATACATATGGCCCCTAATCTTTAGTGTGTCATGATCCGGCCCGAGAGGCTAAGTGTCAAAATCATGCAGCAGCCTGCAATGGCAGGTGGCACATGCAATCACAGGCACCATAGATGTGGGTGCGCACATACAGCTGCCTGCAACGGCAGGTGGCACATGCAACCACAGGCACCATAGATGTGGGTGCGCACATGCACATACAGCAGCCTGCAACGGCAGGTGGCACATGCAATCACAGGCACCATAGATGTGGGTGCGCACATGCAGCAGCCTGCAACAGCAGGTGGCACATGTAATCACAGGCACCATAGCTGTGTGTGCGCACATGCAGCCGCCTGCAACGGCAGGTGGCACATGGAATCACAGGCACCATAGATGTGGGTGCGCACATGCACATGCAGCAGCCTGCAACAGCAGGTGGCACATGCAGCAGCCTGTAACGGCATGTGGCACATGCAATCACAGGCACCATAGATGCCCGTGTGCACATGCACATGCAGCAGCCTGTAACGGCATGTGGCACATGCAATCACAGGCACCATAGATGTGTGTGCGCACATGCAGCAGCCTGCAACGTCAGGTGGCACATGCAATCACAGGCACCATAGATGTGGGTGCGCACATGCAGCAGCCTGCAATGGCAGGTGGCAATGTAATCACAGGCACCATAGATGTGTGTGCGCACATGCAGCCGCCTGCAACGGCAGGTGGCACATGGAATCACAGGCACCATAGATGTGGGTGCACACATGCACATGCAGCAGCCTGCAACAGCAGGTGGCACATGCACATGCAGCAGCCTGTAACGGCATGTGGCACATGCAATCACAGGCACCATAAATGTGTGTGCGCACATGCAGCAGCCTGCAACGGCAGGTGGCACATGCAATTACAGGCACCATAGAGGTGGGTGCGCACATGCAGCAGCCTGCAACGGCAGGTGTCACATGCAATCACAGGCACCATAGATGTGTGTGCGCACATACAGCAGCCTGCAACGGCAGGTGTCACATGCAATCACAGGCACCATAAATGTGTGTGTGCACATGCAGCAGCCTGCAACGGCAGATGGCACATGCAATCCCAGGCACCATAGATGTGTGTGCGCACATGCAGCAGCCTGCAACGGCAGGTGGCACATGCACTTGCAGCAGCCTGTAACGGCATGTGGCACATGCAATCACAGGCACCATAGATGTGTGTGCGCACATACAGCAGCCTGCAACGGCAGGTGTCACATGCAATCACAGGCACCATAAATGTGTGTGCGCACATGCAGCAGCCTGCAACGGCAGGTGGCACATGCAATCACAGACACCATAGATGCCCGTGTGCACATGCACATACAGCAGCCTGCAACAGCAGGTGGCACATGGAATCACAGGCACCATAGATGTGGGTGCACACATGCACATGCAGCAGCCTGCAGCGGCAGGTGGCACATGCAATCACAGGCACCATAGATGTGTGTGCGCACATGCAGCAGCCTGCAACAGCAGGTGGCACATGCAATCACAGGCACCATAGAGGTGGGTGCGCACATGCAGCAGCCTGCAACGGCAGGTGGCACATGCAATCACAGACACCATAGATGCCCGTGTGCACATGCAGCAGCCTGCAACAGCAGGTGGCACATGCAATCACAGGCACCATAGAGGTGGGTGCGCACATGCAGCAGGCTGCAACAGCAGGTGGCACATGCAATCACAGGCACCATAGATGTGTGTGCGCACATGCAGCAGCCTGCAACAGCAGGTGGCACATGCAATCACAGGCACCATAGATGTGTGTGCGCACATGCAGCCGCCTGCAACTGCAGGTGGCACATGGAATCACAGGCACCATAGATGTGGGTGCACACATGCACATGCAGCAGCCTGCAACGGCAGGTGGCACATGGAATCACAGGCACCATAGATGTGGGTGCACACATGCACATGCAGCAGCCTGCAACGGCAGGTGTCACATGCAATCACAGGCATCATAGATGTGTGTGCGCACATGCAGCAGCCTGCAACGGTAGGTGGCACATGCAATCACAGGCTCCATAGATGTGTGTGCGCACATGCAGCCGCCTGCAACGGCAGGTGGCACATGGAATCACAGGCACCATAGATGTGGGTGCACACATGCACATGCAGCAGCCTGCAACGGCAGGTGGCACATGGAATCACAGGCACCATAGATGTGGGTGCACACATGCACATGCAGCAGCCTGCAACGGCAGGTGTCACATGCAATCACAGGCATCATAGATGTGTGTGCGCACATGCAGCAGCCTGCAACGGCAGGTGTCACATGCAATCACAGGCATCATAGATGTGTGTGCGCACATGCAGCCGCCTGCAACGGCAGGTGGCACATGCACATGCAGCAGCCTGTAACGGCATGTGGCACATGCAATCACAGGCACCATAGATGTGTGTGCGCACATGCAGCAGCCTGTAACGGCAGGTAGCACATGCAATCACAGGCACCATAGAGGCCCGTGTGCACATGCACATACAGCAGCCTGCAACGGCAGGTAGCACATGCAATCACAGGCACCATAGATGCCGTGTGCACCTACCGGTCTGCAATGGCAGATTGGCCCATGGTTCAGAGTATCAATTCAGCGCCACTTCCTACCGTGGGTGGGAAAGGAACACACTTTCACGCGACCTTTACAGTGGGCATGTGCCCAGAGCCCGGAGGCCACATAAGAGAATCAGCAAAGCTCAGGGAAAGCTACCTGCCGAGTACCAGGCCAACACCGATGCTTTGCAGTTTGTTTTCTGTATTGCAGCGCCTGCTCTCCGAGGCCCCTGCAGGCGCAGTCGCCTTCATTCAATCGATGTAGGTAGAGGCGAAACACAACGGTAATGCTGTCTGGACTTCCTACCCGGTATGACTGGGCTTAGAACCCACTCCTACTACCAAACCCAATCAGCAGATGTTTTTAATCAATTGCAGGCCACGGCCCTCTCTGGATATCGATTCATTCTTAAAGAAAAACAAGCTGTGGGTAAGTTCCCAACGGAAACATGTCTTCACTCAGGGCCGGACCTGGTGCACGCCCTGCCCCCGACTACAACTGTAGGAAAGATCGCTCGAATAAGAGGCGCGTGGGAATGAAAGATATTCCTCAAAAAGGCTTCAGGTGCCCTCCTGTCACTTTCCTGGCTGTGAAAGTCTGTCTTTTGCTGTACCCATGTCCCCTACCGACACCTTTTCAGAAATGTTGCTCTTTCGGCCCCCAGGCCCTAGCGGGTAATGTTTAGAAACGCTCCACGAGGTTGTCGCCAATTTGGCTAATTTAAAACCTAACTGTGAGAAGTTGGCCTGGCCTATGCTGGTCACTAGTTATAGTGGCCACCTTGCACCAGTCCAATTCGACTCTTATGGTAGATAGGTTTAAGACAACCTTTTAAAGAAAGCTATCCTAGTGGTAGCTGTGGAGAGCAGCCTTCAGGCTAAGTCTCTGAGGAATGTAAAGCAGCTTGTTTTACCTTATAATCTCTTGAATTACCAAATGAAAGGACACCACACAGGTATATATATCAAATATATATGTATTTATTTCTAGACACACTCTACTAATCTCTTTATGAGATTAGAAGCCAGGTAAACATTCAAATGTCAACAGTTCTCAATAAATTAAGCACAAATATGGCTGGAGCCCTAGGGGCGTACCAGACCATATACTAAAATAATGGGTTAACAAAGTCGACTTGCAAAATGACAAAGCCTAGGGCCTTGGGAATTGCTGGGGCTTTACTACTGCAGTGTTAGCAGGTAAGTAACAAGCCCACGGGAGACGCGTGCAGTGTCTAAACACAGCCGCGGGTTTCCTATAGGTTCCAATGGAGCAAGTCGCGGTTTGTATTTTAAAGTTTTAGGGCACTTCGAAGAAGTCAACAAGCAAGCCACTTAAAAGGTAAGTATTTCGAGGGCCAACACACACTTGAGCACCGGAGTGCACGAGTTACCTCACCCAGGGAAGCCGGGTGCATAGGTGTCTTTTGGTGTCGGGTCGCGATGCTGTTTTCAATGGAGACCAATGAAGACTTCCTGCTTGAGACGACAGGAGAGGTGTCCGCTGGATTCCGAAGGTGGATTGAAGATGAAGAGGACCTGAAAATTGAAGGGACAGTGTTCAAGGTCCCTTGCCAGTGACCGGTGGCCAGCAAGATGGATGACCACAGATGTTGCGTCGCTTCAGGTCGTTGAGGGTGTTTTGTCTCTTCGCTCACGAGGTCCAGGAGGGATCGACGATGACCAGCAGCTGGATTCGGAGTGTACCACGACGTCTGCAGCTGATGACGGTATCGGCAACCGGATTGGAGCCAACAAGCCTTGGCAACTGCAAGTCTTGTGTAGACGAAAGATGGTTGATGATGCAGACCAGCAAGGTCTGATGGACTCACCCAGCGAAGGTGAGTGAGGGCAGGCCCTGAGCAACCAGGAGAGTGCTTTGAATCATTGAGAAAGTCTTCGGGGGACCCACTAGCCAATGGGCAAGTGATCACGAAGACGCCGCCACAGGAAAAGTTTCACAGGAGCCCACGGTCACTCGGGACAGGGTAGGCCGCTGATTTTTGGAACAAGACCTGCTGGGGATTTGGGTCACAAGTGGTCCAAAGCACAAGTTCGTAGAACGTTGTTTAGGGTTTGCACTTGAAATTAGTGCACGGTTCCCAGGTATTGCAGTTCCTCGTCACTCGTGGGGTCCAGATGCCACAGCTTCGCTGGGGACTCAAAATGGCTGTCGAGAGGTCAGGAAAACCGCTTCTGGGGCCGCAGGGACTTCGGACTCTGGCGGGAGCGGGGAAGTTTGCAACCGTCGATTAAGGTTTTTGGTGCCTGCCAAGCAGGGGAGTCACTCCTTGACTCCAAGGGAGATTCTTCAGTCTTCCAAAGGTAGTGGAACGTCGAAGGGCCAGGATTCTTCTTTGTAGAGCGTCGTCCAGGGTTATCTGAATTGCATTGGCAATGCTTGGTATCTTATAGTGAAGATAGGGGAGGGACTAGCTCTATGACCACTCCTCGAGGAGGGTCAGGGTAGTGGGTGGTTACACCCACTTCCCTTTGTCCAGTTTCGCGCCAGAGCAGGAGCAGGTAGCCCCTGAACCGGTTTGAGCTGGCATATGCACAGAGGAGCCTACTGCTCCCCCAGTGCAGGACTTCAAAGCACTCTAAGAGTGCACCCACCCAGCTCCAATACACTAAATCATGTCTGGGAGGTGGTGACACCTCCCTGTGACAGGATGCCTTTTGTTGGGCTTCCTCCACTGCGAGTTTCGGTCAGCAGCTGTAGGGCAGCCCAGTGTCTGTGCTGGTGGCATCCATTTTGTGATGCCAGGGCTCTTGGAGATTTCTACCGTTTAGTACAGTGGGTACATGTCATCCCCTCTAGAAGGGTGGGATCATACTCCCACACCAGTTGCTGGTGTGGGGGTATGATTCCAAGTTGTTTGACACCAAACACGACATGTTTTGATGCAGTCATTCCAAAGTTAGCATTTACCGCAAGGTTATAATGCACTTAAGAATATATGGTTTAACCGCATCCACAAACAGCAGCAGAGAATAGACTCTGCCAGCTGCAGAGGGGTCCTGCTCATGCAGAAGCACCCCCTCACATAGTAAACCAAGCACCCTGCCCTCAGGATTGATAGGGCCTGCAATAGGGGTGGCTGATAGGTTTATATGTGTGTGTATGGTGAGATATTGGAACCTATACCTCAGTAAGGAGTGCTAACACTACCTCACACAGGCTGCAGTAGCAGGCCTGTGGTGTCAGATTGAGAATGCTGCCCAGGGGTGGCATAATACATGCTGCAGCCCCTGGTAGGTCTGTGAAGTACCAATGCCCTAGGTACCTAAGGTACCATATATTGGGGGCTCATAAGGTACCACAGTATCCAATCACTAGTGCATATAATATGCACACCAATCATTTAAGGGAGTAAGCAGATAGGCGGGGGTCCTGGATAGCAGGATCCCAGCCAGACTAGTCAAAAACCATGCAAACACCAGGAAAAAAGTCGGGGCAACCATATAGTCAGATTCCACCTTCCTACACTAACACTTCTGGGAGATTTTAATATGCACTTAGAAGACCCCGTGGGACCAAGCAGCCGGCTGTCTTTAGGACCTCTCCGCAATTCGAGGTACTCAACTCGTCCCGGCTCCACCCATGGAAGCGTCATCCGCTTGACTCGGTTTTCTCTAACAATTCTCTCCTGAAAGTTCAGGTCCCTTCTCCAATCAGCTGGTCCGACCACTTTATAATTCCTTTTACTAGTCACATCCCTCATCCTCAGTCTGCCTCCAGTTGTATCACACAGAAAGATCGTTGCTGGCCTAAATTTAATGTCATTTTTTAATAGAGTTTTATATAGGGCGAACATGACCCAGGGGTATCAGAGTGCTTCACAGTTACATGAGGTAAATCGTTTAGAATACAACGGGTATAGCAAAGGTAACATACATATGGTTCCGGTACATGCATTTCTTATCGTTGTTTAGGGTAGGAACTTGCTCATTAGGAAGATCTTCGCTTCCCTCTTGAAGGCTGACGTGTTTGGAATTTTTCTAATGTGTGGAGGGAGGAAGTTCCAGATTCTGGGGCCGCTCCGGCGAATGCTCTGTCATACGTTTTCCTCTTCTGAAAGATGGGAGGTTTCAGCAACAGGTCTCTGGCATTCCGGGATGGTCTGCTTACCACCGATAGCTCAATTTTCTGGGCTAAGAACCTTGGCGTTTTGTAGTGGAGCGCTTTGTGCGTAATACATGCCGGTTTAAGTTGAATTCTGGCTTCATATGGTAGCCAGTTTAATGCCTTCAGGTGTGGGGAAATGCGGTCGTATTTTCTTAAACCTGTAATGAGTCTAGCGGCCGCATTGAGACAGGCTTTTAGTGGTGCTGTGAAGATTTTAGGTAGACCTGTTAGTGTTGTACATCCATATTCAATCCTTGATATAACTAAAGACTGAACTGCCAATTTGAGGTCCGCCGTAGTAATGAGTGGTTTCACTTTCGTAATAGAGTTCAGGTGAAAATGGGCCGTTTTTGCCATTGTTTTGATGTGGGCTTTCATGTCTAAGTTCTTATCAAGCGTGATTCCTAGTGATTTGGTTGAGTCACCTAGAGTAGGGGTGCAGTTTAGCGCTGTGATCAGTTTGGTCAATTCCTTCACAACTGCGGGGTTCTTTGGAGGGGATATTAATATAAATTCCGTTTTTTGTGCATTTAGTTTCGGAAGAATTCTAGTTAACCATTGTAATGACACTTTTAAGGCCTCATTCATTATCTTGATGTCTTCCAGTGACGCGATCTTGATGTAGATCTGAGTGTCATCCGCGTACATGCGATAGGAGAGGTTTGCGTCTCTGAGAATTTCTGTGAGGGCTTCGACATAAAGGTTGAAAAGTGACGGTGATAGTGTTGATCCTTGTGGAACTTCAAACAAATGTGGGCACGGCGGAGATAGTGTCTGGTTGACCAGGAATCTTTGTGTTCTGTTCTGTAGGAAGGATTTAAACTATTTCAGAACATTTCCAGATAATCCCATCCTGTCTTGAAGCCTGGCTAGTAATTTTCATGATTTTCCGTGTCAAACGCAGACGACAGGTGAAGAAGGACAAGTAGGCATGTTTGATTGTGATCTAGGGCCTTTAGCGCATCGTCCACTATATGTAGGATCGCTGTTTCCGTACTGTGGCCTGGTCTGAATCCAGATTGGCTGTCGTCCAACAAACTGAAATTAGTGATGTGGTGGCTCAGCTGTTGTTGCACACCTTTTTCAAGTAGTTTGGCTAGTAATGGAATATTGGTCACTGGGCGAAAATTGTTTGGCTCTGCAGGGTCCGCTGTAGGTTTTTTGATGATGGGGAGGACTTGACCTGTTTTAGGCACTCTGGTAGGACCCCTTGAGATAGTGAGGCATTATTTTTGTCCATATGGGGTCAACAATGTGGTTGATTCTTTTCAGGCATTTAGAGGGGAGGGGGTCATTGTAGTGGTTATTTGGTTTGATATCTGAGAGAGTTTTGGCGATGGGATTCTGGTCATATAATTTGAAGGTGGACCATTGTGCTTTCTTTTCCATCATATCGGTGTGCATGGTAGCATCGTTCTGTGATGATAATTGGCTAGAGAGGTGGTCAGCTGCCATCCCGAGTTCTCTTTCTAGTGAGTTGGCCTTGTCTGTAAAGAATGTTGAGAATTCCTCGCAGCTCAGTTGAGTTTTTGTTGCTTCTTGAGCAGATTTGGCCCATTTATTGGATTGTTGTTTTAACATCTCGAAAAGTTTCCGTGGTCTGTTTTTGGCATTGTCCAATTCCGATCTGAAAAATTCCTTTTTGTATTTGAGAACACTTTTGTTGTATTTGTTTCTAATTTTCCTGAGAGTTTTTAGCTGGGGAGATGATGGGTGTTGTCTCCATTTTCTTTCTGCTAGTCTCAGCCGCCGCCTTGTTGACTCTTGGAAACAGATTCTTAATACAACCAGTCCAGAACTCAGCCCAGATCCTAATCGAGCCTGGAGGATGCTTTTCCACTCGATCAACCAATCCCTGGATCAAGTAATACTGATAAAAATTGAAACCGGATATACTAAATCAAAATGAGTCCCGTGGTATACTCCTCATCTTAGGCCTCTTAGACAATTGTGTAAAAAATGAGAGATCATGGAGGAAAGATTATTCAGAAATAGGTAAAGCTAAATATAAGGAGATCACTAGACCGTATCAATGTGATATTAAATTAGCTAAGAGAACATACTATGAGGAAAAAATAAATACGGACTCAAATGCACCTAGAGAAATATTTTGGATTGTTAAAACCCTACTAGACCAGCCCAATAACCTTCGAACCCTCCTATCATCAGCTTCCCACTGCAAAAATATAGCAACGTCTATCTTACCTTTTCCCCACCTAAACCAGTTTTTAAACCCATGGTTAATAGTGATGGACAGCAAGTCATAGATACTACCCTTAGTCCCTTTCTTGATATGGCGACAGAGACTCTGTCAGCGATTTTAAATAAAGTCAAATCAGGTTCTCGCTGGATCCTGCCCCGCCGGTCATCTTAGCCCAAGTCTTGGATCAGGTTCTGCCTCTCCTACTCGGCATTTTCATTATCTCTTTAGCCGAAAGAATCGTCCCAACATCTTGGAAACATGTTATGATGACAGCCCTCCTCAAAATAACGAATCTTGACCCAATGAATTATAGGCCCATCTCTCAGCTGTCTGGACTAAGCAAAATCCTCAAGAGTCATGTAAACAAGCACCTCTCAGAGTATCTAGAGACCCACGACATTCTCCACCGCACCCAGACTGGGTTTAAACCGAATCACGGCACAGAGACCGCAGGCCTGGCAGTTGTTGAGGAGGCGAAAATGCTGCTGGGTCGGCAATGATCCATAGCCATCGTCCTCCTCGATCTCACAGCAGCGTATGATACTGTCAGTCATGACACTCTTATTGAGAGAATTCATAACATGGGCATTACAGGGCATGCCCTCTCCTGGCTCCGATTATTTCTTACGGACAGAACCTTTCAGGTCTTTGAAGGATGTTGTACCTCAGACACCCTTTCACTAACCAGCGGAGTTCCCCAAGGCTCCTCAATAAGTTCTACGCTGTTCAGTTTATATGTGAGTCCTTTGGCCGATATCCTTCTGTCATTTGGGATTTCTATAATCTCATACGCAACTAGTTTTTGCCCTTTCTCACAAGCAGTATCCCTGCTCCCCAGCCTTAGGTCCATGTTTAGAAGCTGTGGCCAAGTGGATGAACAAATCTGCCCTAAAATTAAACAGAGACAAGACAGAACTGATGATTCTTGGGAATTCCCCGAACTCTTGGCTGGACCTGGGATGGCTGACCCTTTTGGGCACTAGCCCCTGTCCCAAGTCGGCCACAAAAAGACTAGGGGGCATATTCTCAAGGAGATATCGCCGAGTTAACGGCACTTTAGCTCAGCCAAAGTCGCGATACATTTATCACCCCATTCACAAGCTGGAGCTAACAGCCCATAACACGAGTTAACCTGCGATAGCAGCCGCAAAAAACCTCGCCACAGATGACCCCCGCAACTATCGCTAATGAGATGCAGAGTAGGTGTTCCTGTGCAAACACCAGCGACAACACCACTCCACAACATTCTCAACGACCAGCCAGATCAGCGATAAGATCACAAAACATGCGATAAGGAGCGTTAGCAGGAGGAATTTAACACCTGCTCTGACCTGGTGCAAAGTGGGACGACAGCCTGCACCACAAAAGGGAGCCCAGCCCAGATCCACACCTGAAGAACAACAGATGCACCTAGGCAACTGAACATGGAGCCCGGAGCCCCAATAGGGCAACAACACCCACCGCCACCAGGACCCCCCCGACCCTCCCCGCCCCCTGCCCGGACCAACACTGAGGCAGCGCAGACAAAGACAGCGACCTGCTGAAAACTCACCAACCTCACAGACCCAACACCTGGGAACGTCATTGCCCACCACAGGCTCAAAAGAACAACCATCCTATGCATCCTGACCACCATTGCCCACAGGCCGACGGTACCAACACAGCAGACAACCAACATCCCACCGTAGACAAAACTGCCAGCTGTGCCACACCTGTTGGCCTCTGGGACCTGCCAACCAACAACCACCAGAGTCGGAGGAGTCTCACAGCCAGCCACATCCAAGCCCCCCCAACGGTCCTGGATGCCATCATCAGCTTGGTACCACACTACCTATCCTTTCCCCATACTGCGCAGGAACAGCTGTAGACCAAGCAAGGCATCAAAGCCATAGCTGGATTCCCTCACTTGTCAGGGGGCAATTGAATGCACACACGTCCTACTTGTGCCCCCTGGTGACACTGCACACAATATCCACTACCGAAAGCACATACATACCATCACTGTGCAGGCTATAGTGGACCACTGGGGAATCTCCACCAACCTCGACGCCAACCACCCAGGCAGAGTGCAGGAATCCTACATCTTCCAACAGTACATCATCACCCGGCGCTTCCTGGCTGGCACCTACGGAAATGCGCTGCTTGTTGGCAAGTACCAAATGAACACACCACAACTCCACAACCATGCAACTCACAACACTTGGAATGCACACGTCACAAACCCTCATACAACATGCCAAACAACATGCCCACCCACCAGACACAACAGCACAACTCACTCTGGCAACCCGTGCCAGCCAAGAACAAAAGACATCAACTGCATGGCACCTCAGCCACACGACAGCAGATTCTGGGAAGAGGTGGGGACCAGGCTTGTGCGAAGGAGGCAACTGACCAATGAATGACAATGTGCACAATGCCAAGTGTGGCGTCAAAGCGATGGCCAGACTGCAGTATGCAGACCACACACATATCCATGTTGACATACACCGCTGGTGTATGGAGTGCAGTGGATAGTGGACGCGACCATGTCATCCCAGCCAGTGGGGAAGATTCCGAAAATGTAGCTTGTTACGTCCCCTCCTGTAAGTGTGAGCGGAGTGGGCACGCATAGGGGTGTGAATAAAAAGCACAAGCTCTGGACGAGGTCCTCTTCCGGAATGCCTAACTACTCTGCCAGGGCGGCACCCCTCACCCTGCCACGAGGCCGTCGCCGTCGCCGTGAGCGGTGTTGCCTGCATTCCTGTGTACCTGCTGCACCCCGGGCCACAGGGCCCCATACTAGTCCTGCCAGGCCCGGTGCACCCAGGCCTCAATGCACACCTGCCGACACCAGTGTGTGTAGATAAGGGCCCACCACGTGCCAGTGCAAGCTCCAAGCCAGAGTGCCGCGAACCTGGCAGCCTCCTCAGACCATCACGGCCTCCACGACACCGGTCCGCTGTACTCCCGTCTCGTTGAGGTACTCCACCTGCATGCAAAGCGGAAAAGTAGGTCACACATTTGGAACTGAGTCTTGATTACACTATGGCAGAGAACATCAATTATGGCAGATTTTATCTCACTATACTCCCATTGATGTGGTGCCACCAAGTCTGTGCATAGCAGTCCAATCACACGTGTCTGTGGGCCCTTGATGGCTACGCCGTCGGCTTACACTGTGTTCCAGCAGGCCTCACGCCAATCCAATCCAGTCCGTACCAGGCAGGACACGTCATCGTCGCTGACTGAACACCCGCTCGGCTCTGGTGCATTTGCTTCCGTCAAACACAAGTCATCCCCAAATGTCATGTCAATGTCATGTGTTAGAGTTCCAGGAGGAGCTCGCTGAACCATGCTGACCGCTGCCTCAGGCCTCCACTGCGGTCGAGTAGGTCACACACTATTCAAATTCAGTCTTGATTTATTTATGGCTGACGATGTCATTGTACAGGCCTCAACGCAGACTGCATCCCCTTTCAGCCCCGGTGCTACTAAGTCTGTTCCCCGAGACACATGGACACTTTCTGGCTGAACTTTGGTGGTGACTGAGTCTTTTGCTATAATGCTCTCAGACACAAGTCTGCCCAGCAAGCTCTTGTGTTCCTTCATTGGCTCCCGGTGGCCGAAAGGGTCAAATTCAGATCCCTGTATAAGCCAACAGGGCATTGTTGGACAAAGGCCCTTGAGTAATCAAACTCACTATACCCGGCTCGAAGTCTGCGGTCAGTACCTCCTGGCTTGCAGTGGTCCCTGCCATTAAACGGGCCAGAAGTGGAGGTCGGTCATTCTGATGCAATGTTACAGTGGCGGCACCTCCGCCAAGGCGGAGAAGCATCGCCCCACTGCTTTTTTACAATGAAAGACAGAGAACATAAAATTATAATAACTCGCGATGTTGCCTTCACACCAAATCCTCACGCCATAACACAGATCCCGTCCCTTTATTCCAGCCCTTCACCACTGGATGCGTAATTTTGGACTTGCCGCGCCTGCCGTATAATTAGCCATTTGCTGCTTAGTTTGCAGATTTCAGCACCAAAAAAAGTGTTCCTAGATCGAACAGACCAAACGTTTGAGTAAACGGTGCAAGAGTGAACCAATGAGCATCAGTAGTTACATGGGGGATGTAGGTGGGAGGCAGGTAGTAATCACTCACGTCACCGGCTGGGGAGGGGCTTCCCTCTGCAGTCTGTACCAGCCCAACATACGTATTCGCAACTCATACATACATGTAAATCCACATTACACCACAAACACTGATCTTTACGCTGCAATAATCTCCAGAAGGCCCCAAGACACAGAAAATCCTAAACATTTCACGTTCCTTTTTCAAGTGCTTCGAATCACACAGGCGCTCTGCGGAGCTCTTCCTCAGGGGAAGCGGCGCTGACCCGATGGATGGTTGGGTGGGTAAAGGCTTCCAGGGGCACTCTTGGAAACGCTGCCAAGCACAGTCTATTCTTACTGTCTGATGCCCCATTAATGCCCTGCCCCTCAGGGTGTTAATGCACAGATCATGTGGGCTTTTTGTCCCCTTATTTGTACCTGCTTTTTTCATGGTACCCTTACTGCTCTGTTACCCAGTTATTGCCTCTTCACAGGGTTATTGCCCGGTCCATGTTACCTGCTATTTCCATGGTACCCTTACAGCTCTGTTACCCGGTTATTGCACTCTGCTCAAGGTTATTGCCCAGCTGATGCCACCTGCTATTTCCATGGTCCTCTTACATCTCTTTTACCCGGTTATTGCCCTCTCCAGAGGGATATTGCTCGTCCATGCTACCTGCTGTTGCCATGGTACCCTTACAGCTCTGTTACCCACTTATTGCATTCTGCTCAAGGTTATTGCCCGGTCCATGCTACCTGCTATTGCCATGGTACCCTTACAGCTGTTACCCTGTTATTGCATTCTGCTCAAGGTTATTGCCCAGCTGATGCCACCTGCTATTGCCATGGTACCCTTACAGCTCTTTTACCCGGTTATTGCCCTCTCCAGAGGATTATTGCCCGGTCCATGCTACCTGCTATTGCCATGGTACCCTTACAGCTGTTACCCTGTTATTGCATTCTGCTCAAGGTTATTGCCCAGCTGATGCCACCTGCTATTTCCATGGTACCCTTACAGCTCTTTTACCCGGTTATTGCCCTCTCCAGAGGGTTATTGCCCGTCCATGCTACCTGCTATTGCCATGGTACCCTTACAGCTCTGTTATCCAGTTATTGCCCTCTTCACAGGGTTATTGCCCGGTCCATGCTACCTGCTATTGCCATGGTACCCTTACAGCTCTGTTACCCAGTTATTGTCCTTTTCACAGGGTTATTGCCCGGTCCATGCTGTCTGCGGTTTCTGATGGCTACCCTTGTTACCACTGCACCAAAACGTTGCACTGTTGGTTGGTTTTGAGCTATTGCTCTATTATTCCCTGCCTTGGCACCTGTGTTGCCCAAGTGCCCTGTTACTGGCCTTCTTGTTCTCTTGATGCCAGAGTGTCATTATAGCCCGGTCTTCCCTACCTGCAATTAACCAAATGCCATGATATTACCATGTCTAGTGCCCGGGGGTGTGTCCTTGCCCTGCCCTCACAGTTTGCTGCAGCCCGGCTGGCTTGTTATAGCCACAGTGCAGTTACTGCCCAGTTCCTGCTAAATGCTGTCGCCATGATGCCCTGCCTTGATTGACTTGTTACTGCCTCCATGCCTGCTTTGCCACCTGACCAGTATATCACAGGCCTGGCTGGAAAAAAAAACCATTCAACATCACGGTCTCTGAACCTAAAGCAACAAATGCCAGGTGCAAACAGTGCAAAGAAAGTTCATAATGTCTACACAGTTCCAAGAGGCTGGCACACACTGTCACTCCAGCTCCTGCCCACCCAGGCCACACCCACAAATGTTTGGTTTTATTCCCTGAGAAACATGGCACACCTACTCGGTGCCCGCATGCCAGCCCCTCAGGTGCCACTGCTGCCCTCTCTGGTGCACTGTTATAGCCCTATCTGATGCCAAATGACTGCTTCACTGATGCCCCGTTAATGCCCTCACCGCTTCCATGTTATTGCCCCTTCGATGCGGTATTTCCTTCTCTGATGCCCAGATATTGCCCTGCCTGTGGCCTTGTTATTGCCCCTCAGAAGCCCTGTCTTAACCCATGTGATTGTCCCCTTTGATGCCCTGTTACGCCCTGCCTGTAGCCTTGTTTTCGCCCCTCTGATGCCACGTTATTGCCCCCTCTGGTGTGCTGGTATGTCTACCTCTGATATTCTTATTTCCCACCTGCCCTATTATTAACCCCTTTGATTCCCTGTTATTGCCCTGCCGGTAGCCTTGTTATTGCCCCCTCTAATGCGCTATTATTGCCTGTCTGGTGCCTTGTTCTTGCCCGCGCTGATGCCATATTATTGTCCAGTTTGATACCTTGTTGCTGCGGTCTCTGGTACCATATTAATGTCCTCTCTGATGCCCTATTAATGTCCCCTCTGGTACCATATTAATGTCCTCTCTGGTATCATATTAATGTCCCCTCTGGTACCATATTTATGTCCTCTCTGGTACCATATTAATGTCTTCTCTGGTACCATATTAATGTCCCCTCTGATGCCCTATTAATGTCCCCTCTGGTACCATAATAATGTCCTCTCTGGTACCATATTTATGTCCTCTCTGGTACCATATTAATGTCCTCTCTGGTACCATATTAATGTCCCCTCTGATGCCCTATTAATGTCCTCTCTGGTACCATAATAATGTCCTCTCTGGTACCATATTAATGTCCCCTCTGATGCCCTATTAATGTCCTCTCTGGTACCATATTAATGTCCTCTCTGGTACCATATTAATGTCCCCTCTGATGCCCTATTAATGTCCTCTCTGGTACCATATTAATGTCCCCTCTGATGCCCTATTAATGTCCTCTCTGGTACCATATTAATGTACTCTCTGGTACCATATTAATGTCCTCTCTGGTACCATATTAATGTCCTCTCTGGTACCATATTAATGTCCTCTCTGGTACCATATTTATGTCCTCTCTGGTACCATATTAATGTCCTCTCTGGTACCATATTAATGTCCCCTCTGATGCCCTATTAATGTCCTCTCTGGTACCATATTAATGTCCCCTCTGATGCCCTATTAATGTCCTCTCTGGTACCATATTAATGTACTCTCTGGTACCATATTAATGTCCTCTCTGGTACCATATTAATGTCCTCTCTGGTACCATATTTATGTCCTCTCTGATGCCCTATTAATGTCCTCTCTGGTACCATATTAATGTCCCCTCTGATGCCCTATTAATGTCCTCTCTGGTACCATATTAATGTCCTCTCTGGTACCATAATAATGTCCTCTCTGGTACCATATTAATGTCCCCTCTGATGCCCTATTAATGTCCTCTCTGGTACCATATGAATGTCCTCTCTGGTACCATATTAATGTCCCCTCTGATGCCCTATTAATGTCCTCTCTGGTACCATATTAATGTCCCCTCTGATGCCCTATTAATGTCCTCTCTGGTACCATATTAATGTACTCTCTGGTACCATATTAATGTCCTCTCTGGTACCATATTAATGTCCCCTCTGATGCCCTATTGATGTCCTCTCTGGTACCATAATAATGTCCTCTCTGGTACCATATTAATGTCCCCTCTGGTACCATAATAATGTCCTCTCTGGTACCATATTTATGTCCTCTCTGATGCCCTATTAATGTCCTCTCTGGTACCATATTAATGTTCCCTCTGATGCTCTATTAATGTCCCCTCTGGTACCATATTTATGTCCTCTCTGGTACCATATTAATGTCCTCTCTAGTACCATATTAATGTCCCCTCTGATGCCCTATTAATGTCCCCTCTGGTACCATATTAATATCCTCTCAGGTACCATATTAATGTCCCCTCTGATGCCCTATTGCTGCCCCCTTTGGTGCACTGTTATTTCTGGCCCTGATGCTCTGTTATTTCTAAAGTACCCTAGTATTGTCCCATCTGATGCCCAGTTATTGCCCCTGCGATGCCCTATTGGTGTCATCTCTGATGCCTTGTCATCGTTGTCTCACTCTCTGGTGTCATGCGGTTGCTCCGTCTGGTTACGTCAGTTTGTAGAACGCGCTAATCACCCAGGAGGGCTTCCAGGCGCTTGAACAGGAGTAAAGGTCCCCGCAGGGTTATTCCAACAGCCTGGTCTTCAGTTTCTTGCGGAACTCAAGAAGGGAGGAGGCTCTGATGTGCTGAGGGATTTTGTTCCAAGTGTTGGGTGCGATGGAGAACACGGGGCGCATTGCTGCGTTTCTGCGAATGCGGCGTGTGTGAGGGAGAGTGGGCGGAGCTTAGGAGTCTGGCTGGCAGGAGGAAGTGTAGGCTGCTCTTCAGCTATGCTGCGCCGGTGTTATGCATGGCTTTGTATGAGCGCGTGAGGAGTTTGCACTGGCTATCTGTGTGAAAGGGGCAGTGGCGTAACAAAACTTGCGGGCCCCCTGCAAAGTGGATAGTTGGGGGCCCCCATGCTCTGGACCCAGCCAGGAGCTCTCAGACTCACCTGTGCACAGTGCCAGAGGGGGCCTCTGGACCTCGGGCCCTGCACCATGAGGGCTCACCCCTGGAATGGGGGTCCAGTGGAGCTCTCGGAGGTGAGGCAAGATGTGTACCCACGTCTCGTAGGAGGCTGGCAGAGTCTTGGGGTGGTGATATGGATGGTCTGGAGTCTGTGTGTTGCCATAGTGGAGTCTGCTAGTGATGAGTGCTTGCATGACAGTAAATATGGTGTTCTCTGGCAGCCATTTAAAGATCTTTCAGAGCATGTGTAGAACGTGGAAGCAGGAGGCACATGCTGCGTTGACGTGAGCCATCATGTTGAAGCTTGTTGCTCAGGGTGGTCCCCAGGTTTGTGGCGTGGTCGGCTGATGTTTGTTGGTGTTGGTTCTAGCTCAGTCGGCCACCAGGTGGCATTCCATGGGGAGGTCTTGGTGACGGAGACCAGTACTTCCGTCTTGTCGGAGTTGAGCTGCAGCCAGATGCTTCTCATCCACCCTGCTCCCATGGTGATGCAGTTGGTGAAGTTGGCACTGGTGGTGTTAGTGTTGTCCGTCAGAGAGAGGATGAGTTGGGCATTGTCAACGTAGGAGATGATGGGGAGGCCTTGGGTTTGGATGAGGTTGCTGAGTGGTGTCATGTAAATGTTGAGAAGGGAGGGGCTGAGGGACGATCCCTGGGGGAGGGAGGGGCTGAGGGACGATCCCTGGGGGAGGGAGGGGCTGAGGGACGATCCCTGGGGGAGGGAGGGGCTGAGGGACGATCCCTGGGGGAGGGAGGGACTGAAGGGACGATCCCTGGGGGAGGGAGGGTCTGAGGGACGATCCCTGGGGGAGGGAGGGGCTGAGGGACGATCCCTGGGGGAGGGAGGGTCTGAGGGACGATCCCTGGGGGAGGGTGGGTCTGAGGGACGATCCCTGGGGGAGGGAGGGGCTGAGGGACGATCCCTGGGGGACTCCTCAGAACAGGTTCTTGGATTCCATGTGAAGCGTGGCAGTCAAACATTTTGGGTTCTTCCCGTGAGGAAGGAGTGGATCCGCCTGAGTGTACGTCCTTGGATGTTGATCTCGTGGAGTCCTTTGATAAGTATGTTCTGGGAGACTGTGCCGAATGCCGCGGAGAGGTCGTGCAGGACGAGGCCCGCAGTCTCTCCGAGGTCTAGGGTGGTCCGGATGGCTTCAGTGGTTGCGATGAGCGTGGTTTCAGTGGTGTGTTTTTTTCTGGACCCTGGTGAAGTGTTCTCCAGCAGGTGGTGTCGTTCGAGGTGAGTTGCGTGGTGATGGCCTTCTCTGTCACTTTGGCTGGGTACGGGAGCAGGGAGATCGGACGGACGTTACTCACTGAGTTCGGGTCGGCTGACGGTTTCACAAGGAGGGCGTTGTCCGTAACATGCTTCCCCTCTTCAGGGGGTGTGGGTGTGATGCAGGGGCTGATGGTGAGGGTGAGAGTGGTCCTTCTCCCCGGCTCTAGATGAGGGTGCAGAGATGTCTAGAGGGCAGCAATGTTATTTCTGGTCCCAGTGCTCCATTTGTACCCTCTATGATGCCCGGTTATTGTGTCCGGTACCTGGTTATTGCCCTGGCTGGTGTCATATATTGTTGTCGTGTTACTCTCGCAGATGCCTTATCATCGTCCCCCTTGATGCCTTGTTATTGCCTGCTCTATCTCCCTGTTAATGCCCCATCTTATGCCTCATTACTGCCAACTCTGATGCCAGTATTGCCCTCTCTATTGTCCTGGTAATGCCTCCTCTGATGTCTCATTAATGTCCCCTCTGATGATTCATTATTTCCCCCTCTGATGTCTTGTTGTTGCCCGCACTGTTCCATGTTAATACTCCCTCTGATACCTGCTTATTGCCCTCTCTGATGTCCTTATTGCCCTATCTGAGGCCCTGTTATTGCCTCATGTGACGCTCTGTTATTGCCCAGTCGGAGGTCCTGTTATTGCCTCTTCTGACACCCTGTTATTGCCCTGTCTGAGGCTCTGTTATTGCTTCCTGTGACACCCTGTTGCCCTCTCTGATGCCCTGTTGTATCCCCTCTGACGCTCTGTTGTTGCCTCCTGTTATGCCCTGGTGTTGCCTCCTCTGATGCCCTGGTGTTGCCCTGCCTGGGGTCTTGTTATTGCCTCCTCTGACGCCCTGTTGTTGCTCTGTATGACACCCTGTTGTTGCCCCCTCTGATGCCCTGTTGTTGCCCCCTCTGACGCCCTGTTGTTGCCCCTCTGAGGCCCTGTTCTTGCCCCCTCTAATGCCCTGTTCTTGCCCCCTCTAATGCCCTGTTCTTGCCACGTCTGACGCCCTGTTCTTGACCCCTCTGACGCCCCATTCTTGCCCCCATTAGGCCCTGTTCTTGCCCCCTTTAATGCCCTGTTCTTGCCACCTCTGACGCCCCGTTCTTGACCCCTCTGACGCCCCGTTCTTGACCCCTCTGACACCCCGTTCTTGCCCCCTCTGATGCTCTGGTGTTGCCTCCTTTGACACCCTGTTGTTGTTGCCCCCTTTGACGCCCTGTTGTTTCCGCCTCTGACGCCCTGTTGTTGTTGCTCTCTCTGACGCCCTGGTGTTGCCCCATCTGACGCCCTGGTGTTGCCCCCTCTGACGCCCTGGTGTTGCCCCCTGACGCCTTGTTGTATCCTCCCTGACGCCCTGTTGCTGTTTCCTCTTACGCTCTGTTGTTGCCTCCTGATGCCCTGTTCTTGCCCCCTCTGACGCCCTGTTCTTACCTCCGCTGATGCCCTGTTGTTGCCCCCTATGATGCCCCGATCTCGACCCCTATGATGCCCTGTTCATGCCTCCTCTGATGCCCTGCTTGTGCCTCCTCTGATGCCCTGTTCTTGCCCCCTCTGAGGCCCTGTTCTTTCCCCCTCTGAGGCCCTGTTCTTGCCCCCTATGATGCCCTGTGCTTGCCCCCTCTGACGCCCTGGTGTTGACCCCTCTGACGCCCTGGTGTTGCCCCCTCTGACGCCCTGTTGTATTACCTCTGACGCCCTGTTCGTGCCCCCCCCCCCTGACGCCCTGGTGTTGCCCCCTCTGACGCCTGGTTCTTGCCCCTCTGACGCCCTGGCGTTGCCCCCTTGACGCAGTAGTGTTGCCCCCCTGACGCCCTGGTGTTGGCCCCTCTGACGCCCTGTCCGTGCCCCCTCTGATGCCCTGTCCGTGCCCCCTCTGATGCCCTGTCCGTGCCCCCTCTGACGCCCTGGTGTTGCCCCCTCTGATGCCCTGCCCCCCCTTTCCCTCCCCGGGTCTCTGCTCTGTCGCTGGTTTGTTTATTTTGAGGCCTCGCTGGGGGGAGGGGGTGGGGGGCAGCAACTTCAATGACGAATGGGGGGGCTGAGGGGCAGCAGAGCACATTACAATGCGGGGGGGGCAAGAAGCAGAGGCGCGGGGGGGGGGACAGGAGAGCATATAAAATAACGGAACATACAAGGGCGGTGTCTGGACGGGGGAGGGGCGAAGGAAGAAACATCCCCCCCCACCCCCACTCCTTATGTAAACCCCCCCCCCCCCCTGCTCCTCACCGGCGGCCTCTCCTCCTCTCGGCGCTGCTCCTGGGCCCGCCCCGGATCTGAAGTCAGCGACCCCCCCCCCCTAGAGATGGCACCAGACACCACTTCCCCTACACCAGACGGCCCCCCCCCTCCAGCATCCCGACTCCGCCCCCCGACATAGCGCTACCTCCCTCCACCCTGCGTGCCAGCCCCCACTGGGGGGGGCACACAGGACCGTCGCAGCTGCCCCCCCTTTGCCCCCCGTCCCCAGTCACATCAGAGTTCAGCCCCCCCCCCCATCACATCAGAGTCCAGCCCCCCAGCGTCACTGCCCCTCTCCACATTCAGGGGAGGGGATGTGGTCAGTCGGCTGCGCTGCCGACTTTGGTGCTGGAAACCAGGGTTCGAGCCTCGGGGTCGCGGCCACATCCCGTGATTCTGGGCAAATCACTTAATCTCCCCCTGCCTGAACTTGTAATGTAAATACGGTGCTCATGTACAGCGCTCCAATACCTTCGGGTCGAGTTCGCGCTCTATAATAGATGCAAAAAAAAAATTCACAGCAAAGTCCCCCCAGTCACAGCAGAGTCCAGCTCCCCTAGTCACTGCAGAGTCCAGCCCCCCAGTCACAGCAAAGTACAGCCCCCCAGTCACTTCAGACTCCAGCCCCCCCCCCACCCCCCCCCCCCAGTCACAGTAGGGTCACTGCCCCCACATTTACAGCAGAGTCCAGCCCCCCCCAGTCACGTGGTACACAAAAAGATAGTCACAGTGGAAATTATTCACATTGTATCAACAACCAACGTCCGGTGAATGAAAAAAAGAGAATAGGACAACACCAAGAAATATCATACAATAAAGGTTTCAGATTTAATCAATTTGAAAAACATTTGTCAATAGATCAAGAATTCACAAAAAGAACTGTATTTGACATTCCACAATTTTGAGAAAAGTAGGTGCAGACAACGTGGGGTGACAAGTGGTGAAAGATAGGATGAGCGCAGGTGGTTGTGCGGTGGAAAGGTGATGTGTGTATAAACATCAACATACAACGACGAGGACCTGTCCAGCCAGATAAATGCAAAAGCATAAACGGACGACGCCGTCAATAATTCACTGTCATCAAGTTTGATATGATCAGAGGGGAAAAAGTTGACGTTTCGACCCCTAAGAGAACCAGCAAACTGTGCGTCTTAGAAGCGGGGTCTTAATCAGGACGGTGGGGTGGGTTGGAGGGGGTGCACCTAAAGACAATGATAAGCGATTACTGGAGTGTGTCTAGAGAGGCGAAGTAAAAAGTGTATTTACCAGCATCAGCAAGATCCCTTCCTGCTGGAAAATAATATGTGGCCTGTAAGATACAGATATTGGAGACAGAAACGGGAAAGAATCACTAGAGTCATCAATACCAATGGTCGATGTGAGTACAGTAAGGGACAAGAGTAAGGGTCATGTACTCACGAAAGGTTACGTAAAATTGACTGCCGTAGGTTCATAGATCTCTATGCGGCACTGTTATTACGTTGATAAGGTGGCACTAGGTTGATAGGGGGCGTGGCTAGGCGCCCGAGGAGAATGGCGGCGCCGGAGTAGAGCTCCGTCCCAGCCAGGGTTCACCGGCGGTTCGCGCGTCACACGCGAACATTGAAGGGAAGCCTCTGCAGTTTCAAGGTGACGGGCATGTCCTGAGCCCACTTATGCCGCCGTGATGGTCTTCCTTCCGACTCTGCTGTTCCTTTTGGTCCCGGTCGCGGCTCTGTAACGGCCGCGACCGCCATTTTGTTTCATGCACGCCCGAGATCCCCTCAGCAGCGCGTCTAGCGCGCTTTGAAGTCCTGGATGTTTCAATGGACCTGCATTGTTCACAGCACCACGGGCGACACAGATGCCACAGCCAAGCAATTCCAGGTGACTTTTTCTTGACTCGTACGACTTTTTTGTGACTTAATGGACATTTCTTGTTCTCCTCAAACCCGGCAGCCATTTTGGGACTTCATTCTGCTTCTCCTGGCTCTTGGTATTTTTTCTCTTTCTGGCCTGGCATATTTTCTCGCTAACTCTTTTTAGCTGCCTCTCTTTTATTTTTCACGCTCTTTTGACCCCGCAAGGTGCCTGTTTCGCTTCCAGTCTTTCGGTGTGTCCCCGGTGAACCTGCACTTCATGGACGAGTCGATGGCTGATTGTTCTAGCAAGGTCCATAAGCGCAATTATATTAAGAACTCCAGGCTTTTCACGGAACTGGCCCATTTAGAAGCCTCCCAGTCTCTACCTCCCAGTGAGATGACGTCGCATATGGAAGCCTCTTCACAGCCTTCAGCAAAAACGATGCCTAAGAGGTTGAAAAAAGATCCATCTTCGCCTCCCAAGTCCTCTTCGACCATCTCGATGGAGTTACTCCTTGAAGAGATACGGGCCTTGCGCCCTTTTATGGAAGAAACCAACGCTAAGTTGCAGGTTCTTACTGACAACTGGGCTTCGATGGATGAAAGAGTGTCGTCAGTGGAGCGTGATGTCTCTTCTCTTCAGGACTCTGCAGCCAAAGTCACCCATCTGCATGCGCAAGTCTCCTCTCTCCAGAAGTAGATGGAGGACTTGGAAAATCGAAACAGGCCCACGGACCCTTCAGCTGCCGCACCTGCAAGTTCACCTGCATCCGGACCCGCCCCACACCAGCACCCGCCAAGCCGAACACCAGCAGCAACCACCTCAAGTGCATCCTGCTCAACACCCGCTCAGTCCACAGACACGCCATCGAACTCTGGAACCTCATCGACACCACTGCTCCTGACGTTGCCTTCCTCACGGAGACCTGGATGAACGCCTCTTCAGCGCCCGACATCGCCATCGCCATCCCAGAGGGCTACAAGATCACCCGGAGGGACCGCACCGCCAACCAGATAGGAGGAGGCATCGCCATCATCCACAGGAACACCATCCGCATCACGACCTACACCGACGACATCCTGACTACCGCCGAACACCTACACTTCCAGATCCACACCGACCCGAAGACCACCCTCAGAGGCACCCTGATCTACCGACCCCCGGGACCACGCACACAATTCAGCGAGGACATCGCCGACTTCGTCAGCCCGCATGCCCTCCCCTCCGCTGACTACATCCTCCTGGGGGACCTCAACTTCCACCTGGAGAACAACAACGACCACAACACCACCACCCTGCTCGACAACCTCGCCAACCTCGGACTCAAGCAACTGGTGACCGCCCCCACCCACCTCGCCGGACACACACTCGACGCCGTCTTCTCCTCCAGCAAAGACATCGCCTTCAGCCACGCCACAGGACTCCACTGGACGGACCACAGCTGCGTCCACTTCACCTTCAAAAGAACGACGACCCACCACCACCAGCAACAGGTCACCCGCAGAAGCTGGAGCAAGATCACAGCCGACCAGCTCGCCGCTTCCCTGAGCCAGCACCCTCCCGCCAGCTCAGCGAACCCCAGCCAGGCCGCCGACAACCTCACGAAGTGGATCAGCAACTGCGCGGACGAACTCGCCCCACTGAGGACCCCGCCCAGCAGACCCGGCAGCAAGAAGGCCCCATGGTTCACCGATGAACTCAAGAGCTCCAAGAAGAACTGCCGAGCCCTCGAGAAAGCCTGGAGAAGGGAGCCAACTCCGGACAACATGACCACCCTCAAGCTTGCCACCCGGAAGCACCACCAACTGATCCGCGACACCAAGATAACTGCATTCAAGGACCGGTTGGATAACAACGCACACAACAGCAAGGAACTCTTCAACATCGTGAAAGAGCTCTCCAACCCCAACGCCGGAAACAACGACATCACCCCATCGCAAGAACTCTGCAACTCCCTCGCCTCCTACTTCCACAACAAGATCGCGGACATACACAACAGCTTCAACACCCTACCGACGAACGCCACGTCCAACCCGACCGAACCACCGCCCCCCACCTCCACCCTCCGCGCCTGGACCCCGATCTGCACCGAAGAAACCGTCCGCATGATGAACTCCATCCACTCCGGATCTCCGACCGACCCCTGCCCTCACCACGGCTTCAACAAAGCCGACGCCGTCATCGCACCCCACCTGTGGGACATCATCAACACCTCCTTCACCACCGCCACCTTCCCTGAGAGCTGGAAGCATGCCGAACTCAGCGCTCTACTCAAGAAACCAACAGCGGACCCCACCGAACTCAAGAATTACCGCCCCATCTCGCTGCTCCCGTTCCCAGCCAAAGTCATCGAGAAGACCGTCAACAAGCAACTGGCCGCCTTCCTCGAGACGAACGGATCCCTCGACCCCTCACAGTCTGGCTTCCGAGCCAACCACAGCACCGAGACCGCCCTCATCGCTGCCACCGATGACATCCGAACCCTGATGGACAACGGAGAAACAGCGGCCCTCATCCTACTAGACCTCTCCGCGGCCTTCGACACCGTCTGCCACCGCACCCTAGTGCAGCGCCTCAGCAACGTCGGAATCCAGGAGAAGGCACTGGAATGGATCATCTCCTTCCTCGACGGAAGAACACAGAGAGTCCGTCTACCACCGTACAAGTCAGAGGCCACCAAAGTCATCTGCGGCGTCCCTCAAGGATCCTCGCTGAGCCCAACCCTCTTCAACGTCTACATGAGCCCCCTTGCGGCCATCGCACGCCAACACAACCTCAACATCATCTCCTACGCCGACGATACCCAGCTGATCCTCTCCCTGACCAACGACCCCGCCGCCGCCAGAGCCAACCTTCACGAAGGAATGAAAGAGGTAGCCGAGTGGATGTCGACCAGCCGCCTGAAGCTGAACTCGGACAAGACGGAAGTCCTCATCCTGGGATCCTCGCCCTCCGCCTGGGACGACTCCTGGTGGCCCCCCGCCCTGGGCACCGCACCCAAACCGACAGACCACGCACGCAACCTGGGCTTCATCCTGGACTCCTCCCTCTCCATGACCAAGCAAGTCAACGCCGTCTCCTCGTCATGCTTCAACACCCTGCGCATGCTACGGAAGATCTTCCGGTGGATCCCCACCGAGACCAGGAAGAATGTCACCCAGGCACTCGTCACCAGCCGACTGGACTACGGCAACGCCCTCTACGCCGGAACCACCGCCAAGCTCCAGAAGAGACTCCAACGGATCCAGAACGCCTCAGCCAGACTCATCCTCGACATCCCACGACACAGCCACATCTCCGGACACCTAAGAGACCTGCACTGGCTCCCGGTCAACAAGAGAATCACCTTCTGTCTCCTCACCCACGCACACAAAGCTCTTCACGACCAAGGCCCGATCTACCTCAACAACCGCATCAACTTCTACGCTCCCAAACGACACCTCCGATCAGCCAGTCACGCCCTCGCCGCCGTCCCCCGCATCCGAAGAACGACAACAGGAGGAAGGTCCTTCTCCTACCAGGCCGCCAAGACCTGGAACTCCCTCCCGACCGACCTGCGCCTGACCCAAGACCACCTCGCCTTCAGGAAGAAGCTCAAGACCTGGCTGTTCGGGTAGTAGCAGCACCCCCCCCCCCCCCAGCGCCTTGAGACCCTCCGGCTAAGTAGAGCGCTCTATAAATGCCTATGATTGATTGATTGATTGATTGGTTGAACAATCTTCGCCTTTACGGCCTGGTGGAAGGATGCGAGGGGAGTGACCCTATCAATTTTTTCAAGTCATTTCTTCCCAAGCTTTTACACTTGCCCGAAGACCCATCGCTCAATATCCAGCGTGCCCACAGGCTTGGACGAGCTTCCTCCTCTCTATCCACGCCAGCGAAGCCCAGAGGTGTAATAATGTATTTTCTGGAATACACAGATCTGCTGAAAGTTCTTTCAGCAGCCAGAGCCTCTCCTCATCTCACATGGTCGGGTTCCACTCTGTTCTTTGCGCAAGATTATGCCAGAGCCACTGTGAACCGACGTAAGGCCTTTTTGGACATGAGACCTGACCTTCGCTCCATTGGTGCCCGATACGGTCTCTTCCACCCTTGCTTATTTAAAGTCACCTACAATAATAAAACCACGACATATGAGGAGCCTGCGCGACTTCGGAGTTTCCTGAACTCTTGCAGCCAGTCTGACATGGAGCTCTCTGGGCCTTCCTCTTCTCTCCCACCGTGACTTTTTCCGTAGTTGTATTATGCTGTTCCAGTTTTCAGTTGTTGCCGATTTTTCTAACTCAAATGTTCTTTGACTTATGTGTTCTCTTGATGAGTTTATACTTTTTACAGAAATGTTTGGTATTTACGTCATAGTTTCTTGGTCCGCCCTATCCATCGCTTGTCTAATGTCTCTGTCGTTTGCCGTTGCCTAACCTTGTTATTTTTCTTCCCTCGCAGCTCAATGTTCCGCGTTCTGCCTTGTTCCTCTGGTCGGACGTCTCGCTGACCCCGAGTGTCCTGCCTTCTCCAGTTGGCCCTACCTCCCTCCCCTCGTCTCCACGTACGTTTTTACATGTTCCTGTTCCTGATCGTACCTCCCCTAACTTACCCCTTGTAAGTATTCCTCATATCCTTTATGATATGTTTGTTTTTGTTCTATTTCTATTGACCTTGATTTTTCCCTTCATGTTTTCAGGTTTATTGGTGTCAATACCTTTTTTACGACCTTTTTCTTCTTCTCTCTCTCTTTCCCCTTTTCTCCTCACCTTTCATTGGCTCCCTCGGTCATGCTTCATTCTCATTATACACTCCATTCCCTTGTCACTTCACTTCTCCTTTGACTTATATTTACTTTCCTCTCCTTTTGGCCGTTCTTTCTCTCATCCTGCTTTTTCATTGGTCTCTTTGCGCATGTTCTTTTTTCTCTTTCATTGGACCTTTATTATTATTATCTCCGGACTTTATCTTATCGTTTCACTGATCTTAGTAACACCTTGGTTTTCCTCTATCTTTATGGTATCTCTCAGTCTTCTCTTCCTCTTCCTGTCCACTCCATTTCTTCTCTACTCTTTTTCTTTCTTTCTTTTTCCTACGTCTTTTATTTTTCACGAGGCTTGCTCTCAATGTTTTATTCCCTCTTTGCATTATTCTTTTAATAATCGTTAGTGTCAGTGCGTATTGTATCCTGGAACGTTAAAGGTCTTCACTCCCCCATTAAGAGGCAAAAAATTATTTCTCATCTAGCCAAATTGAATGTAGACATTGCCTTCTTGCAAGAAACACATTTGTCTGATGTTGAAGCTGCTAAGCTCAAGAGGGGTTGGGCTGGTGATGTCTTCTCTGCCCCTGGGGATGGTAAAAGAAATGGTGTGGCTGTGTTAGTTCACAAATCTCTCTCTCATTCTCTCTTGTCTTCTGAGTCAGATCCTGAGGGCAGATGGTTGTATGTCAAACTTTCCTCGAAGGGTATTCCCATCTCCCTTTTCAACATTTACTCGCCTACTGGTGGTGACCCCGCCTTTTGGCGCACAATGGCTTCTCGTATTTCTGAATACGTTGATGATAATTTTATTATGGCAGGAGATTGCAACTTACCCCATGACCCCTTTTTGGATAGGCATTCCAAAGCATCCTATGTCCCTAATAAGTCTCACAAATTGTTTGTTCAGGCAGTGTCCCAGCACAAACTCGTTGATGCCTGGCGTTTATGCAATCCTACTACTAAAGAGTTTACCTTTTACTCCCCATCCCACCAATCACAGTCCCGCATTGATTATATTTTTCTTTCCCATCATATCTCTCAGTCCCTCACTCACGCCGATATTGGCCCCATTTTGTTCTCTGATCATGCCCCTGTTCTGGTTAAGATTGATGTTTTACCCAAGTCCACTGGGCCAAAGCGATGGCGCTTTAATAATACTCTCCTTCTTGATCCCAAATTCACAACCTCCTTTGTTGAATTTACCACAGAATTTTTTGCCATCAATGATACGCCCGATGTGCCCAAGCATGTTATTTGGGACGCTTACAAAGCTGCAGCCAGAGGTTTCATCATTGATTTTGTGGCTAAAAAGCATAAAACCGCTCGCAAGCGTACTAGTGATCTCCTCCTCACGATCAAAAAACTGGAGCACTCCTTTTATACCTCCCATTCGCAGGAAAGTTTGACTACTCTTATTGAAGCTAAGATGCAGTTTAACAAACAATCCACTGATGATGCTTCGTTATATCTGTTGAAATCTAGTTCAAAATTTTATGGGGGTAAGAACAGAGCGGGGAAGGTTTTAGCCAATTATTTAAAAGTTAAGCAACACAAACTGAATATTGAGTCTGTTTTTGATGCTAATTCTGTTTTCAGGCGCACAGATGCTGATATTTTAGAAGAATTTTCCCGCTTTTATGCCACGCTTTACTCTTCTGAAACTCACCCTACTCCCCAATCCCTCGCTACCTTCTTCTCCAGTATTCAGACTCCCCTCAATTTTCCTGTTGATTTATCCACTCTTGAAACGCCCATCTCCAGTTCCGAACTACACACTGCACTTCAGTCACTTAAGAAGGATAAGGCCCCGGGTCCGGACGGATTTACAGCTGAATTTTATTTGCAATCCTCTAAACTACTACTACCCAGATGACATTCTCTCATTGATTCTTTTGTCCTTAGTGGCTCTTCCTCTGGCACTTTCTCAGACGCCCACATATGCATAATACCCAAAGAAGGAAAAGACGCCCAGTATTGCAAGAATTATAGACCAATCTCTTTAGTCAACATTGATTACAAAATATACGCTAAATCCCTCGCCATAAAACTAGACCCCTTTCTTCCTGAATTATTGGGCTCAGAGCAGTCTGGATTTGTTAAAGGTCGTTTCATCACAGACAATACTAGACTTCTGTTTAATGTCCTGTCCAAATCCTCACGATTCCAGGATTCGTTAGCAGCAACTGCTTTGGGCGCAGAAAAAGCGTTTGACAGAGTAGAGTGGACTTTTCTTTTTTCCGCCCTCAGATGGTTCGGGTTTGGTCCTAATTTTATTTCCTTTGTTTCTTTCCTTTATTCCAATCCCAGAGCGGCAGTCTGTGCTAATGGCCTAATCTCTTCTTTCTTCAATTTAGGTAGAGGAGTTTGTCAGGGTTGTCCCCTTTCCCCTTTCCTTTTTAATCTGGCCTTAGAACCCTTCCTCTCAAAACTTCGCCAAAATCCTAATCTGCACGGTTTCCAATTTTCTCAAACAAACATTAAACTTGCTGCCTATGCGGATGACATCCTTCTCTTTATTTCCAACCCTGCCATCTCCATTCCTGCATTTCTAACTGAAGTCCATGAATATTCCCAAATTTCCGGTTATAAATTGAACAACGACAAATGTGAAATTTTACCCCTCATAAAATTCACCTTCAAACCCGATTTCGTTACGTCCAATTTCACTTGAAGTACCTCACATATCAAATATCTTGGTTTGCATATTACCCCCTCCCTTTCAGACACTGTCTCATTATGCCTTAGCAAGTGTACCCAGAGACTGTCTGACCTTACTTCCAGGTGGCACCCGCTTTACCTTTCCTGGTGGTGTCGCCTCGACACGATTAAAATGATGCTCTCCCCAATAGTTCTTTACACTATTTCCAATATTCCAATTCCTATTCCAGCTAAATTTTTTAGGAAAATCAACACTATTCTTTCTTCTTTCCTCTGGTCAGGCAAAAAAGCGCGTATGTCCCTGTTCAGACTACGACTCCCCAAATCAGAGGGTGGGGTCAATTTTCCAGATTTTCCCACTTATCACAAAGCTTTCCTTCTACGACAAGCTTCCCTTTGGTTGCGAGAGCCTGCTGAATCTCCCCCTTTATGGCTTGTTATTGAGCTTCTTTCTTTATCCCCCTTTACTTTCGCTGAATATCTCTCATTTTCTCGTAAACCCCAGCTCATTTCCACTCCCATCCAAAAATTCACCACCAAGCTTCTTCTTTCCACTTCCCCAAGCCCTCCTTCTTCTGTAGCCGAATTTCTCAATACCACCATTTGGTATAACAATAGCATCCTCATTAATCACAAGCCCTTTTATTGGAAATCTTGGAGACAAAAGGGATTGATCTGGGTATCCCACCTCTTTTCTGGCTCTGATTTCTTACCTTTCTCAGTTCTTTTCCATAACTTCAATCTCCCCTCCTCCTCTGCCCGTAAGTACCTCACGCTCAAGAATGCAGTTATGTCCACCTATACCCAACTTTCCAACTCTCCCGCCCAGCCCGATCTGTCCAATCCCACTCTACGCCTTCACTCCTTGCTTCGCACTTATAATACTGCCTCCTTAATTTACCGCTCATTTCACAAGACTCTCACCCCCAGGCCAAAATCCACGGTAGAGGAGCAGTGGGAGTCTGATCTTGATATCTCTTGGCCCGCCTCTCTTTGGGATAAAGTGTGGACCAAACTTCGCAAATCATCCAGGGCTGCCTCCCTTACGCAAACCCTTTTTTAAATTTACAACAGACTTCTTTTTTCACCCCATATGTTGAATAAGAGGTTTCCTTTAGTCCCTGACCATTGTTGGTCCTGCTTGACACCCAAGGCTACTCTTTTTCACGTGCTTTTCTCATGTACTGCCGTGAACAACTTTTGGAAACAAGTTTGGGCTCAGATTAATGCCATATTTCACACTGCATCTCCCTTCTCCTTTGTCAATGTTTTTTTAGGAAGCCTCTCTTCCTGCTGGGCAGATGCTGGTTTTAATGTGCAGATTGTTGACTTGTTGCTAGCTGTTGCATTCCAGCAAATTACTGTAAATTGGAAAAATGTTGCTAATATCTCTTTTAGAGCATGGTGGTACAATGTATGCCATAATCACAGGCTAGATACCATTCTTATCTATCCCCTTAGTCTGGCTAAAAAGCGACATGACCTTTGGCTACCTGTGACTTTGTACCTTGATATTTGTGCTCATCTCATTTGCCTCCCTTTCAGCAGGAGGTCCCCACGCCTCCCTGATTGACCTTTTTTGTTCCTTTGCATTTTCCATAATTCATTTTATTGCATATTATTTCCAGTACTGCTTTCTGTTATATAGCCTCAATTATTTGTTATCTCTTAGTTTCATGTTTATTTCCACAGACATGTTTATTCTACCTATTATATTGCTGTTATGTTTTAGTTTTTCTTATGTATCGACACCCTTACTTCTCCAATAAAGATCTTTTGAACTTAAAAAAAAAAAGGTGGCACTAGGTTCATGAATGACATGTGACAGGGAACATGGGGAGGAGAGGCGAAAGAATATTTACATTAAAACCTTATCTGAGGAACGCGCATGAATTCAAAGCAGTGATGGTAATTCACTAATTAAGCAAATGACTAAGGAATGGAAGTGTGCATAAACTAAAGGCTACAAAGGGGTAGACTGAAGGTTGGACATGGGAGTTAAAAGAGTCTAACCATCACTGGATCGTTGCTGTGGCTAGCAAGCGCGCAACCCAAAAGAAGTCCTTTATATAAAAATATACATGAACTAAGTCTTCGCTGAATGTACCTTTCATGTAGGCAAGGTAGTTGGCTTAAGACTCTAGCGCTTGATTTAAAATGCAAGGGAACATCACGTGTACCGGCAACCGGTACTGTAATGCGGAGTGTAGAATACCAGCATTGAGTAAAGTTTGGACCAGCGCATATGTTGCCGCCGATTGGTGGCGCCATGAGAATCCAACAAGTATAATTGAAAAGACGGGCGCAGACAGTAAACGGTGTTGCGGGGTTATGGTAGAACTGCATATAAGCTTCTGGTGGACACTCTATCTGCCCCAGTCTTATAGCGGCGGACACGCCCCTCCCCACTCTGTCTGCCCCAGTCTTATAGCGCCGGACACGCCCTTCCCCACTCTATCTGCCCCAGTCTTATAGCGCCGGACAGACCCCTCCCCACTCTATCTGCCCCAGTCTTATAGCGCCGGACAGACCCCTCCCCACTCTATCTGCCCCAGTCTTATAGCGCCGGACACGCCCCTCCCCACTCTATCTGCCCCAGTCTTATAGCGCCGGACAGACCCCTCCCCACTCTATCTGCCCCAGTCTTATAGCGCCGGACACGCCCCTCCCCACTCTATCTGCCCCAGTCTTATAGCGCCGGACAGACCCCTCCCCACTCTATCTGCCCCAGTCTTTTAGCGCCGGACACGCCCCTCCCCACTCTATCTGCCCCAGTCTTATAGCGCCGGACAGACCCCCTCACCACTCTATCGGCCCCAGTCTTATAGCGCCGGACACGCCCCTCCCCACTCTATCTGCCCCAGTCTTATAGCGCCGGACATGCCCCTCCCCACTCTATCTGCCCCAGTCTAATAGAGCCTGACACGCCCCTCCCCAATCTATATATAATCTGGATATACTATACCAAAGTGAGGTATAGTGTGCTCAGAGTCGAGTGGAACCCCAAAGGGAGGCAGAGGTAGAAGTAGATAGCACCTCACTCTCTTTGTGGTAGCATCAGAGGACAGTGTTAAGCATTTGTTGTACACACTCAACCAGCAAATGAATTCACACACTCAAGAACTGAACTCAGACCAATTGTTTTTGTACAAAAATATGACTTTGTTACTTTTATATAAGACTCAGGAGAAACTCAGTTGCAGGCGAGCACCGGTTTAAAAGAGCGATACTCAGGCGCAGGAGGAATGCGCTCGCATTGGCATTCAGAATACTTCACAGTGAGACTGAGAGTACTCTGTGGTGTCGAATCAACAGTAGCAGAAACGTATCAATGTGAAAGACAGACACTCGGTGGAGCACAAGACACGCAATACAATCCTATGGGAGGAAGACGGCTATGTGCATTTACAGGTAAGTACATGATATACTCTTCCAGCCTTCGGGGTTCAGACCAACACTGAAAGAGAGAAAACTCGGTTTATTTACACCATAGTCTTTAAACACAATAGGAACCCAAAATAATGGTAACAATATCAATTCTTTAAAAAATAAGTTACCAATAAAAACACATTGCAAAAAGTGGCATCCACATACAATCATAATTCATTATACAGTTTATAGTTTCACCTAAAACTTTTAAAATGTTACCTAAAACTTTTATATTAATGGGAAAGTCCTAAAAGAGGTTAAAATCAATGCCCCTCCTTCAGTTTCTCCCTTACAAAACCTTTTATGGCTTTCATATATTTTCCCAAAGCAATTGCGATGTCAAGGAATGGCATTTCCGTAAGTAGGCGAACCGCTTGGGCATGAAATCTTATCTCGTATTTTAAAAAGATGGGCATAAAAACAGTTTCCGTATGGCTAAAACCGAAATCCATTAGCAATATGTGCAACATATCATTTCTTGTTCCTGGACAAAATGTACAAATTCCATCGGTCTGTATAATTGCTGCTTTGATTTTTTTCTTCCATTAACCAAGGATTAATACCAACTCGGACCCTTAGGATTTCATGCCTCAGCCCTTGGTTAGGCAAGATATCCAAGTACGGAAACCAGGCTTCATTTACCCATGAATTCCTTAAACACTGAACGGATTTTTTCACACTCAGATATTCCAGGTCCATCGATCCTGAATATATCGGCCCTTGGTACCCAAGAGTGCTCTTAGTGAAGGCTCCTTCCATGGACTGCTGCGAAAGTCTCACCTCGAGGCGCACAGCTATTGTCTGGAGTTTCCTTCTTACATCCTTCGCCCATTTTAGGCTACTAACTTGAATCTCCTCTCTGCACCATTGTGAGACCTTCGGCACCCCACCTGGGTCCTGGCGTTTCCAGAATCTTAACAAGGACATTTGGCTCTGAACGCTCCACGCTATTAAACCTAACTCCATTCTAATAGCCTGAAACATTGTGGAACTCGGTAATGACAATAATATTTTTAAGATCGTCCCTTCTTCTCGGTCCCACCCGCATTTACCACTCAGGTAAAGAACTTCTGCCCCATACAGTACTTGCGGGGGATCATAGCAGGGGTCTATGTGACATGTCTCCGTATTCTCTGTTGATGTTTTTCAGCCCACAAATTAATGAAAAAGCTTTTGCTTTTTGGGCCTCCAAGTGGGCATCCCACTTTAGCGTACTATCAATCCAGAGACCCAAGTATCTATATTCCTTAACTATCTCCAATTTCTCTTGTCCTAGAAACCAGCTAAAATTCTTATCTCTTTTCCCAAAGCATAAAACCTTTGTTTTTTCCATATTTACCATTAAAAACTTTGTATCACAATAGTTCTTAAAAACATTTAATTTCCTTTGGAGTCCTAGCTCTGTTTGATCAAGGATCACAAGGTCATCCGCATATAGAAGGCAAGACACTTTATTTCCACTCATTCTGGGGTTTGCACTTCTTTCCACTTCGAATGCTGCAGGGAGGCCCGCTCGAAAGATTGCAAATAACAAGGGGGCCAAGACGCACCCCTGTCTAAGGCCATTCCCCACAGTTATTTTCCGAGTCAGTGACCCTTGCATGTTTCTAATTTCCTGGGCCCAGTTTCCTCGATGTAGCTTTTTTAGAATCATTAGTATAACTTCCGGAATTCCATACTTTATCAGGTCTTCCCATAGACAATTACGCTCCACTGAATCGAAGGCTGCCCGAAAGTCGACCAAGCAGCAATACAGCTTCCCTTTTTGCTCTATCGACTTCCAGGCCAATGCCCATAGGGCAAAACAATGGTCTATTGTGGAGTGTCCTTCTTTAAAACCCCCCAGTTCAACTGGTACAATTGAACCCTGCTCTGCCCAATCTTTTAACTTACCTAACATTATTTTAGCAAAGATCTTTTCCCCGATGACTAATAAGTTAATTGATCTATAATTCTTTGGGGCAGAGACATCTCCTTTCTTATGTATCGGGCTAATTATGGCTTCCTTCCAATTTTTTGGGATCGTCCCAGATTCTAAGATTACTAAGAACATAAGCGAGAAGACTTCTGCCCACCAGGACAACTTTGATCTTATTATCAAGGCTGGTAAGTTATCCCGTCCTGCTGCTCTTGTTAGTTTCAAGATCTTTATCGTGTTAATCACGTTTACTACTGAAAAGTCTGGTTTTAGGTCTTCTACTAGGCCACTCCAGTCCCATAGTTCCCCCTCTTCAGTTTCTCTCCCCGGGGAGTACAGTTCCAGCAGATATTCCTCCCACGCTTCCTCTTCCACCGCACGGTTCATTCAGGCGGCTGAGGGTTCTGCTGCTGATTGTATCGGCTTCCAGAACTGACGTATGTCCTTTGATTCGATTGCCTCTGACACTTGTCCCCGGCAGCTTTCTTCATAGGCCCTTTTTGTGCCGCGGATTAGCACGGTGTATTCTCTCTTTAGCTTGGCAAGGTTGTCGGCCCTTGTCTGATCATATTTTATGTGCAGACTGCACGCTTCTCTCCTTAGTTCCCTTTTCTTTTTTAGGAAATCTATATTGAACCACTCTCCTTGTCTAGCCGGTGTGTTTTGTTTACTCTTCGTATTCCTAGCATCATTTCTGAGTTCTACACGAAGGCTTTGTACCGCTTGTTCTATTTTCTCTACAGACCACGCCAGGTTTAGGCGGCTCACACATCCCCGATGTTTTGTTGTAACCTTGTTAACCGTTCTATATATTCTTCAGTTAGCCTCGTTGTAATACGCCTGGGATAATCCATCTGTTGTACAATGACATCATCGCAGGGAGTCTGATGGAGATCTGCGAGCTCTAGTTCCATTAAATTGTGGTCACGGCCTTCTCTATGGCAGAAGCTGAATCCCTTTCCTAATACAAAATTCCATACTGGCATAAAAACATAATCTATAGGACAATGTTGTGTCCCCAATTTGAAAGTTTACTCCGCAGGACTGTCTTGGGCTAACCTACCATTTAAGCAAAAGAGGCTTTCTGTCGCTAGGTAATTTCCCAATTTTGTATCATGAATTGAAGAGAGACCTTCAGGAAACTTTGCTTGATTTATATCATAAGCCTCCAGTATTTCCATATACCAAGTATCTAAATTCTTTGGGTTTAATTTATGATTAAAATCTCCCACCAATAAGATTATATCCGAGCCATACTTTTCACATAATAGGTCCATATCATTTTTAAAATGTCCCATTTCTACACCATATTCCTCCTGGGATCCCATTGCATATGCACATTTAAAATCAGCTTATTTTCGTAATTTTTATCAGCAACCATTAAGGATATCCTACATCCAAGCAGCCATTTACATGTTAGAGTAAGCTGGGATACATTCTTCACTACTCTAGTAGAAAGTAATGCCATAATGCCGCCCGCTGGGCGACCAAACCTTTGTTTTTTTGCCGGGCGATGGAGTTGGCGAAAGCCATCAAACACTGGGGCGTTACCGCAGCGCCAGATCTCTTGGATACAGATGATCTCATTGCTCTTTGCGGGTCTCTTATATTTTCTTGCTTTATTTCATTTCCTAGACCATTTATATTCCAAGAAACCAATTTTATGCCATGAGACAACCCCTTTACCTATTCTACATCGCTAAGGTACCCATTGTGAGAAGGTGGCCTGGTATATGCTGTCCAGTAGTTCTAGTGGGCACCTTGTATCAGTCCAAACAACCCCTTATGGTGATAGGTTAAAGAAAACCTTTATTGGAAGCTATCCTAGTGGTAGCGATGGAGAGCGGCCTTCAGGCTAAGTCTTGAAGTAATGTAAAGCGGCTTGTTTTACCAGTCTATAATCTCTTGAATGATCAAATGAAAAGACAACCACACCAGGTATATATTCAAAATATATGTATTTAAGATATAACACACCCCTCTAGTCTCTTTAGGAGACTGGAGTTTGAAGTACTTCAGTTACAAGTTAGCAATCAACAGTAATAGCACAAATACATGTTTGGGCCCTAGGGGCGTTACAAACCATATACCAAAAAAGTGGTATAAGAACCACGACTGAACTACACACAAAGCCTAGAGCCCGTGGAATCACTCGGACCCCAAGGAACCACCCAAGGTAGTGACACAGGGGACCCACGGGGCCATGTGCAGTGTGTAAACACAACCGCGGGTTACCGTTAGCTTCAATGGCAAATGTCGCGGTTGGAAATTTAAAGATTAGTGATGCTTAGAATCGAGTCAGGACCAAACCCTTTTGGACTTAAGAAGTTCTAGGGATAGCACCCACGGGATCACCGGAGTACTCGAGTTACCTCTCCCAGGGAAGCCGGGTGCATAGGTGTCTTTTGGTGTTGGGTCGCGTCATCGATTACAATGGAAGCTGGCGAAGAACTGCTGCTGCCGTGAAGAGAAGTGTCCGAAGAGATCCAAGCCTGGATCTAGGATGGAAGGAACCTGAAAGCAGAGGGGACAGAGTCTGGGTCACTTGCCAGTGACCGAGGGCAGGATGGACCAATACCCACAAATGTCGGGTGCTTCAGGTGAGTTGACAGGTTTCTTGACTCTTCAGCCACGAGGTCCAGAAGGTATCGACGAAGTCCATGAGCTGGATTAAAGATGTCCCACGAAGTCTGTCGAGTGCTGCGGTGTCGGCGACCAGATTGGACCCAACAAGCCTTGGCAACAGCAAGTCTTGTGGAAAGAGAAGAAGGACGTCGGTGCAGACCAGCAAGGTCTGAGGGACTCCCCCAGTGAGGGTAAGTCAGGGCACATCTGGAGCAATCAGGAAAGCCCAAGTAGAAGAGGAGTTGCCTTCGTGGGGACCCACTAGCCAACGGGCTAGCGATTGCGAAGGAGCCTCGAGTGGTCACAGTGAAACCCAGCCCACGGGTCACTCGTGGAGTGGAGGCCAGAGATCTTCAGTGCAGATAGTGCTCAAGGCTGGGGCTACTAGGAGCCCAAAGCAGAACTTCAAGAATGAACAGGAAGTTGATGTACCAGCAATAGTACACAGTGCCCAGGGGTCACGGTTCCTCGTCACCCACGATAGCCACGGGCCTCAGCTTTGCTGTGGACTCAGGGTAGTCTCAGGAAAGTCTGGAAATCCACCTCTGGTGATGCAAAGACTTTGGCGTCCGGCAGGAGCTTCAGCGATGCAGACCAGTCAGTTGCTTCTTTGGTGCCTGCCAAGCAGGGGAGTCACTCCTTGACCCCATGAGAGATTTCTTTCATCTGGTTGTCGAAACAGAAAGTCGAGGTCCAGGATGTATATTGCAGAGTTTCTTCCAGGGTAATCTAAAGTCACGAGGACTGGGTTCCCATACTTATACTAAGTTTGGGGGCTGTACATACTCTAGGGACCCACCTATGGGAGTGTTTGGAAAGAGGGGTGGTTACACCCATTTCCTTTGTCCAGTTTTGCACCAGAGCAGGGGCAGATAGCCCCGGCAACCGGTTTGAACTGGACTATGCACGGGGACACCAAATGTGCCCCCAGTGCAGGTCTTCAAAGCACCAGAGAGTGCTCCCGTCCAGCCCCAATACACATCTGCCTGTCTGGGGAGGTGGTTACACCTCCCTGGGATAGGAAACTGTAGGCGAGTAGGATCTGCACTTGTGTTGCCCCCACTTTTTACTGATGTATACACTGGTTTCTGGCTATAGTCTGGCTGGGTCCCTGCTAATCAGGGCCCCAGTCTAACTGATCTCTCTAAACAACTTGGTGTGCATATTAGATGCACTAGTGATTGGATACTGTGGTACCTTATTAGCCCCTAGTATATGGTACCTTAGGTACCTAGGGCATTGGTACTTCACAGGCCTACCAGGGGCTGCAGCATGTATTATGCCACCCCTGGGAAGCACTCACAATCTGACACCACAGGCCTGCTACTGCAGCCTGTGTGAGGTAGTGTTAGCACTCCTCACTGAGGTATAGGTTCCTATATCTCACCATACACACACATATAAACCTATCAGTCACCCCTATGGTAGGCCCTATCAATCCCAAGGGCAGGGTGCTTGGTTTACTATGTGAGGGGGTGCTTCTGCCTGAGCAGGACCCCTCTGCAGCTGGCAGAGTCTATTCTCTGCTGCTGTTTGTGGATGCGGTTAAACCATATACTCTTAAGTGCATTATAACCTCGCGGTGAATGCTAACTTTGGAATGACTGCATCAAAACATGTCGTGTTTGGTGTCAAACAACTTGGAATCCTACCCCCACACCAGTAACTGGTGTGGGAGTAGGATCCCACCCTTCTAGAGGGGACGACATGTACACACTGTACTACACGGTAGAAATCATCTAGAGCCCTGGCATCACAAAATGGATGCCACCAGCACAGACACCGGGCTGCCCTCCTGCTGCTGACCGAAACTCGCGGTGGAGGGGGCCCAACAAAGGGTTTCCTGTCACAGGGAGGTGTCACCACATCCCAGACAGGATTTAGTGTATTGGAGCTGGGTGGGTGCACTCTTAGAGTGCTTTGAAGTCCTGCACTGGGGGAGCAGTAGGCTCCTCTGTGCATATGCCAGCTCAAACCGGTTCAGGGGCTACCTGCCCCTGCTCTGGCGTGAAACTGGACAAAGGGAAGTGGGTGTAACCACCCACTACCCTGACCCTCCTAGAGGAGTGGTCATAGAGCTAGTCCCTCCCATCTTTTCACTATAAGATACCACACAATGCCAATGCCATTTAGATTACACCTGGACGCCGCTCTACGAAGAAGAATCCTGGCCCTTAAACTTTCTACTATCTCTAGAAGACCGAAGGATCTCCCTTGGAGTTAAGGAGTGACTCCCCTGCTTGGCAGGCACCAAAACTATTGAACTACGGTTGTAAACTTTACCGCTCCCGCCGGAGCCCGAAGTCCCTGCGTCCCCTGAAGCGGATTTCCTGACCTCTCGATGGCCATTTTGAGTCCCCAGCGAAGCTGTGGCATCTGGACCCCACGAGTGACGAGGAACAGCAATACCAGGGAACCGTGCACTGATTTCGAGTGCAAGCCCTAAACTACGTCCAACAAAGATGTGCTTTGGACCACTTATTGTCCAAGTCCCGAGCAGGTCTAGTACTGAAGATCAGCGGCCTACCTCGTCCCGAGTGACCGTGGGCTGTTGGTAAACTTTTCCTGCAAAGGCGTCTTTGCGGTTGCTTGCCCGTTGACCAGCGACTCTCCAGAAGACTTTCTCATCACCTTCAAGGGCTCGCCTGGTTGCTGTGGGCCTGTCCTCACTTACCCCCACTGGGTAAGTCCATCAGACCTTGCTGGTCTGCTCCATCGACAATCTTCCATCCACACAAGACTTGCAGTTGCCCAGGCTTGTTGGCTCCAAACCGAGTGCCGACACCGTCAACAGCTGCAGACGTCATGGGACCCTCCGAATCCAGCTGCTGGTCATCGTCGATCCCTCCTGGACCTCGTGAGCGAAGAGACAAAACTACATCAGCGACCTGAAGAGACGCAACAGCTGTGGTCACCCATCTTGCTGGCCACCGGTCACTAGCAAGTGACTTTGAACTCTGTCCCCTCAATTTCTAGGTCTACTGCAACTCCAATCCATCTTCAGATTCCAGCGGACACTTCTCTCGACGACGCAAGCAGCAAGTCTTCAGCGATCTCCATTGAAAACAGCATTGCGACCCGACACCAAAGGACACGTATGCACCCGGCTTCCCTGGGTGAGGTAACTCTTGCATTACGGTGCCCAAGTGTGCATTGGCTCTCGAAGTACTTACCCTGTAAGTTGTTTGCTTGTTGTCCACTCCGAAGTGCCCTAGAACTGTAAAATACAAACCGCGACATTTGCCATTGAAACGCATTGAAAACCCGCGTGTGTGTTTAGACACTGCACGCGTCTCCTGTGGGCTGATTACTTACTTGCTAACACTGCAGAAGTGAAGCCCCAGCGATTCCCAAGGCCCTAGGCCTCTTCATATTGCAAGTCGAGTTTGTTAAACCACTATTTTAGTATATGGTCTGGTACGCCCCTAGGGCTACAGCCATATTTGTGCTTAATTTATTGAGAACTGTTGATCTTTTGAATGTTTACCTGGCTCTAATCTCATAAAGAGATTAGTAGAGTATATTTAGAAATAAATACATATATATTTGATATATATACCTGTGTGGTGTCTTTTCATTTGGTAATTCAAGAGATTATAAGGTAAAACAAGCTGCTTTACATTCCTCAGAGACTTAGCCTGGAGGCTGCTCTCCACAGCTACCACTAGGATAGCTTTCTTTAAAAGGTTGTCTTTAAACCTATCTACCAAGAGTTGAATTGAACTGGTGCAAGGTGGCCACTATAACTAGTGACCAGCATATGCCAGGCCAACTTCTCACATTGGTGGGCAGCGTGTGGGATTCCAGCTTGCCATTGTTTTACCAGAAAATCTCTATTTGAATTACTAACTGAAAACCACTTAAGGTACTCAAGGTACATATAAAGTCAAGCTAGTATCAATAAGTTCTACTGAACTTAGAGCTGTTTGTGAAGGGACAAGCACACCCTTGCTACAGCTCAAGCTAGGTCCAGTAGGCCTCAACTAGTGTAGGTAGTACAACACTGCACAACACTAGTATGTCTCACCAAGGTGGAGCCAGTGGGTCCACCCCATCTCAGTACAAAGACATAGCCTACACTGAACTGAAGGCCTTATGCTTTGCAAGAAATCTGAGGGTGGGCAGGAGTCCCTCATCACAACACCTGATAGATCTGCTAGTAGCAGATGACCTGAGACGAGCTCTAGGAGCTAGTGGGTCTGCATCAGGGGGTGGGTCACACATAGTCTCTGGGTCTGATGATGAAAATCAAGATGACCTGGACTCTGTGGGTGAAGGGCCAGACCCAGAAGGGTCTGAAGAGAATAGAGGAAATCTCCCTAAGAGAGCTGAAAGAGTGGGAGACAGGCCTAGGTCCCTCTCAAGGGACTCTGACAGGTCATATCACTCCAACTTTCCCAGGGAATCCTCCTCTGAAAGAAGGTTCAAGATGCTCCAGTATGAGGAAGTTAGGCTTGCCCTCAGAACCAAGCAATTGGCCTTAGATAGGGAAGCCTTCGAGCTCCAAAGAGCTCCAAAGAGCTTCAAAGAAAGAGGGGTAAGATGCCCCTGGTGGCAGCAACAGTGTCCCTAGAGGCAGAGATTACATGCCAGATCATAGGAACCTGTCCAAGGTTGTTCCTCCCTACCAGAGTGGGGATGATATCCACAAATGGATAACTGCTATGGAGAGGGCATGTAAAGTTCAGCAGGTCCCCCAGACACAGTGGGCAGCAATCTTGTGGCTCTCCTTTTCAGACAAAGGGAGAGACAAGCTCCTCACTGTTAGAGAAGAGGATGCTAATGATTATGAAGCCCTGAAGAGTGCTTTGATAGATGGGTTTGGCTTAACCACTGAACAGTACAGGTTGAGGTTCAGAGACACCCAGAAAGCACAGACTCAGGATTGGACAGACTTTGTTGATTGTGCAACCAAGGCTCTAGAAGGTTGGCTGGTGGGTAGTAGAGTAACTGATTTTAAGGGATTGTATATTCTTATAATGAGAGAACAGATCCTTAATAATTGCCAGAACAAGTTGTTGCATCAGTACCTGGTGGACTCTGATCTGACCTCTCCCCAAGAATTGGGAAAGAAGGCAGACAAATGGGTCAGAACCAGGGTGAGGCAGAAAAACCAGAACCAAGGTGGTGACACTAAGAAGCAAGATCCTAAAGGCTCAGACAAAGGTGGGGATAAATCTAAAGATCAGAAGTCTTCACAAGGGCCCCAAAAATCTGCATCTGGTGGGGAGACCTAATCTGCAAAGGGAAAAGGCCAAAAGAAGCCCTGGTGCAAATTCTGTAAACAGAAAGGGCACTGGACTTCTGACTGTACAAAGTCCAAAGACCAAACCACCACCACTGCAGCCCCTAAGGCAACTGTTCCCCCTAGTACAGCAAGTGGTGGAGGTAATACTCAGAATAAGGGTGTAGTAGGGTTGACCCTGGGTTCTGATGTGGACTCTGGCCTAGTAAGAGTACCAACACAGGCAATGCTAGTTTGTGAGGGAGACCTTGATATGTCCTTCCTAGTGAGCCCCAGTAATCTGGGCAAATACAAACAGCAGCCTATCATAAATGGCAAACAGGCTTTGGCATTTAGGGACACAGGTGCTAGTGTCACCATGGTGGCAGAGGACCTAGTGGACCCTACACAGATCATCCTGGGTGAAATGTACCAGGTAACCAATGCAAGCAACACCAGGACCAACCATAGTCTGGCTGTTTTGAATTTCACTTGGGGAGGGGTAACTGGCCTCAAAAAGGTAGTAGTCAGTGCAGACCTCCCTGTCGAATGTTTGTTGGGCAATGATCTAGAGACTTCAGCCTGGTCTGAAGTAGAATTATGGACTCATGCTGAGATGTTGGGCATACCTGCAGAGGTATTTGCTGTGACCAGGTCACAAGCCAAAATGCATAAAGCTGAACCAGCTCTGGATCCTGAAACTATGGACCAGGTGCTACCCAAGAGGAAGAGCAGTAGGGTTAAGGCTGGGCCTTCCCCTCTGTCTCAGATCTCAGATTCCCCTCCTGAGGGAGGAGAAGCAGAGCCTGTAGAAGGAACTGCCCCAGAGGAACTTGAGCCTGGTCAGGTTGAGTTCTTGGGGGCAGGGGGCCCTTCCAGGGAAGATCTGAGCAAAGAACAACAGTGCTGCCCCACTCTTGAACCCCTCAGACAGCTGGCTGCTGCTGAGGCTGCTGGGAGTGCTAGTGGGTCCCATAAGGTTTATTGGGATGAGGGGCTCCTATATTCTGAGGCTAGAGATCCTACCCCTTGAGCCACCAGGACGCTGGTAATTCCTCAGAAGTTTAGGGGGTTCCTCTTGACCCTAGCACATGATATCCCATTGGCAGGTCACTTGGGCCAAAACAAGACCTGGGACAGGCTTGTACCACATTTTCATTGGCCACACATGTCTGAAGACACAAAGGAGTTTTGTCGCTCCTGTGTCACTTGTCAAGCCAGTGGCAAGACAGGTGGCACCACAAAGGCCCCCCCTGATACCACTACCTGTGGTGGGGGTTCCCTTTGAAAGGGTAGGGATTGACATTGTTGGTCCCCTTGACCCACCAACAACATCTGGGCACAGATTTATACTGGTGGTAGTGGATCATGCCACCAGGTATCCAGAAGCTATACCCCTAAGGACTACCACAGCTCCTGTGGTAGCAAGAGCCCTCATTGGAGTTTTCTCCAGGGTGGGTTTTCCAAAGGAGGTCATCTCTGACAGAGGTTCTAACTTTATGTCAGGATATCTAACTGCAATGTGGAAGGAGTGTGGTGTAAACTACAAATTCACTACTCCCTATCACCCACAATGCAATGGGTTAGTTGAGAGATCCACCAAAACCCTAAAGGGAATGATTAAAGGACTCCCAGAGAAGCTTAGGCGAAAATGGGACCTTTTACTTCCCTGCCTTCTGTTTGCATACAGGGAGGTTCCTCATAAGGAGGTTGGCTACAGCCCTTTTGAACTTCTGTTTGGGCACCCTGTTAGAGGACCATTATATCTGGTGAAAGAGTGATGGGAGTTACCTCTCAAACCTCCCAAACAAGATGTAGTGGACTATGTACTTGGTCTCCGCTCCAGGATGGCTGAGTACATGAAGAAGGCCAGTAAAAACCTTGAGGCAAGCCAAGAACTCCAAAAAGCTTGGCATGACCAAAAGGCTGTCTTGACTGTTTACCAGCCAGGCCAGAAAGTGTGGGTGTTGGAGCCTGTGGCCCCAGCAGCCCTCCAGGACAAATGGAGTGGCCCCCATACAATTGTTGAAAAGAAGGGAGAGGTCACCTACTTGGTAGATCTTGGCACTCCCAGGAGCCTCCTTAGGGTGCTCCATGTCAACAGACTTAAAGCATATGTGGACAGGGCTGACATGAGCTTGCTCATGGCAACTGATGAGGACCAGGAGGAGGAGAGTGACCCTCTCCCTGACCTGCTCTCACAAAACCCTGAAGATGGGTCAGTTGATAGTGTTGCTTTGGCAAGCAGCCTCACTGAACATCAACAAACTGAATGTAGACAAGTGCTACAGCAGTTTAGACATATGTTTAGCCTGACCCCAAGTCAGACTTCCTGGTGCAACCATGAGGTGGACACTGGAGACAGTCTGCCTGTAAAGAGTAAAATCTACAGGCAACCTGACCATGTCAGGGACTGTATCATGACTGAAGTCCAGAAAATGTTGGAGCTAGGTGTTATTGAGCCCTCAGATAGCCCTTGGGCTAGCCCAGTAGTACTTGTCCCAAACCCTCACACCCAGGGCGGTAAGAAAGAGATGAGGTTTTGTGTTGACTACAGGGGCCTCAATGCAGTCACCAGGACTGATGCCTACCCAATCCCAAGGGCAGATGAACTAATAGACACTTTGGCCTCAGCCAAGTATCTCAGTACATTTGACCTTACAGCAGGCTATTGGCAAATCAAGTTAGCTGATGATGCCAAGGCAAAAACAGCATTTTCGACCCCTGGTGGGCACTATCACTTTGTGGTAATGCCCTTTGGTTTGAAGAATGCACCTGCCACATTTCAGAGGTTGGTGAATAAAGTTCTGACTGGTATGGAAACCTATTGCTCAGCATATCTTGATGACATTGCTGTCTATAGTTCCACCTGGCAGGATCACCTGCTCCACCTCAGGAATGTACTGGAGGCCCTGCAGAAAGCAGGCCTCACTATCAAGGCCACTAAGTGCCAGATAGGGCAGAGTCAGGTTGTGTACCTGGGCCACCTTGTAGGTGGAGGCCAGGTTCAACCATTACAGAGCAAGATCCAGACCATAATGGACTGGGTAGCTCCAACCACCCAGACACAGGTGAGAGCCTTCTTGGGCCTGACTGGGTATTACAGGAGGTTTGTTAAGGGATATGGATCTATAGTGACCCCCTTAAATGATCTCACCTCCAAGAAAATGCCAAAAAAGGTTCAGTGGACAGCTAGCTGTCAAAAGGCATTTGATGACCTCAAGCAGGCAATGTGCACTGCCCCCGTCTTACAGAGTCCAGATTACAAAAAGAAGTTCATTGTCCAAACAGATGCTTCAGAGCTGGGTGTGGGAGCTGTACTGTCTCAACTTAATAATGAAGGTCAAGACCAGCCAGTAGCTTTTATAAGCAGAAGGCTGACCCCTAGAGAGAAACGTTGGTCAGCTATTGAGAGGGAGGCCTTTGCTGTGGTTTGGGCCCTGAAGAAGCTGAGGCCATACTTGTTTGGCACTCACTTCATAGTTCAGACTGACCATAAGCCCCTCCTATGGCTCAAACAGATGAAAGGTGAAAATCCTAAACTGCTCAGGTGTTCCATTTCCCTACAGGGGATGGACTATACAGTGGAACATAGACCTGGGACCCAACATGCCAATGCAGATGGACTCTCGAGGTATTTCCACTTAGAACATGAAGACTCAACTGGTCAAGGTTAGTTTAATGTCCCTGCGTTTGGGGGGGAGGGGGGTTGTGTAGGAGAGTAGGATCTGCACTTGTGTTGCCCCCACTTTTTTTCTGATGTATACACTGGTTTCTGGCTATAGTCTGGCTGGGTCCCTGCTAATCAGGGCCCCAGTCTAACTGATCTCTCTAAAAAACTTGGTGTGCATATTAGATGCACTAGTGATTGGATACTGTGGTACCTTATGAGCCCCTAGTATATGGTACCTTAGGTACCTAGGGCATTGGTACTTCACAGGCCTACCAGGGGCTGCAGCATGTATTATGCCACCCCTGGGAAGCACTCACAATCTGACACCACAGGCCTGCTACTGCAGCCTGTGTGAGGTAGTGTTAGCACTCCTCACTGAGGTATAGGTTCCTATATCTCACCATACACACACATATAAACCTATCAGTCACCCCTATGGTAGGCCCTATCAATCCCAAGGGCAGGGTGCTTGGTTTACTACGTGAGGGGGTGCTTCTGCCTGAGCAGGACCCCTCTGCAGCTGGCAGAGTCTATTCTCTGCTGCTGTTTGTGGATGCGGTTAAACCATATACTCTTAAGTGCATTATAACCTCGCGGTAAATGCTAACTTTGGAATGACTGCATCAAAACATGTCGTGTTTGGTGTCAAACAACTTGGAATCCTACCCCCACACCAGTAACTGGTGTGGGAGTAGGATCCCACCCTTCTAGAGGGGACGACATGTACACACTGTACTACACGGTAGAAATCATCTAGAGCCCTGGCATCACAAAATGGATGCCACCAGCACAGACACCGGGCTGCCCTCCTGCTGCTGACCGAAACTCGCGGTGGAGGGAGCCCAACAAAGGGTTTCCTGTCACAGGGAGGTGTCACCACCTCCCAGACAGGATTTAGTGTATTGGAGCTGGGTGGGTGCACTCTTAGAGTGCTTTGAAGTCCTGCACTGGGGGAGCAGTAGGCTCCTCTGTGCATTTGCCAGCTCAAACCGGTTCAGGGGCTACCTGCCCCTGCTCTGGCGCGAAACTGGACAAAGGGAAGTGGGTGTAACCACCCACTACCCTGACCCTCCTAGAGGAGTGGTCATAGAGCTAGTCCCTCCCATCTTTTCACTATAAGATACCACACATTGCCAATGCCATTTAGATTACACCTGGACGCCGCTCTACGAAGAAGAATCCTGGCCCTTCAACTTTCTACTATCTCTAGAAGACCGAAGGATCTCCCTTGGAGTCAAGGAGTGACTCCCCTGCTTGGCAGGCACCAAAACTATTGAACTACGGTTGCAAACTTTACCGCTCCCGCCGGAGCCCGAAGTCCCTGCGTCCCCTGAAGCAGATTTCCTGACCTCTCGATGGCCATTTTGAGTCCCCAGCGAAGCTGTAGCATCTGGACCCCACGAGTGACGAGGAACAGCAATACCAGGGAACCGTGCACTGATTTCGAGTGCAAGCCCTAAACTACGTCCAATGAAGTTGTGCTTTGGACCACTTGTTGTCCAAGTCCCGAGCAGGTCTAGTACCGAAGATCAGCGGCCTACCTCGTCCCGAGTGACCGTGGGCTGTTGGTAAACTTTTCCTGCAAAGGCGTCTTCGCGGTTGCTTGCCCGTTGGCTAGCGACTCTCCAGAAGACTTCCACATCACCTTCAAGGGCTCGCCTGGTTGCTCTGGGCCTGCCCTCATTTATCCTCGCTGGGTAAGTCCATCAGACCTTGCTGGTCTGCTCCATCGACAATCTTCCATCCACACGAGACTTGCAGTTGCCAAGGCTTGTTGGCTCCAAACCGAGTGCCGACACCGTCAACAGCTGCAAACATTGTGGGACCCTCCGAATCCAGCTGCTGGTATTCCTCGATCCCTCCTGGTCCTCGTGAGCGAAACGACATCAGCGACCTGAAGAGACGCGACAGCTGTGGTCACCCATCTTGCTGGCCACCGGTCACTGGCAAGTAACTTTGAACTCTGTCCCCTCAATTTCTAGGTCTTCTGCAACTCCAATTCATCTTCGGATTCCAGCGGACATTTCTCTCGACGACGCAAGCAGCAAGTCTTCAGCGATCTCCATTGAAAACAGCATCGCGACCCGACACCAAAGGACACGTATGCACCCGGCTTCCCTGGGTGAGGTAACTCTTGCATTACGGTGGCCAAGTGTGCATTGGCTCTCGAAGTACTTACCCTGTAAGTTGTTTGCTTGTTGTCCACTCCGAAGTGCCCTAGAACTGTAAAATACAAACCGCGACATTTGCGATTGAAACGCATTGAAAACCCGCGTGTGTGTTTAGACACTGCACGCGTCTCCTGTGGGCTGATTACTTACCTGCTAACACTGCAGAAGTGAAGCACCAGCGATTCCCAAGGCCCTAGGCCTCTTCATATTGCAAGTCGAGTTTGTTAAACCACTATTTTAGTATATGGTCTGGTACGCCCCTAGGGCTACAGCCATATTTGTGCTTAATTTATTGAGAACTGTTGATCTTTTGAATGTTTACCTGGCTCTAATCTCATAAAGAGATTAGTAGAGTATATTTAGAAATAAATACATATATATTTGATATATATACCTGTGTGGTGTCTTTTCATTTGGTAATTCAAGAGATTATAAGGTAAAACAAGCTGCTTTACATTCCTCAGAGACTTAGCCTGAAGGCTGCTCTCCACAGCTACCACTAGGATAGCTTTCTCTAAAAGGTTGTCTTTAAACCTATCTACCAAGAGTCGAATTGGACTGGTGCAAGGTGGCCACTATAACTAGTGACCAGCATATGCCAGGCCAACTTCTCACATAAACCTATTGTCCGGGCCTCCCCTCACCAGCAGGAGGCCAGACCCGTGTCTGTGGCAGAGGCATCCATTTTGTGATGGCAGGGCTCAAGAAAGTCCTACCGGGTTAGACCAGTGTGAACTCTCCCTCTAGAAGGGTGGAATGCTACCCCCGCTGCCAGAACTGGTGTGTGGGGGGGGGGGGGGGGGTAGTATTCCAAAGCGTTTGACACCAAACACGACATGTTTCCGTGCAGCCATCCCAAAGTTAGCATTTACCGCGAGGTTATGATGCACTTAAGAGTATATGGTCAGGCTGCACCACAAACAGCTTCAGAGGAGGTACTCCGAACGCTGCAGAGGGGCTCTGCTCTTGCTAGGGCACCCTCTCACATAAAAACCAAGCACTCTGCCTTCAGGATTGTTAAGGCCTGCCATAGGAGTGATTTATAGGTTTTATATGTGTGTGCGATGGTGGTGATATAGGTAGCCTATACCACTGTAAGGGGTGCAAGCACACCCTTACCCAGGCTGCAGTAGCAGACCTGTGGTGCCATTTTGGAGTGCTTCCCAGGGGTGGCATAATACATGCTTCAGCCCCTGGTAGGCCTCTGAGGTACCTATGCCTAAGGTACATAGCATACCATATACTAGGGGCTTATAAGGCACTCCAGAATCCAATTAGATATGTACCTAATGTATGTGGAAACCATTTTACAGAGAAAGCAGATAGACTGGGGCCCTGAATAGCAGGATCCCAGTCCAACTAAGTCATAAACCAGCAAAACACCAGGCAAAAAGTGGGGGCAACCATATAGTCAGATTGCACCTTCCTACACCCATCTTCAACAAGTTCCTCTAAATACCGCTGGAAGGGCCCTGCAGGGCTTGATCTGTGACTCCAGTTCCCCCCAACACTGGTCAAAGGTCACACCAAGGTAGGTTCTGCACCTCCAGCGGCCCTGGGGCGGCCGGGTGCAGAGGTCACTGGGCCCAATGTTAGTCAATGGAGACTGGGGGCACCCACAAGAGGTGCTGGTTGCAGGTAAGTACCCGCAGTTTCAGGGCACATGCCCCGGGGTTAAAGCGAGCACAGAGGGGGACACAAGGCAGCACCATTCGTACGCCACCAGAGGCACAGGGGTCGGCGAGTGCAAATCAGCAACTGCTGCCCAATGCAAGTAAATGGGAATCTCGGTCACACAAAGAGGCTGCAGGCTCGGACCAGGAGGCTGGATGAAGGTGACTGTTAAAATGAAGACAATTGTAAGGTAAGAAGATAAGTGTTCTTTATTAGTCTTCTCACCACCATAGGTTCCAGGCAGCTCTCTGGAGGGCACTTGGGAATGTTGACAACACAGGAGGGGACAGACCAATAGGAGGTGCAGGGGAGGAGGGGCAGAACGTACCAAGTGGAATGGATTACAACACACCTCCCTGCATAGGGCGAAGAATGAAAGGGTGGCAGAGAGGAAGAGGAGAGGGGAAGGAGGAGAGGAGGAAACAAAGCGAAGAAGAGCAGAAACAGGATAGCAAGGATAGGGTCAAAAGCATTAGATTACAACAGCCATGCAAATTAATTAACAAGTCCTGCAAGGGAATGCAGAAAAACAAAGAAACAGTGTCACTCACTTAACACAATAGTCTCTGGTCCACGCAGGTGACCTTCTTATTCCCAGAGATCTCCTGGGACCGAGAGCCTCTGACTCTCTCTCTGGATTCCTACCGTTGCCAGATCACCACCTTGTTCATGAGGGATGATTCTGTCCATGCTCCATGTTTGGCCGTTATCAAGATGGACTACATTTTTCCCTACCCTTGATATTTTGCACAGATCCGAGAAACTAGATGCTTCTTTCCTGCGTGCTTTGGGTAAGTCCACACGGACCCATTCTCCTTCTTTGGACAATTGTTTTTTTACATGTTTGGTCTGGTCATATCTGACTTTGTATTTGACTTGATGTTCTCCTACTCTTCTAGAGATTTCGTTACGATTTCCCAGTCATGTGTCATTCCTTGGCAATACAGGTGGGGTGAGTTTTGTTTTCGGGATCCTCCCTTTGAGAGAGGTGAACGGGAATACCCAGTAACACTATTGGGAGAGCCCAAATAGTCTCCATTAAGGCTGAATTTGCTGGTGTTCCCATTATTTCTGTCCTCTGCAGACACTCTTTGAACAAACGGTTGATACGCTCCACTAATCCGTTAGCACGGGGACAATACAAGGCAGATTTGTGATGTGTGATGCCCCTGTGAGAGAAAAACTCTTTCATACTGTCCGAAGTGAACTGCACTCCATTGTCTGTTATGAGGGTGTCAGGTAATCCCTCCTCAAAGAATACACTTTCTAAGAACTGTGTGAGAACTCATGTGTCGATTTGATGGACACATTTGTAGACCACCCAACGTGTGTGATAGTCCACTAGAACCAAAAGGAAGCATCCATTCAATGTTTTCAGGTTGAGTGGACCTATAATGGCCAAGGCTAACTTTGACCATGGTCGATCAGGCACTAGGATAGGAGAAAGAGGAGGCTTACGGGTTTGGTGCGGCTACAGTCCAAACAATTTTTCACGACATTTTCAGTCATGGCATCCATGCCTGGCCACCAATATTCCAATCTTATTTTGTTCTTTGTATGACTGCGCCCCAAATGTCCTAGGTGTGCTAGTCCCACTATCCTCTCTCTCAGGTGGGATCACTTTTCCCCTCTGCAAACCAAGTTTCCTTGTATATTCAACTCAAGTCTTGCGTCCCAGAACTTACATAAGGTTGTTGGAATGTCACTTTTATTAACAGGCCGCCCATTTTTGATGAACTCTTTAATGGAACCCATTTCTGCATTTGCTTGCATACTATCGGCCCATTCCTCCTTATTCAAGCAGGTAAGTTGCAGTATCACATTCACAACTAACAGAACAGCTTTCCTCTTCCGATGGAGAACGTGATAAAAAGTCTGCAACCGTGTTTTGAGAACCTGGCACGTACTTTACACTGAAATTGTAGCTTTCAAGTCCCAGGATCCACCTGGCAATTCTAGGGGTGGTTTTATTTGCCCCTTTAGTACTGAATGCAAACATTAGTGGTTTGTGGTCGGTCTTTACAGTAAATGGAATGCCCCAGAGAAAAAAATGGAAGTGTTTGATTGCCCAAAAGCAGGCAAGTGCCTCTTTCTCCACCACCGAGTAGTTGAATTCGGCACCCTTTAGGGCTCGAGAGGCAAATGCAACAATCTGTTCTTTCCCATCCACCATTTGGGTGAGACTGGCTGCCAACCCTTTATTGCTTGCGTCTGTGCAAAGGATTGTGGGTTTGCTGGGGTCAAACCTACCCAGGGATGGGGCAGAAATGATGCTTTCTTTGACAGATTCAAAGGCATTCTGACAGTCATCGGACCACACAAAAGAAGCTCTGGATTTGAGCAAATTACGTAAGGGTTCGACTATGGAGGCATACGTTTTTTACTAATTTGGAATAATATTCGGATAGGCCCAAGAATGTTTTGAGATCTTGGACGCATTTAGAAGCCGCAGTGTCGCGAATCGCTTTCACCAGGTCCATTTTTAGTTTAATACCATCCTGAGAAATGGTGTGCCCAAGGTACTCAACCGATCCCGATGCAACAATTCTCTTTTTTTAGAGTGAGACCAGCTTTTTCCAAGTTGGTCAACACCAATCTGAGGGTGATATTATGTTCCTCCAGATCCTTCCCGTAGATTAGTATATAATCTGGAAAACAGAGAGTTCTGGGAAGATCTTTCAGAACATGCTGCATGATCCTCTGGAAGGCAGCCGCAGCAGATGCCAAGCCAAAAGGCATGCGAAGGTATTGGAATGCTCCCAGAGGTGTCACAAAAGAGGTGAGATGGTGTGAGTTAAGGTGAAGCTCTACTTGGTGGTAAGATGAGGTTAAGTCGAGAACGCTGAAGCAACTCGCACCTTTGATAAGGGTAAGGACCTCGTGAATGCGTGGAAGAGGGTGCCTGTCCACCCAGATGTTCTCATTTAGATCCCTGAAGTCAACACATAGCCTGATTGTGAGAAGTTGGCCTGATGTATGATATCACTAGTTCTAGTGTACACCTTATATCAGTCCAAACAACCCTTATGGTGATTGGTTGTAAAGTCAACCTTATAGACCAGCTATCCTAGTGGTAGCATGGACAAGAGCAGTCTTAGGCTAAACTCTGAATGGCATGTGAAGCCAGCTGTGATACCATATATAATCCCTTGAATACCAAATGAAAGGACACCACAACAGATAGATATATAAAATAAAGTGTATTTATTCTAGTCAAACCCTCAGCACTCTTTATGAGATTAGAGGTAAGTACAACACAGTCTTATTTATGCATACATTAAGCAGGTAAAATCCCAGTTCTGGTGGTCCAAGACAGCAGCGAGGACAGTTCTCTGGTCCCAGGCGAAACAAACGGCGGGTCTACAGAAACTTTTAAACAACTTTCAGACCTTCTGTGACCAACGGGGCCTAGTTATAAATACAAATAAAACTAAGTACCTGGTATTAAACCCCCCCAAAAAATTAGGCCGACCCCCTGTTCTTAGTGAAACCCCTCTGGAAAGGGTCACTGTTTTTGATTATCTAGGGATCCGTATTACAGATTCCATGCAGTGGACCCCTCATTTATTAAAAATGTCTCTTAATCATAAAAGGGTTATAGGGGCACTTGTTAGAGAGCAGAGATCTTCTTCAACCAAGCCCATTGCCCCTGTTCTGGATATCTACAGGGCAAAGGGAGTTAGTTCCGCTTTGTATGGCGCTGAACTTTGGGGTACCTCTAACATCAGCGTCCTAACTAGGTCTGAGAATAAGTTTTTAAAATGTATTATGTCTCTCCCGCAGAGTACACCCACGCTACCCCTCTTTTTGGACCTTGGTTGCCAACAAATTAGTGACGTAGTAAAACTGCGTCCACTGCTTTTATGGGCTAGGCTATGGCGCGTCCCCGAACTCGCCAAGTATGCTAAAGGCCTAGCAGAGGTGATGTCGATGGTAGGCTGGTGTAGGATCAGATGGCTTACTGATGTCAAGTTTATGCTTGGCAAACTAGGCCTTAGTGAAGCTTGGGAAAACAGGTCTTCCCCTCCGAAAGTAGCCTTGAAAACCTTATATTGGAATTGGGTTAGAAGCAGAATTTCCACGGATCCTTCTCATGGTAGGCTCACAGAAGAATTTTTAGTGCATAAGGACTCACCCTGTTTGGAGCTCTACCTGGATTTGGTCTGGAAGCCATTTGATCGGGCCCTTTGATTTAGAGTAGGGTCCCTCCCTGTGCATGCCCTAACATCTTGCTGGAAACCGCCCTACCAGACAGTTGCATCTTGTCCCTCCTGTAGCACTCCCAAAGAGACAATTGAACATTTTCTTTTTGCGTGCCCGACCTATGTTCGCCCAAGGCAAACGTGGCTTAAGCCCGTATGTAGGGCCTTGGGCACTAGGCATTCATCTGTGGCACTTCGAATTTTAATATCAGATACCCGGCCCTTGTATGTCTTTAGCCTCTCGAAATTTCTGTCATGGGCTTGGTCAATCAGGGCAAAACGGCTATTAATCACTGTTTAATTGATGACTTTTAATTGTTTATTTGTTTGATAACTCGCTTTTCCTTTTTTGCATAAAAACCTGTATTTGTTTTTCTTGTTTTTAGATACAATATTTTAGACGATTGTGCTTTTTTTATCTGTCGCTTTTATGATGTAACAATCGAAATAAAGCTACTGAAACTGAAACTGAAGCATACATTAAGTCACACAGGTAAGTAATACAGTTAGGTCCTAGGGGCCACGCAAACCATATACTAAAGAAGTGGTATAAGGACCACTGCCACGGAAATAGGATAGGCCTAGGCCTAGGGAATCGCTGGGGCTACACTACACTAGCAACAGTTAGGAAGTGGGAGGCCACGGGATTCAGGTGCAGAGTGGAAGCACTCACGCGTAATGCGTAAAAGTCGATAGAATAACTAGCAGTTAGAAATTAACAGTTTAAGGACACTTCTGAAGCAGCTAGAGAGTCGAGACTCGGAAACTAGACCCTAGGATAGTCACTACCCTTGTGAGCACCGAAGTACCCAAGTTACTTAGCCCACGGGCTGCGGGTGCATAGGTGTGAACTTGCGTCGGGTTTCGTTGTGGACTTCTATGGATGCCTGAAGGAAAGTTGCTGACAGGCAGTCAGTGAAGAGTGTCCGGTGGATCCCAAGGCTGGGATCAAGAAGAGAGGAGACCTGCAAGCAGAAGGGACAGAGTCAAGGTCACTAGCCAGTGACCACGTAGAACCAGGAAGGAACCAGGCGATGTTGTGAAGATTGCAGGTGAAGGTGAAGCTTGTAGCTGCAGCCACGGGGACCAGGAGACGTCGAGGACGACCAGGACCAGGAGGCGAGCTGTCCCACGAAGGCTCTTGCTGCCGGCGGTGTCAAAGTTGAACTAGGACTCACCAAGCCTTGGCAAGCGGAACCCACGAAGAACGGAGGACTTGCTTCTGGTGCAGACCAGGAAGGTCTGGGGTGCTTCTCCTTTGCAGGGAAGCGGGAGCCAGTCTGGAGGAGCCAAACCAGCAGTGAAGATTTCGGGATGCGTCGTCACAGAGGCCACTAGCCAACTGGCAAGCAACCGGACAGGCGCGGCAAGCAGGAAAATGCAGAAGGGCCCCACGCAGGACTCGTGGAGTGTGGGGGGCTGATCTTCAGTGCAGATGGTGCTTGGGGTTGGGGCTTCTCAATCCCCGGTGCACAACTTCGAGGGTGCCTCAGAAGCTGCGCTGGAAGATACTAGCCACTTTTCCCAGGTAGCCGGTCCCACGTCTCTCGTCGCCTCCACGGATCTCAGCTCGGCTGTGGATGTGGATCAGGGTCGGAGAAGTCTGGAAGTCAAGGCTCTGGTCGGGCTCTGCAGTTGGTCCCTCGTAGAACTTCAGCAAAGCAAAGGGTAGTCTCTTGATGGTGCCTGTTTGCACAGGGTAGCCACTCCTTGGCCACAAGGGAGATTCTTCAGTCTTCTTCTTTCGTCGAATGTCGAAGGTCCAGAGTTTCTGTTCAAGTTGCAGGTTCAGGATAATCTTATCTCCTGGGGCCCAGCTACCACTCTTATACTAATCTGGGGGGCTGGGTTACCTGCTAGGTCACGCCTTATGGGTGGGACCTGGGAGGGGGGTGGTTACACCCCCTTCCCGTTGTCCAGTTTCGCGCAAGGACTGGGGCTGGTGTGCCCCAGCACCGGTTTGAACTGGACTATGCATGGGACACCTTGTGTGCCCCAGGCATGTCTCATTCCTTTCAGCCCTCCCTGCCCCAATACACTAAAGTCTGTCTGGGGAGGTGCTAGCACCTCCCCAAGCAGGAAACCTATTGTCCAAGCCTCCCTTGCCGGGATCACTCCCAGCAGCAGGAGGTCAGACTTGTGTCTGTGGCAGCAGCATCCATTTTGTGATGCTAAGGCTTTGGTTAGAGTTAAACAGCAAAGTAGGATTTTAACATGTCTCTCCCTCTAGAAGGGGGGAATAATATCCTCATCACCAGAAATGGTATGGGGGTATTATTCCAAAGTGTTAGACACCTTACACGACATGTTTTGATAAAGCCAAACCATAGTTACCATAACCGTTTAAGATTATAAGGCACTTTAAGAGTATATGGTAGGCTATATCATAGAACAGCTATAAGGACATTGTGGCGACTGGTCAGGGATAGACAAGGCTCGAATGTTAGGTAAAGTCGGTTTTATTGACAAATAGGTTTTCTTTCTACAAGTCTTTCTGTCCTGGCGGTCCGTGGTGAAGGGACTCGGGCTCTCTTCTCCCCTTCCCCTGTCGGCTTCCGGCTTTCGGGGTTGTCAGTTGGGAACGTCACTGGCTCTCCCCTCACTCGTCCAGGGTAGGTCCCAGAAATAAAAAGAAAACAAAAGGATCGTTCAGGACACTAGGCTCTTTGAGGAAGTACACCCTAATACCAGGGCCGGGGGTGAGGGAATACCATAAAACTGTGGTAAAAGTGCCACTCAATCCGCTCTGCGCTCTGTGTGGGGGGGGGGGTCCGTAGTGAAGGTAGTGCGGGGATCAGGTCAGGTGGGTTGATGAGGGAAACACGGGTCACACAGGGGGATTGTTAGATTTCGCCGCTCTGCCCATCCACCCTGCCATACGCCCTCGTACCTGTTCGAGCCACACCCCTCCCCTGGGAATGTGGCGGGGCGCTTCGCGGTGCCCGGAGCCTCCGGGCGGATTCCGATCGTCTTCGCTCCTCTCCCTTCTGTCGTTCTCCGGACCGGGTCTCTCCTCCTCTCGGAACGCCTCCTCCTCGCTGTTTCGCTCGTCCCGTCCACCGCCGTCCTCCTCGCCTTCGTTCTCCTCTTGTCGCCAACCGTCTCCTCTGCTCCTCCGGGGATCGCCGTCCGTCCTGTGCTGACTCTCTTTCTCTTTTGACGTCTCTCGCGTCATGACGTCACTCTGGGGCGTATACCAGCTGTCATCGTAGTTCCACTTAAAGGGCCCGGCGTCTTCTGTCTCTAGAGGACTTCCTCTACCAGGTGACGGCATCCATTCTCTCTGCTGGGGGGGGACAAGAGGGTGTGAGTTCGTATTGGGCACCCACCAGTCCGCTACCCCCCCTGGATCCTCGGTCCCTGCTCCGTCACACACCTCCCCCCCTGGATTCTCCCGATCGGGGAGAGGAGGGTATCGTGAGAGAAAGTCAGCATGGTTATTGTCCCTCCCCTTCCGATGTTTCACCTCAAAAGAAAAAGGTTGTAGGGACAGAAACCAACGAAGAATTCTCTGGTTCTGACTTTTGTTTCTGTACATCCATTTTAAGGGGGCGTGGTCTGTGTACAACACAAACGGTTTACCTTCCAGGTAGTAACTCAGTTTTTCAATAGCCCATTTGATGGCCAGGCATTCGCGTTCAATCGTAGGATACTTGACTTCTCGTGGGAACAACTTTCGACTTACATACAACAAGGGGTGTTCTAGCCCGTCTACCCCGATCTGTGATAGGACCGCCCCGATCCCTGTATTGGAGGCATCAGTGGCTACTATAAAGGGTTTGTTGAAGTCAGGGGAAATTAGGACCGGGGTTGTGGTTATGGCCGCTTTCAAGTTCTGGAAGGCCCGTACGGCACTCTCACTCGGGTGTGTTATCCTACTGAGGGGGCTGTCTTTCTGGAGAAGATCTGTTAGTGGGGAGGCTAACTCGGCAAACTGTGGTATGAACCTCCGGTAATAACCTATAAGACCAAGGAACCCTCTAAGCTGTTTTTTTGTGACCGGAAAGGGAGTATTGGTAATCGCTTTCACTTTTTCTGTTTGGGGAGCTATGATGCCATCACCCAGGACATACCCTAGGTATTTGACTTTATGAAAGGCTGCTTTCGATTTCTTGGCATTGATGTGTAGGCCTGCTTGTCTAAGGGCACTCAATATGGTCGCTAGATGTTGTTGATGTTGTTCCCAGGTGGTGCTATATACCACGATATCGTCCAGGTAGGCTGAACTAAAGGATAGATAAGGCTGTAGTACCGCATTCATTAACCGTTGAAAGGTGGCCGGGGCCCCGTGGAGGCCGAACGGTAACACTGTAAATTCGAATATACCCTGGTCTGTGGCGAAGGCGGTTTTCTTTCTATCCGTTTCCTTCAGGGGCACTTGCCAGTATCCTTTGGTGAGATCGAAGGTCGTGATGTATCTGGCATCCCCTATCCTCTCAATGAGTTCGTCCACCCTTGGGATCGGATATGCATCGAACGTAGATATTTCATTTAACGCTCGGAAATCCATACAGAAACGTGTGGATCCGTCTGGCTTCGGGATCATCACAATGGGAGATGTCCACTCGCTGGTGGAAGGTCTAATGACTCCGAGTCGTAACATGTCGGCGACTTCTTTTCTTATAGCTTCTCTCCTAGCTGCCGGAATTCTGTAGGGCTTTTGCCTGACTATTTTTCCGGGGAGGGTATGTATTTGATGTTCTATCAGCTGGGTCCTCCCTGGTTTATTGGAGAACAACTCCTCAAAAGGTTTCAAAGTGTCTGCCAGGTCCTGTTGCTGGGATCTGGAAAGGTCAGGATTAATTACCAATTCCTGAATCGTCGACTCCTTGAGGGAGGGGGTCGGGACTAAAAAATGGGCAGGTCTGGGCGGTGGTCCAATCCATTTTTTAAGCAGGTTTATGTGATAGTTCTGTATTTTGGAGTTCGTCATCCGTACCCCATATGTGGTGTTACCTATCACCTTCTCTACTTGAAATGGTCCCTGCCATTCTTTGGTGAACTTGCTACTGGTGGAGGGAAGCAAGATCAACACCCAGTCTCCCTTCTGTAGTCTTCGTAACTTGGTTCCTTGATCATAGTACTTTTTTTGTTTTTCTTGGCTCCTTTCCAACGTGGCGTGAGCCATCTGTCTTAGTTTTCCTATTTTGGACTTCAGTTGGGTCGTATAATCGAGTAGAGTACAATGGTCCTGTCTCTCCTCAGTTTCCCATGCGTCCTTGGTCATTTCCAGTAATGACCGTGGCTGCCGTCCATATAGGAGTTCAAACGCAGAACACCCTAGGCTGCTCTGTACCTGTGAACGTAGGACGTATAATGCCAACGGAAGTAGTTTGTCCCATTCTCGACCTTCCACTGCCAACATTTTTTTCAGGGTACTCTTTAGGGTGCGGTTGTATCTCTCGACCAGTCCGTCCGTTTGAGGGTGGTACACGGAGGTTCTCAACTGGTGGATGTCCAAGGTTTGGCATACCTCCTTCATTAGCCGGGAAGTGAACGGAGTGCCCTGGTCAGTGATGACTTCCTTGGGAAACCCCACTCTTGAAAAAAGCTCTATGAGCTTATCCGCCACGTTTTTGGTGTTCGGCTTCGGAAGGGGGTAGGCCTCTACAAAGCGGGTAGCATAATCCACTATCACAAGAGCGTGTAGATAACCTTTCCGAGTCCGGGGAAGCGGTCCAATTAAATCCATCCCTACCCTTTCAAAGGGGACTCCTATGATGGGTAGCGGGTGGAGAGGAGCCGGGGGAGGCCGATAAGAGTTCTTCCTTTGGCAGGTTTCACAGGACTGACAGTGCCGTTCAATGTCCCTATAGATCCCTGGCCAGTAAAAATGTCGTAAGATGCTTGAGGCAGTTTTCTCCTTGCCCGCGTGTCCTGCCGTTAAATGGGTGTGTGAAAAGAACAAGACCTGTTCTCTAAACGGCTGAGGAACCAGCAACTGTAGGGGTTCGTTCTTCTTACCTTCCCTATACAACAGGTCATTCATGATAACAAACCTGGGGAATACTTCGTCCGTTCGGGTGGTATTCTGATGGGCTTGTTCCCAGGCATTAAAAAGGGTTCGGTCGTTGGCCTGGGAAAACCTAAAACTACGATCGATAATCCAGGGGTCTGTTGCTAACATGGTCGTAGCGGGTCTTTCCTTTTCTTCCTGTGGTTCCCTCAATTCCTCTCTGAACAGGGACAGGAACCCGGGATTATCCACCCCAAGAATGACGTCCTCGGGTAACGTGTCTACCACCCCTACTCTCACTACCTGAGTGGAACGGTTGTGTGGGGTAATCGGGACTCGGGCCAAGGGGTAGGGCTTGACATCTCCATGTATGCAGCGGATTAGGACAGTGTTGTTTTGTAAATATTGGTTGGGACGTACTAAGGCCCTCCTTACCACTGACTGTCTACAGCCTGAGTCTAACAAAGCTTTCACACATTTTTGATTTATAGTTACCCTTACATAATATGAAGGTCCAAATTCTGCAGAATATAACACGGCCTTGGGTAGATATCCGACCTCCATGGGCTCTTCCTGCCTCTTTTTAGGACAAAGGCGGGCGATATGCCCCCATTCCCCGCAATCATAACACTGGGGCCCCCGTATAGATCCCAAGTCCACTTTTCCTGTTCTAGGACGGACTATTTCGGGAAAGCCCTTGACTTTCTTCTCTGTCCTGGTCGGGGGTCCCGGTTTGTGGGTTTTCTCATACTCCAGGGCGGGGTGTCGAGGTTGGGCCCTACTGAACTGGGTAGCCATTTCGATGGTTTGGGCTACCGTTAAGTTGGGATGCTGTCTCAGCCACCTCTGAGTCCCATATGGTAGGGCCTCTAAAAATTGTTCCAAACAAATCCGGGACATTATCTCTTCTTTGGAACTGGAATCAGGTCGCAACCATTTCTCTGAGGCCATTTTGAGGCGGAAGTATAAAGTCTTTGGATTCTCGCCAACCATGCCCCTCTCCTTGCGGAACCACACTCTATACGCCTCGGCGTCTAACCCGAGATGTTCTAGAATCACCTCTTTAATCACGGAATAGGGAGTGGTCCCTGTGGGGTTTGCGGCTTGGTAGGCTGCCTGTGCTTCCGCGGACAGAAGGGGGGCCAGGAAGAAGGGCCATTTATCCTCTGCCCATCCACAGGCTCGGGCCGCCCTTTCAAAGTTAGTCAAAAATGAGTCAGGGTCTTCTCCCGGGACATACTTTTGCAGTGCGATTCCTGAGGGATGAGGACTGTGCGGTCTCGTGGGGGGGGTCCCGGTGGTGACAGGGGCTTTTTTTAGGGCTTCCAATTGCGCCGCCATTGTGTTATGAAAGGCCTCCCGGTCAGCCTGGGCTGAGGTCATCTGACGTTCCACCGCCCATCCGAGCTTTTCCTGACATTGCACCAGATGCTGTATGAGGGCCTCCATCTTGTAGCAGGTGGAGTAAGATGGACTGTATCCCACTTCTGACACCAGTTGTGGCGACTGGTCAGGGATAGACAAGGCTCGAATGTTAGGTAAAGTCGGTTTTATTGACAAATAGGTTTTCTTTCTACAAGTCTTTCTGTCCTGGCGGTCCGTGGTGAAGGGACTCGGGCTCTCTTCTCCCCTTCCCCTGTCGGCTTCCGGCTTTCGGGGTTGTCAGTTGGGAACGTCACTGGCTCTCCCCTCACTCGTCCAGGGTAGGTCCCAGAAATAAAAAGAAAACAAAAGGATCGTTCAGGACACTAGGCTCTTTGAGGAAGTACACCCTAATACCAGGGCCGGGGGTGAGGGAATACCATAAAACTGTGGTAAAAGTGCCACTCAATCCGCTCTGCGCTCTGTGTGGGGGGGGGGTCCGTAGTGAAGGTAGTGCGGGGATCAGGTCAGGTGGGTTGATGAGGGAAACACGGGTCACACAGGGGGATTGTTAGATTTCGCCGCTCTGCCCATCCACCCTGCCATACGCCCTCGTACCTGTTCGAGCCACACCCCTCCCCTGGGGATGTGGCGGGGCGCTTCGCGGTGCCCGGAGCCTCCGGGCGGATTCCGATCGTCTTCGCTCCTCTCCCTTCTGTCGTTCTCCGGACCGGGTCTCTCCTCCTCTCGGAACGCCTCCTCCTCGCTGTTTCGCTCGTCCCGTCCACCGCCGTCCTCCTCGCCTTCGTTCTCCTCTTGTCGCCAACCGTCTCCTCTGCTCCTCCGGGGATCGCCGTCCGTCCTGTGCTGACTCTCTTTCTCTTTTGACGTCTCTCGCGTCATGACGTCACTCTGGGGCGTATACCAGCTGTCATCGTAGTTCCACTTAAAGGGCCCGGCGTCTTCTGTCTCTAGAGGACTTCCTCTACCAGGTGACGGCATCCATTCTCTCTGCTGGGGGGGGACAAGAGGGTGTGAGTTCGTATTGGGCACCCACCAGTCCGCTACCCCCCCTGGATCCTCGGTCCCTGCTCCGTCACAGACATGGTTCCGAAAGCTGCAGACAGGCTCAGCTCATGCTAGAGCACCATCTCACATGTTACCAAGCACTCTGCCTCCAGGATTGTTAAGGCCTGCCATAGGAGTGACTGATAGGTACACATGTGTCTATATATAAGGGTAGATATAGGCATACTATATCTAAGCAAGGGGTGATTACACGACCTTGCCCCAGCTGAGTGATCAGCCAGTTGTGTCTGATTGGAAGGCCAGACCAGGGGTGGCATAATACATGCTGCAGCCCCTGGGAGGCCTAGGGTACACCTATGCCCTGGGTACCTAGGGTACACTGTACAGGGTCCAATAAGGTGATCCTTACCATTTGGGAATGTACCTAGGGTACATGGAGTCCATTTTAAAGAGAGAGCAGACAGCCTGAGACCCTGAATGGCAGGATCTCAGGCCAACTAAGTCGAAAAACCAGCTAGACACTAGGCAAAAAGTTGGGGGTAACCATAGTCAGATATCCACCTTCCTACACACACCCCCCCCCCCCCCCCCCAAACGAAAGGAGATAAGGCTGGCCTTGACAAGGTAAGCCTCTATTGCCTAAGTGGCCATATAAGGAAGAACCAGCACTGGCATGGTTACCCCCTGTCTCATGGTCCACTAAGCAATCCCTCACCCTAAAGGTATCATAGGGTCTCCACCATAGGGAATCTCTACCTTTGGTGTGTCTTTGCAAAGTAAAAGGCTGGTGTTGAGATGGAGTACTGAAGTGAGTGTCCTCAAAGTGAGGCCTCAGCTTCCTCCAATCATCCTCCACCATGGATGCCTTTCTTTCTTTCACTGAGTTGCACTGTGCTCTCAGGGTCAGCCTCTGGCTACCTAAAGCTGGAGGCTGGGTCCCTCTTGTGGGCTTACTGCAGGGACAGGTCAGGTTTGGGGCCCTAAGGTCCCAGGTTTGCCTGTGCCCAACAGAATCCCTCTGGGGGAGGTCCCTAACTACCTGTAAAGGGGATCCCTCAGGAATGTTTTTAACCATCACCTGGCTAGGGATACTAGCCAGGCAATCCTCATTCTTTTGATGGGGGGGTTCTTGAGGACAGGGGCCCTCTTGGGGTCCACTGGCCTCCCCGACCTCTGCAGCCCTGGGCTGACTGAGGCAGGGTAGAGAGAGGCAGGCTACCTGCACCAGACTGGGTCCCACCTTGGAAGGGGCCACTGACATCAGAGGCTCTGCCAGGCCAGGCCTGGCTACCTCTGGGGCAGTTCCTTCACAAGGGGTGAGGTCAGATCTCTGAGGAGGCTGACCTTTTCCTAATGTCTGGGGAGAGGGAGACTTTTCTTCCTCCCCACTACTCTCTGTTTGTGTGGAGTGATCCATAGTTTCAGGCTTCACTACACCTATGTCAGTCTGAGTATGGACTGAGACCATTACAGTCCTGCCAACCTTTTCAGGGAGGCACTCAGTTTGTGTTTGAGCGGTGACTGTCACAGCTCTGCCAGTCTCTACAGGGAAGTCTGTCTGTGCCTGGGCTGTGGCTACCACTGCCCTTCCAACCTTTTCAGGGAGGAAATCTACTTGGACAGGGGTTGTGGCTGGCACAACCCCACTACCCTTTTGTGAAAGGCCTACCATTTTAGAATGGGTGTCTTGTTCAACTCCAGCCCAAGCTGAGAGTTCTAAGTCATTCCCCAGTAAGCAGTCCACAGGCAAGGTTGGAGACACTGCCACCCTTTTAGGGCCAGTTACCCCTCCCCAGCTGAGACATACCTCTGCCATGGGATGACTGTTCTGTTTGCCATCAATGTTAGTTACCTGGTATGAGAAACCAGGCAAAAGCTGCTCAGAGGGAACTAGCCTATGGGCCACCATAGTGATGCTAGCTCCAGTGTCTCTGTAGGCCTCAGCTTTTCTACCATTGATGTAGGGCTCCTGTCTGTACCTACCCAAAGTGTTGGGACAGGCAGTGAAGTTGGCAAACCCCATGCCACCATCACAGACAAGAGTAGCTGCTGTAGGGGAATTGGCTAAGCCAGGGTCCCCCTGTGTTCCCCAAGAAAACCCAACCAAGTTTTTGGGGGCACTCCCACCACCTGGGGGATTACTGCTGACAGTAATAGGTGGTGTGACAGGAGTAGTTGGAGGAACAGTTTTGTTTTTAGCCTTTGGGCAACTGCTGTCAGTTTTCCAATGCCCGGGAGTTTTACACTGATGGCAGTAAGGCTTTTTAACTGTGGTAGAGGAGGGAGCTTGGGACCCACCACACTGTGTGGAGTGTTGGGGCCCTGAGGAAGATTTCTCTTTTGTTTTATCCCCACCCTTCTCTTGAGGCTTGGTGGTATCTTTCTTTTGGTCACCACCCTGATTTTTAGGCCTAATCCTGGTCCTGACCCATTTATCTGCCCTCTTTCCCAATTCTTGGGGAGAGGTCAAATCTGAGTCTACCAGGTGTTGATGGAGAAGCTGGTTCTGACAATTACTAAGGATCTGCTCCCTCATAATCAAGCTGTACAATCCTGTATAGTCATGCACCTTGCTGCCAGTTAACCAACCTTCCAAAGCCTTAGTGGCACGATCCACAAAATCAGACCAGTCCTGTGTCTGTGTCTTCTGGGTATCTCTGAACAACAACCTATATTGCTCAGTGGTTAAGCCAAACCCATCTATCAGAGCACTCTTCAGGACTTTGTAATTGTTTGCATCCTCATCACTGACTGTGAGGAGCTTGTCTCTACCTTTGTCAGAAAAGGAGAGCCACAAGATAGCTGCCCACTGACTCTGGGGTACCTGCTGTACTTTGCAGGCCCTCTCCAAAGCAGTCATCCACTTGTGGATGTCATCCCCATTCTTGTATGGGGGGACTATCTTGCTTAGGTTTCTATGGTCATAAGACCTATCCCTATCTCTAGGAATGTTGCTGCCACCAGTGGGTTCTGACCCACTTAACTTTTGCTCTCTAGCCAGAGCAAGCTTCTCCTTGGCAAGGGCAAGTTCTTCCCTCTGAATCCTCAGATTAGCTTCCCTCATTCTGGCTTCATGCTCCTTTCTCTCAGGGGAAGTCATTCCCCTGTGAGAGGAAGCATTAGAGATGCTAGAGACATGGGAGTGGATGGATTTCATTACAAGACCGGAGGCTGCCATTATGCATTATCTTTTAATGCAACTTCAAGTACAGCCACTTTAAAGTTACATCATAAATAGAAAGCTCTAGAACAAACAAGTGTATCCAGGCAACGGCAGCACAGAGATCAGCCTCTTTTAAATGCGGCTTCAAGACAGATAAGTTGTGTTTTCTATTACTCTTGTTCATTGCTCTAATTTATCTCGCTCTTTTCGCAATTTGACATGTGTACGTCACACTCTCACCTATTCTACACCATCTAACGATACTGTACCCTTATTCCTTGTGATTTCCCCGTTATCACACAGCACTGATGACTCACAGACTTGGATGGGTGTTTACAATGCTCCTCGTAATTCCCCCGTCTTGTAACAAGTTTTTCCCCCCTTAGAAGTAGATCTATTTGCCAGCAGACTCACTTCACAACTCCCCAAATACTTCAGCTGGATCCCGGACCCCGGTGCTTTGGCAGTGGACGCCTTTCTCCAAGATTGGAAAGGGATTCGAGGTTATGCCTTCCCACCCTTTGCAATGATTCAACGGGTCCTTCAGAAGCTGAGATCAGAACAATCCTCGATAGTCCTAATAACTCCCTTTTGGCCGTCCCAAGCGTGGTTCCCGACAACCTTGGAACTATCTTATGAAATACCCTTTCTACTTCCAGCTTCTCCAGTCCTCCTAAAAGACACAAACGACTCGGATCACCCACTTCTTGCGAACGGGACTTTGAACCTTCTTGCTTGGAAAGTGTCAGGCGATCTAACGAAATCACTGGCCTTTCGTCACAAGCTTCTTCTCTCCTCCAAGAATCATGGGCCCCCGGCACACACTATAGATACAACGGCATCTGGAAGAGATGGTTTGGTTGGTGCTTGGAAAGGAATCTGGATTCCGTGGAGGCTCCTATCGTCCACATAGCAAACTTCCTCGTGGAACAGTTTGAAAGGGGTCTTTCATACAGATCAATTAATTGTTATAGATCCGCCATTTCGGCGGGTCATCCACTTCTTAATGGTAGATCTATCGGTAAAAATCCAATCATCTGCAGGATTATGAAGAGTATCAGACTTAAAAGACCTCCTAAACCTAAATATGATTCCCTTTGGGACGTTAAATTACTTCTCGACCTTTTTTCAAAATGGCCCGATAATAACTTGTTGGATAATAAGTCTCTTTCCATTAAATTAGCTTCACTCCTTTGCCTAATTTCCTGCCGTAGAGTTTCAGATGTTAAAGCATTAGAAATTTCCAACAGGTACTATGATGCCTTCGGCGTTACCTTCGAAATAATCAAAAGAACTAAAACTATGTCTTATACAATTTTTTACCCTAGATTTGATGCTTGTAAAAAACTGTGCGTAGTGGAGTGCATGAAGGAATATGACTCCAGGATGAACCCACTTCGCTCGACGGGTGCTAACCAACTCCTTATATCCTTTGTTAGACCCTTCAAACCTGTTTCTTCTACTACTATAGCCAGATGGGTTAAACTATCAATGCATTTGGCTGGCATTGACCTCCATAGATTCCAAGCTCACTCTTTAAGAGGAGCTATGGCCAGTCAATCCTTTTGGAAAGGAGGTAAGTTAAACGACATCCTCAAAGCAGCAGACTGGTCAAACTCTTATACCTTTGCTAAACACTACTGCAAACCAGTTGAACACATGTCTGACGTAGTTCTGCTTGACTACCAACATGCATAATGGCAGCCTCCGGTCTTGTAATGAAATTGCGATTCTCCTATTACCATGACCAGAGAATCTAGATTTCATTAAAGACAGGGAGGCTGACATTATCCCAACCCTCCCACCCGGGAGTGGATTTTAACATCTGTTTATTTATCACATGTTATGTTGTTTTTCTCATTGTATTATTACACACTTTGTTCAACAGTTTTTGCATCTTTATCATCTAATGTGGATTATATTATCCTTAACCACTTTTATTACCCCTTCATAGGGTGATAAGTAGTTTTTCTCCTAACTGCTCTTTCCTTTTCAGACAATTCGTCTTGATCGAATTCCTCTTTGTCGTCCTGGTAACAGCAGCGGACACCTCTCCTCCATGGTTGACCTTTCTCTGCACGATGCCAGCTTATGGACTTCGCTGCCTCTGAGGAACTCCTTATCTTCATGTATTCATTGCATTTAAAAGAGGCTGATCTCTGTGCTGCCGTTGCCTGGATACACTTGTTTGTTCTAGAGCTTTCTATTTATGATGTAACTTTAAAGTGGCTGTACTTGAAGTTGCATTAAAAGATAAAGGATAATGTCAGCCTCCGTGTCTTTAATGAAATCTAGATTCTCTGGTCATGGTAATAGGAGAATCGCAATTCCCTTGAAGGGGATCTGTCCCTCCTGCTTCTCTGTGTAAGCCCACTTGGGGGTCTGTATGGGGGGACCCCATGCAAACTCCCATGTAAGCTTAGGTTAGCCTGGCTAAGTCTTCCTACTTGGTCCTGGCTGTCTACCTCTTCATCTGAAGTCCCATCTGACTCCTCTGTGGTGGGTAGACCCTTATCTACAGCTATGGCACCATACTTGGCAGCTCTTTCAGCATCATAGGCCTCCAGAAGCTCCACTAGCTGTCTAAGGGTAGGGTTGGAACCCTGTTTTAATCTCCTGGAGGTACACAGTTGTCTCATCTCCTGGAAAGTGAATGCATCATATCTAGAGGGAATCTGTCCAGGATTCTCCTCTCCTGAGGGAGTATCAGTGTGATCTCCATTCAGGGACATGATTCTAGTGAGGGTGTGGTGTGTGCACCTACCTACACTAGTTGTATCTACTAACCCTCTCTAGTAGTTGTAGTCAGGGTGTGTTACTCCCTTCAACCTACAACCACCACGTCCAGTAGGACTTAAGTATTATAATCTATGTTATATGTACCTAAACAATATCTGTGTGATCTTTCAATTTAGTATCTCAAGATTACAATGGTATTACAACAGCAAGCTCAGATCCCAACCGCTGCTCACCAATGTGAGAAGTTGGCCTGATGTATGATGTCACTAGTTCTAGTGTACACCTTATATCAGTCCAAACAACCCTTATGGTGATTGGTTGTAAAGTCAACCTTATAGACCAGCTATCCTAGTGGTAGCATGGACAAGAGCAGTCTTAGGCTAAACTCTGAATGGCACGTGAAGCCAGCTGTGATACCATATATAATCCCTTGAATACCAAATGAAAGGACACCACAACAGATATATATATAAAATAAAGTGTATTTATTCTAGTCAAACCCTCAGCACTCTTTATGAGATTAGAGGTAAGTACAACACAGTCTTATTTATGCATACATTAAGTCACACAGGTAAGTAATACAGTTAGGCCCTAGGGGCCACGCAAACCATATACTAAAGAAGTGGTATAAGGTCCACTGCCACGGAAATAGGATAGGCCTAGGCCTAGGGAATCGCTGGGGCTACACTACACTAGCAACAGTTAGGAAGTGGGAGGCCCACGGGATTCAGGTGCAGAGTGGAAACACTCACGCGTAATGCGTAAAAGTCGATAGAATTACTAGCAGTTAGAAATTAACAGTTTAAGGACACTTCTGAAGCAGCTAGAGAGTCGAGACTCGGAAACTAGACCCTAGGATAGTCAGTACCCTTGTGAGCACCGAAGTACCCAAGTTACCTAGCCCACGGGCTGCGGGTGCATAGGTGTGAACTTGCGTCGGGTTTCGTCGTGGACTTCTATGGATGCCTGAAGGAAAGTTGCTGACAGGCAGTCAGTGAAGAGTGTCCGGTGGATCCCAAGGCTGGGATCAAGAAGAGAGGAGACCTGCAAGCAGAAGGGACAGAGTCAAGGTCACTAGCCAGTGACAACGTGGAACCAGGAAGGAACCAGGCGATGTCGTGAAGATTGCAGGTGAAGGTGAAGCTTGTCGCTGCAGCCACGGGGACCAGGAGACGTCGAGGACGACCAGGACCAGGAGGCGAGCTGTCCCACGAAGGCTCTTGCTGTCGGCGGTGTCAAAGTTGAACTAGGACTCACCAAGCCTTGGCAAGCGGAACCCACGAAGAACGGAGGACTTGCTTCTGGTGCAGACCAGGAAGGTCTGGGGTGCTTCTCCTTTGCAGGGAAGCGGGAGCCAGTCTGGAGGAGCCAAACCAGCAGTGAAGATTTCGGGATGCGTTGTCACAGAGGCCACTAGCCAACGGGCAAGCAACCGGACAGGCGCGGCAAGCAGGAAAATGCAGAAGGGCCCCACGCAGGACTCGTGGAGTGTGGGGGGCTGATCTTCGGTGCAGATGGTGCTTGGGGTTGGGCCTTCTAAATCCCCGGTGCACAACTTCGAGGGTGCCTCAGAAGCTGCGCTGGAAGATACTAGCCACTTTTCCCAGGTGGCCGGTCCCACGTCTCTCGTCGCCTCCACGGATCTCAGCTCAGCTGTGGATGTGGATCAGGGTCGGAGAAGTCTGGAAGTCAAGGCTCTGGTCGGGCTCTGCAGTCGGTCCCTCGTAGAACTTCAGCAAAGCAAAGGGTAGTCTCTTGATGGTGCCTGTTTGCACAGGGTAGCCACTCCTTGGCCACAAGGGAGATTCTTCAGTCTTCTTCTTTCGTCGAATGTTGAAGGTCCAGAGTTTCTGTTCAAGTTGCAGGTTCAGGATAATCTAATCTCCTGGGGCCCAGCTACCACTCTTATACTAATCTGGGGGGCTGGGTTACCTGCTAGGTCACGCCTTATGGGTGGGACCTGGGAGGGGGGTGGTTACACCCCCTTCCCTTTGTCCAGTTTCGCGCCAGGACTGGGGCTGGTGTGCCCCAGCACCGGTTTGAACTGGACTATGCATGGGACACCTTGTGTGCCCCAGGCATGTCTCATTCCTTTCAGCCCTCCCTGCCCCAATACACTAAAGTCTGTCTGGGGAGGTGCTAGCACCTCCCCAAGCAGGAAACCTATTGTCCAAGCCTCCCTTGCCGGGATCACTCCCAGCAGCAGGAGGTCAGACTTGTGTCTGTGGCAGCAGCATCCATTTTGTGATGCTGAGGCTTTGGTTAGAGTTAAACAGCAAAGTAGGATTTTAACATGTCTCTCCCTCTAGAAGGGGGGAATAATATCCTCATCACCAGAAATGGTATGGGGGTATTATTCCAAAGTGTTAGACACCTTACACAACTTGTTTTGATAAAGCCAAACCATAGTTACCATAACCGTTTAAGATTATAAGGCACTTTAAGAGTATATGGTAGGCTATATCATAGAACAGCTATAAGGACATTGTTCCGAAAGCTGCAGACAGGCTCAGCTCATGCTAGAGCACCATCTCACATGTTACCAAGCACTCTGCCTCCAGGATTGTTAAGGCCTGCCATAGGAGTGACTGATAGGTACATGTGTCTATATATAAGGGTAGATATAGGCATACTATATCTAAGCAAGGGGTGATTACACGACCTTGCCCCAGCTGAGTGATCAGCCAGTTGTGTCTGATTGGAAGGCCAGACCAGGGTGGCATAATACATGCTGCAGCCCCTGGGAGGCCTAGGGTACACCTATGCCCTGGGTACCTAGGGTACACTGTACAGGGTCCAATAAGGTGATCCTTACCAATTGGGAATGTACCTAGGGTACATGGAGTCCATTTTAAAGAGAGAGCAGACAGCCTGAGACCCTGAATGGCAGGATCTCAGGCCAACTAAGTCGAAAAACCAGCTAGACACTAGGCAAAAAGTTGGGGGTAACCATAGTCAGATATCCACCTTCCTACACTGATGTCTTTACTGGAAGCTTTAGTGGTAAGAACAATGGGGGCCAACCATTGTGAACATTCAATGGGTTTGATCACCCCCAAAGACAATAATCTGTCTAATTCGATGCAAAGGGGAGCATGCATCAAATGTGGTATGGGTCTGGCCTTGTGTGCTACCGGCTTTGCATTTGATTTTAACTTAATGGAGTGTTGGTAATCCTTAAGTAAACCTATGTCATCCGAAAATACCTTTGGAAAATCGTTGCATATCTCCATCCCACCAACTGAAGGATCTACCAAAAGAACCTGATCTGAACATATGGATCTAACCTGATCCCGAGTTCCCTTTGGTGTTTCCACCCCAACAAATTGGATCTCTTCTGGGTGATGTAGATCTTGCCTACAGTATTCCTACCTTTGAACCCTATCTCCTTGGTGGTCATGCCCAATAAGGGTATGGGGTCCCCATTGTAGCCTCCTGGTTGGATGTCAGGGGGTTGTACAGTTTCTTGCCATGAGGGAAAAAGTTGGGAGAATACCTTGGCATCAACAAGGGTGTATGGGGAACATGAATTTGCAAAGACAGTTACAGGTTTGTTGTCTAGGGTGATATTGCAAGATGGAAACTTGTCAGTTTCATTAGTACCTTTAAGTTGTAAGGTAAGAAAATAAGTGTTCTTTATTAGTCTTCTCACCGCCATAGGTTCCAGGCAGCTCTCTGGAGGGCACTATGGAATGTTGAAAACGCAGGAGGGGAAAGACCAATAGGAGGTGCAGGGGGGGGGGGGCGGAACATACTAAGTGGAATGGATTACAACAGTGACCAACAGCTCGACAGGTAAGTAGAGGGGTAGGTAGACACCCTGGGCTCTGTCGGCTGGGCTCCCCAAAGTCAGGGGGCTGGGGAAGCAAGAGTGTCTTTAGGTGTCGGATTTTCTTTACCCGAGCGGGTTGTGGTCAGAGGGACCCCTCGTGTTGAGGCCCCAGGCATCAGGGGACCCTTCGTGACGAGGCTCCAGGCATCAGGGGACCCCTCGTGATGAGGCTCCAGGCATCAGGAGACCCCTAGTGATGAGGCTCCAGGCATCAGGGGACCCTTTGTGACGAGGCACCAGGAATCAGGGGACCCTTTGTGAGGAGGCTCCAGGCATCAGGAGACCCCTTGCGATGAGGCTCCAGGCATCAGGGGCCCTTCATGATGAGGCTCCAGGCATCAGGGTACCCTTCCTGATGGGGCACAAGGCACCAGGGGACCCTTCGTGACGAGGCTCCAGGCATCAAGGGACCCTTCGTGATGAGGCCCCAGGCATCAGAGGACCCCACGTGATGAGGCTCCAGGCATCAGGGGACCCCTTGTGATGAGGCTCCAGGCATCAGGGGACCCTTCGTGATGGGGCTCCAGCCATCAGGGGACCCTTTGTGATGAGGCTCCAGGCATCATGGGACCCTTCGTGATGAGGCTCCAGGCATCAGGGGACCCTTCGTGATGGGGCTCCATACATCAGGGGACCCTTCGTGATGGGGCTCCATACATCAGGGGACCCTTCGTGATGGGGCTCCAGGCATCAGGGGACCCCTTGTGACGAGGCACCAGGCATCAGTAAACCCCTCGCGATGAGGCTCCTGGCATCAGGGGACCCTTCGTGACGAGGCTCCAGGCATCATGGGACCCTTCGTGATGGAGCTCCAGGCATCAGGGGACCCCTCGTGACGAGGCTTCAGGCATCAGGGGACCCTTCGTGACGAGGCTCCAGGCATCGGGAGACCCTTTCTGATGAGGCTCCAGGCATCAGGGGACCCTTCGTAATGGGGCTCCATACATCAGGGGACCCTTCGTGATGGGGCTCCAGGCATCAGGGGACCCTTTGTGACGAGGCTCCAGGCATCATGGGACCCTTCGTGATGGAGCTCCAGGCATCAGGGGACCCCTCGTGACGAGGCTTCAGGCATCAGGTGACCCTTCGTGACGAGGCTCCAGGCATCGGGAGACCCTTCGTGACGAGGCTCCAGGCATCAAGGGACCCTTCGTGATGAGGCCCCAGGCATCAGAGGACCCCACGTGATGAGGCTCCAGGCATCAGGGGACCCCTTGTGATGAGGCTCCAGGCATCAGGGGACCCTTCGTGATGGGGCTCCAGCCATCAGGGGACCCTTCGTGATGAGGCTCCAGGCATCAAGGGACCCCTTGTGATGAGGCTCCAGGCATCAGGGGACCCTTCGTGATGGGGCTCCAGCCATCAGGGGACCCTTTGTGATGAGGCTCCAGGCATCATGGGACCCTTCGTGATGAGGCTCCAGGCATCAGGGGACCCTTCGTGATGGGGCTCCATACATCAGGGGACCCTTCGTGATGGGGCTCCAGGCATCAGGCGACCCCTTGTGACGAGGCACCAGGCATCAGTAAACCCCTCGCGATGAGGCTCCTGGCATCAAGGGACCCCTCGTGATGAGGCTCCTGGCATCAGGGGACCCTTCGTGATGAGGCTCCTGGCATCAAGGGACCCCTCGTGATGAGGCTCCTGGCATCAGGGGACCCTTCGTGATGAGGCTCCTGGCATCAGGGGATCCTTTGTGATGAGGCTCCAGGCATCAGGGGACCCGTCGTAACGAGGCTCCAGGCATCAAGGGACCCTTCGTGATGAGGCTCCAGGTATCAGGGGGCCCTTTGTGATGAGGCTCCAGGCATCAGGGGACCCCTCGTGATGAGGCTCCAGGCATCAGGGGACCCTTTGTGATGAGGCTCCAGGCATCAGGGGACCCTTCGTAATGGGGCTTCAGGCATCAAGGGACCCTTCGTGATGGGGCTCCATACATCAGGGGACCCTTCGTAATGGGGCTCCATACATCAGGGGACCCTTCGTGACGGGGCTTCAGGCATCAGGGGACCCCTCGTGATGGAGCTCCAGGCATCAGGGGACCCCTCGCGATGAGGCTCCTGGCATCAGGGGACCCTTTGTGACGAGGCTCCAGGCATCATGGGACCCTTCGTGATGGGGCTCCTGGCATCAGGGGACCCCTTGTGACGAGGCACCAGGCATCAGTGAACCCCTCGCGATGAGGCTCCTGGCATCAGGGGACCCTTTCTGATGAGGCTCCAGGCATCAGGGGACCCTTCGTAATGGGGCTCCATACATCAGGGGACCCTTCGTGACGAGGCTCCAGGCATCAGGGGACCCCTCGCGATGAGGCTCTAGGCATCATGGGACCCTTCGTGACGAGGCTCCAGGCATCAGGGGACTCTTCGTGACGAGGCTCCAGCATCTTCATGGGGACCAGGAGAGGTCAGCTGCCGATGGTGTCGAGGTCAGCATCACTGGGGAGACTTCACTGGACAGGTGAGCCACTCAGACACGGCCTGTCTCTGACCCACGAGAGCAGAAGGGCTCCCACCTCTGGGGTCAGAAACATGTCTGCGTGTGGCAGGCTGGTGCAGACCAGTCTGCTGCACACCAGAGAGTTGGTCATTTTTCAAGGGGCATCTCTAAGATGCCCTCTGAGTGCATTTTATAATAAATACAACACTAGCATTAGTGTGAGTTTATTATGCTGAGAAGTTTGATATCAAACTGCTCAGAATTCAGTAAAGCCATCATGGTGCTGTGGAGTTCATAATGACAAACCCCTGGCCCATGTACTCAATATGGCTTCACTGCACTTACAATGTCAGTGAATGGGCACATACTCTGTAGGGGCATATTGTCTCACCTTTGGTATGGTGCACCTTGCCCTAGGGCTGTGGGGCCTGCTAGAGGGGTGACTTACCTTTGCCACAGGCAGTGTTTGTGAGCATGGCACACACGGATGTTTAATAACCAAGTAAGTGATAGAAGGCACTCCGTTTTACTTCATTTGTTCAAAGATGCTCAAACGCAAACAATGTTTTTCTCCTGCTTGCAGACTTCCCACGTACCTTGCCCCAATAGAACGAATATGTATTGTATTGTAATTGCATTTATATAGCGTTTACTACCCCTGATGAGGCCCTGAAGTGCTTTTGAAGTGCTTTTTCAGTGAGTAGCACGCTACTCCAGAACCCATAACGGATTAGTGTTGAATTAATGCAGTGAAATATGAAAGTAATTTGAGTGGTGGCTAGGTTAGTCAGTTATTTGGATTCAAAAGGATAGTGGAGGGATAGAAGAGGAGAAAAGGTTTGCATTTAGATAGTGCTTAACACCCCCGATGGGGTGTTGAAGCGCTTTTTTTGTGAGTAGGACCCTACTCCAGAACCTATATTAGGATTAGTGGTGAATTAGTATAGTGAAATATGAAAGTAATTTGATTTGCAGATATTATTCAATTATTTGGACAGAAAAGGGTAGCGGAGGGATAGAAGAGGGAAAAAAGGTTTGCATTTATATAGCACTTGCTACCCCTGACGAGGCGTCAAAGCACTTTTTCTGTGAGTAGCAAGCTACTCCAGAACCCATAAAGGATAAGCGATGAATTAGTATAGTGAAAATATGAAAGTAATTTGAGTGGTGACTAGGTTAGTCAGTTATTTGGATTGAGAAAGGATAGTGGAGGGATAGAAGAGGGAAAAAACGTTTGCATTTATATAGTGCTTGCTACCCCTGATGAGGTGTTGAAGTGCTTTTTTCGGTGAGTAGCACGCTACTTCGGAACCAGAAAAGGATTAGTGGTGAATTAGTATAGCGAAATATGAAATTTGAGAAGAGGACATGTCAGTCTGTTATTTTGATTGAAAAGGATAGCGGAGGGATATACGAGTGAAGGCTTTAGACTTCTTTTTTGGGAGGTCATAGCAGTAGCAGGAGGCTTGGGATGAGTAACAAGCATTAAAAATGCAATCGGCCTCACCTTTCATTAAGTTAAAGCCATTTGCTTTGCTAAACAATACCATTAGCAAAGCAAATGGCTTTAACTTAATCAAAGGTGAGACCTATTGCATTTTCAATGCTTGTTCTTTATTATTGCATAGGATAGCACCTTGAAATACATGAGTCCAGAATGTGCTCTGTACAAATACCTCTTGTGTGCATGATTTAAAAGATTATTAATGTTTCTCCAAATGCAATAGGAATCTAGGCCACGCAGGATGCACATGACAACTGACTTGCCTCTTAGTTCACTAATGGCCTCCTCGGGAGGGTGGAGAAAAACATAAATGTTTTTAAGTTCAAGTTTTAAAACTATCGCTTTAAATAACTACCTCTCAATCCATTGATATTATCGGATGCACTAAGGTGAAACGCTTCCACGTGCTGCAGCAATGGAAGCCACGCCCCTGCTGGTGCGTGGTACAGATGTATGTGCAGCTGCACGTGGGAGAAGGCGAGCGGCTCTGTAGGGCTGTTCTATGGTATTGGGAGGTGTGGAAGCTCGGAGATAACAAGCACCAGCACACACACTGCACGAATAGAGCCAATGGTCGTGCAATGCACAAGCACCAGCACACACACTGCACGAATAGAGCCACTGGTCGTGCAATACACAAGCACCAGCACACACAGTGCAGGAATAGGGCCACTGGTCGTGCAATGCACTGAGATAACACGCACCAGTACACGCATTGCACAAATAGAGCCACTGCTCGTGCAATGCACTGAGATAACAAGTACCAGCACACACACTGCACGAACAGAGCCACTGGTCGTGCAATGCACAAGCACCAGCACACACACTGCACGAACAGAGCCACTGGTCGTGCAATGCACAAGCACCAGCACACACAGTGCAGGAATAGGGCCACTGGTCGTGCAATGCATTGAGATAACAAGTACCAGCACACACACGGCACGAACAGAGCCACTGCTCGTGCAAAGCACTGAGATATCAAGCACCAGCACACACACTGCACGAATAGAGCCACTGGTTGTGCAATGCACAAGCACCAGCACACACACTGCACGAACAGAGCCACTGCTCGTGCAATGCACAAGCACCAGCACACACAGTGCAGGAATAGGGCCACTGGTCGTGCAATGCACTGAGATAACAAGCACCAGCACACACACTGCACGAACAGAGCCACTGCTCGTGCAAAGCACTGAGATAACAAGCACCAGCACACACACTGCACGAATAGGGCCACTGCTCGTGCAATGCACTGAGATAACAAGCACCAGCACACACACTGCATGAATAGAGCCACTGCTCGTGCAATGCACTGAGATAACAAGCACCAGCACACACACTGCACGAATAGAGCCACTGCTCGTGCAATGCACAAGCACCAGCACACACACTGCACGCATAAAGCCACTGGTCGTGCAATGCACTGAGATAACAAGCACCAGCACACACACTGCACGAATAGAGCCAATGGTCGTGCAATGCACAAGCACCAGCACACACACTGCACGAATAGGGCCACTGCTCGTGCAATGCACTGAGATAACCAGCACACACACTGCACGAATAGAGCCACTGCTCATGCAATGCACAAGCACCAGCCCACACACTGCACGAACAGAGCCACTGCTCGTGCAAAGCACTGAGATATCAAGCACCAGCACACACACTGCACGAATAGAGCAACTGGTCGTGCAATGCACAAGCACCAGCACACACACTGCACGAACAGAGCCACTGCTCGTGCAATGCACAAGCACTAGCACACACACTGCACGAATAGAGCCACTGGTCGTGCAATGCACTGAGATAACAAGCACCAGCACACACACTGCACGAATAGGGCCACTGCTCGTGCAAAGCACTGAGATAACAAGCACCAGCACACACACTGCACAAATAGAGCCACTGGTCGAGCAATGCACAAGCACAAGCACCAGCACACACACTGCACGAACAGAGCCACTGCTCGTGCAATGCACAAGCACCAGCACACACACTGCACGAATAGAGCCACTGCTCGTGCAATGCACTGAGGTAACAAGCACCAGCACACACACTGCACGAATAGAGCCACTGCTCGTGCAATGCACTGAGATATCAAGCACCAGCGCACACACACTGCACGAATAGAGCCACTGGTCGTGCAATGCACAAGCACCAGCACACACACTGCACGAATAGGGCCACTGCTCGTGCAAAGCACTGAGATAACAAGCACCAGCACACACACTGCACCAATAGAGCCACTGGTCGTGCAATGCACAAGCACCAGCACACACACTGCACGAACAGAGCCACTGCTCGTGCAATGCACAAGCACCAGCACACACAGTGCAGGAATAGGGCCACTGGTCATGCAATGCACTGAGATAACAAGCACCAGCACACACACTGCACAAACAGAGCCACTGCTCGTGCAAAGCACTGAGATATCAAGCACCAGCACACACACTGCATGAATAGAGCCACTGGTCGTGCAATGCACAAGCACCAGCACACACACTGCACGAACAGAGCCACTGCTCGTGCAATGCACAAGCACCAGCACACACACTGCACGAATAGATCCACTGGTCGTGCAATGCACTGAGATAACAAGCACCAGCACACACACTGCACGAATAGGGCCACTGCTCGTGCAAAGCACTGAGATAAGAAGCACCAGCACACACACTGCACAAATAGAGCCACTGGTCGAGCAATGCACAAGCACAAGCACCAGCACACACACTGCACGAACAGAGCCACTGCTCGTGCAATGCACAAGCACCAGCACACACACTGCACGAATAGAGCCACTGCTCGTGCAATGCACTGAGGTAACAAGCACCAGCACACACACTGCACGAATAGAGCCACTGCTCGTGCAATGCACTAGCCTTGCGTTAATCTCCAAGCTGAGCACAGCACGGATGGCAGGGCCCCATAAACAGCACACCAATGAGGAAACTGCAATGTGTTAGCGCTGCGAAGCAGCCGTCGGGGCACATATGTGCGCAGGTGGGGCCCTGGGGAAAGGCAGGGTGAAGATAAGGGCATCTTTATCTGCTTTTCTTTGAGTCTCGCGCACCTCCCTTCTTTCCAACAAATGAGAACTGATCAAACCCCCCCCCCCCCTCCATAGCCCCGGGCTCCACGAGCGTCCCAGACCCCCGCAGTAGGGGGATTAGGGACAGCTAAGACTGTGCCCACCCCCCTTCCCCCGCACGATGCCCTGCTGGCCTGGCGCCCTCACAGTGGGCCGCCCGGATGTGGACGCGCCTCCTCGACCGTCTCTGCAGGAGTGGGGGGGGGGCGGCGAGCACTGTGCACTTCATGGAAGACGCCCCCTCCTCTCACCCCGCGGGGAGATGGATGAAGCGAATAACAAGAGGGTGATGTCCCCTGGCTTCAGCGACATGGCACAGACAACTGACGCACAAACCCTGTGCTCTTGGGCATGCTGGTGCTTCTCGCTGGGATGCGATGCCAAACACGGCCATTTACCGATTTAGGGGCATATCAGCAACACCCCATCGCTCAGTGCTATGTGCGCTCGGATTATTATCGCCGGCTAGCGCCGATTTTTATCGCTGAGATAGCGTGCTATTATCAACGCTTATCTCCTCAGCGATAAAAATCCTCACGCTAACTGCCTAACGTGAGATTATCGCTGGAAACCCAGCGATAATCTAACGCAATATGGCGTTAGCTTGCTGATAGGGACTCACAAACTTAGCCATGATATCCACCCTCCATAGGATATCATGGCTAAGTCAGTCCTGAAGCAGGCGTAAGGAAAGTAGCGATAACAGGGGTTATCGCTACTTTTCCTGACGCTATGCTTCATAGCCTGGGGCTTGCTGATAGGAGAAATGTCGCTTAGCGACATTAAGCGACATTTCTCCTGTCATGTTAGGTTAGGAACGCCCACTTTGCATCTCATTAGAGATGCAAAGCTGGGCGTTAGGAATCCCCAAGCTAAAGCAAGGTTTCACGCGGCAGGCAAGGGCCCAAAACGTAGTGAGGTGACATTTGGGATGGGCAATGTTGATGTCGCATCACTACGTTTTGGGCCCTTGCCTGCCGCGGGTACTTGGGCCTCCCACACAAGTGAGGCACCATTTTTACTGGGAGACCTGGGGGAACGCTGGGTGGTGGTAAATTTGTGTGAGCCCGGTGATGCCACAACTTTCCCACCCCAAAATGTGTGAAAAAAGTGTTTTTTTCAGCTAAAATTGAGGTTTGCAGGGGATTCTGGGTAAGGAAACGTTGGGGGATCCACGCAAGCCATACCTCCCTGGAAGCCGCCGGGTGTCTAGTTTTCAGAAATGTGTGGGTTTGGTAGGTTTCCCTAGATGGCCACCGAGCACCGGGCCAAAAACCCAAGTGACCCCCCTTGCAAAACCAGGTGGTTTTGCGATAGGCCATTTTGATGTCGCCTCACTACGTTTTGGGCCTTTGCCTGCCGCGGGTACTTGGGCCTCCCACACAAGTGAGGCACCATTTTTACCGGGAGACCTGGGGGAACGCTGGGTGGTGGTAAATTTGTGTGAGCCCGGTGATGCCACAACTTTCCCACCCCAAAATGTATGAAAAAAGTGATTTTTTCAGCAAAAATTGAGGTTTGCAGGGGATTCTGGGTAAGGAAACGTTGGGGGATCCACGCAAGCCATACCTCCCTGGAAGCCGCCTGGTGTCTAGCTTTCAGAAATGCATGGGTTTGATAGGTTTCCCTAGGTGCCGGCAGAGCTAGGGTTCAAAAACTACAGCTAGTCACTTTGCCAAAAAAGGGTCATTTTTCACTGCAAAATTGAGGTGTGACCACGTTGCGTTTTGCGCCGTTTCCTGTGGCGGGCACTAGGCCGACCCGCACAAGTGAGGTACCATTTTTCTCGTAGGACTTTGGGGAACGCGGGGTGGGTGGAAATTTGTGGATCCACGCAAATTCCAGAACTTTCCATCACAGAAATGTGGGGAAAATGTGTTTTTTTGTAAATGTTTTACGTTTGCAAGGGATTCTGGGTAACAGACCATGGTGGGAGGCAGTCAAGTTACCCCATCCTGGATTCCCCTGGGTGTCTAGTTTTCAAAAATGTATAGGTTTGCTAGGTTTCCCTAGGTGCCGGCACGGCTAGGGTTCAAAAACTACAGCTAGACTCTTCGCAAAAAAAGTGTACATTTTCAGTGTGAAAATGTGGTGTGTTCACCTTAGGTTTTGAGCCACTTCCTGTCGTGGGCACTATGCCTACCCACACAAGTGAGGTACCATTTTTATCGGGTAGTTCAGATTTGTAAAGCAACTGTTATTACCTATTGATTTTTGATGCATTTCTCCCTTCCAAATGAAAGACATTGTGTAAAAAAATAAGTCATTTTGAAAAATGACCAATAATTGTCATGCAAGTATGAGTATTCCCAATTTCGAAAATGTGAAAATATGCACTGTTTCTAAACTCTGTAATTTGTTCCCATTTCAGAAATAAATAGGTGTCTTTCATACCGATTTTTCCATGTATACATTTTCCCACAATAATTGCTATATTCCCGGAGCAACAAAAAAAACCATTACAAAATGCTGCTCAGTTTTTTGCTCTGGGTTCGTTGGGCTCTTGGTGAACCTACAAGTCCTATATATCCCCACAACCAGGAAGGTCCACCGGATGTAACAGTACATTGCTTTCAAAGAGATGTCATAATTAGAAGAAGTTACAGGTGAAAACGTTGACTCAAAAGGCTGCTTTTTTCAACAAATTTTTAATTTTTCCTATATTTAACTGTTAGTTTCTATAAAGAAACCTTGATGGATCTACACAAATGACCCCTTGCTGAATTCAGAATTGTGTCTACTTTTCAAAAATGTTTAGCTTTCCAGGATCCATTATTGCTTTTCTATCCATTTCTACCATTATCTGGAAGGAGGTTGAAAGCACAAAAAATAGCAAAAATAGGGTATGTCCCAGAAAAATGTCAAAACTGTGTAAAAAATGTTGGATTTCTGACAAAAATCTGTCATTCCCTAAAAGCTGGAGGAATTGTGATTTCAGCCCCACAAACCCTTTTTTGATATCATTTGCAGAGAAAAACCCAGACGCTTTCATTTGCAGCCACTTTTCTCCAATTTTCACAAAAAAAGCTAAAATTTGCTGTATTTTGACTAATTTCTGGGAACCCTCTAGGAGAATCCACAAACCCTGGGTACCTTTAGAATCCCCATGATGTTGGAAGAAAAGGACGCAAATTTGGCGTGGATACCTAATGTGGTCAAAAAGTTACAGGGGCCTAAGGGCACACTACCCCAAATAGCCCAAAAAAGGCTTAGCACAGGAGGGGAAAAGGCCTAGCAGCGAAGGGGTTAACTAGGAGTTATGCGCTCCAATCTCAGCTTCCCTATGACCACCAGATTGATCTTGGGTAAATAAATTCATCCGCTTATAACTCGGTTTCAGTACCTGCAGGGTTAGACTGAGACAGAAAATGTTTCGTGGCATTGAAATAAAAGTGCCCCCCATTAGAGAATTAAGATTGTTAAAAAAAAGTTCCCATAGTTACAAATCGGGGCATTTTTGAGCGGGTAAAGATATGCTGTATACAAGTGATTTGCAGGCTTTGGAGACTGTGTGTATTTGTGCTTGCTGCAGGAAATGTTTGTGCCAGAGGCTCTGGTCTGACCTTGATAAAGGAACGAGCAAACCTGTCCCGAGGGAAACTATTCTCCCCACATCCACCCCATTCTTGGCTCAGAATTCTCTGAGATCGAATTGAAACAATCTATTAGAACAAAGTGAATTGAGCTAATGTGCCTAGTACTGCCATCAGAAGGCATTAGAAGTGGATGGAAAGGGCACAATGCAGGTCAGCAGACATTAGAAGTGGATGGAAACGGCACAATGCAAGTCAGCAGACATTAGAAGTGGATGGAAAAGGCACAATCCAGGTCAGCAGACACTAGAGGTGGATGGAAAGGGCACAATGCAGGTCAGCAGACATTAGAAGTGGATGGAAAAGGCACAATCCAGGTCAGCAGACATTAGAAGGGGATGGAAAGGGCACAATGCAGGTCAGCAGACATTAGAAGTGGATGGAAAGGACACAATCCAGGTCAGCAGACATTAGAGGTGGATGGAAAGGGCTCAATCCAGGCCAGCAGACATTAGAAGTGGATGGAAAGGGCTCAATGCAGGTCAGCAGACATTAGAAGTCGATGGAAAGGGCACAATGCAGGTCAGCAGACATTAGAAGTGGATGGAAAGGGCACAATCCAGGTCAGCAGATATTAGAAGTGGATGGAAAGGGCACAATGCAGGTCAGCAGACATTAGAAGTGGATGGAAAGGGCACAATCCAGGTCAGCCGACATTAGAGGTGGATGGAAAAGGCTCAATCCAGGTCAGCAGACATTAGAAGTCGATGGAAAGGGTACAATGCAGGTCAGCAGACATTATAAGTGGATGGAAAGGGCACAATCCAGGTCAGCAGATATTAGAAGTGGATGGAAAGGGCACAATGCAGGTCAGCAGACATTAGAAGAGGATGGAAAGGGCTCAATGCAGGTCAGAAGACAGAGGTGGATGGAAAGGGCATAATGGAGGTCAGCAGACATTAGAGGTGGATGGAAAGGGCACAATCCAGGTCAGCAGACATTAGAGGTGGAAGGAAAGGGCACAATCCAGGTCAGCAGACATTAGAGGTGGATGGAAAGGGCTCAATCCAGGTCAGCAGACATCAGAAGTGGATGGAAAGGGCACAATGCAGGTCAGCAGACATTAGAGGTGGATGGAAAGGGCTCAATGCAGGTCAGCAGACATCAGAAGTGGATGGAAAGGGCACAATTCACGTCAGCAGACATTAGAGGTGGATGGAAAGGGCACAATCTAGGTCAGCAGACATCAGAAGTGGATGGGACGGGCATAATTCACGTCAGCAGACATTAGAAGTGGATGGGAAGGGCACAATTCACGTCAGCAGACATTAGAAGTGGATGGAAAGGGCACAATGCAGGTCAGCAGACATTAGAGGTGGATGGAAAGGGCACAATGCAGGTCAGCAGACATTAGAAGTGGATGGAAAGGGCACAATCCAGGTCAGCAGACATTAGAAGTGGATGGGAAGGGCACAATCCAGGTCAGCAGACATTAGAAGTGGATGGAAAGGGCACAATTCAGGTCAGCAGACATTAGAAGTGGATGGGAAGGGCACAATTCACGTCAGCAGACATTAGAGGTGGATGGAAAGGGCACAATCCAGGTCAGAAGACATTAGAAGTGGATGGGAAGGGCGCAATGCAGGTCAGCAGACATTAGAAGTGGATGGAAAGGGCACAATCCAGGTCAGCAGACATTAGAAGTGGATGGTAAGGGCATAATCCAGGTCAGCAGACATTAGAAGTGGATGGAAAGTGCTCAATCCAGGTCAGCAGACATTAGAAGAGGATGGAAAGGGCTCAATGCAGGTCAGCAGACATTAGAAGAGGATGGAAAGGGCACAATGCAGGTCAGCAGACATTAGAAGTGGATGCAAAGGGCACAATGCAGGTCAGCAGACATTAGAAGAGGATGGAAAGGGCACAATGCAGGTCAGCAGACATTAGAAGTGGATGGTAAGGGCACAATGCAGGTCAGCAGACATTAGAAGTGGATGGAAAGGGCACAATGCAGGTCAGCAGACATTAGAGGTGGATGGAAAGGGCTCAATCTAGGCCAGCAGACATCAGAAGTGGATGGAAAGGGCACAATCCAGGTCAGTAGACATTAGAGGTGGATGGAAAGGGCACAATGTAGGTCAGCAGACATTAGAGGTGGATGGAAAGGGCTCAATCTAGGCCAGCAGACATCAGAAGTGGATGGAAAGGGCACAATCCAGGTCAGTAGACATTAGAGGTGGATGGAAAGGGCACAATGTAGGTCAGCAGACGTTAGAGGTGGATGGTAAGGGCTCAATCCAGGTCAGCAGACATTAGAAGTGGATGGAAAGGGCACAATCCAGGTCAGCAGACATTAGAAGTGGATGGAAAGGGCTCAATCCAGGTCAGCAGACATTAGAAGTGAATGGAAAGGGCTCAATGCAGGTCAGCAGACATTAGAATAGGATGGAAAGGGCACAATGCAGGTCAGCAGACATTAGAAGTGGATGCAAAGGGCACAATGCAGGTCAGCAGATATTAGAAGAGGATGGAAAGGGCACAATGCAGGTCAGCAGACATTAGAAGTGGATGGAAAGGGCACAATGCAGGTCAGCAGATATTAGAAGTGGATGGAAAGGGCACAATGCAGGTCAGCAGACATTAGAGGTGGATGGAAGGGCACAATCCAGGTCAGCAGACATCAGAAGTGGATGGAAAGGGCACAATCCAGGTCAGCAGACATTAGAGGTGGATGGAAAGGGCTCAATGTAGGCCAGCAGACATCAGAAGTGGATGGAAAGGGCACAATGCAGGTCAGCAGACATTAGAGGTCGATGGAAAGGGCTCAATGCAGGTCAGCAGACATCAGAAGTGGATTGAAAGGGCACAATTCACATCAGCAGACATTAGAGGTGGATGGAAAGGGCACAATGCAGGTCAGCAGACATTAGAAGTGGATGGGAAGGGCACAATTCACGTCAGCAGACATTAGAGGTGGATTGAAAGGGCACAATCCAGGTCAGCAGACATTAGAAGTGGATGGGAAGGGCACGATTCACGTCAGCAGACATTAGAAGTGGATGGAAAGGGCACAATCCAAGTCAGCAGACATCAGAAGTGGATGGAAAGGGCACAATGCAGGTCAGCAGACATTAGAAGTGGGTGGAAAGGGCACAATCCAGGTCAGCAGACATCAGAAGAGGATGGAAAGGGCACAATGCAGGTCAGCAGACATCAGAGGTGGATGGAAAGGGCACAATTCACGTCAGCAGACATTAGAGGTGGATGGAAACGGCACAATGCAGGTCAGCAGACATCAGAAGTGGATGGAAAGGGCACAATGCAGGTCAGCAGACATCAGAAGAGGATGGAAAGGGCACAATGCAGGTCAGCAGACATCATAGGTGGATGGAAAGGGCACAGTTCACGTCAGCAGACATTAGAGGTGGATGGAAAGGGCATAATGCAGGTCAGCAGACATTAGACGTGGATGGAAAGGGCACAATCCAGGTCAGCAGACATTAGAGGTGGATGGAAAGGGCACAGTCCAGGTCAGCAGACATTAGAGGTGGATGGAAAGGGCTCAATGCAGGTCAGCAGATATTAGAAGTGGATGGAAAGGCACAATGCAGGTCAGCAGACATTAGAAGTGGATGGAAAGGGCACAATCCAGGTCAGCAGACATCAGAAGTGGATGGAAAGGGCACAATCCAGGTCAGCAGACATCATAAGTGGATGGAAAGGGCACCATCCAGGTCAGCAGACATTAGAAGTGGATGGAAAGGGCACAATCCAGGTCAGCAGACATTAGAAGTGGATGGAAAGGGCTCAATCCAGATCAGCAGAAATTAGAAGTGGATGGAAAGGGCACAATGCAGGTCAGCAGACATTAGAAGTGGATGGAAAGGGCTCAATGCAGGTCAGCAGACATTAGAAGTGGATGGAAAGGGCACAATGCAGGTCAGCAGACATTAGAAGTGGGTGGAAAGGGCACAATCCAGGTCAGCAGACATTAGAAGTGGATGGAAAGGGCACAATCCAGGTCAGCAGACATTAGAAGTGGATGGGAAGGGCACAATCCAGGTCAGCAGACATTAGAAGTGGATGGAAAGGGCACAATTCAGGTCAGCAGACATTAGAAGTGGATGGAAAGGGCACAATCCAGGTCAGCAGACATTAGAAGTGGATGGAAAGGGCTCAATCCAGGTCAGCAGACATTAGAAGTGAATGGAAAGGGCTCAATGCAGGTCAGCAGACATTAGAATAGGATGGAAAGGGCACAATGCAGGTCAGCAGACATTAGAAGTGGATGCAAAGGGCACAATGCAGGTCAGCAGATATTAGAAGAGGATGGAAAGGGCACAATGCAGGTCAGCAGACATTAGAAGTGGATGGAAAGGGCACAATGCAGGTCAGCAGATATTAGAAGTGGATGGAAAGGGCACAATGCAGGTCAGCAGACATTAGAGGTGGATGGAAGGGCACAATCCAGGTCAGCAGACATCAGAAGTGGATGGAAAGGGCACAATCCAGGTCAGCAGACATTAGAGGTGGATGGAAAGGGCTCAATGTAGGCCAGCAGACATCAGAAGTGGATGGAAAGGGCACAATGCAGGTCAGCAGACATTAGAGGTCGATGGAAAGGGCTCAATGCAGGTCAGCAGACATCAGAAGTGGATTGAAAGGGCACAATTCACATCAGCAGACATTAGAGGTGGATGGAAAGGGCACAATGCAGGTCAGCAGACATTAGAAGTGGATGGGAAGGGCACAATTCACGTCAGCAGACATTAGAGGTGGATTGAAAGGGCACAATCCAGGTCAGCAGACATTAGAAGTGGATGGGAAGGGCACGATTCACGTCAGCAGACATTAGAAGTGGATGGAAAGGGCACAATCCAAGTCAGCAGACATCAGAAGTGGATGGAAAGGGCACAATGCAGGTCAGCAGACATTAGAAGTGGGTGGAAAGGGCACAATCCAGGTCAGCAGACATCAGAAGAGGATGGAAAGGGCACAATGCAGGTCAGCAGACATCAGAGGTGGATGGAAAGGGCACAATTCACGTCAGCAGACATTAGAGGTGGATGGAAACGGCACAATGCAGGTCAGCAGACATCAGAAGTGGATGGAAAGGGCACAATGCAGGTCAGCAGACATCAGAAGAGGATGGAAAAGGGCACAATGCAGGTCAGCAGACATCATAGGTGGATGGAAAGGGCACAGTTCACGTCAGCAGACATTAGAGGTGGATGGAAAGGGCATAATGCAGGTCAGCAGACATTAGACGTGGATGGAAAGGGCACAATCCAGGTCAGCAGACATTAGAGGTGGATGGAAAGGGCACAGTCCAGGTCAGCAGACATTAGAGGTGGATGGAAAGGGCTCAATGCAGGTCAGCAGATATTAGAAGTGGATGGAAAGGCACAATGCAGGTCAGCAGACATTAGAAGTGGATGGAAAGGGCACAATCCAGGTCAGCAGACATCAGAAGTGGATGGAAAGGGCACAATCCAGGTCAGCAGACATAAGTGGATGGAAAGGGCACCATCCAGGTCAGCAGACATTAGAAGTGGATGGAAAGGGCACAATCCAGGTCAGCAGACATTAGAAGTGGATGGAAAGGGCTCAATCCAGATCAGCAGAAATTAGAAGTGGATGGAAAGGGCACAATGCAGGTCAGCAGACATTAGAAGTGGATGGAAAGGGCTCAATGCAGGTCAGCAGACATTAGAAGTGGATGGAAAGGGCACAATGCAGGTCAGCAGACATCAGAAGTGGGTGGAAAGGGCACACTCCAGGTCAGCAGACATTAGAAGAGGATGGAAAGGGCAAAATGCAGGTCAGCAGATATTAGAAGAGGATGCAAAGGGCACAATCCAGGTCAGCAGACATTAAAAGTGGATGGAAAGGGCACAATGCAGGTCAGCAGACATTAGACGTGGATGGAAAGGGCACAATGCAGGTCAGCAGACATTAGAAGTGGATGGAAAGAGCACAATGCAGGTCAGCAGACATTAGAAGATGATGGAAAGGGCACAATCCAGGTCAGCAGACAATAGAAGTGGATGGAAAGGACTCAATCCAGGTCAGCAGACATTAGAAGAGGATGGAAAGGGCACAATGCAGGTCAGCAGACAATAGAAGTGGGTGGAAAGGGCACACTCCAGGTCAGCAGACATTAGAAGAGGATGGAAAGGGCACAATGCAGGTCAGCAGATATTAGAAGAGGATGCAAAGGGCACAATCCAGGTCAGCAGACATTAGAAGTGGATGGAAAGGGCACAATGCAGGTCAGCAGACATTAGAAGTGGATGGAAAGCGCACAATCCAGGTCAGCAGATATTAGAAGTGGATGGAAAGGGCACAATGCTGGTCAGCAGACATTAGAGGTGGATGGAAATGGCACAATCCAAGTTAGCAGACAATAGAAGTGGATGGAACGGGCTCAATCCAGGTCAGCAGACATTAGAAGTGGATGGAAAGGGCACAATGCAGGTCAGCAGACATTAGAAGTGGATGGGAAGGGCACAATTCACGTCAGCAGACATCAGAAGTGGATGGAAAGGTCACAATGCAGGTCAGCAGACATTAGAAGTGGGTGGAAAGGGCACACTCCAGGTCAGCAGACATTAGAAGAGGTTGGAAAGGGCACAATGCAGGTCAGCAAATATTAGAAGAGGATGCAAAGGGCACAATCCAGGTCAGCAGACATTAGAAGTGGATGGAAAGGGCACAATGCAGGTCAGCAGACATTAGAGGTGGATGGAAAGGGCTCAATCCAGGCCAGCAGACATCAGAAGTGGATGGAAAGGGCAGAATGCAGGTCAGCAGACATTAGAGGTGGATGGAAAGGGCTCAATGCAGGTCAGCAGACATCAGAAGTGGATTGAAAGGGCACAATTCACATCAGCAGACATGAGAGGTGGATGGAAAGGGCACAATCCAGGTCAGCAGACATTGGAAGTGGATTGGAAGAGCACAATTCACGTAAGCAGACATTAGAAGTGAATGGAAAGGGCACAATGCAGGTCAGCAGACATTAGAAGTGGATGGGAAGGGCACAATGCAGGTCAGCAGACATTAGAGGTGGATGGAAAGGGCACAATGCAGGTCAGCAGACATTAGAGGTGGATGGAAAGGGCACAATCCAGGTCAGCAGACATTAGAAGTGGATGGAAAGGGCACAATCCAGGTCAGCAGATATTAGAAGTGGATGAAAAGGGCACAATCCAGGTCAGTAAACATTAGAAGTGGATGGAAAGGGCACAATGCAGGTCACCGCAGTGGTGTGGCGGATTCGGCTGTTGTCTGCATCCCTGACGCATGTCATCTGTATATGGCCGCATCTAGGGGAGCGCTGTGGAAACGCTGCTTCGGCCCCATGGGCTCCGCACTATTCCTGATCCCACCCCGGCCTGTGGACTCACCAGGGGTCTGCGACCAGTAAAACATACCGGTATCTTGCAGTAAATGAATTCGCTAAATGTGTCCGTGAACTGCATGCTGTCGACTGTCGGGAACAGTGAATTATGCACTCCAGGAGAGGTGTACATGTGTTTAAGACTCCCATGTTGTGCAGCGCTTTATAAAGCAATCATAGGACGTCAGAAAACGCAGGAATGCCCTTTACAAGCTCTAGTGTTCTGTTCCCTTCGATGACATCCAATCAATGGAGAGCTTTTACTGGAAGTTTTCCCCAAGTTGGCTTTTCTTTGGGAATATTGCCATCATGTGGTTAAAGGTGGAAGTTTTCAGAAGCAGTGAAAGAAAGAGAATGAAGGTAAAAAAAACAAGCACTGGCATAGCCAATAGGCCTCGCCTTTGGAACCTTATAAGTATTTACTTATGCAGTACAATATCCTTGGTGCAACTACATCAACTGTTGCATGGCTAAACACTTATAAGGTCCCAAAGGTGAGACCTGTTGGCTATGCCAATGCTTGTTCTCATAAGAACAGAACTGTCTCTGAGACCCATGGCTATGTGCAGGAGGGGGCCTCAGATCTCACGATGACACGGCAGAGTCGGCGGTTGCAGACAGAGTGCACACCAAATGCCATCATCGCTTGGCAGAGCAGGACCACAGCTCACGTACTTATGATATTAAGACACGTCAAGGCTCTGACAACAAAGCCACACGTTACAAAATCCTTCACAGACATTAGAAAGCTGCGAAGATATTACAGAATGACTTACTATGCAGTTCCCTCTGAAATGAGCGACTCTCTGCCATAAAATAACAGAAAAGTACTGTATTTTATTAATATAAACAGAGTTCTGACCTCAGAAAAGCATCTTTTTAGTCGGAGATTGTAATCCGCAGAGCTGGAGGCCGGTGAATATTGAGGTGAGCTAACTTGTCTAAAATAAAAGAACGGAGGAGGAACAGACCCTGCGGACAGTACCCTCTGAGGTGAAGAGGGCGCAGCTGTGCCCTGGATGGTGATGGCACCACAGGAGCTGGCCGGGGCACCAGGGATGGACGTTCTGCTGGAAGGAAGGGGCAGCGCTTCGCAGGGGACAGAGAGGAGCTGAGCTGGTGCCGGGAGTGGGTTATGTACAAGGGTCGCGGCCGTGACAGAACAAGGCAGCAGATCTGCCCGGGGTAAGGCGAGGAGCTGGCTCGAGCTGAGCGGAAGTAGCTGCAGGGGTCCTATGCCCTGGCCTCCTAGGGTGAGGGCAGCTCTTCCAGTGGTCGGGAGGGGAGCAGGGGATCTGACCCAGGTAGGGACAGGTGATAGGGTGTCCTGTACGAGGGTGGAAGTAACGTCTCACCGGCGGGGAGAACAACGGGAGCTGTGACGAGACTGATCGGAAATCATACGGGGGTTAGAAGCCCCGTCCTCCTGGAGGGAGGGGACCGGAGGATCTGACCCCGGTTGATTCAGGGGTTAGGATGGCAGCACCTCCTCGCATGATGAAGCCTGGACCACAGGAGCCGGCACGGCATGAGGGGTCACACGCACTGTCCTCACACGGAGGGCACGGCTCCTCAAGATGTGGGGAAAAGAGCAGGGGATCTGACCCCACCACGTGCTGAAGTTGGGATGTCCTGTAGGAGGGCCGGCACCAGCCCGCCATCCCCCGGCCCGCTACCCGAATCTACGATTGCGCATGAGCAAAAAGACGCGCAGTGCGTGCTCTTGTGGCTAGCTGGCAGAAACGGCGCATGGGAGGAGGAGTGCGTTCCAAGCCTCGTTCTGGGAAAAGACATTTTATTGGGTAAAGAAATAAAGGAAGGGCTAGACTACGTAGCGCGAACTCGACCTGGAAGTAAGCGAAGTGATTTATATGAGCCCTAGTTGCTTACACCACACAAGAACACATTCATTTTTGTGTATTTTTCGGCATGGGGATATTAAATGATTTGCCCTGGATTTCAAGACGGTGAGCCGATGCGAGACTTGAATCGGGTTCCCTACTTACTGCCCCCTCCCGGCCTATCTCCCTCATTCCTGGCTGATGTCACGGCTCAGGCTCTAGTATCTGAGCCCCGGAGCGGAAAGGCAAAACATCCCGGGTTGCCTGGCGATCGTAAAATCCACCATCCGTCCACTCCTGCAGCCACACACACACACGCAGCCACACACACACACACACGCAGACACACACACAGACACACGCAGACACACACCCAGACACACACACACACACACACACACGCAGACACACACACACACGCAGACACACACACACATCCACACCCACTTGACTGCCTCATTTGCATAATTAACGGCTGCTGCGAACTAATGAACGAGTGATTATTGGGAAAAGAAGGAGCTAAATAAGGGTCTCATCATGTGACGGGAGTGTGGCAGCGGAAGGAGGGGGGAAGGGAAAGTTCCTGAAAAGCTCAAGTAATTCTGGAAATTTTGAGGGGAGAGAGAACAAGCACGCGAGAGGTGTGCACGGCGCCACAGCGAGACATCTGTTTTCAATTATCGCGCACGCGTTTGGGCACGATAATTGCAAACAGATGTCACCCGTGTGGGTAACCGCAAGCAATAGGCCGTGGGTGGAGCAAAGGCGGGACAGCGCCCACCTTTGCCCAATTGCATGCTGTCTTTCTTAGAAAGACGCACGCAAAAGCGAATAGCCTGTGATGAAAACAAAACCACACTCACAAACGTGTGGGGAGCTTTCTAAAGCCCCTTACAATAAGTCTCGCCTGCAATCGTGGATGAACGTGCCGATTCTCCACAAAAACATTATCGGGAGAAATGTGAAATGAAAACTGAACCTTCCAGGCGATAGAGCAAGCCCATATAGGTAGCGGATGCTGCCTAGTTCCGAAGAAACTATTTGGCTACCCTTGAAAGTGATATATTCCACCTCATCTTTCAGTGTCCTACACAAAGCACTACAGCCCTGAGGAAGACCTTCTTTGAATTGTTGTGGTCCCCATCTACGAAGGTCGAAACGCGTCGGCTAAAAACCCCCCCTTTCTTCACTTGTTTCTTTTCCCTGCACGAGGCCAAGAGTTTTAACTTGTCACAACTGATTGGAGACTATACGAAATGTATAAGTGGACCTATTAATTTAGGTGTACTTGTGTTTAATATGTATTAATGTGATCTCTGACCTCCTCTTTCTTGGACCGTTTATTCTATATTGATCGAGTAAAGAAGCTGTATGATTTTCCCGATTTATTTTGCTACATTGTATAATTAAGATCTAGGACCAAGGAGATGTCAATAGCTGCTTTAAAATATAGATCAGAAGTCACTCTATATGTGTATCGCTTATGAGTTTACAATATTATACAGGTCGCAACAAGCTTTGTGATGATGAAATGTTTGTGAAAAAACTTTTTCTATATATAAAAAAAAGTAAAAAAAGAGGTTATGGATATAATATATGAATTAAAAATTCCCCTTTTTGATAAAACTATCAATTTGTTGGTGATTGCCTTCTTTGCTCACAGATTCACAGTTGTTAAAATTGTTTTGTATGAGATGCTGTTCTTTTGTTGATTGGATTCTTAGGTAACGAAATGTGCCTAGGTGCCAAGTGAATTCATTTGATTTATGGTCTGAGGGGTAACCTTGTCTTTGCTTCTAGTTTATCTAATTCCTGCCCCTTCTGTTCCTCAACTGAATTAGTCCCCCCTTTTTTCCTTCCTTCAGGATTGGTCAGGGGGGCTAAACTACGAGTTTCCCCCTTTCTTTTGATCCCCAGAGTGAGGTCACATATTGTCAAGTGATTCTGGTGACTGGAGCAGCACCCGATGGTCTTGGCGAAGCGACTGTCTCTGAAGGCATGGAGGCTTTCCGGCAACAGTGGGAAATGATGGGATTTTCGGACAAAGCTTCAGCTTTCATCAAACAAGCCTGGGCACCTTCCATAAGAAACCAATACTCTTCCGCCTGGAAAGGCTGGATGGGTTGGTGTTTGGAACAGCACGTGGCTCCCGTAGGGGCAGGACTATCCCATGTCGTGAATTTTCTCTCGGACAAGGCCGCTGAAGGGTTCGCTTACCGTTCTGTAAATAACTATAGATCCGCCATTTCTGCAGGGCATTCTCAAGTTGATGGTAGGCCTATTGGTATGCACCCGGTGGTATGCAAACTTCTTAAGGGGATATGGGTGGCAACACTCCTAAACCTAGATATTCTGGTTTATGGGACATTTCTTTGGTCATCTCTCTTTTTAATAGGTGGCCAGCGAATAATCTTTTATCCAGAAAACAATTATCGGCCAAATTGGCTATGCTTTTATATCTATCCGCTTGTAGGCGCTCATCGGACGTACAGGCCTTGGATATTGCAGGTAGAGTATCCACTCCGGAGGGAGTTTCCTTTAATATTACAGGGCGTACTAAGACTTTGTCAAGATGTATTGAATATAATGCTTTTCCAGAAAATGACAAACTATGTGTTGTACAGTGCTGAAAAGCTTATGAAGATTGCACATGTTCACTGAGACCGGATGATTGTACACAATTGTTAATTGCTTTGCAGAAACCTTTTAAGCCAGTGTTAGCTGCCACTATAGCCAGATGGTTACGTTCTGTTATGCAAGAAGCTGGTATTGATATTCAAATGTTTGGAGCACATTCTGTACGTGGTGCCATGGCATCAAAGTCTTATATGTTGGGTTCTAGTATCGATGTGCCGACTGGTCATTAGAGTCAACTTTTCAACAATTTTATTATAAACCTGTGGGCGATGTGGCATCTGTGGTTTTAGATAAGCGTTAAACTAGCATAATCCGAAGCCTCAGGTCCTGTAATAGAATGAAAAATGAGCTAGCATTCGCGCCAATAAATTTCAATTCTATTAAGGACGCGGAGGCGAGGATTATCCCACCCGGTTATATTGCAATGTTATTGTAATAATTACCCACCCGTATATGATGTGATGTGATTTTTCTGTTATACAGAAGTTACGGGTTGTTCTTTTCTTTTCTTTCAGGGTCGTATAAGAAATCCGAGGAGGAATTTCTTCGAGTTGAAGACTTTAGAGGAAGTCATGGTTTCCTGTTAACCTTTCTTGTTGGATGACATTGTTTGAAATTGTGGTTCACAATTGTATTGCCAGTTCGAGCAAAGAAAGAGGATCATGGGACTATGTTGATGGCTCTTATTGGGGCTGATGGGACGTGATAGGTGCAAGAGCACCATGGGAAATTTAGTTTTTGTTATTGAATGAACGTTTTTTCATTGGCTGCTGTGTTGTCAGTAAAAGAAAGAGAAAGCATAATCCTCGCCTCCGTGTCCTTAATGGAATTGAAAATTATTGGCGCGAATGCTAGCAAATTTTTTATTGTCCTTGCTTTTGTGCACTCATTTGCATATGAATACCTCAAAGAAAATCGGTATTTTCTGGAGTGAATGCCTCCTAACACTCTTCCTGTAAAGTTCCTACACACATCCGTTGGCGCCGGAAGTGACGTCACACGCAGTTCAAAGGTTTGTGATCTCCTCGAGGGAGCAGACGAGCCAGGCCGGTATTTCGTTTATTAAAGGATCTTTACGTTTCTGAATGCTTGGAGATCGGTGGGTGTTGTTCCAGAGCTGCTGCAGGGAAAGGCTTTATGAGCGAGCCTGTCGGACCGGATTGTAAGATCCCAGCTGGTGTCCACTAACAATCGAGGGGCAATGTTGTTGTTCCCGTTTCTATGGCTGTGTTTGCGAAGAAATGAATCTGTAGTGTACCGTTTCTTGTTGGCTATAAGCGAAAGGCCCACCTTGAGAGAACATGCTTTTGTAAATAATACAAGTTTGAAACCGATTAAAACAGAATAAACTTACCTAAGAAACCTTACCGGCTGAATTGAATATTCGCTTAAAATATACGCTCTCCTTTTTATTAATCTAATTACGGATTACTGACCTTGTACAGTTTTGCGCGTCTCCTGCTCTGCTAGGAGGCACACTGCGTGGCTGGGAAAGTATTTACTAAATGAAGCGCAGGGAGATCGGGGATCATTTTTGCCAGCAGGACGAGTCGGGTAATAATTGGTTTCGGTCTTGGGTGGAGTGCAGATTTATGGGCTTCTGCCCTCTGATTCAAAGAGAGCACAGGGGACGCAAACACAGGAGACAATCAGAGGCAGCGCTAGGCGCAAACTATTTCTGTTAAATTATAATATGGAGTTGTGTGTTACAGTTCACATTTTTCGCGCTGTAATTAGTAGTCACTGGTGAATATCGCAACTGCATTTTCTGTGGGATAAAATCCCTTGCACTTCTCACTTTATCAACATTTATTTTCTTTAAATGATTTAGGGCCATATGTAGGTGGGCTAATACCGGTCGGTAACGGCCGAAAATCGGTTAATTTTCCGTTACCGATTCGGTATTTAGCCCTTTGAGATGTAGGAGGCTGGATTGAAGGATTCGGTATTTACCGATTCGGTATTTTAAGAAATCGGTAAAATACCGAATCGGTAAATTACCGAATCCTTAAATCTTATGTAGGGAGCACTCAAGTGAGTGCATTTTTGGTTTAAGGATTCGCTATTTACCACCAACTACAAGTTGATGGTAAATACCGAATACCTTTTCAAAAGCAATTTTGTGCTTTTTTAAAAGTGCCTTGTGGCAGACATACATGTATGTGCGCCACATGTGCACACATGCACGATTCAGGGGTGCAACAGGGTGTCAATGTGACACCCTGCCACCCTTGAATATGCTCTCCCTATTACCGATTCGATATTTACCGAATCGGTAATAGTGAATGGCTTCCCATTGATTGCTATGGGCCTCCAGGCCCATAGGAATGAATGGGAAGGCATGCCTTATTACCGATTCGGTAAATACCGAATCGATAATAACTAATATTACCGAATCTGTAAAATTTACCGATTTTTTTACCTACATTCTATTTACCGATTCTTTAATACCGAATCGGTAAAATTCGGTATTTAGGAATCGGTAAATAGAAATTACCTATATATGGCCCTTAGTGGCTTGAAGCAGAGGAAGGTGATGCTTTGGGACCCAAGCTGATGTGCGATGTCACTGACGGGTAAAATAAACATTTTGTTTCTGACAAGCCACAGAAATTGAGGGACATATCAGCAACAGACGGTGATAAGTATCGCAGCGCGCGCTTAGCGCTTTTATATTTATCGCCGTCTATCGCTGGAATTTATTGCCCGTTTAGCGCGTTATTAACAACGCGTTACTCCAGGGTGATAATGTTCCAGCGATATCCAGGGAAATGGGCCAACATCGCTGGAAAACCAGCGATGTTGCACTCAGAAAGGCGATAGCCTTGGTGATACGACCCTGTGGTCGTATCACCATAATCCACCTCCCATGTTAGCTATGCCTTAGTCAGGAATTTAACAGACGTTGCATTCCTGCGTTAAGGCATAGTTAACGCAATGATTATTATCGCTACGGCTCTTTGCTGATATGGCGAAGCTGCCTTAGCCATAATTTCCCATATTGTTTTCCCAGCCACGCCTACTTTGCATCTCATTAGCGATGGTTATCGCTGAGATGCCAGGCGTTGGGAATTCGGCAGCTAACATGCGCTAATGCATGTTAGCGCCGCCTTGTTGATAGGGCGTTAAAATTATTGCCGCTTTAGCGGCAAAAAGTGCAGCCAAAGCGGCGATAATGCCTTTGATGATATGCCCCCGAGTGTTTGGAAAGGCAACTGAAAGGTACATTTTAGTCAGTGGGTTGGAAAAAAGGAGCTAATTCTGATGATGTGTGGGATCGTTTACTTACAGGGGATAAGAAAAGGAGCAAAGCGTAGCAAACGAGTTCCAAGCCGGCTGAGCCTTCCACACCAATGTCCCATTTTACTGAACACCTGAACTCATTCTTAGTGAGCACTGAGATGTGAGTAAATACACCTTGCAACAAAGCAGACCGCAATTCATTTCGGGCTCTACTAAAGATAGTGGTAGGGGAGAAAAACCTACCTGGGCTCAAGTTATTTTTAGAAGAGTGGCCATGGGTTGCTGCTGGCATCTGAACACAACCTGCAAGTCACAGGGCCGCTCCTGGCTAGTCCACTCACTGTGTTTGCCAGCTAATCATCTGCAGCGCCACCAGTCCACTACTGGGATAGAATGTGCAAAGTACAAAAATGGCTGTCAGGACAAGTACACGTGCAGGCAGAGGCGCGTAGGTAAATTATTGGGTTTTTTAAGGGGTTCTGACCAGACCAAAGAACAACTGTTCATTCTGGACTTTGTGTACAACTGTTTTATGCACAGGCTAGTACACAGTGCAACTAAAATTGCAATCTATGGAAGATTGTGAAGTTGTCTGTACAATATAGAAGTGTAAGTGTGTGTAGGCATGCTAGTGTGATTCGGGGTAGCACCTATTATGGAGAACATGCTTGCGTGCACAAGTATGTATGTTTACAAAAAAGTATGTACACATTTGTGCGTCTTGGTGCATACTTGCAAAGAAATAGATATTTTGAGTGGCTTGTGAGAACCATGTGTGTATATGTGTGCATGTGTTTGTTGTGGAGTATAATTTCTTGTATATGGCACACACTGAAAACTAGTGTACATTTAGGTGATATTCGATGTTTGAATTTGGAGCCTGTGAAAGGCGCTGCATCAAGTGCACTAATCATTAAGGATGAACATGTTTCATCTCTGGAGGTTTGATGCAAGCTTCCACCTCTTGAGTGCTGTGTTGCTGCGAGTGACCTGATGTTGTAGTTATCAATCAGTTGATATCCTTGTGATGCAGCGAGTTGTTTTTCAGTATTCTGATGCTGTGAAGGTTTGAAGTATTGAAGCTTTCTGATGTGGTAAGTGTAGGGTATGACAGGTCTTGTATGTGTTTACAGTCCCAGGGGTGTAGTAAGTGTTGGGTATGTCTGGTCTCGTATGTGTTTACAGTCCCAGGGGTGTGGTAAGTGTTGGGTATGACTGGTCTTGTATGTGTTTACAGTCCCAGGGGTGTAGTAAGTGTTGGGTATGTCTGGTCTCGTATGTGTTTACAGTCCCAGGGGTGTAATAAGTGTTGGGTATGACTGGTCTCGTATGTGTTTACAGTCCCAGGGGTGTGGTAAGTGTTGGGTATGACTGGTCTTGTATGTGTTTACAGTCCCAGGGGTGTAGTAAGTGTTGGGTATGACTGGTCTTGTATGTGTTTACAGTCCCAGGAGTGTAATAAGTGTTGGGTGTGACTGGTCTCGTATGTGTTTACAGTCCCAGGGGTGTGGTAAGTGTTGGGTATGACTGGTCACGTATGTGTTTACAGTCCCAGGGGTGTAGTAAGTGTTGGGTATGTCTGGTCTCGTATGTGTTTACAGTCCCAGGGGTGTAATAAGTGTTGGGTATGACTGGTCTTGTATGTGTTTACAGTCCCAGGGGTGTGGTAAGTGTTGGGTATGACTGGTCTTGTATGTGTTTACAGTCCCAGGGGTGTAGTAAGTGTTGGGTATGTCTGGTCTCGTATGTGTTTACAGTCCCAGGGGTGTAATAAGTGTTGGGTATGACTGGTCTTGTATGTGTTTACAGTCCAAGGGGTGTGGTAAGTGTTGGGCATGACTGGTCTTGTATGTGTTTACAGTCCCAGGGGTGTAGTAAGTGTTGGGTATGTCTGGGCTCGTATGTGTTTACAGTCCCAGGGTTGTGGTAAGTGTTGGGTATGACTGGTCTTGTATGTGTTTACAGTCCCAGGGGTGTGGTAAGTGTTGGGTATGACTGGTCTTGTATGTGTTTACAGTCCCAGGGGTGTAGTAAGTGTTGGGTATGACTGATCTCGTATGTGTTTACAGTCCCAGGGGTGTAATAAGTGTTGGGTATGACTGGTCTTGTATGTGTATACAGTCCCAGGGGTGTGGTAAGTGTTGGGTATGACTGGTCTCGTATGTGTTTACAGTCCCAGGGGTGTGGCAAGTGTTGGGTGTGACTGGTCTCGTATGTGTTTACAGTCCCAGGGGTGTAATAAGTGTTGGGTGTGACTGGTCTCGTATGTGTTTACAGTCCCAGGGGTGTAGTAAGTGTTGGGTATGTCTGGTCTCATATGTGTTTACAGTCCCAGGGGTGTAATAAGTGTTGGGTATGACTGGTCTCGTATGTGTTTTCAGTCCCAGGGGTGTAGTAAGTGTTGGGTATGACTGGTCTCGTATGTGTTTACAGTCCCAGGGGTGTAATAAGTGTTGGGTATGACTGGTCTCGTATGTGTTTACAGTCCCAGGGGTGTAATAAGTGTTGGGTATGACTGGTCTCGTATGTGTTTACAGTCCCAGGGGTGTGGTAAGTGTTGGGTATGACTGGTCTTGTAGAACAAGTTACTAACCTTCGGTAACGATGTATCTGTAAGAAACATTAGTTAGTTAGATTCCTCACCTTAGAATATCCCCAGGCGTCAGACTGGATCCGGAAGATTTTTCGTCAGCAATACCCCTTGCGCGTCGCTAGGCGTCGTCTGCGGCTCCGCGTCCGTCGTCGGCGTCGTGCGCCGGGATGACGTCGTCGGAGTACTTAGACGCCGCCCTCGCGCGCTGACGTCAGTTCTTGTACATAGCCTTCCGCGCCAGGAACGCAGAGCCATGCAAAGACCGACACTGGTGCCAAAAATAAAATCTAGGGGCCTGAAAGGACAACCTTAACCCTAGATGTCAGTTCGCAGAACGGGGAGGATGGGTGGGTCGGTGAGGAATCTAACTAACTAATGTTTCTTACAGATACATCGTTACCGAAGGTTAGTAACTTGTTCATCTGAAAGAAACACGTTAGTTAGATTCCTCACCTTAGAATAGATACCCAAGCAATACCATCCCCGGTGGTGGGTCTGCGAACCAAGATCACACCAGAAAGTCCTGGAGGACAGAACGGCCAAAGAAGCCATCCCTCCGGACTTGGCTGTCAAGGCAATAATGCCTGGCAAACGTGTGTAGCGAAGCCCACGTCGCCGCCTGACAGATGTCCTGCAAAGGGACTCCCCGTCCCAAGGCAGTAGTAGCCGCCGTGGCCCGAGTAGAATGGGCGCGCAGCCCAACAGGAGGGTCCTTTTTAGCCAAGGAATAGCAGATTTTTATACACAAAACGACCCACCGAGAGATGGTTCGTTTGTGCACAGCTTTCCCCTTCTTAGCGCCCACGTACCCAACAAAAAGCTGGTCGTCCACCCGGAACTGTTTTGTGCGGTCCAGATAAAAGGAGAGCGCACGTTTCGGGTCCAGACGGTGGAGCCTCTCTTCCTCTTTGGAAGGATGCGGAGGCGGAAAGAAGGTGGGCAAGGTGACAGACTGCCCAAGGTGAAATGGAGTCACCACTTTAGGAAGAAAGGAGGGACGAGGCCGAAGGACAACCTTGTCCGGATGAACAGATAGAAAAGGAGGCTTTGAAGATAAAGCCTGGAGCTCACTCACCCGTCTAGCCGAGGTGATGGCTACCAGAAAAGCAGTCTTTAGAGTTAGAAGACGAAGAGGGCAATTGTGAAGAGGCTCGAAGGGAGCGCACATCAGGAATGTCAAAACCAGATTCAAGTCCCACTGAGGCATTACAAAAGGGACAGGAGGGAACGTGTGTGTAATGCCTTTGAGAAAGCGTGTAACCACAGGGGACTTGAAAAGAGAAGGCTGATCAGGAAGCCGCAAGAAGGCGGAGATGGCAGCAAGATAACCTTTCAGGGTGCCCAGGGCAGAGCCCTGCCGGGCCAGAGAAAGAAGGAAGAGGAGAACCTCAGAAAGAGGGGCGGAAAGGGGATCCACAGCCTTTGCTGTGCACCATGCCACAAATTTGTTCCACCGGCAGGCGTATACCGACTTTGTGGAGGGACGCCTGGCTGCCAGAATGATATCACAGACTTCAGGAGGCAAGTCAAATGGCATCAACTGCCGCCGCTCAATCTCCACGCATGGAGGTGGAGGCTGGACAGGTTCGGGTGGAGGACCGTCCCCTGCTGCTGCGACAGAAGATCCTCCCGAAGGGGCAGACGTATCGGGGGATCGGTCAACAGACTGAGTAGCTCGGGATACCAGTATCTTCGTGCCCAATCCGGAGCCACCAAGATGACTTGGGCCCGGTCGCGCCTGATCTTCTTCAGCACTCTGGGCAGAAGTGGTATAGGCGGAAAGGCGTACAACAGACCGCAACTCCACTCGTGACGAAAAGCGTCGCCGAGCGAGTGCCGCCTTGGAAATTCCAACGCGCAGAACTGCTGACATTGCGCGTTCTCTTCGGTGGCGAATAGATCTAACCAAGGCTCTCCCCACTGCTGAAAGAGGCCTTGCACCACTTCGGAGTTCAGACGCCATTCGTGATCCATCATGCACCGGCGGCTGAGTTCGTCTGCTCTGGCGTTCAGAGAGCCCGCCAGATGTTGAACCACCAGGGTGACGCCCTGGTGTTCCAGCCATGTCCAGAGGCGCAGAGCCTCCTGACAAAGGGTCCACGACCCCACCCCGCCCTGTTTGTTGCAGTACCACATGGCGGTGGTGTTGTCCGTGAACACCTGCACGACACTTCCCCTGACAGAGGGAAGGAAGGCTTTCAGTGCAAGCCGGATCGCTCTCAACTCCAACAGGTTGATGTGGAGACGAGACTCCGCCGGAGACCAGAGGCCTCTGATCTCCGCCTCTCCCATATGGCCACCCCATCCCAGGAGGGACGCATCCGTCACTACGACATGCTCCGGTTGGGGAAGGGAGAGGCTCTTGCCCTTGACCCACTCGCGGTCCGTGAGCCACCACTGCAACTGCTGTGCAGTACCCTCCGAGATCAAGACATGGTCGGACAGGTTGCCGTGATGCTGGGCCCACTGAAACTTCAGGTCCCACTGCAGAGCCCGCATGCGCCGCCTGGCGTGATGCACTAGTAGGATGCAGGAGGCCATCAGCCCCAGAAGCCGCAACACTAGCCTGACCGAAACCCGGGATAGAGGCCGAAAGATGGGAATCAGGGCCTGTATATCCCGGACCCGCTGTTCCGGAGGATGGACCCGGAACTGCGCCGAATCGAGAACCGCTCCGATGAAGAGGAGCTTCTGAGAGGGACTCAAGTGTGACTTCGGCACGTTGATGGAAAACCCCAGCAAATGCAGGAGATCCGCCGTAGTCTGGAGGTGGGAGACGACTGCCTGGGGCGAGCCCGCCTTCAACAACCAGTCGTCGAGATAGGGGAAGACTGGGACCCCTGATCTGCGCAGATGAGCTGCGACCACCGCCATCACTTTCGTGAACACCCGAGGGGCACTGGTGAGGCCGAAGGGGAGCACGGTAAACTGAAAGTGCTCTTGGCCCACCGTGAACCGCAGGTAACGCCGGTGGGCCGGCAGGACGGGGATATGGAAATATGCGTCCTGCAAGTCCAACGCTACCATCCAGTCTCCAGGATCTAGGGCAGCTAAAACCTGAGCCAACGTCAGCATCTTGAACCTTTCCTTTCGGAGGAAGGCATTGACGTTCCGGAGGTCCAAGATAGGGCGCAGGCCCCCCTTGCCCTTCTTGGGAACCAGAAAGTAGTGGGAATAACAACCACGACCTACTTCTGGACTCGGAACGCGCTCGACGGCCCCCTTGGCCAAGAGAGCCGAAACTTCCTCGCGGAGAAGATCCAAATGATCCCCCGAGATACGGTGGTGCTGTGGTGGCATGGCTGGAGGGGTCGTCTCGAAGGGGAGGGAGTAGCCCCTTCGGACGATTTGCAGCACCCACCTGTCCGATGTTATGGACCGCCAGTGGAGCAGGTGATGGCGAACTCTGCCGCCCACTGGCGTGGTATGGGCCTGAAAGCTCGGACTAGGAAGGCTTTGAGGCGGATGCTGCCGGGGTGGATGTGGGCTGACCACGTCGTCCTCCATTTCCGCCACGGCGGAAGCCACGTCCGCGACCGCGCGCAGGTTGGTTCTGCGGCTGGTGGCTTTGCGGACGTGAGGAGGCGCCCCTTCCTTGGCCACGAAAGGGGCGAAAAGCGGAGGTGTGCGCCCGCGGAGCCGAGAGGCCCAAGGACTTGGCCGTAGCCCGGGAGTCCTTAAAACGGTTCAGCGCACTGTCCGCCTTCTCACCAAACAGGCGAGTGCCATCAAAGGGCATGTCCATGAGGGTGTTCTGGACATCCCCGGAAAATGACGTGGACCGCATCCAGGCGTGGCGGCGGAGCGCCACCGTGGTGGAAATCGCCCGACCTAGCGAGTCCGTGGTGTCAAGCCCACATCTTATGGCGTGCCGTGCTGCATCCCTCCCATCGGCCAGAGCCTGGGAAAGACGCGTCCGGACCTCCTCCGGACACAGGGGCAGCACGTCCTCCACCGTATCCCACAGAGAATGGGAATAACGGTCCAAGAGACAGGCGGTATTTAAAGACCGCAGGCCCAAACTAAGGGACGAGAACAGTTTCTTGCCAAACTGCTCGAGTCTCTTGGAATCCCGGTCCGGCGGAGCGGTCGGGAAGGAGGATTGGGAAGTAGAGGCCTGGATAACCAGACTCTCGGGGGTAGGGTGTTGGGACAGGAAGCTGGGGTCGCCCGGAGCAGGGCGGTGGCGCCTGGCAACGTTCCTATCCACAGGAGGAACTGTGGAGGGCTTGGACCAGGTGCCCTGCAGAACGTCAGTGAGGGCCTCGTTAAACGGCAGCAGAGGCTCAGTGGAGCTTGCTGAGGTTTGAAGCACCTCAGTGAGGATGTTGGTCCTCACAGCCACGGCAGGCAACTCGAGCCCAAGGGCCTCAGCCGCCTTGCGCAGCACCACAGAAAATGCTGCACCCTCCTCCGAAGCCACGGTCGGAGGAGAAGTGAATCCAGCGTCTGGCGAGGTGTCCAGCCCGCTGGCCTCCCCCAGCTCATCTGCCCAGTCCTGAGAAAGCTGTGACTGAACAGCTAGAGGGTCCTCGAACCCCTCCCAGTCGCCCCCTTCTTCCGATTCCTGATAAACAGGAGGAATGATCGGAACCGGACTGTAGAGATGGTAGGTCTCTAGCGGCGTCGGATGCGGCGTCGGCGGACGCCGTGCCGGCGTCGGGTCCGGATGAGGGCTAAACTGGGGCGTCGGCGTCACAGGCGTCGGCGTCGGCGGCGCCGGTGACGGCGTCGGCGGCGCCGGTGACGGCGTCGGTGGTTCAGGCGTCGGCGCCGGTGGAGGAGTGACAAGGTCAACCGGCGTCGACTGGGGCCCAGGCATGGGCCCCGCGGGGACCTGCGGCGTCGAGACCGGAGTCGTCGACGGCGCCGGGGCCGGAGCCGCCGGCACGCGAGGTCGCCCAGTCGAGCCCGCGGGGCCCGAAGGCGCGCCAGCGGGCGTCGACGGCGGGGCCAGGCTCCTCATGGCCGAGAGGAAGGCACTGATCTCCGCCGGCGTCGCGTCAGCCCCAGGGACCGGAAGGTATGGGGGCGGACGCGGCACCTGCGGCTCCGCCGGAGCCGCGGGGGTGGAACCACTTGGACCCTCGGCCGAGTCGCGCGACCGGCGAGGGGAGTCCGAAGAGCGATGTCGCCTCTTGGACTTCTTTGAGTGTTTGGACTTACCCGACGACTTGGAGCCAGACGATCGATGGTGGCGTCGGCTAGGGCTCCGCGAGCGATCCTTGGACCTCCTCCTGGACCGGGATCGCGCACGACGCGGAGCCGAGTGGCGAAGCTCGAGAAGCTTGCGGGACCGCTCCCGCCTAGCCTTCGAAGTCAGGGCCTGACAGTCGTTGCACGACTCCGCGTCGTGGTCGAGGCCTAAGCAATAGAGGCACCGGCGGTGGTGATCGGTCACCGACATCAGTCGATGACAGTCTTCACAAGCCTTGAACCCAGGCATCCTACCGGCACCAGATGTCGACAGACAGGGATCAAAAATGATCAAAAAGATTTAGTCAAAAAAGACTAAAAGGGGTAGCTCTCCCGGATCTGCGCTTACTGGCGCGGAAAAAAGAAGAACTGACGTCAGCGCGCGAGGGCGGCGTCTAAGTACTCCGACGACGTCATCCCGGCGCACGACGCCGACGACGGACGCGGAGCCGCAGACGACGCCTAGCGACGCGCAAGGGGTATTGCTGACGAAAAATCTTCCGGATCCAGTCTGACGCCTGGGGATATTCTAAGGTGAGGAATCTAACTAACGTGTTTCTTTCAGATTGTGTTTACAGTCCCAGGGGTGTGGTAAGTGTTGGGTAGGACTGGTCTTGTATGTGTTTACAGTCCCAGGGGTGTAGTAAGTGTTGGGTATGTCTGGTCTCGTATGTGTTTACAGTCCCAGGGGTGTAATAAGTGTTGGGTATGACTGGTCTCGTATGTGTTTACAGTCCCAGGGGTGTGGTAAGTGTTGGGTATGACTGGTCTTGTATGTGTTTACAGTCCCAGGGGTGTAGTAAGTGTTGGGTATGACTGGTCTTGTATGTGTTTACAGTCCCAGGAGTGTAATAAGTGTTGGGTGTGACTGGTCTCGTATGTGTTTACAGTCCCAGGGGTGTGGTAAGTGTTGGGTATGACTGGTCACGTATGTGTTTACAGTCCCAGGGGTGTAGTAAGTGTTGGGTATGTCTGGTCTCGTATGTGTTTACAGTCCCAGGGGTGTAATAAGTGTTGGGTATGACTGGTCTTGTATGTGTTTACAGTCCCAGGGGTGTGGTAAGAGTTGGGTATGACTGGTCTTGTATGTGTTTACAGTCCCAGGGGTGTAGTAAGTGTTGGGTATGTCTGGTCTCGTATGTGTTTACAGTCCCAGGGGTGTAATAAGTGTTGGGTATGACTGGTCTTGTATGTGTTTACAGTCCAAGGGGTGTGGTAAGTGTTGGGCATGACTGGTCTTGTATGTGTTTACAGTCCCAGGGGTGTAGTAAGTGTTGGGTATGTCTGGGCTCGTATGTGTTTACAGTCCCAGGGTTGTGGTAAGTGTTGGGTATGACTGGTCTTGTATGTGTTTACAGTCCCAGGGGTGTGGTAAGTGTTGGGTATGACTGGTCTTGTATGTGTTTACAGTCCCAGGGGTGTAGTAAGTGTTGGGTATGTCTGGTCTCGTATGTGTTTACAGTCCCAGGGGTGTAGTAAGTGTTGGGTATGACTGGTCTCGTATGTGTTTACAGTCCCAGGGGTGTGGTAAGTGTTGGGTATGACTGGTCTTGTATGCGTTTACAGTCCCAGGGGTGTGGTAAGTGTTGGGTATGACTGGTCTTGTATGTGTTTACAGTCCCAGGGGTGTAGTAAGTGTTGGGTATGACTGGTCTTGTATGTGTATACAGTCCCAGGGGTGTGGTAAGTGTTGGGTATGACTGGTCTTGTATGTGTTTACAGTCCCAGGGGTGTGGTAAGTGTTGGGTATGACTGGTCTTGTATGTGTTTACAGTCCCAGGGGTGTGGTAAGTGTTGGGTATGACTGGTCTTGTATGTGTTTACAGTCCCAGGTGTGTAGCTCCCATTGGTGCGGTGGCACTGGGGCGCATATGCCTCAACATCCCACTAAACCCCGATTATTTCTGTATTTTCCAGTTCAAACAGCCATGGGGGGCACTTCCTTATGTTACGTTATGAGGGAGAGGCATACACTATTTCTCCTTCTCACTTTATACTTTTCTTCTTCCACTTCTCGCCTTCCTCCTCTTCTGGTCTTCAGTCTTCTTTCACACACTGTACGTTTTTCTTATCTCTCCGCTCTTACCTCACTAATTGCTTTTCAATTTCTTGTCTTTCTTTTCCACTTTTTTTTTCTCGCCCCTGGCTTCTCTAGGTCTACTTTTCTTCCCTTCGCCCTCTTTTCACTTTTGTTCTCCTGCACTCCGTTCTCTGCTTTCTCCAGTAGTCTTCACTCTTCTCATCCCTTGTTTACCCCATCTGTCTGGTTCCCACATCCATCACACCTCTTTCCTCATGCTTCCTTTTATCTGTTTTTCCTTCTCACACCTATTTTTCATGCTTTACAACTGTCTGCTTCCTTCTCCACTTTAACTTCAGTCACAGAAAGAAAAGTAAATGTAGTAAGACAAACTGACTTTTGACCTCTGTCTGAAAGCAGAGCAAATGTGACAAGATAATAAGATTTAAAGCCATCTTTATTGCTCATTCACTCTTTGTGATCAAGCAGAACACCTATTGGCTAGCCAGACTGGATGAGTAGGCTCCAAAAATAACTCACCCTGATTTAATCGGGAAACGGCCACTACAACGCGGCCGTTTCCATGCATAACTTTAACCACACATGCATTACAACGCATGTGTGGTTACCACGAATAGCCTTTACCGCGCATATCTTTACTACGAGATACGTAGTAAAGGCATGTGTGGTAAAGGTAAGGGGGCTCGAGGGGTCTTTCCCCCCAAACAAATTAATGGACGGGCGAAAAAAAGAGGGGTTCGGGGGGTCTCCCCCCCCCCCCCCCCCCCCACAAAAATAAAATCACCAGTTGAAGTCGCGATGTGGAGGAAATCGGCGTCGTTAGAGGAACCGGAAATACACTTCCGGTTCCTCTTTACGACGTGCAACATGACATCGGAAGAGCTTGGAGAGGTAAGGGGGATATTAGTAATTAAAAAACAAAAAAAATAAGGGATGAGGGGGTTGTGTAGAGAAGGGGTAAAATATTAGGGTAAAAGGGAGGGGTATTTAATAAAAGGGTTTGTGGGTGGAAATCGGAGCAGTATATGGAAATGGGGAAGGGATCGGAGATAACCTTTAGCAAGAACATGCCATTAACATGCATGGTTTAACAACGAAAAACGCTGTAAAAGCATGCGTGGTAAAGGCATTTTCGTGGTAAAGGGTATGCGTACTAATGGCATTCTCGTTGTCACACATGTGTGGTAAAGGCATGCGTTGCAACGGAATGTGTTGTAATACCATACAACCGATTTAATCTGGCTCGCCATAGTGAGTGGATTTTTTGAGCCCGTAAGAGTGAGATTGGAGGATATTGGATTGAAAGACTGGTGGCAGAACGTGGCAGTTTGATTGATTGAAAGACTGGTGGCAGAACGTGGCAGTTTGATTGAAAGACTGGTGGCAGAACGTGGCAGTTTGATTGAAAGACTGGTGGCAGAACGTGGCAGTTTGATCGAAGTCAACAGGGAGCGAGTGACGCTGGATCGATGTGGGAGCGCTGGTAATAGAACTAAGCTGAGAGGGATCACAGCAGAGGTGAATTATAGTTGAGAGAAGGAACGAGTTGACATTACTCGATGGGAGAAGATGCCATTAAATAGGAGACAGCTGTGAATTCAAGGCAAAAAGCACAATGGGCAGCCAGGGGATGTCCCACAGCTGGGAACAGGGGCACGGGTGAGATATAGCTGTTGGCTGACGGGGTGGAAGGAGACATGATAGATGGGAGTGGGGTGTACAGTAGCTAGGAAAGGACTTGGGATGCACAATGGGGATTGTTTAGAATAGGGATAGGTGGGAGGAGTGGATGCCGCGCACGTCAAGGCGGAGTTGGACGACACAAAGTGGTACAAGAAGTGATAGGCTTACATGAGGGGAAAAATAGGTTAAATGGGAAGTGGTTTTAGTGCCAAGACAGGATCACAGAATGGTGATTAACTTAAACATATCCTGAAGACCTCACAGTTAAGGCTGAAGACTTTTTCTGTGGTAAGCTGAATTGAATTCCAAGCCAAGTCTGCCTTTTCTGATGATCTCTTCACCACCCCCAAGCTCTACCCATCCCTGAACCCTAAAAAAAAAAGCCCTCACTGCCCTTAAACAGCACTCTTCCACAACCATCAAAAATCTTTACCACTCCTACCCTTCCCTGAAACCTAAGTCGCTTTCTACGTCGAAACTCCACCCAGCCAGGAATCGTTAAAACCCCTCACCAACCTAAACTCCGCCCAATCCTGCATGCTCAAAACTCACCACCCCAACCCCACACATCACTGAACTTTGAAAACCCTCAGCATCCCTGGATTCCACCCATTCCTGTCCACCCTTTCTGTGCCTGAACTGAACCCATGCCTGACCACAAAAGAAACCCAGGACCCCTAATGATTAGCCATCCTTGAACCCACAAACCAGCCACTAGTCCTAAACTCCATATACGTTTAATGTAATTTTGGATTTTTCCTTAGAATTATTGTTCTTTTTAAATGTTTTTTAGTTTTTGATTCATTTGTATTTTCTTAAAATTAGTTCTCCCAGATTTGTTTTCCTCCAATGCAGTTCCACGTTGGAGGTTTTCGTTTTTCCATGAATTCACATATATCACTCAAGGTCATCTTAGAACCGTGGTCCCCAAATGTTTTCGAACCACAACCCACTTTTTAGAACACCAAAGGTTTGCAACCCACCTACCGTTGATGCACATGAGGGCGGGCGATTATGGAATCCAACGAAGCATTGTGCGGGAGTGCATTGTCATTTACAGACCTCCCATTTTCCATTGAAATGACACTAAATGTGCAAAGGCGCACAATGCTACTGATAAAACCATATAGCACACAAATCATAATATGTGGAAATCCGGCTTCTGTGAACGTTTTTCGTTTGTGCATCACCAAGGAGGTGTATTGATTTGTCTTGATCGTATTAAAATCTTTGTTTTCAGTAGATTTCAGAAATTTAAAAAAGCTTCATTTCTGCTTTCCTAACTGCTGGTTACAATATGTTCATTTGCAGTTAATTATATGGTGTTGTGTATTGCAGAAATGGACATCCTACATTGCCACTTAATTCACTTTAAAAAAAAAAACTCCTCTCAGTTTGCAGTTGGGGAAACAAAAGTAAAGAATCGCCCGCAAATGCGACGAGTTAAACACGCAATTTAAAGGAATCTTTATTTATTCTGACTTTCGTGGCCTACCAAAAATCAGATCGCAACTTTACAAAGTCCCATTCAAAAGTTATCGTGGGATCATCCTTGAGTAATGCAGCATCGTTCTGAAGTAATCACAAGATTATTCTGTGACAATCCTGAAATACTCACAGGACAATCCTGGAATCATCGCGGGGCCATCCTGCAGTAGCCAATGATCGTCACGTTTTCGACTGTAGTAATCAGGAACTAATCCTGGAGTAGTTTCTTTGATGGACTCTAGAGTCATCTCATATAAATAGTTATGCCTGTAGGCATGCTCCCGGATGGCTTGGGATGACTTCCCCAGATAATTGCAGGAATAGCCTGGCTGAAGTCATCGGATGACTACAGAATCCCTCCAGGACGACCTTCCAGCCTGAGGAAGGATGGCGCAGTACTGATCTGGAGTTGCCCATTTCCCAGGCTACAGAGTCTGCGATGTCCACCCAGGTTTAATAATGTGCCAGGAGGCATTCGGGCCATCCACAATCACCTACTGGAAGCGTTCCTTTATAGGGGGGGTCGGAGGGGGGGCATGCAGAAGGATCATTTGGGCAACATCCCACAAACCATGGCTGCAGCAAGCCAGGGGGAGTTGGCATTGAGCTGAAAAGACTTTGTTGCCCCAAGCGTCCAAAGCTTTGCTTGATTTGCGCCAGTCAGAGGACGTTGACTTTAGAATATTGCAAAGTCCTCATTCGTTGTCTCAGCAGCTTCCTCTGTCACGTACAAGCTGCACGCTAGCTTGACCACTAGTCTCACATCAGGATTCACCAGAGCAAGTCCTCACTTCAACCCTCAAATGACAACATTCATTGGTAGGCCGCTAGGGGCGAAGTCTCATCTATTGGCATATCTATGAATTGAAATGCTTCCGTGTACCAGCATCTTCAATTTTTCTAAGGTGAAACTACCAGATTTCCTTTTTTAATCTGTTACATTTGATAAACTGAATTGGAAGATTTTATTAATGATTTTAAATCACTATGTAAATATATATACTGTATATTTGTTGCAAGGGTTTTAAGTAACCAAGCAATTGTTTAAAATCAACTCAAAATTAAACTTAAACTCACTTCAACCCTGGCGGCAAGGTCCATACCAGGCCCTTCTCATCAACACTGCTGCCATGTTCCGAGGTCGGCCTTCTTGGCTCTACACATCGCACTGCAGGTGGAACATGGAGACACCAGACCTTCTGACAGAAGAATTCTCACCTCCAGAGGAACAACACAGTCCCCCCTCCAGCCAACAGCTTTAGTCTGCGATCCCTGTAGTGGACAGCCCTCTCTGCTGCAGGATTCCTCTCTAGGACTGACCAGCCGTCTTCTCCGGACGCTTGCTTGGGTGGGCTTGAAGAAGTCCACCACATGGAGCCGACCACCCTCTGCAGAAACAAGAGATCAATCTGCTAGGGTGGAGCTTTCCTGATGGTTCGGAGTCAATACAAGCGGGGCCTGAACCGCTCTTCATGCTGGCCGTGTCCCTCCGTGTCCACTGGCTCCAGTGCTCATGGTGCAGATGTCTTTCCAATCGAGCAATGATGCGTTGACATTGACCAGTGAAGACATTTTATTCCTGAATGTGACACCACCACCTTGCTTTATTTGAGTGAATCTGAACTGTACCAAGCAGGAGCCATGCCTTCTTGCTGAGAAGAAATCCATCCTCACATGACCCCCCCTCAGAAAACATGACCCCCCCAAAAAGAGACTAAAGCAATCTTCCACAACTACTTGCTTTTAGTGCCATCTCAGAAAAAGATTTGCTTGCTGTTCTCATTGCAAGCAGACCATCATGATCGAGCCAGACACAGCGCCCAAAAACCCTAAAGCTACCCTTCTCTCCGCCTGTTCAAGGGAGGTAGCAAGGAAGCGGCTGAACAAGTCTGCGGAAGTGGGTTCAGTCCCACCCGAGCTGAAAACCTCCTACAATAGACCATTCTTCACACAAAAAAACACCTATGCAACCCGGCAAACTCCAGGCCCAGATCAAATGACCATTCTCAAGAAAAAGCAGCAGAGTTTACCCAGCTTTCAAAAGGCGCCGAAGAAAATGACTTTACACTGGCGGCCTCCGAGAGGCCTGTGCCGCTGGCCTGTACTTCGGCGGGCCGGGTTCATTCGAGGCAAAACACACTCCAGATCCGCCGCGAGGCTTCGTCTCGACCTTCACCCAAGAGAACACATGGCTGCAGCCTGGACATCGCTCCTCTGGCACCGATAGCAAGAGGGGCCCCGCCCGCAGCTCTGCGCTGCCCACAGAGCTGCTGCTTCCGAGAGTTAAATTGAAAGGATACAAACGAAGCGCGGCGCTGTGCTCCGGGCACGGACCGCGGACCCTCACAGCAGCGCACCAGGAGAAACGCGCAGGAGGCGCTGCTCTCAGTACAAGCCACCAAGCTCCGGAACGCGCTCCCAGCCCGTCGGCGGAGCGCATCGGAGCATACAAGCTTCAGAAGACAGTTGAAAACATGGCACTGCCAGTTTTGTTCGTGAAAACGTTATGTTTTAACTTACATTTTCACCAAACTGGAATGCCTTTTCACCCTTTGTTTTTTCCTGTGAATGTCTGAAGGTTTTCTTTCATGTAAAGTTAGATATTATTCAATTTCCTAAATATGTCACTTTAACCTTGGTTTTGTTTTAGTGAATTTCTGATTTCTTTAACAAAATAAGATGTCCATTTCCATGTGTGGTGTGGGGCTGGCTGCAGGACCCTCTGGGGCGGCCAACCCCCCCGCGTACAGCCAAAAGCCATGTGCGGCCTGGGGACGGGCAGGACCTGGCCTGCAGCCGCCCACGCCCTTCTTTTACATTTGGTTGCAACACAGATCCACAGATCCAGCTCAGAGTGGATCTGTGGATCCACAGATGTGTTGTGATTCTCCAGGGGCCGCGCTGGGGCTCAGAGTGGATCTATGGATCCACAGATGCGTTGTGATTCTCCAGGTGTCTGCGCTAGGGCTAGAGTGGATCTGCGGATCCACAGATGCGTTGTGATTCTCCAGGGGCTGCGCTGGGGCTCAGAGTGGATCTATGGATCCACAGATACGTTGTGATTCTCCAGGGGCGGCGCTGGGGCTCAGAGTGGATCTGTGGATCCACAGATACGTTGTGATTCTCCAGGGGGCAGCGCTGGGGCTCAGAGTGGATCTGTGGATCCACAGATACGTTGTGATTCTCCAGGTGCCGCGCTGGGGCTCAGAGTGGATCTATGGATCCACAGATACCTTGTGATTCTCCAGGGGCCGCACTGGGGCTCAGAGTGGATCTGTGGATCCACAGATGCGTTGTGATTCTCCAGGTGTCTGCGCTGGGGCTCAGAGTGGATCTATGGAACCACAGATGCGTTGTGATTCTCCAGGGGCCACACTGGGGCTCAGAGTGGATCAGTGGATCCACACATGCTTTGTGATTCTCCAGGGGCTGCGCTGGGGCTCAGAGTGGATCAGTGGATCCACAGATGTGTTGTGATTCTCCAGGGGCTGCGCTGGGGCTCAGAGTGGATCTGTGGATCCACAGATGCGTTGTGATTCTCCAGGGGCCGCGCTGGGGCTCAGAGTGGATCCACAGACGCGCTGTGATTCTCCAGGGGCCGCGCTGGGGCTCAGAGTGGATCTGTGGATCCACAGATGCGTTGTGATTCTCCAGGGGCCACACTGGGGCTCAGAGTGGATCTGTGTATCCACAGATGCGTTGTGATTCTCCAGGGGGCGGCGCTGGGGCTCAGAGTGGATCTATGGATCCACAGATACGTTGTGATTCTCCAGTGTGCCGCGCTGGGGCTCAGAGTGGATCTATGGATCCACAGGTACCTTGTGATTCTCCAGGTGTCTGCGCTGGGGCTCAGAGTGGATCTGTGGATCCACAGATGCGTTGTGATTCTCCAGGGACTGCGCTAGGGCTCAGAGTAGATCTGTGGATCCACAGGTACCTTGTGATTCTCCAGGTGTCTGCGCTGGGGCTCCGAGTGGATCTGTGGATCCACAGATGCGTTGTGATTCTCCAGGGGCTGCGCTAGGGCTCAGAGTAGATCTGTGGATCCACAGAGGCGTTGTGATTCTCCAGGGGCCGCGCTGGGGCTCAGAGTGGATCTGTGGATCCACAGATGCGTTGTGATTCTCCAGGGGCCGCGCTGGGGCTCAGAGTGGATCGGTGGATCCACAGATGCGTTGTGATTCTCCAGGGGCTGCGCTAGGGCTCAGAGTAGATCTGTGGATCCACAGAGGCGTTGTGATTCTCCAGGGGGCGGCGCTGGGGCTCAGAGTGGATCTGTGGATCCACAGATGTGTTGTGATTCTCCAGGGGCTGCGCTGGGGCTCAGTGTAGATCTGTGGATCCACAGACGCGCTGTGATTCTCCAGGGGCCGCGCTGGGGCTCAGAGTGGATCTGTGGATCCACAGATGCGTTGTGATTCTCCAGGGGCCACACTGGGGCTCAGAGTGGATCTGTGGATCCACAGATGTGTTGTGATTCTCCAAGGGCCGCGCTGGGGTTCAGAGTGGATCTGTGTATCCACAGATGTGTTGTGATTCTCCAGGGGCTGCGCTAGGGCTCAGAGTAGATCTGTGGATCCACAGAGGCGTTGTGATTCTCCAGGGGTGGCGCTGGGGCTCAGAGTGGATCTATGGATCCACAGATACGTTGTGATTCTCCAGGGGTGGCGCTGGGGCTCAGAGTGGATCTGTGGATCCACAGAACACCCTCAATTCTTTTTTTTATTTTAATTTGGCCTCAGTGTTCCCTTTGGTACTCTTCCCACATGGCGTAGGGATCAGGGTACCCCTTCCCCTGCCCCCTTATATCTTTTTTCTTTTCTTTTGTAGGACTTGGTGACCAAGGCACCGACTCCTAAGATGGCGGCAGCAACTTCTCTTTCAGGTTGCGGCCAGACAATCGTCAAGCATACTCGTGCTTGTGGATCTGCGGCGTGAAATATACAGAGTTATAGCTTCAGTTTCTCAAACTCTACTGAGCAGCTTTACACCAAATCACAGAAGGCCGCTTTCTGAATCAAGATCCAGCTTTCTGACAAATTTGGTGTTATTCCGCTCTGCCGTTTTTACTGTAGTGCTGTATGATTTTAATATGGAAAATTGCAAGGGGAACCCCCTTTTTCCCAGCCCCCGCTTGACGGATCCCCCAGATGCCTTCCAGGAAGAAGATACGCTGGATAAGACTTTTTTTGGGAACGTTTTGTGAAGTTTCGTCAACCGGCATCAAAATTATGAGCATACTAAAAAATCCATTTGCTATGGAAACATGTTACTAACTATAACTACTCAGTGGCGACCACCTCTGTAGCTGCAGTTCACGAATGATTCCTTTATTTTTATTGATATATATATATATATATATATATATATATATATATAGATATATATCATCTGCATTACTTTGCTGCTCTCAAGCTCACTGTACAGCTCCAAGAGAGACACCCTTGGCAGTGAGCATGGTATAACACCATCATTCTTTCATGCATTTATTCACTGTGCAGTGCTGCAACGCGATTTATGCCACATTTGCACTGAATAAAACTGTAGAGTGATAAAAAATGTTTTTAGGAGATGAAAAACATTCTTAGACATGTTCTTGGAAGAAGCCCTGCCTGGGCTTCTTCAGAGACATAGATTTTTTTTAGATATTTGGGAAATGCTCGTAGAAGGTGTTAAGCATCCTTTGACATGTTCGATGGGGTGTACGACAGCTTAGCGTGTTTACCTACACAGACACTGTGCAAATGAAAAATCAAATGACCCCAAACGCAGAACTCGTCCAATCACAACAAGAACCACAAGTGCTGTAAACATACTTCTTTTATTTTCATGAATTCCTAGCAGCAGCTCGAGGAAGCTGCCACGGTTACAAGTGCAAACTACAAACCTTAGCAACTTGACTACCACCTCCCCACAATCAGGATGACCTCTTTACGGGCATATTGTGCAAGAAGCGAGGCTAGCCGAGGCGAATGCACCGGTGCTTCAGCACCCGGGTGTTCCCACAGGGACCTCCATTGTGGTTGTGCCCCAACATCAACATTCAAGAACCTCGAGGGACAACACATCGAAAGGTAAGTGCATATAGGGAAGTATACATGTACTATTCCCAATGCCACATCCGTGAACGTTGTAAATGTGTATGCACAGAGTCGGTACATATATGTGGAGTTAGGTATATGAAATCTAGACTTACTTGTCGGTATTTGTTTTCATCACTTTGTCCCTGATATACTCCCCCGATATTGTGGGTTCGATATTCAGGGTGCCCCCTCATCGCTCCCCTCTCCCTCCCCACTGAAGCTCATATGCAGAGTACGGAGAGGTGTGGCAGGAGGGCGGGGAGGGGTCCTAGGTTCAAGGCTACAATTAATATAGACTCACGGGGAGGTAGCCTTCTAACGACAGAGTCTGAGGGAGGAGGCCGATCTAGCAACTTTACAAATGTTATCTCCTCTTGGTGCTGCGTCGAATAACCAAAGTCTGCAGGAGCACAGGTACTGACATCAAAGACAAGGGCTTGCATAGAGTGCCGCGTGGGGTTTGCTTCTAGACCGGATCGGAGGCAACATCAAGGGGAAGTGATGTCTGTCAATGGGGGTGAGTGGAGGCACTGAGGGGAAGAACCAAGTGAAGTGCAGGCCACTCCACGGTGCAGGTGAATCTTAAACATGCAACCCTGTGTGACGCGCCGTGTTACACAGGTTCTGTCTAAAGGCACAAAGTTCTCTGCATGATCCAACCTCCAGGTCATGCCGAGCGCTGCTGCAGGGGAGCCCTTTTTTTAATGGAAGAAAGTAAAAAGGAATATTTCCTGATTCAGATGGAAGTTTGAAAGAACCTTCAGAACAATGCTGGAAGAAATCATCAGTCTGAGGGACACAGCGCAGGGTCTTAGAGGGCTGTTTTCACTGAGTGCTCTTTGGAGGTCATTGCGCTGACACATCCTTTATCGGTCAGATTTCATCCAAGCAAATGATATGGAAAGAGGACTACTTGAATACATTCTCATTTTCTCATACATTTAATGAAACTCAGCTAAAGCCACTGGTCTCCCACACCCAGCTCAGCCATTCCTACGGAACCCCACAAGTTGCTGTGATGCACCTCAAACATCTCTGTACAACTTCGTTGCAGGGTTACCAGTGCTACACAGAACCGTCACTTCTGAACACTACAATTAAAACCTTTCAGGCCAAGCTGGCCCTACTTTTTGATTGAAATGTTGTCTTATTAAAAAAAACAAAGTTGTCAAGCAGAACCTGTGCAGCACTGTAACTACAAACTTGGCTCCTCTATACAGCTGCCTTGCAGGCTTACAGAAGCTCTTGTAGGTTCCAACGCCAATCCTTATACTCAACCCAAGATACAGGAATACAGATAAACCTAAAAAGCTGATTTTCACACTGTCAATGAACTAACTGGTCTGCTGACCTGCCAATCTACAGCATTCCTTCCTACGGCCTCAGTGCCACCTGGAGTCTCTTCTGCTAAGATACGACCACCCCGAATTGTACTTCGTTGATACTACAGCCAGCCCCAACATGACTCCTTCCTGACACTCTGTAGCTCATTCTCCTTGGGTTATCCCTTGCACTAGAGTCTGACTTCAGCAATGACCAACCTCAACGGGCCACTTCGCGACTGCCTTGGTCTGGTCTATCCTAAAGAAACCCAATGCCTGCCAGCCTCCAACAGCTCTCCAGCTCCATCCAACCTCTCTCTCTCCAGCTAGAGCTCAACATTTGGAAGGGCTAACAGACAAACAACTCGGTGATTTTGTGGAGTCCTCCAAAGCCTTTGACACCAACGACCACTTCATTCGGTTGAATCGCCTAGAGGCAATCAGGCTATCGGCTCTGCCCTGCACCGGGCGCGGGATGGTTACTCTCTATAAGAGCTTTAGTACAACCTCCTTTTGCTTCCTTCACAGAACAGCGTAAAGACTCCATGAGTGAGTAAAAGCCCAAAGTCCATCTCCTGATAGCATGAAATCAATCACTGCAGTAAGGCAGACCCCAAACAGACAGGTGCAATCGCACAGTGCAAGCATTAAGAGCAAATAAGCTGGTGGCGCTGTCCAGTCACAGAAGGAAGTGTTCTTGTGCAGACGAAGAGCTTGGGTGTCAGAGGCCAAGAAAGCAAGCGCTGGTTCAGTGTGTACTAGTCAACTGTGGCTCCATGAACCAGCTGGGGGTGAATGCACGAGCTGAGGACAAGTACACTGTCTCGGTCTGCATGCACTGCTCAGGGGGTCTAGCATACACAGGAAGAATGCACGGATCACTACAATCTGACTCGCGAACAACAGATGTGCAAAAATTATCTACGCATTGGGCTTCCTGGTAGAGCCATACACTACACTTGGGCTTCCTGGTAGTGTCATACCCTACACCTGGGCTTCTAGGTAGTGTCATGCCCTACACCTGGGCTTCCTGGTGGTGTCATACCCTACACCTGAGCTTCCTGGAGGTGTCATACCTCACACCTGAGCTTCCTGGTGGTGTCATATCCTACACCTGGGCTTCCTTGTGGTGTCATACCCTACACCTGGGCTTGTTGGCATCTTCCCATGCTACACAGCCGTTAGCTCAGGTTATTGGCACACTCCAGTTTCTCCTACAACCCTAGTAGGAGACATTTCTGCTCTGTGACCCATGGACAAGGCGCACATGTTGTGAGTCCTCCACGTGAACATACTACAAGCGCAAACTTTGTGGAGCATAAAGACCCCTATGTGGTCACAGGGCCCATGCGGGCTCTCTAATTCCACCTCTAGGGCATGCAGGCTGCGTAAAGACCCCTATGTGGTCACAGGGCCCACTTGGGTGCGCTAACCCCACCTCTAGTGCACGCATGCTGTGGTGAACAGGGGCACTGGGAGGCACCTGCTCTCTGACCCTAGAGAATACCTATGTATGCCGCTGCAGAACAGCGCCTCGCTTTTTACTGAAAACAGGGTGTGTAACAATCTGTTGTCTATGTGTGAGGAGTGTGTGAGAGGATAATGGACTGGAGTGATGTCAACGACACCAATATGTCGCGGTCCTGGGGCAGTGCAGAAGCCAATGGTACCACTGTTAGGCGCTGCTGCTCCACTGTGGTATCACCTGTGACCAGTGGGATGGCATAGTTTGTGGGCGCAGTGCCAATGGTCTGATGTCATACAAAGGTCATACAGTGTGGGTGTCCACCCACCGGCAGAGCCGCCTGGCATACTGCGTAGGGCTGACGGTGGAGAAGGCGAGTCCGCGGTACCGGATGCTCTTCCAGAGGTGCTCCAGCCTCTTGCGGAAGCTGTAGACGGTGAAGATGTCAATAATGCCCACAAAGTATCTCAGCTCAGGCCCGTCAATGACATGCAGAGGGTTCTTGTAGTTGGGCAACAGCCGCCGGTTCTGGGCCAGGATGTCAGATAGGTCCGACTCTGCGCTGACTTGAGGGCCTGCTCTCTGTAGTGTGGCTCGACGTCCTGCCCAGCCCTCCTGGGGCATGTCTGTCCCCCTCAGGGCTTCATGGTCCGGGCCAGAGTCCTCTTCAACCACACCAGGTATCAAGGTGCGCGTCGAGGTGGTGGGGCTCCCGGCTCCATTGATAGATCTGCATAGAGTGTGGAGGGATAGAAGGAGAGTTAGAACTAGTACTAACCAGTACTAAATAGAAAACTAACTAAAACAACACTTTAACTGTGGAGGAAGAGAGTTAAAACAATCCCACAATAGGAGAAGAAGAGATTTAAAGCAACTCCTTAATGGGAGAGGAACGGAGTTAAAACAACTCCTTAATGGGAGACGGAGGGAGTTAAATAACCCATAATAGGAGAAGAAGGGAGTTAAAACAACTCCTTAATGGGAGAAGAAGGGCGTTAAATAAACCCATAATAGGAGAAGAATAGAATTAAAACAACTCCTTAATGGAAGAGGAAGATAGTTAAAGCAAATCCTTAATAGGAGAAGAAGGGAGTGAAATCAACTCCTTAATGGGAGAAGAAGGTTATTAAAACAACTCCTTAATGGGAGAAGAAGGGAGTTAAAACAACCCCATAATAGGAGAAGAATGGAGTTAAAACAACTCCTTAAGGGACAATGAAGGAAGTTAAAATAACCATTATAGGGAGAAAGGACGTTAAAATAACTCCTTAATAGGGGACTTGGGGGCATATCATCAAGGGCTTTATCTCCGCTTTTCTGGCTTTAAAAGCCAGAAAAGTGGAGATAAAACCAACGCCCTATCAGCAAGAGGGTGCTAACATGCGTATTCGCATGTTAGCATCCTTTTACACTACGCCTACCTTTGTATCTCTAACGAGATGCAAAGTGGGCGTTCCTGACATATACTACATATCAGGAGAGCAATAACGCGTCTTTGCGCTATCAGCAAGGATGCCCTTGCATTTTAGCAGACGTTAGTTTTTGGAGAAAACTGCGGTTTCCTCCAAAAACTAACGTCTGCTAAAATCCTGACTAAGCCACCCTTAACATTGGGGGTGGATTATGCTGATACGACCACAGGGTCATATCAGCAAGGTTATCGCCCTTTTGCAGGGAACATCGCTGGGAAACCAGCGATGTTCCCTGCAAAACGGCAATAACATCGCTATCTCTGGAATTTTTATCGCCCTGGAGCAGCGCGTTGATGATAACGCGCTACCAGGGCGATAAAAAGCTGAGCTAGGCAGCGATAAGAAAATTATCGCTAAGCACGGCCAGCGATAATTATCGCTGGCTGTTGCTGATATGGCCCAAAGAGAGTTAGAAGGAGTACTAACCCACACTAACCCTTCTCTTGCAGAGTTAAAAAAGAGAACTAAAACAAAACCTTAGGGGCCTATCAGCAACAACCGGCGATAATTATCGCTAAGTGCACTTAGCGCTAGGATAATTGTCGCCGGCTAGCGTGGATTTTTCTCGCTGAGATAGCGTGCTATTAGCAACGCTTATCTCAAAAGCGATAAAAATCCTAGCGCTAACTGCCAAACGAGAGATTATCACTGGAAACCCAGCGATAATCTCACGCAATGTGGCGTTAGCTTGCTGATAGGGACTCACATACTTAGCCATGATATCCACCTTACATAGGATATCATGGCTAAGTCAGTTTCAAAGCAGGCGTACGGAAAGTAGCGATAACAGAGGCTATCGCTACTTTTCTTGTCGCTATGCTGCTTTGCGGGAGGCTTAATAATAGGAGAAATGTCGCTTTGCGAGTCTCTCCCGTTATCCTGGGGAGGAACGCACACTTTGCATCACATTAGAGATGCAAAGATGGGCATTAGGAATTCAGGCTCTAAGGCAAGGTTTCACGCGATAGCGTGATATAATTATCGCCGCTTTTCGGACGAAAACGGTCGCAAAAGCGGCAATAATTTTATATCGCCGCCTTGTAGATATGCCCCTTAATGGGAGAGGAAGAGAGTTAAAACAACCCCTTAATGGGAGAAGAGTAGAGGGCCATATTATAAAGGAACGGTGAGAACATTATCGCCGCTTTAGCGGCAGGAAACTGCTGCTAAAGTGGCGATAATGGGCTTGATAATATGCCCTTGTAAATTCCTATAGAAACCCTGGTTCTGGTGTGAACCTGCCGCTAAAGCAGCGATAATGTTATTGCCGTTCCCTGATAATATGGCCCAGAGTTTTTTTCCCAAAATCAGAATACTTTATTGTGACACAATCAAAAAACATGGGAGGCAGAGGTTAAGGTCAGGTTCACCCTCCTTACTGAATGCAGTTCCACAACATCCGGAATACCGGACTTAGAAACCTACCATAAGAAGAACAAGGATTCCACCGAACATGTGTGAAAAACCCTCTTTCCAGAAAGAAAAATTATTTTCTAGAGTCCCCTCACCCACCAGGGTTACCGCTAGGTGGCATGCTTCTTCACTGGGGTCCTCTCAATCTGCTGCGGATTGAGGCGTGCTGTGACTTGCAAACATAGGAGCACGTAGTTTTTGGAAAATGTGTGTGGTTCAGTGATGTGGAGTGGGGAAAATAGATTAAAAATACCTAGCTAGTGAGCTAATATTTTATTCCTGCTCCTAGTTGGTATGTTTCAAAATCAGGAGTTAATACTAGGGAAAGATGTACCTGTAATGAGTATGGAGTCCCTAGTACTGGGTCGACATGTTTCAAGCTTTCCCCTAAAGCTCTTCTTCAGGACCACACGAGGGCCAGCCCCATGCGTACCACTCCTAAAGAATCCTGTGAATAGGAAACAATGGGTTGTACACCTAATGTGTGTTCACCTGATACTTTATGTTATGTTATGTTATTTTCATTTATACAGCGCACAGCTACTCGGAAGTGTCCCGGCGCTATAGACCGCTGGGGCACCCGTCCTGGCTATCCCTGTGAGATGGTCCCTTTCTGGGTATCTCCAAGGTGAAACCAGGCATCCCCGGCGTCTGTGGGGGGCCGTTGTAGAGATGAGGCAAGCTTAATGCCCAGAGTTGCCGAGTGTGTTCCTGGTTAGAGTAGGTACCGAGGTGAGAATTATCGAGTCCGTTTTGACCCTGGTCCACGACCCTGCCGCGTCGGGAATCGAACCCTGGTCCCTGCCCGATTCTTTGCTTACGGATCTGCCACCTCTAACCAGTGAGCCACACCTCTCCACATACGGTTGTACACTGACACGCTGTATCAGTAGGAAATAAAGCACATACAGAGGACACTGCGATCCTGCTCTCGATCATGGACAGAAAGAGGACACTGCGATCCTGCTCTCTATGGACAGACGCAGGACACTGCGATCCTGCTCTCTATCATGGACAGACAGAGGACACTGCGATCCTGCTCTCTATCATGGACAGACAGAGGACACTGCGATCCTGCTCTCTATCATGGACAGACAGAGGACACTGCGATCCTGCTCTCTATCATGGACAGACGCAGGACACTGCGATCCTGCTCTCTATCATGGACAGACGCAGGACACTGCGATCCTGCTCTCTATCATGGACAGACAGAGGACACTGCGATCCTGCTCTCTATGGACAGACGCAGGACACTGCGATCCTGCTCTCTATCATGGACAGACGCAGGACACTGCGATCCTGCTCTCTATGGACAGACGCAGGACACTGCGATCCTGCTCTCTATGGACAGACGCAGGACACTGCGATCCTGCTCTCTATCATGGACAGACGCAGGACACTGCGATCCTGCTCTCTATCATGGACAGACGCAGGACACTGCGATCCTGCTCTCTATCATGGACAGACGCAGGACACTGCGATCCTGCTCTCTATGGACAGACGCAGGACACTGCGATCCTGCTCTCTATCATGGACAGACGCAGGACACTGCGATCCTGCTCTCTATCATGGACAGACGCAGGACACTGTGATCCTGCTCTCTTATCATGGACAGACAGAGGACACTGCGATCCTGCTCTCTATCATGGACAGACAGAGGACACTGCGATCCTGCTCTCTATCATGGACAGACGCAGGACACTGCGATCCTGCTCTCTATCATGGACAGACAGAGGACACTGCGATCCATTCATCACCCATCTGTGACCCTGATAGGATGAGTGAGTGAGGGAGTGACTGTGAGGCACACAGGAGCCCCACAGGGCTCTCCATCACGACTCCATACATTTACTGCAGCAGTAAGGGTCTGTACTCACTGCTTTGTCCGGAGGATGAGGTTGGCAAAGGACCAGCTCTGCGATCTCTCGTCCGCGTGAAGAGGCTGAAAAGCGACCAGGAGGCTGTAATCCAGGACGTTCATCTCTCGCAGGAACTTGGTGTCCAGTTCCACCTGTTGCACCAGCCACGGGCGCTGCTGAGCTGCAAGGAGAGGAGAGGCTTTAGATGGATGCAATGGAGACAAGAGGTCAGTGCACATTCAGGAGAGACATGGAACTGCTGCTGAGCTGCAGGAGAAACACAATAACCATATAGAAGAATGGGAAATAGCAGCTCAGCAGCACAGCAGGAGAGACATGGAAGTGCTGCTGAGCTGCAGGAGAGATACAAAAGAACTGCTGAGACATCTGTGGAACAGGAATTCGGCAAGAGAGACATGGAGGTGCTGCTGAGCTGGCCTGCAGGAGAGATACAACAGAACTGCTGAGACACAAGGGGGACAGGAGCACAGCAGAAGAGAGATGGAAGTGCTGCTGAGCTCCAGGGGAGATACAACAGCCACTGAGAAACATGAGAAATAGGAGCTCAACAGCACAGCAGCATAGACATAGAACTGCTGCTGAGCTCCAAGAGAGATACAAAGAACTGCTGAGACACCTGGGAAACAGGAGCTCAGCAGTACAGCGCGAGAGGCATGAAAGTGCTGCTGAGCTCCAGGAGAGATACAAAAGAACTGCTGAGACACCTGGGAAACGGGAGCTCAGCAGAGCAGCAGGAGAGACATAGAAGTGCTGCTGAGCTGCATGAGGGATACAGAGAACTGCTGAGACACCTGGGAAACGGGAGCTCAGTAGAGCAGCAGGAGAGACATTGAAATGCTGCTGAGCTAAAGGAGAGATACAAAAGAACTGCTGAGACACCTGGTTAACAGGAGCTCAGCAGAGCAGCAGGAGAGACATTGAAGTGCTGCTGAGCTGCAGGAGAGATACAAAAGAACTGCTGAGACACCTGGGAAACGGGAGCTCAGCAGAGCAGCAGGAGAGACAGTGAAGGGCTGCTGAGCTGCAGGAGAGATACAAAAGAACTGCTGAGACACCTGGTTAACAGGAGCTCAGCAGAGCAGCAGGAGAGACATTGAAGTGCTGCTGAGCTGCAGGAGGGATACAAAAGAACTGCTGAGACACCTGGGAAACGGGAGCTCAGCAGAGCAGCAGGAGAGACAGTGAAGGGCTGCTGAGCTGCAAGAGAGATACGAAAGAACTGCTGAGACACATGGAGGCCAGGAGATTAGCAGAACAAATCACTGACAGAATATCGAGTCAGAATATCAACCTACAGAAATATGGACGCAAGAATATCAAAGTCAAGAATATCGACATCCTATCTATATTATGGTAAGTACAAAAATATCGATTAAAAAAAATATCGATGTCAAAAATATTGTTAAAAATATTATTGTTTTAAAGTTAAATAATGTAAAATTAAGTAAATAATACATATAATTAAAATAAACAGTTAAAAATGATAAGTGATATATATATATAATGTAAAAATAAATTAAACATATACATATAATATATACTTATTAATGTTTTTTAATAATTATTTTAATAACTGGCACCGACTCTTACCCACTGTAGGGGATGCCCTTGCGCGCAACGTACCCATTCAGTCAATGGGAGCCCATGTACGCTTCGTACGACAGGCTCCCATTGACTTCTATGAGAGTACGACCGAACTGAGTCCTGCATCATGCGGCCGCATCGTACTCGCTTGGTCGGACTGCAGGAGCCTAAGTGTGAAGCAAAAATAACGCTTCTACCTAAACCAGGGAAAGACCTCATGCTTTCCACTTCCTCACACCCTGTAGTCCATAAGTTGGAAATACCGGCTCTATTAATTTCCCTTCACTTCGAAAAGGCTTTCAACAGGGTCAGCTGCACCCTTTCTTGAAGCAGTCCTGAACAAAATCCAACTAGGCCTCAAGATGAAGGACAAGATGATGGCGGCCTACTGCACACCCGAAGCGGGCGTGCGAATCAATGGACAACGCACCTCCCCAGTCAACCTAGCCAGGGGTACTAGACAGGGGCGATCACTATCTCCGCTCCTATTCGCCTTAGTAGTAGAACCGCTACATACTAATATTAGACAAACTAGGGACATGAAGGGCATCCTGTTAGGGGTCCGAGGAGATAAAATGGCGCTCATTTGAGTGGACATACTATTCCCGTACCCTGGAGCCTCCCTATCTGCTTTGACCCACATACTTCATCATTTCGAATGCATGTCCGGCTTCAAAATAAACAAGCATTTGCAATGCAATAGGTCTCACATTTGCGAGAGTTTGAGCTATTAGCATTGTAAATGACAATGCCTTTAATTTATGTGTTTTGAAAACCAGCAAGCAGCGCTTAAACACGTACTTTGTACTTATAGTCCTTGCTTACGAGCAGCAAGGCTGGCAGTAACTGCACCTCTTTTGCTGCCAGCCTTGCTGCTCGTAAGCAAGGACTGTAAGTACAAAGTGCTTGTTTACGCACAGCTTGCAGATTTTTTAAACACATAAATAAAAGTCATTGTCATTTACAATGCCAATAGCTCAAACTCACAAATGCGAGACCGATTGCATTGCGAATGCTTGTTGAATATGTGCCTGCTCGTGTATCTCAGTCTGAGTGACAAACCCCAATAATATTTATATTTGGCACGCTATTGCATCACAAGCTAAGTGATATTACCCAATCATCTCCGTACCTCACCATGCTTTACATACACTGCTTAATTTGTGCTGGTGGTTGAGGGGTGGTGGGCATGCTCATTTTTAGAGATTGGGAGTTAATTATCATGGCTAGAGTTTGAACCAGAGTAAGATAGACCATTGTAAGAGAGAGCAAAAGACTGAGAAGGGAGAACGTGGGAGGAAGAGAAAAAGGAAAACTTTGACAAAGAGAAAGAAGGGATGAAAAAGTGCAAGGGTGAGACAAAGACAGAAAGTTAATGGTGTGGACGAAAGAAGCATGGGATGGAATCAAGACTATACAGGCAAACGTTGTATTTCCAAACCTGACATTCCGCAACACTGGTATACTCTCTACAAATACCTATTCATACATACACAGGACAGAACTATTAAAAAGAAAGATTACCCTCATAGGGACAGAGCATAGGGCGGCATTCTACAAGAGGTAATTATAGGTAAGGGGCTATAAAGAGACTTCCCAAAAAGAGAGAGGGGATAGAATAGGCATTTACCAAGAGATCACTGCAACTGCAGAGAAGCTGTGGCGTAACTGCAAGAGCTGCCGACCTCGGAGCTGGGGAACCAGGTTCGAGTTTCGGCATCGGTTCAAGATCCTGTGATTCTGAGCATATCACTTAATCTCCCCGTGCCTAACAAAAATGAGTGTGTCCTTGTGCAATGTAACTGGTGCTCATGTAAAGTGCTCCAATACCTTCGGGTCTAGTTTGCGTTATATAAAACCACAACTTTTTTTAAAAATGTTTTTAAAAACTGGACCACACTGTGAGGGACAGCACTGCAAAGACAGCACCTAGAGGAGACAGCACAAATAAGATGAAATACCATCGCAAACAATTTGCTGTAAAGAGACTGGGCCAAGTGACTACGACCCCTACCAAGAGACCGTCGCGACGAGGATGCTCTAATGAGGATGATGTATTAGGGAAAGAGTGTAGTGTAGGGGTCCTTAAAGAGATCGTTTAAAAAAAAAAAAAAAGCAATGCAAAGAGACCGTCCTTTGAGAGACAGAGCATAGGATAAACCTCTTATACTTCTGCAAAGAGACTATCCTGCGATGGAGATTGTTGGACAGGCCACACGAAGGGCTTGCTCCCTCCCCGCATGACAGGGCCCAAGCCCCGGCCCGCCAGGCGTGACCCACGAGAATCACCCGCACCCCGTCTCCCGACGGAACTCCTGCCCTCGGACCTCCATGTATCACGGGCCCAAGCCACCACCGGCTCCCTCGGCCGGGTCAAGCCGCCATCTTGGGCCCTGCGCCACGAGGCCGCGTGGCCTCCACCCGACCCTAACCCTGGGCCTGGCCGGCCCAGACATCCCGGCACCACCATCCACCCAGGAGGTGAGCGGACCACTTGGCAGGTCAATGGGAGAACGAAGCGCCAAGGACTCTCCCCCGCCAGGTGACGATCGCCTCCAGCTCCCCCAGGCAACGCCTCCACCCCCCGCTGGGTGTCTGGACACCTTCATCCCGGACCCTCCGACCTCCAAGTGCGAGGGTCCGGACATCAAAGGGCGCCTGCCCTATAACTGGAGCAGCTCCGGAGCAGGAAGGCAGTTGTATCCTGGAGTCGAGAGACACCGAGAGAACTCAGCCTTGACGGACTACTGGCGCTGCCGTAGCCCTATCTTGTGAACTATCGTCCTGCCTGCTGGCGCTGCCGCGGCCTTCTGCAACATCCATCCTCGTCGGGACCTGCTGGCGCTGCCGCGGCCCGTTGTAACGACCATCTTCACCGGGACCTGCTGGCGCTGCCGCGGACCGTACATCGACCATCTTCACTGGGACCTGCTGGCGCTGCCGCGGGCCGTGTATCGACCATCTTCACCGGGACCTGCTGGCGCTGCCGCGGCCCGTACCAGCTAGACCACCAAGCTCGAGGATTGTGAGCTACCCACCATACCATCTCAACTACCAGACTGATAACCAGACTGTCCCGCTACCCCCTTTTCCCATCTTGAGAGACTTGAATCGAGGGGACCCCTGAGTCCAGACCTCCTTGTACCTTTTCATCGTACCTTAAGAAGTGCTTATAAAGAACGCTAACTCATCTCCTTGTGTGGTATCTGTCTGTGGGGGGGAAGTTATTTGTCTGTACGATCGCTGGAGACGGCTCTCCCCGGAGACCTCTCCCCTTGTCCTCGGCCGACCCTCCCGGTCCGTCTAACATTGGTGGCCAGCGGCGCGATCCGAATCAACGCGTAATCGTACAGAGAGTAGCTCACCCCACGACAAAACCACGATGTCAGCCAAAGATAGCGGTTCCACTGAAAAGTTCCAAATGGATAAGTTGGAAGAATATAGCCACCGCGAACTTAAACAATTCTGCATGGAACTAGGCATTGCTACCACCGGCCTGAGTACCAAAGATGATTTGAAGCGCGCCCTTGAGTCGTGGGCAGAAACTGGGATCGCCGGATCCTCCGACCAAAACAGTGTCGCACCAGAGGGAAACGCCACGGCTCCCGAGGAGCGGGGAACGGGCCTCTTGCAGGAGGAGATCCAGGAAAGAGAAAGGACCAGATTACACGAGTTGGAAATGGCACGACTCAAGATGGACGGTGAACTAAAGTTAGCCGAGCAGAAACTAAATCTAGAGCATCTGCGGCTCCGAGAGGAACGAGAAGAAAAACAGAGACAGAGAGAGCTTGAGGAAAAAAGAATAACACTCGAACACGAGCGCAAACTGGCGGAAATAGAACTTCGGAAACAGAATAAAGAACCGGGGGTGCCTGAGCGACCGCACACCCCAGAGGCAACCGAGAAAAAAGTCCACATCCCCAAGGATGTTGTCCGAGAGTATGTCCGAGAAGACGACATACAGCAGTGGTTCAAAGCCTACGAGATCGCCATGACCTCCCACCGGATCGACCGGAGTGATTGGGGAGCCGGACTATGGGGGAGGTTCGTCAACGAAGGTCGCGATGCCCTGTTGCAGCTCCCAGATCACCAAATGTCGTCCTACGACCACATGAAGGCTGCCCTCCTCACCCGCTACGGCCTCACACCCAAGATGTACCGCCAGAGGTTCAGAGATTGCACCCGGATCCCGGGTACAACTTGGGTGGAGTACGTAAACTATTTCAGCCGAGCCTTCGAGGGTTGGATCAAGGGGAGCCATGTAACGACCTACGAACAACTCTTTAACCTTATGGTATGGGAACACCTGTCGAACAACTGTTTCGTCGAGCTCAGGCAGCACCTCCTCGACAGTAAAATGACTGACCCCCGGCAGCTCGCCGCGGAAGCTGACCGATGGGAAAGCACCCGAGTGGGCCGGAGAGGACCACACGAGCAGAACCGAAGCAACCAAGGCCAGCACCGTCCTCGGGGAGGAGGAGGAGGCCAGGGGCGAGGGAGAGACACCCTCCCGGCAACACCCGTGGCCAGCACCCCGCCCCCGGCCGGCCGGGGAAACCCCCCGATGCGTCCAGGGTTCCGAGCCAATGTCACGTGCCACCGATGCCAGCGAGTCGGCCATTACGCCAATGACCCGAGCTGCCCGCAGAACCAAACGCCCAAGCCCCGCCAGGTAGCTGCCGCCGCCCTGGGGGAAGAACGACTATCAGAGGAACAGGAAGAGTATGAGTCGGCCCAGCAAGAGTGGGAACCGGCCGCCATGGTTCTAGCGTGCCTAGGTGGAAAAGACATAGTCCCGCGGGCTCCCCTACCCGCCAACACCAGGAAATACGGTCAGTGGGTGACCATTAATGGGCATCGGGCCGAGGCCTTACGTGACACAGGCGCCAGTGTGACGGCCGTACGCTGTCACCTGGTGAAACCCGAGCAGATCCTGCCGAACATTCTCTGCCCCGTCCGCTCAGCCGACAATTCCGAAAGTCTGTGTTAAATGGCCTGCGTCCCCTTCGAATGGGGAGGGGTCTCCGGCCTGTTGAAAGTGACGGTCCGGGATGATGCCCCCGTGGACTGCCTCCTGGGGAATGACCTTGAGAGTTCCCCGTGGGCCACCGTCGAGAGAAGAGAGCACCTGGGGATGCTGGGCCTCCCGGACTGGGCCTGCGTAACCACCCGGTCCATGGCCGCCCGTGCCGTCCCCCGACCAGAAGAACCGGAATGGCCAGCACCTCCGCCCCCGGTCGCCCCAGTAGAAGACAACGACGAGGCCAACCCCCCGGAACCAACGACCGAAGGGGACGCGCAACCCCAGGACTTCCCCGGCCTGGCTCAGTGGCGTCAAGAAGGGGGGCCCACCCAAGAACAGTTCCGCCAGGAGCAAAAGACCTGCCCCTCCCTCGAGGGACTCCGCCAACAAGCCAGCGCCCAGAGCGCAGGGGACTCCACCGGAACTCACTGGGTCTACTGGGAGAACGACCTGCTATACAGCGAACAGAGAATCGCAGAGCTAGGGGCCGGTCGAGTACTGGTGGTACCTCTCCGCTTCAGAGACTTCCTGCTCAACCTGGCCCACGATGTCCCCCTGGCTGGACACCTGGGCCAAGACAAAACTTACAGTCGCCTAGTGACCCACTTTTTCTGGCCGAAGATGCGGAATGACGTCCTGAACCACTGCCGGTCCTGCCCCACGTGCCAGGCCAGCGGGAAGAGTGGCCGTAAGCTGAAAGCCCCTCTACAACCCTTCCCAGTGGTCACCACCCCGTTCGAGAGGGTAGGAATAGACATTGTGGGGCCCCTGGACCCCCGCACGGCACAAGGACATAGGTTCATCCTGGTACTGGTGGATCACGCCACCCGCTACCCCGAGGCGGTGCCTCTACGAACTGTAACAGCTCCGGTGGTTGGCCGGGCCCTAATGGGGATCTTCTCCCGGGTGGGCTTCCCCCGAGAAGTCGTCAGCGACCGAGGCACGAACTTCATCTCAAAATACATGAAGTCCCTCTGGCAACAGTGCGGGGTCACCTACCGATTCACGACCCCCTATCACCCCCAAGGGAACGGACTAGTGGAGCGATTCAACCGCACTCTCAAGGGAATGATTGGGGGATTGGAAGAGCCCCTCCGTCGCCAGTGGGATGTACTACTCCCGTGCCTCCTCTTCGCCTACCGAGAAGTTCCCCAGAAGTCCCTCGGTTTTAGCCCTTTCGAACTCCTGTACGGGCACCCTGTGCGAGGGCCCCTCAGCCTAGTCAAAGAAGGTTGGGAGATGGCCCCCCTAAAGACCCCTCCAGACGTCTTCAAGTACCTCCTGGCCCTACGCAATCAGACCCGGCGCTTCAGGGAGATGGCCAAGGCGAACCTCGAGGCCAGCCAGGAAGACATGAAGAGATGGTATGATCACAATGCCTCCTCCGTCGAGTTCGAACCTGGTCAACAAGTGTGGGTGATGTCCCCCACCGAACCATGTGCCTTGCAGGATAAGTGGACGGGGCCCTTCAAGGTGGTCGAGCGCAAAAGCCCCGTCACTTACCTCATCGACATGGGGACCCCCCGGAACCCCCTTCGGGTCCTCCACACCAACAGACTCAAACCACACTTTGTGCGCTCAGAACTCAGCCTCCTGATGGCTACGGACAGTGGGGCAGAGGAGGACTCCGAACCCCTCCCGGATCTCCTGAAGACTCAGGAGAACGACGGTTCCGTGGACGGGGTCCGGCTCTCCGATGCCCTCACCCCAGAGCAACGCCAGGGCTGCCGGGACCTCCTGCTGCGGTTCGCTTCACTGTTCTCCCTCACTCCCGGGGTCACCCCTTGGTGCTTGCACGACGTGGACACCGGGGACAGTCCCCCTATCCGACACCGGGCCTACCGCGTACCAGATCGGGTACGGGCCTGCATACAAGAGGAAGTGGCCAAAATGCTCACGATCGGGGTCATCGAGCCCTCGGACAGTCCCTGGGCCAGCCCGGTTGTATTGGTCCCCAAAGCCGCTGCCCCCGGCACCACACCTGAACTGAGATTCTGCGTCGACTACCGGGGCTTGAACGCTGTCACCCGAACCGACGCTCATCCTATCCCCCGAGCGGATGAATTGATCGACCGGCTGGGGGCCGCCCGCTACCTCAGTATCTTCGACCTAACAGCGGGCTACTGGCAGATCGGTCTCACACCCCGGGCTCAAGAACGGTCCGCCTTCTCTACCCCCGATGGCCACTACCACTTCAAGGTCATGCCCTTCGGCATGAAGAACGCCCCCGCTACATTTCAACGTCTTGTGAACCAGGTCTTGGCGGGGCTCGAAGAGTTCAGCGCTGCCTAACTGGACGATATCGCTGTATACAGCCGCCACTGGTCCGACCACCTCCTCCACCTCCAGGAGGTCCTACAGGCCCTCCAGCGGGCCGGCCTCACGATTAAGGCCGGCAAATGCAAAATTGGTCAAGGGTCCGTGACCTACCTGGGGCACCAGGTGGGAAGCGGGCTGGTGGCCCCACTGCAACTTAAAATTGCTGCCATCCAGTCCTGGCAGCCCCCCGTCACCCAGACCGAAGTCCAAGCCTTCTTGGGGCTCACCGGCTACTACCGGCGGTTCGTGAGGGACTACGGCAGCATTGTGGGGCCCCTCACGGGTCTCACGTCCAAGAACCAACCGAAGCGGATTAACTGGACCCCCGATTGTCAAGCGGCCTTCGAAAAGCTGAAGGCCGCCCTGTGCACCGCCCCTGTGCTCCAGGCCCCCGATTACAGTCGGGAATTCGTGGTACAGACAGACGCCTCCGACCACGGCATCGGAGCGGTTCTTTCCCAAGTGAACCCCGAGGGTCATGACCAGCCGGTGGCCTTCATCAGCCGACGTCTCCTGGCCCGAGAACAGCGCTGGAGCACAATCGAGAGGGAGGCCTTCGCAGTGGTGTGGGCCCTCAAAAAGCTCCGGCCCTATCTCTTCGGTACCCACTTCCGGGTACAAACCGACCATAGACCCCTGCAGTGGCTGATGCAGATGCGGGGGGAGAACCCAAAACTATTGCGCTGGTCCATCTCCCTGCAGGGAATGGACTTCACCGTGGAGCACCGACCGGGCCAAGACCACGCCAACGCAGATGGCCTGTCACGCTTCTTCCGCCTCGACGAGGAGAGTCCCCAAGAAGATGGGTGACTCTCCCCGCCTTCAGCTGGGGGGGACGCATGTTGGACAGGCCACACGAAGGGCTTGCTCCCTCCCCGCATGACAGGGCCCAAGCCCCGGCCCGCCAGGCGTGACCCACGAGAATCACCCGCACCCCGTCTCCCGACGGAACTCCTGCCCTCGGACCTCCATGTATCACGGGCCCAAGCCACCACCGGCTCCCTCGGCCGGGTCAAGCCGCCATCTTGGGCCCTGCGCCACGAGGCCGCGTGGCCTCCACCCGACCCTAACCCTGGGCCTGGCCGGCCCCGACATCCCGGCACCACCATCCACCCAGGAGGTGAGCGGACCACTTGGCAGGTCAATGGGAGAACGAAGCGCCAAGGACTCTCCCCCGCCAGGTGACGATCGCCTCCAGCTCCCCCAGGCACCGGCTCCACCCCCCGCTGGGTGTCTGGACACCTTCATCCCGGACCCTCCGACCTCCAAGTGCGAGGGTCCGGACATCAAAGGGCGCCTGCCCTATAACTGGAGCAGCTCCGGAGCAGGAAGGCAGTTGTATCCTGGAGTTGAGAGACACCGAGAGAACTCAGCCTTGACGGACTACTGGCGCTGCCGTAGCCCTATCTTGTGAACTATCGTCCTGCCTGCTGGCGCTGCCGCGGCCTTCTGCAACATCCATCCTCGTCGGGACCTGCTGGCGCTGCCGCGGCCCGTTGTAACGACCATCTTCACCGGGACCTGCTGGCGCTGCCGCGGACCGTACATCGACCATCTTCACTGGGACCTGCTGGCGCTGCCGCGGGCCGTGTATCGACCATCTTCACCGGGACCTGCTGGCGCTGCCGCGGCCCGTACCAGCTAGACCACCAAGCTCGAGGATTGTGAGCTACCCACCATACCATCTCAACTACCAGACTGATAACCAGACTGTCCCGCTACCCCCTTTTCCCATCTTGAGAGACTTGAATCGAGGGGACCCCTGAGTCCAGACCTCCTTGTACCTTTTCATCGTACCTTAAGAAGTGCTTATAAAGAACGCTAACTCATCTCCTTGTGTGGTATCTGTCTGTGGGGGGGGGGAAGTTATTTGTCTGTACGATCGCTGGAGACGGCTCTCCCCGGAGACCTCTCCCCTTGTCCTCGGCCGACCCTCCCGGTCCGTCTAACAGAGATCCCTGTGAACAGAGTGACCACTCCCAGCGGAAGAGAACGCAGACGTATGAGCAAATAACAGACCTCAGCAGAGACAATTCTAACAGGGAGAGAAGATAGGCAAGACCTCTGCAAAGAAACTAATGCAAAAATACTGCTCCAAAGACTGCTTCCTAGCAGGGAGAAAAATGCAAAGAGACAGTCCTTAGGAGGACAGATCATAGGGTAGACCCCTATCAAGAAACCACCGTCAAGAGACCAACCTCAGATGGCGATGTTGCAGGAGAGACATCTGCAAAGACAGTGGCACTGATGCAGAGAGATTGTCCTGAGTGAGTAGACCGCTGTCAGGTGACCGCTGTGAGGTGTAGTGAGCACAGGAGAGGACTATGTAGAGTGACCATTGCTAAGAGACCACAACAAGACAACTCTGCAAGGAGACATCTGCATGGACACCCCTCTAAAGATACCAGTGTTAGGTGAAGAGAGCACAGGAGAGAGGGGGGAGAAAGAATGGAGCAGGGAGAGAGATGTAGGGGTGGCGATGGGGATAGGGAAGTGACGGAGACAAGATAAGAAGAAACAATAGCAGAAAGGATGGGTAGAAGGGAAAGTAAGGGAGAGGAAGAAGGAAAAGGAGGAAAATAAGGAAAAGGAGAAAGCAGCGAAGAGGGATTGTGAGGGAGTTACATCAGCACAAGAAACAAGAGGTGGTGAGGGGAAAATGGAATGAGACGGGATGGGAGCGGAAGAAGGAAGAGGAGACACGGTGTGGAGATGTTAGAGAGACAGAAAAGATGCCAATGAGAAGAAGGGGTGAGGCAGGCAGAAGGGAGGGATAGAAGTTGGCAGGAGAACGCCTGGGGAAGGGTAATTTGTGTTGGAAGAAAAGAAATGAGTGGTGGAGAAGAGAGTATGAGGGGCTTAGATAAAGAAAGAGGAGAGGAGGGTAGGAAGGGAAACTGGGGTAAGGAACAGCCGACGGAGGAGAAAGAACCATCAGGGGTAGAGGAAGGAAGAGTGATGAAAGTGACTGCAGAGGAAAGAGAGGGGTGAAAGTGCAACAAGGTGTCCGGGGAGCAGCGCCGCCAGGCAGAAGGGATTAGGGGAGATGCGCTCCAGTGATAGAGGGACCACAGACAGCTGTGAATGTTAGAGCCGCAGATACAGGTCCAGTATCTCTGCCGCCATCAGGTGCCATCAAAGGCCCAGGTGTCCTAGTCGAGCCTGGCGCTGGTGAGCACGAGACGCAGCTTAGAGACCCGTGACGGAGGGGGAGTGACAGGAGCAAAGATACCCAGGCAGGGCCCCACACTAAAAGAACTAAGAGACAGAGGCAGGCTGTTAGAATCCGGGGTCTCTGGTTGGCGCAGGTATGGACTTGCAACAAGCAGGGACCCTTTCCTCTAAGTCAGGGCGAAGGATTACTCTTCGAAAATAACCCCTGCTCACCCTCTAGGTAACGTGTCGCGAGCAGTCAGGCTAGATTCCAGAGGGCATTAGGTTAAGCATTCAAGGCGTCCCACAATAACCACCAACCCACCACACAGAGACACCAGACTGTATTTTGTAAAAATATAAAGCTCTTTATATAAAACTCTTCAGGTAGGCTTCAAATACAGTCTTTCACTTTAAAATGAGGTTCCAGTTACTTGCTATCACTTTTCAGGAGGCCACAGTTCTTTAAATGGTCACTTTTGGTGCAATCAGCACTCTTTGGGGGTCTGTGCGCGTCGTAGGGCCCTCTGTACGCTTCGTACCAGCTTTAGAACGCTTCGTGCCGTTTCTCACGCTTCCCGCGTGAGCACGCGTACTGGGACTCAAGCCGTACGGGCCGTACCTTCGTAGGTACGCGTCGTACGAGTCCGGTACGCCTCTTGCCACTCCTCACGCTGCCCGTGTGAGCAGCGTCTATATCTTTAAAGCGGTACGGGCCGTACAGGCGCAGGGACGTGCCATACGGGCTTGGAGCGAACCGCACCAAGACTCACGCTTCCCGCGTGAATAGCGTAGCGGGACGACTGCGTTGTACGGACCGCACACAGCAAAGTACGCGTCGTACAGGGGCGCGTTGGGCTCACTGTACCTTGTTCTTTGGGGGCAAAGTTCGTGGCGGCCTCAGAAGTCCTCGGCAGGGGCGTCCCGCATCGCGTTGCAGTCCCGCTGGTCAGTGGACGGCGATGCTTCGTGGGGCGCCTCAGGACGTCGCAGCACACCTCGATGTTTGGAAGCAGGAGGGGCAGCTCGGGGGTGATTTTTCAGCGCGGCGCGCTGTCGGCTTCGTCCAGAATCAGCGAACCAGTGTGCCGCCGGTCCTCACAGTGGTCTCTACGGCCTGGGGTCGCAGAGGCTCGGCGCTGGGACACAGGCAGTCTCTTCCTTACGTTGCGAGCTCCGGCTCGAGGGGGAAGTTGTTCACTTTGTTCAGGCCAGACAGGGCAGGCCGTCACGGTGCTCACAGCAGCACAGTCGATTCAGGAGTCGCATTGCTCAGCGAGATTGGGTCACGCAGGTTCTCAGGGGTCAGCGTCAGCAATCCACCCACAGCAGCTTCTTCTTCTTCCAGGGAGGGGTAGCGCCCACTGTTCCTGGGGCACAGTTCAGGGGGCAAGTTCACAAGCAAGCCCTTGGAGATTGTTTCAAAAGCACAAGTTGAATTCAAAGTCTTTCTCAGTCTTTTCCTCCTCTCCTTCAGCAGCAAGGCACCCACCACAGGCCAGTCTCTCAGGCTTTAGAGACAGTACTCCTCCATGCAGCTTTCCCAGGTCCTTCTCTTCGGGCAGAGGTTCTTCTTGGCATAAACAGGATCTGATTTCTTCGGAGCAGGGCCCCTTCTTTTATACACAGTTTCTTTTGTTCTTTGTCGCCAGGGGGCCTGTGCCTGGCTCAGACCGGTTTTGGAGCACTTTGTTGTGGTGACTCTGCTCTTTCCTTTCAGTGCACAGGGCAGAGACATCAGCCGCTCCACAGGGGGCGGAGCCAGCATTGTGGTGGCAGAGCACAGGTCTATTCAAGAGTCAAGGTGTACTCCTCCCACCCATCCTGGTGTAATCTCTCTACCCACCACCTGGCAGCCAGCCTGTCTCCTGGAATTCCCCAGCCCTGCCCCTCACTGAACCTAGGCAGCACACACACACAGCAGAGGCGGACTGAAATGGCCAGGTCAGTAAATACTAACTTTCTAAAAGTAGTATTTACAAACACAGGATATTAAAATAAACTTTACTAAAAGAAGTATTTTATTATTCTGAGTTCAGGCATACTAAACTTGACTTCCTACCATGTTCTCTGACTCCGCTGGGATTATAGAGTGTAATAATTCCAGCAGCCCATTCTGGCCTATGGAGAGCAGGTAGCCTTCAATAGTGAAAAACGAAAATGACTGTAATTCACTATTAGGACATGCCACACACATCAGGGCATGTCCTACCTTATGCCTACAATGCACCCTGCCCGTGGGCCTACCAGAGGGGTGACTAATATGCAGTTAAGGGAAGGTTTAGGGACTGGCAAGTAGGTGCACTTGCGCAGTCAGCTTGACAGTACCAGACTGCACGCAGGTTCTGCAATGGCAGACCCTAGATACATTTTACTAGGCCGCTTCTGTGGGTGGCACAACCCGTGCTGCAAGCCCACCAGCAGCATATGCATTTACAAGCCCTGGCACTCCTGGTGCAATTTACTACGGGCTGATAGTAAACCAAATAACCCAATCATGGAATCCAACCAACATATACATTTTATAAAGGGAGCACTTGCACTGTGGCACTGATTAACAGTGGCACAGTGCTCTGAGCAGCTAACACCAACAAAACACAATGAGGCACATCAGCAAAAAGTGGAAGGGAAACTCACGCCAAGGTGCCAGGTCTAACACAGACGGAGACAGGAAGGCTGTAACGGAGGAAGACAGAGTCACAGAGTGATAAACACGCAGAAACGGAGGCAAAGATAAACAGAGCGGCAAGAGGTGATTTGCAGAGAGATGGCGACAGACAGAGGCAAAGAAAGAGCCAGACAAAGGCCGACAGAGATATGCAGAGTCAGACTAAGGCAACAGAGACAGAAACTAACAAACATCCATAGAAAGACCCCAACAGCAACAGACAGTGGCAGGAACAAAGGCCGACAGAGATAGGCAGAGAGCGCCAGGCAGTGGCTAGAGAGGGATACAGAAGCATAGACAGACAGGAAGTAACAGATTTGCAGATACAGAGTCCTACAGAGTCAGAGAAAGAAAGAGACAGGCAGGGGCACGGAGGCAGAATTCAAAGGTGGTAGACCACAAGCCGACTCAGACTGCTGACGCCGTGCAGGGTCCCCGGGAGCTTTCGAGATGATCTGGAGCCAATGGGGAGAGGTAGGGAGGGAAAGTGAAAGCGCGCCATGCGCGCACTGTGTTGAAATATCGCGTGCACATCTCCTGTCCTGTCTGACGCGTGCACATCTCCTGATGATCTGGAGCCGACGGGGGGGGGGGGGGGAGGGAAAGTGAAAGCGCGTAATGCCCGCGCTGTGTTGAAACGCCAGCCCTACGCGTGGACAGGAGATGTGCACGTGTACGGAGTGCACATCACCTGTCCATATGCGTGCACATCTCCTGTCTCCCTTCTGCCCAAAAAGTGACTACAATAGATCTTGCCAAGACAGGCAGCGCATGCGCTGCGTCGCTAGGCGAGACCTTAAAAGGACAAATTGCCTGTTCACAAACTCAATATGAACACATGACATATTGCCACTACACACCCAAGCCCCTTATCAATGGATAGCAACTTCCATACAGTATCCGGGCCTACACATCACTCCACACATGGAGGACTGATCCACAATTAACTGGATGGACTGTTGGAAAAACATTTTAGAGAATCTTAGACGGTGGTAACCCTTCTAACGCTCATGGCTAGAGCGATTTTATGTGGTTAAAATTAATATCCTCCCCTGGCTCCTGTAGCTCTTCCAGTTCCTGCCAACACCAATTCCAACGCCTGCCATTGCCCCACTTCAATCTTACATTCGCACTTTTATATGGAATGGGAAACTACCCTAGGTAGCCAACAAATGCTTCCAAGGGACCGAGGAGGATTCGCATGTCTAACATCACCGATTACCACTGGGCGGCCCACCTATTTATATTCCAGAATTTGTGGTCCAATAAAGTGAGAAGAACTGGCTACACATGGACAGGGCAGTTGCGTGTCGCCCCCTGTGGGACCTCACCTAGCTCCTAAAGCAACAATGACCCAAAAGCGTGTATATAGCCCTTCCCACGTGAACAGCCCTTGACATCTAGGACCACTTAGCCACCAAAACAAACCTTACATCGTTCCCATCCCCGAACACCCCCATTTACATAAATCCAGACTTCACTCCTGCCCAGGATGGTCACACAGGGAACGCAATGCACTAAAGACCTCTTTTTCAGGGACTGCATCAAGACAGTTGACAAATGCAAACAAGACTTTGGGCTTTCCAAACACAAGACTCCAATTAGTTCAACTTCACCATTGGGTCGTCCACGTACCCAACTCAGCTGCAGCTTAACGCACCTGCACACCATTGGAAAGCTTGGTGGATGCATACATGGGCTCCAAGGGGATAATATTCTGAACATACAAAGTTCTACAAGATTGTAGACCTCGGTTCTCACATCCATACCTACTTAGATGGAAACAGCTCTGCACTGCGACATGCCACCAAAAGACTGGGACAAACTCTGGCAAGACATTCCCAAATCCCTACAGAGCAGCGGACAGCAGAAACCAGCGTAAAAACTCATGTACCAATGGCACCTAACCCAGCCCAACTTCATAACATCGTTCCTACAGAGTCCAATCAATGTTGACGTTGCGGCAGACAGGAAGGAACATTTATGCATGTATAGTAGACCTGTGCACTCATCCAGACTTTCTAGAATGAAATTCTGGGTCATATCAAGGCGACAATAAGATACCCCATCGCAGCAGAGTCGCGGATGGTACTCCTGGGTATACCCCCATCAACTCCAACCACTCTGGCTCACTCGAACAGAGCGCTCATATGGCACACGACAAGAGCAGCAAAACAATTGATGGCCCTACATTGGAAGAGGCAGGAAACCCCACCTGCGGCTCCCTGGTTCCATAAAATGTGGCAGGTGCTAGCTATAGAAAGATTACACCCACCTCAACACTCACAGCACACACATTCACTCATGTCAGACTATATGTCTCGACTTGAATACCAATTCTTTACCCCACAACGCCTTCGTGTCCTCCGTCTCATGGAGTGATGCATAGGATACGGGTAGAGTGATGCACAGATACATACACCTCATCTTACGCACTACTACCCCTCAGGGTCTCAACCCCTTCGCATGGTCAACAGTGGGAAACCAGTAGATAGTTCTCCACAGCTTCATACCACTATCACCCTTGCATGAAGGCTGCACTGCACACACACTGATCTTCCGCTATCGAACATGAGCAGACACCTCCTCCACCCTCTTCTCTTCACCTCTCAGTTACTCATCCTTCCCTTCTCTTCCTTGTCCGACATGTCAGCACGTTGACTATGGACATTGCCCTACCACTGCCACTGTGTGGAACATCAGCTATCAATGTTTTCTGGCATGTTCATTGTTATACACGTAAAACTTAATAAAGAGATTTGGAAGAAAAACTTTAGCCCCAACACTAATTGTTTCTGACTCTTTGTTTTGTGTACTGGGGGTTTGTGCAGACTTAAGCCATTAGGACTCCACTGATTGCAAAGACTGACAACAATAAGAGGAAAGCAGCTCTGGGTATGAATGACTGACTTCCAAAGTCATATTCCATTGGTGGATGTACCAGACACACTCACCCACTGGTGTCAGGGAAATTACTCAAAAGGCAACCCAGCTGTGAGTGTCAGCATTACCCAGACACAGACTAGAGCTGGTCTGAAAATATATTCAGCAATACAATTATATCACGAAAAGGGAGCTCTTGGGAGAAGAAGGCTTCTCTAAGTCACAACACCAGGAAAGGTGATCAAGTTATACCAAATGACTTGGTATTCATTCCAACAGCAGGTGAGGGGTTGGTTCAGCACAGACAGGAGTCTACGCTACTCTGAGTATATTACATCAAGGATGCTGGGGGCCACACGACAACAGGTACAAACATCCAAGGTAACGAGACCTAACAGACCCCTCTTTTGAAGACAACAACATCCTTCCAAACAATTTACCTTTGCTCCACTGATCCACTCAACCCAATAAACAAATACTAATGCATGCTGGTAGCAGTAGTTGCCTTTATTCGCTTTAAGTGGGTGTGGCCCCAGTATTGGGGCGCAAGCACACAAGACTTGCTGTGCTTCTTAGAGATGAAGGGCGTGAGTTCCTTTCACGCAGATCAAGGATCAGCTTTAACTTCCGAAGTGTTGGTGGCGATTCCTGCAGCGGGAGCGTACCTTCGTTTCTCAAATCCCTTTAAGCCTCATTTAAAGGGGGTCTCAGAGAGTGCCAACGGCATGCTTAAATATACGCCTTGTCTGAGAGGGTTGTAAGTAATGGTGAATGCTAGCTAAATAACCCAGATAACGCACAGACAACGTTAACAAACGTACTGAGAAATGTACTGATGGATCACACACCTTATGAAGGATTGTTCACCACTTGGCATGAAGGTGTGTGAGCCAGATGTTCTGGGCAGGGAGAATCCTCATGATCAGTCACTCCCTGATCTGTTACAGGACTTGCAGCTTACCCGACAACGCACCTGCTGCTATTGTCTGGTTACCCAGGGTCACTGAAGTTGTGGTCGGTTTGGAGTGAAAGAGGAATCTGAACCCTACCAGTCGTAGTAAAAGAAGGAACAAGACGGGTGATCCTTCAATGGTTGCTTGGAAAGAAGAAAAGGATACAAGTGTCCATCAATTCAGTAGCAACATACCATGCGGTCCATCCGTTACAGTCAACCATTGCGACGGTGAAGGACGTTGCAAACTGTGCCAACTATAGCACAGTCAGAACACGCTCCGGATGAAGAACAAGCAGGTCCAAGCACAGATGAGCAGCTGCAAGCACTGTGGTGAATGAGAACGAGTGTAGTGACTCCTTCTGCACCTGCACTGATAGGCATCCCGTGGATGACAAACATCCCTGAGTATGACAAACATCCCTGAAGGATGACAAACATCCCTGAAGGATGACAAACATCCCTGAAGGATGACAAACATCCCTGAAGGATGACAAACATCCCTGAAGGATGACAAACATCCCTGAAGGATGACAAACATCCCTGAAGTAGGACAAACATCCCTGAAGTAGGACAAACATCCCTGAAGTAGGACAAACATCCCTGAGTAGGACAAACATCCCTGAGTAGGACAAACATCCCTGAGTAGGACAAACATCCCTGAGTAGGACAAACATCCCTGAGTAGGACAAACATCCCTGAGTAGGACAAACATCCCTGAGTAGGACAAACATCCCTGAGTAGGACAAACATCCCTGAGTAGGACAAACATCCCTGAGGGCGACAAACATCCCTGAGGGCGACAAACATCCCTGAGGGCGACAAACATCCCTGAGGGCGACAAACATCCCTGAGGGCGACAAACATCCCTGAGGGCGACAAACATCCCTGAGGGCGACAAACATCCCTGAGGGCGACAAACATCCCTGAGGGCGACAAACATCCCTGAGGGCGACAAACATCCCTGAGGGCGACAAACATCCCTGAGGGCGACAAACATCCCTGAGGGCGACAAACATCCCTGAGGGCGACAAACATCCCTGAGGGCGACAAACATCCCTGAGGATGACAAACATCTCTGAGTACGACAACCACCCCCGAGTACGACAACCACCCCCGAGTACGACAACCACCCCCGAGTAGGACAAACATCCCCGAGTAGGACAAACATCCCCGAGTAGGACAAACATCCCTGAGTAGGACAAACATCCCTGAGTAGGACAAACATCCCTGAGTAGGACAAACATCCCTGAGTAGGACAAACATCCCTGAGTAGGACAAACATCCCTGAGTAGGACAAACATCCCTGAGTAGGACAAACATCCCTGAGTAGGACAAACATCCCTGAGTAGGACAAACATCCCTGAGGGCGACAAACATCCCTGAGGGCGACAAACATCCCTGAGGGCGACAAACATCCCTGAGGGCGACAAACATCCCTGAGGGCGACAAACATCCCTGAGGGCGACAAACATCCCTGAGGGCGACAAACATCCCTGAGGGCGACAAACATCCCTGAGGGCGACAAACATCCCTGAGGGCGACAAACATCCCTGAGGGCGACAAACATCCCTGAGGGCGACAAACATCCCTGAGGGCGACAAACATCCCTGAGGGCGACAAACATCCCTGAGGGCGACAAACATCCTTGAGTACGACAAACATCCCGGATAATGGCAAACATCCCTGAGGATGACAAACATCCCCAACGACGACAAACATCCCTGAGTAGGACAAACATCCCCGAGGACGACAAACATCCCTGTAGATGACAAACATCCCTAGGAATGACAAACATCCCCGAGGACAACAAACATCCCTGGGTACAATAAACATCCCAAGGATGACAAACATCCCTGAGGACGACAAACATCCCTGGGTACAAAAAACATCCCCAAGGATGACAACCATCCCCGAGGACGACAAACATCCCTGAGGACGACAAGCATCCCTGAGTAGAACAAACAATCCAGAGGATGAAAAACATCCCCAAGGACAACAAACATCCTTGAGGACAACAAACATCCCTGAGTAGGATAAACATCCCTGAGGACGACAGACATCCTTGAGGACGACAAACATCCCTGAGTAGAACAAACAATCCAGAGGATGAAAAACATCCCCAAGGACAACAAACATCCTTGAGGACAACAAACATCCCTGAGTAGGATAAACATCCCTGAGGACGACAGACATCCTTGAGGACGACAAGCATCCCTGAGTAGAACAAACAATCCAGAGGATGAAAAACATCCCCAAGGACAACAAACATCCTTGAGGACAACAAACATCCCTGAGTAGGATAAACATCCCTGAGGACGACAGACATCCTTGAGGACGACAAACATCCCTGAGTAGAACAAACAATCCAGAGGATGAAAAACATCCCCAAGGACAACAAACATCCTTGAGGACAACAAACATCCCTGAGTAGGATAAACATCCCTGAGGACGACAGACATCCCAGAGTATGACAAACATCCCTGAAGACAACAAACATCCCTGAGGATGACAAACATCTCTGAGTACGACAACCACCCCCGAGTACGACAACCACCCCTGAGTACGATAAACATTCCTGAGTACAAAAAACATCCCAGAGGATGACAAACATCCCTGATGATGACAAACATCTCTGAGTACGACAAACATCCCTGAGTACGACAACCATCCCCGAGTACGACAACCATCCCCGAGTACGACAACCATCCCTGAGTACGACAACCATCCCTGAGTACGACAACCATCCCTGAGTACGACAACCATCCCTGAGTACGACAACCATCCCTGAGTACGACAACCATCCCTGAGTACGACAAACATCCCTGAGATGACAAACATCCCTGAGATGACAAACATCCCCGAGGATGACAAACATCCCCGAGGATGACAAACATCCCCGAGGATGACAAACCTCCCTGAGTGCGACAAACATCCTTGAGTACGACAAACATCCCTGAGTATGACAAACATCTCCAAGTATGAAAACCATCCCCGACGACAACAAACATCCCCGAGGATGACAAACATCCCTGAGTACGACAAACACCTCCAAAGACGTTGAAAGTTAACCAAATCAAACCCATCAGATTCTGAGTCATCAGAATGTGAAACCATAATTATAGATCGAATGACTTATGATCCATCGAATTACAGACGTGAAGTAACAGTTGTGGAGAACTGAACGCTAAAACTGGGAAAGCAGAAGCGTTGAGTTTAGGGGTGCAACGGAGATGTATACGAAGCGTCACTGAACTCATGTCTGCTTAGCATTGACACCGAGTGCATTTCTAGTTTGGCCAACAATGGTGGTGTTTCTTACCAGATAACACACTGTGAATATATTCCAGATATTGAAGAAGAAGAAGTAAAGTCTGTCACAGAGAAGCTCGGATAACCATGAGTCGCAGGCAGGCGGGCAAATAGAGCCAAATTTCGGGGGGGGGGGAGGGGCTGAAAAAGATTTCAGGGGGAGGGGGGCCTAAATCTTCCAGCCATAGGCAGAGTGGCTCTAAGAAGGGGTGAAAATACAACAAAAGCCTCATTAACAAGTAAATGGTCTTTTACAGACCTGTGAAGTACTCAGGTGCGGCTGCAATTAGAGGGTCGCCAGCCCGTGAAGCTGTCCCTGCCCAGGCTGACACACACTACGGGGGGCTGAAGCCCAGGGAGCCCAATGGGTGTTGCACGGCAGGTCTCAGGTGCAAATCAACTGCATCTACAGTCACGTGATGTGCCACCTTCCTCAAGCCTGAATACACTCCAGTTTGGCCAGAACCTGGCATGGGGTCGTGGCGTTCTTGAAATTTTAAGACTCATGGTTGTTAAAAACATTTTTCCAACCCCCTCTCCTGGGTTTCATTTTCCTTTTTTCTTTTCCTAGTTTCAATTCTAGAAATTCTCCTTTAGTTGCGTTCCACTAAATAGGGAACCTGAGCTTGTTCTTGGATCAATCAATTGTTTGTTGTGTAATGTGATGTGATGTTTATTGTTTTATCATATATGTGAGTCATGAGTAATGTTTTATGTGACATGTGGTCTTTTGTGATATTGCTCTATTGTTGATTATTGGATTACAAAAAATGAGTATTCTTAAGTTTTGACAAAATTGAATTTTTCAAAAAACAAAAATTAGAAAAAATTGTTTTTCCAATCACTTTGAGTGTCATGTGAGATTGAGAAAAAGAGTTAATATAGTGGTTATCAGCATTCGTAATCGTGTTGTTGTTATAGTACCTTTGTCAGGATGACGTCTCTTGGGCGAAGTTGGGTAACCCAACAGAGACAGCACAATGGCCACACGCCTTTCGTCTGAAGTGAGGGGACATGTTAGTGCCAGGAGCTTCTGCAAGCTTCTGTGATGGAGGCACTGGGAAGAACTTGCTTGAGGGTCTCCAGTCCTGCGCCTCCTAGGGTGGTGCGGATCCTCATCTCAACCCAAATACTTACAAATATCTGTACTGTTTGCACCTGTGTGATGATTGCTTTTAACACACCTCAATGCCACAAGGATGGTGCATCCGAACAACCAGTGGCAACACCGCACCATGCCGGTGTGGGAGAGTGAACCAGTCCATGGCAAATGTCCCTCTTTTAAAGTAGCATCCGACTGCAGTGTTGGAGGGAAACTTATTTCTATGAAAAGAATATCACAAATCTAACTCAAGCGTGCGTTTCTAGACACTAAATAATGTATCACCTCTGTGTCTGAGCAGGCAAATGATCAGGATGAAATGCTCCTTTCCAGCTGGTGAGAGACTGGGTGGAGGGGGCGGGCTCAGGGATCAGGCCCTCCCTTTCCTGCATCTTATCCTACAGATTTACATTTTCTGAGTGACTCCGCTCAGCAGGTCTGCGCTTCAGTTTGGCTAATGCTCGGAAACTGATGCTTCCTATAGTCTCAAGACCAGGGCACAAGTCCTAAATAAGCATTGGCATAACCAATAGGTCTCGCTTTTGGGACATTAAGTGCTTGGCCATGCAACGGTTGATGTTGTTGCACCAAGGATATTGTGCTGCATAACTGAACACTTGTAAGGTCCCAAAAGCGAGACCTATTGGCTATGCCAATGCTTGTTATTTAATTGAAAGCAGTTTTTAAAAACAGATGGGCCTTGCCCACCGCTCCGTAAACATTATAAGTGAAGGACAACAAAGCATGGTGGCGAAGGAGCGCGCACTGCAGCCACGCCCGTCCCTCCTCGCAAAGTTATTCAGCGCTCGGTTACATAAACGGAAGCCAGGAGCACGTGATCACTAAAGGACAACAAATGTGGCCTAAAAGCATGGCATGAAACGAGCGCACATTGTAATTGTAACACCGCACCCCCCCCCCCCCCTCGCAAAGTTGATACACAGGAGTAGGCGGTGTTCAACAGTAGCTTAATATAATGCCACAGCACGTGATAACATGTAACGCCCCTGAACGCGGTGACATTACGGCCCTGGTAGAAGTTTCCTGTGGAATTGAAAGTACTTTTTAACAGATGGGCCCTGTGCGCCCATAAAAGTTGCCCTAAAAGCATGGCGGCGAAGGAGCGCACACTGCAGCCGTAACCCCGGCCCTCCTGTTCAGTTGTTCAATGCTCGTTTAAGTGCCTGTAAAGATTGTGACAACGGCTTTATGTAAGCCTCCTGTAGACAACAACATTACATCCTAGTTAATTCCAACAAAAGCATGGCGGCGAAGGAGCGCACACTGTAGTTGTAACACCGCGCCCCTCGCAAAGCTGATACACAGGAGTAGGCGGTGTTCAACAGCAGCTTAATGTAATGTGGGCGGACCGACTTGTCCCCACCTGGCGGCCTCTTTGTCCCTCACCCCGACGCCGTTTGACCGCTGCCTGTCTCGCTGTTGGGATCCCCTGGAGCTGTTCTGTGGTAAGTGCGTCTCGCCTCCCCCTTTTCAGTGGGCAAGGCTGCAAAGCCGGCCATTGCCGTGCGGCCCCTTGGGAGGGCATAGTACCCCCAGGGGCACCCCGCTTTCCCCCCTCCCCCAAATTAGGTTACCCAATGAAACACAAGAAACAGTTGTAAGTGGGTAACAAATGCTGCAGGTTTATTACATAATTCCAGTATATGTAATGGGTGGGTTATCTTACGGGCGATCCAAGGGCAGGCGACCATCTACTTCACCTGCCCGCCTAATGAGCCGGGCAGCGCGGGAACGACCCGCAGTGCTGCCCCCCAAGTGATTCTTTCTACGATCACGTGCCGTTGGTAATTCTACTCACGCCCCCCCTCTCGGGGCGGAGCGTCGCATAGCAAGCCCCCGGTTGTTCAGGCCCACAACCGCCCGCAGGATAGCGGGGCGCCGACCGGCTTCCAGGACCTCTCTGGAGGCTCCTCGTTTTGGCTCAGGCACCACGTGGTGCCGCGCAGAGGTACTCTTTGTACCGGCCTGCTTCCAGATCGCCCTGTAACTCCGCCTGCAACGAAAAAGGAAAACATTACAACGCTCAGAAAAAAACCCCCCCAACCACGCCTACGCCGGGTAAGCGGTAGGGAGGGAAAAGGCGAGGTGGGCGACAACAGAGGTCGCCAGTGAGGGTGGGGGAAGGCTAAATAGCCTCCCCCTCACACCTGGGCCCGGAAGTGACGCGCATTGCACGTCACTTCCGGCCCTGACACGGAGGGGGGCACCAGTCTGTGTCCCTGCCCCCCCCCCCCCCGAAGGGAGGGAGTGGGGAGGGGTGACCGGGGCCCCGGGGCCACTAAGGCGCCGACCGCCGAGTGGCCCCCTGCGGGGGCCGCGGTCAGCGGCATAGTACCCCCAGGGGCACCCCGCTTTCCCCCCTCCCCCAAATTAGGTTACCCAATGAAACACAAGAAACAGTTGTAAGTGGGTAACAAATGCTGCAGGTTTATTACATAATTCCAGTATATGTAATGGGTGGGTTATCTTACGGGCGATCCAAGGGCAGGCGACCATCTACTTCACCTGCCCGCCTGATGAGCCGGGCAGCGCGGGAACGACCCGCAGTGCTGCCCCCCAAGTGATTCTTTCTACGATCACGTGCCGTTGGTAATTCTACTCACGCCCCCCCCCTCTCGGGGCGGAGCGTCGCATAGCAAGCCCCCGGTTGTTCAGGCCCACAACCGCCCGCAGGATAGCGGGGCGCCGACCGGCTTCCAGGACCTCTCTGGAGGCTCCTCGTTTTGGCTCAGGCACCACGTGGTGCCGCGCAGAGGTACTCTTTGTACCGGCCTGCTTCCAGATCGCCCTGCAACTCCGCCACAGCCCTGGAGGTGGCTAACCGTCGCAGCCAGGGCCCCCCACCAACCCGCTATAGTCTTACCTGCACCTCTCCTATCTAGGGCTTCCTGCAACTAGCTGGAAGGGAACCATCCCTGCAGACAGAAGAGTTTGACATTCTGCCACTTCATGACAGTTAGACAGTGCTAGCAGGACTCAAACCCTGTGAGATCCCTTATATCCACAGGCCCAAGACTTACCAGTGAGCTATAGCTCCTGGAGTTGTAGATGGCCCCATCTATGTCCCCAATCCCTAGACGCTATCCTAATCGGATAGGGTCTGTTGAAATAAAGGGGCCTGTGAAGACGTGCAATAACTATTCGCCCCCCAGCGGTCAGGTTACACCTATTCACAATCCTGGGCCTGCCCGCTTTGGCTATTATGACGAGAAGGGTTTTGTACAGTCCCCTCAGATAGTTAACCTGGGGCACGGGGGTGCACCTAACTGCCAGCGCGTGACCATGGGCAAGGGGCGACTCTTGCCCCTGCCCACCATCCCTTATACCTTATAGGAATTATGCCCCCACGGATCCCTCAGTGATGATCCCTTAGGCATACCAGCTTCGGGAATCTGTTTGGCTTAAGCATTGCGCGCTGTCATAATGTCCCCTTGTGTCAGCCCCGCTGACACCCCAGTTATTGGGACAGCAGCACCCATAGCGCGGTAAAAGTGTCCGTAAACCAGGATCCCAGTCTCCTGCAGCTGCAGTACGCGACCAGTGATTCCGGTGGGGAGTGCCACCAACCGCAACGGTCCTCCAAGCATTATGGAGAGCCCATTTTTACCTGGGCCTGTCTCCAATTGATGGTGATTACACCCAGCTGAAGGCCAGAGGACCGCCTAGGGAGCCTATTCACTTGTTTTGCTACCCGGCTCCCTACTGGGAGGGCCTCAGAGTTAGGCAAATGGCAACGCGCGTGCTCCCAGGGCACGGTGCTGCAACCCGAAATCTGTCTTTGGTTGCAGGGGAATGCCCCCCCAAAGTACATCTGGACCTATTCCTATATGGTTCCTTCAGCTACTCCTCCTGCAGGCCTAACTCTTGGTTATGGTGCCCAGCTCAGTGTTCTGCAGGCCAATCGGCTTAACCATGAACTATCGATCGATTTGAGACAGAGGTAAACCACGGGTTGCAATCCGCTCGCGAGCGGCGCACCCGCAACCACTTGGACAATCATGCCGGTAACCTTGTGCCGTGATTTAGGCCCTTAGTGATGCGCTATGTGGTGACCGCTTATTCTTGCCGCTATGTCAGTGCGTCCCCGTATTCAATGCGATTGGGGCACTGAGCTACACCCATATCTAACCCATCTAGTGGCTCAATCCAGACTTCCTTTAGCATTAGATAATAACTACCATTCTATCTCGGGTGCGTTGCCCTGCCCGACTGGGCACCCACCCGGGTGTCTAGGTTACAGTTAGATATGTGTGAGTTCCCCATATCAGTGACCGTTGAAGGCGGCCCACATAAGCATGTTGGCGAGTTGCGGGCTCAAGCATACCTCTTTTAGACTGTCGGCAGCGACCCGTGTTTAACTGTTACTAACATGGCAATGACAGTTCTACGTTAGGACTATCCCCACACTGGTCCGCCCTGCCCTAGGACTGATGCACCTGGGAGGGCGCGGCCGTAAGCAAAAGGTTGGAGACGAGCGACACGTGGTCACGTGTGGTCAGGATCGGACTGCGCGACCCTTGCTGTAATTAGCACCTTTATCTCGCGCGAACTCAACCCGAAGGTATTGCAACGCTGTGCATGAGCAACATATTTACACACATATTCGGGCACGGGAGTGAGATCATGAGCCGCCGGGTCCGCGACCCTCGGGAACCCGGGCATACCAGGTCCAGCGACTCGCATACATATTCGGGCACGGCGATATTCATTGATTTACCCAGCGTCACAAACCCAGCACGAACTCGATCCGAAGGTATAGGCGCGCAGTTCATGAGCACCGTATTTACATACATAATCGGGCACGGAGAGATTAAGTGATCTGCCCGCAGTCACAGTGCGACTCGTCCGACGGTATATGGAGCGAAGTCCATGCGCCCCGTATCTACATACATATTCGGGCACGGAAGTGTGATCATGAGTCGCGACCCTCGGGGGGGCCAGGTAGACCAGGCCCGGCAGCACGCGTGTATATTCGCGACCCTCGGGGGTCTAGGTGGACCAGGCCCAGCAGCACGTATGCATATCTGGGCAAGGGGTGATCAGTGATTTGCCCGGAGTCACAACCACAGCGCGAACTCGATCCGAAGGTAATGGTGCGCCGTTCAGGAGCACCGATATACATACATCACCAGGCACGTGGATAGTAATTATCTGTCCAGAGTCACAGCGTGACCCGCCCGAAGGTGTTGGGAGTGCAGTACATGAGCCCCGTATTTACATACCTATTAGGGCACGGTCGATTAGTGATTCGCTCAAACCGTAATGCGCGCAAAATTATTAGAGCGCTGGACACAAGCACCGACCAAATACCATTCATGTGCAGGAGTCGTCGTAATGCCCGGAATCACCTAATGCGCGCGAATGTGGGCACGAGCAAATTCTTGTGAGTAATACATGCACTTGAATCATGTGTCTGCATTATAGGAAGCCAGCCACTACATGTTGCATATTTATCTAGCGTGAACTCGACCGGAAGGTATTGGAGTAAAATCTTGTGAACAATGCCTGCACTTGTATCAAGTATCTGGCTTATAGGAAGCCAGCACCTACATGTTGCATATTTGTATAGCGCGAACTCGACGCCAAAGGTATTGGAGCGCTTTATATGAGCACCGTATCTACATTACACAAACCGGCACGGGGAGCGTAGGAGATTAGTACCCATAACACGATCCCCGTGGCAGGTCACGCGAGCACCGCACCAGATTAACCCGTGAGGTGCGGGGAGGGGGGGGGGGATTCGTAATACCGGTAATCGCGGGATGTGAACAGCGCATGTACTGGTATCATGTATCTGCCTTATAGGAAGCCTGCAATTACATGATGAATATTTATATAGCGCGAACTCGACCGGAAGGCATTGGAGCACTTTACCTGAGCACCGTATTTACATTACATCTTCACGCAGGGGGTGCTTAAGACATTCATACCATATTACCAGCTCCCTGAACCAGATCATGCGAGTACCGCACCAGATTATCCATTGACGTGCGGGGGGTTTATTAATGCCCGTAATCGCGTATGTGAACAATGCATGCACTTGTATCATTTATCTGCCTCATAGGAAGCCAGCAATACATGTTGCATAATTATATAACGCGAACGCGACCTGAAGGTGTTGGAGCGCTTCACCTGAGAACCTTATTACATTACACATTCAAGGACGGGGAGCTTACAAGATTCGTACCATACTAAACGATCCCCGTGCCAGGTCCATTGCGCCTGCCGCAGCCCACTGCATGCCCCCCCCACCCCCAACTGCAGCGGGAGGGGGGGGGGGGGGATAACCCTAACCAGGGAGCGCCGCAAGTGTTGCACCGCCCGCGATCAGCGGGGGCCCAGGCAGCTCCCGGCCTTGCAGTGCTGGTGTATTAGGGCCGTGAACCGACGCTAATCTCGTAACGGCTCCCCCGGCGCAGGGTGTGCGGCTTCTTTGCCGTCGAACCCCCATTCATTTACTTTGCACGCGCATGAGCATCGTATTGACCCTACCCAGGGCACTGGTAACCCAGTACCTCAATCGCGTTCGAACGCGAAATCGACACGAGGTATTGTGGCGCCTTACTTAAGTCTCGCAGTACAATATTAACATGCTTGAATGCCCCAGATCACGCGAGCTCCACACGAACGCATTGAAGCGCTTGCAAGAGCGCCGGCTGCATAGCGCAAAGTGTATTGGAGCGCTTAAATGACAAGTCCAAAACTCCGTGATTATGCACTCTAGGCAGCCCCCAATTCCTGTTGGACCCCGGCCGCCCCGTCACCAATCTCGATGGATCGACATAATTGCGCGAGCTCGACCGGAGGTGGTGCTGCGCTTCACATGAGTGCCGTATTTAAACGTCTAAATCTAAGCACTGGGCGCTTTGCTCCCAAGTACCATCTTGCGTGAGCGAGTGTCAGGAGCAACCTGTTGCATATTTATGCAGCGCGCCATCGCTCCGAAGGTATTTGAGCGCTTTACCTGAGTGCCCTAATTACATTACACAACCAGGCACTAGGCGCGTAATTCAAACCAAATGATATGCCTTTGATCACCGGGCCAAACAGGTGCTCGAATGTCATAATCACCGTCTAAATTTACATATCGGGGCCGTGAATAGTTTTAAACGCGCGTAAATGCTTGTTTCATGTTGGGCACGGGGAGATTAAATGAATTGCCCAGAATCACGGGATGTTTTACCGACGCCGAGGCTTCGAACCTCGTTTCCTATTACCAATGTCGGCAGCTCTGGCCTTTACGCCACAACCTCTTTTTCTCTCGCCGATATTTTAGAGTTTAGGGTTTAAAGGATCTACCAAGCAGTGTTCATTATGGTCGATTCTTTGCTTGACCTCTCAGATAGCAATGAGTTCAATGAGCATTGCTTATTATAAGGAGACCCGTTTTAATCACATCCTCATCACGGAGATTACGTGATTTAAAATGTATGCCTATTTCTTTTAATGGACACCATTCTCTGATATTCGCACTACATTCCCCGCGTCATCACCCGGACCCCACTCGAGGCACGGGGGGGGAGGGTTAAATGATTTGCCCAGGATCACAGGAAGTAGTAGCGCGGGCACAACCGGAAGGTATTGAAGCGCTGGAGGCCCCATGTTTACAACCACAAATCGCGTGTGAGGACCTGAGCCTGGGTCCTCGCATATGAATTCCTTTGCATGCCTAATGCGTCTTCTGTCGGGAACTCGAACCGAAGTAGCAGGCTAACATATCACAGCTACATCTTTAAACAGGGGGGGATTGAGTGAAATACCCCGAAAACCAGCAAACGCGGCCGCGAGACTCAGAAACCCGACCCGATTGTGATTTTATCTAGCGGGCACGCGACCCGAAGGAATTGCAGCAGGGCCGTATCTACACAACCATTCCTACGCCGGAAGATTACGTGGTCTGCCCGACTCCCTACGTAGCGTTGGACCAACCCGAAGGTAATGGGAGTGCTTAACGTGAGCGCTGGTTAAAGCGCTGTTGTAATTGTGAGGGGGGGGGGGGGGCAGGAGTGCCTATCCGCCCCCCAATATTATTTATTCCATGTACACATCTCCGAGAGCGCTACACATAGTATGCCCCGAAGTTGCTGCCTCACGGGAAGCGAACGCGGCAATTCTTCATTCACTCCGTATTTATATAGCGCGCACTAGTAAATTATTGGCGCGCTTTTCATTACGCATTCAGGCACGGGGAGCGGGAGCTCAGGAAACGGATGTGGACACGATGTCCCGATGCTCCGAGAGCGCTACACATTGCGTGCCCACAAGAAGCACCCAAACGCGGGAAACGTACTTGCCAAATTACCATTTTTTGCGTACTTGTACAACGCGCACTCGCAGATATTATAGCGCTTTACATTACCCACACTGGCAAGGGCTGTTAAGGGATTTGCCCGAAATACCGCCCAACTGCCGTGACTTTCGATTTGCCAATCCCCGCCGGAGGTACATCCGTGATGGGCGTTCGTCCCGCCAATTCGTGCGCGTTCTCGGACCCTGCACAGCCCCCGGTTCAGCGGGCTAAGTCCGCCTTCCTCATCCACACGTGCCCGGTCAGGTACTTCCACTGACCAACACGGGGAGACTGCCTATATCACGCTGCTCTTCCGACAAAGCCCTATAGAGCACAGCGGGACACGGTTAGCATCGCCCGGAACCAGACGCACGGCCCAGTGGTCGGTAGCCGTTGTCGAACAAGCACCCCGACACATATGGCACTTGACGCGGGCATATCACGGGGGGCACCCCCGTACAATGTAAGTTAGTCCCATACCAGCCGCCTACGGGAGTATAGAACCCGTGAACCTAGGCTCAAACTATAATGAATTACTTCCCTGCGCCGAGGTGAGACATGCTTATGTCCAAACCCTAAGATGGAAGCCAGCTAGGGAGAGGGAGGTCGGCGGGTTGCGGGTCCCGCCATCGCGACACCGTCTCCTCGCGCCCACCGCCTTCACACGATAGCCTTCCGTGGCAGTGGAAAACCACGCAGCAAACACTGCCTCCCCCAACTATCGCAAGTTTCCGAAAATCTTCACCCACGAGCCTTGCTCTGTGCACGGTCCCCCCCCCCCCCCCCGCCCGTGGTACTCCGACCACAGGGCCCCGTCTCCTGGTACTGCCCAGGGACAGGGCCGGGGCGAGGGGGCAAGCCGGCAAACTCACCACAAATATCGTAGTTCTGCAGAGAAGGCGACGACGAACCACGCGAGACGGAGGGGGGCACCAGTCTGTGTCCCTGCCCCCCCCCCCCCCCCCGAAGGGAGGGAGTGGGGAGGGGTGACCGGGGCCACTAAAGCGCCGACCGCCGAGTGGCCCCCTGCGGGGGCCGCGGTCAGCGGCAGGACAGCTCCAGTGGGTTTAGGGTAGCGCCCCCCCCCCCCCCCATTTCATTTCAGTGTTTTCAGACCAGATTGGGGGTTGGAGGCTCTATGCCGTCTAATGCGGCTTACCCGACTCGCTGCCAGTTGGAGGGGGGGTCCCCTCCCCCTCCTCGGCCTACTTCAGCTCAGGTCCGCGCCTTGGCCCGTGGGGGCCTCTTACGGGTAGAGCGGGGCCAGATGTTTGTCGGGGGGGGGGGGGGGGGGGGGGGAGCATCGAGGGTCGCTTGACGTCCGCCCCGCAGCCTTATCCCGGCAGTGCCATATGCAGGGCTCCACTCCAGCCGACGCGTGGCGGCCCACCCTGGCACCACGGAACCCTGGTGAGAGTAAGAGGGTGGCACGGGGTGCGTTCACCTGCACTCAAGCCCAGCGTTGCGGGTCATTGCTCCCGTGCAGGGTGGACGCCGCAAGGGTTGAGGGCTTTGGCAGCTCCCTTGAAGTTGTGGGTCTTGGCCGAGCTTGTAAATGCCTCTCTCCGTGACAGAGGGCAGTCGACAGGCAGTGAGAGTCGCACTGCGGCTGCGGAGAAGCGGCTGCTTTTAGCCTGTGCATACATGGTGCTATGCGGAGAAGCGGCTGGCTGTTAGCCTGTGCATACATGGTGCTATGCGGAGAAGCGGCTGCTCTTAGCCTGTGCATACATGGTGCTATGCGGAGAAGCGGCTGCTGTTAGCCTGTGCATACATGGTGCTATGCGGAGAAGCGGCTGGCTGTTAGAAGCGGCTGGCTCTTAGCCTGTGCATACATGGTGTTATGCGGAGAAGCGGCTGGCTGTTAGCCTGTGCATACATGGTGCTATGCGGAGAAGCGGCTGCTGTTAGCCTGTGCATACATGGTGCTATGCGGAGAAGCGGCTGGCTGTTAGCCTGTGCATACATGGTGCTATGCGGAGAAGCGACTGTCTGTTAGCCTGTGCATACATGGTGCTATGCGGAGAAGCGGCTGGCTGTTAGCCTGTGCATACATGGTGCTATTTGTCAATGGGCAAACCACTTACTATGCCGTGCCTGAAGCTGTAATGATAACACGGTTCTCTTAAAGCGCTCAATACTTTGGGTCGAGTTCGCACCATATAAACATGCACAAAAAAATGAAGCAACTGGGGGCCACTTTTGGCGGTGCAGGGTGGGCTAACACGGCCCCTTTGTAAAGGGAGAACAGGTAAAGATACAGAGTCCCAGTGGGTTTCCATGGGCACACTGTCGCGGCTTCCTGGCCCGGTTCCGGGGCACTCACCGGCAGCCATTATAGGGACCATGCTGCAGGGGACGCGAGGGAGCCAGCAGGGTGGGGCGCGGGTGCGGCAGGCCGGCTCGCCCCCCGCCCAGGTGCGATGCTTCATCCTGGGCAAACCGCGCTGTCCGGGCGCTCCGGGGCTGCAGCCCGCGAGTTACCGGGACGTGGGCGGCCTGGGAGGCAAGACATTTCTTGCGATAGCGCCTCCTGCCAGTGCAGGTGCGGCGGGTTGTTCTATAGGGTGTCTTTTTTTTTTTTATTTTTTATTTTTATTTTTTTTTAAAACCTTTATTTTCAAAAGTCTGGACACAGCTATTCAGCCAACAACCCGGAGGTTCGGCAGCTTCGGTAAAGAGGAACAGAGACGCGTCCACAGTACAGTGAAGGAGGAGTGCAAAGATTCCATTTTTTAAATAAACACAAAACACACAACAACCCCCAGCAAGGCAAGAACACTGAATGCCCATGGTGATAGCCCCCCAGGGGAGGCAGGACCCCAATCATCTACCATTTACAGTATCGTGAAAAGAGGAAGAAGGGGGACAGCAGGGGCCAAAGAAGTCCATTAACCATACTGAGCTGGAAAGAAGGTTAGGAGGAAAGCTGTTCCTCGGGGGGATCCAGATCAGGGGCAAGACAAATTCCCCCCCTGTATTGGTTCCACCGCCCCCAGATGGCGTGCCACTTCCGAGGGCGGCCTCTAGCGCAATATACCGTCTTCTCCCTTAGCATACTCCAGTCCATATTTTCTTTCCACGCGGTCAATGTGGGGGGGCCCACGGATCCCCACAATCGCGCTATATCTCTCTTAGCGACCATGTTGCCCAGAGTCACCCATTGGGTCTGCGCCGCATTGTGATCAGTGGGCCCCCAGACATTCAGGAGACAACACCGCGCTTCCGGCTGCATAGCAATGCCCGTCACCTCCCCCATCACTGCATGGACTCTCCGCCAGAATTCCGTGATGACACCACATTCCCAAATGATATGCAGGAAAGTAACCACCATACCACATCCCCTCCTGCATAGGCCGTCCTCCGAGAATCCCATGTGAACCAACCTTGGCCCCGTCACGTACACTCGATGCAGTATTTTAAGCTGCACCAGCCTCAGACGCGACGGGATCGCAACCTCCTTAGGAGAGGAAACAGCAGACTGCCAATCCTCGTCATCCAACTCGAGGCCATCCCTAGACCACTGGTCCCTCAACCCCAGAAGCATATCCGCCCGGACGTTTATCAGTTTCTTATAGATGAGCGAGATCGTGCTCTCGGGCATATGACCATCAAGGACCCGGTCCTCCAAAGGAGAGGACTCAGGCACCTTCTCACCCTCTATGAGGACTGATCGGAGGGCGTGACGCACCTGAATATAGCGGAAAAACTCAGATGGCCCCAGTTCATACTCCTTCTGCAACTCTTCAAAGGACTTCACCCTCCCCTTAATCAGGACATCTCCGACCCTGGAGATGCCGATCAAGTCCCATTTGTCAAAGCCTTTTGTGTGCCAAAGCCTACCCAATCTCTCAGATTCAAACAGCGGGGTAGCGAGGGTGAGCCTATCCTTCCAGCCCAGCGAGTCAGTTGCCATCTTCCACACACGCACCGCCACACCAGTGGGCCCCGTGAGGGACGAGTCCAGGGACCGCGAATACAACGCCCTGTAATAGTTACCACCACGCAGCAACCACCTGTCCATGGCATACCCAGGGCTGAGGGCCGGGCCATAAAACCCATGATTAATCGCACTCAGCTGGGTGGCCCAATAGTACCGTCGGATGTCTGGAAGCGCAATACCCCCGTCGTACCATGGGAGCGTCAACTTTGCAATAGCTATTCGCGGCCGCCCGTCCCACAGCAAAGCTCGTTGGAGGCCTTCGACCTCCCGAAAGTAGTTGGCCGGTACCCAATCCAAAGTATTCTGCAGCGCGTAGAGGAACCGGGGAAGAGACATCATTTTGAACAGGGCCGCACGCCCAACGAGGGAGAGCGGCAGCCTCCGCCAGCCCTCCACATCCCGCCTCAGGCGCGCTAGGGGGGGGGAGCAGGTTCCTCTCATATCGCACGGCAGAATCCATGGAGATAAAGATCCCCAGATACACGAAGCCCTGCTGAGCAACCTGGATCGAACAAGTTCGAGGGATCGGTGGAACCTCGCCACTAAGAACATATAAATACGATTTACTCCAGTTGATAACGAGACCCGAGTTCCTACCAAAAGATGTGAGTACGTCACAGACCACTATAAGTGATTTCTTGGGTGAGGCAAGATACAACAGGATGTCATCAGCATAAAGCGATATACGGTCCTCAGGCGACCATCTAAGTCCCCGTATATCCGGGTGCCAGCGTATCCACGCAGCCAGCGGCTGAAGGGCGAGGGCGAACAGCAATGGCGACAGCGGACAACCTTGCCGAGTACCCCTCCCAAGCTGAAACGGAGTCAACGCCCGGCCATTTACCACCACACTCGCAAGAGGGCCCTCATACAGCAACTTCACCCAGCTCACGAAACAGTGGCCAAAGCCGAACTTGGTCAACACGGCCCACAAATATGCCCATTCCACCGTGTCAAAGGCCATCGTGGCATCGAGAGACGCCACAATAGCTGGTTCACGCAGCGTGCCCGCCCTGGCGATTACACCATGTAGGCGCCGAAGATTTAACGCTGTGTTACGGTGCGGGATGAATCCGGATTGATCCGGATGGACCAAGTCACCGAGTACCCTGATCAAACGGGCCGCCAGGATTTTAGCCAGAATTTTCGGCTCTGCGTTAAGGAGTGAGATAGGCCTATATGAGGCGCACTTATCTCAGGGTTTGCCCTCTTTGTGTATAACCACAATCGTCGCCAGTCGCTGATCCAACGGGAGGGCCCCACTCCCCCGCGCCTCCACGAACATGGCGCGCAGGTGAGGGGCAACCCTATCCGGAAATAGCTTGTACAGGTCGACCGGCAAGCCGTTCGGACCCGAGGCCTTGCCCGAGTTCAACGCGCGGATAGCCCCCGCCACCTCATCGACCGTTATGTCACCATCTAGATCGTCCCCATCTATATCAGAGAGACAGGGCAATGCAATATCACGCAGGAGGTCATGCGAGTCCTCGGGCGGCCTGTCCGACACTGAGGCATAAACCATACGGAAATAGTCCAAGAAACACTGCACAATCCTCTCAGGTTCCACAATCACCTCTCCCCCCTCTCCCGTCAACTCTGGCACTACTCTATTGACCCGTTCTTTTTTGTCCAGCCAAGCCAGGAGTTTCCCGGCCTTGTCACCAACATCATACAGACGGCCCTGCTGTTCCCTACCGAGGGTCTTAGCGGCATTCGTCACCAGGTCCTTATACTCGGATTGCTTCAAGCACAGCTCATGCAGTGAGGCCTCTGTAACCTCCTCCTCCAGCGCTCCCTCCAAAGCCGCGATCTCCTCCTCAACCTGCAAAACCTCGCCATCTCTCCGCCGCTTGGCAGCCACTACAAGGGAGAGGGCTTCCCCTCGCAGCACGGTCTTAAATGCTTCCCACAGCGACACTGCCGAGTCCACGGATCCCTGATTGTCCTTGAAAAAATTATCTACTGTCTTTACCAGCTCGCTGCGCATCTTGGGGTCTCGGAAATACCAAGGGTTGATAGGGGCCACCCTTCCCCCTCCCTCTCGACCCAGATCCAGCCTGACCCACACCGGCGAATGGTCAGATATACCACGCGCCATGTGCCTGGCCTCAGACACCAATGAGGCATGCGCAGCCAGAGTGAGTAGGTAGTCAATCCTAGAAAGGCTACCATGCGCCCCGGAGTGGAAAGTGTATTGGCTCTGTGTGGGGTGCCGGAGCCTCTAACAGTCTATCAGGCCAAGCGTATCTAGAAAGTCTGGAAGCCACTTCTGAGCCCCCCCCCCGTGTCTCTGGGCGGGTATCTATCCAGCAGGCCGGAGCCAACAGCGTTGAAATCACCTCCCACTACAAGCATACCCCCCGGGAGATCCAGCAGGGCCCTACCCAGATCTGTGAAAGTGGAGGCCTGCAGGGCCGGCGGGACATAAACCGAAACTAAAACCAAAGTTCTTCCTTCCCACCGCCCCGCCACCGCCACAAACTGTGAGAAGTTGGCCTGATATGTAGTGCTCACTATTCTAGTGATCACTGTGTATCATTCCAAACGACCCTTATTGATGATTGGTTGTAAGTCAACCTGTTAGACCAGCTATCCTAGTAGCGTGGATACGAGCAGTCTTAGGCTAAACTCTAGAGGGCGTGTTAAGCCAGCTGTTTACCATCACATATACTCCTTGAACACCAAGTGAAAGGACACCACACAAGTTGTTATGAAAATAAAAGGATATTTATTTATAACAAGACTACCCTGGCTCTTTATGAGTCAGGGAGCTAAGCACACTACAAAACTCTTAGGAAAATACTTCAGTTGCACAATTTACACAAATGCCCGAGGGGCACGAGAAACCATCTACACTAACAGTGAAATGCGAATGGTTAGAGTCTGGAGATACTGATTCCGGAGTGATCCGATCAGTGGGACTAAACGAAAAAGGAACTGGGCACTTGTAGAGCGAACCTGCGATGGAGCACCGAGATGCTCGAGTTACCTAGCCCGGAGGCTGCGGCTGCGTGAAGTTCGTCAAGATGTCGGGGGTCCTCGTGTAGTCTCAGGAGCCTGAAAGAAGAAGTTGCTGGCAGGCGACCAGTGACGATGTTCAGAGCGATCCAAGCCTGGATCGGTGGTGAAGGAAAACCTGAAAGCAGAGGGGACTCAGTTCTCAACCGCTAGCCAGCGATCGGGTGGGTACCAGGAGGGTACCGGCTGAAGTCACCTCGACCAGGTGAGTGGGTGACGTCGGACTCGGCTGTTCCTCGGACCAGGAGGCGCGGCGGCGACCAGGATGGAGGGCGAGCTGTCCCACGAAGGTGTCTGCTGTCGATGATGCTGGGCCCAGGAAGGGGCAGCGGATCTTGGCAGTGGCCACCCAGGCGGGGGAGTCAAGATGGCGTCGGGAGTGGACCAGGAGGGTCCGGGGTACTCCTCTGTTGAAGGGGAGCAAGTGCCAGTCTGGAGCAACCAGACTAGTGATGAAAAATAATCCTGGAGCGTCGTGAAGAGGGCCACAAGCCGGTCGGCAAGTGGTCGGACAACGCGGTGAACAGCAAGGAGCGGAAGGGCCCCCCCACGCAGACCTCGCGGATGCTGGGGAGACAGACTTCGATGCTGGAGCTGCTCAGGGTTTAGGGCTTCTCAAACCCTAGGTGCACTCACTCGAGGGTCCCTCGGTGGGCGTGCTAGATAAGCGTCGTGCAGGTTCTGAAGATAGCCGGTCCCGCAGGTCTCGTCACACCTACGACTCTCAGCTGAGCTGATGAGGGAGGTAAAAGGTCAGAGATGGCAGGGAACTCGGGTCTCGTCGAGCTGGGCAGTCTTGATCCGTAGGAGAGACTTACAGCAAACCGCAAGCGCTTAGTTGGTGCCTGCTGGTGCAGGGTGGCTACTCCTTAGCCACAAGGGAGAGTCTTCAGAAATAGTCAAGAGTTCCTTTCGTGGAAAGTGGTTCGTGATTCGGAGGTATCCGATTATCTGATTATCCAATTTGGGAAGGGGACTCGCTCCTACCTTTATTCTAAGAAAAGGGGGTTGGCCCGTGACTAGGTTCTACCTATGGGTGGAGCCAGGAGGGGGGTGGTTACACCCCTATCCTTTGTCCGGCTTCGCGCCAGCTCAGGGGCTGGTGTGCCCCCGAACTGGTTTGAGCCGGGCTATGCACAGTGAGCACCGGGGTGCCACTTGCAGTCACCTTCCTTTCAGCCCTGCCTACCTGGGATACACAACCCCTGTCTGGGACGGTGCTAACACCGCCCTCGACAGGAAACCCTTTGTCCAAGCTCCCCTTGCTGGAAAGTCCCCCAGCAGCAGGAGGTCAGACTTGTGTCTGGTGGCAGCATCCATTTTGTGATGCTGAGGCTTGAGTCAACTTTAACCGGGGTTCAAGGTTACTTCCATGTCGTGTCCCTCTAAAAGGGGGGAATGCTAACCCCGTCACCAGGACTGGCGAGGGGTTCGTATTCCCATTCGTATGACACCTTACTCGACATGTATAGGTGATGCGATGCCAAAGTTAGCAAATAACCGCAAGGATTATAATGCCTTAAAAGTAGTTGGCCCGCGTCACCATGGAACGGCTATTAGGACTTGGTTCCGCAAGCCGTCGACGGGCTCAGCTCGCGCCAGAGCACCGTCCCACATGATTCCCTGCACTCTGCCTTCAGGATTGATAAGGCCTGCTATAGGAGTGACTGATAGGAATCCATGTGTCCTTTTTTAGGGTTTAGGTGTAGGAATACTACACCTACAGCAACGGGTGATTACACCACGTGGCCCCAGCTGTCGTGCAGCCAGTTGTGTCAGATTTGGGCGGCCATTCCAGGGGTGGCATAATACATGCTTCAGCCCCTGGTAGGCCCTGGGTACACCGATGCCCTGGATACCTGTGGTATGCTGAGACAGGGACTGACAAGGTGGCCCAGTTCCAATTAGTGGATGCACCTAACGTACATGTGTGTTAATTTCGAGAGAGAACAGCTAGGCTGTGGGTCTGATTGGCAGGCCCACAGCCGGAGAAAGTCGTAAACCAATGAAGCAAAAGCAAAAAAATCTGGGTGATCATAGGATTGCAGACCCATCTCTCCTACACAAACCTCCCCCTATCATCAACAATGGTGGAGTCCACCTCAAATGGTAGCAAGGCTCTGACTAGGATGCCCACACCCCTGGACCCAGAGGAGAATCCCGAATGAGCTATGAATTTATAACCCTTCCTATTCAGGGCATAGCACGTATTACCTATAAGATGCGTCTCCTGCAGCAGGGCGACATCTGGCAATGACCGTTTCAAGAATTGCAAAACAATCCCACGCTTAATGCGATCCCCAAACCATTCACATTCCAGCTTATAACACTTAAACCCCTACCCCCCATCCCCAAACGTAAAGAGGCCCACCCCACACCCGAAGAGCCCCCATGGAACAGTCCTGGAAATAATCACTATGCCTTGCTGAAACAAACCCCCCAACAACAACCCCAAAATCCCGGAAACCCCCCCCCCACCCTGCACCCCTGCTGCAGCTTACAAAGCCCCCCCAACTTGCAGTGTGCCTGTCGCCCTACCAAACCCAAAATCTACAAAAAGTACCCTAAGGGAGGAAAGAGCTCCCCTCGTCCTCCCACAACCTCCGTGTTTACTGCAAGTCATTATCTAAAGTCAGTCCGAGTCAGTCCGGTTCCGAATACATCAACCTTGTTCATCCCGGCCACTGTCCCCGTCTACGGCAGTGTCCTCTTCCGTGCGTCGTCGAGGCAGAGCGTCCAGCCATTCATCCGCCATGGCAGGTGACTCAAAGAAGAATGTTCGGTCTTCAAACACCACACGTAGTCTGGCAGGGAAGAGCATGGCGTATTTCAGATCCCTCTCCCGAAGCCTCCTCTTCACCCCCAGGAAGCCCTGCCGCTGCCTCTGTACCTGCTGGGTGAAGTCAGGATAGAAATTCACCGACGCGTTCTGGAAGGGGACCGGGCCCGTTACCCTCGAGGCCTGCAGGATAGCGTCCCGGTCTCGAAAGTGAAAGAGCCGGGCGACGATCGGCCTCGGTGTGGCTCCCACCTTGGGCCGCCCACCAGGCACTCTATGGGCCCGCTCAACTGCGAAGAACTTCCCTAGACCCTTAGGCTGCAGATGATTGAGCACCAAGTCCTCCACGAGCAGGTCCACTGAAATCTCGTCCGAGGACTCCGGGACCCCGATAATGCGCACGTTGTTGCGCCTGGCCCGGCTCTCGAAGTCCTCCAGCCGACGGGCTGCGAGATCATGCTCGGTCTGCAACTTACGGACCTCGGTCTGCAGGTCCGAGACATCGGCGAGGCCCGTGGTCTTGATGTCTAGGGATTTGACCCGTTCATTTGTTTTGCCCAAATCCGCGCGGATCAGATTAACATCCACCAAGATGGTATCCACTTTGTGCGCCAGGGCATCAAACTGTCTCCCAATCGAAGTCTGCAGCCCGTCAAGTGCACCCATGACATCCTGGAGTGAGAGCTCCGGGGCCAAGGGTGAAGCAGTCTTCTGTGTATCCGGGGACTGGCTCGGTGCACCCGGTGACCCCTTCTGCTGGGCATAGCGGTCCATGTTATTGGCTTGAGTGTAGGCTCCCCGCCTGGTGGCCTTGGGCTTCGGCCGATCCACCTCTGCTTTGCCCGACATGGTGGGCTCGAGCAGGTCGGGTCAAACAGGACTGCCCTCTCTCAGCGAGAGAGAGCAGGAGTGCTCCGTCTTACGATGGGTCGCCAATGTGGCATGCAGAGCGTCCAAATGATAATAAAGCAGACGCGAGCACTCCCTGGGCTGGGCAGACAAAGGGCGAGAAAGTGAAAGTGAAAGGATAGGGACCTCCGTCCGGCAGTTCACACCTCGCCTGGCCGCTGTTGTTCAATTAGAGGACGGGCATCCTGCCAACTCGAGCCCCTGGCATCCCTCGGAGATGGGCCTCAATCTTCCGCCATGCATAACTCCGGTTCCCGGTGGGCGATTCGACCTCGGGTGGCATTGATCGCCTCCCTGACAAGTCATCTACACGATGCCATGCATACAAACAGGATTATATACAGGATAGACGACGGAGGGCACGAGGGTCTCGGGAGCTCAAAGCTCACGTGGCCATCTTGGTCAAGCGCTAGGCTCCTCCCCCTATAGGGTGTCTTGACCACGAGCAAGGGATTGCCACGGATGAGTGTGGGCGACAGAAGCGGACCGAGGTACGGCCGGCATTATCTAAACTGCTGTTTTCTCACACGGTGGACACAAGGCCAGTTTGCAGCCCCCCGTTTATACAGGCGTTAGAGGTATCGTTATCGGCTGCTCAGGGGCGTGGGGGGCCCGGCGATCACAGCGCACGCTACCCGAGCTTGGAGCCGCGGTTCAGGGTCCACGGCTACATAGCGGGTATGATTTCCCAACTGAAGGCGGTGGCTCTGCGGCCTCTTGCCACGTGGTAGACACGGGTCCCGCCACGGGAACACAGGCCTCTAGTGCCAATATCGGCAACAGTTATCACAAAACACATAAGTACATAAATAAAACACGACACTGAATGTAAGTGGAGAAATATTGCTGCAGGTTTATTAGCATAAGCAATATGCAAACATGGTGGGTTATCTTACGGGCGATCCCAGGGCAGGCCAGCCCCTATGCCGCCTGCCCGTCTGATAAGCCTAGAGTCACCATGGCAACGCCAACTGGTGTATACCAAATATTGGGAGGGTCCCCCCCTCCCATCTGTGGACCACCAGTCCACTTGCTTCACACGCCCCCCCGTGATGGGTGGGCGGAGCATACATGGCAGCCCCCGGTTGCTCAGACCCACAACCGCCTGTCGGATAGCGGGGCGCCGTCGTTCTTCCAGGGGACACGCTAACCATCCCTGGGTATCCTGGCTTAGCACCACGCGGTGCTGCTGCATGCTATACCCCTTGGTATGTGCAGACCCTGGATCGCCCTGTAACTCCTCCACAGCCTTGGGAGTGGCCACAGTCACTACCAGGGCCCCCCACCAAGGTACCACTACTATTTGCAACCCGCAGCTGCCAATGCTTCCCCAAGATCCAGTAAAATTAAATCCATGCCTAAAGTGGAGAGGTGAACCCCATCACCCTCCAGGCACCCTGTGGACTTGGCGTGCATAAGACGATGAAGCCAAGACCTCTTTGTTCTGCGCAACTGCGCATGGCCCCAGGTAGGCCTTTTTACCTCCCAGGTCCAGCCAAAACAAGTCTACGCCCAACCGGACCGGCGGCCAGCATGCACCATCAGGACAGGAGCCCCCATCCTTTCTAAACTCCCCCGTGGATTTTTGACTAAATTGACCTTAAACCTATAACTGGACGATGGTCCAATGTAGCCTTTGCATGGCTGAGGAACAATCCCTTTGACAAGACACTCCTGCCTGACTGTGCCAATGCAGGAGGAGGTAAGAGTTGAAAAGCCCGCCTTACTTCCTCTTTCACTCAGTTGGAGTATGTCCATCGCATTCCATCAGTCACCACCATTCTAAACTCCCCATGGATTTAGGACTGAATTTAACCTGCCTAAGAATAGGCGATGGTCCAATGATACCTTTGCCTGGCTGAAGAACAAAACCTATTCCAGGCCACTCCTACCAGGAGGTGCCAATGTGAGTGAGTTAAGAGATGACAAGGTTTGTACCTCCTCTTTCCTCCGTTATCTGAGTCTAGCACTAGTCGGAGTATGCCATCACCTTCCGACAGTCACCACCCTATGTGAAGCCTTGCCCTCCCAAACTTCTGCTAGCGTACCAGGGAGCAGACAGGGCAGCGTGACCCGGGGGGAACCAAAGCCTAAATACCCTTCTATGTTGAATACTGGGAAGGACAATAGTTCTTCTGCTACTTGTAGCCCAACTATGTTTCACAGGAGTTTCCCCCAATCATATGGACCAAGTCGCCCCTGTGGAAGGCCACTTCCACCCTGCATAGCTGCCAGCCAGTGCTGGAGGGCGGGAGAAGTTGCCTGTTACCGTTACTCACATCAATAGTACCCGTTTCGCCGAACTCAAGGACGGGCTACTAAGTGAGCTGGTCAGGCTCCGCCCTTGAACCAGAGGTCAGACCCAGGCCCCTCTAAGTTCTGCTGCTTCACCTGCCCGTTAACACAAATAACTGGAGCAACTGAACCACTTATCGCCGTGCTGCATGTCCTCTTGGACAGGTGCACGGGCACCTGTCCCAGCATCCAAACGCAACCAGAAAGTCGAACCGTACCCCAAACGGTAACCCCCAACTGGCCTGGAAGCGAGACAGACAATACTACTGCCTCAACAAGGTATGTCCTTTGCCTATTCCATGTCTGGCTGTAAGAGTTAGACATTGCCAGTCCCAGTCCCGAGTGAAAAAAGGAGCTCTACAGCTGCTGGTGCTAATGATGGAACATGTGGCCTGATGGAGCAGACTGTAATTCACTTGCTACTGCTGTGCACGAACCCACAACCATTGGCTCGCCATGGTACAATACCTTCATGCTAATCATGGTTTCCTAGGAGGATGTTGACAAGTCTATGTTTAAGAAGTCCAACCGTGTCCTGAACAGTAACCCCCAACTGGCCCTGATGCGAGACAAACCATGCCAAGGCACATAGGTGATTTTAATAGCTAAGAGCCGGTCTAACAGCGTCAACAGGCATCCTAAGCTTAAAATAGGAGTGTTGGAGTAAGGGTATCCAGTGCGAATAAAGACGACAGCCTCCCATATGACCAACCGTGGCGGGAACCACTCCTGTAGATTTTAGTACAAATGGTCCCTGTTGACCTGTCACTGCCTGATGTACGTGACCCCGGTACATGGTCCCCTTGCATGGCGGCATGCCATTGAGACAAACATCCAATCCCCGATAAGTACCACTACCTGCCTACGCTACAATCTTGCCTGGCATTCCTCCATGCCCAGATATACCATGCGATGATTGCTCTACTCCGTCACTTGACCCGGCCATACTTCGAAGAACAAACACAGAGTGAAGAAGCGGCCTGTGATCTGCCCCAAACTCAACTGAATCATCCCATGAGCCGAATGATGTGCGAGCTCGTCGCCAACCTCTATCAAAGCCTGCCAACCCCACCAGTATTTGGACCCCTATTGCTCCAAAATGGGGGGGGGGGGGTGAGGGGGCAGTCCTGTTTGGAGATGTGTGTAATGGAGGACATGTGTCCTAGAGTACCTATTGTTTGGGTGCAAATATCAGTACCACAAATACCTGGTGTGTTCAATACTAAGAACAGTGCTACCACTCAATCATCGTCTTAAAACCGTGTGTGACAAACCGGGAGATTAAAGGCAGGCAGTGTGACACGGAAAGACCCACCACGCGGCTGTGCCCCAAAATCCACCATTCCGCATCAAACAGACCCGCTGGAAATACAACAAGAGCCTAACTCTCTACATCCGCGGATAACCCAGGAAATAACCAATAACACTCGAGTAAATAACAACGGAGGTCCTTTCAACGTGCAACATGTGTCCCGAATGTACAATATGCGCGAAGGTGTGCAGGCATGTAGGAATCAAAACCTAACATTGACTGTGCATAGGAACTGGTATTCAAACTGCGACCTATAGAATATGCGTGGTGCTGTGCAGCACAACTTGGCCCCTCTGATCCACTTCACAAACTTTGGAAGCAAGCCTTTGCTGGTTACCCTCAGATCCTAGCCGTGCACACCTAACCCAGGGGGGTTCCCATACTAACGAAGCAATAGTCCTAATGGTAGCAAGCTTACCGCTGAGTGTCCCAGGACATAAAATGCTAAATCCACTACATGATCAAAATTTTAGGCAGCACTTGTCCGGAGACATTCAACATCTGTCATGAAGCGCAGCACGTGGCAATCAAGCTTGGGGAGCTGACACGCCTCTATTTCCCCTTGAACTCCAAGAAGCCAAAAAGAGGCAAAACCGCCCCCCCCTCCCAAGGCTAGGAGGATAGCTTCGGCAGGAGGAAAGCTAAAAGAACCGACAAGCCAACTCCTACCACAGGGGAGCACCGAGTTACTGCAAAAATGGGTACTCCTACCTTCAACAGGATCCAACAAAAGACCGTCATGATGGCCCTAGTGGTATAGGTTCCACTGCCTCACTCATGAAATTACCGGGCACCCAAAGTGAACGGCTAACATAACGACACCAACGGAGCAGAGGGAGCCCTGCGCAGGGTTCAAGGATCGTGTAACAGTTAACTAATCTATAGGGCTAAACAGCTCGCTCTGGCGATCCCCCCTGGCAAGCAGACCGGCCACCAGCACACCGCGTCGTTACTAGGTGTTCCGCACCTGAAATCCTGACTGATCACTATTCATGGCGAATCTCCGCGCACTGAGACACCACGCAATGTAGAAATGTAAATGATGTGACGCCGGAGTAGAAACGTGAAACTAGAACTCCCCGATACATGGGATACTGAGCACATGTCATGCGTCCCTATCTTCAATGCAAAATAAGCACTCCCTACAACCAGCCCATCTGTTGGCTAACCAGCTGACCAACAGCAGCGTATGAAAACTGGGTCAAATGTGCCCGTGCCGTGGGCCCACTGGAAGGCAACAGCCTTAAGGCGCCTGACAGGTGTTCCGCTCCGTGTGCGCCTGCCTGATCACCCTTCATAGCGTTACTCTAATGCGCATAGAGAGAAACAATTTCCTTATACAATTGTCTGTGTATGTGAGCGCAAGGTTGTTGAAACAAAAAACATGACTCCGGTACTCGACACCTGCGCAAATATCATCGCCTCCCTGAATTCACTACGCAAGGAGCACTACCTACGCAAGCCCATCTATCGGCTGATCAGTGCTTTTAATTGCATACAGTGAAATAAATCATCATCATCATCGCTCCGGTGCAAGGCCCACCAAGAGCTATTCTACATCATGTCAGCCTGCCTGCGAATACGACAGCCGGGCTGTCTCCCCACACCAGTAAACAGCCAATTTTCGCTGAAGGACACCAACCGCACCAAGAGAGCCATGCGCCAGCTTCAAGTATTGAATAAGAGATTAAAACTCACGGGGTGTGGACGCAAGCTCGAGGCTCGCACCCTTGTTTCCTGCACCAGAAGCGGCGATGCCGCCGACGGACCACACCCTCTCCCAAATTCGACCGCCTAATATTAGTCAAAGTAGCGGAGCACTCGAAGGCCTGAGTAATGTTCCCAACGCTCTACAACCTGCACTTATAATAATAGTCACAGGGCAGCGCTACCTCGCAGTGGCCTGTATAACCTGTCACAAGTCCTATGCTCGACCCGCAGGTGAGGAGACTGAACTAGTGTTGATCTTGTGCTGAAGGCGGTCATGGTGAAGGAGGGCGACTCCGCGAGCTTGTGCTCAACGCACCATTAAAATAACCATAATAGCTCTACCGGACTTACTACTGCCGAGCGCCGCGTTTACAAGGCAAACTGCCTTGGACCGCCAAAATGCCCACACCATAGCTGAGCGCCCGCGTCTCGGGCTATGCTACTCCCGACCGCCACAACCGTCGGCCACCTCGCTGGTGTGTCACCTGTTTTCCCCAATCTGATGTACCCCCTATTCCATATTGAAAATAAAACGACTTCTCTCGAAAGCGGGACATGCCAACGGCCCAGAAAGCGCTCAACCGAAACATGTCACATAAGCCCCAGTTCCACAGCCGCTCTCGGTACCCCCTGTCACAATCTCCAAAAGGTCTCCCCAGGCCCCACGCTGGAGTGACCGAGGGTGGCTGCTGGCGCGCCAGGAACATGCGTGATTAGGCCCCGCCAAACATTAGGCCGTTGCCCGTGCAAAATTGCAGCAAGGCAACGGCAAACGCGCTTGCCTGAGCCGCAGGCACCGCGCTGCTCGCATTCGAGCTGGAGGGAGGGATGGGGGGTGGAGGACAAGGTCGCCTGCGACGAAGTTCGCGCCGCACATGGGCTGGAGGCCCTGCCCGTTATTCGAAACTGCTCCCCCGAGTCCGTGGTCTAAAGTCTCTGCCCCAGGTGATACATAATGACGCCTTATCTTCGCAATTACCAGCACCTCCTGCTTTTCAGCTGCCCGGTCTGCTGGGCCAATCTTCCTAACCATTTCTCCTTCTCTCTGAACAACGCACGACACAGCAGACCTGCACCGGAGAACCTGCACTCAGAACAATACCCGGTGAGGCAGGCTGAGTGACCCGCGCCTGCCGGGGCAGCGCACCAGACCCCTCGATAGAGAACCATGTGTACATTGCACCTAAGGCACTGCAATGGTTGGTGATTTGCCCAAGGCATGTCTCGCGATTGCCATAGCACCGTAGTAATACTACACACATGAGTATGCGGAGACTCCATAAAACCATACTTCCTATGCTGATGCGTTTCTGGCATTAACTTAAAACGGTTCAAATAGTCTCAATACAATAGTTTTGTACCCGCAGTTGCATCCCAATACACCTAAAGCTGAAAACGGGAATGGGGGAGAACCTCCCCTAAATTGTCGAAATTGCTTGCACCTGCACCGAACCATGACGGAGAATGAAATTATATATTTTAAAAAAACCGAACATGTGCAGAGGAGAAAGCTGTGGATACCCAAGATGAGATGCATGCTTCTCTCGGCTTTGAATACACTTTCTGGATGGGGTACTAGTAGTGTCCCCTTGGCATTTCTGCGGCCTGAAAAACGGCGCAGCTGTTCCCTAACTGAAACCATCCCCTTACGGGATAACATTAAAACAAAACAATGACTGACTGCGCCATAACTCACACTCGCAGGAACCAGATCGTGCTGCACAGAAAGTGATGCCCCTGCAAGGCTCGGGGGGCGGGGGGGGGGGGGGTTGCGTTAAACAGATTTGGGCCTCCAAGGCCAAAGCCCGGTCTGCCAGCCAGCCAACCCACCCGCCCACCAACCGCGAGCCAGCACAATCCAACCCCGCTGACTCTCACCACGCTGCACCCGGCCGGTGCGACATGCGGGACAGGAGTCGGCACCATCATATCTATAGCGCGAACGCGGCCCTGAAAGTATTTAAGCGCTGCGCCGGAGCACCGATAAACATGACACATTCAGGCACGGGGAGAATACGTGATGGACCCAAACCACATGAGAACGCGACCCCCAGGCACAAACCCTGGTTTCCTGCTCCACAGTCGGCAGTTAAGCCTTCCCCAGCCCGGGGCTGTTGGGTGCCCCCCACGTGGGCGCCACGTCGACCCGAAGGTATTGGAGCGCTGTGCCGGAGCACCGACTAGCATTACACATTTGGGCAAGGGAGATTATGTGATTAGCCTAAAATCACATGATGTGGACGCGACCCCCAGGCCCGGACCCGTGGCCTGCAGTCGAGACCGGACTGCGCAACTCTGCTCACTCTGCGCCCCCTCCCCCGCAACACGCATCATCAAGCCCCCGCGGGCAGGGGCCCTGAACCGGCACTCCATAGTGCATCTAAGCGGAGGGAGGAGCGTCCCGACCATGCTCCCCCCCACACCCCAAGAGTTATTTGGGAACCCCGTGACAATCGTTGCCCCCACCATCCACAACATGACCCATCTGGCCGGGGGCTTGACGGCCCCGCCGTAGAAAGAGCAGCGGAGTGGGGCACCTCGCGACGCTCACTGCCCCCGCCCCGCACTCACATCTGGCCCAGGCCCCTGAGCCAGCTCCGCAACAAGGGGAGGGGGAGGTTGGAGAACCCACGCCAGCAACTGTTTACCCGAGCCCCGCGCACAAGGCTCAGAGCACCAACATGACCAGTAATATATGCCCCCAGAAATCGGAGCGCTGCACCAGAGCCCCGCGTTAACCTGCGCAAATCGACTCACCGGATGGGATGCGCCCCCTAGGCTCAAACACTAGGTTTCCCGCACCGAAATCGGCAGGCCAAGCTGACGTGCCACCTCCACGAGTGCAGCCCGGCCCCACAGCACAGCGCCGGAGTCCGTCAGCCAGGCGCTCGTCGCGATACAGTTAAAACCAAACTCGCTGTCCCCAACACAGCCAGCGGCGAGAGACTCAAACGACCGGCCAAGGCGAACGAGCGGACAAGAGGGCGAGGAGGGGGCGGAGACAGAATATGTACCCCCTGAGTCCTCCCCGCCGGAAGCAGCTATCTGCTGGGGTCTCCCTTGGTCTATCCCAGGGACTCGACCTCCCACCCCTGTGCCTTCCTGTGGCACTAAGGCGGCCGCCCTCCAAGGGGCGGGCCGCTGCGCAACCCCCCCTGGGCAGCCTTACATTAGCCCGGGATTAGGCTAGCAGGCCAGCGGCATGGCTTGCCGATTACGAGGTCTCGGTTTCTCTCCGGGTGGGGGCCCTTGCGAGGGAAGGGCTCGCGACCGTGTGGGGTGCACAGGCTCTCACCAGTGCCTGGGTTGGCTTGGTCTACGTGAATATGGCAGCTTACTTCGGATCGCACGCAAAAGGGTTGTGTCCCTTTTGCAGTGGGCTGCAGGTGCTGTCTCGTACGAGTCCGCACTTACGGACACGCTTCAGCAGGACTACTGGTTTCAGTAGCCCTCATCCTTATCAGCGGATCCGTTCTTAGTTACTCCTGCATCCCCATATTGTCACATGCAAAATGTCGCGAGGCAAGGGGTGAAATGAGTTTGGGGTGTGACTCATCCAGTGGTGGGAATAGAATAACCACACATACAACCTTACTGGCCTGCCATAGTGCGGCTGGGCAGTGGAAGAGAAGGCATCTGGTGTAAGGGACACCAGAGCCCTGATGCCCACGAAGCAGAAGGTGGGGTCGAAGCATGGGGTCAGTGGGGCACCCATGTGACCGAATGCTCCCTTGGAGGCGAAACATGAGAGCCTTGCTTGCGTCTTAATGCAGTGGTATTACGTAGGGTACGGAAATGCTTACTCTTTTCCTGCCTAGTTGGGATACAGATCATGCAACTTATTCGGTATGTTGCAATATCGGAGTCTTAAGGAAGCAGCACCGGTGCCCTGACAGTCTGCCACAAGGGCGCTGTCAACAGGCATCGATCAATTCAATAGACATTGAGATTCTATTACCTGCTGCCCAAGCCATTCTCAGTGTTGGGGGCCTGGTACAGTCTGAATCGTCACTTGCGCAAGCTTAGGGTTAGTAGTTGTGAGGCTACGATGATTTGCAGCACGGCAGGAGCTAGGTGTTGGGCAAACTGAAGTGGCCGCCTGAGGTGAGTCTTGGCATATAGTTGCACATCTGTTCTGCAGCAGGAGGCAGCGAGTGAGGCAGGCGGGCCTACAAGGGGCTTGGGCTTAAGAAGCTTATTGTATTGGCGAGAAGTACACCTGGTGGCACAGCAAACACTTAACTGGTGACACTGCGCAAATCACTTATCTCCTTGTGCCAACCGAAAGGGTATGTGTCGTCGAATAATTTCTACTGGTTGTCACAAGTGCTCCAAGACAATTGGTTCCCGTATGTGGCTTAGTCAGATTGGGTGTGAACTCGCGATTTTTCATAATCCAATATAGCTTGGTTGACTTCAATCCATACCTATGGCCTCTGAAGCATGGGTTGCAGGTCTCCAACAGCGTCTCTTCTGGGATATCAAAAACAGGCGAGGCCGATGTAGGTTGTATACGTTTCAAGCGCAATGCTTGGCGATGTCACACGCTGTCTTTGTTCACAGGCACGGGACAGCGGATGCCAGAGAGCAACAGGGCATTCACAAGGGTGCAAAAGGGTGGGAAGATATTGAGGAAAAATCAGCGGGAATTGTTAAATTATCTGGGTACTTGCGTTGCTCAGGCACAGGGTGGCGCAGAACAGGCAACGTCACAGGATGTATGTTGGCGGGGCGTGTGCTGTTAGGAACACGCTTCGGCGGTCGGATCATTGGTCGCAGCGCCCTTATTTGGATGTACTAGGAGAATTTTGTCTACGAACATGTGCTCACTTGCCAACTGCTATTCACGTGTCATTTGTATGTTTTCCCTCATGTGGATGTAATTTAACTGTGGCACTTGCGTTTCTCAGGTACGTGATATCGCAGAACATGCAGCGTCACAGGATATGTTCGGTGGCTCGCGGACACGCTTTGGCTGCCGGATTATATGGGCGCAGCATCCTTGCTAGGTGGAACAGCCCTAGTTCCTGCATAAGGGCGACAAAGCGTTCTGTTCATAGCCATTTGTTGTCACAGGATTATACCACTAGGTGTTTGGGCAAAAGATTGAATTTTAATAGCACACAGGTTAGGTGTTTGATGTCACCGCGGACTGGCAGCTGTAAACTCCCGGGTATCGCTCCAGGCCTACCGGTGTTCGTTCTGCATGTAATAACAGTGTTTGAGCGACAGCAATCTTTTTCGGCCTACATTATTAACAGGGTGCAGTCAAGGTTCATGTAGGGGCCGTTAAGGTGGGGTCTTTACAGTGGTGCCTTTGCGAGTGACCTGAGCAGCGGATTGGTTGGTTGTGGTGCCTTTCCTTGAAGTTGGGATGCTCGGTACAAACTTCGGCTTATCCCGTTGGCACCTGGGGGGCGCTGTGGGGGCCGTGCGCTGGTGCAATTGGTTTTGTTTAATTGCATTGAGTGAAGACTTCGCTGCTTGGCCGACAAGGGTTTATGTAACATGTGCACATCGCTCAAGGCGCCTCTAGGCCCGGTAATGCGCACAAAGGCAGCCTTAAACCTTGGTGGTCTTAGAGTTTCTCGTTGGTCTAATGGGGGTTATTACTGATATCGATATGTCTCCCTCATCTTCACTGTTTGATTTTGCTCACAAGAAAGTGTCAGTCATAGTCCTTTAAATGTCACTCATAGTTGCACTGAAATGATAAACATGTCACACGTTGCAGGCTGAAACCTTGACAGCCATGGATGGGGGCGACTAGCTCTTGGTTGGCTAGGCAACTGTGCTATTATTGTGGCTTATTTATCTGATGCAAATAGAAGCGTTGACTAAGCCAATAGATGGGCTTGTTGTAGGAGTAGTGCTCCTTGTGTAGTAAATAGATTACATATTGGAGCATTGCTCCAGCCTCATATCCAAATATATTGGCTAACCTTTTGGCACACTGGGATACATTAGCAAAGTCGGTATGGAATTCATATGCTGGCTGAGGTACGCCAGCATAGCGACAGAGCACCCGTCAGTGCAGATGACGGATGGGTCTGTAGGCTATCACCCAATTGGTGTCGCGAGTGACCACTAAGTTGGTCATCGTTTCTCTGCCCCCTCCCCCCCAGTACAAGTTAATGTCAGGGGGCCATGGTGGGGCACTCCAGAGAGGTCCACCTTCTCTTTAGTTTTGCTGGTTTCGAAGTAGGCAGGAACTGTACTTCTCCCCCAGTGGGCTTTAAACTGGAGAGGGGTCTTCTGGGACGTGGCATGGCTGTGTCCGGCTGTCCTTCGGTTTGCTGATATCAACGTGCGGTTCTAACTTAGTATTATGCCCGGGTTACAAGGAGGGAATTTGCACGTTCTTTCACCTTTACCTGAGTCGCCCGTTTACCCCCTGGATGTATGTCTGGATTGCGGGATTATGGGGGTTATTAGTTTGTGGCCGATTTTCGGAGAAGTGGCCCCATTGGCTTGTTCCGGCATGATGCGGAGGTTTCCTGCGGTCCTTAATTGGCACTTATGCTTTAGACCTCTATTCCATTCTACGAGTCCTCGTAGTGCCCTCACTAAGTGGGACGATATTGAGAAGTTGGATACATGGCATCTAGTATTGGGACGATCGCCGAACCTCACGTGCGCCTTACAAATCCGGGTTCAGCATCATAGGATTAGTGGTGAAATCCTGGCATATGGTATTTTGTTGACCACATTGGCAGAACAGGGTGATATGTCACCCATGCCATTGAATCGGAGGACATCTGCATAGCAACAGGTGGATAGCGCAGTGGGTGCTTGAGGCACATTTGATAATGGTGCAGAATAAGTATGGTTTTACTCTAGGAAATGGGGATCTTATGCCCAGGTTCTGCCTTTCTTTGCCGTCAGGAGATCTTTGGGCCGGCGTTACCCACACATACCCCCTCCAGTCTGACCCCACTAAGACCATTCAGCTCTGGCTCCACCTTGGGTCTGGCTGATACAATAAAGCCTCTAACTTGTTTAATCTCATTGGACACATGTTGGCATGTTAATGGCCAGGTAGGCGATTGGTTTGGCTGGTTTTACTTGAAAGGTCAGGATGTGGGCAGGCAAAATCAACAGTCTAAAACTCAACAACAGGGGTTGACACGCAGTGGGGGCCCTCGGCTAGGTGCACTGGTAAGCTTTTACCTAGACAGTATTTATTTAGTGGTTATTCAGGTACTAAAGTAGGGATACCTTTTGCAGTATTTACATGCCAGGAAGTACGTAGTGAGGAAGTAATAGTGCCCCCAGTTGCGCAACATGTATATAGATTCATATAGGATGCTTGTTCGAAGCTTCCTTGGCTCCAACGAGTGCCAGGCAAACGGGGACGACTTGTACAAGAGATAAACACGAGTAGTTACTCAACGCGGTGTTAGAAGGGATGTTGCCGAAGCAGAACTCAAACTGGCCTTAAACGCATGATGGAGACAATCAGTGACACGCCTAAAGAGGAAAACCTGTGTTAAAGGGAGGGTAGGCCAACGGAGATAGCTAGCTTACATATTTTACAAACCTTGGAGCCTGCAGCAGCCTCTCATATACCCCCTCCATTCAGGCCACACTTAGTCCATTCGGCTCCGACTGCACTCCTGGTCTGGCTGATACAACAAAGCCTTTTATTTGTTTATTCTCTTTGGATTTAACGGTTTGTTTCAATTTGGGTTGCCCAGAATACAATTTTAACGTGGGCGATGCGTGAGAAGATATTAGTTATATTGCAGAGCAATATTGTGTGCTTCGTTCAACAACAAAACAGTATCCTAAAACATCACAGGACCTCAGAAATGAGGGGTCGGGGTCACATATGATTGGCATTATTATCAGGGAGCGGCTGCTTAAGTGCACGTTGAAGACACGAGTCACTCCCTGAAGATTGACGCAAACACAATTAGAACACAGGGGCCAGCAGGCGGGGAAGATTCCGGCAATAGGAGGAGCAGGCTGCTTAACCTATACTTTGTCCGATCTGAAGGATTACATGTACTTGAGTATGAACTGTCGGTTTTAATACTGCCCACAGTTACATAAGTTGTATCTCAGCGTCGCCAGTGTCTTATACTCAGGACCAGTGGCATAATGGTAATGCGGCAGCATATTGCACAGAGCTTTGGGCCGGCGTTAGCCACACATACCTCCTCCAGTCTGACCCACTAAGACCATTCAGCTCTGGCTCCACTTTGGGTCTGGCTGATACAATAAAGCCTTTAACTTGTTTAATTTCATTGGACACATATTGGCATGTTTATGGCCATATAGGGTTGTGTCTTAGCAGGAGGGCCTGTGATTGGTTTGGCTTGTTTTACTTGAAGGGTCCAGATGTGGGTAGGCAAAATCAACAGTCGAAAACTCAACAACAGGGGTTCACACGTGCACTGGTAATCTTTCTACCTTAGACAGTATTTATTTAGTGATTATTCAGGTACTAAAGCAGGGATACCTTTTGCCGTATTTACATGCCAGGAAGTATGTAGTGAGGAAGTAATAGTGTCCCCAGTTGCGCAACATGTATATACATTCGTATAGGGTGCTTGTTAGAAGCTTCATTGGGTCCAACGAGTGCCAGGCAAACGGGGACGACTTGTACAAGAGATAAACATGAGCAGTTACTCTACACGGTGTGTTAGAAGGGATGTTGCCGAAGCAGAACTCAAACTGGCCTTAAACGCATGATGGAGACAATCAGTGACATGCCTAAAGAGGAAAAACCGGTGTTAAAGGGAGGGTATGCCAAGGGAGATAGCTTACATATTTCATGGAATTCTGTCAATGCAGCATGCCTAAGTAAGCAAGGAATGCCCGAGTGATGGGTTGGACCTCTTATTAATTTTATTAAACACACCAAGTACTGTGAAGTTGGGACATTTGAACCCATATCAATGGTACTTCCAGGACACGTCTCCTTCAGTCCACACACCGACAGACAGGGCTGCCCCCTCCCCCCCTTGGAGCAAAGGGAAGCTAAACACCATAGATGGCATAACGTCAACGTTGGGAAGCAAGAAAGATGGTGATGGAGTGGGGAGCGATGAATCTTGGTCTGCTAGCACAGGCAGGCGATTTCTGCAGGGGCTCAGCGAAGCTTGCGGCCAGGCAGTGGGCTTGTCCAACTGATGTGATAATGTTAGGGTTGCAAGCATGTACCAAGAGATGGATCCTCGAGACCATCAAGGACAGACAAAAAGACCCGCCCTATAGCCAGGGAGCCAGGCATTTGCGGAAGCTGCCAGCTAACTTGTGGGTGGCGGTGCAATAAGCTGAGCGGAACATGGGGTCAGAGCATATTTGGCTACAAGGATTGAAGAAGGATGGTTTTGGCGTTCCCACTGCTCAAGAAGGGGCAAGTATTCGTTCTGTTGTGCCCCCTCTTACACGGCAGGTACACGAGGAAACCTGTGCTATGTCACATATCCCCTGGCAGGATAGTCACCAAGGGGCGGACAGGCCATGGACAGGCCGTGCCAGGCCAGGGATGGCCACTCACACTAACTGGCGCCTCTAGGAAGATAAATGTTAGAAACACAGATGGGGTGCGCTGGGCCCAAAGCCCCTCACCAAAGATGCGGGGGGCATCCGGCTGTCAGGTGTCTTTGAGGGACGGGCAAGGGCATTAAAGGGCCATAGTGACAGCATTTGCAGGGAGACAGGAGGGTCCCAGCGGATCCACCAGAGGGACTGCAGCGAAACATGTGACACAGAATCTTGTAGTCCGACACCATTACTGGTGTAAGTATCAAGGGGCACAGGGGGATAGCAGGGACCGGGCACTGTGAACCAGTTGAAGGTTCAGCAAGCAGAGTAGGCTGCGTAAGTTGTCACTTCACGAAAGGGTGCAGTGTCTAATAACGGGCACCATACACATATTCCCTCAAACCTGTTGTGACACCATTACTATGTGCACCAGGGATCAATCGAAAAGAACTATGAATTGGTCTGGTCAATGTGGCGAAGTAATGCACCCTAGAAAAAGACCACGAAGACCACAAGGAGCAAACTAGCAACCAGTTGAGGACAGGTGAACTTTAGTGGTCTGAATTCACCCCCGGCTCCCATGGCATGGAGCTCGGTCGGGGGATGCGATGAAGCCTCCGCACAAGGGTGCCGATTCACAGAACTAACTTGAGACAAAATCCTAAACTTACTACTTTTGGTATTCACAGAAATTAGGATTTTGTCTTAAGTTTGTCTTAAGACAGACTTAAGACAGACTTAAGACTAAATCCTAACTTCTGTGAATACCAAAAGTAGTAAGTTTAGGATTTTGTCTTAAGTTAGTTCTGGTAATCGGGCCCAAGAGGTTCATCTGCGCTATGCGTAAAATCACTGAGCAGAGGGGGTTTGGCTTCATTAGACATGGCTGCTACACGCCAAATTCACAGGGTGTTTTGAGGACGATGGGGTACATCTGTCCAGTATAAGCATGGACCTGTTCTTGCTGGATAGGGGAGAGGCCCTAGAAATAGCAGGATGTAAGTAGGAATGCTGGCCTTGGTGAGGGGCACTGGCTGCGACGGTCGCCACACCCAGGGCTGTGGTGGAGTTACAGGGTGATCCAGAGGCGGAAAGGTACTCAGGGGTACCCTCTTCAGGAGCACAAAGGGTGCTGAGGCCGAATATCCCCAGGAAGTCTTTGCGGTGGACCCTGAGGTGCGACGGCGCCCCATCTGTCCTACGGGCGGTTGAAAACCTTTACAACCGGGGGTCGCTTGAACGCTCCGCCCCTCGTAGGGGGGGGGCGTGAGTAAGTAGGTGGACCAACGGTTCACCAGAAGTGGGAGGGTGTTGGACAGGCCACATGAAGGGCTTGCTCCCTCCCCGCATGACACGGCCCAAGCCCCGGACTCCCCGGTGTTACCCACAAGAGCAACCCGCACCCCGTCTCCCGACGGAACTCCTGCCCCCGGACATCCATGTATCATGGGGCCGAACCACTACCGGCTCCCCCGGCCGGATCAGCCGCCATCTTGGACACTGCGTCACGAGGCCGCGTGGCCTCAGCTCGACCCTAACCCTGGGCCTGGCCCGGCCCCGACATCCCGGCACCACCATCCACCCAAGAGGTGAACGGACCACTTGGCAGGTCAATGGGAGAAAGAAGTGTCGATGGCTCTCCCCCGCCAGGTGCCGATCGCCCTCCAGCTCCCCCGGGCGCTGGCTCCACCCCCTGCTGGGTGTCTGGACTCCCTCATCCCGGACCTCCCGACCTCCAAGTGCGAGGGTCCGGACATCAAAGGGCGCCAGACCTATAACTAGGGCAGCTCCAGAGCAGGAAGGCAGTTGTATCCTGGAGTCGAGAGACACCGAGAAGAACTCAGCCTTGACGGACTACTGGCGCTGCCGTAGCGCTGCCTTGTGAATTATCGTCCTGCCTGCTGGCGCTGCCGCGGCCTTCTGCATCATCCATCCTCGTCGGGACCTGCTGGCGCTGCCGCGGACCGTTGTAACGACCACCTTCATCGGGACCTGCTGGCGCTGCCGCGGACCGTGTAACGACCACCTTCATCGGGACCTGCTGGCGCTGCCGCGGACCGTGTAACGACCACCTTCACCGGGACCTGCTGGCGCTGCCGCGGCCCGTCCAAGCTAGAACACCGAGCTCGAGGATTGTGAGCTATCCACCATACCATCTCAGCTACCAGATTGGTAACCAGACTGTCCCGCTACCCCCTTTTCCCAAACCAAGAGACTAGAATCGAGGGGACCCCTGAGTCCAGACCTCCTTGTACCATTTCATCGTACCTTAAGAAATCACCTATAAAGAACGTTAAATCCTATCCTTGTGTGGTGTATATCTGTGGGGGGGAAGTTACTCATCTGTACGATCGCTGGAGACGGCTCTCCCCGGAGACCTCTCCCCTTGTCCTCGGCCGACCCTCCCGATCTGTCCAACATTGGTGGCCAGCGGCGCAATCCGAATCAACGCGTAATAGTACAGAGAGTAGCTCACCCCACGACAAAACCACGATGTCAACCAAAGAGAGCGGATCCACCGAGAAATTCCAGATGGATAAATTGGAAGAGTATAGCCATCGTGAACTGAAACAATTCTGCATGGAACTAGGCATTGCTACCACCGGCCTGAGTACCAAAGACGATTTTAAGCACGCCATTGAGTCGTGTGCAGAAACCGGGGTCGCCGGATCTCCAGACCAAAACGGTGCAGCATCGGAGAGGAACGCCACGGCTCCCGAGGAGCGAGGAACGGGCCTCTCGCAGGAAGAGATCCAAGAAAGAGAAAAAAACAGATTACATGAGTTAGAAATGGCACGACTCAAAATGGACGGTGAACTAAAATTAGCCGAGCAAAAACTGAACCTAGAACATCTGCGGCTCCGAGAAGAACGGGAGGAAAAACAGAGGCAGAGAGAGCTCGAAGAAAAAAGACTGACATTCGAACACGAGCGCAAACTGGCAGAAATAGAACTACGGAAGCAGAACAAAGAACCGGAGGTGCCCGAGCGACCGCGCACCCCGGGAGCGACAGAAAAGAAAGTCCACATCCCCAAGGATGTTGTCCGAGAGTATGTCCGAGAGGACGACATACAACAGTGGTTCAAGGCCTACGAGATCGCCATGACCTCCCACCGGATCGATCGAAGTGACTGGGGAGCCGGCCTATGGGGGAGGTTCGTCAACGAAGGCCGCGATGCCCTACTGCAGCTCCCAGACCATCAGATGTCATCCTATGACCACATGAAGGCTGCCCTCCTCACCCGATATGGGCTCACACCCGAAATGTACCGCCAGAGGTTTCGGGACTGCACCCGGATCCCGGGTACAACGTGGGTGGAATATGTCAACTATTTCAGCCGAGCCTTCGAGGGTTGGATCAAGGGAAGCCACGTAACGACCTACGAGCAACTTTTTAATCTCATGGTGTGGGAGCACCTGTCTAACAACTGCTTCGTCGAGCTCAGGCAGCACCTCCTCGACAGTAAATTAACTGACCCACGGCAACTCGCCGCCGAAGCTGACCGGTGGGAAAGCACCCGAGTGGGCCGGAGAGGGCCACACGAGCAGAACCGGAACAACCAAGGTCAGCACCGTCCCCGAGGAGGAGGAGGAGGCCAGGGGCGAGGGAGAGACACCGTCCCGGCCGCCCCCGCTGCCAGCACCCCGCCCCCGGCCAGCCGGGGGAACCCCCCGATGCGCCCGGGGTTCCGAGCCAACGTCACGTGTCACCGATGCCAGCGAGTCGGCCACTACGCCAATGACCCGAACTGTCCACAGAACCAAACTCCAAAACCCCGCCAGGTAGCTGCTGCCACCCTGGGGGGAGAACAAATCTCCGAAGAACAAGAAGAATACGAGCAGGCACAACAAGAGTGGGAACCGGCCGCCATGGTTCTAGCGTGCCTAGGGGGAAAAGACATGGTCCCGCGGGCCCCCCTACCCGCCAACACCAGAAAATATAGCCAGTGGGTAAACATTAATGGGCGCCGGGCCGAAGCCCTACGTGACACAGGGGCCAGTGTGACGGCCGTCCGCTGTCACCTGGTAAAACCCGAGCAGATCCTGCCGAACATTCTCTGCCCCGTCCGCTCAGCCGACAATTCCGAGAGTCTATGTCGGATGGCCTGCGTCCCCTTCGAATGGGGAGGGGTCTCCGGCATGTTGAAGGTGACGGTCCGGGATGATGCCCCCGTGGACTGTCTCCTGGGGAATGATCTTGAGAGTTCCCCGTGGGCCGCCGTCGAAAGAAGAGAGCACCTGGGGATGCTGGGCCTCCCGGACTGGGCGTGCGTAACCACCCGGTCCATGGCCGCACGTGCCATCCCCCGACCAGAAGAACCAGAATGGCCTGCACCTCCTCCCCCGATCGCTCCAGTAGAGGACACCGACTATACCGACCCCCCAGAGCAAACCCCCGAAGGGGTCGCCCAGCCCCAGGACCTTCCCGGCCTGGCTCAGTGGTGTCAAGAAGGGGGGCCCACCCAGGAACAGTTCCGCCAGGAGCAGAAGACCTGTCCCTCCCTCGAGGGACTCCGCCAGCAAGCCATCGCCCAGAGCGCAGGGGACTCCACCGGAGCCCATTGGGTCTATTGGGATAACGACCTGCTATACAGTGAACAGAGAATCGCGGAGTTAGGGGCCAGTCGAGTGCTGGTGGTGCCCCTCCGTTTCAGAGACTTCCTGCTAAATTTGGCCCACGATGTCCCTCTGGCTGGACACCTGGGCCAGGACAAAACCTACAGTCGCCTGGTGACCCACTTTTTCTGGCCGAGGATGCGAAACGACGTCCTCAACCACTGCCGGTCCTGCCCCACGTGCCAGGCCAGCGGGAAGAGCGGCCGCAAGCTCAAAGCACCTCTGCAACCCTTCCCAGTTGTCACCACCCCGTTCGAGAGGGTGGGAATAGACATTGTGGGGCCCCTGGACCCCCGCACAGCACAAGGATATCGGTTCATCCTGGTACTGGTGGACCACGCCACCCGCTACCCCGAGGCTGTGCCCCTGCGAACTGTAACAGCTCCGGTGGTCGGCCGGGCCTTAATGGGGATCTTCTCCCGGGTGGGCTTCCCCCGAGAAGTCGTCAGCGACCGAGGCACAAACTTTATCTCGAAATATATGAAGTCCCTCTGGCAACAGTGCGGGGTCACCTACCGATTCACGACCCCCTATCATCCTCAAGGAAACGGACTAGTTGAGCGATTCAACCGCACGCTCAAGGGAATGATTGGGGGATTGGAAGAGCCCCTCCGTCGCCAGTGGGATGTACTACTTCCGTGCCTCCTCTTCGCCTATCGAGAAGTTCCCCAGAAGTCCCTCGGTTTTAGCCCTTTCGAACTCTTGTACGGGCACCCTGTGCGAGGGCCCCTCAGCCTAGTCAAAGAAGGTTGGGAGATGGCCCCCCTAAAGACCCCTCCAGACGTCTTCAAGTACCTCCTGGCACTACGCAATCAGACCCGGCGATTCAGGGAAATGGCAAAAGCGAATCTTGAGGCCAGTCAGGAGGACATGAAAAAATGGTACGATCAAAATGCCTCCTCCGTCGAATTCGAACCTGGTCAACAAGTGTGGGTGATGTCCCCCCACCGAACCATGTGCCTTGCAGGACAAGTGGACGGGGCCCTTCAAAGTGGTCGAACGCAAGAGCCCCGTCACCTATCTCATCGATATGGAGTCTCCCCGGAACCCCCTCCGGGTCCTCCACACCAACAGACTCAAACCCCACTTTGTGCGCTCGGAACTCAGCCTCCTGATGGCTACAGACAGTGGGGCGGAAGAAGACTCCGAGCCTCTCCCTGATCTCCTGAAGACTCAGGAGAAAGACGGTTCCGTGGACGGGGTCCGGCTCTCCGATGCCCTCACCCCAGAGCAACGCCAAGGCTGCCGGGACCTCCTGCTGCAGTTTGCTACTCTGTTTTCCCTCACCCCAGGGGTCACCCCCTGGTGCTTGCACGACGTGGACACGGGGGACAGTCCCCCTATCAGACACCGGGCATACCGCGTACCAGATCGGGTGCGGGCCTGCATCCAAGAGGAAGTGTCCAAGATGCTCACGCTCGGGGTCATCGAGCCCTCGGACAGCCCCTGGGCCAGCCCGGTCCTGCTGGCCCCCAAAGCCGCTGCCCCCGGCACCACTCCTGAACTCCGATTCTGCATCGACTATCGGGGCTTGAATGCTGTCACCAGGACCGACGCTCATCCCATCCCCCGAGCAGATGAATTGATTGACCGCATGGGGGCTGCCCGCTACCTCAGCATCTTCGACCTGACAGCGGGCTACTGGCAGATCGGTCTCACACCTCGTGCCCAAGAACGGTCCGCCTTTTCTACCCCCGATGGCCACTACCACTTCAAGGTCATGCCCTTCGGCATGAAGAATGCCCCAGCTACTTTTCAGCGACTAGTGAACCAGGTCTTGGCGGGGCTCGAAGAGTTCAGCGCCGCCTACCTGGACGATATCGCTGTGTACAGCCACCACTGGTCCGACCACCTCCACCACCTCCGAGAGGTCCTGCAAGCCCTCCAGCGGGCCGGCCTCACAATCAAGGCCGGCAAGTGCCAAATTGGTCAGGGGTCCGTGACCTACCTCGGACACCAGGTGGGAAGCGGTCTGGTGGCCCCTCTGCAACTTAAAATCGCTGCCATCCAGTCCTGGCAACCCCCAGTCACGCAGACCGAGGTCTGAGCCTTCTTGGGACTCACCGGCTACTACCGGCGGTTCGTGAGGGACTATGGCAGCATTGTGGGGCCCCTCACGGGTCTCACGTCCAAAAACCACCCGAAGAAGATTAACTGGACCCCCGACTGTCAAGCGGCCTTCGAGAAGCTGAAAGCCGCCCTGTGCACCGCCCCTGTGCTCCAGGCCCCCGATTACAGTCGGGAATTCATTGTGCAAACGGACGCCTCCGACCACGGCATCGGGGCGGTTCTCTCCCAGCTGAACCCCGAGGGTCTTGATCAGCCGGTGGCCTTCATCAGCAGACGCCTCCTGGCCCGAGAACAGCGCTGGAGCACAATCGAGAGGGAGGCCTTCGCAGTGGTGTGGGCCCTCAAAAAGCTCCAGCCCTATCTCTTCGGTACCCACTTCCGGGTGCAAACCGATCATCGACCCCTGCAGTGGCTAATGCAGATGCGGGGGGAAAACCCAAAACTATTGCGCTGGTCCATCTCCCTGCAGGGGATGGACTTCACTGTGGAACATCGACCGGGCCAAGACCACGCCAACGCAGATGGCCTGTCACGCTTTTTCCGCCTCGACGAGGAGAGTCCCCAAGAGGATGGGTGACTCTCCCCGCCTTCAGCTGGGGGGGACGCATGTTGGACAGGCCACATGAAGGGCTTGCTCCCTCCCCGCATGACACGGCCCAAGCCCCGGACTCCCCGGTGTTACCCACAAGAGCAACCCGCACCCCGTCTCCCGACGGAACTCCTGCCCCCGGACATCCATGTATCATGGGGCCGAACCACTACCGGCTCCCCCGGCCGGATCAGCCGCCATCTTGGACACTGCGCCACGAGGCCGCGTGGCCTCAGCTCGACCCTAACCCTGGGCCTGGCCCGGCCCCGACATCCCGGCACCACCATCCACCCAGGAGGTGAACGGACCACTTGGCAGGTCAATGGGAGAAAGAAGTGTCGATGGCTCTCCCCCGCCAGGTGCCGATCGCCCTCCAGCTCCCCCGGGCGCTGGCTCCACCCCCTGCTGGGTGTCTGGACTCCCTCATCCCGGACCTCCCGACCTCCAAGTGCGAGGGTCCGGACATCAAAGGGCGCCAGACCTATAACTAGGGCAGCTCCAGAGCAGGAAGGCAGTTGTATCCTGGAGTCGAGAGACACCGAGAAGAACTCCGCCTTGACGGACTACTGGCGCTGCCGTAGCCCTGCCTTGTGAATTATCGTCCTGCCTGCTGGCGCTGCCGCGGCCTTCTGCATCATCCATCCTCGTCGGGACCTGCTGGCGCTGCCGCGGACCGTTGTAACGACCACCTTCATCGGGACCTGCTGGCGCTGCCGCGGACCGTGTAACGACCACCTTCATCGGGACCTGCTGGCGCTGCCGCGGACCGTGTAACGACCACCTTCACCGGGACCTGCTGGCGCTGCCGCGGCCCGTCCAAGCTAGAACACCGAGCTCGAGGATTGTGAGCTATCCACCATACCATCTCAGCTACCAGATTGGTAACCAGACTGTCCCGCTACCCCCTTTTCCCAAACCAAGAGACTAGAATCGAGGGGACCCCTGAGTCCAGACCTCCTTGTACCATTTCATCGTACCTTAAGAAATCACCTATAAAGAACGTTAAATCCTATCCTTGTGTGGTGTATATCTGTGGGGGGGAAGTTACTCATCTGTACGATCGCTGGAGACGGCTCTCCCCGGAGACCTCTCCCCTTGTCCTCGGCTGACCCTCCCGGTCCGTCTAACAGAGGGGCTATCCCCGCACCACAACCGCTAAGCACCGATTGGCTAAGGCCACGATGCAAGTTGGCCCATCAGGTGGTAAGCCGCGAGGGGCGGCTTGCCTTTGGATCGCCTGTAAGATAACCCACCATGTTGGCATATTTGGTATGCTAATAAACCTGCAGCAATTTTCTCCACCAAAAAGTTGTCTTGTCTGATTATTTATGTTACCAGTATGTTGCTGCGGGAGGGCTGGTGAGTGTGGCCGACATTGGCCCTATGTGGGCTGACCGACTCGTCCCCGCAGGGGACCCTCATAAGAGGGTGACTCCTTTAGTGCCACATGATGGCACACTGGACAGACTAGTGTCCGGAGACCCCTTCGGGGTCCCGCTTGTCACTTCTGGCCAGGGTGGAGGACGGGGAGAGGTACAAGTTCCTCCCCCGCCCACCTGGCAGCCTCTTTGTCCCTCACCCTGATGCCGTTTCCCTCCCTACCGCTTACCCGGCGTAATCAGGGTGGAGGGGGGGGGGGGGGGGGAAGGATGTTCTAATCTTTCTTTTTTGTGTTGCAGGCAGAGTTACAGGGCGATCCAGAGGCAGAAAGGTACTCAGGGGTCTCCTCTTCAGGAGCACAAAGGGTGCTGAGGCGGAATATCCCCGGGAAGTCTTTGCGGTGGACCCTGAGGTGCGACGGCGCCCCGTCTGTCCTATGGGCGGTTGGAAACCTGTACAACCAGGGGTCGCTTGCACGCTCCGCCCCTCGTAGGGGGGGGGCATGAGTAAGGAGGTGGACCGACGGTTCACCGGAAGTGGGAGGGGCAATCCCCTCACCACAACCGCTAAGCACCGATTGGCTAAGGCCACGATGCAAGTTGGCCCATCAGGTGGTAAGCCGCGAGGGGCGGCTTGCCTTTGGATCACCTGTAAGATAACCCACCATGTTGGCATATTTGGTATGCTAATAAACCTGCAGCAATTTTCTCCACCAAAAAGTTGTCTTGTCTGATTATTTATGTTACATGTATGTTGCTACGGGAGGGCTGGTGAGTGTGGCCGATATTCGCACTATGCCACAGCACGTGATAACATGTAAGGCTGCTGAACGCGAGGACACTACGGCCCTGGTAGAAGTTTCCTGTTGAATTTATAGCATTTTTTAATAACAGGGGCTCTGAGCGCTCGTAAAAGTGCACACTGGGGTCTTCACCCCGTTCGTCCTCGCCACGTTGGGGGAGACGTTTTGTGGCCGCCTGCTGTTCATATGGCGTCGCTGGTGGGGTTTCTGTGAAGCTTTCTCACAGCAACTTGTTGATTTGTGTTCGAGCGCCCCGGGCTGGGATTACATTCGTGATACACTTTGGCGTTAGGTCATCTCAATGTTATTGCGAGTGGGGGAAGGGAGCTGCGTGGCTGCAGACACTGTCAGAGGGGGTCGCAAGTCTAAAGGCAGAGGGCAGCAGGGCACCCAGACAGTTCCACTCCCCTCGAGGCTGTCCATAGAGACAGTTACCTGCGGGCATCAAGTTGCCGCTTTGTCTCAGTTTTGATGGTGTTTAATTACAGGAGTGGGGTTCTAGCTCAGACATCCAGGTTCTAAGCCGCTGTTTGTTGGTTGCTTAAGTTCTCTGGATGATCCCTTTATCTGCGGCACATCTCACCATCTCTCCATCAGCACGGCTTTTAGCAGGGTCTCTTGGCCTTTCCATCAGGGCTCTTTGACTCTGGCCTTCTCAGTCTTCTAGCCTGCTTGATTTCCAAGAAGGGGACATTCTCCCTGGTTGAGGCTTCTGCTAGTAGGCACACAGGTGGTACCTTCGTGTTCCAATATAAGCTACTCATGAACGGCACGTTTGCGGTTCAGCGAGTTCCTGCAGTGTTAATTGTAATGCAGTGGGGGGCGGGTGACCCTAGTCCAGTTCTCTAAAAATAAAAAATCTCCATGGTTTCCTCCCACTTTCCCTTCATTTAAGATGAGTTCTGTCCAGGAGGCAGGTAGAAGCCAGCCAAAGTGCCACGCCTTGCAGGGAGGCGTTCTGGTGAAGTCAGCCGGAGCTCTCGCCTTCCAGCTCCAGTTGCGAGTTTAGCCCAACTCACACCAAAGACATTCCGACCCTTCTTGCTGTCCCTCGCTATGTACATTACCCGCCGGGCAGAGAAGTCGCGATGCCAGGGACAGACTGCGTCTTGAAAAATATAGGATGACCGAATTCTAAGAAAACTCAAACACAATTTGGCAATTTTGGAACAATTATCCGACCCAATTTCTTGGTTTGGTAAATCACCCCTGTGTAGCCGGAGTTTCGTAGATTGTAAACAGTGTCATTATGGTGTGAGTAGGACCTCTGCTTCTCCAGCTAAAATGTATCGACCCCCTTTAGCTGGCTGCAGGCAAGCACAAGGCTCCCTCTTAGGTTATCAAATCAGATAGCTTGGATCTCATGCCGGTATGGCATTTCATGCCAAATTACCTACCATATTCCAATGCGAGTCTGGGCTGACACCAAATTTTCAATCTAAATGAATAGCTCATATATACTTTTAGGTCTCGCCTGACCCAGCGCATGCGCTGGTCTGGTGAGACTTATTGAGAGGGCTCCAAAAAGTGCTACCAGGCCAGCCTAGAGCTACAGTGCATGTACACGGGCGCGCGCGCCGCGCTTTACCGCGATTACTTTCACTTTCGCGGCCGCTTTAATGTTGGATTGTGATCGCGATCACTTTCACTTTCGCGGCCGCAGGGCCGCTTTGCATAGCCAATAGGTCTCGCTTTTGGGACCTTATAAGTATTCAGTTATGCAACTGTTGCATGGCTAAACACTTATAAGGTCCCAAAGGCGAGACCTATTGGCTATGCCAATGCTTGTTTATCTTTAAGAGCCCGGCCTGAGCATCAGCAATCTCTTCGTCAGCCCAGAGCTGTCGCTGCAGAACACAAGACTCAGCCTTCTGGACCAGGCTCCTTCTCTCGTCTCTTCAGAACTGGTCCGGTACGAAGAAGAGAGGAAACACAGACAAAAATGACTCCTGTGTGCGTCTCCCGGTGACAGCCTAGGCCTAGTGTGGGGACACAGCGATGACAAGCCTGCGTTAAGAAAGGGTTCGCAGAAAGAAGCAAATACGGCATTTCTACAGTCTGAGCCTGGCAGGGGCGTCCCTGCATCACAGGTCAGAATCAAAAATGAGGGAAGGAAGCACAGCACAGATCACTGGAGATACTGCAGCGTCAGCGACGCACTCCCGAGTCTGGTCCAGGGAGGCGCATTGGAGATACTGCAGCGCCAGCGACGCACTCCCGAGTCTGGTCCAGGGAGGCGCATTGGAGATGCTGCAGTGTCAGCGACGCACCCCCGAGTCTGGTCCAGGGAGGCGCATTGGAGATGCTGCAGAGTCAGCGACGCACTCCCGAGTCAGGCCCAGGGAGGCGCATTGGAGATGCTGCAGCGTCAGCGACGCACCCCCGAGTCTGGTCCAGGGAGGTGCATTGGAGATGCTGCAGAGTCAGCGACGCACTCCCGAGTCAGGCCCAGGGAGGCGCATTGGAGATGCTGCAGCGTCAGCGATGCACTCCCGAGTCTGGTCCAGGGAGGCGCATTGGAGATGCTGTAGCGTCAGCGACGCACCCCCGAGTCTGGCCCAGGGAGGCGCATTGGAGATGCTGCAGCGTCAGCGATGCACTCCCGAGTCTGGTCCAGGGAGGCGCATTGGAGATGCTGCAGCGTCAGCGATGCACTCCCGAGTCTGGTCCAGGGAGGCGCATTGGAGATGCTGTAGCGTCAGCGACGCACCCCCGAGTCTGGCCCAGGGAGGCGCATTGGAGATGCTGCAGCGTCAGCGATGCACTCCCGAGTCTGGTCCAGGGAGGCGCATTGGAGATGCTGCAGCGTCAGCGACGCACCCCCGAGTCTGGTCCAGGGAGGCGCATTGGAGATGCTGCAGCGTCAGCGACGCACTCCCGAGTCTGGTCCAGGGAGGCGCATTGGAGATGCGGCAGCGTCAGCGACGCACTCCCGAGTCTGGTCCAGGGAGGCGCATTGGAGATACTGCAGCGCCAGCGACGCACTCCCGAGTCTGGTCCAGGGAGGCGCATTGGAGATGCTGCAGTGTCAGCGACGCACCCCCGAGTCTGGTCCAGGGAGGCGCATTGGAGATGCTGCAGAGTCAGCGACGCACTCCCGAGTCAGGCCCAGGGAGGCGCATTGGAGATGCTGCAGCGTCAGCGACGCACCCCCGAGTCTGGTCCAGGGAGGTGCATTGGAGATGCTGCAGAGTCAGCGACGCACTCCCGAGTCAGGCCCAGGGAGGCGCATTGGAGATGCTGCAGCGTCAGCGACGCACCCCCGAGTCTGGTCCAGGGAGGCGCATTGGAGATGCTGCAGTGTCAGCGACGTACGCCCGAGTCTGGTCCAGGGAGGCGCATTGGAGATGCTGCAGCATCAGCGATGCACTCCCGAGTCTGGTCCAGGGAGGCGCATTGGAGATGCTGCAGCGTCAGCGATGCACCCCCGAGTCTGGCCCAGGGAGGCGCATTGGAGATGCTGCAGCGTCAGCGATGCACCCCCGAGTCTGGTCCAGGGAGGCGCATTGGAGATACTGCAGCGTCAGCGACGCACCCCCGAGTCTGGTCCAGGGAGGCGCATTGGAGATGCTGCAGCGTCAGCGATGCACTCCCGAGTCTGGTCCAGGGAGGCGCTGACTCAGAATCTCAAATAAAGACACAGGGGGCACTTCTCTTTTTCTCAGGAATTAGACTTCATCTGAAAATATATTAGTGTGAGAAGTTGGCCTGGCATATGCTGGTCACTAGTTATAGGGGGCACCTTGCACCAGTCCAATTCAACTCTTATTGATGATAGGTTTAAGACAGCCTTTATTGAAAGTTATCCTAGTGGTAGCTGTGGAGAGCAGCCTTCAGGCTAAGTCTTGAAGGAGTGTTAAGCTTATTGTTTTACCATAATAACCTCTTGAATGACCAAATGAAAGAGTAGCCCACACAGGTATATATATAAAATATATGTATTTATTCTAAACAGAATCCCACAAGTCTCTTTATGAGGCTAGAGGCAAAGTTACAATTCAAAGAAGCATTGATAGATACAATAAATAGCACTGGAATCACAGGGCCCCAGGGGGGGGACCAAACCATATATCAAAAAAGTGGTATAAGAACCACGACAATTCTACAGACAATGACTAGGGCATTTAGGATCGCTGGCCCCTTAAGAATCCACCCCAGGTTATGACGAAGGGGACCCACGGGAGGTGCGTGCAGTGGAAATAGCTGCTATCGGGATCTCTATTAAAGCCTATGGAGAATGTCGCGGTTTGATTTAAACAGATTAAAGTCACTTCTAGAAAGGAGTTCAAAGTTAAAACTTTAGAGTTAAGCTTTTAAGGAGCCCACTACCACGGGAGTACCGAGGTACCACTATTACCTGCCCCAGGGAAGACGGGTGCATAGGTCGTTTTCGATGTCGGGTCGCGGGCTGATTTTCAATGCGAAAATGTACAAAACTGCTGCTAGCCAAAAGCGTCGATGATGCCGCGAAGGTTGAAGTTGTAGAGAAGAACCTGATAACAGAGGGGACAGAGTCTGGGTCACGGCACAGTGACCAGGGGGCTCAAAGGAAAGAGCCCTTCAATGTCGGGTGCTTCAAGTGGAAAGTGGTGTAGCTTGGATCTGCAGCCACGGGCTCCGGGAGGCTTCAAGGAAAGCCAGCTTTGGGAGGGTGACTGTTCCACGTCGGATGAGGGTCGCTGCGGTGTTAGTGTCCGGATTGGATCCACTAAGCCTTGGCAACCGCAACCCACGCAAGATAAACAAATCAGCTACTGGTGCAGATCCACGAGGTCTGTGAGAGGTCTCCTTTGGAGAGACTGTATAGCAGGCCTGGAGCAACCAGGGGAACTCTTAAATGTCGAGATTGTCCTCCGCTCGGGCCCACAAGTCGAGAGACAAGGGACCGCGGAAGGCAGCAAAATGGAGTGCGTAAAAGGGAGCCCACGGGCCACCGGAGGGGGCTAGGGCACTGATCTTTGGCACAATTGCTACTTGGTGGTTGGCTCAAAAATGGGCCAGATCACAACTTCCCCACTGGTCAGGGTCGTGTGCTATGCAAGAGGTGGCCGGTGTCCTGGGGTATTGGGAATCTCGGCACCCACGCGGTCCACGGTGCTCAGACTTGCTGTGCACGCTCACTGGCCTCTGGGATGCTAGGAAAACCCACCTCAAGGTTGAGAGGAGTCGTCGATGTCCGAAGGAGCAGCGAAGATCCAACCGGATCACTTGCAGTGTTTCAGGTGCCTGCCAAGCAGGGGGGTAACTCCTTTACCCCAAGGGAGATTTCTTCAGTCAGCTGGGCAGCAGCTCGAAGGTCAAGTCTGTGAAGTCCAAGATTAATCTGGGGCTCTGGGGCCACGTTATTCACCTTTATCCCAAGATTAGGGGAGTGTCCAGAGTAGTGTCCACCAATGAGAGGTGAGGCGGGAAAGGGTGGCTACACCCTCTTCCCTTTGTGTGTTTCCCGCCTGGGCGATGGGCAGGATGCCCCTGAACCGGTTCCAGGCGGTGTATGCAGAATGTAGGCGCTGTAGCTGCCTACGTGCAACTCTGAAAGGCATCCTATGGTGCACCCACCCAGTTCCAATCCACATATCCTGTCTGGGGAGGTGCCGGCACCTCCCTGCCACAGGAGCCCTATTGTCCAGCTGGCGAGGCTGGGGTTTTCCCCAGCAACAGCCAGCCTGAGTCGTGTGGGTGGCGGTAGCATCCATTTTGTGATACGTGTGCACTTTTAAATTGGTGTCTAAATTCTGCAGCTTTTCCCATATCGCCCCTCTAGCAGGGGTCAATCGTGCCCTCATGCCCATGGCTGGACTGGGGGTAGGATTCCTACATGTTTCTCACCAAACACGATATGGTTCTGTGTAGCCATTCTCAAGTTATCACGCTATCGCGATAGACTTATAATGCGGTTAAGAGTATATGGTATGACTACACTACAAACAACCCAGCAATGATTTTACGAAGGTTGCAGAGAGGCCCTACTCAGGTAGGGGTCCCCCCTCACACATACCTCAGCACCCTGCCTTGTAGGATTAGCAAGGCCTGCTATAGGGGTGACCTATGAGAGTATATGTGTTGTAAAGGGGCGGGATACAGGATACCTATATCCCTGTAAGGGGTGCTAGCACCACCTTACCCAGACTACAGTAGTGGTCTGGTGGTGTCAGTTTGTATGGCTGTCCCAGGGTGGCACAATAAGTGCTGCAGCCCTGGTAGGCCTACTGAGGGACCCATGCCCTGGGTACCTAGGGTACCATCTACAAGGGACTGTCAGGGCATCCTCAGCATCCACTTGGTTTGTACCTAGGGTACTCACATCGTTTTAAGGAGAAAGCAGATAGGCTGGGGTCCTGGATAGCAGGATCCCAGCCAGACTAGTCAAAAACCACTCAAATACCAGGCAAAAAGTTGTGGACAACCATTAGTCAGATTCCACCTTCCTACAATTAGTTCCAAAAATCTGTGTGCCTCTGAAAGTACGTATACAGAAATTCATTTGACTCATAGTTCTTCCCGTTCAAATGCATGAACCATTCACTGCCTGTTAAAGGCCTGGCGTGCCAAGGAAGGGTCGTCTTTACGTTTTGTGAAGCTTGGAGATCAGTGGTTCCAGATTTCAAAAGTAATGTTAAATTGTTGCCTCCCTACGGGCACTAAGAAGCCCCCAGGAGTTGCCTGCGTGATCTTTATGTGTGTGTGTGTGTGCGTGAGTGTGCATGTGTGTGTGTGTGTGTGTGTGTGTGTGCGCGTGTGTGTGCGCGTGTGTGTGTGTGTGTAGGTAATATTTTATATGTCCATTAGCATCAGTTATCGTATTTACAAACCCTGACCCCGAGATCTTACCAGCCTTGAACCTTACAGCTGTTATTTCTGGTTTTTGTTCTTGGCTCTCGCTAGTGCTTTGAATTCGATCTCCTAAATTATTTTAGAATTTGAACTGCACAATTCGAGTTTCTACCATATTTACTGGTGTATGATGGAGTTGGTAACATCAGTCAGACTGAAGGCCTGCGCATAGGAAGTACGTCAGGAGTACGCGTGAGCTGTAACAAGAGAAAGGAACCTGCGCGCGAACCTCAAGGATGGGGTGTTGTAATTCACATGATTACGCGACACGCAGTCACTAAACAGATAGAAATCTGATGCCACGTATCACGCTACAGGCAATGGCTCTGCTCCTTTACACAATACCTTACTATTCGTTGCAAACCTACTCGGACGTTTTTGAATAGATAACTTGCTACGGAGGGATCTCTCTTGTTTCGCTTTCCTTTTCACCAGTATGGTCGGGTCAGTGAGCCGTGTATGAACAGATCGATTTCTAACGGGAGCAAAACTGTATAACAAAGAAAACATGTGTGGCCCGGTCCCGAAAGTGAAAGAGCATCTCTTGTCTTTATGGGGCCATGTGTTTAAACACATGGCCCCATAAAGTTAAGAAACTTTTTACGCCAGAAGGAAAGCAGGAGATCCAGTCCAAAGTGGGCTGGCACAAAAAGCCAAACGGAGGCAACATAGATAGCTCATTTCCAATGGCTGGCCACCGTTTAGCCAATGAGGGGCGGAGCTTAAAGCCCTTTTCTAAAAGTTCTCATTTGCATTAAATCTGGCGAGCGAGCTGCGCATGTGCGCCGCAACGCTAGCCGAGACCTAAAAAAGAAGTCGAGGGGAACGCTGATGCACGACAGGAAGTGACGTCATGAAAGGTGGCTTGCACCATCAGACTCATTGCCTCCCCTCGCTCACCCCTTAGATGCAATTGCATCAGAGAAGCCAGCGCATGAGCAGCGTTCTGATGAGCTCCGATCTCGCCCCAGAGAGGCCAAAGAGTAAATATGTGGCTTCATTTGCTCCAGTTATTGAGCTCCCGGTAAAATAAGTGGGGGGACGCCGTCCACCTGCGTTGTACCCCGACTCGAGCCCTGCTCAAGACTGAAATACCCAACTTTCCAAACTGAAAGTTAAGAGGAGCCTTATATAGCTATGATTAAATGACTGAATGCTGCGACTGACAGCAGCTCTTCAGAAGGGAGAGGGAAGGCTCGAAAGGAACCGGACTTGGAACTCACAGAAGTTAATGCCACCAAAGGCTAGGGGAAGAAGTGGTAACACCGCTCACGAATGGAAAAGAGCTGAGATATAGTAATGTTCATGTCAGAACACTTGGGCAAAATGTGTCAACGATCATTTAACAAGTGTCCTGTGGCTGCAGTGATGTAACATAGTGAGTCGTTGAATGAACACATGGAGTCGCGTGTTCCCTTGAAGCGCTCAGCGCAGGGGGGGTCTGGCATCACCAGCGGATACGACGCTCTGCAAAAATCAGCTGATTCCGCAATGGAAGCTGCTAGAAGGGTCTGGGAGGAGACTGAAAATATTCAGGATTCACTAAGAATAAGATGGGAGATCTGGGAATAGCGAAAGACACAATGAATTAACTCCAGAATGAGCTTCTTCTCCTCTTAAAATGGTGAAGGACACATTGGAAAGCTGGATTTAGTACAGGAATGTGCGATATGAAAAATCCAGTATCACAAGGAATTTATCGCGTTCTCTTGGCCTTGGAGTGAACTCAGGAGAGAGATCCATTATATTTTGTTTTTTGTAGGCCCTCAACCACTCTCTAGTGTCATGCTTCATCATCAGGTCCTATCCTGGTCCTTATAAAAGAGGATGCGCTCAACTATGTTCCAGGGAGCACTTATGATAGTTATCGAACAGGGTCCGATGCAATAAAAATACTAAAAGGACACACCATTATCCCCTTAATATTGTGTGCAAGTGGTATGATTAAAAAAGTCTATGCCGGTGTTCATGGGGTATATTCTCACTACACCCTGACACTAATCAACATGTTTCAGCCTTCTCTTTATGGCCACTAAGGTTCAGGGGCTTCATCAGGACACCATTGATGCAGCGTGTTACTAGTTTGTTCTTCTAAACCTGTTGTGGCCCCTTGAGTCTGGACATACAAAACATAAAACTTGTCACCAGGCTTACTTGCCTGTTTTTGTCAGCGTCTATTAGTGCCTGGAACAGATCAAAAAAATCAGAGAGTCCCAGTACAATTAGTGCATCAGCAGGTGTCATATTATATCACTGTTGTATCAAAGCTGCGAAGGCAGGCACACCACGACACACCAGCATGCATCTCGTGCACAGTTATGTCCCTGATGGGACATACATGCATTCTGGAGACAAAGACAAACATATATGCACATAATCAGTGTGAACATTCACTGTGGCACACTGCACTGCAAAGTCATTGGTGGAACGCTCAATTATTCAGGGATAATGGAGCTTCCATTAGTTGTTGTTTCCCTAGAAAGTATCATGAACACTTCATAGGAAGCAGGCAGGGGCATGCGCCTGCTGTCACACTCTGTTATGTAGTCGTCATGATGAGCAGGGAAAGAACAAGTTAAGAGAAATGGCCTGGTCGGTCAGTTTTCTAAGACACTCCTCTTGTGCCTTGTTGCATAGATTGAGAATTTAAAACCAGTCACCACTCCAAGGCGTCTTTCATACCTCCTTCTCCAGTCCGTTCGTGCCCCTTATAAGAGTCCCTTCTGCAGTACAGGGTGCGCATCCCTCTGTGGTGGACATGACGGTCATTGCCAGGAATCATGATTATGGCAGTCCCTTACGATGGGTATGCGCCTAGTTTCTCTTTTCTATTCTGCAAGGAATCAACGCATGAATGGGGGTAAATCCCTCTTGCAGCCTAGCTCATTCAGTACCTTAGAAATCATTGGGAATTGAATTGAGTGATGAACCATGAGACAGGGTGTCCAAATGAACATTACCCCCATAAGGTAACATTACTAAATTGAAATAGGCATTATTTTTATCCTCGTCTCCAATAGTATGATCTATTACTCTCTTCTTCAACAATAAAGGAAAATCTTGTGCAGTACACCCTTAGCATGATGTCGGAATTGTACCCCTCCCGGGGCAAAATCTATTCTTTTGTCTCTATGACTTTTCTGCTGATCGTATAGCTCCGGACCATTTTCTGTGGGACCGCCTGGTGAACCTCAGAGCGTTCGTAGATATATATATATATATATATATATATATTCACTGAAAAAAACCATAGGTTTCAGGGGCGTTATAGTTAGCTGGACTTTTCACTCGTACAAAACCATTGAAATTCCCCCGTTATAGTTAGTTCAGCGAACTATAACTCGTGCGCCCGCAATGCACTGCTGATGACGTCACATATTACATCACTCATGACATGGTCAGTGACATCACTGATGACATCACTGATGACATCTCAAATGACATCACTGATGACATCATCTTTGTGATAGAGTGGCAGACCTACTCTCCCCCTAATATAACCTTTGATACACACATTCAAAAATAGAAACTAAAATTTTCAAAACAATGGACATACCAATACCAGTTACAACAACCTCTTCAGTAATTCTAAGATCCACATACACATCCACTCATTCACCAACAGTCCTATACAGTCACTCATACATGTACTCACTCATCATATGTACTCATACACCTATACATCCTGTTACACAATGCCACTCATCCATAGAGTTACTCACACACATAGTCATTCATGCTAATAAAGAATCAAACATCCATTTACTTGCATATACAGTTATACACACACCACCACACTTACTTCTACAGAAACTTACACATACTTAGTCTTTTAAACAATCACTTATAGAAACACATACTTATTCATACAGGAACTCTTTCAATCTCTCACTCTCACATATACTCACTTATATACACCAATAGTCACATATACTAGTTTAAAACATATGTAGTTACTCATAAAGACACTATTGAGACAGTCATTCACTCACTAACACACCCATGCACACACTGATCCACCCATACAGTCCTGCACACATGCTGTCTTCAACACATACAAACAGTGAGTCACTCATTCATGCACTTATGCACTACGTAATGCCCCCACCGAATCATACAGACACTCAGACACTCATTCTGATACTCAAAAAACCAACTAAAAACCTATATAGACACTCATGTAGCTACTCACCAACCCATGCAGCCACTTATACACAAAGTGAGAGACTGATACAGATATTTACATATTTAAACATTACTCACTAAGCCATGTATTCACTAAGATACACTTAATCAGTCAGTTATACAATCAATTTTTCAAAAACAAATCATCCATTTAGACACTTATATACCCATTTATTCTTCCATCGACCTTGAGATATACATATATAAAACATATGTAATTTTCAGAAAAACACACATTCACTGGAGGTCATCAGTGATGTCATCAGTGATGTCATTTGAGATGTCATCAGTGATGTCATCAGTGATGTCACTGACCATGTCATGAGTGATGTAATATGTGACGTCATCAGCAGTGCATTGCGGGTGCGCAAGTTATAGTTAGCTGAACTAACTATAACGGGGGAATTTCAATGGTTTTGTACGAGTGAAAAGTCCAGCTAACTATAACGCCCCTGAAACCTATGGTTTTTTCAGTGAATTTCTAAGGTTTTTTAAATGCTAATTCCTAATTATAAAGTGCCTGAAACCTATGGTTTTTTCAGTGAATTTCAAAGGTTTTTTAAATGCTAATTTCTAACTATGGCTACAGAGATAGGACATGTGAAGAAAGAAGAAAAAACGCACAGAAAGAAAAAAAAGGTATGCAGAAAGAAGCAACAGAAGTCCTCAAAGACGAAGAAAAGTGCAGGAAGAAGGATAACGTGCAGAAAGAAAAAACAGAAGAACATAAAGAAGCCTTGTTGCAAAATCATCATGTACCCTCAACTTTTTCAGACGGATACTGGTGTTAACTGAGTCTGACTAACCAGTCCTAGAGCCAGTGCTATGTTAAAAGACACTCAGAATACAGTGAAAACACCGACATACACTAGGGAACACTATGCGTTGGGGTCCCCCTGTGATTAGCATGACCTCCTCTGTAAGCCCCTAGTATATAATAGGGCAGGTGATTAAAACAACCTCTTAAAACGCGCCACAGGGCGTGTTTGCACACGTCATCTCAGGCCCCGTCCCCTCCCTTCACCACTGTGTAAACACGCCCTGTGGCCGTTTTTAGTTGGGAGATTAAGTTCATTTGAGTCCTGAGCATCCCTAGGGTCCAACTAGCCCACTAGGTACCTCCAGTAAGCGCCACAGAGCTGCATTGCAGAGAGGTGTAAAAAGGGGCACGGCCTGCACCACCTCTCTGGAACGCAGAGCAGTGGCGCTTACTGGAAGCCCCTGGTGGGCTAGTTGGCCCCCAGGGTCCCTCAGGATTGAAAGGGAATTATTTCCCCAACTTAAAATGTGCCACAGGGCGTGTTTGCACACGTCACCTCAGGCCCCGTCCCCTCCCTTCACCACTGTGTAAACGCGCCCTGTGGCCGTTCTAAGTTGAGAGATTAAGTCCCCTTGAATCCTAAGGGTCCCTAGGGTCAAACTAGCCCACTAAGTACCTCCAGTAAGCGCCACAGAGCTGCGTTGCATAGAGGTGTAAAAAGGGGCGTGGCCTCAGAACACCTGCCTGCCACGCAGCTCCTTGGCGCATACTGGAGATACCTGTTGGGCTAGTTGGCCCTCAGGGACCCTCAGTATTGAAGGGAAATTAATTCACCAACTTACAACTGGCCAGGGGGTGCATTTGCAGAGTGCTGCTAGGAGGGGGCGTGGGCTCCGGCGCGATGCCGGTCTTTTATTTATTTTTTTAAGAAGGAGGGTTGTGTGGCCCCCCTTTTTCTAATTTACTGGCCCTGGGGACCCCATCCCCCAGGGCCTGTACCCTAATTTTTTTGATAAAAAAAAAAATTTGGCTCTCCCAAGGCCTTAATCGGCCCCGGGGACCCCAACCCCCGGGTCAAGGCCTTTTTTTTTTATTTCTTTAGGAGGGGGCTGCGTTGCCCCCCTCAGGCCACTTATGGCCCCGGGGACCCCATCCCCCAGGGCCGGCCTTTGTTTTTTATTATTTAAAAAAAATATATATTTATAGAAACACTTGGGACATGCTGGACAAACCGTATGTACCTATCACCATGACGATTTGCGTGATAATCATTAAAAGGCAACTATGCATAGAATTAATCCACATGGAATGTATTTACACTGCTAGTGAAGCTCTGACGTGTCTGACGCCCTACCGTGCCTAATCCCGGCGCCCCCGCCGGTGGGTACTCTCCAAGTAGACACCCTTGTCGTTTATTTATACAAACATCGGTAGCTATTGACGGGCACATTTAATATACACGTACACCAAGCCATTCAAAGGGGATTCCACAAAAATTCGACCAAACTATGTAAGAAACCCCCCTCACGGTTAATAAAACACACATCCACCGCTGGATGTGTAATACTTTTTATTTTACTCTCTGGAAAGGAGACAGACCTCACTTGTGAGTCACAGTGTGCTCCTGGCTGAGCCCAATGCTGTGTTACACCCACCAGTGCCCGCCGAGTGCCTCACACCTCTGTGTTGTATTCCACCAGCTAGTGCGTATGCTATGACACTCTCTAGCCCATGTGCACTGTAACACCACCCTGTGAATATGTCGTGCCACACTTGCCTTCGCACGGGTTATATTGCCCCATCTAACGTGCCTTCCTCGATGCCTATGTTATAACGCACAGCGCTATGCCATACATATTACAATCTGGGATCCATATCTTTGTCACAGTGCATATGCAACGTTACACTCCCAAGCACATATTTTATATTACAACTTTAGAGACTAGTTAGGTTACACAACACTGCCCTGTGCGTATTACACTCCAAGGCGCATATCGCATAGCACAAGCTAGTGCCTGTGCTATCTCGCGCTCTCCAATGAATCTGTCATTGCGCACAATGTATTGCATATTATATTTCACGCGCCGGTTCATCTTATATCACACTTTTTGGTGCATAGATTATACCATATACTATATCTAGTTTTCATTTTCAATCGTGCTCTCAGGACTATGTTCTATATAACACTGCGTCCACCTACCCTTTTCACGGACATTACATTTTGCGATAGGGGGTGGAGGGTCAGGGGGTGTTTCTGCCAAGTGAGCCCAGAGTCACAGTCACAAACGTCCTCTTCTTCCTGAACAAAAGTGAGATTATGCTGCATACTTGTTCATATTTTAAGTAGTTCGCACACATTTTAAAAACAATAAAGTTCCTAATACTCGCCTTCTCTGAACAGTTAGCTTGCTGCCCCATCCACCTCCTCCCTATCCTCTGCTGTCTGAATCCATGGACTAGCCTCCTCCCTCCTGCCATGCATGGTCTGATGTGCTGCCACTGCTCTCCATTTAGCATGATGTACCAGTCCATTCCTCCTGCCCTCCATTGCCCAATTCTATGGCCCATCATTGACCTCCTGCTTAGCCTCTGTGCTTAGCTTGCTGCCCCTATTCTCCTTCCCCCTGCCATCCGATGTCTTTGTGCATGCCCCTGCTCCATCCCATGGACCTGCCACTCCTATCTACTCTGCGTGTTCTGTTGATCTGCCACTTCCCTCCCACCTGCCTAGCATTGTCAGATGACTGTAACCTGTCCCTGTCACCTCCACCCTGCCTGTCCACATGCCATGCCCCTATCCCCTTCCTCCTGTCCTCCATGGTCCATTTTACTGCCACACCCTTCTGCCCTCCCTGGTCTGTTGTGCTGCAACTGCTCCTCCTGCCTGCCCCGTGCGGTCTGTTGTGAGGCCCCTTCCCCTGAACTCTCTTGTCTGTGCCCAGGTCCTGACCCTCCCTTCTATCCTCCATGGTCCTTTGTGCATGCCCCTGCACCCTCCTTCTTTCCCATCATAGCCATTGTGCTGCCACTAACCCTCCTGCTTGCCATGCATGGTCTTCTGTGCTGCCATGGCCCCTCCCACCTTCCCTGTGTGGTCAGCTAGCTGCCCCTGCCACCCCCCACCTTCCCTCCATGGTCTGTGTGTATGACATCATAGTCTCATTGTTGCTCTCCATGGTGTGTCTTGTTTCTAGTGCCCATACTGCCTGACCTCCTTGTTATCTTGCTGCTCCTGCCCTGCCCCCTTGCCCCCAGCTCTCTGTTTCCATGTGCAGACCCCTATTCCCTCCCTCCTGGCTTGCCTGTTCCATTGCAATGCCCCTGAACCGTCCCTCCTGCCCTTTATGGTCTGTTATGCTGCAGCTTTCTCTCCCGTCTGTCCATTATGGTCAGCTAGCTACCATTGCCTCTTTCCCCTCTGTTCTCTGTTGTCCATGTGCATGGTCCTGTCCCCTCCCTATTGCTTTCCATGGATTGTTGTGCTGCACTCCCTGATGCCTGCCCTGTAGGGTCAGTTTGGTGCACCTCTCCATGTCCCTCCTGTCCTCTGTTATCCGAGTCCATGTCCCTACCCAAATTCCTCCTGCCTACCATGATCCAATGTACCATACTTGCAAACATTTTGAACTTGGTAAGAGGGAGATTTTGAAAAAAAACTGGGGTATTGATTTTCCCCTTTGAGTTACATTGAAAAAGAGGAGATTGGAGACAGGAGACAGATCAAATAAAGCCCATTTGAGCTTAAAAACATTGAACGTTTCCTGGCTGAATCGGGTCTGTTGGCATGTATGGTTGTACTACCACTGCCTCTTCCTTCTGCCCACAATGGTCTATTATATTGCCACAGCCTCTCTTGCAAGTCCTGTATTGTTGGTTTGTTGCCCCTGCCCCCCTTTCCACTGCCCTTCATAGTCTGTTGTGCTGCCACTGCCCTTCCTGCCTGCCCAGTGTGGTCAAATTGTTGCCTCTGCACTCTCCTACCTGCCTTCAATTTTCAGAGTCCGTGCCCCTGGCCTCTGCCTCTCAACAGTATCCCAATGAACAACTAGATTGCTAACATTCTATATTTATTACAAAAGTGTGGAACGCCTGACGTCATCTTGATGTAATCAAAACTGTAATACCTAGAGTATTTCCTTTAGAAATTACATATATGAAAGGGTCTTATTTGCATCAAAATTATGGTTAGTGCTCTAAAAAACTAAAATGAGGACATATTTTCTGAGTTTTCAAATAGCGACAAAGAACTTTTGAATTATTTGTAATCTTTATGTTTTTTTATCCAGTTGACCACTTGATTAAATGTTGCACCTAGGGGAGAGGATGTGGTGTTACTTCCAGAACTGCAGACTTTGCAACTGGGGAACCAGGTTGGAGTTTCTGCTTCAGCTCAACATTCTGTGATTCTGGTCAAATCACTTAATCTCCCCATGTCTACAACCAGAATGAATTTGATCTTGTGTGATGTAACCAATGCTCATGTAAAGCACTCCAATACCTGACAAGTCTGCACTATATAAAACTGCAAATACACAAAAAATAAGTGTTTTGCACACTTCTGTCATTGGGCTACATGTGGGCTACATCTGGGTGATATTTGTGCTGCATTTGGGCACTTTTGTCTCTGGTGGCCATCTTGGGAGAATTATTTGTTATGAAGTTTCCTAATTTCCTCATTTACTGCAGTCTCCTCAGTAGGAAATGCTTTCAGTTTTTTACTTTGATTCCATCAAGAAGGCATTCAGATGTGTCACACATTTGCCATAAATTCAGAATGTTAGCACTCTAGTTGCTCATTAGATCACTGTAGTAAAGCTACTGCTCACCAGGGAAGTCTGCTGCTGGTATTGAAAGTGCATGTTTCAGTCTGCATGTCAGAATGTTTTAATGAAATAGAAGAGGATTTGAGAAGTCACTCAAAATGTGCCCTAACTCTTCTTTCTGCAGCACTAATCAAACTTTCTTTGGCAAAATGAACCCCCTCATTTTGTTCCTTTTTAAATTAAATGTTTTAAGAGTTACCACTTTATTCCAACCAAGATGGCTTCAGGTGTGCCATACTTTTGTCATAAGTAGGACTGTTAGCGCTCTAGTTGTTCTTTAGAACACTCTGGGAAGCTGCAGTAGAACACAAAGGAATCAACTGACAGTCTCTGCCCTTGTTAGATGTACATGTTTTACTGAGAATGTCAGACTTCATTCTTACATGACTGAGAAAGATAATGTGAATTTACAGAAAATATGCTCTCAGTTTAGCTTATTGATCACCTTCCAAACCTCTGTGGGAAAAGCATGAGAAAATAGTTCTCTCAAACATGATTCATGATATCACAGCAGAAGGCTTTTTCACATGGTAAAATCACCTTAGAACACACCACAATTCCTAAAATGAGTATGGTACCATCAACAAATGATTTATAATGTAACTAAAGTCTTAAAATCTTCTATTAACTGCAATGCTTTTTAATGAGGTGCCATCATGTATATTGGTCCCAAGATGGCTGCCAACACTTCTTGGATGAAGTGCTGACAGCCAAACAGATCTCACGATGAGATGTGTGGTTAGGCTCCGCCCAGATATATATATGATTTTACTTTTGATTCTCTCAGGAACTACTGAACGGATTGACACCAGATATGCAAAAGGCACATCCCTGACCTGAGGACTACCTCTCTGCCAAATTTAAAGTAATTCTGTTCAGGCGTTTGGGCTGTACCTTGGACTAAAGGTCCCTATGGAAAATTGCATGGGAAAAACGCATTTTGGGACCCCCCTTTTTTCTCAGCCCCCGCTTGACGAATCCCCCCGAGACTTTCAGGGTACAAGCGGAGCGGAGCACCCCACCTATTTTGAAAATTTCGCGAGGATTCGTCAATCTGCGCCAAAATTATCCCAAATAGAATGTTGCGGATTTCCTATGGAAACACAGTCCTAACTATAACTATCTACTGGCGACCGCCAGTAGATTATATATATATATATATTACCTACTGGCGGTCGCCAGTAGGTAGTTATAGTTAGGACCACGTTTCCATAGGAAAACCTCAACATTCTATTTTGAATAACTTTGGCGCCGGTCGACGAATCCTCGCGAATTTCTCAAAATAGGTGGGGCGCTACGCTCCGCTCCTACCCTGAAAGTCTCGGGGGGATCCGTCAAGCGGGGGCTGAGATAAAAGGGGGGTCCCAAAACGCGTTTTTCCCATGCATTTTTCCATAGGACCTTTAGAACGAGCTACAGCCCGAACGGCTGAACAGAATTACTCAAAATTTGGCAGAGAGGTAGTCCCTAGGTCAAGGAAGTGCCTTTTGTAGGTTTGGTGTAAATCTGTTCAGTAGATTCTGAGAAAATATCCTTTAAATCAATATATATATCTGAGCCAGCTTACGGTGCGCTTACGGTACGCTTACCGTACGCGTACGGTGGCGTGCGCGAGCGCGATTCTGATTGGCTCTTAGATCTTAGTAAACATTCGAATCGGTCGAAACCAGGAAGCGGCGGCCGCCATTTCGTGTGTTTCACTCAGAAAAAAAAAGAGTGATATCTTGAAAAGGGGGCAAGGAGGAGAGTTACAGACCCCCTAACATTTGTAAGGGGGTCAAAGAAGGACAGAAAAGTACAAAGACAACATTTATTGATTTTAAAAAAAATCGCGGGGTACGCGTACGGTAAGCTTACCGTAAGCGTACGGTAGAAAAAAAAAATAAAAAAAGAAATGAAATTCAGATTTAAGTGTTTAGATATTAGGGGGCTCTAAAAAGAGTCGTTGTGTTTATGAAATGATTTTTTAGTGGTACCTACAAGTAAGTACCGATGCAGAGTCTAAGGTTCAAGAGGAAGACTCTGTTCCCTTCATCATTGAAGTGCACACCATCTCCTCTATAAATGTCTTGCATGTCGTAACGCAAGTTGTTGTGGTAAATGGAACCCATACCATAGTCACGGAGGAAAGCAGAAACAGATTTGTTGACGTGCTTTCTTGCTTTGTCAATCTGCGGACAGAAATGATTGGACCAGTTCCATTTTTGCCTTTGGCATATGTTAGAAAACACAAAGGCAGTTTTAGGGAAAAGTGAAAACAGTTGTGCAAAGGTGTCCTTCATAAGCATTTCCAGACCTACCCCAGTCAAAGTGCCTAGGTCATTGCCACCACAGTGCACTATTATGAGGTCAGGGTGTTGGATGTGCATGAAGGATTTCACCAATGGCATCAATTGGTGCCACTTTAACCCTCTCTGACCAATCCATTTAATGTCTACATTTGGCAAAGCAAGGTCTCTCACCATACCTGTTTTCTCTGCATACTTTTCACTCCAGAAGACATAGCTGTGCCCTACAATCCACACTGTGAAAATCTTCAAAGGAGAACTGGATGAACTCAGGAGGTGTCTTTCAGTAGAATGGCAATATGAAAAGAAAGACAGTTTGGAAATGGAGGCATACATATTTTTTTCATAAAAAAAAGAACTGATTGGCTGTTTCATACCATTCTAGAATAAAAACTAGGCTGTATGTGTAAAATAATAGAAGCATGTTTTGTATTGGTACAGAAAAATGTGTTACCAAAGAACAGTACTATGGATTTGCTGTTAGGTTTTAAAAGTCAAGCACTCTTGCTCTGTGGAAATGAAACATTGTGTGGTGAACTTCTGACCTAACTCCACACAGCAGTGTTCCATGAGCTGTTGCTATGATAGCAGGCAGAAGTCAAGTTGGGGGAAGGGTACTAGGCTGAAGTCAAGTTGGGGGAAGGGTACTTTTGGAAAAGGGTTGGTTTTGAACCAATAGAAATGTGTGATTACATTTGAAAAAAAGGGGGAAGCACTGAGATTTGAAACTTACATGTATATGTGTGGAAAAAGAGAGGGAAAGTTTGCCATTATCTGGTTCTGCTGAGAGGAGAGAGGTGAACACAACAGAGATCCTGGCTCTGATAATCTGCTGTTTGAGTGCCACATTTCTTTCACAACCAACTAATTTTAAAGGTGAGTTTAGAGTCTGAGAGGGGATGTATATGGTAAATTAAGAAATGAATAATAGAAATGGGATTCCTTTTGTTGAAGTTGTGTTTATTATTTTCTGTTTTGGGAGAAATTTAAATGTGAAGAACATGTAAAATAATATGGACTATGTTTTCACCATAAATTAAGGTGTACTGGTAAAAATAAAGAATACTTTAAGGGTTTGAGGTTTCAGTCAGTAATGCAAATACATTCAGCATCACTAAGGCTGGTTGCCCTTGCTGGAGTGTAGGCAGTCAACCAGGTTACACATGGTGCTGGTCTGAAAAAGCAGTTTGGACATGTGCTTTTTTAAGAATCTGAAAAGTGGATTCATAATGTGTCAGTCTGTAAAAGTGTTTATCACTTGCCAAAAAAAAGAGTAGTAAGTGTGCTTTCAAATTGGCAAATAAATTTCGTTTTGTGACTAATGTGAAAACATGACTCTGTATGCATATAGAAATTACAGGCAGAGATTTATTGCGTATTGCTCTGGTGATTTCACAGTTGCATTAGATGGAAAGGGGGAGCCATTTTTTGGTGCAGAAGCAGACTCTTAGCACACACCCAGCTGCTTACCCTGTGGAATCATGCACAGTATTCACAAGCGAGTGGGGTTTGAGGTTTCAGTCAGTAATGCAAATACATTCAGCATCACTAAGGCTGGTTGCCCTTGCTGGAGTGTAGGCAGTCAACCAGGTTACACATGGTGCTGGTCTGAAAAAGCAGTTTTCTGCCTAATTTCAAAGCATGACTTTGTGTGCACACAGGAATTATTTTTAGAAATTTAATTTGTGAAGGTGTTATTGTGATTTTCATTTATAGGAAAGGGGTTTATAGTATTTTAAGATTTCTAAAGAACATAAAAAATGTAGTAATATATTTAAATAAAATAAAGGAATTTTTTTTTAGTTTTTTTCAGGTATTGCTGAAGAGCAGTGAACAAAATTTAAGATGCCTACAAAATCCAGAGTAAAGAAAGACCACAAAAAAAACCTACATTTGAAGACAACTGGAGGACCTAAGTTAGTTGGAGATGCTCATGTTGGGAAAAAGAAAAAATCTTCTGGTAAGCAAACAAAAGATTTTTTAAAGAACATATTCAAAAAAAGGAAAAATGTACAAAATGTCTGTACTGGAAAAAATGTTTTCAATAGAAAAGGAGAGGAACAAATTGAGCATTTAGTTAATGCAAATATACCTTCTGCAACTAAAAAGATAAACTTAAACAGAAAAACTGCGTTTAAAGAGATACGTAGAAAAATGTTTCAGAGAAGAGTTATGTCCAATTTGATAAAGGATGTGAAGAAATATAAGCAAAAGGCTAAGTTTTATAAGAGAAAAAAAGAAATTGAAGCCATTGCAACAAAGGCATTAGAATTAAAAAGGAAACTATTCATTTTAATTTTGAATAGGATGCGTACATTAGATAAAATGGTTAATGTACTGACATCACAAAGCAAAAGGAAAAGAGTAGTGAACAGAACAAACTTTTGTAAAGTGTTTTTAGGAAAATGGATGCATAGTTCAAGTAGTGAACCTTTTTTTAATGAAGAGAGCTATTTTCAAAGTAATAGTTTGCTGCATGCAGTTGACACCAGAGGTCGTGCTTACGAAGTGAAAAATGGTTGCATAATGGAGAAGGAGATAATGGTTCCAAGAGATGAGGTACAAGTGATGGCGGATGAGGCTATGGGGAGACGTCCTAAAGCCCCAGTGTACACTTGGAATTGTAGTAGTATTTGCACTGTGCGTCAGGAATCTATTGATAAATTTCGTGAGTTTCTAAGAGAATATAGTAAAAAAAGTGTAAAACAGAAGATTAAGGTGCTTCAAAGTCTGGATCCATGCAGAGTGAGAGAGAATACTGGTTTGCAGGGTCATTCTCTGGCTTGTCTATCTAGAAAAGTGTGTAATAGTGTTTTCCATCATTTTAGGATGCTGGCTGTTCATCATACTGAAATGAGAACATTTGTGAGACGGTTGTATTTTGCTAAAAGTCCAGCAATAAAGTTAGATGAATTGAATAGGGCTCTGTTCCGTGGATCGGTATCAGATGTAGAGAAGGTTGTTGATGAAATTCAGTTTTGTTACTTTGGTCCTGAACAAAACAGTGCAGAAAAGGACACAGTAAATGAGGAAGAAGTGGAAGAGAATGTAGAACCTTCTGTAAGTAAGACATTTAATGATCACATAACAAAATTTGCAATAATCTCTAATGAAAGACCAAATATTACTTGTATTTGTTGCCGCAGAACTCATTACAGAAAACAAACCAGGTATGTTGATCTCTATAGAAAAAGTGAAAATGAAGATAATTATAAGTGGAAGGATTTTGCCACATATATATTTCTTGAAAATTGTTTTGAATTGGGTGAAGTTCAGCGTATTTGTAAATACTGTTATAATAAGTTAGAAGAAAATAGAATGCCGACCAGAGCTGTACATCATAATTTAGAATTGGATGCAATTCCTGCTGAACTTTCTGAATTAAATACATATGAGTCTATACTCATTCAATGTGTTCATCCGTTCCAGACCATAGTACGTATGGAGCCCAAAACTGGTAAATTACCTCCTTCAGATTTACTGAGAGGTTTAAAAGGTAGAGTGGTGTATTTGCCCTTGGATTTGAAAAAAAATATGGAAACTATTGATGCGGATACTTTGGAAACTGAACCATTAATTATTCTGGTTAATGGTGTACCTACAAAGAATAAGAAGATTTGGCAGGAGCTGGTAGATGTACGGAAAGTACAAAGAGCAAATTTGTATTTGAAAAGGAATAACAAATGGTATGAATCAATTTATATAGAAGAAGTAGAAGAAGAAGAAGAAGAAGATTTACAAGAAGACACAGAAACACCAACTGGACAAATTGAAAAAGTGGACAAGTCAAAGGAAGAAGAAATTTATGAACATTTTAGCATACATCCTCTTCATTCAAAAGAAGTTATGGGAGACAATATTGATCTGTTTCAGATGAAGAAAGCAAAAGGAACTCCCGTGAGTGTATGGGAGGAGAGCTTGGAAGCTCGATGTTTTCCCCAGCTGTTTCCTACAGGAAAAGGAGGACGATACGATGAACGTCCGGAACAGATTCCAGCTTCTGAGTATCGGACTACAAGACTATATGCCGAAGATCCCAGATTTCGACAAAGTATTCCTTATTTGTTCCATCTTTTATTTGAAAGCGACTGGTCTGCACTGTCTTATGCAGTAAATCACATTTTAAAAAGTGGAGTACATTTACAAAATGTGTCTGCTAAGGATTTTATGGAGAAAGTGCAGCACCGAGATGATCATTTGGAAACACAACTGATCGATCTGATGGCTTGTCAGCGTGGGACAAATGAATATTGGTACAGACGTCATGGTGAATTAAAATGCATGTTACGGAATTTAGGAACACCAACATGGTTCGTTACTCTAAGCTGTGCTGAGTACGCTTGGGATGATTTACTGGATTTTCTACGAGAGGCAAATTCAAACATTAAAAACATTGAATACAAGACAGCAGGAGAACTGTGCTCATTGGATCCGGTTAATGTTTGCAGATATTTCAATCATAGATTTGAGGCTATGATGTCGTTCATCTGCAATAAAAAAAATCCACCTCTAGGAGAAGTAGTGGATTTCTTTTGGAGAAAAGAGTACCAGGCAAGAGGTGCTCCTCATATTCATATGCTGTTGTGGATCAAGGATGCCCCAAAGTTTGGAACAGATGCTGATGAAGCAGTGTTATCTTACATTGAAGAATATGCAACATGTGCTATACCAAAAAGCACAGAAGATAAAAAGTTAAAGGAGCAAGTTTTACGTTTCCAAAGCCATCGGTGTGGAAAATACTGTCGACGGAAATACAAGAGCAAAGATAAATACTACACTAAATGTCGATTTGGATTTCCTAGACCTGTTCTTTCAAATGGAAGAGTAAACAGTTTTATGTCATCTGTGAGACATACTATCACAAGAAAATCACCTAAGAATACCTACAACCTTAAAAGAAAAGAAGAATCAAAAAATATAAATGACTACAACCCAGTGATTTTATCCATGTGGAACGCTAACATGGATATACAGTATGTAGCTGACAATTCCATTGCTGTTGCTCCATATGTAACGTCTTACATTACGAAATCAGAAAAAACAGAATTGAAGGAAATGTGGGAAGAGATTTCTCACGAGAAGACTGTCAGTAAGAAGCTGTACAGTTTCAGTTTGAAGATGTTATCGCATCGAGAAATTGGATCCTACGAATGTTCAGATAGGTTATCTTCTGCAAGTCTCTACTCGAAATCAAGAAGAATAATTTGGGCAAGTTTAGGCCTTGCAGCAATGAGAAATCGGGTACTGAAATCTGTTGGAGAAATTGAATATTTGGCCGAGAATGACCCAGAAAGTACAGATATTTTGAAATCAAACATGTTGGACACATATTACCCAAAGAGAAGTCATCATCTGGAGAACATGTGTCTGTATGAAGTGCTGCAGAACTACATTTATTCACGGAAAGCCGCAGAAGACATCAACAATGGAAAATATAAAGTCATTGGTGAGGAAGGATGTTTGGTGAAGCAAACAAAAGGAAGTTTGATAAATCACAGGAAGCTGAGTTGCGACACTACTGACAAAAAGGAATTTTACTACTTGGCTCTTTTACAGCTGTTTAAACCATGGCGTACAGAGGATGAACTACTGGGAGAATTTCAAAGCTATGAAGATTCTTTTAATGCTTGCAAAGACAGCATACAATGCAGTACATTCTCAACTTATCTGCAAATGTTAAATGAAGAAATTGAACAGGAAACTACAATTGCAGCAGAAATAGCTAGAGACAGTTCTCAGGACAGCCAAAGTTCAGGAACACTCAGTCAAGATCCCCTAGGACAACCAATCGTTGAAAATGAAGCATCAATAGCCATGAATGAAGTGGAAACAGCTATGAATCAAGCTCAAGAAGAATTTATAGACTTACAAAATTTGGAAAGACAACTGAACGAAGAGCAGCAACAAATTTATGAAGAGATCAGAAACAAAATTGATCACGGATTTCTACATGAAAAAAAAGAGTGCTCATGCACATCATTTCATCCAATCAGGATGTATGTAAGCGGACAAGCTGGAACTGGAAAAAGTTTCCTTATAAAAGTCATCAGAAGCTACCTACAGCAAAAAACGGATTCTACTTTGTCTTGTGTGGTTACTGCTCCAACTGGGTTAGCAGCATATAACATAAAAGGAATCACTTTACATCGTTTGCTAATGTTACCAGTGGAGCATGAGAACAAAATACAATACAACAAGCTAACTGGAGAAGCATGCTTGGAAGTTTCAAGAGTATTGAAGAAGATGCAAGTTCTCATTATTGATGAGGTGAGCATGGTATCAAACTTAATGCTTGCCTTTGTGCATTTAAGAATGCAGCAAATTCTGAAGACAGACTACGACGTGTTATTTGGAGGAAAACACGTCATAGTTTTTGGAGATCTTTTGCAACTTACTCCAGTTAAAGGACAACCAGTGTTTAATACTGTGACACATGAAGACACAAAGAAGTCATTGGGAAGCATCGGTAATGCAAATATTTGGTCCTTCTTTGAGTACAAGGAACTAACTACTAATATGAGGCAAGCAAACGATGAAGAATATGGAAGTATTCTGAAAGATATCAGAATTGGACTACTCACTGAAGCTGGCAAAAAAGCATTACAGAGTCGGCTGCTACATAATTTATTTCCAAAGGAAGAAATAGTTGCAGAGAAGATATACAAGAACATTGCAGAAAAGAAAAGTGTCATCTGCTTAATGCCAACTCTACGTGAATGCTCAATATTCAATGAGGAGCTTTTGAAATTGGAAAAGGAAGATATCCGGAAATTGGAAGCAGTGGACAAAATTGAGGATGGAAGAATTACTGTCACATTAACAGGCACACTGAAAAATAAATTGGATTCACTAGAGAAGAACATTTCAAAAACAGCTGGATTAGAAAAAAATCTATATGTTTGCATGAACTGTAGAGTATTTTTAAGGAGAAATTTGGATGTTGAAAAAGGTTTAGTTAATGGAGCTATGGGAAGAGTTGTGGGTTTTATTAATTATCAGAAAAAAGATGGAATTGAATGTTTAAAAATAAAATTTGATCAGATAGAAGAAGTTAAAGACATTTGTCGTTGTTCAGTTCGTTTCATGCTTGTGAAAGATTTATATGTACGTAGGAAGCAGTTTCCGTTTTCTCTAGCATATGCTGTAACTATTCACAAGTCTCAAGGATTGACTGTAGATTGTGCATTTGTGAACATTGGTTCAACTGTGTTCAAAGAAGGTATGGCATATGTTGCTTTGTCACGAGTGAAAACTATCAGGTTTATTCATGATAGACTTTGATGACTCAAAAGTTAGTGCTGATGCAAATTGTGTAAAGGAGTATAATAGATTAAGAAGAAGCTATGCTCCTCATTTAGGTCAGTATCCTGTGTTGGAGAAACGTGTAGTTTCTCGTAAAAGGAGAAATGAGAATATCTGTAATGAAGATGTAGAGAGGAGGAAAAAAAAGAGGAGTGATGTAATTGCAAGCAAAAAGAAAAAGGAAAATGAAGAACAGGTTGTAGGATGTCATTTTGAAAATAGCTCTGGTGTCAACTGCTACGCTAATGTAGTGCTGAATGTTGCATTTTATCTGGAAAGTGTGCAAGAGCAGATAATAGTAAATCAGGGAAAAAGATTCTGTTCTGAGTTGAGTCTCCTTTTTCAAAAGCTGAGTAATGATAAAACTCAAATAGAAAGTGCCACTGAAATTAGAAAACTTTTAGATGTATGTTCAGGACGAACACAGTTCTCAAAATGTACAGCAAGACGCACAGGAATTCTTGATGTTTTTTCTTCAGGTACTGGAAGAAGAAGGGGTTCCCATTAAAAATTTATTTGGTCTCTCTTATAAATGGGAACATAGTTGTGAAAACTGTTATAATATATGTGGCTCTAATGTTGATTCTGAAAGGTTTATTTATTTAACATTGCCAGAAAGTAAAACAGTCACTTTTGCTAAATTAGTTAAAGATGCTAATCATAGCATGGAATGCGGTGAGTGTCAATCTGACATGTTTTCAACGTTAATTTTAAAGGAATACGGACAGTATGTAATTTTAATGATGCAACGCTGTAAAGCTGATGGTTCAAAATTAGATATTTTAATAAAGAAGTTTACAGGACAGCAATTATCAATTTCAGGAAAAACTTTTGTAACAGTTGCAATAATTTTCCATGATGGACCTACTGTATCTTCTGGACATTACACAGTTTATCTTACATGTGAAAAAGGCTGGACACTGTGTAATGATTCCCAATTGATTTTTAAGCAACGTTTGCCTTTTGATTGAGCAAATTCCTATCTAATCTTCCTGAAACCTAAATTTTAGAGAGATTTGGCAACATCTGGACAAAACAATTTTACCATTTTATTGGATTACCAGTGGAATTTAAAAAAAAAATGATTTTACAAATTACAATTTGGCCTAATGGAAAGGTAACCAATTGTAATGTGGACTTTTTTAATTTTTAATGAAACTTTGGAAAAACAAAAATTTAGACAAAATCGGTAACATCTGCACAATTTAAATTTTGGAATGTTATTGGATTGCCATTGGAAATTTATTCAAAAAAGATTTTTAAAATTACTATTTGGCCATGCGGAAAGGTAAACAATTCTATTGTGGACTTATTTAATTATTAATAAATCTTTCGGAAACCAAAATGTTAGAGAATCGGTGAGATCTGTACAATTTAAACTTTAGTTTTTTATTGGATTAACATTGGAAATTTAATCAAAAAAGAATTTTAAAATTACTATTTGGCCTAAAGGAAATGGAACCAGATGTATTGTGGAGTTATTTGAGATATATTTTTGGGATCATACTTCTGAAACAAAAATATCAGACGGTATTTTAAAGAAATAAGTATTGATATTAGTTGATTTTTTTTAGAATATTATGCATTTCTATAATGTTATGTTTAAGTTAAGAGATTCTGGGCTTTTTTTATACAATCTTTGAGATTGTTATTTTTTTTTTGCCCGCTGTTAAATGATGAATGCAATTGCTTTCTCAATTTATAGTGAAATGCAATATATTCTGAAAACAGCAAAAAAAAGGCAAAACATTTTTTTGAAAAATATGTAAATATGTGTACTGTATTATAAAATGTTTTATTAAATATTAATACTTTTTCAGATTGAGATAGATCATTTTCGAAAACTAGAACCATTTTTAAAGCAATTAAAAAAAAATTTAAATGAATAAATATTTTTTTGAGTGGGTATGGTAAGTCAAAAATATCATGGTCCCTTTTTTCCACTTCTCCACAATCACATTTTCAGTTTTTCATTGTAGTCTCTCAAGGACCTTGTAATGTGATAATTGATTTTTAGTGTTTTTAAAAAAAAAAAATAATAATTACGCGTACCGTACGCGTACGGTAAAAAAAAAAAAAAAAAGTTTTAAAAACATATATAAAAAATAGATGAAAGGTAAGGTAAGGTTGGCTCTTAAAAGAGCCGTTGTGTTCATGCAGGGACAGAGGAAAGAAAGAATGGGAATATTAGACGGTACGACAAGTGTGCTGATCTATTTTATTGTTCACTAGGGAAATACTGGTCTCCCTATAACAAATTAGATCATGACAAGTGGCGCACCGTATTTCAACCCTCAGAAACCGAGGGTTAATTTCCTGAGGAGAAGAAAAAGGAGATGCTCCCCCCACAGATGAAGGGCTCACCTGACCTGCAGAAGAAGGACTCGGCACTGCAGATGATGGTCCAGGCTGAGCTGCTGTGGATGTGCTTGGTTGATTTACTGAAGGGTTACCTTCAGTAAGTCGAGCATGTGTCCTTCTGTGTACATCCTTAAGGTGTCTCCATGGTGTGATTCCCGAAGGAATACTTCCTGTCGGGATTCCCTCTTGAAAGTACACGGCCACACAGCTTACAAGTCACTAAGGGTGCATTTACCTTTTGCTGGCCCTCTGGAAAAGAAAAATACTCCCATATGAAAGAGGTCTTTTGTTTCCTCGCTCTCTGCCTCAAGGTAGTGCTGCTAGCCTCACTCTCAGAAGGGCTCTGCTGTTCTGCCATCGTATGACAAAGACAACCCAGCTCCTTCTCCTAAGGGATCACAAGCAGAAATGAGGGGAATGGGTGTGGTGTAGGAGAGTTCTAGAACTGAAAGTAGTTTCAACCAATCAAAAGTTGTGTTTCATGATCACATGACCAACCGTACGCTTACGGTGCGCTTACGGCAAAAGTACGCATGCGCGTAAAAAAGACACGCGCTCGCGCGCATGCGCATAACAGTCACTCCCCAACACTTCCGCGTAACGTGCGCGTGTAGCGTACATGCGTACGCGCCCCACGCGCAGTACGCGCGGCTACGCAAATTGCGTAACTATACGCAAACAGCGTAGATAAATTACGGACATTGCGTAAACCGTACGCTTACCGTACGCGCACTAAAAAAAAAAAAAAAATAATAATATTTTCAAAGTTATACTAATATATCTTACCTGTTTGGTAAAAAAAACATAGTGTTTTAAGAGAAAAAAAAGTTTAAAAAAAACTTGTTTTTTTTAAAAAAAAAACACATTTAATATAAGAATTTAGAAAAAAAAAAAAAAAAAAATCAATAAAAAAAAATATGGGAATCACATATGTTATAGCTAAGAATTAGCATTTAAAAAACCATACAAATTCACTGAAAAAACCATGGGTTTCACACACGTTATAGTTAGAAATTAGCATTTAAAAAACCTTGCAAATTCATTGAAAAAACCATGGGTTTCACACACGTTATAGTTAGGAATTAGCATTTAAAAAACCTTGCAAATTCAATGAAAAAACCAAAGGTTTCACACATGTTATAGTTAGCTGGACATTTCACTCTTAAAAAAACATTGACATTCCCCCGTTATAGTTAGTTCAGCTAACTATAACTCGCGCGCCCGCAATGCACTGCTGATGACGTCACATATTACATCACTCATGACATGGTCACTGACATCACTCATGACATCACTGATGACATCTCAAATGACATCACTGATGACATCATCCAGTGAATGTGTGTTTTTCTGAAAATTAAATATGTTTTATATATGTATATCTCAAGGTCAATGGAAGAATAAATGGGTATATAAGTGTCTAAATGGATGCTTTGTTTTTGAAAACTTTATTGTGTAACTGACTGATTAAGTGTATCTTAGTGAATACATGGGTTAGTGAGTAATGTTTAAATATGTAAATATCTGTATCAGTCTCTCACTTTGTGTATAAGTGGCTGCGTGGGTTGGTGAGTAGCTACATGAGTGTTTATATGGGTTATTAGTTGTTTTTTTGAGTATCAGTCTGAGTGTCTGTATGGTTCGGTGGGGGGTATTACGTAGTGCATAGATGCATGAATGAGTGACTCACTGTTTGTATGTGTTGAAGACAGCATGTGTGCAGGACTGTATGGGTAGATGAGTGTGTGCATGGGTGTGTTAGTGAGTGAATGACTGTCTCAATAGTGTCTTCATAAGTAACTACATATGTTTTAAACTAGTATATGTGACTATTGGTGTTTATAAGTGAGTATATGTGAGAGTGAGAGATTGGAAGAGTTCCTGTATGAATAAATATGTGTTTCTATAAGTGATTGTTTAAAAGACTAAGTATGTGTAAGTTTCTGTAAAAGTAAGTGTGGTGGTGTGTGTATAACTGTATATGCAAGTAAATGGATGTTTGATTCTTTATTAGCATGAGTGACTATGTGTGAGTAACTCTATGGATGAGTGGCATTGTGTTACAGGATGTTTAGGTGCATGAGTACATATGATGTGTGAGTACATGTATGAGTGACTGTATAGGACTGTTGGTGGATGAGTGGATGTGTATGTGGATCTTAGAATTACTGAATAGGTTGTTGTAACTGGTATTGGTATGTCCATTTTTTTGAAAATTTCAGTCTCTTTTTTTGAATGTTTGTATCAAAGGTTATATTAGGGTGAGAGGAGGTCTACCACTCTGTCACAAGGATGATGTCATGAGTGATGTCATTTGAGATGTCATCAGTGATGTCATGAGTGATGTCAGTGACCATGTCATGAGTGATGTAATATGTGACGTCATCAGCAGTGCATTGCGGGCGCGCGAGTTATAGTTAGCTGAACTAACTATAACGGGGGAATTTCAATGGTTTTTTACGAGTGAAATGTCCAGCTAACTATAACGTGTGTGAAACCTTTGGTTTTTTCATTGAATTTGCAAGGTTTTTTAAATGCTAATTCCTAACTATAACGTGTGTGAAACCCATGGTTTTTTCAGTGAATATATATATATATATATATATATCCAAATCAAAGGGATCCAAAACTCCGGGGCACTCTGTCAGCGGGTGCTCTGCATGACGGGCCGGATCCTGGCCACGGAAAACCACATTATTAATCCAAGGATGCGGCACTCGGGAAAGAGATAGTTTTAAACAGTGCTTTATTGATTTGCACAGCTCAACCAACGCGTTTCAGACTAACGTCCTTGATCACGGTTAGTGAGTCCTTCTTCTATGGCACTATATATACCACTAGCCCAGGTATGGCATTGTGGGAAATGTAGTGCATTCAAAACAATGTTGTGTACAATTTTGTATCAAAAGAAAAACAATCATCTATTATGATTGACAGATAGATGGATTAGCATCAACAATTCATGGTATAGTACCTAATCAACAATTCATGGTATAGTACCTGTGACGCAAAGGTATATATGCAACCAAGTGGGAAAGAGAGGCATTGTATAGTACAGTGTCATCTGGCGGCGGGATACCTAGACTTAAGAAGTAAAGAATAAATGGGAGAGAATACGGAATCAATGTTTCAGGTACAGGGAAGAGGGAAGGGAAGGAAAACTGAGGACAGGGGGGGGAAAAAAGGGGGAGGGAAAAAAGAGAGGAGGGAGAAGGGAGAGAGGAGAGACGGGATAACTATTGTTATTTCAGAGTAACGGATGTTACCGAGGGAAATTAATCTATGCCAAATGTACATAAAGTTCTTCATCATTGTTCATCCCGATTGGGGTCTTCGTTTGTAATCTAATAATGTAGCGGGATTCCAACTGTCGCAGTTTTTTAGTTCTGTCGCCACCTCGTTCGTTTAGCGTAATTGTGTCGATCCCATAGTAGCACATCGCACGCCAATCTCCTTTCTGGCATACTGATAGGTGTTTCGCAGTTGCATAAGTAGTGTCTTTGTTTTTAACTGCTCGGATGTGTTCCAAAATACGCTTTTTGAGTGGGCAGATGGTGCTACCTACGTATTTGTGACCGCAGGTGCATTCAATGATGTAGACGGCAAATTTGGTATTGCAGGTTATTCTTTTGTTCAATGTTATTATGTTTCCATTTGGCTCCGCAATATGTTTCACGTTTTTGCCAATTTTGCAGGCTTTGCAGGAATTACATTTAGTAAAACCATTTTGTTGTTTGGTTAGCCAATTAGTTGTTTCTTCCTGGACGAAGTGGCTCTTGACAAGCATGTCTTTAAGTGATTTCGTTTTTTTATATGTTACTATAGGTCTTACTCCAACAAGTTTACCAATGTCAGGGTCTTTTGTGATCAGGTGCCAATGTTTTTTAATCTTGCTCACAATGAGTGCACTTTCTTTGCTGTACGTGGTAATGAACCTGGGAACTTGTGATGAGTGATGTCACTGACCATGTCATGAGTGATGTAATATGTGACGTCATCAGCAGTGCATTGCGGGCGCGCGAGTTATAGTTAGCTGAACTAACTATAACGGGGGAATTTCATTGGTTTTTTACGAGTAAAATGTCCAGCTAACTATAACATGTGTTAAACCTATGGTTTTTTCACTGAATTTCTAAGGTTTTTTAAATGCTAATTCCTAACTATAACGTGTGTGAAACCCATGGTTTTTTCAGTGAATTTGCAAGGTTTTTTAAATGCTAATTCCTAACTATAACGTGTGTGAAACCTATGGTTTTTTCAGTGAATTTGCAAGGTTTTTTAAATGCTAATCCCCAACTATATCGTTTTTGAAACCTTTGGTTTTTTCAGAGAATTTGTATGGTTTTTTATATGCTAAGTTATGTATTTTTAATTAAAGATATTTTTTTTTATTTAAATAAAATTACTTTATATTCATTTATATATTATCTGTATTTTTTTATAAATTATTTTTTTTAAAAATTCAATTTGGATATTTTGTTTTATTTAATTTTTTATGTCCACTTTTTTTTTTTTATAAATTCTTGGGGTGCGCGCTCTGAGCGCGCACCTAGTACTATTTTATGAATTCCGGCGTACGTTATTTACGTACGCAAATATACTTAATGGTGCGCGCTGGGAGCGCGCACCCAGTACGTATGCGTACGTACGTACGCATGCGTCCTACGCCCTCGACGCGGTTTACTTCCGCATACGCTAAAATTATGCGCAATAACGGTCGCGTATACGCGTGTTCAACGTATGCGCGCTAGGTACGCGTATATGACGTATGCACCTTCGCGTTTACGCGTTCGTGCATACGTCATCGCGGGGTGCGCGCACGGAGCTTGCGCAGTGCGCGCACCTCGGGTTTATACATAATAAAACAGTATTTCTTATTGGTTATCATTACTTTCAGTTTCTAATTGTATCAATACCACACCCAATCCCCTCGTGGCAAGTCATGTGATCAAGAATCTTCACTTTTGATTGGTTTGAAGTACTTTCTGTTCCAGATTCTTCCCAAACCACACCTACTCCCCTCATTATTAGTTCTGATTCCTTTGGAGAAGGAGCTATTCTGTTGTTGAGAGACAATGGCTGAACAGCAACCTACTTCAGACAGTGACCAGGACACTCTTGAGAGGCAGAGGAACAGGAAGCAGAAAGACAGCTTTATATGGCAGTTTTTCACTTTTCCAGAGAATGAGAAAAAGGTAAATGCACCGAAAGTTACATGTGTACTTTGTAAAAAAGTCTTATCTCGTGGGAATCCTAACAAGAAATATTCTTTTAGCATTCACACTATGTTGAGACATGTTTACAAAATGCATCCAGTATCTTATCGTCGAGCTTCTGGAGAAAACCCTCCACCTGCTCAGCCGACGACATCTGCAGCAGCTCAACCGAGCACATCTTCGGCAGCTCAGGCGAGCACTTCAGCTGCGATGGTGCCTTCACCTGTTTCTTTACCTCTTGTTGGTCCACCTTGTTTGGCGAGGTTGTCTACACGGTGCACTGATTGCGGTTCTCTTATTTCTGTGGGGGAGACCAGTCTTGATCTCCTTCAGAGAAAATTTGATGCGCATACGTGCACTAGGCCATAGATGTTTTTTCTTTTTTTGCGTTTTTCTCTTCCTGTTTCCCTCCATTAACTCAAGGGCTCTTTTAAGAGCCACTTATAAACTTAATCAAACAAATTTTTTTTTTAGAATTTTTTTTTGAAATTTTTTTGAGGTGCGCGCACCCTGCGCGCACCCATGTTTTTTAAAATTTTTTTTTTTTTGAGAGACTACAATTAAAAATTGAAAATGTGATTGTACAGAAGTACAAACCTCAAAACCCCACTCGCTTTAATTCCTTTTTTTTTTTATTTTATTTTTTTAAGTTTTTTTTCGGGTGCGCGCTGGGTGCGCGCACTCGGCGATATTTTTTTACAAAATATTAACCTTTTTTTTTCCCTACAAGGTCCTACTTTAACCCCCTTACAATGCCTACTGGGTCTATTTCTACCCACTCTGCCCCCTTTTCAAGTTCTCCCCCTTTGTTTATCACCCCCGCTTTATGGGATTGACAAAATGGCGGCCGCCGCTTACTGATTTCCACCGATTCGAATGTTTACTAAGATCTAACAACCAATCAGAATTGCGCTCGCGCACGGCGAGGTGCGCGCACCCAGCGCGCACTCTGCGCGCTTATATATATATATATATTGATTTAAAGGCTATTTTCTCAGAATCTACTGAACAGATTTACACCAGACCTACAAAAGGCACTTCCTTGACCTGGGGACTACCTCTCTGCCAAATTTCTAGTAATTCTGTTCAGCCGTTCGGGCTGTAGCCCTGTCTAAAGGTCCTATGGAAAAATGCATGGGAAAAACGCGTTTTGGGACCCCCCTTTTATCTCAGCCCCCGCTTGACAAATCCCCCCGAGACTTTCAGGGTAGGAGCGGAGCGTAGCGCCCCACCTATTTTGAGAAATTCGCGAACATTCGTCGACCGGCGCCAAAGTTATTCCAAATAGAATGTTGCGGATTTCCTATGGAAAAGGGGTCCTAACTATAACTACCTACTGGCGACCGCCAGTAGGTAATATATATATATATATATATATATATATATATATATATGGGCCGTACCTTCATAGGACTTCTCTGCTCCTGGGACTCTACATGCAGTTGATCTGAATCCACAGGATATTCTCATTCAGGCCTGACCAATGGGTCTGTGATCTCTAAATCTACCACTGTCTGCGTTGTCATCAACAGGCAGACCATGAAAACCCAACCACTTCCACATGCATCATTCACATGATCCACTGTCCTTGTCGACTAAATACAAAGGGACGACATCCAGGAAAATCAGGATTAGTGAAATACTACTAATAGTAATATCAATAGTTATCGCAACTGTCTATTTCCTGTCTACCAGCCACCCTGCAAATGATCTAACATGGACAATCATCGAGGAATAACAACCAGAAGTAATAACCAGAAGTAACACTGGAAACGCCACTTCCACCTCCCCCCACTGCACTTTCATTCACCAGATACAGCGTCGGCCAGTACTTCTCCCCTCTTTGCTCTTCCAGTATCTGGACACAGCGTCGGCCAGTACTTCTCATCTCTCTGCTCTTCCAGTATCTGGACACAGTGTCGGCCAGTACTTCTCCCATCACTGCTCTTACATTGTATGGACACAGTGTTGGCCAGTACTCCTCCCCTCACTTCTCTTCCATTGTATGGACACAGTGTCGGCCAGTACTTCTCCCATCACTGCTCTTACATTGTATGGACACAGTGTTGGCCAGTACTTCTCCCCTCACTGCTCTTCCATTGTATGGACACAGTGTCGGCCAGTACTTCTCCCATCACTGCTCTTCCAGTATCTGGACACAGTGTCGGCCAGTGCTTCTCCCCTTACTGCTCGTCCATTCTCTGGACACAGACTCGGCCAGTACTTCTCCCCTCACTGTTCTTACATTGTATGGACAGTGTTGGCCAGTACTTCTCCCCTCACTGCTCTTCCATTGTATGGACACAGTGTCGGCCAGTACTTCTCCCGTCACTGCGTCGGCCAGTGCTTCTCCCCTAACTGCTCGTCCATTCTCTAGACACAGTGTCGGCCAGTACTTCTCCCCCAACTGCTCTTCCACTCTAGGGACACAGTCGGCCAGTACTTCTCCCCACACTGCTCTTCCATTCTATGGACCCAGCATCGGCCAGTACTTCTCCCCTCACTGCTCTTCCATTGTATGGACACAGTGTCGGCCAGTACTTCTCCCATCACTGCCCTTCCATTGTATGGACACAGCGCCGGCCAGTACTTCTCCCCTCACTGCTCTTCCACTCTCTGGACACAGAGTCGGACAGTATTTCTCCCCTCACTGCTCTTTCATTCTCTAGACAGTGTCGGCCAGTACTTCTCCCCTCACTGCTCTTCCACTCTCTGGACACAGAGTCGGCCAGTACGTCTCCCCTCACTGCTCTTTCATTCTCTAGACACAGTGTCGGTCAGTACTTCTCCCATCACTGCTCTTTCATTGTATGGCCAGTGTCGGCCAGTACTTTTCCCCTCTCTGCTCTTCCATTCTATGGACACAGCGTCAGCCAGTACTTCTCCCCTCTCTGCTCTTCCATTCTATGGACACAGTGTCGGCCAGTACTTCTCCCCTTACTGCTCTTCCATTGTATGGACACAGTGTCGGCCAGAAATTCTCCTCTCACTGCTCTTTCATGCTCTAGACACAGTATCGGCCAGTACTTCTCCCATCACTGCTCTTTCCTTCTCTAGACACAGAGTCGGTCAGTACTTCTCCCCTTACTGCTCGTCCATTCTCTAGACACAGTGTCGGCCAGTACTTCTCCCCTCACTGCTCTTCCACTCTCTGGACACAGTCGGCCAGTACTTCTCCCCACACTGCTCTTCCATTCTATGGTCCCAGCATCGGCCAGTACTTCTCCCCTCACTGCTCTTCCATTGTATGGACACAGTGTCGGCCAGTACTTCTCCCATCACTGCTCTTCCATTGTATGGACACAGCGTCGACCAGTACTTCTCCCCACACTGTTCTTCCACTCTCTGGACACAGAGTCGGCCAGTACTTCTCCCCTCACTGCTCTTCCATTGTATGGACACAGTGTCGGCCAGTACTTCTCCCATCACTGCTCTTCCATTGTATGGACACAGCGTCGGCCAGTACTTCTCCCCTCACTGCTCTTCCACTCTCTGGACACAGTGTCGGCCAGTACTTCTCCCCTCACTGCTCTCCCAGTATCTGGACACAGCGTCGGCCAGTACTTCTCCCCTTACTGCGCGTCCATTCTCTAGACACAGTGTCGGCCAGTACTTCTCCCATCACTGCTCTTCCACTCTCTGGACACAGTGTCGACCAGTACTTCTCCCCTCTCTGCTCTTCCATTCTCTGGACACAGCATGGTTCTGCATACCTCCTGAGCATACCTCTACATATCTCATGAGCATGGCTCTACGTACCTCATGAGCATGGCTCTACGTACCTCATGAGCATGGCTCTATGTACCCTAGGAGCATGGCTCTATGTACCCTAGGAGCATGGCTCTATGTACCCTAGGAGCATGGCTCTACTTACCTCATCATGAGCATTTCTCTACATATGTCATGATCCACCCGCGGCGGTGTATGAATGCGGGTAGGAAGTGAATGACTACATTAACCAGCATGCAGCTGGGTAGGCAGCTGTGTTTTGCTTCAGTGGTTGGGCCACTATATAAGGCCTGCCTCTAGGGGGAGCCGGTGCTTGTCACCCAGGGCTTTAAGTGGGCCGGGTCTGTCTGGGTCTGAGCACCGGCAGTTATTTTCAGAGGGCCTCGAAACGGGTCTCCATAGGGCTCTATTTTCAGGCCTCGCAGAGGTAGTCAGTTTTCTTTTTTTTTTTCTTGCACCAAACTTATTTTGCTTTAGCTGGAATTGCCAGGCTAGATCCTGAGGCCGCTGTCCTTTGTGCACGCTCTAGATCTTTTCATGTGGATTTTTATCATATGATGCGGGACTGTGGGGAAGTATCACAGTTTAGGAAAGAAAGTCCTCTCTTTAATTAATGACTTTTCAGGCACCTATCTCAGAGTCATTCTGGGTAAAGCTTGGTTTGTTGGGTAAGTTACATAGAACTAAGGATAATAAAAAAACTTGTAATTGCATAGATTTAGTGCCTTATTTTTGGTAAGTACAAGATTGCGATCCAGTAACCAGCCTCCAAACACACACAGCTGCACCAGAGTACTTCACAGGTCTTTAAAAGACCATTTGCTTGTTAATGAGGCCTCGCTGTTGTTTCACCCCTTTGTGGAGCCCCCGCAGCTCCACTCTGCCTATTGCTTGAAGAATTAGCCCCACCCCTAAAATGTTTTCTTAGCCCCCCCCCCCCCCTCGAAATTTGGCTCTATTTGCGCCTCTGGGGAGGGTGTATGCCGTTAGCCAAACAAATCTTTATTTAGACCACACCCCTACTTGGATAGACCACACTCCTTTAAGAGGTTTGCCACGCCCCTTTTAGAGCACACCCAATTCTTTTCCCCACTTAAAGCCCTGTTGTCACCTGATTATGGTCTGGAGTTTAAGAGTCTGTTGCAGGAAGAGTCTTTCACCACGCAGCAAGGACATCGCTGTGTATGGTGGGAGGTTCGGTTCTGAGCAAAGGATTGTTTGCAGTATGGAAGCGGCCTTCGAAGTCAGCCCTCGGAAGCCGAGCGCACCGGTGCTGGTTCCGGAGCGCTCTGGGGAGACTGGGAGTTCCGCTCTTCGGCGCGGTAAGCCGCTGGAGAACTCGGGGCTTTTGTGTTCCGTTTGCAACGCTCACGCGTGTTATACTTATTATGCGTGGTACGCCTGTTGTAGTGTCCTGCGAGACACGTTCTAGTGTCCCGCAGGAAGCTGTACTTCCAGCCACTCCCTTGAGGGCTGGACACACTGCACCCCACACCCATCCATCACGGGTGTCACGAGTGACGTGGCCCCGCTAATAAAAAGGCCCGGGTAACGTGCTCTGGGCCAGTTACTACACCATACATCCTGGTGTCCGTGTCAGTGTGAGCGTCATGTGGGCCTGAGGCCCAACATTACACTGGCGATGAGGCGGGTAATTGACCCCGCGTGTCTGCGGCTCACCACTTCCTCATCACTCGTGGCAGAAAGAAAAGGAACGTGCCTGAGAGGTGGCACCCTCACGGCGATGTACAGGGCCACCAGTGACTGCGGTGCTGCTCTGGCGCGACACCACCCCCTGCAGTCCCAGAGCAGCGTCCGAATCTAGACATGCCCCTCTCTCGGATGTCAGAGGTGGAGGAGGGTGAACAGGTGACCCAGCAGTGACTAGCCCTCCCGGTCGGTCGACGAGTCTCCCGCCGAAGAAGTGCCAGGGACAGCACCGACAAGGACCCGAAGGCGGAGGATCCAGCGACGCGGCCCGAAGTGAAGGTACACAAGCGGCGAGCCAGAGCCAGAGTCTGCTCCCGCAACCGGCACTGCAAGCAGCCCGCAGCGTAGCAGGCAGCCCGCGGCGTCAAGACCTTAAAGCCGTCCCGCACACCGGTGGGGCTTCGCCTGAGAAAGGCAGAGACACGACTGTGCTCCCAGCGCCGACAGCAGCGGCATGAGGCAAGAGCCGGTTTACCTAATCAGAGGACGTGGAGAAGTGGCACAGACCACTCGCCCCACTCCTCCAGTCTCACCCCCCTCAGCGTCTATGCAGCCAAGACCATTAGACTGACACAGTGCAGCAGCCCAGGGAACGGAAGCGCTCCGCTCACAGCCTCTTTACAGTTGCACACGTGAGGCGGGAGCAGCGCCTCCAGCAGAGACTGCACGCTTGACAACCCGGCGTCTGTAAGGGACTGGTGTCCGTTCACGGTGGAGAACAGTCACACACCGGCAGTTCGGCATCTCAATGCACAACAGCACGACACGCCCGTAGAACGGGCTATCAGAATAAATCTACCGGTTTCCCCCAATGTGTGTCTCCCTGTCTGCAGCCCTCCGACAGGCTGCCCACACCTGCATATCACTGAAAAAATAAGGGAACACCCACCTTGCCACCAGCGGACCCCTGCACGTAGTACCGCCACGCCCGCCCCAACGACACTCGCAGCAGTGACTCAGCATACAACCGGAGATGGCTGCTAACGCCCCAGTGTAAAGGATCTGCGCCATCTAGTGGCCACACGCAGTGCCAGAACAGAAGGCTGCCACTAGCACAAAACTGCCTGAAATAAATGACCACGGTCACACCTGCCCACCCCCAAAGCCAGCCGGCATGATAAAGAGGCTGCGGTGGCTGGAAAGAGCGCCCACCAGAGCACCCACAGTGCCACCTGGTGGTAACCTGCAGCACCGCCTTCAAAGGCACCCCACAGTCTGCAAAAGAGTACCCTCTCTACGAAGTAAGGCTAGCCCTGCTGTCTAACACCAGCCACAAGCCCACAGTGCTCCACAAAGTAGCACGGCACCGATACCTGGCCGGAAACCACCACTTCACTAACCTTGCCACCACCTGGAGGAGAAACAGGAGAACTGTGCACATCACCCAAGGCTCCCAGGATACCCAAAATCTGCAGCAACCAGGGCAGGCTACCAGGCCGACCGCAGCGCCACCTGGTGGCTCCCCAGGCGCAACGCACTGATGGATAGACACTTTTGCAGAGCCAAAGCGCATAGTCAGCTGGACCCACGACTGTCAGCCCGGACAGCACCATAGACTGGAGGGGAGGCCCTGACACCCCACGACCCTGTTGGAAGTAGCTAGACCAGCAACAGGCGTTTACTAAAGGAACCTATCAAGGGGGATCCACACCGGCGCATCCACAGAGCGGGCGAGCACACTGACCGCCCACTGCGACCGACGTCAGTGTGGCTACATTGCACCCCACAGACCAGCAGTACTAGAGCACAGCCCGGCATCTCGCTAACTGTCCGGCAACAGCAGTCAACAGGTCCCAGAGGGTGCACCGCCACCACCAGCAAGACTACCCGCTCATGACCAATAACTGAGACGGACGGCACCAGGCGCTGCAAGACGCGCCCTCAGAGAAGAACGCTCATAGCGTGACCCTCTGCACCCTGCAAGTGAGAACAGCCAGGACACCTTCAAAGACAGCGAAGTCTCCAGGTAGCTGCCACACTCAAGAGCCCCCAAGGTGCCCCCAGCTGCACCAGTGCAAACCAGCATCATAGAAACAAGAGCACTGCCTGCCACCCCTGCAAAGTATGGGGAGAGACTGACAAACCCCGCAAAGAGCTACCTGAAGTTCAGAGCTACACACGGACAGCCACCACTACCAAGGACGGGTGATTAGCTAAGACAGCAACGCCTCAAAAGAAACTGCCCCCAGCAATAGCGCAAGGACGACTAGTGCAAGGCACGCACCACACGTGGCTGCCCAACGCCACTGCCAGTGAAGAGGTTGCATCACCAAACCCTACTTGTGAACAGGCACAACCGCCAACCACACCACAGGCACCCCAGTGCCAGAAGGGAGCGCCCACGGTGAAGACGAAGTGCACGTGGTCCGAAGCGTGCAGAAGACCACACTAGTGAATGCGACAGCATGGGCAGGCACTCAGGAGATAGAGACATCTCCGCAAAGAAGCATTGCTGAATGCAGGTAGGAGAGCATCCACATCTCCACCGCCACAGCGAAGCCCCGCAGTGGGCCGAAAGCAACTGTGTCCTCCTCAACACAGCCTCAAGATGGAGTCGGCGGTGACGCACGACAGGCAAGAGAGGAGTCGCACCCGCAGCGGCCCGAAAGCAACACAGTGTCCTCCTCAACACTGCCTCAAGATGGAGTCGGCAGTGACCCACGACAGGCAAGAGAGGAGTCGCACACACCACGTGGCAGGCCGCCATAGCAACAGGCGCTCCAACACCAGCGACACATGACTGGATGTCACATCGCCAAGCAAGGAGCGCGCCGAAGCGAAGGCAGAAGCCGGCGCCAGGACAGCGCCGCCTCGAGGTCTAAGCGTAACGCCCTCGATGAAAGAAGAGTGACATCCCTGTCACCCCGAAAACCGGAGAAACACAGGTGGGCTGAATAGACCTACAAAAGAGATAAGACCAAGGACTCGTCCAGCAGCCAAGAGCACAAGCTGACACACCAGACAGCCACCGAGGCGGATAGCCGTCCCTGGATACAGCTCCATGGGTGAACCGAACATAAGCCGCAGCAAGTGCAAGCCGCGTCTCATCCCTACGCTTCCCCAGGCGACCGTCCATCCCCAAGTGTCGGCAGTCCAAGTCAAATGGCATCCATGCTCCTGTCCGCAGATGCCACGGGTGAAGATCAGCACTGAGTGGCCGTCCTCACACCACCTCAAGATGGAGTCGGCAGTGGCCCCAAGCCAGGCAAGAGAGGATCAACACACTCTACGTGTTAAGCCGCTCCAGACACTCAACATCAGCAAGGCGGAGTCACGTGGCTGCCCAGGTCCATCCGGACATCTAAACTCTCCCAGCTAGTCACCACCACCTGTCATTCCGACTCACCACATGGCTGGCAACCATCACCACGCCAGCCATCAGCACATGCATCAAACACCACTCCCCGAGTACCGATGGACTGGAGTCCGAAGCCGTTGCCACACAAGCAGACTAAACAAAATCAGAAGCCACCTGTGAACCTGGCCTACACCGGAACAGCGACAGCGAGTGCAAGTCTTGATCAAGACTCATCCACCCGTGAGGGTTGTGCGTGCGACCAAGCAACGGCTCCTCGGCGGTCCTGCAGCTGCCCCCAGACGGCACACAAGCAGCGGCTCCAGCGCAGCCTTCCTACGGTCCCGCAGCAACCCCAACGACGGGCCTCCCCAGGCGGGAGAGCGAGGAGAGACATTGCCCAACCAATAGGTTACCGGTCACAGCCAAGTAGTTCAACAGGGACAGTCAGTCCAGCAACACCTCCGTGAAATCTCACTTGAGACTCCATCCATGGTCACAACGCAGCACGCTAAAAAGAACTGTTAAAACTCACCACAGACCATCACCGACGTCAGCAAAATAGAAGCCATGCAAGACATGTCATAGTCAGCGTACTGACGGTATGAAGCGGATGTCTCCAAGCCAGCAGTCGTGTCCTGAGTCCTTCAGGTTAAAGTACGGGTGTCCGCCGAGAAGGTCCTGCTGCTAGCCAAGTTCACCAGCCCATGTCTGATGTCATCCTGCCACCTGACTCGAGAGACTGATGGACCCTGTGGTATTTGGTTAACCGTTTGTTTCTTCCCCACAGGTTGGACTGACACTTTGTTTGTCCTTCAATAAAGTTGGGGAGGAATGTAGTGTCCTGCGAGACACGTTCTAGTGTCCCGCAGGAAGCTGTACTTCCAGCCACTCCCTTGAGGGCTGGACACACTGCACCCCACACCCATCCATCACGGGTGTCACGAGTGACGTGGCCCCGCTAATAAAAAGGCCCGGGTGCACACGCTCAGGGCCAGTTACTACACCATACATCCTGGTGTCCGTGTCAGTGTGAGCGTCATGTGGGCCTAAGGCCCAACATTACACCTGTTACGCCTGTTACGCGTGGTACGCGGTGAGCATTTCTCGTTACCGAGACTGAGCAACGTTCTACGCTGATATCCCCTTGCCGCTAATGGTACCGTTATTCACCGCCACTTCTCTGAAGTTACACCTGCGGTCATTCTTCGTTTGGGATATCGGTTTGCCTTACACGCAGTTGTGAGAAGAATCACACCTGCTTCTTTGCTTAGTTTGCTTCTCTTTTCTTAAAGGATTATGCGCAGTCTCTCCTAGAGGGAGTATTTCCGCACTAGAAACGAGACCCGCACCTTCGTTGGAGGGGATTGAGACTTTGGCTGCCGGCTTCTCAAGGGGTTGCAAGGTGGTAGGCATGTGAGTAGCAATGGGGGGGGGGGGCATTCATTCTCCGTAGTGAGAACGCACGTGGATGAGAGAGGGTACGGAATTAACGTCTCTCCTTTTCGCTCACATTCATCATACTGTGGTCACTGGATGGGATTACTCAAGCATCACCCTATTCTTTGGATCGCGGACTACAGTCGGTAGGAAGACTGTCCCAGTGTTTGGTTTCGTTCATCTTTGATTACCCCTTTCCCTTCCGCACTAGGGTACAGGGTGCAGTGTGTTCCTCCCCCTGTGGGGTAGGGCAAAGGGGATTTGGGATCTGTGCATTGCCCCCTCTGGATTTGTCTCTGGAGGTTAGTGAATATTGTTTTGTAACCTGACAACATACCTCATGAGCATAGCTGTATTTACTCCACCAGCATGGCTCTACGTACCTCATGACCATGACTCTGCATACCTCATGAACATGACTCTGCCTACCTCATGAACATGACTCTACGTTCCCCTAGGAGCATGGCTCTACGTACCCTAGGAACATGGCTCTACGTACCCCAGGAGCATGGCTCTACGTACCCCAGGAGCATGGCTCTACGTACCCCAGGAGCATGGCTCTACGTACCCTAGGAACATGGCTCTACGTACCCCAGGAGCATGGCTCTACGTACCCCAGGAGCATGGCTCTACGTACCCCAGGAGCATGGCTCTACGTACCCCTGGAGCATGGCTCTACGTACCCCAGGAGCATGGCTCTACGTACCCCAGGAGCATGGCTCTACGTACCCCAGGAGCATGGCTCTGCATCCTTCATGAGCATGGCTCTACGTAGCCCAGGGCATGGCCCTACGTAGCCCAGGAGTATGGCTTCACGTACCCCATGAGCATGGCTTTTTCGCACCTCATGAGCATGGCTTCTTCGTACCTCATGAGCATAGCTGTATTTACACCACCAGCATGGCTCTACGTACCTCATGACCATGACTCTGCATACCTCCTGAACAGGACTCTGCCTACCTCATGAGCACAGCTCTAAGTACCCCATGAGCATGGCGCTGCGTACCTAATGAGCATGGCTCTACGTTATTCATGAGCATGGCTCTATGTACCTCTTAAGCATAGCTCTGCATACCTCATGAGCATGGCTCCACATACCTCAGGAGCATGGCTCCATGTACCCAAGAAGAACAGCTCTATGTACCTCATGAGCATGGCTCTACGTACATGAGGAGCATGGCTCTACGTACATGAGGAGCATGGCTCTACGTACATGAGGAGCATGGCTCCATGTACCTCAGGAGCATGGCTCTACGTATCCCAGGAGTCGGCTCTATGTACCCCAGGAGCATGGGTCTACGTACCCCAGGACCATGGTTCTACGTACCCCAGGAGCACAGCTCTATGTACCACATGCACATGGCTCTATGTACCTCATGTGCACAGCTCTACATACCCCAGGAGCATGGCTCGACGTACCTCATGAGCACGGCTCTATGTACCTCATGAGTATGGCTCTATGTACCTCATGAGCATGGCTCTACGTACCTTATGAGCATGGCCCTACGTACCTCATGAGCACGGCTCTGCATACCTCACAAGCATGGCTTTACGTACCTCATGAGCACAGCTCTACATACCTAATGAGCATGCCTTTATGTACCTCATGAGCATGGTTCTGTGTACCTCATGAGTATGGCTCTACGTACCTCATGAGCATGGCTCTACGTACCTTATGAGCATGGCCCTACGTACCTCATGAGCACGGCTCTGCATACCTCACAAGCTTGGCTTTACGTACCTCACGAGCACAGCTCTACATATCTAATGAGCATGCCTAAATGTACCTCATGAACATGGATCTGTGTACCTCAGGAGCATGGCTCTACTTACCCCAGGAGCATGGCTCTACATACCTCAGGAGCACGGCTCTACGTACCTCATGAGCATGGCTCTACGTACCCCAGGAGCATGGCTCTATGTACCCCAGGAGCACGGCTCTCTGTACCTCATGAGCATGGCTCTATGTACCCCAGGAGCATGGCTCCACGTACCCCAGGAGCATGGCTCTACATACCTCATGAGCACAGCTCTATGTACCTCAAGAGCATGGCTCTACGTACCTCATAAGCATGGCTTCTACGTACCTCATGAGCATGTCTGTGTACCTCAAGAGCATAGTTCTACATACCTTAGGAGCATGGCTCTACATACCTCATGAGCATGGCTCTATGTACCTCATGAGGGTGGTTCTGTGTACCTCATGAGCACAGCTCTGGGTACCTTAAGAACACAGCTCTACGAAACTCATGAGCATGGCTCTGTGTACATCAGGAGCATGGCTCTACGTACCTCATGAGCATGGCTCTACGTACCTCATGAGCATGGCTCTATGTACCTCATGAGCATGGCTCTATGTACCTCATGAGCATGGTTCTGTGTACCTCATGAGCATGGTTCTGTGTACCTCATGAGCACAGCTCTGGGTATCTTAAGAACACAGCTCTATGAAACTCATGAGCATGGCTCCATGTACCCCAGGAGCATGGCTCTACGTACCCCAGGAGCATGGCTCTACGTACCCCAGGAGCATGGCTCTACGTACCCCAGGAGCATGGCTCTACGTACCCCAGGAGCATGGCTCTACGTACCCCAGGAGTACGGCTCTACGTACCCCAGGCACATGGCTCTATGTACCTCATGCGCACAGCTCTCCATACCCAAGGAGCATGGCTCGAGGTACCTCATGAGCACAGCTCTATGTACCTTATGAGCATGGCTCTATGTACCTTATGAGCATGGCCCTACGTACCTCACGAGCACAGCTCTGCATACCTCACAAGCATGGCTTTACGTACCTCATGAGCACAGCTCTACATACCTAATGAGCATGCCTTTACGTACCTCATGAGCATGGTTCTGTGTACCTCATGAGCATGGCTCTATGTGCTCCAGGAGCATGGCTCTGCGTACCTCAAGCATGGCTTTACGTACCTCATGAGCACAGCTCTATGTACCTCATGAGCATGCCTCTATGTACCCAATGAGCATGGCTCTATGTACATCATGAGGAAGGCCTTACATACCTCATGAGCACGGTTCTGCGTACCTCATAAGTATGGCTGTATGTACTCCTAGGAGCATGGCTCTGTGTACCTCATAAGCATGGTTCTATGTGCTCAAGGAGCATGGCTCTGCATACCTCATGAGCACGGCTCTGCGTACCTTATGAGCATGGCTCTATGTACTCCAGGAGCATGGCCCTGCATACCTCCTGGGCATGGCTCTGCATACCTCATGAGCATGGCTCTGCGTACCTCATGAGCATGGCTCTGCGTACCTCATGAGCATGGCTCTGCGTACCTCATGAGCATGGCTCTACGTACCTCATGAGCATGGCTCTGTGTACCTCATGAGCATGGCTCTGTGTACCTCATGAGCATGGCTCTGTGTACCTCATGAGCATGGCTCTGTGTACCTCATGAGCATGGCTCTGTGTACCTCATGAGCATGGCTCTGTGTACCTCATGAGCATGGCTCTGTGTACCTCATGAGCATGGCTCTGCATACCTTAAGAACACAGTTCTATGAAACTCATGAGCATGGCTCTGTGTACCTCATGAGCTTGGCTCTGCGTACCTCAAGAACCAGGCTCTGCATACCTCTTGAGCATTGCTTTATGTACCTCATGAGTATGACTCTACTTACCTCATGAGCACAGATCTACGTACCTCATTAACATGGCTCCATGTAGCTCATGAGCATGGCTCTATGTACCTCATGAGCACAGTTCTACATACCTCATGAGCATGGCTCTGTGTACCTCATGAGCACAGCTCTGCGTACCTCATGAGCATGGCTTTACGTACTTCAAGAGCACAGCTCTACATATCCAGGGCCGGCTTTAGCGCTGGTGGTGCCTAGTGTGACAATGTTAGTTAGCGCCCCCCAATGACCACCTCCACCACGGATTCTCTCACTAGCACCCTTTAACAGTGACCAAGTACCCATAAACACTCTCTCTCAGATGCATTGAATTCGTTATATAGCGCCACTCATACCAGTAAAGGATGTCAGAGCACTTTGCATCACACACACATAACACAGAGACAATCAAACATATGTATGTACTCCTAGGAGCATGGCTCTGCGTACCTCATGAGCATGGTTCTATGTGCTCCAGGAGCATGGCTCTGCGTACCTCATGAGCACAGCTCTACGTACCTCATGAGCATGGTTCTATGTGCTCCAGGAGCATGGCTCTGCGTACCTCATGAGCACAGCTCTACGTACCTCATGAGCATGGTTGTATGTGCTCCAGGAGCACGGCTCTGCGTACCTCATGAGCATGGTTCTATGTGCTCCAGGAGCATGGCTCTGCGTACCTCATGAGCATGGTTCTATGTGCTCCAGGAGCATGGCTCTGCGTACCTCATGAGCACGGCTCTGCGTACCTCATGAGCATGGTTCTACGTACCCAAGGAGCATGGCTCTATGTACATCATGAGGATGGCCCTACATACCTCATGAGCACGGCTCTGCATACCTCATGAGTATGGCTGTATGTAAAAATGACAGCCGCACATAGCGCAGGGTGAATGTCGGTATGTCGAGCCCTGAAAGTAATGCACAGAAGATGATTCTGCATCTGAGAGGCTTCTGTTGCGGGAACATGTCATGAGGCGGATGCCCTGATATTACCTGAGTGCGAGTTAGTAACCAATAGCAAAGCTGTTTTAATACTAGCGGATTTGAGGTCACGGTACAGCCTTATCAGAGACAAGAATTGGGATAACATGTTTGATCAAGATAACATAGTGTTGTATCCACCTGGTATTAATCCTGGTGGTTTAGGTGGATTAAGATTTGATTTCATAGGATGTACCACATTGACTATAAAGTTTCTGATTAGAGACTGTGGGGAAAGTATATGTGGCTTAACATGGAGGTAATGTGCCTGGGTGGAGATGCCGACGAGATTGAGGGCTTAGCTTTCACCCCAGTTCTCCCAATCAAGTCTTGTCTTTTGTGAATCTTACTAATGATAGTGATTTTGTAGACAATTCAAAAGTTTTTATAGAGAACTTCGAGATTATTTTTTTTAAATCAACACAGAATAATTTAGAAAAACAGTGCCAGACAAGTGGTGCACAAGGTAAGAAACATACTAAATGTAACGATGGTCCCATTTGAAGAAGAATTAGACAAACTTGAAATTTGGTGTGATTACGGAGATTGAGACCTTAGAATGGCTTGTACCTGTGGTACTGGCAGCAGGGGATGGCAATAAGTCAGGTTGTGTGTCGACCTCCACTACTGGAACAGAAATATTTGGGGCGATAGTCAGCCTTTGACCCTATATTATCTCTTTCTCTTTAGGGGTATGCTAAATTCTTTAGTGTGATGGATCTTTCTGTTGCGTACCACCAGGTTCTTCTTCACATAAGTTCAAGGGTTCTTCTGATGTCATTTTTGCATGATTCGTAACATTTAGGTTTATCACTTCCCCTTCAGATTGGCCACTGCAGCGGTGTGTTTTCAGAGGGTAACGAAACCGCAGTTGAAGGGGTATACATCATGTGTTGTTTTTTCAGGATGACATTTTGATCTGTGTGTGATAATCAGGACATGACAGAACACTCAGCAGGTTTTAGTCAGATGTTCTGTCTTACCTTAAAAAAAGACAAATGCAGATTTCGTGTGGATGCTGTGTTGTGTTGAGGCCATACTATATCTGGCAAAGGGATGAGTTCCAAAAGTGAGTTAGCACATTCTGTTGATGAGGGCACCAACCTCTGTTAACAAGGGTCAGGTTCATTCCTTGCTAGGCCTCGCCGAGTGTTACTCAAAATGTATCAGTGATTTTGCAAGTATGGCAAATTCCTTAAGGCGACTACTAAAGAAAGTCACTCCATTCGGTTGGTCGGAGGGACGTCAGTAGGTATTCATTATGCTCAAATATGACATGGGAAAGATGCACACTTTGAGATCGTTTAATGCAAGGAGGAAAATGGGGTTAAGCACGGCCACCAGTTTGAAGGATTTAGGTGCATTACCTGTTCAGTACGCAGATGGGAAGGAGCGTATAACTGCATTTGCGTCACACTCGCTGAAGGGGGCAGAAGAACCGTACTCTTATGGAGCAAGAAGCCTTTACCACGCATACCTTTACTACGAAATACGTAGTAAAGGCATGTGTGCTAAAGTTTGCAAAAAAGGGGGGGGGCTTGGGGTGGTCTCCCCCCCCCACAAAAAAAAGCGTGAGATAAAAAAAGGGGGCTGTTTCCCTGAAGTATAAAGAAAAAGACGTGGAGGCAATCGACATCGTAAAAGGAAACGGAAAAACACTTCCGCTTCCTCTTAACGACGTACAATGTCACCACGGAAGATCAAGGAGAGGAAAGGTAAGGAGGAATGAGGGGGTGGTGTCGCGGAAGGGTAAATTTAAGAGGTAAATTTTTAGGGTGGAAAATCCTTTAACATGAAAATGCCATTTACATGCATAGTTTAACAACGAAAATCATTGTAAAAGTATGCGTATAAAAGGAATTTTCGTGGTAAAGGATATGCGTGGTGATGGCATTCGCGCTGTAACGCATGCGTGGTAAAGGCATGCGTTACAACGGAATGCGTTGTAAAATCATACAACCGGATGATTTCAAACTTGGGTTCTAAGAGAGCCATGCCCAGAACCATGAGGGAGGCTGAAGTAACCTGAATTTAATCTTGTTATGGAATATCCGCCCAGTGTGAAGAACACGAAAAGTGGAGCCTTGGACTTGCACAGCAATAGTGATACAAAGAAAGTTCAACAGATCTTACTTTGACAATGCGTTAAGTGCACTCATTTCTTCATTTAGATAAGAGGCCCAAAATGGCACCACATTCATATTTTAACTTTGTCTTTTTTCATTTTTCAATTTGTTCAGTGGTAACAGGTTAATACCTCTATATGCGTTGAGGAAGAAATTCATAAACCTTGCCCGTGAAGTTTATCTAGGGAGAAATCTCACCAAAGCGAGGGTCGTGAGCGCTACTGGTGGAAAGGATAAAGAGGTGGAATAAGCAGCGAGAGATTGTGTCTCGTGCAAGGAAAGATACGTCCAAGGTGGTGAAGGAAGCACCTTCAGTACCAGCAGAGATTCCCGAAGAACCCTAAACAAAGGGCGGTCTCAATACTGTTGGTCCTTTCGAGCTATTGTTTCTCCCTAAAAGATATGTTTTGGTTGAAAACACTTCGCTTTGGATTACGGCAAACAGGGTAAATTGAATTACTACTAAGAGTGTTACTGAATTCCTTGGGCAGGTGTATGCATGTGCAGGGATTCCCACAACCTTCATAACTGATAATGGAGTCCAGTTTGTGTCAAAGGGAATGCAGGATTTGTAAAGAATCTCTCCACCGTGCATCACACAACGTGCTCTGTACTCGACGCAAGGAAATGGCCTTGTGGAGGTTATGAATTATCTGGTTAAATCTCGTGTTTAAATGGCTTTTGATCAGCGGGTGACCTTAAACGAGATACTGTGTGAGATTTGTGGGCACATTTTTACTACTAATAGTGTTACTCGTGTGTTCCCATCTATGTGCCTCGATTGGTGACCGGCTGAACCTACATTGAATTCACTGTGGAAGAGGAATCTCTGAGAAACAGAAGCATCTCCAGATAAAGTACAAGGAACGCTCTGATAAAACTTTTCCTGTGAGGGCGGGCAGTGGTTGTTTGGTGAGGAACTTTATGTCAAGAAACCTGGATGACAAGAAAGGAGGGGATGAAAGTCAGAACTGGGGGAAGATCCTTCTCCTACATCGCAGCCAAGACCTGGAACGAGCTCCCCACCGACATCAGATGTGCCCCCTCCCTGAACACCTTCAGGAAGGCTCTGAAGACCTGGAACGAGCTCCCGATCGAGCGACATCAGACACGCTCCCTCTCCCTGACCACCTTCAGGAAGGCTCTGAAGACCTGGACCGAGCTCCCCACCGACCTCAGACGCGCCCCCTCCCCAAACACCTTGAGGAAGGCTCTGAAGACCTGGAACGAGCTCCCCACCGACATCAGACGCGCCCCTCTCTGAACACCTTCAGGAAGGATCTGAAGACCTGGAACGAGCTCCCCACCGACATCAGATGTGCCCCCTCCCTGAACACCTTCAGGAAGGCTCTCAAGACCTGGAACGAGCTCCCCACCGACATCAGACGCGCCCCTCCCTGAACACCTTGAGAAAGGCTCTGAAGACCTGGAACGAGCTCCCCAACGACATCAGATGCGCCACCTCCCTGAACATCTTGAGGAAGGCTCTGAAGACCTGGAACGAGCTCCCGACCGACATCAGACGCACGCCTCCCTGAACACCTTGAGAAAGGCTCTGTAGACCTGGACGAGCTCCCCAACGACATCAGATGCGCCCCCTCCCTGAACAATTTGGGGAAGGCTCTGAAGACCTGGAACGAGCTCCCCACCGACATCAGACGCGCCCCTCCCTGAACACCTTGAGAAAGGCTCTGAAGACCTGGAACGAGCTCCCCACCGACATCAGACACGCCCCTCCCTGAACACCTACACGAAGGCTCTCAAGACCTGGAACGAGCGCCCCACCAACATCAGACGCGCCCCCTCCCTGAACACCTTGAGGAAGGCTCTGAAGACCTGGAACGAGCTCCCCGCCGACATTAGATGCGCCCCCTCCCCGAACACCTTGAGAAAGGCTCTGAAGACCTGGAACGAGCTCCCCACCGACATCAGACACGCCCCTCCCTGAACACCTACAGGAAGGCTCTCAAGACCTGGAACGAGCGCCCCACCAACATCAGACGCGCCCCTCTCTGAACACCTTCAGGAAGGTTCTGAAGACCTGGAACGAGCTCCCCACTGACATCAGACGCACCCCCTCCCTGAACACCTTCAGGAAGGCTCTCAAGATCTGGAACGAGCGCCCCACCAACATCAGACGCGCCCCCTCCCTGAACACCTTCAGGAAGGCTCTCAAGATCTGGAACGAGCTCCCCACTGACATCAGACGCACCCCCTCCCTGAACACCTTCAGGAAGGCTCTCAAGACCTGGAACGAGCTCCCCACCGACATCAGATGCGCCCCCTCCCTGAACACCTTCAGGAAGGCTCTCAAGATCTGGAACGAGCGCCCCACCAACATCAGACGCGCCCCTCCTTGAACACCTTCAGGAAGGCTCTCAAGATCTGGAACGAGCTCCCCACTGACATCAGACGCACCCCCTCCCTGAACACCTTCAGGAAGGCTCTCAAGACCTGGAACGAGCTCCCCACCGACATCAGATGCGCCCCCTCCCTGAACACCTTCAGGAAGGCTCAAGATCTGGAACGAGCTCCCCACCGACATCAGACGCGCCCCACACCCTGAACACCTTCAGGAAGGCGCTCAAGACATTGAACGAGCTCCCCACCGACATCAGATGCGCCCCCCTCCCTGAACACCTTCAGGAAGGCTCTCAAGACCTGGAACGAGCTCCCCACCGACATCAGATGCGCCCCCTCCCTGAACACCTTCAGGAAGGCTCAAGATCTGGAACGAGCTCCCCACTGACATCAGACGCGCCCCACACCCTGAACACCTTCAGGAAGGCGCTCAAGACATTGAACGAGCTCCCCAACGACATCAGATGCGCCCCCTCCCTGAACACCTTCAGGAAGGCTCTCAAGATCTGGAACGAGCTCCCCACCGACATCAGATGCGCCCCCTCCCTGAACACCTTCAGGAAGGCTCTCAAGATCTGGAACGAGCTCCCCACTGACATCAGACGCGCCCCCCTCCCTGAACACCTTCAGGAAGGCGCTCAAGACATTGAACGAGCTCCTCACCGACATCAGATGCGCCCCCCTCCCTGAACACCTTCAGGAAGGCTCTCAAGATCTGGAACGAGCTCCCCACCGACATCAGACGCGCCTCCCTCCCTGAACACCTTCAGGAAGGCGCTCAAGACATTGAACGAGCTCCCCAACGACATCAGATGCGCCCCCCTCCCTGAACACCTTCAGGAAGGCGGTCAAGACCTGGCTCTTGGAATGAAACAGAACTGCTGACTCCCCCCGCGCCTTGAGACCCTCACGGGTGAGTAGTGCGTTTATAATTCCCCTGATTGACTGATTGATTGATTGAAAGTCTGGGAAGGGGAATGTGGTTGTGCTGGAGTCGGGTGAAGTATGGTTCATGTCCAGGTTGGCAAAATGCAGACTTGGAGCCTTTGTCTGCCAAGAATGAAGAAGGACCAGTGCCCGTCCAATCCAGCACTGCCATCTTTCCAAGTCTCTAAACCACAATGTTGCCTTCTTCTTAGAAGGCCATTGCAACAGGTCCATCCTGGCTACTCTGGACACCTTAGCTTCAGTCTCTAAAACAATTTAAAGAAAGAAATAGTGAAGACTGATTCACCCCTCCTTACAAGGAGAGACAAGCTTGCATTCCTTTAACACATTTTTAATTACTACCATGTTACCATTAGGATGGAAATAAAAAATAAAAATCACACAGCTGCATACAGATGCAACATAGTAAACAATAAAGCTACTTCCCTCAAAAAACAGATCAAAGTCACCAGAAATTAAATCAGGAAACCATTTATCAATATTAAAGCCCAAACGAAGAATCTCTGTGAGGCTGACCGAGCCCCAGCAGAGCACGGTGCAGGCCAGAAGTACTTCAAGAAAAAGCTGCAGGACATCAGAACGGGAATTGCCTCCGCTGGGATCATCGCTGGTTCTAATCCATCTATTCTCCTTCGCACAATGCCCACAGGCACTTGGGCAGTCGTTTAGTCCTTTCACCACTTGACAAATCCACCCTGCCATCCTCTGGCCCTTAGAAGCCAACCCTGCACAGTCCATCAGCTCCTCTTCTCCATTGGATGCAGATCTTATATCCACCATCAACCAGGATTTTCATCACATCTCCATAAAATAGGTATAATCAGGTATATTCAAAAGGACCTGAAGGCAGATCCTGAGAGCAGTAAACGCTGCAGCCACATCCCCTGCCCATGCTGTATGTTCAAAGGGAGCCAACCAACTACTAACCAGCTTCCACCTGGCATTCGTATAGGCCCAAGCACGGCAGCGGCGATGGTGAAAATCCTGGATGAAGCCCTGCTGGGCCAGGGAGATGAGGACCTCTGAGTGGCCTCGATGTAACAGATCATTGCGTGTCTTTGTACTCTCCCTACTCACTTTTGTGTTGGTGGAATAGCGCTCCAGATGTTGGCTCCAGTCCCAAGAGGATGAGCTCTGTCAGCTGGTCTATACAAAGAGCACTTCTCTCACCCCATAAACCCCCTCTTGGAGTACCACAGGGCTCGGCATCCATGCCCCATACCACTCAGCCTCTCCTTTGAATGCCTAAGATCTTTCCACCTGTATGTAGGAGATTTGCAGGTCCATGTAAAATGAACAGTGAGTGTTTCATTACCTGCCCCGCGGACTGACTGCATCTCCAAATACAAAAACGTGTTCTCTCGTCAGCAGCTAAACCAAAGCTAGACCCTGAGTGAGTTCCTTCTCATTGGCCAAATAACCCAAGACTTCTCGGTTAAAAGCTGCAAACAAACCTCCAGGGAGCAGCCCTTCTCTTAAAGGGCAAAGAATGCCAAGCCCACCATGGTTTGCCCTGGACATAAACTCAAGTGAGATACCCCCATGAATACTATGGCTAACGACCGTCCCTACAAACACAACATCTTAAATGTATCAAACACTTCACCCCGCCAGATCATCTACAATGCGTCAGCCAGGTCCTAGTATGGATAATCCATAGCTTACCCTTGACGTACCGGACAGGCCTCTCGGCTCCCACCTGAAGAGCGCCATTAAACAGAATCATCAGTGGCAGAGCCAGACTCATCTCAGATACTCAACGCCCTCTTACGAGTTCCCGATGGGTCCCAGACTGGGAGTTACCAGCGTCCAAGTTTCACCAGCTGATCCGGCTGCATCGTTCTCCAATCCCCTGAGTAACTACTCATCTTCACTGGAACCTGTGACTCACACTAGTAATCCCTGGTAAGGGTAACTCTGCACATCCCCCCCAGTGTTAGTAGAGACCAATCGACAGTGCTCGTAACGAGGCCCTGAGAGGTTTAACCGCCACCCCTGTATTAACCAAGAAGAAATGGCTCCTACTGCAAGGACGATGTACATTCAGGTCAATGTGTGTACTTTCAAGAGTAATACAACCCGTCCCACCTCACAGCCTGAAGAAGACTACACTATGGGCAGTGAGAGGCGGCTTGCGAACACAGACGACACCTCGGACCCAAGTCATGCAAGGAGACCTCACCTTCTATCACTTCTCAGTGGTGTGACGAAACTTGAAGGGGGTCCCCCTGCAAAGCTGCAAAGTACATGGAGGGGGGCACCACACTCCAGACCCAGTCACAGACTTTCAGCCAGGGGCTTGCGTCCGTGCACAGTGCTTGAGGGGACCCCCCGCTCTGGACCCAGTCAGGAGCTTTCAGCCAGGCGCCTGCCATCCATGCACAGTGCTTGAGGGGGCCCCACGCTCTGGACCCAGTCAGGAACTTTCAGCCATGGGCCTGCCATCCATGCACAGTGCTTGAGGGGGCCCCCTGCTCTGGACCCAGTCAGGAGCTCTCAGCCAGGGGCCTGCCATCCATGCACAGTGCTTTAGGGGGACCCCTGCTCTGGACCCAGTCAGGCACTTTCAGCCAGAGGTCTGCCGTCCGTACACAGTGCTTGAGGGCGCCCCCCTCTCTGGACTCAGTCAGGAGCTTTCAACCAGGGGCCTGCCATCCATGCACAGTGCTTGAGGGGACCCCCCCGCTCTGGACCCAATCAGGAGCTTTCAACCAGGTGCCTGCCATCCATGCACAGTGCTTGAGGGGACCCCCCCGCTCTGGACCCAATCAGGAGCTTTCAGCCAGGGGCTTGCCAAAGCGTGCACAGTGCTTGAGGGAACCCCCCCCCGCTCTGGACCCAGTCAGGAGCTTTCGGCCAGGCGCCTGCCATCTATGCACAGTGCTTGAGGGGGCCCCACGCTGTGAACCCAGTGAGGAGCTTTCAGTCAGGGGCCTGCCGTCCGAGCACAGTGCTTGAGTGGGGGCCCCTGGAGCTTGCGGGCCCTGTACTTCAGGGGCTGCAGGGGCTATTGTTCTGCCAATGTCGCTTCTGCTCTGGTTTTTCGCCAGGATTTAGAACAATCCACCCATGTGTGTCGCTTCCAAGTCTCGGCTGAAGCCCATCTGCGCAGACTCTAGGCATGTGAGCTCCCTTCTCCGTCTCCAACTGCTTGGAGCACCTACACGGCAAAGCAGACGGTATATATGCAAGATAGATTCGAATGCACTGTAGTACCTACCTCATGATTGTCACAAATCTTCTCCAATCAGTATGTTCTGAGGCTGTTCTGGCACAGCTCACACGACCTTTGTTTCTTGATGTATAAATGTTTGTTCTCCCATCTCGTATAGTTTGTAAAGAGCTTTGGTGCCCTTTGGGCTAAAGCTGCACTATACAAAATACATAAATAGATAAGAGACTGGTGTTCTTAGTCCCCCGTCTTCCTCTTGTGATCCAGAGGAATAACAGTACAAGAAGCAGGTCCACGTGCCAGCTCCCCCTCCTGTCCAGCGTCCGCTACCGTCCTCTACCTGTCTACCTCCAGCTCTCTGCTGTGCCTCCTCTGCTTATTTTTCTTCCCTCTGTTTTGCCTTTTCTACTATTTTTTCTGCCCTCTATTTTGCCCTCTTCTGCTCTGTTTTGCCTGTTTCTGCTTGTTTTTCTTCCCTCTGTATTGCCTGTTTGCTTGTTTTTCTGTCCTCTGTTTTGACTTTCCTGCTTTTTTTCTGCCCTCCATTTTGCATTTTCTGCTCATTTTTTCTGTCCTTTGTTTTGATCTCTTCTGCTCTGTTTTGCATTTTCTGCTTGTTTTCTGCTCTCTGTTCTACCTGTTCTGCTTGTTTTTCTGCCCTCTGTTTTGTCTTTTCAGCTCAATTTTCTGCCCTCTGTTATGCCTTTTCTGTTGTCTGTTTTGCCCTCTTCTGCTATGTCCTGCCTTTTTGCTTGTTTTTCTGTCCTCGGTTCTGCCTTTTCTGCTTGTTTTTCTAACCAGTGTTGGTCTCTTTTGCCTTTTCTGCTTGTTTTTCTGCCATCTGTTTTGCCTTTTTCTGCTGTTTCCTGCTCTGTTTTGCCTTTTTCTGTTAGTTTTTCTGCTCTCTGTTTGTGCCTCCTCTGCTCATTCCTTAGTCTGTTTTGGCATTTCTGCTAGCTTTTCTGGCCTCTGGTTTTCCTTTTCTGACCTGTGTTTTGCATTTTCTGCTTGCTTTGTTATGTCTTCTTTACTTGTTTTTCTGCCCCCCCCCCGTTTCTCCTTCCCTGCTCGTTTTTCTGCCCTCTATCTTGCCTTTTCTGCTTGCTCATTTTTCTGCCCCCTATTTTGGCTTTCCTGCTTGTTTTCTGCCCTCTAATTTGTCTTTTTCTGCTAGTTTTTCTGCCCCCTGTTTTGCCTTTTCTGCTTGTTTCTTCCCACCGTTTCCTCAAGACCTGCCGCAGGAGGAGCTGACACGACAGAGACCTCGCACCCCAGCGCCAGCTACCGCCACCACTTCCACCCCCCTCCCCCTGGTAACAGTGCCACGCTCTACAAATGCTGATTGATCGATTGAAAGTCCCCCCAGCCGAAGAGTATTCTCAGCCCAAAGACAAGATACTGAAGCCGGCAGGTCCTCAGGTGAGAGATTCCCCTCCTCAGCCCTGGGGTGGGGAGTGGGAACAGAATGTTAAAACACGTCTTTATGTAATCAAATAGTCACCCGTGCAATGAAGATCAAAAAGGTGAAGAGATAGAAAGAGAGAAAACATCCTAGGTAAAGGGGACCCATTAGTGAAGTGGGACAACCACTTGTTGTCCTCTGTTGCCCTCACACACCCCCAAGAGGTGTCATGCTTCATCATCGGGCAGTTGCTCCTCGTAGGGCCGGCGCTGCAATTCCATACAGGTCCCCCGAAGGGCCTCTTTGTCAGGGATCTTTTTAAGGACTGCCGGATGGTGCATGTGGGTGTGTGGGGTGTGGGTCCAAATGAGGGTGATAAGGGTGCGTGCAAGGTAGTGAAAAAGTTAATAAAGGGTAAACATGCAGCAAATGTATGGATTGTAAACCCTTGGCAAATGAACTGCTAATTAAAATCATGCCCCAGAGGCACACTATGTCCGGGTGTCAAAAGGTCATAGGTCAACATGTTTCGCGCCTGCGCCGCCTTAAGGGTCGTTGGCGCTTCTTCAGGACCAGAGCAATAATATATAAAGTGCATGTGATAAAAAAATTACTAAACCCTCTAAATCAAAAAGGGCGGGGCAGTAACCTGTATTCCTATAATATGGCTACAGCTGCATGATGAAAAAACGCTCCTGACACTTTTGGGCATGATCCCCATCTGGGATATATGGAGGGTTTCGAGTGGTACCATAAACAAAACTATTAAATGGCACGGTGTGTCAGTAATACCGCACTGGGCCAGGGCCCCATTGAATATACTTGTATGTCTCCTGAGCCTGTTTTTTGTTTATTGCTTTATATTATTGATGCGAACACAGATGTGGCACATTATGAGGCATCGAGTTGTTACTGATGCTCTTAACTTTTGTTTATTTTGTGTTCTTTTTCCTAGGTTCTCATCAGGAGCGTTTTTTCATCATGCAGCTGTAGCCATATTATAGGTATACAGGTTAATGCCCCGCCCTTTTTGATTCAGAGGGTTTAGTAATTTTTTCATCACGTGCACTTTATATATTATTGCTCTGGTCCTGAAGAAGCGCCAACGACCCTTAAGGCGACGCAGGCGCGAAACATGTTGACCTATGGCCTTTTGACACCCGGACATAGTGTGCCTCTGGGGCAAGATTTTAATTAGCAGTTCATCTGCCAAGGGTTTACAATCCATACATTTGCTGCATGTTTTCCCTTTATTAACTTGTTCACTACCTTGCACGCACCCTTATCACCCTCATTTGGACCCACACACCCACATGCACCATCCGGCAGTCCTTAAAAAGATCTCCGACAAAGAGACCCTTCGGGGGACCCGTAGGGAATTGCAGCGCCGGCCCTACGAGGAGCAACTGCCCGATGATGAAGCATGACACCTCTTGGGGTGTGTGAGGGCAACCGAGGACAACAAGTGGTTGTTCCACTTCACTAATGGGTCCCCTTTACCTAGGATGTTTTCTCTCCTTCTATCTCTTCACCTTTTTGATCTTCATTGCACGGGTGACTATTTGCACCCTCATGCGTGGGTGACTTTTTGCACCCCGCTATAGGAACAGTGTCCCCTTGTGAAAACGAATGTAGGCATTAGGAGCATGGACACTGGACCTTGAACAGCTCCTTGGCCCCCCCTCTCTCTTTTTTTGTTATGTTTAATTTATGTAATCAAACCAAACCTCTCTTCTTGGAGGTGAAGGCACTTCTTTGGCATTGAAAGTATGTACCAGGGCAAAACTGTGTGCATGCCAGTTTGCAAAGTTTGTAAGAGTCACATTTACTGATAAAAGAAAGACCCCTTCTATTCCTCCATCCAATGAGGACTGCCCCAGCCAGATGTCATAGGGCAAGGGTCACATATAGCCACTAAGGACTCACCTATCTATATTTCACAGGGCAAAGCTCACACACAGATAATGAGGACTCCCCCAGCCAGATGTCAGAGGGTAAGGGTCACACACACTTAGGACTCTCCCAGTCAAATGACGCGGGGCAGTGGTTGTGCTCAGGCAATCAGGACTCTCATACAGATGTGAAAAGGCAAAGCCAGCAAAGACTAACTCAGACAGATATCACAAGACCAAGGGTACTCACCCAGACTGACGTAGCTCCCTTCAAAGTTGAGGTCCTTCAGCACTACTATCAGCCTGCTGGCCTCCGGAGCGGGGGCTGTCCAGCGACTCACTTGGCATCCCTTAATGTCGTACCTGAGGGTCAAAGAGAACTCTTGAATAAGGAGCAGGCACCATATAACCCTCGAAGTCCACCCTTCATTTATGAAAACCTTCACTCGGTGTACCAATATTATCCTTGCAGTGATTGCTACTAGTGTTCCCAAGAAGAAATTGATTTCTTCACAGAAAATGATCAGTTTTCTTAAAATAACCCTCACCCACCAACGAGTCATTTGGTGGCATGCTTCATCATCGGATTCTTCCCGCCCTGCTGCAGGACGGGGGTGCTATGACCAATGGAGACTTGGGAGCACTTTTCGTGAGATAAAACTATGTTGTGATGTGAGAGTGGAAGGGTCAAAAAGTATAGTGAGTCTAAAACATACCTGGCTACACGGACCCAATACTTTATTAATTCCTATAGTTGGTATTGTAAAATGGGGGTTGAAGAACTGTGCACTATAATGAGTGAACTTCTCCCTGGTCGACATGTTTCAAGGTCAAGGTGGAATACGAAGTATGTACCATTTCTGCTCACTGGGGGGAGACCAAAGGCAAACGTGGTGAGGCTGCTGGGTGGGGGATCTAGAATATCAAGATAAAGAACAGTTAAGGTCCTTTATGCAGTTTTTCAGAGGGTCTGCGGACAAAACGGAGTCATTGAGAGTGGTACTGTCTAAAGTTTATATATTTGAAAGATCATAAGTGCAGAAAGAAACATACAAGAAAAACAACATTGAAGCATGAGAAAGGGGTGGGATGTGGCTGGGCGTCAAACATGGTGGTTGCAATGTGAGCGAGCTTGGCTTGCAGCCCTAAACATCCAACCACATCTGGCCAGAGCACCCCCAAGGGCAGTGGTGCCTGCAACAGCAGAAAGGTGCCATGGAGAGGCGTACATCAGCCCATGAGGCAGAGGATCAAGACTGATTTCCATATAGCTGGGTCTGAAATGAGGTGGCGAAGTGAGCTAAAGAACAATGATGGATTCAACCCAGATCTGTGACTGGGGGTGTGTGTCTGAAATGTTTCAGTGCTCCGTCCACCATCTCCTTGTGTTTGCTTTGTTCGCCCTAAGTTGGCAGGGTATTCCCAGACTGGAGTCAAGCTAGCCTGGCTGATGAGCGGTGTGACCCTGAAACTGGTCCCAGGATGCTTGTTTCCAGTCCAGGGAAGACCTGGCTTGGCAGTTCAGGCTGGACTGTTCCCAAAAGGAACAGGGTCAAGACTGATTTCCATATAGCTGTGTCTGAACTGATGTGGCACAGTGAACTAAAGAACGATGATGGATTCAACCAATATCTGTGACTGGGGGGGGGGGGGGGGGGGGGGTAGTGTCTGAAAAGTTCCGTCCATGATCTCCTCAGGTTTGCTTTGTTCACCCTAAGTTGGCAAGGTATGCCAAGACGTGGGTCCCTTGCTCACTTTGCCACTGGATTCAAGCTAGCGTGGCTGATGAGGCGTGTTACCCCGAAATGAGTCCCAGGGGGCTTGTTTCCGGTCCAGGGAATACATGGCTTGGCAGTTTGGGCTGGAGTGTTCCCATGAGGCACAGGGTCAAAACTGGTTTGCATAGAGCTGGGTCTGAACTGGGGTGGCGAAGTGAGCTCAAGAATGATGATGGATTCAACCCAGATCTGTGACTGGGAGTGAGTGTCTGAAAAGTGTCAGGGCTCCGTCCATCATCTCCTTGTGTTTGCCCTAATTTTACAGGGTATGCCCAGAAGTAGGTACCTTGCTCACTTTGCCACTGGATTCAAGCTACCTGGCTGGTGAAGGGTGTTAACCCGAAACAGGTCCCAGTATGCTTGTTTACAGTCCAGGGTATACCTGGCTTAGCAGTGAGGGTTGGACTGTTCCCATGAGGTACAGGGTCAAGACTGATTTGCATAGAGCTGGGACTGAATGGGGTCGCAAAGTGAGCTAAAGAATGATGATGGATTCAACACACATCAGTGACTGCGGATGAGTGTCTGGAAAGTTTCAGCACTCCGTCCATCATCTACTTATGTTTGCTTAGTTTGCCCTAAGTTGGCAGGGTATACCCAGACGTGGGTCTCTTGCTCACTTTGCCACTAGATTCAAGCTAGCGTGGCTGATGAGGGGTGTTACCCCGAAACCGGTCCCAGGATGCTTGTTTCCAGTCAGGGGAAGACGTGGCTTGACAGTTTGGGCTGGACTTTTCCCGTGAGGCACAGGGTCAAGACTGATTTGCATAGAGCTGGGTCTGATCTGGCGTGGGGATTTGAGCTCAAGAATGATGATGGATTAAACCCAGATCTGTGACTGAGAGGGAGTGTCTGGAAAGTGTCAGCGCTCCGTCCATCATCTCCTTGTGTTTGCTTTGTTTGCCCTAAGTTGGCAGGGTATTCCTAGAAGTGGGTCCCTTGCTCACTTTGCCACTGGATTCAAGCTACCTGGCGGGTGAGGGGTGTTAACCCAAAACTGGTCCCAGGATGCTTGTTTCCAGTTCAGGGAAGACCAGTCTTGGCAATTCGGGTTAGACTGTTCCCATGAGGCACAGAATCCAGACTGATATGCATAGAGCTGGATCTCAAATGGGGTGGCGAAGTGAGCTAAACAATGATGGATTCTACCCACTTCTGTGACTGGGGATGAGTGTCTGAAAACTTTCAGCGCTCCGTCCATCATCTCCTTGTGTTTGCTTTGTTCGCCCTAAATTGGCAAGGTATGCCCAGACGTGGGTCCCTTGCTCACTTTGCCCCTGGATTCAACTAGCATGGCTGATGAGGGGTGTTACCCCAAAACAATTCCCAGGATGCTTGTTTCTAGTCCAGGGAAGACCTGGCTTGGCAGTTTGGGCTGGACTATTCCCATGAGGCACAGGGTCAAGACTGATTTGCAAAGAGCTGGGTCTGAACTGGGGTGGCGAAGTGAGCTAAACAACGATGATGTATTCAACCAGATCCGTGACTGGGGTGAGTGTCTAAAATGTTTCAGCGTTCCGTCCATCATTTCCTTGTGTTTGCTTAGTTTGCCCTAAGTTGGCGGGGTATTCCCAGACGTGGGTCCCTTTTTAGGTCGAGGACTACCGGTCTGCCGAAGGCAGAACCGGAAGTCGAGATTTAATGTTTCCTAGAGTGGCTCCTTAGCCCGCCTCTCTTTTTGCCTCTCCTCCATTGGCTGGCTTCCTAAACGGAGGCCCGCCATTGGAGAGAGCCGTCCCTCTAAATAGGCTCCGTCTTTTTCAGATTCGGGGGCGTGTTCCTTGCTGTTCTTTCCACTTTTTAGCCACGCCCTTTTAGAACAGCAGGAACACGCCCCCGAATCCGAAAAAGTTTCGGAGCTTCCATCCGCCATTGTTTTGCTGTCCTCTGGCCGTGAGGATCTTCGTGCTGTTGTGAGTATAGTTGGCGGCGCTGCCCTTCGATGAGCAGGGATCCGCACCGTGCCTTGGACGCCTTTCCCCCTTGTTAGACTCTCTCTGTAGGTGGGGCCCCTTACAGCTAGTAATCTCACCCGGCCTTGTTTAGCATTCAGATTTTGTTTCCTCTCATATCCCCTTTTATAGTGCACACTACAGAAGACGTGAACAGCTTACAAAACTGAGCACAGTAACTCCAAACGTTCAGATGGTGAAGAGATCAGAGATCTGTAAGCCTTTCAGCCTGCGCAAGCTCGAAACGGAGCTGTAGTATTTACAAATGAAACAATTTCCACACAAAACTTAGCTGCGCCTTTAAAATCATGCATCGCTTAACAGTTGCACTTGTATGACTGCTCGTAGATTGAAGCTTTACAGAGACAGCCTCTGTTTGCACACCTGCATCCTACGCTGCTTCTCTGTAGAAAGGTGTTAGAGGCAGGGCCCATCCCCCAGCAGAGTTAAGAGAACGCGGGTCTCTTGCGATGCTAATTGTCCCTTTGTTATGCGAAGAGATGCATTTTCATCTCCAGTTCGGCGGCATCCTGAGGCCATGCCCTGAGTTTCCTCTCAAAGCAGGGAGTGTTCACAGACGCTGTTGAGAAAGGCCTCACAGATTTTAGAATCATGCCAAACAAGCGCACCTCTCTTTTAAGGCCTGATGACTTAATCAGTTAACCTCCAAGTGCCTAAAATAAACAAAAAATGAATGTGTCCGTGTGTAATGTTACACAGGCTACATACAGTTTTGAAGACACAATTGGGATGTGCAGAATGAAACAGGCGTACCTTTTGTTTTATCAAGTGTATATATGCATTTTTTTTATTTCTGTTGAGTTTAACATAGTCTTGCGCAAGCTTTTGTGCTGCACCGCAGAGCGAGCACCTGCCTCTGTGGGCCTGCAGTCAATAAAGAAACCCTATTTACCCCATATTTATGTCAGTTACTACATTATTTTCAGACAGTACAGCTCAGAAATAGCAGTCAAAGGTTGCCTAGTTTTGTTTCTGACCTTTGTTGTCTAAAACTAAAGCACCAATTTAGAGAAATATCATGATACTGTTCCAGCAGCTAAATAATTCATAGTTAATATTTAGCTGCTTAACAGAGTACCGGGAAGTTGTATTGGGTACCTATTTCTAAAGCAGGAGGAGCGGTCTCATTGGATACACAATTGTGGCACACCTGCTCCCTGGCATAAGTTTTGTGCTCACACAATAAATAAGAGTACATACAAAATCAACACAACTATAAGGTGCACTGCAATTGCGTCTATAACTATAATTGGGGCTCAGATCAAGACATGTGGGGCTATGTGTATATTACCTGTTGCGACCAGCACACAACACTGCAATATCAGAGTATGCGTCACAACTTGTGGGTTCATGAAACAGGCATGTACATAGTCAAAGAGTGATTGGTTCGAACGTCTCGCTGCAATCTTATGCCAACATTGATTTTTAAAGGGGCAGAGATTATGGAAGAATATAAATGGCAAATAGTCTCTTTATACTCATAAAGAATGTAGTTTTCTTATTCTCCGCCCTCTGTGTTCATAATTTCTAAAATAAGAACAAGAGTTGTAGTTGAAAGCATCAAACAAAGGAAAATAAATTACTTTCAGGGTATCTCCTTTTCCTGCTTCTTTTTTTAATATAGCATGGACAACAGAGAAGCATGTTTAATTTTTCAAGGTGTAAATACAGGCCCTCAAGAGCAACTGGTCACAAAGGGAAGTGCAACTGTCTACCCATCCAGAACTGGTGTGAAGCAAACACAGTACCGAGGTGTCTAGCACGGCCCTTTAATGAACTAACAAAACGTTTTAGAGTCCTAGGGCCTAGTGGTTTGGGAAGTAAGTTATTATGCTGTAGCATTTGTATCAAATTTTGATGCAAAGGTTTTTTTTGCACAAAAGTTGATCAGCACTGCTCATTTGAACACTTTAGATAATGAAGCATTGCATAGAGTTGTGGAAACATTCATGTCAAATGATAATAAACATTGGTCTCACGTGGTAAAGCTGAGGTATAAACAGTAGTATTACACTACCCTATGATGATCAGCAGTTTTACACTTGGAATATCAAGGCACCAAACTCCTAGTACAATAACAGACTACCACACTTTTCTTCCGTGGTTCCACAGAAATCGTATAACAATCTGTGGCCACAGGGTAAGTCAGTCTTATTGCCGGATCTGGTGCTATTTGACAAGCACTCATAAAATATTTTAACCTTCCCAAAAATCTTTGTAGGTTTTCCTGAGGCTCTCACATTGGAAGCTATGTGGTCACAAACTAAACTTTCAAAGACCCCTAGTGCCTGCAAGAGCCAGCTTTTATTGCCACATGCAAGTATTGCCATGAAGATTTTGCATCATATTTAAATAAAAAGCTGTGCTGAAGTTCTGTGTAGAATTTGGTCTTTGGAATTCTTAAGAGTCTGTTCAAGGACCAGCTCACAACTGAGTATTGGCTCATGATATAGCGGCCTCGAATGGGTGCAAAAGACCCGCTGATGTGTTCAAAATTGTTAATTTGTGCATTAGATTGATGAAAAGTATACTATCTTGCACTACTTTGGAAACAAAAGTGTAAAGCTTGCAGTATAGCAATAAGCAGTTATATCTGATTATATACTTCACTATACAGTACATTCCTTCAAATCGCTTTCAGTGCAACAGCATCTCCCAAACTAACCTGCTGGTCATTAAATTGAAATGGGCAAATGAAAGGCTTTGTTAATCAGATGTTTGTCGTAACTTTATACTAAAAAAATGCTTTATTTCCATTTTATAAAGAAAATCAAGCCATTGCAACAAGCGAAAGGCAAAATATATTCCCTCATCACATGATAACATAGAACTTGCAGCTGCAATAGAACTATTAGCATACATGGTAACTTTTTCTGCATACACATTCTTGTAACCAATCCCCTCAGCAAGTAGGTTGATCTAACCATGCATCTAGGTTCCCTTTTGCCCGCCTCTAACCCCCATACCCCTGGCAATCAAGCACAGCCCAAAAATCAGTTTCCTCCTCTTCTAGCCAGACAAGCCTTGTGCTGTAGGTGGTGCTGAAGTCATCCTCACCCCCCAAGTCCTAAACGGAGGCCCGCCATTGGAGGAGAGAGCCGTCCCTCCAAATAGGCTCCGTCTTTTTCAGATTCGGGGGCGTGTTCCTTGCTGTTCTTTCCACTTTTTAGCCACGCCCTTTTAGAACAGCAGGAACACTCCCCCGAATCCGAAAAAGTTTCGGAGCTTCCATCCGCCATTGTTTTGCTGTCCTCTGGCCGTGAGGATCTTCGTGCTGTTGTGAGTATAGTTGGCGGCGCTGCCCTTCGATGAGCAGGGATCCGCACCGTGCCTTGGACGCCTTTCCCCCTTGTTAGACTCTCTCTGTAGGTGGGGCCCCTTACAGCTAGTAATCTCACCCGGCCTTGTTTAGCATTCACGCGAAGCTCCGAGGGCGTTGCGTGCGGCGCCGGGCTCGGGAATCCTTAAGTCTTGACCAGCAGTTCATCTCATATGGCACATATTTCCGTTTTACTCCCATCGGTTTCGAGCTTTAAATGATCAGAGGGCGGGCGGCATTATCTGTGTACTCAGCTGGCATTCATCATAGCTTGTGGTGTTGGTGCTTGCAGTATTACATTGTTTACAGATAGCGCTCCATTCTACATCCTGCGTTTCCAAGTGCTGTAAACATCAGCTGTTCTTGTTTTCCGATGTAACTTGCATACCTTGTTAGGATAGAAGGCTGAGTCGGCTTTGGTAGGATTTAAGTCTTGACCAGCAGTTCATCTCATATGGCACTTATTTCCGTTTTACTCCCATCGGTTTAGCACTAGTGTTCTTAACAGAATTAAAAGCTTACACGCTTATCATGGTGCTGGAAAGTGAACGAATCTCTTCCAGACTAGTGCACATGTTAAGTGCCTGTGTTAGTCTAGTGCCATGGAACTCTCAGGGGAGACACGTTTCTGAACGCGTAGCCTCCTTCATCTACGTTACTTTACAGTACTTTGTGCTCCAGTGGAAGAGAGGGCGCTGGACGCTGGTTCAGCATTGTTTCTCGGCGCTTTGGCGGTATGTCAGAACACCGAGGCTAATAATATAGACATGTATTGACCCCCACGAGATCGACGACTATTATATGGTTCGGATCACCATACTTGTGGAGTGAAGAGTCACTATTTTACCTCTCCGGTGAGGGAGTGGCCGCCTGGCCATTGGAAGGATGACGTGCGTCAGCCTCTGCTCCCCAGAGAGTCTCTGTACCCCCAGCCAGCCTCTGTAGATGCAGTACCCAGCCAGTCAGCACGTCCCTGCACCCTCAGCCAATCTCAGCGCTACCAGTCTCTGTACCCAGCCAGTCTCTGTACCCTGCCAATCTTTGTATTCGAACCAGTGACCGCATTCCCGGCCAATTCTCGTAGCCACAGCCCTGCGATTCTTCAGCACAAATATAATGAAGTCCATGTTCTCCACTTTAGAACACAATTAAAAAGTAAATGTAAGTACTGTAACACTTATTTGTATTCGTGAATGAGCTCAGAGCAAATGCACTTTCAACTACTTCTCTCTCTAAAAAGATCACTACCTCACTCTCTCACTCCCTCACTCTCTATATCACAACTTCACTCTCTCTCTAACTCACTACATCACTCACTCTCTATCTCTCTACCTCACTCTTTCTATCTCACTAACTCACTTTCACTGTCTCTTTCACTACCTCTCTCTATCTCACTACATCACAACACCACTCTGCTTACATCTCACTACCTCACAACATCCCTCTCCCTCACTACATCACTGTTTCACTACCTCACTCTCTCTCACTACATAACTCTCTCTACCTCACTACTCCACTCTATCTCACTACCTCACTATCTCACTATCTCACAACTTCTCTCTCTCAAAACATCACTACCTCACTCTCTAGCTCACACCCTCACAACTTCACTCTCTCACTCACTACCTCAATCACTCTCTATCTCACTACCTTACTCTTTCTATCTCACTAACTCACTTTCACTCTCTCTTTCACTACCTCTCTCTCTATCTCACTACATCACAACATCACTCTATGCTTATATATCACTACCTCACAACATCCCTCTCCCTCACTACCTCACTCTCTCTATCTCACTACCTCACTCTCTATCTACCTCACTCTCTATCTCACTACCTCACTCTCTATCTACCTCACTCTCTCTCACTACCTCACTCTCTATTTCAATACCTCACTCTCTCTCTCTATCTCACTACCTCACTCTCTCTCTGCTAATGCAATAGGTATCACATATGCAAAAAAAGCTAATGCCAATAGAAATGACAATGCCATTTCTTTAGGGATACAAAAATGATAAAAAAATAATGAGCAATACCAATAGCTCTACCTATAATATTGCCGAGACCATTGCATTGTAAATGCTTGTTCACTTTGCAACTGCAGTCAAGCTAGCCTGCCTGATAGGGTTGTTACCCCGAAACTAGTCCCAGGATGCTTGTTTCCGGTCCAGGGAAGACCTGGCCTGGCAGTTCGGACTGGCCTGTTCCCATACGGAACAGGGTCAAGACTGATTTGCATAGAGCTGGGTCAGAACTGGGGTGGCGAAGTGAGCTAAAGAACGATGATGGATTCAACCAGATCTGTGACTGGTAGTGAGTGTCTGAAAAGTTTCAGCTCTCCGTCCATCATCTCCTTGTGTTTGCTTTGCTCGCCCTAAGTTGGTAGGGTATGCCAACACATGGGTTTCTTGCTCACTTTGCCACCGGATTCAAGCTAGCGTGACTGATGATGGATGTTACCCCGAAAGCGGTCCCAGGATGCTTGTTTCCAGTCCAGGAAAGACCTGGATTGGCAGTTCGGGCTGGACTGTTCCCATGAGGCACAGGGTCAAGACTGATTTGCATACAGCTGGGTCGGAACTGAGGTGGCAAAGTGAGCTAAAGAACAATGATGGATTCAACCCAAATCTGTGGCTGGGGGCGAGTGTCTGAAAAGTTTCAGCGCTCCGTCCATCATCTCCTTGTTTGTTTTGTTAACCCAACAAGACATTGCCGCTAAAATGGTTCTAATCCTGACAGCGAGCAAAGCTTTATGAGCTAAGATCGTCAGTTTAAACAAACCTCAAAATATTGAGCAATGACTAGCAAAAGCTGAGCAACCATGTTCACCAGAATTAAGTCATCTTGAGGGAACTGCAACCTCATACCAGTGGCATTACTGAAGACTAGACTCCGTGTGCTGGGTGAGCGGTAGGTCAGTCATGGCATAATAACCTGTGAATAATAGGCATGTCAGAAAATATGGAGGGTACCAGCGCAACACAATTTATAGAACCTTGGCTGTGGATTCAGATTGCTCCTCAGGAAATATCAGCCTACTGCACGGTGGAGCGTGTGCATGGGTGCTAGCGGGGATCCCGCCACCAGGGACCCTGCAGACACCCATCATTGAGAGGATCTTGAACTATCGTGACAGGAACTCTGTATTGCACAAAGCCTGGAGCCGAGCCCCACAATAATTGAGAATTCTACAGTAATTATGTTGTTTGCCTCTATGCTTTAAGCGCAAAGGCGACGTGGCACCTTTATGGCAGTGAAAAAGAAATTACGTGACCTTGGCCTTAAATGTGCAATGGTTTTTCTGGCCACTTGAAGATAATGACTGAACAGAAAGACAGATTTTTTATGGAGCCAGAAGACACTTAGCTCTGGGTCAAACAATACCTTACAAGGAATCTAAAGGCCGAGGATACATTGCAGACAGCAGAGGCGGTTACAGAGGTGGACCATGTATGCATCCGTTCCTTCACAATTACAGGTTCAAGGAGACCACAAGTCAGCAATTGAATGGCAGCTGCTCCTCAGTCAAAGGACACATACTCCTCGGAAGAGGACGAAGAAGGCGACACCGGGAATAGCAGTTTAGCAGGGACTCTGGATCCTTGCCACTGGTGACACTGCAAACTATGGATGATATCCTTTGACCTTCCAGATATTGCAACTGTAGTATTGGTGAACCTGTTTGGTGCCTCTCTGATCTGATGCATGATTTGCATGATCTGATGCATGATTTGCATAATCTCATGCAGGATTTGCACGATCCGATGCATGATTTCCATAATCTCATGCATGATGTGCATGATCTCATGCAATATTCGCTTCATCTGATACATGATTTGCATAACCTCATGAATAACTTTCATAATCCCATGGATGTTGCATGATCTGATGCATGATTTGCATAATCTGATGCATGATTTACATAATCTGCTGCATGATTTGCATAATCTCATGCATGATATACATGATCTGATGCATGATCTGAGGCATGATTTTTGTGATCTGAAGCATGATTTGCATAATTTCATGCAAATTTTGCTTGATCGGATACATGATTTGCATAAACTCATGAATGATTTGCATAATCTCATGGATAATTTTCATAATCTCATGGATGACCTGCATGATCTGATGCATGATTTTCATGATCTGATGCATGGTTTTCATAATCTCATGCATGGTTTTCATAATCTCATGCATGGTTTCCATAATCTCATGCATGGTTTCCATAATCTCATGCATGGTTTCCATAATCTCATGCATGGTTTCCATAATCTCATGCATGGTTTCCATAATCTCATGCATGGTTTCCATAATCTCATGCATGATTTGCATAATCTCATGCATGATCTGATGCATGATTTGCATGATCTGATGCATGATTTGCATGATCTGATGCATGATTTGCATGATCTGATGCAATATTCGCTTGATCTGATTCATGATTTGCATAATCTCATGAATAACTTTCATAATCTCACGGATGTTGCATGATCTGATGCATGATTTGCATAATCTCATGCATGATTTGCATAATCTCATGCATGATATATATGATCTGATGCATGATTTGCATGATCTGATGCATGATTTGCATAATCTCATGCAATGTGTACTTGATCCGATACATGATTTGCATAAACTCATGAATGATTTGCATAATCTCATGGATAACTTTCATAATCTCACGGATGACTTGCATGATCTGATGCATGATTTGCATAATCTCATGCATGATTTGCATTATCTGATGCATGATTTTCATGATCGGATTCATGATTTGCATAATCTCATGGATAATTTTCATAATCTCATGGATGACTTTCATTAACAGATACATGATTTGCATAATCATGCATGATTTGCATAATCGCATGCAGGATTTCATGAGATTATGCATGAGTTGCATAATCTCATGGATAATTTTCATAATCTCATGGATAACTAACTGATGCATGATTTGCATAATCTCATGCATGATTTGCATAATCTCATGCATGATTTGCATAATCTCATGCATGATTTGCATAATCTCATGCATGATTTGCATGAGTTTATGCATGATTTGCATGAGATTATGCATGATTTGCATGATCTCGTGCATGAGTTGCATAATCTCATGGATAATTTGCATGATCCAGATACATGCTGTTGACTGGGCTTTCTGCCCGATTGCGGTAGGGATGCAGAGATGGCAACTTCTTGAAGGGTAGAGTAGCGCCATACTGGGTGAAGAGCAATGGAAGCTAGATTAAGTGCCCACAACTAGAAATGTATGCACTCTATGGTCTGAGCATTGCAAAACAGTACACATGCCAACACACACGCAGATTAAGGTCAGCCCAGAAGGTAAACGGCAAATGAACTGCGTAACCAGATCACCTCGCATGAGATACGGGCCGGGTCCATGAAGGGATAACTATTTGTTACCACACCAACATTTTTTTGTTGGGGTGCAGCTGAGCGACTGCCTGGGAGCTGTGGGGAAGGAATGGGCACTCTGGAGAATAGATTTCCAAGGAGTCTAGAGCAGATCCTGGTAGGGCTGGGGCAGATGGCGTGAGTTACAGGATGTGACATTTAGGAATACCTACCAACCTGCCTATAACTATGGGACCAACGGCTAAGATAAAATCCACCACATGGAATGTCAGGGGTATTACCATGTCAAGTAAACATTACAAAATTCAAGCTCAACTGAAACGAAAGGGCACGCACATCACTTCTCCAAGAGAGGTGCTTAACTGATGCTGAGGTTGGCAAACTGAAATAAAATAGAGTTTAATCTGCATATTATTTACTAATATTATTCATAGAGTTTTATAAAGCGTGCCCGTGACCCATCAGGGTATCAGAGCGCTGTATATGAAGCAGTCAGGTCATACATAGAAGGGAAAACATGCCGGAAGGAGCATAATCCGCAGGAGTCCACGTGGGTGTGATAAAGTATAACTAGTGGAGGAGTCCATGCAGCAGAAGCAATCTGGATCCGGGGGTAGCAGTGGAATCCGATTGACCCCAAGGGGGGGGGGGGGGGGGGTATGGACTGCTCCAGGGCAGATTAGATGGGAGGCAGGTAGTGCTCAGCAGCATCTGCTCAGACAAACGATCACTGAAACTAGCGACATGGGTGGACATGCCATGGGTACTTGGAGGAGGCTTTAATTGTGGACTGGAGGTTGTCTTGGACTGATTGCACCACCCACTCCCACGTACACCCGCGACTCATAACGCTAAGGCGCTAAGTAAATGGTTCACTGACTGGAAGTTGGTGGACGCATGGCATAGTGATCGTGGAGGCCTCAGAGAACATACTTTTTTACTCCATCCCGCATAAACTTCATGCTAGGTTCGGAGCGAGCGTCATTCTCAGAAACACTCAGATCAGCCTAAGGCCAAGAGACGTACCTATAGAAGACACCATCTGATCATAACCTGTTATAAATTGGCAGCACGGCGTCGGATACTCACACCGATACCCACCTGGATATTGCAGTCCATTTGGCTAGAAGAACCGGTTATCAGGGAAGACGGTAAGCGAGTAATTCATAAATACATCTGCTCAACAAGGGCACAGCCGTCACCTACTGAACAGAATGGGAGGCTCTCAAGGTCGTGCTAAGGGGGGCACGAATCCGTACTACAAAGGGTGTGCGAGGAGCGGTACACTCAAACCTCAGTCAGAGGGTGGGATGGGGAGTAGAGAAATTAGAAATAGCATATCCTACCACAGGTAAGGGACTCGATGATCAATGAGGATCGGGCCGGTAAGCAGACCTACAAGGGCGCTTTCATCAGCTATACCGACTGCCCCATGTAGACACCATGCATACGGAAGGGGATAAAGCGGGCAGGTTACCTGCATGACTAACAAAGCCGCAAGCACTCCGCACCCCAACATCAGCCATAAACACCCTTCAAGTAGGAATGGTTTGCTCACAGGCTGATGTTGCTAAGGCTTTCAGAGAATATTATGTACATTTGTATACGGATGCCACCACTCTAAACAGAAAGGATCAGGGCACTTTTCCAAGAGATGTCCAGTCTCCCATCCAACTCCTGAGCAAGTGGAGCTTTTGGAAGCGCCCATCACGGACCAAGAAGTTGGATATATACCTTGACAAGGGAGAAGGCCCCTGGGACCGACGAAATACCAACAGAATTCTATGCCATCTGCAAATCTTTGATGCTACCAAAGCTGCTGAAATAATGAGGCGGCGAGGGATGAGATAAGCCTGGCGGCCACGACTAGAGAAGCAAAAGTCACCTCCATACTTAAAAACATATTGAGAGCCGACAGATATGGCCTCTTATAGACTGCCTACAAGGAGTAAGATCTTGGCTGACAGACTTATGCTATGCAGATTTGTAGACCGCACTATCACCCGGGAGGGTATACTGACACTCAGCGGGTGTGAGCCTAGGCAGAGCGCACTATCACCCGGGAGGGTATCCTGGGCTGAGCAGGTGTGAGTCTAGGCAGAGCGCACTATCACAAGAGGGTATCCCGACGCTGAACAGATGTGAGTCTATGCAGAGCGCACTATAACCCAGGAGGGTATCCTGGGCTGAGCAGGTGTGAGTCTAGCCAGAGTGCACCATCACCCGGGAGGGTATCTCGGCGCTGAGCAGGTGTGTGTCTAGCCAGAGCGCACTATCACCGGGGAGGGTATCCTGGCACTGGGCAGGTGTGAGTCTAGGCAGAGCGCACTATAACCTGGGAGGGTATCCTGGCACTGAGCAGGTGTGGGTCTAGTCAGAGCGCACTATCACCCGGAGGGTATCCCGGCGCTGAGCAGGTGTGAGTCCGGGCAGAGCGCACTATCACCCGGAGGGTATCCTGGCACTGGGCAGGTGTGAGTCTAGGCAGAGCGCTCTATCACCCGGAGGGTATCCTGGCACTGAGCAGGTGTGAGTCTAGGCAGAGCGCACTATCACCCGGAGGGTATCCTGGCACTGGGCAGGTGTGAGGCTAGGCAGAGCGCACTATCACCCGGAGGGTATCCTGGTGCTGAGCAGGTGTGAGGCTAGGCAGAGCGCACTATCACCCGGAGGGTATCCTGGCACTGGGCAGGCGTGAGTCTAGGCAGAGCGCACTATCACCCGGAGGGTATCCTGGCACTGGGCAGGCGTGAGTCTAGGCAGAGCGCACTATCACCCGGGAGGGTATCTCGGCGCTGAGCAGGTGTGGGTCTAGGCAGAGCGCACTATCACCGAGGAGGGTATCCCGGCGCTGAGCAGGTGTGGGTCTAGTCAGAGCGCACTATCACCCGGAGGGTATCCTGGGCTGAGCAGGTGTGAGTCTAGGCAGAGCGCACTATAACCCAGGAGGGTATCCTGGCACTGAGCAGGTGTGAGTCTAGCCAGAGCGCACTATCACCGGGGAGGGTATCCTGGCACTGGGCAGGTGTGAGTCCAGGCAGAGCGCACTATCGCCCTGGAGGGTATCCTGGCACTGGGCAGGTGTGAGGCTAGACAGAGCGCACTATCACCGGGGAGGGTATCCTGGTGCTGAGCAGGTGTGAGTCTAGGCAGAGCGCACTATCGCCCGGGAGGGTATCCTGGGCTGAGCAGGTGTGAGTCTAGCCAGAGCGCACTATCGCCCGGGAGGGTATCCTGGGCTGAGCAGGTGTGAGTCTAGGCAGAGCGCACTATCACCGGGGAGGGTATCCTGGCACTGAGCAGGTGTGAGTCTAGGCAGAGCGCACTATCACCGGGGAGGGTCTCCCGGCGCTGACCAGGTGTGTGTCTAGCCAGAGCGCACCATCACCCGTGAGGGTATCCTGGCGCTGAGCAGGTGTGAGTCTAGCCAGAGCGCACTATCACCGAGGAGGGTATCCCGGCGCTGAGCAGGTGTGAGTCCAGGCAGAGCGCTCTATCACCGGGGAGGGTATCCTGGCACTGAGTAGGTGTGAGTCCAGGCAGAGCGCACTATCACCCGGAGGGTATCCTGGCGCTGAGCAGGTGTGAGTCTAGGCAGAGCGCACTATCACCGGGGAGGGTATCCTGGCACTGAGCAGGTGTGAGTCCAGGCACACCAAAGGCCTAGTGGAACGTACAAACTGCTAGGTCTTCTGCTTCTTGTAAAATTCAAGAAGTGAGGAGGAGGCTCTTAGATGTAGTGGCGGGTCGTTCCACCCTTTGAGAGTGATGTGGTGGCGGGTTGTTCCACGCTTTGAGAGTGATGTGGTGGCGGGTTGTTCCACGCTTTGAGAGTGATGTAGTGGCGGGTCGTTCCACGCTTTTAGAGTGATGTAGTGGCGGGTTGTTCCACGCTTTAAGAGTGATGTAGGAGAAGGCTCGACCGCCGGATCTGGTTTCCAATATGTATGGGATTTGTACAAGTCGGAGTCTGAATGAGCAGAGGTGTCTGGAAGGTTTGTGAAAGCAGATGCCATTTTGGATGTAGGCAGAGCGAGTGTTGTAGAGCGCCTTGAAAGTGTGGGTGAGGAGTTTGAATAGTGCTCTTTGGATCTCCTTCAGGTGTGGTGTGATGCGAGTGCAGCATGGGAGGTTGAGAGGGAATCTGACCACTGAGTTCTGGATGGTTTGCAGCATTTTGGTGAGTTTTTTGTTGATCCTGACAGAGAGGGTGTTTCCGTAGTCCAGCTGGCTTGTGACCAGGCAGCCTGTGATGGTTTTCTGGGTGCTGATTGGCAGCCATTTGAAAATCCTCCTCAACATCTTCAAGGACTGGAAGCATGAGGCGTTGGCGGCATTCACCTGGACGGTCATGTCGAGTTTGCGGTCGATGATGATCCCAAGGTTCTTGGCATGGGTGGTGGAAGTGGGTCCCAGCTCTGTTGTCCACCAGGTGGAGTCCCACAGTGATGTGCTCTTCCTGAAGGTCACACTTTCAGTCTTGTCGGTGTGCAGCTCAGACAGCTGGTCTTCATCCAAAGGGCGATTTCAGTCATTGAACTTGGTCCTGGTACTGGGCATCTTCTCCATATGGGACCGAATGTGTTGCGCGTTGATGTAGGAGAGGACGTTGATATCGTGAGAGTGGATGATGCAAGCTAGAAGGATCATGTGTGTGTTGAAGAGGGTCGGGCATACGTTGGATCCTTGCAGAACTCTGCAGAGGAGGGTGCAGGTGCCCGAGGTGTAGGGTGCTAGGCTAACTGGCCCGATCTGGATCCTTCCAGTGAGGCAGGGACGGACCCATCAGACTTCGTATCCATGGATTCCATGTTGTGTTGGCAGCGGATGAGGATAAGTTGGGAGACTGTGCCAAATGCAGCAGAGAAGATGAGGGCTGCTGTGTCTCTTCTGCCCACAGTCATGCAGACGTCATCCGTGGCAGCGATGAGGGCATTTCTGTACTCTGGTTGGGCCTAAAACCAGACTGAATGATGTATAGGGGTTGGTGGTTGTTTAGGTATTCAGTGAGGTGTTGGTTGATGATTTTCTCTAAGACCATAGCAGGCCATGGCCGGGAATGGTAGCAGGGACATCCGTCTGTAGTTGGGGAGCATTCAAGGGTCCAAAGAGGGTTTCTTCAGCAAAGGGAGGACAGATGCAAGTTTCCAAGCATCTGGGAAGGTAGCGGAAGAGGTAGGAACGTTCAGAATGGGTGTGACTGGTGGTGGTGCGCGTGCCTGAGACTGTGACTGTGACAGGAATGCTGAACTTGATGAGGGCATTGTGTGTCCAGCAAACCGGTGTGGGCTTGTTGCCTCGGATGTTGTCGACATTGGTGAAGATCGGATCCAGGAGTTGTCCGACAACAAGGGAAGATTCTGGCTTCCAAGAACTTCAACGAGTGCTCTTGAGTTGGGGTCGTGTGGGAGGCTTTTAAGGCCACCATCTGGGGTGTCTGCATCTCTAAACATGGTGGAACCCAGAGGGCGATAAGGGTGTATTTAAGTAGATTGGAACAGGAACAAAAAGTATTAGAGGGAGTGCTGAAGACTGGAGACGACGCTTAAGTCCAGGTGAGTATCGGAGATAAACTCACTGAATATCCAGACATAGCAGAGAGGGTATCAGAGGACAGCGAAAAGCATGCCCTAGCATTCAGGGAGGAGGAACGCCCAGGGGGGTCACTAGTGAATATGATGGGGTGACTGTTAGACCTGGCACCTTGGCGTGAGTCTCCCTTCCTCTTTTTATCGCTGTGCCTCATGTGCTTTTATGGTGTTGGCCGCTCAGCGCCCTGTGCCACTGCCAACCAGTGTCGCGGTGCGAGTGCTCCCTATGTAAATTATATATGTTGGTTGGATTCCATGATTGGATTGTTTGGTTTACTGTCAGACCCCAGTAAAGTGCGCCAGGAGTGCCAGGGCATGTAAATGCAAACACCGCTGGTGGGCTTGCAGCACTGGTTGTGCCACCCACAGAAGCGGCCGGTAAAATATGTCTAAGGTCTGCCATCGCAGAACCTGCGTGCAGTCTGGTACTGACATGCTGACTGGCAAGTGCCCACACTTGCCGGTCCCTAAACCTTCCCTTAACTTCATGTTAGTCACCCCTCTGGTAGGCCCACGGGCAGGGTGCATTGTAAGCATAAGGTAGGACAAGCCTGGATGCGTGGCATGTCCTAGTAGTGAATTACCGCCATCTTGTTCACTACTGTAAGGCTACCCTGTTCGCATAGGCCAGCATGGGCGGCTAGGATGGTTACACCCTATGATCCTAACCGACCCAGGGAACATGGTAGAAGATCGAGTTTAGTATGCCTGAACTCGGAATAATAAGGTACATCTTTTCCCAAGGTTTATTTTAATATTCCGCGTTTGCAAATGCCGCTTTTAGAAAGCTGGCCTTTGCTTGCCTAAACATTTCAGCCCACCTCTGCATGATGTGTATCTGATGTCTGGCTGGTGTGAGTGACAGGGCTGGGGGAACCCAGATGGGCAGGGCTAGGTAGCCTGGTGGTGAATAGGACGATCGACCGGTAGATGGGTGGGAGGAGTACTCCTAGGCTCTGAATAGGAGAGTGCTCTGCCACCACAATGCCGGCTCCGCCCCCTGTGGAGCGTCTGATGACTCTGCCCTGCACTCTGAAAGAAGAAGCCTGCATCGCGTAAACAAAGTGCTCAGAAACCGGACTGGACTAGGCAAGGGCCCCCCTGGCCTGGGAGAACAAAAGATTTGCTGTATAAATGTAGGAGCCCTGCTCCTAAGAAACTAGATCCGCTTTTGACCAAGAAGAATCTCTGCCTGAGGAGGAGGCACCGGGAAAGCTGTAAGGAGGAAGACTGTCCCTATCCTGGGGGACTGGCCTGCAGTGGTGACCTTGCTGCCAAAGGAGAGAAGAGAAACCTTTGCTGAAGACTTTGCTTTATTTTTACTTTCAAGACTTGTGCTTTTCAAAACGATCTCCAAGGCCCGGAACAAGCTTGCCCCCTGAACTGAGCCCCAGGACCATTGGGCTCTACCTGATCTTCACTCGCCTGCCGCTGGACTGTGGTGTCCTTTCCCTCACCGGACCTGTGACCCTCGTGCCCCAGTCCCTCCTTGAGCCGTGACCAGGACTGCTTAGCCGCCCCCGCCTTGGGAAGAGCCTCGCTCAATCGGAGCCGCTCCCCCTACGCTGTGCTGGGCTGCCCCTGTCACCTCGCTCGCCGGAGGCTCGCTGCGCACCTGCACCCTCCCGCCGGAATCGGCGTTGTGAGCATCTCCAAGCCTCGGACGGCCCGGATGTAACCTGCGTGCCCGGCTGCCCCGCTTTGTTCACTCGCCACCTGCAACACCCCGCTCTTGTCATGAGCCTGAAGATCAGACCCCCATCGTGAAGTGTGGGAGCCCCGGACGCCGCCTCGCCCTTCTGTCGAAGAGCCGCTGAAATCCCGCACCCGCCTTCGCGTCAAGAAACAAGGTACTGTACTTACGAACTCGACCGCGAGCTCGCATCGGATCCAGGGTCCGCAACGTTCAGATTTTCCTGTCATCTGCCGTGTGCTTCCCGGTCGCCGCCTCAGCACGAAGTGCGCTGAGGCCCACAGTTACCTTGTGCCCGCCTAAGAACTTTCCGTAACAAAGAGAACTTTACCGTATTCCTAAGAGTTGTGGCCCCATCAGTTTAACGTTACTGGGCCTTGTATTGAATCTGCTGAATCTACATAAAAGCTTATTTTTATATACTTCCGGATTGGTGTCAGTTTGTGGTGCATGCAAGGGGTTTACTGTATGTATAATTGCACTTGCTTAACCGTGTACGCCTGAGACTTAGCCTAGACTGCTCGCGCCACGCATCTAGAGGGTGAGCAGAGGTTATTCTGGGGAGTCATCCTTCGCCCTGACAAGAAGTAAAGGGGCCCTGCTTGTTGTGGGTACACACCTGCGCCAACCAGAGCCCCCTCATTTCTAACATTGGGGGCAGCGGTGAAGATTTACGGATTTGCATTTGTGGTTTGCGTATAGTGAACCACTGATCACCACGTAGTGAGAGCAGACTAGCAACACAGCCACAAGACTAGTAATTGTTTTTGTTTTGCCAAGAATCTCCGTTGTTAAAGCCATGCCTGGTTCACTCCCCGCCGGAAGGGCAGCCTCTATAATCTCTGGATTAGATGACATAGATTGGGGAGAAGGGGCACTTCAGAATCATACCAATGAAGAATTGAAAGGTTTTTGCTCCAAGTTCAGAATTGCCCAAACTGGATTGAAAACCAAGGCCCAACTCGTGAAGGCGCTGAGGGCCTGGTATGAGTCAAAGGCACCAGAGAATCAGGTGGAAGTGGTTCCACCAGAAAGTGTCCATGAGTTTGGCAGAGGCCTGTCGCCAGAAGAGTTGGCCGACAGGGCAGCAACCCGGGCACATGAAGTGGAGATGGCAAGGCTTAATGGGCAGATGGATACGGAAAAACAAAGATTAGCCATGGAAGAAAAGAAACTACAATTAGAGCATGAAATGAAGCTGAGGGAGCTGGAGCTGAAAGCAAAAAGTTTGGAGCTTAATCTCTCTGGTGGCAGCACACCGCCAGTACCGGCAGAACCAAGTGTTTATATTCCCAAGGATGTAGTTAAGGAGTTCTTTAAGAAGGACGACATCGGGCAGTGGTTCAGAGCCTACGAGGTAGCCATGTCTTCCCACCGGGTCCCTGAGAGAGATTGGGGAGCGGGGTTGTGGGGACAGTTCCTGAGCGAAGGGCGGGACACACTGTTCGATTTACCTGCTGATGTTAATAATTCTTACGCCCATATGAAGGAAGCCTTGATGACTAGGTATGGGTTGACCCCTGAGTTATATAGACAGAGGTTCAGGGGTTGCACTAAGATTCCCAATAGTACGTATGTGGAGTATGTGACTTTCTTTTGCAGAGCGCTGGATGGTTGGGTAAAGGGTAGTAAGGTAAATGATTATCAAGGGCTGCTTGATTTAATGGCATGGGAGCACTTGTCCAGTAATTGTTTTTCCTGAGCTACGCCAGCACCTGATAGATAGTAGGCTGACTAACCCTAGGAAGCTTGCTGAGGAGGCGGACCGCTGGGTCAGTACCAGGGTCCACAGGGGTCACGTGGGAGATTCCGCCAAAGGTGGGCAGGGTCCCCAGCAGAAGAGTGGGGGGGGGACAGGGGTAAACAGAAGGAGTTCCCAAAAAGGCCCCAAAGTAATCCCCAAGGGAACCAAGGGAAAGGTTCTCAGCCTCCCCCACCCCCGAAACCAACCGGGGCCCCGACAGGTCCTCCTGTTCAGAAGGGGCCCGTAAGATGTTACAGGTGTAATAATTTGGGGAATTTTGCCTCTGATGTAAAGTGTCCATTGTTTGGTAAACCAGCACCCACTGGTGCTCCACCCTGGCAGGTGACTAGTGTAGCCTTGGGGGAGGAGAGGGGTATCCAAGGTGGGTGGGGTCCCGCAGAGATGTCCCTTGTCTCGCTAGGAGACCGTGAAGTGGTCCCTCCAACCCAGCTGCCTGAGAACACTAAGAAGTACAGGCAGTGGGTGACCATAAATAGCCATAGAGTGGAAGCTCTCAGAGATACAGGAGCCAGTGTGACAGCTGTCAGGTGTCACCTGGTGTCTCAAGAGCAGGTGGTCCCCAATGCATTCTATCCCGTTGTTGCCGCTGACAACACAGAGGCACTGCAAGGTGGCTCAGGTTCCCTTTGAGTGGAGGGGGGGGGGGGGGTTTCTGGTACTCTTCAGGTAGCTGTGAGGCCCGCGATGCCTGTAGACTGTTTGTTAGGGAACGATTTGGAGAGCTCACCTTGGGCTAAGGTGGAGCGGAGTGCTCACCTGGAGATGTTGGGTATGCCGGATTGGGCGTGTGTCACCACACGGTCCATGGCAGCCAGTAGAGGTACTCAAGAGGTCCTGGAGCCTGAGAGGGAGGCCCAGGAACCGGCCTTAGAGAGAAGGAGCAAGGGGCGCGGGAAGCCGGCCCCTGAAGTTCCCACGGTCCAGGAGGAAGTAGACCTTGAGGGGGATGCCCTGGAGCCTACAGGGGAACAGATAGCTGAACTGGGAGACCTGCCGGAGCTGACCCATTGGCAGCAGGAAGGAGGTCCCACCAGGGAGGACTTTTGTAAGGCGCAAAAGGAATGCCCTTCACTCGTGGGTATGCGGCAGCAGGCTGCAGACCAGGCCGCAGGTGATCAGTCAGGATCACATTTCATTTACTGGCAGAACGACCTCCTATATACAGAGCCTAAGGTTGCTGAGCCTGGGTCAGCCCGTGCGCTGGTGGTACCCCAGGACTTCAGAGCCTTCCTACTGGGGCTGTCTCACGATGTGCCATTGGCAGGGCATTTGGGGCAGGACAAGACCTTTGAAAGGCTTGTCACCCACTTTTATTGGCCTCAAATGCGCAGGAGTTCAGATACTCACTGCAGGACATGCCAGACTTGCCAGGCAAGTGGAAAGAGTGGAAGGAAGCAGAAGGCTCCACTCCAGCCATTCCCTGTGGTCAGTACCCCATTCCAACGAGTGGGGATTGACATTGTAGTGCCACTGGACCCCAGGACAGCGATGGGCAATAGGTTCATCCTGGTCCTGGTGGACCATGCCACCCGGTACCCGGAAGCCATCCCTCGGAGGACAGTGACGGCCCCCGTGGTGGGACGTGCACGGATGGGAATTTTCTCCCGAGTGAGATTCCCTCTAGAGGTGGTGTCTGACCGAGGTACCAATTTCATGTCCAAGTACATGTAATCCCTTTGGCAAGAGTGTGGTGTAACCTACAAGTTCACCACACCTTACCACCCCCAAGGAAACGGGTTGGTTGAGAGATTCAACCGAACCCGCAAAGGCATGATAATGGGCCTAGAAGGACCCATGAGGCGTAAGTGGGACGTCCTCTTACCATGCCTTCTCTTTGCTTACCGTGAGGTGCCACAGAAGACTCTGGGGTTCAGTCCCTTTGAGCTTCTGTATGGTCACCCGGTCAGAGGACCTCTAAGTCTGGTCAAGGAAGGCTGGGAGCAATCTCCCAAGAAACCTCCCCAGAATGTAAATAGTTACATGCTGGCCTTCAGGAATCAGACTAGGCGATTCAGGCAACTTGCTGAGGCAAATCTGGAAGCCAGCCAGGAGGAGATGAAGCGGTGGTACGACCAGAATGCCACTCTGGTAGAGCTTCAACCTGGACAGAAGGTATGGGTCTTGTCCCCCGTGGAGCCGTGTGCGCTCCAGGTTAAGTGGACCGGTCCCTTTGAGGTGGTGGAGCGCAAGAGTCCTGTTACCTACGTGGTGGACCTGAAGTCTCCTAGGAACCCCTTAAGGGTCCTACATGTCAACCACCTCAAGCCCCACTTGGAGAGGTCCCAAGTGGGCATGCTCTTGGCAACAGATGCTGGGATGGAAGAGGAGACAGAACCTCTTCCTGACCTCCTGTCAGCCAAGGAGCAAGATGGGTCAGTGGATGGTGTCATCCTCTCTTCCGCCCTGACCCCTGAGCAACAGAATGATTGTCGCCAGTTGCTGGGACAATTTTCTGATCTGTTTTCCCTGGTTCCCGGTGTCACTGATTGGTGCGTCCATGATGTGGACACTGGGGATAGTACACCTGTGCGGCACAAGGCCTACAGGGTGACTGACAGGGTGAGGACATGCATCAAGGAGGAGGTCTCCAAGATGTTTGCACTCGAGGTAATTGAGTCCTCCAGCAGTCCTTGGGCCAGCCCATTGGTCTTGGTCCCAAAGGCTGCAGCGCCGGGAGCCACACCCGAGCTCCGGTTCTGTGTGGACTACAGAGGACTCAATTCAGTCACTAGGACTGACGCACACCCCATTCCCAGAGCTGATGAGCTCATAGATCGGCTAGGGGCTGCCCACTACCTCAGCACGTTTGATTTAATGTCTGGGTATTGGCAGATCGCCTTGACCGAGGGGGCCAAAGAGGTCAGCATTTTCCACCCCAGATGGGCACTACCAGTTCCGGGTTATGCCCTTTGGGATGAAGAATGCCCCTGCCACCTTTCAGAGATTGGTCAACCAGGTGTTGGCTGGGCTGGATTCGTTCAGTGCAGCCTACCTGGATGACATCGCGGTGTTCAGCTCCACTTGGGAAGAACACCTGCGCCACCTCTGGGAAGTGTTGATGGCGCTGTGCAAGGCAGGCCTCATGATCAAGGCGAGTAAGTGCCAGATCGGGCAGGGTTCCGTGGTGTACTTGGGGCACCAAGTTGGGAGTGGCCAGGTGGCACCCCTTCAGCCCAAGATAGAAACCATCCTGAATTGGGAGTCGCCCAAAACCCAGACAGAGGTGAGAGCCTTCCTAGGTCTCACCGGGTACTACAGGAGGTTTGTCAAGGGGTATGGCAACATGGTTGCCCCCTTGACAGCGCTGACTTTGAAGAAGCAGCCGAGGAAAGTGATTTGGACTGACACCTGTCAGAAAGCTTTTGAAGCCCTGAAAACTGCTATGTGCACGGCGCCCGTGCTCTTGGCTCCCAACTTCTCCAAAGAGTTTATCGTTCAGACAGACGCTTCAGAGCATGGTGTGGGGGCTGTTCTTTCACAGATTAATGAGGGCCTAGATCAACCCGTAGCCTTTCTTAGCAGGATGTTACTTCCACGGGAACAGAGGTGGAGTGCTATTGAGCATGAGGCATTTGCTTTGGTCTGGGCGCTGAAGAAGCTAAGACCCTACCTGTTTGGATCTCACTTCCGGGTTCAGACGGACCACAGGCCCCTCAGATGTTTGATGCATATGAGGGGTGAGAATCCAAAGCTGTTGAGGTGGTCCATTTCCCTACAGGGTATGGATTTCACGGTGGAACATCGCCCGGGTACAGATCACGCCAATGCTGACGGTCTGTCCAGATTTTTCCGCCTTAGTGATGAGGAACTCCCTGGGGTAGGGTAGTTCTCCTCACTTTTCAGCTGGAGGGGACACGTGTTAGACCTGGCAGCTTGGCGTGAGTCTCCCTTCCTCTTTTTGTTGCTGTGCCTCATGTGCTTTTATGGTGTTGGCCGCTCAGCGCCCTGTGCCACTGCCAACCAGTGTCGCGGTGCGAGTGCTCCCTATGTAAATTATATATGTTGGTTGGATTCCATGATTGGATTGTTTGGTTTACTGTCAGACCCCAGTAAAGTGCGCCAGGAGCGCCAGGGCATGTAAATGCAAACACCGCTGGTGGGCTTGCAGCACTGGTTGTGCCACCCACAGAAGCGGCTGGTAAAATATGTCTATGGTCTGCCATCGCAGAACCTGCGCGCAGTCTGGTACTGACATGCTGACTGGCAAGTGCCAACACTTGCCGGTCCCTAAAACCTTCCCTTAGCTGCATGTTAGTCACCCCTCTGGTAGGCCCACGGGCAGGGTGCGTTGTAAGCATAAGGTAGGACAAGCCTGGATGCGTGGCATGTCCTAGTAGTGAATTACCGCCATCTTGTTGTTCACTACTGTAAGGCTACCTTGTTCTCATAGGCCAGCATGGGCGGCTAGGATTGTTACATCCTATTATCCTAACCGACCCAGGGAACATGGTAGAAGATCGAGTTTAGTATGCCTGAACTCGGAATAATAAGGTACATCTTTTCCCAAGGTTTATTTTAATATTCCGCGTTTGCAAATGCCGCTTTTAGAAAGCTGGCCTTTGCTTGCCTAAACATTTCAGCCCACCTCTGCGTGATGTGTATCTGATGTCTGGCTGGTGTGAGTGACAGGGCTGGGGGAACCCAGATGGGCAGGGCTAGGTAGCCTGGTGGTGAATAGGACGATCGACAGGTAGATGGGTGGGAGGAGTACTCCTAGGCTCTGAATAGGACAGTGCTCTGCCCCCACAACGCCGGCTCCGCCCCCTGTGGAGCGTCTGATGACTCTGCCCTGCACTCTGAAAGAAGAAGCCTGCATCGCGTAAACAGAGTGCTCAGAAACCGGACTGAACTAGGCAAGGGCCCCCCTGGCCTGGGAGAACAAAAGATTTGCTGTATAAATGTAGGAGCCCTGCTCCTAAGAAACTAGATCCGCTTTTTACCAAGAAGAATCTCTGCCTGAGGAGGAGGCACCGGGAAAGCTGTAGGAGGAAGACTGTCCCTATCCTGGGGGACTGGCCTGCAGTGGTGACCTTGCTGCCAAAGGAGAGAAGAGAAACTGTTGCTGAAGACTTTTACTTTACTTTCAAGACTTGTGCTTTTCAAAACGATCTCCAAGGGCCTGGAACGAGCTTGCCCCCTGAACTGAGCCCCAGGACCATTGGGCTCTACCTGATCTTCACTCGCCTGCCGCTGGACTGTGGTGTTCCTTTCCCTCGCCGGAGCTGTGACCCTCGTGCCCCAGTCCCTCCTTGAGCCATGACCAGGACTGCTTAGCCGCCCCCGCCTTGGGAAGAGCCTCGCTCGATCGGAGCCGCTCCCCCTACGCTGTGCTGGGCTGCCCCTGTCACCTCGCTCGCCGGAGGCTCGCTGCGCACCTGCACCCTCCCGCCGGAATCGGCGTTGTGAGCATCTCCAAGCATCGGACGGCCCGGACGTAACCTGCGTGCCCGGCTGCCCCGCTTTGTTCACCCGCCACCTGCAACACCCCGCTCTTGTCGTGAGCCTGAAGATCAGACCCCCATCGTGAAGTGTAGGAGCCCCGGACGCCGCCTCGCCCTTCTCTCGAAGAGCCGCTGAAATCCCGCACCCGCCTTTGCGTCAAGAAACAAGGTACTGTACTTACGAACTCGACTGCGAGCTCGCATCGGATCCAGGGTCCACAACGTTCTGATTTCCCTGTCATCTGCCGTGTGCTTCCCGGTCGCCGCCTCAGCACGAAGTGCGCTGAGGCCCACAGTTACCTTGTGCCCGCCTAAGAACTTTCCGTAACAAAGAGAACTTTACCGTATTCCTAAGAGTTGTGGCCCCATCAGTTTAACGTTACTGGGCCTTGTATTGAATCTGCTGAATCTACATAAAAGCTTATTTTTATATACTTCCTGATTGATTGGTGTTCGTTTGTGGTGCATGTAAGGGGTTTACTGTATGTGTAATTGCATTTGCTTAACCGTGTACGCCTGAGACTTAGCCTAGACTGCTCGCGCCACGCACCTAGAGGGTGAGCAGGGGTTATTCTGGGGAGTCATCCTTCGCCCTGACAAGAAGTAAAGGGTCCCTGCTTGTTGTGGGTCCACACCTGCGCCAACCAGAGCCCCCTCATTTCTAACAGTGACCAGGGGCAGCCAATAGCGTTGCAGACATAGTAGATGAGGGTGGTACACCAAGCCACACTACACCACAGATCTAACAAACCTTTCACATCTATTACTCTAAGATCTATCCTCTAAGCGGATTGCAATCCCTCATACATATGCCTGATATCTGAATGAGACGGCGCTGGCCTTGCTTCGCGATATCAGACGCAAGGTTCTTGCGCAGACTTCACACCTGATGGAGTCCAGGATGTTATTCGTCTGCTTCCTACATGTAAGGCAGATCGATCGGATGGGTTTCCTGCAGAATTTTACAAATGGTACCAGATTTTCCAGTCCCTCACGTGTTGGTTTGTTCGAAGACTTCCGTGCACAAACCACGCCCCCTCTCCCTGCACGAGGCAGTCCTCGTGACTCTTGACAATAGGTCGGCAGGCGCAGTCCTGTGACGCGCATCATCCATTACCCCCATAAACTGTGGGAAAAAAATATTAGCCGAACGAATTGAAACCGGTTGAGCCTGGTCCTCCATACCCTGTATGCTCTTCTACAGGATTTCAACATGAACTAGATACAGCTGCAATGTTCGCAGGTGCCTCGAAGGCCTTCGATTCCCCGAAAGAGGACATTTATTTCCATTCGGACATGAATGAGCGTCCCTGCAGTCTCTTTGGATCAGACGACCACTCCCCAAGCCCTAGATAACACCCCAAAGACTCCCTCTCTCTCCCCTTGTGGTCTCCCTCACCAATCTTGTTCAATTCCGCCCTGGAGCCCCTAGCAGCCAAGCTGTGCCAGCCCTGTGCAGACCACGCATCTGATACACAACTCCATCAATCCTGACATAGATTGCCCCACGCAGGTGATATGGCCCTCTGTGGGACCCAGGCAACTGCCTAAATGACCCTACAGGATATGAGGCTTCGGCACATTGTCAGGGATGGGTCACCACCCATGGGGCAAATCTGGAATATTTCTGCTACTCGCTGCTGGCACGAGGCACATTGGTCCAGACTTCCCCCTTGAAAGGTGAGAGTGTTCACGGAATACCTGGGAGTGTGACCGACCGTGAGGAGGATTCGGTGAGAGGGGAAGTCTGGATGGACATAAGCAAAGTACCTGACGGAGCTCGTGTCACGCCGGACAGCTCTCCGCGGCCTGGAGCTGGTGGAACAGGGTCAGTAACACTACTCTACATGTTCCTCAACATCCCACTAGCGCTTCCACCAGACCTCGCTCGTCAGATCCGCTCTTCAACCATAAGGTGAATGACGTCCCAGGGGAGGCCTCGAAGCCCCGGTCCGAGCTGTGCCACCTTTGTGCTCAAGCATACCCTGCTACTGTTGGCACAGTCTGGGCTCCCACATGCAGTTAAATAGATGCCATGGCACCGAGACCTCAGAGCGCTGACCGGAAGCTAGGCCCGGATGTAAATAGATGTGACTACAGCAGCCTGCACACCCAGGGGTAACTACACTGCGTTGACTTATGAGTGAACTCTCTACTCTCATGGCTGTTCCACTCTGCCAATACCCACCGGCAGATACCCACCAGCAGATACCCACCCGCAGATACCCACCTGCACACTCGGGTGTAACTACACTGCGTTGACTGTTGTGCGTTAACTCTCTACATCCCAGCTGTTCCAATCTGCCAATGTCCACCAGCAGCTACCCACCCGCCGATGTCCACCCGCCGATGTCCACCAGCAGCTACCCACCCGCCGATGTCCACCCGCCGATGCCCACCCGCAGATGCCCACCCGCAGATGCCCACCCGCAGATGCCCACCCGCAGATGCCCACCCGCAGATGCCCACCCGCAGATTCAGGCCACACAAACCAAAGGAACTCTCTCAACTTTACCAAAAAGGGAGTCTGAAATGGGGAGACATACATAAATAAAATATTCCTGTCGCTGGTACTACACATGGAACCCCTTTATATATCTTCTTGTTTCATATATTGAAAGGTCATTCAGGGAAATTATCCAGTTCCTGGCGGAGCCAGTGCCCTGTGGGGCGGTTGACTCGCCTCTCACAACCACCTCAACAACACAGCCAATCTCTATGCTACACCGAGCTGCATACCCACCAGGTAGGTCGCTCCCCCTCCGCACAGCTCCACCTTCGCCTCTATTGTTTTATTGTATTGCCTGTATTTCATTGTTGTGTCTGTAACTGCTGTTCTGTCTTCCCCCGCTGCCTGTTTGTGGTCCGTGCCCGTTTTCCTCCCTCTCTTCCCCCTCGCTGCCCCGTGTCTCTGTCCGGTTTTTCCTTCTGTACCCCTCGCTGCCCTGTGTCTCTGCCCGGTTTTTCCTACTGTATCCCTCGCTGCCTCCATGCCTCTCCGCCCATTTTTGCCTTCTGTTTCTCAGCTGCCCCTGTATTTCTGTGCTCTCTTGCCTTCTGACACTCGTTTTCCCTGTATTTCTCTGCCCTTTTTGCCTTCTGTGCCACCCGTTTTTCCTGTATTTCTGTGCCCTTTTTGCCTTCTGTGCCACCCGTTTTTCCTGTATTTCTGTGCCCTTTTTACCTTCTGTGCCACTCGTTTTTCCTACATTTCTCTGCCCTTTTTGCCTTCTGTGCCACTCGTTTTTCCTACATTTCTCTGCCCTTTTTGCCTTCTGTGCCACCCGTTTTTCCTGCATTTCTCTGCCCTTTTGACCTTCTGTGCCACTCGTTTTTCCTTGTTTTTTGTGCCCTTTTGCCTTCTGTTCCCTTCATCTTCCCTCACCGCCCCTGCCGCTGTGTCCCATGCAGCCTGCCCCCCTGACTGCCCACTGCCCATTTGCTGCCCCTGCCTCCCACCTGCTCCTCCCTCCCACCTCCCCATATATGCCGGCCGCTGGCGTGCCAAAGGCGCACCTAAGGCAAGCCCGTCTGTGCCAGTCTGTGCCTGGACCACGCTCATCGCCAGGACCCCTGGCCCCCGCACCCACCATGATGACCGCCGCCACTACGACGTGAGCACTCTGCACGCTCTCAACTCCGGACGGACCCACACCTGCTTCAAGGTGAAGCTCACACGGTCCCTTCACCTGCCGGAACTGCAGCTACACCAGCTTCAGAGCCTCCTAGCAAGCCTACCGTAAACTAGAGAAGGAATGGCACAGTGAACAAACTCCGGACAGCCACGCAGCACACAAGGACGCCATCCGCAACCGCCACCACCTCATCAGGGTGGCCAAGAGGATCTCCTTCAAAGACCGCCTCGACAACAATGCACACAATAGCAAGGAGCTCTTCAACATCGTGAAGGAACTCTCCAACCCCAGCTCCAACACCGACATCCCGCCGTCGCAAGCCCAGTGCGACTCCCTCGCCACCTTCTTCCACCGCAAGATAGCAGACATCCACAGCAGCTTCAACACCCAGACAGCCCCAACAGACAGCAACACAACAGACCCTCCGTACACCATCGACCACGACCCCCTGCTAGCCTAGGCCAGTGTGAGCTTTGATGACACCATCAAGACCATGAGCACAATCCACTCCGGCTCTCCGTCAGACCCATTCCCGCACCACTTCAACAAAGCAAGCAGCTCCATCGCACCACACCTGCGCAACGTCATCAACCTCTCCCTCGAGACCGCGACCTTCCCAGAGAGCTGGAAACATGCAGAGATAAACGCCCTACTGAAAAAACCCAAGGGAGACCCTAGAGACCTCAAGAACTTCTAGCCCATCTCTCTGCTCCCCTTCCCGGCCAAGGTCATCGAGAAAATCGTCAACAGACAGCTAACCCGATACCTCGAAGAAAACAGAATCCTGGACCCTTCCCAGTCAGGGTTCCACAGCAACCACAGCACTGAGACTGCCCTCATTGCCGCCACCGATGACATCAGGACCCTACTGGACAACGGTGAGACCGCAGCAATTCTCCTCCTAGACCTCTCCGCCGCCTTTGACACCGTCTGCCACCGCACACTACGCGCACGACTCCACGCTGCAGGGATCTGAGACAAGACTCTGGAATGAACCACCTCCTTCCTCTACGGCAGAACACAAAGCGTCGTCCTCCCGTCATTCCGTTCCAAAGCCTCCAAGATCATCTGTGGCGTACCCCAAGGATCCTCCCTCAGCCAGACACTGTTCAACATGTACATGGCCCCGCTTGCACACGTCGCCCGACAGCACGATCTCAACATAATCTCCTACACAGACGACACTCAACTGATCCTCTCCCTCACCAAGGACCCCATCACCGCCAAACCCAACCTCCACAAAGGAATGAAGGCCGTCACCGACTGGATGAAGATCAGCCACCTGAAGCTGAACTCGGACAAGACGGAGGTCCTCATCCTCGGCTCCAACCCCTTAGCCTGGGACGACTCCTGGTGGCCGACGGCACTGGGGGCAGCCTCGACACCCAGCGACCACGCACACAACCTGGGAATCATCCTCGACTCAACGCTCTCAATGACCAAGCAAGTCAATGCAGTCTCCTCCTCCTGCTTCAACACCCTCCACATGCTCTGCAAGATCTACAGATGGATCCCGACAGATACAAGAAAGACAGTCACCCAGGCCCTCGTCAGCAGCAGACTCGACTATGGAAACGCCCTCTATGCGGAAGCCCCGACCAAGCTCAAACGACTACAACGCATCCAAAACGCCTCGGCGCGACTGATCCTCGACGTACCACGACACGGCCACATCACCCCCCACTTGAGAAACCTGCACTGGCTCCCCGTCAACAACAGGATATCCTTCAAGCTCCTCATCCACGCACACAAAGCACTCCACAAGACCGTCCCAGCCTACCTCAACAGACGGCTCTCCTTCTACATCCCCAACCGCCAGCTACGCTCCGCCGACTTCTCACTCGCCGCCATCCTGCGCATCCGAAAAACAACCACCGGCAGGAGAACCTTCTCCCACCTCACCGCCCAGACATGGAACACCCTCCCACTGAGCCTACGACAGACCCAAGACCTGCTGACCTTCAGGAGGATGCTCAAGACCTGTCTGTTCGATCAGTAGCGCCCCCCCATGCGCCTTGAGACCCTCACGGGTATGTAGTGCACTTTACAAATGATTGATTGGTGGACATACCGACAACACACGCATGAGGACACCCCTGCCCAACACACACACGAGAACACCCCAGCACAACAACACGCATGATGACACCCCGGCCCAATGCATGCATGATGACACCCCAGCCCAGCACACACATGAGGACACCCCAGCACAACAACACGCATGATGACCCCTGGCCCAACGCATGCATGAGGACATCCAAGCACAACACACACATGAGAACACCCCAGCACAACACGCATGATGACCCCCGGCCCAACACATGCATGAGGACACCCCAGCACAACACATGCATGAGGACACCCCTGACCAACACACGCATGAGGGCATCCCAGCACAACACACACATGAGGGCACCCCAGCACAACAACACGCATGATGACACTCCGGCCCAATGCATGAGGAAATCCCAGCACAACACACGCATGAGGACACCTCGGCACAATACATGCATGATGACACCCCAGCACAACAACATGCATGAGGACATCCCTGCACAACACACGCATGAGGACAGCCCGGCACAATACATGCATGATGACACCCCAGCCCAATGCACGCATGAGGACCCCCAGCCCAACACACAAATGAAGACACCTAGCACAATAACATGCATGCTGACACCCTGGCAAAACACACGCATATGGACATACCAGCACAACACACACATGAGGACATACCGACAACAACATGCATGAGGACATCCCTGCACAACACACGCATGAGGACAGCCCGGCACAATACATGCATGATGACACCCCAGCCCAATGCACGCATGAGGACCCCCAGCCCAACACACAAATGAAGACACCTAGCACAATAACATGCATGCTGACACCCTGGCAAAACACACGCATATGGACATACCAGCACAACACACACATGAGGACATACCGACAACGCATGCATGAGGACACCCCAGCCCAACAACATGCATGATGACACCCCAGCACAACTCACGCATGAAGACACCCCAGCCCAATGCACGCATGAGGACACCCCAGCACAACACACGCATGAGGACACCCCAGCACAACACACGCATGAGGACACCCCAGCACAACACACGCATGAGGACACCCCAGCACAACACACGCATGAGGACACCCCAGCACAATACATGCATGAAGACACTCCAGCACAAAAAACATGAGAAAACCTTGGCACCAAAACATGCATGAGGACATACCGACACACCACATGCATGAGGACACCCAGCACCAAAACACGCATGAGGACACCCCGGCACAACACACCCATGAGGACACCCCGGCACAACACACCCATGAGGACACCCCGGCACAACACACCCATGAGGACACCCTGGCACAACAGACCCAGGAGGACACCCCGGCACAACAGACCCAGGAGGACACCCCAGCACAACAGACCCATGAGGGCACCCCGGCACAACAACATGCATGATGACACCCCAGCACAACTCACGCATGAAGACACCCCAGCCCAATGCACGCATGAGGACACCCCAGCACAACACACGCATGAGGACACCCCAGCACAACACACGCATGAGGACACCCCAGCACAACACACGCATGAGGACACCCCAGCACAACACACGCATGAGGACACCCCAGCACAATACATGCATGAAGACACTCCAGCACAAAAAACATGAGAAAACCTTGGCACCAAAACATGCATGAGGACATACCGACACCACATGCATGAGGACACCCAGCACCAAAACACGCATGAGGACACCCCGGCACAACACACCCATGAGGACACCCCGGCACAACACACCCATGAGGACACCCCGGCACAACACACCCATGAGGACACCCCGGCACAACACACACATGAGGACACTCCAGCACAAAAAACATGAGAAAACCTTGGCACCAAAACATGCATGAGGACATACCGACACACCACATGCATGAGGACACCCAGCACCAAAACACGCATGAGGACACCCCGGCACAACACACCCATGAGGACACCCTGGCACAACACACCCATGAGGCCACACCGGCACAACACACACATGAGGACACCCTGGCACAACAGACCCAGGAGGACACCCCGGCACAACAGACCCAGGAGGACACCCCAGCACAACAGACCCATGAGGGCACCCCGGCACAACAGACCCATGAGGGCACCCCGGCACAACAGACCCATGAGGACACCCCGGCACAACAGACCCATGAGGACACCCTGGCACAACAGACCCATGAGGACACCCTGGCACAACAGACCCATGAGGACAACCCGGCACAACACACCCATGAGGACAACCCGGCACAACACACCCATGAGGACAACCCGGCACAACACACCCATGAGGACAACCCGGCACAACACACCCATGAGGACAACCCGGCACAACACACGCTGCACCTGCCAGTGGGAGGAGGAAGTGGGTTTAGAGATACCTGAGACAAAGTGGTCCCTCTGTTGTGCATAGATGGGCATGATATCCCAGAGTAGCAGGCTCCGTGTACTGTACTTTAAAAAGCTGCACCGCACATCCCACACCCTTTTGTACCTGCACAGATATGGCCTCCGAGAGGACACCAACTGTGCCAGATGTGGTCAACCAGAGGTGAAGGATCCACAGCTGTCGTGGCCCTGCGATGCTATACAAGCCTATTGGTAGAAGGTGCTGTCTGCACTCTCTACAATGACAGAGTATGGTGTGCCTCAGGACCCATGAGGTGCAGTTTTGTGCTGGCTGTGAGACATTATGATGTCCTATAGATGGTATACAGCACTTGACCTGCTAGAGGCTCAAAGACGCCTGGCTGCTGCTGGGGATGAGGGAGCTATAAAGTGTGGATTAATTCTATTGCAAAGAACAATTTGACTCTTATGCCACAATGCTCCCTCCGTCCTCTACACACAAGGACATTTGGGGCTCTCAAGTCATTCATCCCGACCATGCCCACCGAGCGCATGGGTATCCGGACACCAGGGCATGGAATATGGAAATATTCAATGTCTTCTGGGGGTTTGGTGCTATGTGGAACCCAGTGATGCAGGGGTATGGGGGCTGGGGTGCGATAAGCCTATGAAAATCATGGATTCTGCATCCCTAGCTCTCTGGTTTACAACAGTACTGCACTCGTTCTGCGCGCCACGGACATTTCTGTCTTTTTCTTCCCCTTTTTTTACGGGTGTGAAACTGCTATCTTCTGTCACTAATAAAAATACAAATCCGTCAAAACCATTAATGAGGCAAACAGCGCATTTGGATTTGGTGATGGATACTGGGACCCACATACTCAGTGCTTCGAATGAGCAGGTACTGTCCGGTACTGAGTACCTGCGCTTCTTTAATTTGAAACAGAGTACTTCTCAGCTGCAATACATTTAATAGACGAGTACCACCGCTTTCCATGAGCAAACGGGTACTCTGGTTAGTGAGACCAGGACCTCTCTATTTCCATTTAAAGTACTGCTTTTAACGTCCAAGAAAATGCATGACTTCTTGGAGTAGCAAGGAGTGAAACATTGTACAACAGCGGTGTATAACCCTCAAGCCAATGGTATGGTTGAGTGAGCCAATCGGGTCACAGAGTGTGGGACACAGGTTGGATGTAAAAAGGCTGCTTTCCTGCCCTGCACCTGTGACAATGACGTCACAGGGTGGGCACCTCTCCCTCTGATGAGAGGTAGAGAGGGGAGCACAAACTCACACAACACTGGTTGAAGGACTTGTTTAAGAAAGGAAATCTTGTAAAGGTGGGATAGAAGAGAAGTATTGTGGAGGTGATCGGGGGAGGTTTGTGTGCTGGTATGCGACAGTCCAGGGGCTGTAGAAGGTGAGGGGGGGGGGGGGGGGACTGTGAAAAGTATGTGATCTTGGAGAGAGGATTGAGATGGAGCAGGAGGAGGAAGAGATCTGCAGTGTATAGAGGAGGGGAGCGTAAGAGCTCTGGTATGTGTGTGAAGAAGGATGTGTGGGGAGTGGTGAGTGACAGTGAGTGCATAAGAGAGGTGACTGGGGAAGAGATGGGTCATGTTCACACAGACCAGAGTGGAAAGCTCCCTGTCAGGCTCTGGGAGTACCTCTGTTAAACCATTGGCTTGTTCTTGTGCCTGAGCCTGTTCCCTACGTCTGGGTGTGTGATGACGCCATAATGCAATAACATTGTGTGATCCCTGGTTTGCTTAAACTCAATTGTTTTAGGTCCAATTTTCTTGCAATGTCATTAAACTCTCCTTTAAAAAATTAGCATGCAGCATTTGGCTCGTTTTTCTATGCTTTCTACTTTTTGGTCATATAATGCTTTACAGGTCACTGTGCTGAGTCTTGTATTTGAGGTCATTGCAGCTCTTGAGGGGTGTTTGCTGTGAGTCCGGTCCTGGCTTGGGACGCACCATTCATTAGTTACTCTGCATTAATATACCAGTTGTCACCTGACTGTGTCCTCATTACAATGACATATACCAACCCCCCGTCTGACATCACTGGGCACCCGTGCACACCGACATTAAAGAAAACTCGTACTCTCTCTCGGACAAGCCCGCCGAAACAAGCTCACCGCCTGCATGACCAATGCTGCTTACTGGATGAAAGCCAGCTGGTTCAAACTCAACACCAACAAGCCAAAAGTAGTGGTCTTTGTCAAGAACACCTCACAATGGAACTCCAACTGGTGAACGGCCAAGCTCTATCCCACACCCAACATCCACGTGAGGAACCTTGGAATCATCATTGACCGCAAACTGGACATGACCGCACAAGTCAACGCTGTCACTGCATCCTGCTTCCAGACCCTGTAGATGCCGAGGAAGGTCTTCAAATGGCTTCCACGCAACACAAGAAACACTGTCACTCACACCCCGGCCACCAACAAGTTGGACTACGGGAGCACCCTTTACTCCGGGGTCATCAAGCAGCTGACTAGAGGACTACAAACCATCCAGATCTCGACAGCCAGACACATCTTCAACCTCTCACGCAGACCTCGCTTTACACCACCACACTGGCTCCTGATACACAAACACGCTCAAGTCAAACTCCTGACACACATTCAAGGCACTCCACAACTCGGGCCCGGCCCACCTGAACAGCCGCATTTCCTTCCACCAACCACCCAGACACCTTCGCTCTGCAGGACTCTACTTGCCAACATCGCACGCACACACAGAACCAGATCAGGAGGACGCGTCTGCTCTCCCATCGCTCCTAAAGCGTGGAATGACCTTACCCTCCACGTCAGAGTCTCCTCTCTTCTTGAATTCCAGACTTGAGTCATTAGTTAACAACCGAACCTACGAAGAGCTCGGTACACACTCCTACTTGGCACCAGGGCACCCTCGAGGGTGATAGCGCGCTTTACAAATGCACATGACGTAACAAAAGGAAGGAAGCACGGCCATAAAGTGCCACCAACACGAGCTAGACATCCTCCAAGTTGAAGCCTTCCATCGAGGCGCCTGTTACTACAACAGGTCCAGAAACACAGGGGGACTTGAGCAAGCGTGGGACTCGTGCCACAAACTGTTGCACTAGTGAAGCAACAGACTGAGGCGTTCTGGATTTCAGCCTCTCACTTACAGAGCTTGCTTTAAACTTTGATGGTGAACATGGGTTAGCATGGCGCTTATCAAGAACCAAGATTGTGATGAGGTATCCATCCATGCACCCTTCCACCCATCCAGCCACCCAACCATTAATCCATGCACTTTACTTTTACATCTTCACAAGTTGATTAAGATGTTTCAGTGCTCACCTGGCAGTAATCCGCTCATCCGGGTAAAAGACACTCTGCATAATGATCAAATATTTCTGAAAAGAAAAGACAGGAGAACATTTTACAGGCACAGCAGAGGGAGAAGAGGTGAGAGGGAGAGGCAGAAGAAAGGAGAAGAGGGAGGCGAGAGGGAGGAGGAAGAGAATAGATCGGTGAAAGGGGAAGGCGGTAGAGGTGAGGAGAGGCTGGATAGATGAGGAGAGAAACCGCGTAAGGAGATGTGAGAAGGATAGGCAGGAGAAGTGAGAAGAGAGGCAGAAGGAGGAAAAAGGAGAGGTGACAGGGAAACGCAGAGAGCGGAAAGGAGACAGACAGGAGAGGTCAGAAGAGAGACCGAGAGGAGAGGGAGGGGTCTCAGAAGTGAGAGTAAGATTTAGAAATAGACAGACAGTTTATCAGAGACAGGCTGTCAGAGAGAGGCAGAAAGATACAGATCAGAGAGAGGCTGAGGCAACCTATCATAATGAGGAAGATAGCCGACCAGAGAGATTATAAGAGAGCCTGTAAGAGAAAGACAGCTGAGAGCGTCTATCAGAACAAGAGCGGGAGCTAGACTACCAGAGAGACCGAAAGATCCCACCACAGAGAAGCTGAGACAGCCTGTGAGGAAATGGGGCGTATTGTATGGCGAGGCTGTGCGACCTCACTGTGCAATACACTTACCAATCCCTTTAAGACACTTAGGTTTCATTTGTCAAACCCTCAACTGTGACTAAGCAGCAAGGTTTACACAAAGGAACAAGCGTAAAGTATTGAAACACCAAAACAATTGAAGAAGAAATCAGCAATCACAGATGAAATCACACAACACTTTATAAAAATAGACTCTATTCTTATGTATTTTAGTCGCCACAACAAAAAAGATCCACTGGAGGATGCTGGAGATATGGAATGTATATGGTATAGTGAATCAAAGATTTCACTCAATCATCAACAAGTTCTGGCAAATTCAACAGGTTTGACACTCAGAAACCTCTTCACTAACAAGTTTGGGCATAGATGTGATGCGGTCACTCGGAGTCACTTTAGGCAACCAACTCCATTCGGAAGCTAGTCAGGGGGACCCTGCAAGGTCCTCAGAAACGGGTATCTCATCAGCTGAAGTAGTCTTCATTTCCAGGCACTTTTATCCTTTGTAGGGCTTTCCTATGGAAGCGGTCCTGATGCAAAGGATTAAGGATGCTAAAGACGTGCAAGGTACGATGCGGTCAGTGGGGGTCTTGCTGCAACTGCTCCTCGGTCCATGAAGGGAGTGAGGTGATCCTGGTCACAGAGTCAACATCCCTCAAAGTCCTCTCAGGGCTGGCAGAAGTCCAGTTGCCACTGGACTACCAGTCACCCAGTATCGCGATCACGGGACATTCAATACCTCACTCTCTGGGGGGCCCCGCAGCACTCCGACAACACTCCCTGGTTCAGTGAACGTGGGTGCAGCTTTGTGCGTCGGGTCCTGGTCCATGCTGCTCAACGACGGCGTTGGTGGCGGGTAGAAGACTGTGGGCTGCTAACTTGCCCCAGCAGACTTCTTCAGCTGTTGCGTCCCTGGGCTGTGACAGGAGGCGAGTCAGCTGGCCCTTGGAGTCGCTTGTCCTGGCTGGGCTCTGGAAATGACTGCTCCTCGAGCAGAACGCAGCAGGCACAGTCCCTCTCCTTTACTGGGTCTCAGGTGCAGTCCACGCCGGTGCAGCCTCTCATTTCTGGTTCCACGGGGCAGCAGGGCAACCCTTCCTCTGGGCTTCTTCTAGTCCAGTCGAGATCTGAGTTTGGGATGGCAGGGGTGCCCTACTTATGCTCAGAAAAAGCCCTCAGGGCAAAATGCGGTTGTTAGCCAATGAGCTATCAAATGCCCCCCCCCCCCATACCTGGTGTCCACTTCCTATGAAGCGTGTTATCTGGGCATCCCAGGCAGCACCATTCTGCCCACTCCAAATATGCCAAGACCCCTCTTCCAGCATGTGGAGCCCAACCCAGACGTGTGGCTATCAAGGGGGCTACACACCCCTGGAAAACCAGTTTGGCATCTGGTTTCCCCTCTTCGGGCCCTAGTGCCAGCCTGTCTGCCTGAACAATGGAGCAGCCCCTCTCCATTTGTTACCCATTTGCTCTTTGAAGCCCGCCTTTTGGGCCAACACACATGTGGCTTCTTGCAGGAGGGAGGGGACACATCATTCCAGAGCATACCGCTATTTTATCTTTTCCTGTGAGTCATTAGCACTTCTCTGAGTAGGACAGAGAGAAAAGGAATGGAAGACAGAGAGAAAAGGAATGGAGGACAGAGAGAAAAGGAATGGAGGACAGAGAGAAAAGGAATGGAGGACAGAGAGAAAAGGAATGGAAGACAGAGAGAAGAGGAATGGAGGACAGAGAGAAATGGAATGGAGGACAGAGAGAAAAGGAATGGAGGACAGAGAGAAAAGGAATGGAGGACAGAGAGAAAAGGAATGGAGGACAGAGAAAAGGAATGGAGGACAGAGAGAAGAGGAATGGAGGACAGAGAAGAGGAATGGAGGACAGAGAAATGGAATGGAGGACAGAGAAATGGAATGGAAGACAGAGAAAAGGAATGGAGGACAGAGAAAAGGAATGGAGGACAGAGAGAAAAGGAATGGAGGACAGAGAGAAATGGAATGGAGGACAGAGAGAAAAGGAATGGAGGACAGAGAAAAGGAATGGAGGACAGAGAGAAAAGGAATGGAGGACAGAGAGAAAAGGAATGGAGGACAGAGAGAAGAGGAATGGAGGACAGAGAGAAAAGGAATGGAGGACAGAGAGAAAAGGAATGGAGGACAGAGAGAAAAGGAATGGAGGACAGAGAAAAGGAATGGAGGACAGAGAGAAGAGGAATGGAGGACAGAGAGAAAAGGAATGGAGGACAGAGAGAAAAGGAATGGAGGACAGAGAGAAAAGGAATGGAGGACAGAGAGAAGAGGAATGGAGGACAGAGAAGAGGAATGGAGGACAGAGAAGAGGAATGGAGGACAGAGAAATGGAATGGAAGACAGAGAAAAGGAATGGAGGACAGAGAAAAGGAATGGAGGACAGAGAGAAAAGGAATGGAGGACAGAGAGAAATGGAATGGAGGACAGAGAGAAAAGGAATGGAGGACAGAGAGAAAAGGAATGGAGGACAGAGAAAAGGAATGGAGGACAGAGAGAAAAGGAATGGAGGACAGAGAGAAAAGGAATGGAGGACAGAGAGAAGAGGAATGGAGGACAGAGAGAAAAGGAATGGAGGACAGAGAGAAGAGGAATGGAGGACAGAGAGAAGAGGAATGGAGGACAGAGAGAAGAGGAATGGAGGACAGAGAGAAGAGGAATGGAATGGAAGACAGAGAAAAGGAATGGAGGACAGAGAAGAGGAATGGAGGACAGAGAGAAAAGGAATGGAGGACAGAGAGAAAAGGAATGGAAGACAGAGAGAAGAGGAATGGAGGACAGAGAGAAGAGGAATGGAGGACAGAGAGAAGAGGAATGGAGGACAGAGAAGAGGAATGGAGGACAGAGAGAAAAGGAATGGAGGACAGAGAGAAAAGGAATGGAAGACAGAGAGAAGAGGAATGGAGGACAGAGAGAAGAGGAATGGAGGACAGAGAGAAATGGAATGGAGGACAGAGAAAAGGAATGGATGACAGAGAAAAGGAATGGAGGACAGAGAAGAGGAATGGAGGACAGAGAGAAAAGGAATGGAGGACAGAGAGAAATGGAATGGAGGACAGAGAAAAGGAATGGAGGACAGAGAAAAGGAATGGAGGACAGAGAAAAGGAATGGAGGACAGAGAGAAAGGAAGGTCAGCTTGAGAATTGGAGAGTCACACAGCGCTGCATGACCCTCTCCCCACAGCCGAGAGGGGGCCTCTGGTCCTACCTTGCCCTCCTGGGGTAGTGTTACACTGTGGACACCTGCAGAGCAGAGAGAGGGGGGAAGAGAGCATATGGTGATTAATAACTTTAAAACTAGCATCTTAATTATGTCATTCTGTCCACATTCACCTGCCTCCTAGATAGACATGGCAGAGATTCCCGGAGGCGCCTCCTCCGCTAATGTGGAGGAGCGTCGCTCCACTGTTTTTTTCAGCAGTATAAAAAAAGAACTCCGTTATTATCATTTTATTTTTTGTGCACAGCAGCTAAGCTTTGGAAGGCAGGGCGGGGCTGACAGAGCAGCCGAGGAGTGGTCTACGCCCACTCCTAAGTGCACATGACTGTTTGGCCGGCCCTCTCGTGCCAACCATAACAGTAATGCCCACGTTCCCTCTTCTCCACCCAGGCTGCATTACAGCCTGGGTGGAGAACATGCCCAGGCCCCCATGCCCCATCTGAGCACCAAGCCACGGCGCTCAGACCAATAACACTGGTTAAACAAAAGTTAAACGGTGGTAGGGAAAGATTTCCGCGCTGAGGTGAGAAATCACAATAACAATATCCCCATCAGATGCCACTGCTTCAGGTTTACCTTACAACGACCACCTCACGTTGTAAATGTGGAGAACCCACCATAACAGAATACAATAATAGGTAATCCGAGAACAGGCAAGTAAATCCAAACAATAAGTAAAGTCCAAATGCCAGTCTTGATTAGGTTCTTCTTTAATTTACTTCAGGCTTGGTCTGTCCAGTGTTGTATTCATATTTCAAACAAGTCTTCGAACCACACTAGATGCCAATACGTGTTTCGTCCAACAGACAATAAGTCATGGACTTCCTCAGGGCAATGTATCAAAATCTCATTCCAAATCGAAGTAATGCAAAAATACTGTTCCAAATCCTGAAATAATGGTTCAACGACGTCATCAGGTCAATGCGAGTAAATGTCCATAATATATGGTAGTGGTGAAAATTCATCAATGTCAGCCATACATCCTAAACTCTAGCTAGCTACTGGGTCCTGCATCTGAACCTCGTGTATATGCGTCGGCGTGTATATTCAATAACAACACTGCATTGCAGCGTTGTGATTGGCTCAGGGGAGCCTGGGTGCTTCCAGGCTGCTTCATGTTCCTGCCAGTGGAAGGAGGAGGGATGCGATCCTGAGGCGTGGGATGTTAATGGTGGCAAGGAAGGCTCTTAAGGGTCAGGGGACTGAGGACGTGGGATATTAATGGTGGCACGGGAGGCTCTTAGCGTCCGGGGACTTAGGGCGTGGGATGGTAATGGTAATACGGGAGGCTCTTAAGGGTCCGGGACTAGGGCATGGGATGTTAATGATGGCACGGGAGGCTCTTAGCGTCCGGGGACTGAGGGTGTGGGATGTTAATGGTCACACGGGAGGCTCTTCAGGGTCCGGGGACTGAGGGCATGGGATGTTCATGGTGGTTTGAGAGGCTCTTATGGTTGCGACTGAGGGTGTGGGATGTTAATGGGGACAGAGTAGGCTCTTGGAGTCTGGGGATGGAGGGTGTGGGATGTTAATGGTGGCAAGGGAGGCACTTAAGGGTCCAGGGACTGAGGGCATGGGGTGTTAATGGTGGCACGGGAGGCTCTTAAGAGTCCAGGGACTGAGAGCATGGGGTGGTAAAGGTAACACGGGAGGCTCGTAGCGTCCGGGAACTGAGGGTGTGGGATGGTAATGGTGGCACTGGGAGGCTCTTAGCATCCGGGGACTGAGGGTGTGGGATGGTGATGGTAACACGGGAGGCTCTTAAAGGTCCAGAGACTGAGGGCGTGGGATGTTAATGGTCGCATGGGAGGCTCTTAAGGGGCTGGGGAATGAGGGCGTGGGATGGTAATGGTGGCACAGGAGGCTCTTAGTATCCGGGGGGTGTGGGATGGTAATGGTGGCACGGGAGGCTCTTAAGGGTCCGGCACTGAAGGCGTACGATTGTAATGGTGGCATGGGAGTCTCTTAAGGGTCCGGGGACTGAGGGCGTGGGAGGATAATGGGGGCACAGAAGGCTCTTGGAGTCCGCAAATGGAGGGTGTGGGATATTAATTGGGTCACGGGAGGCTCTTAGGGTCTGGGAACTAATCCAGTGTGGCGAGTGTTCACCACCAGGCCCAATTCTTTAAACACACACAAGGTAACAGGAGAAGGCTGGCAATAAGTCTACCCGTGGGCAATCGCTCTGGGTGCCATTCCAACCCATTGTTCTTTGGCTCACCATTCCACCGGAGATTAGACCAAGCCATATGCAAATCAGTCTTGGCTGTGATCCAATAGGAACAGTCCAGTGATGGATCGGGATACAGTCCAGAGCGACTACCAGTGCTGTGGCTGCTTGTCTTTCTATTCAGGAAGGACTTGGCCTGGCAGTTCGGCTGGACTGTTGAGATTGGGGCAGGGTTGAGACTGATTAGCATATGCCTGGGTCCAAAACTGAGAAGGCATGGTGTGCAAAATAGTGATGGGCTGCGTGGCAGCCCTGGGTAATTACCAGCGGTGGAGAATAGTTAAAGCGTTCTATCCATCTCTTTTTTGGTATACGTCAGCATGATGCCCACAGTGGGCAGGTTTGCCCAGACATGGGTCACTGCGCACTGTCGATGGAAACAAGCGAAACTGGGCTGATGAGCCCTGATAAGAGCGAAATCGGACATGGGATCCTTGAGTTTGGTTCAGGGAGGGCCTCGCCTGACTGTTCAGGTGGGACGGTAAACGGAGCAAGGTCAGAACTGATTTGCACATGGCTGGATCCAAACTGAGGTGGCATGGTGGGCGAGAAAAGATAGACTGGAGTGCGGCCCAGAGCAACTGCCAGAGGCTGAGATTAATTCAAGCATTCCATTCATCTCACTCTTCTTGATTACGTTTGTCTCATTCGTTGGTGGGTTCGATATTAGCGAGTGTGAAATCGGCAGATCGTGCATTCTTCATATTGGAGTACGCCGTTTCAGGTCCCATCCCACACCCAGAGCTCAACGGTTTCAGTGCGGTCCTGCAGAGGGGCAATGAGGGAGGGTAGATTCTTAATAAACTGCCCACAATAGTTGACCATGCTCAAGACCGCCTCACCTTGCTGATGGAGTTTGAGGAAGGTACTGAGTTCATGTCTTGTACTTTGGTCGGGTCAGAGCCACCCTAGCTGCCAAGAAGTGGTAGCCGATAAAAAGCTGATGTGCAAACTGCAAGAATTCAAACTTTTCTTGCTGTAAGGTGAAGACACAGTTTTGAAGTCTTTGCAAAGCCAAGCACGATGCTTTTCCAGAGACTAGGCGTACACAAAAGGTCATCACTGACATCGATGACCCCCTTAGACCAGAGAATACCGCTCATATGGTGTTTTGAAAACCTCAACTGCCCTAGAGATACCAAAGTCCAATCTGTTGCAGCTCTGAAGGACAAGGTGTGTAGAAAAAAGATGTAATGCAGTGGGATCAGGGATCTAACAGAATCTGGGGGTAGTCTGACTGTAGATCCATCTTCAAGAACCAGCAACATCCACTTATTTTGTTTACCAAGTTGTTGACTGTCGGGGTGAGGTGTTGCTTCTGTTTGATTGCTATGTTTGGGATAAGCATCTCCATGTAGTGTCTCCTGTCTCACCTCTCCGGGTTGCTTGGGTTTAAGGGAAACTACATCTGGCGGCATACAGGGAGCAAGTCCCTGCACCCTCTCGATGATGTTGACTTCCTCTAGTTTCCACAGCGATCTCTTACTACCACTAGCTGGGCCGTCTGGTCAATGTGCAGTAGCAGCATTTTTACTTTTAGGCATCGGATTCCGTGAAATAGTCCTTTGCACTTGTCAAGGATTGAGTCTAGTTCAGTGGCATGCACACTGCATGGAAATTGAATGAGGCAGAGCTTTTCAGCTGCCTGAGAAATCAGAAGTATGCCTGCCCCTTCTGGGCTGACATACACATTGCCTCGAGCGGTAATGTCATCATGGGTAATCTCAGTGATGAACATGCCCACAAGGGGTTAGCGGGTTCTCGTGTCCGTAGGCCTAGATGTTCTCCTTGGAGGCTTTCATCACTACCTGCTCAGTAAGTTTCATAGGTTTCTTTCGCCTTAACTTCCACAGAGGCGTAGGTATAAATAATGGAAGTACCTGGTCTGACATCTACAAGCACTTGGCTGTTTGGTGGGGACCTTATGAGAGTGCAGAGTTGGTCAACTATGTGCACTGCCCTTTCCCGCTCCTCATCGTTGTCCATATTCTCCCTTCCAGTATCCACTGTGAGGGGTGCAACAGCATTCCTCATCTTCTTCTGCATCGTCTTTTAATGACGGGCTAAGTGGCATCCTTTGCAAAATTGTTCATTGTTAGAAACTGAGATTTCTGGTTGGCAAAGTATACACCCTGTCCAAGCTGAAGCCACAATCCCAGTCAGGATAAGTCAGCTACACAACCTAAATTAACCTGTGCTCACCCGCTGGTAGATAGGCACATACCACTCAGGCTTAACTTAAGAAGCAAGGTCTTAAGCTATGTTATGTTATTTAGGCTTGAAAAGCGCACTGTTACCCAAGGGTGTCCTGGCGCTGAGCACTATCTACCTGGTACCCTCAGCCCCTGAGCCCAGACTGAGACTAAACTGAGAACAACCAAGTTTTCAGACCTTTCCTGAACGAAAGGAGCTCTGTGGCAGTACTTGGATGTAGCGGAAGGTCGTTCCAGGCATTGGTGGCTCCTTGGACAAAGCTCCTTCCACCTCAGTTAGCCTTTTTAGCTCTAGGAACGATCACCCGCTTTGCTACCAATGAGCGCAGCATTCTCCCAGGGACATACCATTCAATCAATCAATCATAGCATTTATAAAGCGCACTACATACCCGTGAGGGTCTCAAGGCGCTTTTTTAGGTCTTCTGGGCCAATCCCCATTAGGGACTTAAAAACCGTATAGAGAGCCTTGAATTGAGCTTGTTGTTTTATCAGAAGCCAATGAAGGTAACGTAGGCCATTTATAACCAAACTAAACCTTGGAGTACCAGTAAGCAGCCTGGCCGCCGCATTCTACAACATCTGTAACCTGTTAAGATGTTTCTTATGAATAGTCAAGTACAGGCTGTTACAATAATCCAGACGGGACAGAATGAGAGCTGAGACAACTGTTCTAAAACTTTCTTCAGAGAGACTTTAAAGTATTTGTGCACACTTAATTAAAGTGACACAGTAAAAACATCAGAAAAAGACTCCACACCAGTTTAGAAATATACAGAATATTTATCTGAGTAAAACAAGACTAAAATTACCAAAATCTAATGAGTGGAATTTGAGATATGATTTTTAAAGATCAAATCCCAAAACAGTGCTTAAAAGTCCATAGTGCTAAACGGTTTCTTGAGGTCGCAATAGACTGGTGTCAATCCAAAGTTAAGACTGACCGCGATGGTGGGCAGGCCGGTTACAGGACCCATGCAGGGCATGCTGTAAAAGGACCTTGTATGGAGCAAGCATCGGCGTTGATTGCTTCACTACGTTGGTTCCGATCCACGGAGTTGGGCCGATGCGTCAAAGCCAAGCCTCGCAGCCGGTGTCGAAGGATCAGCACTCTGTTGAGGTCAAGCCACGCAGTCGGTGTCGAAGAATTGGCGCTATGTCGTTGTCGAAACTCACTGTCAATACTTATACCCAAATGTGCCTTTGGAGTGTGGGAGATATCAAAAAGGCCTTTGAAGATCACAAGGTCCCTGTCTTTCCTACTCTGGCTCCAGGCTCACTACAGGGGTTGTGTGCAGCTCTTTTTGTGGGGACAGACACAGCCCTATTCAGGTGCAACTGTCAGCTCCTCCCTCCCAATCTACCTCCAGAAGGCCCATCTGCCTGGTGAGGGGCCATCAAGATGCAAATGTCATACTGCTTCTCCCTTTGTGTAACTGTCCAGAGGAAGTACACAAAGCCCAGCTGTTACCAAACCCAGACGTGTATTTAGAAACAGGCAGAGGCACAGAATGGTTAGAGTAAGAAAATGCCAACTTTCTAAAAGTGGCATCTTCAGACTTACAATTTAAAATCCAACTTCACAGTATGTAGTGATTTTTAATTTTGAGTCCAGAGATACCAAACTCCAAATCTCTATCTGTTCTTAATTGGAATGTTTTAAGTCATTCCAATGTTAATCTATGGGAGGGCTAGGCCTTGCAGTAGTGAAAAACAAATTTAGCAGTTTTTCACTATCAGGACATGTAAAACTCAAAAGTACATGTCCTACATCTAGGGCTGCGTAGGGCCTACCCTAGATGTGACATATGTAATAAAAGGGAAGGTTTGGGACTGGCAGGTAGGTTAACTTGCCAAGTCATGATGGCAATTTGTAATGCACACACGTTAATACTGGAAACTACGATCTCAATGCATGTCACGATATATGTATGTATAATAACGAACTTGTGTCTCCGTTGTTGAAACACCCAATATGACCACCCCATCAACTAAGAGTCGGAAGTATGTGGTCAGGCAGGCCCTGAGACGTAAGCCTGAAGCAATTGATTGACAGCTCGCAGGTGGGGGAGGGGGACACGTCACCCTTAGACAAGCACGTGAACAGGAAAACTCAGATCGATCCCACAGAAAGGCAGGGACACCAGTGGTGTCAGGAGATTGGCCCCAATAAAACGCTCAGATGCCATATTAACTTAGGAACACTCAGCCAATTAGGGCACAGCATGCACACTACATGCAATGATCATGCACTCCTCATGTCGGACAACTAGACACGTACCCACTAGCTCTGCATTGTGTCCACGCAGAGTCGAGACCCACCTGAGCTTATCAAATGACCAGATTTATGACTATGACTAGGCCCAGATTCCTGTTCTAAAAAGAATGTACAAATTGTTTTATTACACTTTGTGAAATGTATAAAATAATGGCCAAAGCCAGTTTTCAAACCCCGACTCTGTTGCCTGTGCCCCTGGACACTGTGTTTAACTAAACCAACTGTTCTCGTTTTGCCAAACGCCTCTTGTCTTGAATTGTTTTCAAGGTAAATTCATATTTGAGCAACACACAAGCTCTGCAGTGGCAGACCTGAGCCATGTTTAAAGGGCAACTACGTGGGTGGCACAATCAGTGCTGCGGGCCCACGAGCGGCATTTAATGTACAGGCCCTGGATACATACAATTCACTTTACTAGCGACTTAAAAGTAAATTAAGTAAACCTATTGTTGATAAGCAAATTTTACCACATTACAGGCCAAGCACACATGCACTTAGGCACTGGTTAGCAGTGGTAAAGTGCCCAGAGTCCTAAAGCCAACAAAAGTGACTGCTTGGCAGTCTCTGGATTGAGGGAGGAGTCCCATCCATTTCTTACAGGTGCAGGGGGTGAAGTGGTGTTTGGAATCATTCTCCCATCAGGAGGTCAGTGTCTTAGAAAATGTCATTCACTGCTTCACTTTTTATGGGTTTAATTAGAGCTGCATCCATATACGAGACTCGTGTTTTTTGACAGTTTCTTCAAGCAGCCTGTGAGAACCTGGCCTGGTATATGATGTGCACTATTGTAAGTGCAAAAAGAACAGTTGATGGGCAGAATGTGGAACAATGTCATACATTCACCCCAGTACAGAGATCTGGGCCTAAATCCATCGTTTTTTTGCTCACCATGCCATTCCAGTTTGAACCCAGCCATATGCAAATCAGTCTTGACCCTGTGCCCAATGGGAACAGTCCAGCCCGAAATGCCAGGCCAGGTCCTCCCTGAACTGGAAACAAGCATCCTAGGACCGGTTTCGGGGTTTCACCCCTCATCAGCCAGGCTAGGTTGACTCCAGTGGCAAGGAGAGCATGGGACCCACTCCTGGGCATACCCATCCCACTCGGGGTGACAAATGCAAAAAGAACAATTGAAGGACAGAATGCATTAGTGTCATACATTCCTCCCAGTACAGAGATCTGTGTAGCATTTGTTTGCGTAGCACTAATGTAAGTGGGCACCTTGCACCAGTCCAGACAACCCTTATGGTGATTTAAGAGGTCTTAGACAACCTTTCAAAGCTATCCAAGTGGTAGCTGAGGCGAGTAGCCTCAGGCTTAGTCCAGAAGGAGTGTAAAGCATCTTGTTTTACCAGAATGCAATATTCTATTATAGATTAAGTGAAAAAGAACCACACAGTGCATTTATAAAAATATGTATTTTTTATAAGACACTCTCTAACATATACAGATATCTCCTACAAAGAAACACAGTAAATAGCACTAAATACACAGTGGACCCCATGGGCGGGGGCAAACCAAATACTAAGAAAGTGGTATAAGAACCATGACTCGGGTCAAGACAGGATTGAAAGGATTTAGAAGTGCTGGGAACCCACAGAACCACCCAAGGTAAGTAGATAGGGACAATGAAACCAGCGGAAGGTGCACAGTCCGTTGCAGAACAGAATAGCAAAACAATAGTTATTGTAGAGAAATACAAGAGATCCTGCAAATAGTTGGGACAACCCCTCACAGGAGGTAGGAGTCCATCAGCCCACCCTTATTGGCGGAGCATCGTCATCTGGTACTCCTGGGAATCACTGTCTAGGCCCGAAATCGCAGATCCCCAAGGACTCTGCCTGGTGCACAGACCAGTGATACCCAGAAAGGAAATACACTCCTGCCAGGGTGTGTGCCCAAGTAGTCGAGGGCTCCAGTGGTGTGCAGTGCAAGAAAGTGATGTGAAGTTAAAAATGAATACTTGGTCAAAAAATATGTTTAATGTGGATCAACCAAGTTTCATGTTTAAAAGAACCTATAGTCTGATATATATTTTTACAGTCTAATCTTTGGTTCGTGTGGAAGTGTGGTCGACATGTTTCAGCCGATACGGTGACTTAACCCGGCTTTCATCAGGACCGAAAGAAAAAAAAAAAAAAAAAAAAAACTACTGCCAAACTAATTATAAAGTGATAAAACTAAGCCCATGCACCAATTGCGAGTGTGGGGTACCAGCGTGGCAATTGCCACCCTACCAGAAAAGGCTCAAACTTGAGCGTAAGAGCAATGTCTTCATTCCTAAAAAAGAATAAAAACATGAACCTCATGCAAATCAAAACACAACTACTGATTGCCAAACGGCAGAGCTGATTCAGCATCGCCCAGATTAATAACTAAACTCAAAATGATGTTATTAAATACACAATTTGTATGGAAAGATGAAAAAGACTCACCCAGCTTTGTGTGGGAGAACAGCCTCACCTCACCCGGCTGACTGCTCGGAGAAGGAGGCACCGCTCTGTTTAGATGTGGAGAAAGAAACCAGACAGATTGCCAATTGATACCCATCTGCTCAAAGCTCAACACACATATTTTTTAACAAGTTCAAAAAGGGACCAGAATTGATTAAAAAAGTCCAAGACCTCGTGACTGCCCAAATAGGTCTATTATTGTTAAGGTGATGTCTCTTTAGAACAACCTATCAGACATCCAGTGTGACCGGGGACAGACATAACTATGAATGATTGTTGTTAGATAGATGAGAAGCTAACTCTAGTCATAGACTCTGTCAACAGTATTCCACCAACCAATTCTGTGTTGAAGAACATGGAACAAGCAGCCGTCCACCTTACCTAACCGTCGATACCTCTGACTAACTCACAAGCTGTCTTAAGAGGTATCGGCAGGAAAAGGAGGATGCTATTTGGTAGCGATCGTGTTTGACGTGCGCGTCTTAAATTGAAATCAGCTGTGTGTTCGTATTAAAGAAACAAGTCCAAAGCCTCGTGACTAGGTCTTGTGTTATTAAGGTAATGTCTCTTTAAAACAACCTATCAGATATCCAGTATGGCCAGGGACAAATATAAATATGAAAGATTGTTGATAGATAGAAGAAAAACTCACTCTGGTAAAAGAATCTATCAACAGTAATCCACCAGCCAGTTCAGTGTTAAGGAATAAATCCAACAATGAAGTGAGCAAAAAACACAAGCAGCCTGCCACCTTACCTGTCCGTCGATACCTCTGACTGACTCGCAAGCTGTCTGGGAGGTATCGGCAGGAAGGGGAGGCTGCTATTAGTAGCGCTCGTGTGAGACGCGTGCGTCTTAGATTGAAATCAGCTGTGTGTTCATTTTTAAGGAAACAACGTCTGTGCACAGTAGAGCGCATGCGTCTGGGGTAGATGCTAATTAGGTGTAAGACGCGCATGCGTTAGTACTAGACACTACATAGGTGTACCGTGTCCGTGCGAATTTGAGTGTATTACAAAGTCGTAAAAATGGAGCGAGTCACCACATGATAAAACCGCCAGCGTTTAAGGTGCGGTGTAGGGTATATATCGCGCCACGAGTGGGGACCTCGTGTGTCTAGTGCGCATGCGTAGGGGAGTAATGGGATCTACCCACGCATGCGCGAGACATCGTCACACACAGGGAAGAAGGGAAGCCCAATCTTAAGCGCCGATCAACCGGAGCACTCAAGTGTTACTGATCAGTGGTGTTGGGAAAGGACAAAGTGGTCATGTCATCTAGCGACTTGATCAGGAGTTGGTTAAACAGTTTGATGTTATTCGTACTTTGGATTTGAAGGAGTTGAGTCCTAGAAAAGGCACAAGAAGTGGTTGACCCACCATGACTGTGGGACAGTTAATAATATATAGTCCCTACTGAATTTCATGTAGTGTCAGTGTACCCTAGGCTCCAGAAAAAGATCTCGTGTTAGTACAACAACATCTTCATTATAAATGATGGCCAGAACGGTCCATTAGTCGGTCCTCTCTAAGAAAGCATATTAAAGAGTGTTCAATTGAACCTTTATGTTTCCAGTAAAACTAACATCACAGTTTGTGACAACAAGGGTTAGAGAGATGGTTACTCCCCTCAGGCGATCGAACCCCCAAATAGTGTACCGGTCAGAAGGATGGATCCCTCTAAGACGGTCGCGCTAGGTCCCCGAATCTGACTGTGGAACAAAAATAAGTACAAGGACAAAACTAACGTCACAGTTTGTGACAACAAGGGTTAGAGAGATGGTTACTCCCCTCGGGAGTTCGAACCCCCAAATAGTGTACCGGTCAAAAGGATTAATCCCTCTAAGACGGTCGCACTAGGTCCCCGAATTTGACTAAGGACACAAATAAGCACAGGATCGAGACAGGTGGAACTGAAGCTAAACATATCCGCACGCTGTGGGGTGTTGTAAAAGCATCGGTTCAGTAGACATATAGCGATGTCTTTTTGGGAAAAGTATGACGACTGAACCCTGGAGTACCCACAAGGGTATAAAGGAGCTTATTCCTCCCACTCAGGAAGACATCTCGTGGTGATAAAGTGACTGAACTGGATATAATTAACAGTAAGACAGTCTGACCGATTCAAGTGTAGACAGAAGCCCACGGTATGTTGTCGTTCAGTCCTTTGGTGTCAGTCTTCAACTTAAAAATCCATTTTTGTTCTTTGGAAAATAAGAACTGGGAGACGTCCGTTATGTGTTGAGGAATAAACGGGCGTTCGAGTACAAGCCACCTAAGATCCTCAGCCTTGTGTTTTTTGGCTAGGAAATGCTCCGTCATCCGAGTGGATTGTCTCATACAGCGGATGGTACTTTTGTGCTCGCTTATGCGGAGCTTCACTTTACGTGTGGTGTACCCTATGTAATGTAGGGTACACGGACACGTGATTCTGTAAATTACGCATTCTGAATTACAGTTCGTATGGTTGCGTAATATCCAGGGACGTTCTGTGCCTATGTCCACTGAGGTGGTCTTAATGGTTTGTGGACAGACACTACACGTTCCGCATGGGAAATGGCCACGAACTGGAGGTAGTGACCACAAAGTGTTGGTCTCACCTGTGGGATGTGACAGCGGTCTCGTATGGACCAGACTGTCGCGCAAGCTAGGACCCCTCTTAAAGGCAAATAAGGGAGGCGAGATCTCGCCATCTGCTATGTTCAATATCTGCCAATGTCTCCGTACTGTTTTCTGTATTTGACTGGACATAGTACAGAAAGTGGTGACAAATGTGAGTCTCTCATTGGTAGTCCTAGACACGTCAGTGTCCAGTAGGGCATCACGATTATTGTTTGATGCCCGTTTCCAGGCTTTTCGTACCAAACGTTTCGGATATTGTCGCGATTGTAGTTGTGTAGCAAGTGCCTCAGCATGTTTGTCGAACAATTGTCTGGTCGAACAGTTCCTGCGAATCCGCAGAAACTGGCCAACTGGAAGGTTCTACCGGAGTGCCCTCGGATGATGGCTGTTAAAGGACAACAGCGAGTTTCTGGACATGGGTTTCTTATATAGTTCAGAACTCAGTGAGTTATCGTGAACAAAGATAGAGATATCCAGAAAGGCCAAACGATGTTTGTTGTACTCGATGGTGAAGCGCAAATACGCGTTCTGTTGGTTTAGCCATGAATGAAAGGCATGAATTTCGTCGCCTGTGCCCCGCCAAACCACCAAAATGTCATCTATGTATCTCTTCCACAGCAACAGATGATGACGGTATGGGTTGCTGTGGTTGAGTACAAAGTCCTGTTCGAATAGATGAACATAGAGGTTGGCGAGGCTAGGCGCGAAAACACTGCCCATCGAAGTACCAGATGTCTGGAGGAAGATCTGATCCTCAAACTTGAAGTAGTTCTCCATCATGGCCAATCTGGCACAATCCATGATAAAAGGCACAGGGGTGATACTGTCCAAAGAACGTGCTTCCAAAAGGCCTCTGATGGCATCGAGGGTCTCTAGCTGCGGAATGCACGTATAAAGTGACTCTACGTCCAGGCTAGCCAAGAGATCGGTGTCAGAGTTAAACTTAACCTCAGGTAAAATTCGTAGAATGTCTGCCGTGTCTTTAAGGTAGGTTGGCATCTCACTGACCATAGGTCGTAAAAACACGTCTACGAATTTGGACAGAGGTTCTAATAATGAACCGATCCCAGAGATAATGGGACGTCCAGGAGGCGGTCGTTGCTGTTTGTGAATTTTGAGGGGAGTAACCATCTCTCTAACCCTTGTTGTCACAAACTGTGACGTTAGTTTTGTCCTTGTACTTATTTTTGTTCCACAGTCAGATTCGGGGACCTAGCGCGACCGTCTTAGAGGGATCCATCCTTCTGACCGGTACACTATTTGGGGGTTCGATCGCCTGAGGGGAGTAACCATCTCTCTAACCCTTGTTGTCACAAACTGTGATGTTAGTTTTACTGGAAACATAAAGGTTCAATTGAACACTCTTTAATATGCTTTCTTAGAGAGGACCGACTAATGGACCGTTCTGGCCATCATTTATAATGAAGATGTTGTTGTACTAACACGAGATCTTTTTCTGGAGCCTAGGGTACACTGACACTACATGAAATTCAGTAGGGACTATATATTATTAACTGTCCCACAGTCATGGTGGGTCAACCACTTCTTGTGCCTTTTCTAGGACTCAACTCCTTCAAATCCAAAGTACGAATAACATCAAACTGTTTAACCAACTCCTGATCAAGTCGCTAGATGACATGACCACTTTGTCCTTTCCCAACACCACTGATCAGTAACACTTGAGTGCTCCGGTTGATCGGCGCTTAAGATTGGGCTTCCCTTCTTCCCTGTGTGTGACGATGTCTCGCGCATGCGTGGGTAGATCCCATTACTCCCCTACGCATGCGCACTAGACACACGAGGTCCCCACTCGTGGCGCGATATATACCCTACACCGCACCTTAAACGCTGGCGGTTTTATCATGTGGTGACTCGCTCCATTTTTACGACTTTGTAATACACTCAAATTCGCACGGACACGGTACACCTATGTAGTGTCTAGTACTAACGCATGCGCGTCTTACACCTAATTAGCATCTACCCCAGACGCATGCGCTCTACTGTGCACAGACGTTGTTTCCTTAAAAATGAACACACAGCTGATTTCAATCTAAGACGCACGCGTCTCACACGAGCGCTACTAATAGCAGCCTCCCCTTCCTGCCGATACCTCCCAGACAGCTTGCGAGTCAGTCAGAGGTATCGACGGACAGGTAAGGTGGCAGGCTGCTTGTGTTTTTTGCTCACTTCATTGTTGGATTTATTCCTTAACACTGAACTGGCTGGTGGATTACTGTTGATAGATTCTTTTACCAGAGTGAGTTTTTCTTCTATCTATCAACAATCTTTCATATTTATATTTGTCCCTGGCCATACTGGATATCTGATAGGTTGTTTTAAAGAGACATTACCTTAATAACACAAGACCTAGTCACGAGGCTTTGGACTTGTTTCTTTAATACGAACACACAGCTGATTTCAATTTAAGACGCGCACGTCAAACACGATCGCTACCAAATAGCATCCTCCTTTTCCTGCCGATACCTCTTAAGACAGCTTGTGAGTTAGTCAGAGGTATCGACGGTTAGGTAAGGTGGACGGCTGCTTGTTCCATGTTCTTCAACACAGAATTGGTTGGTGGAATACTGTTGACAGAGTCTATGACTAGAGTTAGCTTCTCATCTATCTAACAACAATCATTCATAGTTATGTCTGTCCCCGGTCACACTGGATGTCTGATAGGTTGTTCTAAAGAGACATCACCTTAACAATAATAGACCTATTTGGGCAGTCACGAGGTCTTGGACTTTTTTTAATCAATTCTGGTCCCTTTTTGAACTTGTTAAAAAATATGTGTGTTGAGCTTTGAGCAGATGGGTATCAATTGGCAATCTGTCTGGTTTCTTTCTCCACATCTAAACAGAGCGGTGCCTCCTTCTCCGAGCAGTCAGCCGGGTGAGGTGAGGCTGTTCTCCCACACAAAGCTGGGTGAGTCTTTTTCATCTTTCCATACAAATTGTGTATTTAATAACATCATTTTGAGTTTAGTTATTAATCTGGGCGATGCTGAATCAGCTCTGCCGTTTGGCAATCAGTAGTTGTGTTTTGATTTGCATGAGGTTCATGTTTTTATTCTTTTTTAGGAATGAAGACATTGCTCTTACGCTCAAGTTTGAGCCTTTTCTGGTAGGGTGGCAATTGCCACGCTGGTACCCCACACTCACAATTGGTGCATGGGCTTAGTTTTATCACTTTATAATTAGTTTGGCAGTAGCTTTTTTTCTTTCGGTCCTGATGAAAGCCGGGTTAAGTCACCGTATCGGCTGAAACATGTCGACCACACTTCCACACGAACCAAAGATTAGACTGTAAAAATATATATCAGACTATAGGTTCTTTTAAACATGAAACTTGGTTGATCCACATTAAACATATTTTTTGACCAAGTATTCATTTTTAACTTCACATCACTTTCTTGCACTGCACACCACTGGAGCCCTCGACTACTTGGGCACACACCCTGGCAGGAGTGTATTTCCTTTCTGGGTATCACTGGTCTGTGCACCAGGCAGAGTCCTTGGGGATCTGCGATTTCGGGCCTAGACAGTGATTCCCAGGAGTACCAGATGACGATGCTCCGCCAATAAGGGTGGGCTGATGGACTCCTACCTCCTGTGAGGGGTTGTCCCAACTATTTGCAGGATCTCTTGTATTTCTCTACAATAACTATTGTTTTGCTATTCTGTTCTGCAACGGACTGTGCACCTTCAGCTGGTTTCATTGTGTCTATTTGGGATTGGAGGTGTTTCAGTCCTTAAACCAAGTCCCTTATGACCCTCTTATAAATTTGTTGTTAAGTAGATAGGGACCCCACGGAGAACGTGTGCACTATGGGAACACGACCAGGTGTTCCGTACAAGTCTACGTGTAAGTCGCTGTTGGATTTTTAAAGATTAAGGACCCTTCCCAGTGGACCCTGAAGAAACCTTGTGGAAGACAGAAGGTTCTAGAGCCACCCCACCTGGGGATACCTTAGTACCCACGTTACCTACACCAGGGAAGCCGGGTGCATACGTGTGAAGTGATGTCGGAAACCGCAGCCGAACCCAATGGAGGACTTCAGGAAAGTGCCGCCGTTGCAGAAGGAAAAAGTGTCCAGTGGAATCCAAAGGTGGATTCCAGATGAGGTACCTGCAAGCAGAGGGGACGGAGTGTATGTCACTCAGGAGTGACCAGGAGACTTGGAAGACAAATGCCCTCTGATGTCGGCTATGGCAGGATGGGTGACGATGGCCTTGACACTGCAGCTGTGAGGACCAGGCAATGCTGAGGAGGACCAGGAGCCGTGCAGGCGCTGTTCCACAAAGGATGTCGAGTGCGGAGTGGTCGGTGTTTGGCGGGAGCACCAACAAGCCTTGGCAAATGCAACCAACGCAGGAAGTGAAGGAGCAACGTTGGGACCAGCAAGCAGGAAAGTCAGGGCAGGTGCCAAGCAATCAGGGGAGCCCAAAAGAAGCAAAGATGACCCTCAACAGGACCCACAGGCCGGAGGCACTGGAGTTGCGAGTGGACCTCGAGCAGCTCACTCTAGTAAGGTGGAATCTGACTGCATGGTTGCCCCCACTTTTTTCCTGGTGTTTTGCTGGTTTTCTACTTAGTTTGGCTGGGATCCTGCTATTCAGGACCCCAGCCCATCTGCTTTCTCCCTTAAAATTGATTACAAGTACATTAGGAACACTCCAGATTGGATTCTGGGGTACCCTTATAAGTCCCTAGTATATGGTATACTATGTACCCAGGGCATAGGTACCCCAGAGGCCTACCAGGGGCTGCAGCATGTATTATGCCACCCCTGGGAAGCCTTCAAAAATTACACCACAGGACTGCTACTGCAGCCTGGATAAGGTGGTGCATGCACCCCTTACTCAGATATAGGTTCACTATATCTCTCCATATCACTGCACATATAAACCTATCAGTGACCCCTATGACAGGCCTTACTAATTCTGAAGGTAGGGTTCTGGGTTTTGTGTGAGAGGGTACCCATGCATGAGCAGAGCCCTCTGCAGCCTTCAGAACCTTTATTAAGGGGTTGTTTGTGATGCAGCCAAACCATATACTCGTAAGTGCATTATAACCAAACGGTAAATGCTAACTTTGGAATGGCTGCATGGAAACATGTCGTGTTTGGTGCCAAACACCTTGGAATCATAGCTCACTGGTGTGGGAGTATGATCCCACCCTTCTAGAGGGAGAGACATGACAGCACCGGTATACCCAGTACCAGCTAACAGAGCCCTGGCATCACAAAATGGTGCTATTCACTGTCTTTTAGAACTGTATTATTGTGTATCTTGGACTCTAATCTCATAAAGAGATTAGTAGCGAGTGTTTAGAAATAAATCTGGATGCTCTGTTTCGAATCTGAAAACGTGAAGAACATGCGCTACAGGCTACCATGCCCTCTCTGACAATGTCTACTGTTTAAGAAGTCTTCCGAATATTGGATTCTCAGCTATCTGGATTGAATTATACATATGCCAATTTGAATACCCTCTTTATTACTTTGTGGAGCCCTGAAGAAGTCTCTTTTAGAGACTAAACGCGTTGGCTATGATCTTCCGCTCTTATGAAAATATGAAATAAAGAGAAATGTTTAAGAAACTCACATCGATTATCTGGAAATCTTCTTGTGTGCTCACTGGTTCTTGAATGCTTAATGTCGAAATGTTATAATCTTTTAAATAGTGCTGAACCCTTTTGTGTCTAATATATACATAACTTGTGTGGTTCTCTTTTCATTTAGTATTTCAAGAGGTTATAATCTGGTAAACCAAGCTGCTTTACACCCCTTCAAGACTTCCATGAAGAATGGGAATACCCAGACTGTTATCAGGTTCCTTCAAGGAGTATTCAGGAGAGAAGATGATTCTAACAAGCGTGTTAGTGACAATGGTGCACAGTTGGCGTCTGAGAAGATGAGGGTGTTTTTGCAAACCAATGGTATCAAAAAAGACTTGTGCCATCCAGGGAGTCATGGGCTTGCTGAGTAGGTTGATAGTAGCTTCTAAGGCCAGCTACAGTTGGCTTTAGTGAACAAGCTTGAATGGAGGATGGTGTTGGTTAATGTTTGTGAGCAACAACAATGACTCCGAAAGTCACGGGGGGCAACCGAAGGTGATGGGTCTATTGGTTCTTCACGTCTATGCCAAGTCGGGAATGCCAGAATGCAAGTACAGGAAAAGAATGGTGGTGATATCAAAGCTAGCGTTTCTATAAATTGGGTGAGAATTAAGGAACAGAGACATGTGATGAAGGGTGAGTCCACGTTTTACTTTCTGTAGGAGTCTTTCCAGTGTTGCCTTCTGCTGTGAGGCCCAATGATGGACGATTGTGGAATCAAGAAAGGGTAGTTGTGGGTCCAATAAATAAACTTGAGCTCTTGTTTAGGAGAAAGTGAGGTAGAAACATCTAGTTTCGGTGTGCAAGTTGTACGTCCACCCAGAAACCGATAAACACTGGGGGCAGATCTACAAGGGAAGAGGTGTGGTGCCGCGGCCAGAGCGACTGCCTCCAGAATCTGGGGATCACGGTTCGATCCCAGGCGCCCGCGGCAGATTAGCCCAGCACCATGTGACTCTGGGCAATAGCTTGCTTAATCTTCCCGATGGCCCCCAGCGCCTAGATACCCTTACGGGTGATTGTTCGCGCTTTACAAATGTGGATTATGATAACAAGGAAGTGCCACTTTGGCAACGCATGCCCTTCGGCTGCGACACGCTGTGGCACTTTCAGAGCACAGGAATGCGACATATTTACAATGATATGTCGCATTCCTGTGCTCTCCCCTGCGCTGGCGTACAAACTGCTGCCATGCACTCAGCGCAAGCACCCTTGCACCATGGTGCAAGGATGCCTGCATCAAAGGGAGATTGTTTTTGTGCAGGAAGTTGCCCCTTCCTGCACAAAAGCAATCACTACAGGCATTTTCCTCTTTCAATGCGTGCTGTAGAATGCAGCACGCTTTGAAAGAGGGAAAAACAAGGAGAAATGAAAACCTTTATCCTCGTTGCGCCCCCCTACGCCTCCCCTGGGGAGGCGCAGCATACGGACGCATCTCCAGATTTACGATTTCTGGTAAATCTGGAAACGTGTCTGGTTCCATAGGTGTTGCGTGGGAGCACCCACGGCAACACCCATGGGGCGCCCTTTCCACACAAAGTGCTGCGTGTGAAGGGGCCATATTTACAAGGAGAGGGAAAGTCACGTAGGGTGGCTTTTCCTCTCCTTATAAATATGGAGAGAAAAAAGTGACGTACTACGTACTAGTGGCGCAGGTCGGTTGTACATCTGCCCCCTACTTGTTTCCAAGATTTTGTGTTGGGTTGAATTTCAGTTTTCTCCTTTCTGGGTTCCATTTTTTTGTTTTTCCCTGTTCTAGGTTTCTTTCTTAAACTCTGTTTTTCATGTGTCCGGGTCTTCTTCAAATGTGTTTATTTTGTTAGTAAAAAATAGAGGTGTGTGCGCTCTCGCCTGTGGCGCCTACGACAAGTGTAATGTGGAAGGTTTGAGGTGTGAGGGTTGCAGGAAGGACTGTTGGACTTGGGTCAGGTGGTGATGGTCGCATGTAAGGCTTGCTGTTATTACATCTATGTGCCCACCTTATCCTGGGCGTGCTGTGGTTCCTTACAGTGCGTTTTGGCTGTGGCCCTGGGCCCACCCTCGTCATGACTGGAACGGTCAGGTACTGGCTGCCTGATGGGTAACTTGCACTCCGGAGATTACCAGTACCCTCCGGAGGTCCAGTGCCCTCCAGAGAAGACCAGTGCCCTCCGGAGATAACCAGTCCCCTCCGGAGATGACCAGTCCCCTCCTAAGATAACCAGTGCCCTCCAGAGAGGTCCAGTGCCCTCCAGAGATGACCAGTGCCCTTATTAGAGGACCAGTGCCCTCCCGAGAGGGCTAGTGCTCCCCAGAGTTGACCAGTGCCCGCAGGAGAGGACCAATGCCCTAGAGTTGACTAGTGCCCTCTAGAGATGATCAGTGCCCTCTAGAGATGAGCAGTGCCCACCAGAGATGAAACGTGAGCAGCCCTGTGACTGGGTAAGAAGGCAGGTTATGCTGTTTCTTAGAACAAAGGCCTGGCCGGAGTGTGAGTGTATATCAACACAGGACGGAAGGGGATCTAATTATTTAAAGAGGTCCCACACCCATGCCCCGCCTCAAATAGCATATCAAATATATCAGGGGGAGCAGTTCCTCGTAAATGGTAAAAGCCGCAGGTGGATGGGATTGAACAGTCGACGCCAGGGCAGATCCTGTTGCCCTCACACACCTGGTAGCGTGTCATACTTCATCATCGGGCGCTCCTCGTCAAGCCGGTGCTGCAATGCCTGGCGGGCCTGGGGGCTCTTTGTTGGAGATCTTTACATCTGTTATAGCCGTTAGATGAGTGCATGTGAGGGGCTGGTGTAAAAGGTAGGGTGGTGACAAGGGAGTGTATAAAATAGCCTAAGGGAACCAAGGGGAACTTTTATGGGGTGCAGGTACCTTGGCCAAATAAAGCCAGCGGAGCTATCTTCTAGGAACAATGTAACAAGACAGCTGTCAATCAATGTGATATGGTATCGCCTTGATTGATACCTGTCATGGTCCATTGTTTGATAAGGAGTGTGAGTGCCAGGCCTTGTCAACTTGTGGCAGTGGTGACCCACGTGCGATGCGTGGCACTTCCGGCCTAGGGTGCAGCGCTAGATGAGAGCCTCACAAGATCAATAACACTCCCTGAGAAATAGAGGGCGGACTATCAACAAATGACTTACCACTACACCTGCGTAACACTACAAAACACACACGCATGCACATGTACGCAATACACACGCCTCACAGTTTCGCACATCACACACAGCGCATGTACACAGTACGCACACCTCAGAGCTGCGCACGCCACACATACACCACATGTACACAGTACGCAGAGCTGCGCATGCCACACATACACCACATGTACACAAAACGCACACATCAGAGCTATGCACAACACACAAACACAGCTCACAGCTGTGAGCTGTGCACACAACACACAGCACGTGTACACATACGTCAGAGCTGCACGTGCCACACACAGCACATGTACACAGTACATATACCTCAGAGCTGGACACAGAACATATACAAAGTACACACACCTCAGAACTGCGCACACCACACACAGCACGTGTACATGCCTCAGAGCTCTGCACATACCACACACAGCACATATACACAGTACACACTCCTCAGAGCTGCACACACAGAACATTTACACTGTGCACACACATCAGATCTACGCACACAACACATACACAATACACACCTCAGAGGTGCGCACACCACACACACAGCACATGTACACATGCCTAAGAGCTAGGCACACACCAAAAACAGCACTTGTACACAGTACACACACCTCAGAACTGCGTAAACCACACACACAGCACATGTGTACATGCCTCAGAGCTCTACACATACCACACACAGCACATACACAGTACACAGTCCTCAGAGCTGCACACACAGAGAAAATGTACACTGTGCACACACATCAGAGCTGCACACACAACACACCACATGTACACAATAAACACAGCTCAGAGCTGCTCACACAACAGACACATGCACTTGTACACAATACACACACCTCAGTGTTGAACGCACGCAGCACATGTACACAATACACACACCTCACAGCTGTGCACACAGCACATGTATGCACCTCAGAACTGTGCACAGCACATGTATACACTACACACACCTCAGATGTGCACGCCAAACACACAGTACATGTACACAGTACACATGCCCCAGATCTCTGCACACACAGCACCTGTACACAGTACACACATGCCTAAAAGATGCGCACACCACACACACACCCCATGCAAACATTATGCATGCCTACTAGCAGAGCACACTACACACACAGGCAGCACATGCACACAAAACACACCACAGAGTTGTGCATGCTACACACACACACACCCATGCAAACACACACACATCTTTCCCCGGAATTTTGAGGAGCACGAGTGCGGGTAGGACTACAGGTGTTGCAAACACAGCACATGTACACAGTAGACACAGCTCAGAGCAGACCACACTACACACACATCTTCTTACCTAGGAATTGGACGAGCAGAGAGTGTGGGTAGGAATCCAGGCATTGCTCACACAGCACATGTACGCAATACATACAGCTCAGAGCAGCACACACTATACAGACACACATATTACACAGGAATTTGATGAGAAGAGGGTGCGGGTAGGACTCCAGGTTTCACACACACAGCACATGTACACAGTACACACAACTCCTTACCCAGGTATTTGACGAGCAAACAGTGTAGGTAGGACGCCAGGTTTCGCACACACAACACATGTACACAGTACACTGACCTCAGAGCTGTCCAAACCACACGCCACACACACACACACACACACCAACTTACCCAGGAATGTGATGAGCAGAGCGTGTGGGTAGTTGTCCAGGTGTTTCACACACAAGTGTACACAGTACACACCACACACACATCTCCCTACCAATGAATTTGATGAGCATAGTGTGGGTAGGACTCCCAGTGTTGTACACACAGCACAAGTACAAAGTACACACAACTCAGAGCTGCCCACGCCACACACATACAACTCTTTACCCAGGAATTTGACAAGCAGAAAGAGTGGATAGGACTCCAGGTGTTGTACACACAACACATAAAACACACCTCAGAGCTACCAACACCACACCACACCACAAAAACACACACACATCTCCGTACTCAGGAATTTGACTAGAAGAGCGTGTGGGCAGAACTCCAGGTGTTGCACACACTGCACATGTACACAAACCTCAGAGCTGGCCACAGCACACACACACACACACACACATTGTTGGAAGGGCGTTCTCCGGGGGGCTTCGGAGTACGTTCCTGGCCACCCTTTGACCCACCTCCCCCAGAGTAAGGCCGAACAATGGCGGGGAGGCCCTTCCTGGAAGGGTCTCATTCCTAGGATCATACACGCTGCGCTTACACAGAGGGACACCACACCGTAGTTCTTAGTAAGACAGTATACTTTATAGACAGTTTCAGGGGGATCTTTATGATCCGAGATGCAGCTGTTGAATCAATGCCACAAGCGGCGGCGGTTTCGTGATGAGGGTATGGGGGTGGCGGGACAGTCTTTTAGATCAGTGTCTCTGCGGAGTATCCTTCGCATAGCTCTCAATCCTCAAGCCGGGGGATTTGGGTTCACTCGGCAATCTCCGCCGATTCTCCTGGAGGGGAGCGCCACGAGTCTCACAGCAGGCACAGTTGGTTTCAGATTCTCGGGAGCCGCGACAGCGTCAGCAGGGCTCAGGTGGATTCAGAGTTCGGGGAGCCGCGACAGCGTCAGCAGGGCTCAGATGGGTTTCGGAGTTCGGGGAGCCGCGACAGCGTCAGCAGAGCTCAGATGGTTCCAGAGTTCGGGGAGCCGCGACAGCATCAACAGGGCTCAGATGGTTTCAGAGTCGGGTAGCGTCCTCGGGTTTCAGAGATCGGTCGAGCCGCGAGTAGGGCTCTCATAGGTCCAGGTTGTGAGACCGGCCTCACGGCGTGGCCCTCTCCATCATCCAGCCAACCTGCAACCACCCTCAAGACACGACATCCCCGACTCCGGCCGCCCCAGCCACCCCCGATCCGCGGGCTGGCCAGAGGCCTGACCAACTCACTACCCTACCACGCATGTCCAACCAAGGAAGCGGGAACCCTCGAACCAGACCCAGAGGCGCCAGCCCAGTCACACCCCGGGTCGCCTTCCCCGGGAGGATTCAATCGGCCACCAGGCCCCTGGGGAGCAGGCGCCTCCCCTACCGAGCGTCTGGGTCCCTCCCAGACCCACCTGAAAGGACCAAAGAAGTGAGCGGCAGGAAATCCCGCCGAACCCCCTCTGTCACCCCAGTCCCCCCTCTGCGAGCCCTCCGGACTTCAAAGGACCAGCGGAGTATAACAAGGGGTGCCGGAGAAACAAAGAAGAGGAAGACCTGGAACCATCTGAGCATGCGGACGTCGTCGCGGCTCTTGAACGCTGCATTCACCTGGGCCTGCTGAGTGACTCGCGGCCTCTTGCTATTGAACCATCTGAGCCCTGCGGACGAGGTCGCGGCTCCCGAGCACTGAACCACCTAGGCCTGCTGAGTGACTCGCGGCCCCCAGCTATTAAACCATCTGAGCCCTGCTGACGGAATCGCGGCTCCTGAACTCCGACCACCTGTGCCTGCTGAGAGACTCGCGGCGCTCCCCTTGAGGACGATTCGGGAAGAGATCGCCCAGAGACACGACACCCTCCAGCTCGAGGATTGTGAGCTTCCGCAGGGTATTTCGCAGAGACACTATCTTGAAAGACTGTCCCGCTACCCCCATTCCCCACGACTGACTTGTGGTACGTTGTGCCACTGCTGTACTATTTGCCTTTTGGGTCATAAAGATCCCTTGAAATCATCGATAAAAGAACCTATCGTCTTACAAAGAATACGTGTGGTGTCCCTCTGTTCACAGTGCAGTTCAGGGTGTGCGCGCCTGGTTCGGCTTACTTGGGAGAGGTGGGTCAAAGGGGGGGGCAAGACGTGTATCGAACCCCCTTCCGGCGAACGCCTTTCCAACATTTGGTGGCAGACGACGGGATCCGAGCCGACACCGAAAGAGAGCGTGCAGTGAACGACTGACGCACTACCAAACAGAGATGGAAGGAGAAACCCCCCTGGGTGCCGCAGGTACCGAAATAAGCTCACCGTTCCGAGAGGATCAATTGGACTATTAAATGCATAGAGAACTAAAACAGTTTTGCAAAGACCTTGGCATCGCTACCACCGGACTAAGCACAAAGGAAGACTTCCAGAAAGTACTGAAAGCCTGGGTCGAGACGGGGGCGCCCCCGACCCAAACGGAAGGAGACTCTACCCCATGAACAAACAAGCACCCCGGCGAGAAACAACGGGCCAGAGGGAAACCTGTCCTCCGAGGAACTAGCGGACCGAGAGAGAAGCCGCAACCACGAACTGGAACTGGCAAAACTAAAAATCGAGGGAGAGATAAAACTGGCAGAGAAGAAGTTAGCCGTCGAGCAGTTACGGCTACAAGGGGAACTCGAAGAGAAGAGACTCCAAAGGGAGCACGACGAAAAGAAACTCCAGCTAGAACATGAACGCGGCCTGAAGGAGATTGAGTGGCGGGCTAGACACGAAAAGTCACAGCCACCCGGGAATCCACAGCCCGCTCCCGCCGGGGAAACCAAAGTTCACATCCCCAAGGATGTGGTCAAGGAGTATTATAAGAACGATGATATCCAGCAGTGGTTTAAGGCCTACGAAGTCGCCATGACCTCTCACCGAGTCCCGCAGAAGGATTGGGGGGCTGGCCTATGGGGCCGGTTCTTAAGCGAAGGAAGGGACACTCTGCTCGATCTGCCCTCCGCGGTCATGAACTCCTACAGCCACATGAAGGAAGCCCTCGTGGGCCGGTACGGACTCACCCCCGAAATGTACCGACAACGGTTCCGAGATTGCAAAAAGATACCGGGCACCACGTGGGTTGAATACGTGAACTTTTACAGCCGAGCCTTGGACGGGTGGATCAAGGGCAGCAAGGTCTCCACCTTCGAAGAACTGTTCGATCTGATCGCCTGGGAACATTTAGCGGCCAATTGCTTTATAGAACTGCGCCAGCATCTCCTAGACAGTAAACTCACCGACCCTCGGAAGCTGGCCGCTGAGGCTGATCGTTGGGTGAACACCCGGGCCACCCGGGGCCCCGTGGGGGACTACGGCCACAACAGTCAGGGTCCCCCCCGCCAGAGGGGCGGAGGGAACTACGGCCGACCAAGAGACTTTGCCGGGGGGTCCTCCACCAGCCCCCCCAGCAGCCCACCAGCGGCGGGTTCGGCCCAGTCTCCAGCCAGCACCGGAGCCCCAGGACGACCAGGTCCACGAGCTAGGATCACCTGCTTCCGCTGCCAGCAGGCCGGACACTACGCCAATGACCCCCAGTGTCCCCAGTATCAGCGAACCACAACGACCAACCCCACGACCCGGCAGATGGCCTCCGTGGCTCTGGGGGAAGAAATGGAAGACTCCGAGGAATGGGAACCGGCGGCCATGGCCCTGGTCTCCCTTGGTGATCGAGAAATGGTCCCCGGGACACCCTTGCCCGCCAACACAGAAAAGTACCGACAGCGGGTGACCATCAACGGCCACCGAGTCGAGGGCCTTCGCGACACCGGGGCGAGTGTCACCGCGGTCCACCGCAGCCTAATTTCCGAAGACCAGATCCTAGCCGGGGCCCTCTGTCCGGTCGTATCCTCCGACAATTCTGAGAGCCTCTGCCAGATGGCCCTGGTGCCCTTCGAGTGGGGAGGGGTCTCCGGAGAACTGAAGGTAGCGGTCCGGACCTCGCAGCCCGTAGACTGCCTCCTGGGCAACGACCTGGAAAATTCCCCGTGGGGGCAGGTAGAACGAAGAGCCCACCTAGAGATGATGGGCCTACCGGAATGGGTCTGCGCCACCACGCGCTCCATGACCGCACGAGTGGCCCCCTCCAAGGGCGGTGAAGCCCTCTTGCCGAACACTTTCCCCGAGAGCAGGGACCCCCTACCAGAAGCAGACAACCCTCCTTCCGAGGAAGAAGGAGACACTAACCCAGGGGAAGGACCGGAACCTTCCGCCCCAGAGGCCCCGATGGAACTCGAAGAACTGCCCGAGTTGGCCCAGTGGCACTGCGAAGGGGGGCCCTCCCGCGAAGAGTTCTGCCAGGAACAGACCACTTGCCCCTCCCTCGAGGGACTTAGACAACAAGCCGAAGCCCAGGTCGCCGGTGACCAAACCGGAACCCATTGGGTCTATTGGGACAATGGCCTCCTCTACAGCGAGCAAAAGTCCGCCGAGCTAGGCGCAGCACGAGTACTGGTGGTACCCCTGCGGTTCCGGAGCCTCCTCCTGGGCCTGGCCCACGATGTACCCTTGGCAGGACACTTCGGCCAAGACAAGACATACCAGCGATTGGTGACCCACTTCTATTGGCCCAAGATGCGGGCGAATGTAGAAGCACACTGCAAGTCCTGCCTCACGTGCCAGGGCAGTGGGAAGAGTGGCGGAAAACGCAAAGCCCCCTTACAACCGTTCCCCGTTGTGAGTACCCCGTTCGAGCGGGTCGGCATCGACATCGTGGGACCCCTGGATCCGAAGACCGCCCAGGGCCACAGATTCATCCTTGTCCTGGTGGACCATGCCACCCGCTACCCCGAGGCCATCCCCCTCCGCACCGTGACGGCTCCCGTGGTGGGCCGGGCTCTCATGGGGATCTTCTCCCGTGTCGGATTTCCCCGCGAGGTTGTGAGTGATCGCGGCACGAACTTTATATCCCACTACATGAAGTCCCTGTGGCAGCAGTGCGGAGTCACGTATAAGTTCATGACCCCCTACCACCCCCAGGGCAACGGCCTAGTGGAACGCTTCAACCGAACCCTAAAGGGAATGATCCTGGGCCTCGAAGAGCCCCTGCGCCGGAAATGGGACGTCCTCCTCCCTTGCCTCCTGTTCGCGTACCGGGAGGTTCCCCAAAAGTCTCTGGGGTTCAGCCCCTTCGAACTGCTGTACGGACATCCCGTTCGAGGGCCCCTGAGCCTGGTCAAAGAGGGCTGGGAGACAAGCCCCCGGGGGACACCCCCTGATGTGTTCCGCTACATCCTGGCGCTCCGCAACCAGACGAGGGAGTTTAGAGAACTTGCAGAGGCTAACCTCGAGGCCAGCCAAGAAGAAATGAAGCGCTGGTATGACCAGAACGCAACCTTGGTCGAGTTCCAGCCGGGCCAGCAGGTTTGGGTCATGGCTCCGGTGAAACCCTGCGCCCTACAAGACAAATGGACTGGTCCATTCAAGGTGGTCGAACGGAAGAGCCAGGTCACGTATCTGGTCGACGTACAGTCCCCACGGAACCCCCTCCGGGTCCTCCACGTAAACCGTCTCAAGCCCCACTTCGTAAGGACAGAATTGAGTTTGCTACTGGCCACCGATGAGGGGGCAGAAGAAGACACTGAACCCCTGCCCGATCTCCTGTGCACGAAAGAACTGGACGGTTCCGTGGAGGGTGTGAAACTGTCGGCCACCCTCACTCCCCAGCAGACCGACGACTGCCGCCAGCTGCTCGGACAATTCGCAGACCTCTTCTCCCTCATTCCAAGGGTGACCGACTGGTGTGTCCACGACGTGGACACCGGCGACTGCCCGCCTGTGAGACACCGAGCCTACCGGGTGCCTGACCGGGTCCGCACCTGCATCAAGACCGAGGTACAGAAAATGCTCAACCTAGGGGTCATCGAGCCCTCCGACAGCCCCTGGGCCAGCCCGGTTGTTCTGGTCCCGAAGGCGGCCTCCCCAGGGGTCGCCCCCGAACTAAGATTCTGTGTAGACTATCGGGGGCTCAACGCGGTCACCCGCGCAGACGCTCACCCTATTCCTCGAGCCGACGAGCTCATCGACCGCCTGGGGGCCGCCCAGTTCCTCAGCACTTTCGACCTGACCTGCGGGTACTGGCAGATCGCTCTCACGGAAGGGGCGAAAGAGCGCTCTGCCTTCTCCACGCCAGATGGCCACTACCGCTTCAGGGTCATGCCGTTCGGAATAAAAAACGCCCCAGCCACGTTCCAGCGGTTGGTGAACAAGGTCCTGGCCGGACTCGAGGAGTTCAGCGCAGCGTACCTTGACGACATCGCCGTATTCAGCTCTCAATGGCACGAGCATCTCCAGCACCTCCGACAAGTACTAATGGCCCTGCGCCAAGCGGGCCTGACAGTGAAAGCCAGCAAATGCCAGCTCGGACAAGGCTCCGTGGTCTACCTGGGGCATCAGGTGGGCAGCGGCCAGGTCGCCCCTCTCCCGCCGAAGATCGATGCCATCAAGTCCTGGGAGCCCCCCCACCACGCAGACAGAGGTTCGGGCCTTCCTGGGCCTTACGGGGTACTACCGGAGGTTCATTAAAAATTATGGTAGTATCGCAGGGCCCCTCACAGAGTTGACCTCCAAAAAGCTTCCGCAGAAGGTGCAGTGGACCCCCCAGTGCCAGCAGGCGTTCGACGCCTTGAAAACCGCCATGTGCACCGCCCCCGTACTCAAGGCCCCCGACTACTCCCAAGAGTTCGTGGTCCAGACCGACGCATCCGAACATGGCATCGGGGCCGTGCTCTCGCAGTTCGACGACAAGGGCATTGATCAGCCCATAGCCTTCATCAGCCGAAGGCTGCTGCCGAGAGAGCAGCGTTGGAGTACTATAGAGCGAGAGGCCTTTGCCGTAGTCTGGGCCCTCAAGAAACTGCGGCCCTACTTGTTCGGAACCCATTTTTGAGTACAGACGGACCACCGGCCCTTGCAATGGCTAATGCGGATGAGGGGGGAGAACCCCAAGCTACTACGATGGTCCATCTCCCTCCAAGGGATGGATTTCACTGTCGAACATCGCCCCGGGACGGATCATGCCAACGCCGACGGCCTGTCCCGGTTCTTCCGCTTCGGCGAGGAGAACCCCCCAGTGGATGGGTAGTTCTCCACGCCTTTCAGCTGGGGAGGACGCGTGTGAGACCGGCCTCACGGCGTGGCCCTCTCCATCATCCAGCCAACCTGCAACCACCCTCAAGACACGACATCCCCGACTCCGGCCGCCCCAGCCACCCCCGATCCGCGGGCCGGCCAGAGGCCTGACCAACTCACCACCCTACCACGCATGTCCAACCAAGGAAGCGGGAACCCTCGAACCAGACCCAGAGGCGCCAGCCCAGTCACACCCCGGGTCGCCTTCCCCGGGAGGATTCAATCGGCCACCAGGCCCCTGGGGAGCAGGCGCCTCCCCTACCGAGCGTCTGGGGTCCCTCCCAGACCCACCTGAAAGGACCAAAGAAGTGAGCGGCAGGAAATCCCGCCAAACCCCCTCCGTCACCCCAGTCCCCCCTCTGCGAGCCCTCCGGACTTCAAAGGACCAGCGGAGTATAACAAGGGGTGCCGGAGAAACAAAGAAGAGGAAGACCTGGAACCATCTGAGCATGCGGACGTCGTCGCGGCTCTTGAACGCTGCATTCACCTGGGCCTGCTGAGTGACTCGCGGCCTCTTGCTATTGAACCATCTGAGCCCTGCGGACGAGGTCGCGGCTCCCGAGCACTGAACCACCTAGGCCTGCTGAGTGACTCGCGGCCCCCAGCTATTAAACCATCTGAGCCCTGCTGACGGAATCGCGGCTCCTGAACTCCGACCACCTGTGCCTGCTGAGAGACTCGCGGCGCTCCCCTTGAGGACGATTCGGGAAGAGATCGCCCAGAGACACGACACCCTCCAGCTCGAGGATTGTGAGCTTCCGCAGGGTATTTCGCAGAGACACTATCTTGAAAGACTGTCCCGCTACCCCCATTCCCCACGACTGACTTGTGGTACGTTGTGCCACTGCTGTACTATTTGCCTTTTGGGTCATAAAGATCCCTTGAAATCATCGATAAAAGAACCTATCGTCTTACAAAGAATACGTGTGGTGTCCCTCTGTTCACAGTGCAGTTCAGGGTGTGCGCGCCTGGTTCGGCTTACTTGGGAGAGGTGGGTCAAAGGGGGGGGCAAGACGTGTATCGAACCCCCTTCCGGCGAACGCCTTTCCAACACAGGTCTTCTCTGCCTCCTGTCCCTTCAGCACCCCTGGTTATAATCCCCCCTCCTCTTTGAAGTCCGTAATCCTCGCAGAGAGGGGTCTGGTGCCTGGGATTTCCTGCCGCTCGGCCCCTTGATCTGTTCAGGTTGGTCTGGGAGGGACTCCAGACGCCCAGCATGCGAGGCGCCCGCTCACTGGGGGCCTGGTGGCCGATCGAAACCCTCCTTGGGGAGGAGATCAGAGGTGTGACCGGGACGGCGTCTCCTGGTCTGGCTTGGGGGTTTCCCTCTCCCTCGGCCGGGCATGCGTGGTAGTGTCTTGGGTGTTGCTGGGGCCCCAGCCGGCCATCGGGTTTGTTGGGCCATGGTGGCCGGAAGTCTGTGATACCGGGGATCAGGTGGGGTTGCAGGGTTGCTTACTGGTCGGGAGGGTCCACGCCACAAGGCCGGTCTCATACACATCTTACCCAGGACCTTGACGAGCAGGGAGTGTGGGTAGGTCTAAAGGTATTGCACACACAGCACATGTACACAGTACACTCACTTCAGAGCTTCCCACAGCACACATGCACACACACACACACATCTTACCCAGGAATCTGGTGAGCAGAGAGTGTGGGTAGGACTCCAGGTGGTGCACACACAACACATGTACACAGTACACACCACACATGCACACACACACACACATCTTACCCAGGAATCTGGTGAGCAGAGAGTGTGGGTAGGACTCCAGGTAGTGCACGCACAACACATGTACACAGTACACACCACACACACACATCTTACACAGGAATCTGACGAGCAGAGAGTGTGGGTAGGATTCCAGGTGTCGCACATACAACACATGTACACAGAATGCACACCTCAGAGCTGCCCACACCAAACAGACACACATCTTACCCAGGAACTTGATGAGCAGAGAGTGTGGGTAAGATTCCAGGTGTTGCACATACAACACATGTACACAGTACACACCACACATGCACACCACACATCTTACCCAGGAATCTGATGAGCAGAGAGTGTGGGCAGGACTCCAGGTGTCGCACATACAACACATGTACACAGTACACACCACACATACACACCACACGTGCATACCACATGTACACACACACACACATATCTTACCCAGGAACTTGACAAGCAGAGAGTGTGGGTAGGATTCCAGATGTTGGACATACAACGTATGTACACAGTACACCCCACACATGCACACACACACACATATACATCTTACCCAGGAACTTGACGAGCAGAGAGTGTGGGTAGGACTCAAGGTGTGGCACATACAACACATGTACTCAGTACACACCAAACATGCACACCACACATGCACACACACACACACATATCTTACCCAGGACCTTGATGAGCAGAGTGTGGGTAGGACTCCAGGTGTTGCACATACAACACATGTACACAGTACACACCATACATGCACACCACACATGCACACACACACCTTACCCAGGAACTTGACGACCAGAGTGTGAGAGTAGGATTCCAGGTGTCGCACATACAACACATGTACACAGTACACACCACACATGCACACATACATCTTAACCAGGAACTTGACAAGCAGAGAGTGTGGGTAGGATTACAGGTGTCGCACATACAACACATGTACACAGAATGCACACCTCAGAGCCGCCCACACCACACAGACACACATCTTAACCAGGAACTTGACGAGCAGAGAGTGTGGGTAGGATTCCAGGTGTTGCACATACAACACATGTACACAGTACACACCACACATGCATACCACACATGCACACACACACACACACATCTTACAGAGGAACTTGACGAGCAGAGACTGTGGGTAGGATTCCAGGTGTTGCACATACAACACATGTACACAGTACACACCACACATGCACACCACACATACACACACATACATCTTAACCAGGAACTTGACGAGCAGAGAGTGGGTAGGATTCCAGGTGTCGCACATACAACACATGTACACAGTACACACCACACATGCACACCACACATGCACATACACACACATCTTACCCAGGAACTTGACGAGCAGAGTGTGGGTAGAATTCGAGGTGTTGCACACACAACACATGTACACAGTACACACCACACAAGCACACACACATCTTACCCAGGAATCTGGTGAGCAGAGTGTGTGGGTAGGACTCCAGGTGGTGCACACACAACACATGTACACAGTACACACCACACATGCACACACACACACACATCTTACCCAGGAACTTTGACGAGCAGAAAGGTTGGGTAGGATTCCAGATGTTGCACACACAACACATGTACACAGTACACACCACACATGCACACCACACATGCACACACACATCTTACCCAGGAACTTGACAAGCAGAGAGTGTGGGTTGGACTCCAGGTGTTACACATACAACACATGTACACAGTACACACCACACATGCATACCACACATGCACACCAGACACATCTTACCCAGGAACTTGACGAGCAGAGAGTGTGGGCAGGATTCCAGGTGTTGCACATACAACACATGTACACAGTACACACCACACATGCATACCACACATACACACACACGCATCTTACCCAGGAACTTGACGAGCAGAGACTGGGTAGAATTCCAGGTGTTGCACACACAACACATGTACACAGTACACACCACACATGCACACCACACATGCACACCACACATGCACACACACATCTTACCCAGGAACTTGACGAGCAGAGAACGTGGGTAGGATTCCAGATGTTGCACACACAACACAAGTACACAGTACACACCACACATGCACACCACACATGCACACACACACACATCTTACCCAGAAACTTGACAAGCAGAGAGGTTGGGTAGGATTCCAGATGTTGCACATACAACACATGTACACACCACACATGCATACCACACATGCACACACACATCTTACCCAGGAACTTGACAAGCAGAGTGTGGGTAGGATTCCAGATGTTGCACATACAACACATGTACATAGTACACACCACACATACAGACCACACACACACACCTTACCCAGGAACTTGACGAGCAGAGAGTATGAGTGGGATTCCAGGTGTCGCACATAAAACACATGTACACAGTACACACCACACATGCACACCACACACACACACACACATCTTACCCAGAAACTTGAAGAGCAGAGTGTGGGTAGAATTCGAGGTGTTACACACAACACATGTACACAGTACACACCACACATGCACACCACACATGCACACACACACACATCTTACCCAGGAATTTGACAAGCAGAGAGTGTGGGTAGGATTCCAGATGTTGCACACACAACACATGCGCACACACACACACATCTTACCCAGGAACTTTGACTAGCAGAGAGGTTGGGTAGGATTTTTTTTAATTATTATTATTATTATTATATATAAATTTGTTAAGCGCGCAGCTACCCGTGGGTTTCCCGGCGCTGGAGGCACAGAAGTAAAAAGCAAGCATGGGTACAAAGAGTAGATTACAAAGAGAACAGCCAGGTTTTCACTCCTTTGCGGAACTTAAGTTAGCATGTTTCAGACCGCAAAGGTATGGGAAGCGAGTTCCAGAGCGAGGGCGCCAAGTAGGAAAAAGAGCGCCCACCAACTCTAGTACGCTTAAAACGGGGGACAGAGAATCTGCACTGAGAGGAGGATCTAAGAGTGCGAGAAGGACAGTATTGGTGAACTAAGGTGGATAAATAGTGAGGGGATTTTCCAGCTCTGATCTAGATTCTATGCGTAGCCAATGTAGGCTGCGCAGGGAGGAGGAAACGGATGTGGTTCTAGGCAGATTGCAGAGTAAGCGGGCAGCCATGTTCTGGACCACTTGAAGCTTACGGGAGACCTCTTTGCAGGCACCCAGGAGTAGAACATTACCGTAGTCCAGCCGCAATGTCACTAAGGCCTGGACCACTGACTTCTGGGTGTCAAGGGGAAGCATCCATGTGATCTTCCTCAGCCACCTGATGATGGTAGTACAGGTGGCTGAGACTTTAACCACATGTTGCCTCATGGATAACTGATTGTCAAAGAGGACCCCGAGGTTGCGTGCTGTTGTTGCTGGGACCGGCAATGGTCCCATTTGCTGAGGCCAATGTTGTGGGCCCCAGAGAGCGGAGTCAGGCCCGAACAGGAGCAGCTCCGTTTTGTCGCCATTCAGCTTCAGTTTGTTAGTCAGCATCCAATTGGCGATATCAGTGAGCCCAGAACGAAGAGAGGAAGAGGGGGAGTGCTGATTAGAAGAGAGAGAGAAGATGATTTGAGTGTCATCTGCGTACGAAAAAATAGATAGTCCAGACTGTTCAGCAAGAAAGGCGAGGGGTCTGACATAAAGGTTAAAGAACAAAGGACTAAGAATAGAGCCCTGGGGGACACCGTACGGGGCGTTATGAACAGTGGACACCGAAGAGGGGGAGAAAACCTGAAAAGTGCGGTCAGAAAGAAAATTGGAAATCCAAGCAAGTGCGGAGCCACAGATCCCAACAGACCTCAAGGCAGAAAGAAGGATGGTATGAGAGACGGTGTCAAAAGCGGCACTCAAATCCAAAAGGATGAGTGCCACCGTCTCTCCTCTATCTACCTGACGTCTGATTGTCTCCGTGACTCCCAAAAGGGTGGACTCAGTAGAAAAGCCCGCCCGAAAACCTGATTGGGAAGGGTGAAGAACGTTCGCTGACTCAATGTGAATGGTTAGATGAAGTTTAACATGCTTCTCCAGCACCTTCGAGAGGCCGGGAAGTAAGGAGATGGGTCGAAAATTGGCTGGGTTGCTGGGATCAGCATTAGCTTTTTTCAGGAGCGGGACAACCATAGCATGCTTCCAGACGTTAGGGACAGTTGCCTCAGTGAGGGAAGCATTCAGGAGAGCCAAGATACAGTCGAGTGGGGCAGAGGCTAGGGAACGGAGAATCTGCAGGGGCATGGGATCCAAAGGAGAGCCGGATTTGATCTCTGCCAGCAGTTTCTGGAAGACGGGTATAGAGATGAGTTCCCACTTATCTAAAAGGGGAAATGAGGACCGAACCGGATCATCCTGAAGGGATGGTTGGTCATAATTCTGTATTGGTGGGCTGGATGAAGATGAAGCAGATAGTGAAGCTCCAAAACCCGCGTAGATGCTGTCAATTTTCTGCGAAAAGAAGTCCGCCAGGGAATTGCATTGAGTGCTATCCAAACAGGGGGCTTTGGGAGCACAAGCCATACCCGATAGTTCCTGAACTGCCTTGAAGAGAGCTTTGGGGCGATTCTGAGCTTTCAGTATCGTGTTGTTAACGTGATTGGCCCTGGCGGTATTGCAAAGAGCGTGGTATTTGTGTAGTGCGAGTTTGTAGTTTTCTTTGTCTGCAGGAGAGTAGTTTAATCTCCAAATACGCTCCAGTCTTTTGCAGCGGGACTTCTCCATTTTTAATTGTTCATTGAACCAGGGGGCAGGGGGGTGCAGAAAATTTTGCTTACATTTGCGTGCTGGGAGGCAGAGATCAATTGCAGAGGTAAGCCAGGTGCTAATCGTCCCAACATCGTCGGTAGAAATGTTAGAAAGTTGAGGCAAGGTCTTTTCGAGGGAATTATTAAGGTGCTCCAGGTTGAGTCTTTGCCAATTTCTACGGATTCTAAGGGAACGTGGGTTGCCAGAAAGGCAGGTTGCACCCACCATCTTAATGAGGAACTCTACAATAAAATGGTCAGACCAAATGATAGGTCTGGGGGGTAGGCAGGTTACAGTGTCCAAATTAGCAAAAATTGGATCTAGGAGATTACCGCCTTTATGAGTTGGGCCGGAGTTAAGAAGACTTCAATTGAGGGCGGCAAAATCCTGTATAAGATGAGCGCTAATAGAGCATAGGGTGTCGTTGAGATGGATGTTCAGGTCACCTAACAGGAAATTGTTAGATTCCAGCAAAAGGGGAGCAATAAGCTCAGGCAGGGCAGCTGCCCATGCGGCAGCCGCTCCAGGTGGGCGATACAAAAGGGCACCGGACAATGTAAAATTAGGGGATAATAACAATTTAAAACTGCCTGCTTCACAATTGGGGATATCGAGGTCTTCCCACTTGCAGGATTAACACCTCTTATAGATAATGGCAATGCCACCTCCATCCCTGAGAGTTCTGTTACGTCCCACAAAGGTGTATTCATCGGGGAGGGCAGTGGCAATGTCAGGTCCAGAACAGTCATTGAGCCAGGTTTCTGTTAGAAACAAGGCCGACGGACTTGACGATGTGAGGAGGTCAAATATGTCCCTTTTGTGTTTAGGCAGAGATCTGCAGTTTAAATTAATAAAACTAAGGTCAGGAAGGAGGTCAGAGGGGCGTGCTGTCACTGAGGAAGGAATGGCATTCCAAAAAGAGGCAGAGGCGATACACAGCTCCGAGGGGAGGGATGTAAGAGCCAGAGTACATGAAGGGCAGACTAAAGGGGCATCATAACAACACAAACGAGAGCAATGATTACCAAATGGCGGTCGGAGGCTATACAAAACAGAACGAGTGTAAGTGAGTTTGGGGATCATAGAGCCAGAAGAAGGGGGGGGGTGGCCCTAGGTCCCGTCTGGGCGCGGACGGGCGCAGACGGGCTTGCCTTTGGCACACCCGCTGCGCGTTCGCACCATGCCCCACTTTAGTAGCGTAAGGGAAGCAGACACTAGACTGCTCCCCGCGTCACCACCAAAATGGCGGCCAGGCGGGTGGGAAGGTACCGTTGAGTGAGGTACGAGGGACAAGACTTTACAAGAGGTGAGTGCTAAACAGACCGAGAGGTATTATAACAGCTGTATATACAATTAGAAGAATTCTTGTAGGAATACAGTACAATTCCGAGAAAGCAAATTAAAAAGCAAATTTAAAAGCAAGTAATAAAAGTGCAATCACTCTTCAAACCCTACAAGCTCAACGGTACTAACTAGCGCAAAGCGACTGACTCCCGGCTCAAGCCTCAGGAGTTTACGCCCAGATTCCAGGATTCCAGATGTTGCACACACAACACATGTACACAGTACACACCACACATGCACACCACACATCTTACCCAGGATCTTGACGAGCAGAGAATGTGGGTAGAATTCCAGGTGTTGCACACACAACACATGTACACAGTACACACCACACATGCACACCACACATGCACACATCTTACCCAGGAACCTGACAAGCAGAGAGTGTGGGTAGGATTCCAGATGTTGCACATTACAACACATGTACACACCACACATGCACCACACATGCACACACACACATCTTACCCAGGAACTTGACAAGCAGAGAGTGTGGGTAGGATTCCAGATGTTGCACACACACAACACATGTACACAGTACACACCACACATTCACACACACACATCTTACCCATGAACTTGACGAGCAGAGAGTATGGGTAGGATTCCAGATGTTGCACACACAACACATGTACACAGTACACACCACACATGCACACCACACATGCACAAACACACACATCTTACCCAGGAACTTGACAAGCAGAGAGTGTGGGTAAGATTCCAGATGTTGCACACACAACACATGTACACAGTACACACCACACAGTACACACCACACATGCACAAACACACACATCTTACCCAGGAACTTGACGAGCAGAGTGTGGGTAGAATTCGAGGTGTTGCACACACAACACATGTACACAGTACACACCACACATGCACACCACACATGCACGCACACACACATCTTACCCAGGAACTTGACGAGCAGAGAGTGTGGGTATGATTCCAGATGTTGCACATACAACACATGTACATAGTACACACCACACATGCAGACCACACACACACACACACATCTTACCCAGGAACTTGACTAACAGAGAGTGTGAGTAGGATTCCAGGTGTCACACATACAACACATGTACACAGTACACACCACACATACACATACTTCTTAACCAGGAACTTGACGAGCAGTGTGTGAGTAGGATTCCAGATGTTGCACACACAACACATGTACACAGTACACACCACACATGCACACCACACATGCATGCACACACACACACCTTACCCAGGAACTTGACAAGAAGAGAGTGTGGGTAGGATTCCAGGTGTTGCACATACAACACATGTACACACCACACATGCATACCACACATGCACACCAGACACATCTTACCCAGGAACTTGACGAGCAGAGACTGTGGGTAGAATTCTAGGTGTTGCACACACAACACATGTACACAGTACATGCCACACATGCACACCACACATGCACACCACACATGCACACCACACACGCACACCACACACGCACACACACATCTTACCCAGGATCTTGACGAGCAGAGTGTGGGTAGGATTCCAGATGTTGCACACACAACACATGTACACAGAACACACCACACACGCACACCACACATGCACACACACACACACCTTACCCAAGAACTTGACAAGCAGAGAGGTTGGGTAGGATTCCAGATGTTGCACACACAACACATGTACACAGTACACACCATACATGCACACCACACATGCACACACACATCTTACCCAGGAATCTGATGAGCAGAGTGTGGGTAGGATTACAGGTGTCGCACATACAACACATGTACACAGAATGCACACCTCAGAGCCGCCCACACCACACAGACACACATCTTACCCAGGAACTTGACGAGCAGAGAGTGTGGGTAGGATTCCAGGTGTTGCACATACAACACATGTACACAGTACACACCACACATGCACACACACACACATCTTACCCAGGAACTTGACGAGCAGAGAGTGTGGGTAGGATTCCAGGTGTCGCACATACAACACATGTACACACCACACATGCACACCACACATACACACACATACATCTTAACCAGGAACTTGACGAGCAGAGAGTGTGGGTAGGATTCCAGGTGTCGCACATACAACACATGTACACAGTACACACCACACATGCACACACACACATCTTACCCAGGAATCTGGTGAGCAGAGAGTGTGGGTAGGACTCCAGGTGGTGCACACACAACACATGTACACAGTACACACCACACATGCACACCACACATGCCCACACATCTTACCCAGGAACTTTGACGAGCAGAAAGGTTGGGTAGGATTCCAGATGTTGCACACACAACACATGTGCACACCACACATCTTACCCAGGCACTTGACAAGCAGAGAGTGTGGGTAGGACTCCAGGTGTTGCACATACAACACATGTACACAGTACACACCACACATGCATACCACACATACACACACACACATCTTACCCAGGAACTTGACGAGCAGAGAACGTGGGTAGGATTCAGATGTTGCACACACAACACAAGTACACAGTACACACCACACATGCACACCACACATGCACGCACACACATCTTACCCAGGAACTTGACAAGCAGAGAGGTTGGGTAGGATTCCAGATGTTGCACATACAACACATGTACATAGTACACACCACACATGCACATACACACACACATCTTACCCAGGAACTTGACGAGCAGAGTGTGGGTAGAATTCGAGGTGTTGCACACACCACACATGTACACAGTACACACCACACATGCACACACACACACACACATCTTACCCAGGAATTTGACAAGCAGAGAGTGTGGGTAGGATTCCAGATGTTGCACACACAACACATGTACACACCACACATGCACACATGCACACACACACACACACATCTTACCCAGGAACTTTGACGAGCAGAGAGGTTGGGTAGGATTCCAGATGTTGCACACACAACACATGTACACAGTACACACCACAAATGCACACCACACATGCACACACACACATCTTACCCAGGAACTCACATCTTACCCAGGAATCTGATGAGCAGAGTGTGGGTAGGATTCCAGGTGTTGCACATACAACACATGTACACAGTACACACCACACATGCATACCCCACATACACACACATCTTACCCAGGAACTTGACGAGCAGAGAGTGTGAGTAGGATTCCAGGTGTTGCACATACAACACATGTACACACCACACATGCATACCACACATGCACACCAGACACATCTTACCCAGGAACTTGACAAGCAGAGTGTGTGGGCAGGATTCCAGGTGTTGCACATACAACACATGTACACAGTACACACCACACATGCACACCACACACGCACACACACATCTTACCCAGGATCTTGACGAGCAGAGTGTGGGTAGGATTCCAGATGTTGCACACACAACACATGTACACAGAACACACCACACACGCACACCACACATGCACACACACACACACCTTACCCAAGAACTTGACAAGCAGAGAGGTTGGGTAGGATTCCAGATGTTGCACACACAACACATGTACACAGTACACACCATACATGCACACCACACATGCACACACACATCTTACCCAGGAATCTGATGAGCAGAGTGTGGGTAGGATTACAGGTGTCGCACATACAACACATGTACACAGAATGCACACCTCAGAGCCGCCCACACCACACAGACACACATCTTACCCAGGAACTTGACGAGCAGAGAGTGTGGGTAGGATTCCAGGTGTTGCACATACAACACATGTACACAGTACACACCACACATGCACACACACACACATCTTACCCAGGAACTTGACGAGCAGAGAGTGTGGGTAGGATTCCAGGTGTCGCACATACAACACATGTACACACCACACATGCACACCACACATACACACACATACATCTTAACCAGGAACTTGACGAGCAGAGAGTGTGGGTAGGATTCCAGGTGTCGCACATACAACACATGTACACAGTACACACCACACATGCACACACACACATCTTACCCAGGAATCTGGTGAGCAGAGAGTGTGGGTAGGACTCCAGGTGGTGCACACACAACACATGTACACAGTACACACCACACATGCACACCACACATGCCCACACATCTTACCCAGGAACTTTGACGAGCAGAAAGGTTGGGTAGGATTCCAGATGTTGCACACACAACACATGTGCACACCACACATCTTACCCAGGCACTTGACAAGCAGAGAGTGTGGGTAGGACTCCAGGTGTTGCACATACAACACATGTACACAGTACACACCACACATGCATACCACACATACACACACACACATCTTACCCAGGAACTTGACGAGCAGAGAACGTGGGTAGGATTCAGATGTTGCACACACAACACAAGTACACAGTACACACCACACATGCACACCACACATGCACGCACACACATCTTACCCAGGAACTTGACAAGCAGAGAGGTTGGGTAGGATTCCAGATGTTGCACATACAACACATGTACATAGTACACACCACACATGCACATACACACACACATCTTACCCAGGAACTTGACGAGCAGAGTGTGGGTAGAATTCGAGGTGTTGCACACACCACACATGTACACAGTACACACCACACATGCACACACACACACACACATCTTACCCAGGAATTTGACAAGCAGAGAGTGTGGGTAGGATTCCAGATGTTGCACACACAACACATGTACACACCACACATGCACACATGCACACACACACACACACATCTTACCCAGGAACTTTGACGAGCAGAGAGGTTGGGTAGGATTCCAGATGTTGCACACACAACACATGTACACAGTACACACCACAAATGCACACCACACATGCACACACACACATCTTACCCAGGAACTCACATCTTACCCAGGAATCTGATGAGCAGAGTGTGGGTAGGATTCCAGGTGTTGCACATACAACACATGTACACAGTACACACCACACATGCATACCCCACATACACACACATCTTACCCAGGAACTTGACGAGCAGAGAGTGTGAGTAGGATTCCAGGTGTTGCACATACAACACATGTACACACCACACATGCATACCACACATGCACACCAGACACATCTTACCCAGGAACTTGACAAGCAGAGTGTGTGGGCAGGATTCCAGGTGTTGCACATACAACACATGTACACAGTACACACCACACATGCACACCACACACGCACACACACATCTTACCCAGGAACTTGACGATCAGAGAACGTGGGTAGGATTCCAAGTGTTGCACATACAACACATGTACACAGTACACACCACACATGCACACCACACATCTTACCCAGGATCTTGACGAGCAGAGAATGTGGGTAGGATTCCAGGTGTTGCACATACAACACATGTACACAGTACACACCACACATGCACACCACACATGCATACCACACACGCACACATCTTACCCAGGAACTTGACAAGCAGAGAGTGTGGGTAGGATTCCAGATGTTGCACATACAACACATGTACATAGTACACACCACACATGCAGACCACAAACACACACATCTTACCCAGGAACTTGACAAGCAGAGAGTGTGAGTAGGATTCCAGGTGTCGCACATACAACACATGTACACAGTACACACCACACACACATACTTCTTAACCAGGAACTTGACGAGCAGAGTGTGTGGGTAGGATTCCAGATATTGCACACACAACACATGTACACAGTACACACCACACATGCACACACACACATCTTACCCAGGAACTTGACAAGAAGAGAGTGTGGGTAGGATTCCAGGTGTTGCACATACAACACATGTACACACCACACATGCATACCACACATGCACACCAGACACATCTTACCCAAAACTTGACGAGCAGAGACTGTGGGTAGAATTCCAGGTGTTGCACACACAACACATGTACACAGTACATCACACATGCACACCACACATGCACACACACACACACATCTTACCCAAGAACTTGACAAGCAGAGAGGTTGGGTAGGATTCCAGATGTTGCACACACAACACATGTACACAGTACACACCACACAGTACACACCACACATGCACAAACACACACATCTTACCCAGGAACTTGACGAGCAGAGTGTGGGTAGAATTTGAGGTGTTGCACACACAACACATGTACACAGTACATCACACATGCACACCACACATGCACACAATCACACACATCTTACCCAAGAACTTGACAGAGAGGTTGGGTAGGATTCCAGATGTTGCACACAACACATGTACACAGTACACACCACACAGTACACACCACACATGCACAAACACACACATCTTACCCAGGAACTTGACGAGCAGAGTGTGGGTAGAATTTGAGGTGTTGCACACACAACACATGTACACAGTACATCACACATGCACACCACACATGCACACACACACACACATTACCCAGGAACTTGATGAGCAGAGAATGTGGGTAGGATTCCAGGTGTTCCACATACAACACATGTACACAGTACACACCACACATGCACACCACACATGCACACACATCTTACCCAGGAACTTGACAAGCAGAGAGTGTGGGTCGGATTCCAGATGTTGCACACACAACACATGTACACAGTACACACCACACATGCACACCACACATGCGCACCACACACACACATTACCCAGGAACTTGACGAGCAGAGAGTGTGGGTAGGATTCCAGATGTTGCACACACAACACATGTACACAGTACACACCACACATGCACACCACACATGCACACACACATCTTACCCAGGAACTTGACGAGCAGAGAGTGTTGGTAGGACTCCAGGTGTTGCACATACAACACATGTACACAGTACACGCCACACATGCACACCACACACACATCTTACCCAAGAACTTGATAAGCAGAGAGTGTTGGTAGGACTCCAGGTGTTGCACATACAACACATGTACACAGTACACACCATGCATGCACACCACACATGCACGCACACACACACACACACACCTTACCCAGGAATCTGATGAGCAGAGAGTGTGGGTAGGATTCCAGGTGTCGCAGATATAGCACATGTACACAGAATGCACACCTCAGAGCTGCCCACACCACACCGACACATCTTACCCAGCGACTTGACGAGCAGAGTGTGGGTAGGATTCCAGGTGTTGCACATACAACACATGTACACAGTACACACCACACATGCATACCACACATGCACACACACACACACACACACACATCTTACCCAGGAACTTGACGAGCAGAGACTGTGGGTAGGATTCCAGGTGTTGCACATACAACACATGTACACAGAATGCACACCTCAGAGCTGCCCACACCACACAGACACATCTTACCCAGGAACTTGACGAGCAGAGAGTGTGGGTAGGATTCCAGGTGTTGCACATACAACACATGTACACAGCACACACCACACATGCACACACACACACATCTTACCCAGGAACTTGACGAGCAGAGAGTGTGGGTAGGACTCCAGGTGTTGCACATACAACACATGTACACAGTACACACCACACATGCATACCACACATGCACACACACAGACACACATCTTACCCAGGAACTTGACGAGCAGAGTGTGTGGGTAGGATTCCAGGTGTTGCACATACTTGCTCAAGTTGTTCAGCAGGAAGTGGATTTCTCGTTTACTTTGAGTTTTCAGGAAGAACCGCTTGTCGTTCCTGTGGGAAGAGGAAAGGGGCTTTAGGAATGAGGCCTCGGAAACATCAACCCCCTTCACTGTCCCCCACTCCCTCCACCCAAACCCCCTGCTAGCTGCATTTCCACACTCCGAGATCGTGGGGCTTCAAGGAACTGGGACCTGTGTGTTAGGGCATGTTACCACATGGTTGTGTTCCGCTGACGCAGATATTGGGGGGGGCCTTTAACTGAGATACTACATGGAATAAGTTATACGCTTTCAGGTTTACATTAAATCACACTGCAGACTCCTTAAAATAAATTTGATTTGTTGTATATAGGGCCTAGTGACAGGATTTTAAAAAGACACAAAGAGAAACGAACACATGCGCGTTATGCTCAATTCCAGAATTCTGACAACTCCACTATTGTTTACAAACAAATTCACAAGTTTGACACTTGAACGCTGACATATACTCTCGGCATCTACCCTCCCGACCTCCTGTAAATTCTCGCCCCATTACTGCCCTCCTTCTGCCTTAACCCACTACCCACCTACCTTTAACCCATGGCCCCCACTCTCGACCTCTGACCCCACTCTCGACCCCTGACCTCCCACTCTCAACTTCTGACCCCATTAGCTGACTTAACCGCTCCCCACTTCTCTAAGGCCCTGCTCTCAGCCTCTGCCCTCCAACTCTTAACCTCTGACTCCACTCTCGACCTCTGACCCCACTGTCTGCCTTAACCCGCTCACCACCTACCTTTAACCAATGGCCCCACTCTCGACATCTGCCCCCACTCTCAACCTCTGACCTCACTCGACCTCTGCCCTCCCACTCTTAACCTCCGACTCCACGCTCGACCTCTGACCTCACTGACTGCCTTAAACTGCTCTCCACCTACCTTTAACCAATGGGCCCCACTCTCTACATCTGCCCTCACTCTCGACCCCTGACCCCCCACTCTCAACTTTTGACCCCCCTAGTTGACTTAACCCGCTCACCACCTGCCTTTAACCAATGGCCCCAACTCTCATCCTCTGCCCTCCCACTTTTAACCTCTGACTCCACTCACGACCTCTGACCCCACCGTCTGCCTGTAACCCATGCTCCACTTCTACCTTTAACCAATGGCACCCACTCTTGACCTCTGACCCCACCATATGCCTGTAACCCCAGCCCCCCCACCTTCTTCTAACCAGTGGCCCCAATCTCATTCTCTAGCCTGCTACTCTCAACCTCTCCCCTCCCACTCTTGACCTCTGACCCCACTAATTGCCCGTCACCCATGCTCCCCACCTTCTTCTTACCAATGGCCTCACTCTCGACTTCCGACCCCTCTCTCGACCTCTGACCTCACCGTCTGCCTGTAACCCACGCTCCCCACCTACCTTTAACCAATGGCCTTTGTGGTGTTCCGGGCCCTAGGCCCACATACCAGAGACTCTAGTCAGTGATGGGAGTGAACGTGCCCGAGCGTGTGCGCTCCAGCCCTTTTACTGACAGTCACCTGACCGGTGATGCCTGTGTTGGATGGGTGTGGGGCGAGTGTGAGGGGACTGGAAACAAACTACGAGTCCAACAGGACACTTCATTCCTCCCAAAATTCAAAGAAAACAAAACTGAGTCCAACCTGTAGAAATAGATAATACAGGACAGATGGACGGGTGCAGCTGGCAGCACCCAGACATCACTGCTCGCATCCAGGATTTATTTGAAAGAAGCGCCCCCTAGAGATCTAAACTCATTTAGGTCAGGGAGTAAGGGGGCAATAAACCAATTTATAGTGAAAAACCTCCCACGTGACCTTTAATACTAATAAATAGCTTAACAATGGGTCATTGACTCATGATTTCTCCACACAAGAAAGTAGATTTCAATAAATTATTTTTATCATTTCATTTCATTTCATGAGTCACTTATTTAAGACCAATCATAGAACAATCTTGGCTGATATAGTCACATTATTTCTGAACACTGCTATTTCTTTACAACGCATCAACTAGTTACACTGATGCATTTCCTTATCAAGACTGCACTCTGTGCAACCAACTCATGATCTACACACAGCCACGTTCATCACAATGCATAATAAGCCTTTTTCCTCATAAGACTACCATAGGTTTTCTACCCCACACTCACATCTCATTCACATATTCGACACTCACATCACTGACACATACTACACACCGTCGCACTCCCCGGTACAGCATAGCGCACACAGATGAAAACGAACTTGGGCAGAAACGTCAGCCCTCCAATGCTGTGCTAGTAGCTAGGGCTGCAATCTTTCAGGTCCACGTACGTTTCAATGGACATAGAACTGTGCTTCCATCTTCACCAGGATCTATTTTTTGAACTATTTTTAGGTCTCGCTGAGGCAGCACATGCGCTGATCTGGCAGAGACATTTAGTGTACGGGTTTTCAAAGTGCCCCCACTGGCTTTTGGTGGCCTAAAGCTTGCGTGCACGCTCACGAACACGCACGCCGCCGCCATATGACTTTCCTCCGCCGCGCTTGATCGCGATCACTATCACTATCACTATCACATTCGCGGGTCGCGCGGCCGTGTCACTTTCACGGCAGCGCGGCCAATGCTTGATTATATAGCGCTCAAATTTGCATTTCTCCCGCGTCTAGGAGCTGCAACTTAACAATATGGGCAGAAGGAATTGAATTAACAATCCAGCTGGAAAGCAGCGCTGTGGCAGGGGGAGCTTAATGCCTTTTCTGTATCCCAAACGAGCATAGAAACCCAGGGCGGCTGTATATTTAAGGTGCAGCTATTGATCCGAATGCCCGTTTGAATAAGCGCGCCCTGCGGTTACAGTACTCTGTCCAATTTAAGCGTTACTTCAGAGGAGGCTGTCCCAGAATCATGCTTACTGCTTAGCAAGAATCAAGGACACAGGGAGCAACCCGAAGCTCTGCTCCGTAAATCAGAGATCTTACCCACGGCTTGACATCCAGCGTCAGGCAAACACTGACAATATTATTACTGTACTCATCTTTGACCTGCCTCAACTGATTTACTCAAATGAGAAATTGGATTAAAATGCTATCAAATCAGTTTAAAACCAGAAAGTTACTTTTGCATGCAATCGACATTCTCTAATCCTTATTATTTCAGTGTTTTATTTCCCTCTCTGGCTTCCATCGCCCTGTTCTAAAGTGAGGACTCCCCCCTCCTTCCAAGGGTCCCTCGTACCCTTTCTACTCTCAAGTGATGACGTGCCCATTGTTTCCGAGCTCCCTGCATGCGCTACGTTTCCGATCTCCAAGCCCCAGGACACTCCAGCCATTTTGAATGTGCGACACAAATAAAGACTTATTTTCCTCTAAGGGCGGTTCGTCACTGTTTTTATATGAAAAGCGAACCCCCAAGTGTGTATTTTTTATTTTGTTTGCTCAATTTTATTTGCACATTATTTGAATAAACAAATACATTGTCCAAGATAATAATTTAAATGCCAGAACAGTGTGAAAAAATTAAAACGACCCAGTAAATCAAGTAAAATAAAATAATGGTCACTTTGACCTTCAGAGATGCACCCCCCAACCTTCCTGCCCAAAGTTGTGATTACGACGTGGAAAAGGGCAAAGCCACAGTGATGGGGATTGGAGATCTGGGTCAAAATACGCAGGTTCGAGGAGCAACATTTCATCTTTTTGACATAGATAGAAGTGGTGCACTGAGCTGGGTATCAGTGGTTATTTATGGCGCTTAAATAGGGAGAGTCTTGCACCAGCATTATATGTAAATAAATTATTATTTCTATAATGCTTAATTACCGCCGGCTTCCTTCGTTAACACAGAGCACACTGTCTGCTCGTCTGCAATGGAATAATTACCAACTCTCATCTCATATAAACATAGCGTTAAATTCCCTTTCATCAACACATAGAAGCTGCTTTTATAGGAAGCGCCTAGGAAGCAATTTTATCCATGCAAACTGTTTCAAAACACACTGTATTTTAGATTGTCCTTGCTGCCTCTGGGCGCTAGCAGGCGAAAGGAGATAAACTGATCTCTCCACCTTCTCCCAACCTTCCTTATCTAACTCGTCATATGTTGACGAGTCGGAAAAAGCGCCTAAGGATGTCTTTAAGGCAGGTTGGTGAAGAGCGCTTGTGTAGTGCAGAGTTTTTCACGGGTTTACGTGTCACTGTGCGGGGGAGCGCACCCGCCTGGCAACATCTCCCATGCAATTATGATTCGATCTGTAAGGGGCTCTTTTACAGCTCCGAGCTGCGCTTGGAAGGCCTGCCAGATTTCGGGGAATTATGAGGGAGGTTAAAAGCGGGTGTTGATAAACGCGTGAATGAATCGGATATCTTTTAAGGTGTGTATTAATACCCTACGAAAAGGTGACCTCTTAAATGTATTTATTCACCTATAAAGTAAAATACAGCAACATAAAATAGGTACGTTTGTTGTATTGCCTCATGTATTCCATGTTTAAAACAAATGCCAAAGAACTTAGCAGTATTCGAACCGTGTCATCTCTAATAAACCGTTGGTTGAGTTATGATAAGACAATTTGTATTTTTTAAATACTGAATACGTAAATATTTTTGGTAAAGATGGACGTGAGTTACTTTCTGAATATCACAAAACAGAAGAGACAAGGGATTGAGCCTTCTCTGACTCCCTTACCAATATTTAAGTCTCACACAACAGAGAAAAACTTTATAACAAAAATAACTCTACTGAACGCTAGATATGGGAAAATCAAAAGATGTCTTAATACTGCCCTCACACACTTGGTAGTGTCATGCTTCATCATTGGGCCGCATCATACATCCAGGTGCAGACCAACACTCTGGATGGAGCGCAATTTTTTAGTAAGAAGATGAAGAATAGTGGTGAGGGTAGAGTGTAATAAAGAAAGGCAAAACGAAACACAAAAGTGTAACTCAAATCAAAAAGGAAAACAAATCTTCTCCTGGAAGAAGGGACCAAGAGAGGTGTAGATATAATAGTAAAACTGCCTAGGGGTTAACCCGCAATTTTTTATTTTTTGTCAACCTCTGGCAGGATTAAAACCAACAATATGGGGTATTCAGGGAAGGTAACGACCCTTCTATCCCCACTGCAAATACCAACATGTTTCTGCCAGCTTTTTTTGCGCCAAACCAGGTCGCTCTGGCATTCGTCAGGGTGTTGGTCCCTATTTTCTGGTCTGTACCCCTATTCGGGTATTTATTACTTTATTACTCTGTATGTTTGGGCTTTTCCCCAACGTCACTCTTTTCTGGAGATTTCCAAGAGGATTCACAATTCTAAAACGAGACGAGAAAAAAACATAAGAGGGAAAACCATCCATGATTTCCACACTCATCATTTTTCTCATTAGCCTTTTCTCTTTTCGAATTTCCCATGCGTTATTTAAGTGCCTCATTGCAACCTATTCATTCAACACACACACCTTAACCCCTAGACGTGAGGACTCCACACCACACGTGAACACAAACTACTCAACAAGTGGCGTGGGTGCAAAATCTGGATTTAAAAGCTGCACGTATATTCACAATACATATACTTAATAGCGGAGAGATACCCGGCCATAGCTCTCTCAAGTACCCCAGTGAGTAATATCAATTGCCAACACCTCCTCGCAACTCCATGTGTACTTACAAGAGTCTACAGCTTAGCAAGAGCATCTTAAACATTTTGCAACACTCGGGGGTCAGGTGCCGCGCTCCTGCTCTCCTCGTCACCTCGGCCCTGCTCGAGCGCTGCGCGGAGGGGAGACAGGTCTCGCTGGCGCCTGGCAGCAGTGACTGCTATCTGCGCAGCAGATCTTGTCTTTAAGGGCCCAAGTGACAACGTTCACATCTTCTCTTCAAGTGTTTTCATCCTTAAAGTGTCACTCCAGCCCTCCCCGGGAGACCCTCAACCCCCCCACACACACACTTCCACCAGGTCTTCTGTTGTGCAGATTTCCTGTCTCCAGGCAAGATGTCCGTCAGTCTGCGCGGTACTGCAGCCCCCTCCCCTCCTTGGCCTCACTGGCAGGAGGTGCGAAAGGGCAGTCAGAGGCCGAGAAACCAAATGGGACAGAAACAAAATAAAAACAAGCACTTGCAATGCAATAGGTCTCGCATTAGGAAAGTTTGAGCTTTTTGTATTGTAAATTGACTAATTTTTTTATTTATGTGTTGGTATTGAAAATATTGAAATTACTAGCTTTCTCATGTACAATGTCAATAGTTTTAACTGTTGCAAATGTGACACCAATAGCATTTGTAATGCAATGTGTGTTGTAGCCTGCCAACTTAGGTTGTTGGACAGGTGACCAATTTGGAGGCAGAATTAAGAAAATGCATCCCCCCGTGCAACCCCCCCCCCTCTTCTCCACAGAAGCAAAAAATCTGCACAGAGAGGGGTGTTGAGAGAGTGAGTGAGGTGTGTAGAGAGATGTTGCGTGTGAACAGTCCCTGTGTGTGTGAGCAGTGCCGGTGTGTGTGAGCAGTGCCGATGTGTGTGTGCGAAGTGCCTGTGTTTGTGAACATTGGTTGTGTGTGAGCAGTGCCGATGTGTGTGTGCGCAGCGTGTGTGTGTTTGATAGTAACTAGTGTGTGTGAGAGAGTATTGTGTGTGGATGCAAGGCTGCTAATGCGATCGACCTCAGAAGGATGAAAAGGGAATGAGTGTGGCATATAGAGGTGGACAAAGCTTGCATTTTTGCAACTAGAAGGTGTGGGTTAAATGCTGGTTGCGGGGAAGCTGAGTGCTGAAAGGCAAAGAAAACATAGCGGGCATTGGGTGGGTGGGAGATAGGCGAGAGTTGTGTGTGTTTTATTTGTGTGCAATGCGTGAAGTGTGCTGATAATATCTTTTGGCGCTGTGAATATAGTTTGCGTTGTTGGTGAATGAACGGGGCCCATGTTATCGTCCTTAGAAGGATGAAAAGGGAATGAGCGTGGCATATAGTGTTGGTCAAAGCTGCACTTGTTGCAATTAAAAGGTGTCGGTTAAATGCTGGTGGCGGGGATGCTGAGTTCTGAATGCCAAAGAAAACACGGCGGGGGGAGTGCGGGGGAGAGATAGGCGAGAGGCATGTGTTTCTTGATTGTGTGAAAAGCGTCCCGTGTGCTGATAAATGCTTTTGGTGCTGCGAATAGTATTTTTGTTGTTGCTGGTTTAACGGGCGCATGTTATCTACCTTCGAAGGATGAAAAAGGAATGAGCGTGGTATATAGAGCTGGGCAAAGATGCAAGTGTTGTTAAGTAAAAGGTGGGGGTTAAATGCTGTTTGAGGGGAAGGTGAGTGCTGAAAGGCAAAGAAAACACAGAGGGTGGAGGGCGGGGTGGGGAGGGAGATAGACTAGAGGCATGTGTGTGTTTTATCTGTGTGAAATGCGTGAAGTGTGCTGATAAATGTTTTTTGCAATGCATAAATTGTTTTAGTTGTTGCCGAATGAACGTGGCCCATGTTATCTACCTCAGAAGGATGAAAAGGGAATGAGTGTGGCATATAGAGCTGTGCAAAGCTGCAAGTGTCTTTAACTAAAAGGTGGGGGTTAAATGATGGTAGCGGGGAACCTGAGTTCTGAAAGGCAAAGAAAACACGGTGGGGGGAGGGCGAGGGAGAGATAAGCAAGAGGCATGTGTGTGTTTCTATTGTGTGAAATTTGCCCCGTGTGCTGATAATTTCTTTGGGCGCTGTGAATAAAGTTTCTGTTGTTGCTGAATTAACGGGGCTCATGTTATCGACCTTATAAGGTTGAAAAGGGAATTAGCGTGGCATATAGATCTGGGCAAAGCTCCACTTGTGGTAATTAAAAGGTGGGGGTTAAATGCTGGTTGCGGGGAAGCTGAGTTCTGAAAGCCAAAGAAAACACAGCGGGGGTAGGGCAGGGGAGAGATAGGCGAGAGGCATGTGTGTGTTTTCATTGTGTGAAATGCGTCCCGTGTGCTCATAAATGCTTTTGGCGTCGTGAATAATGTTTCTGTTGCTGAATTAACGTGGCTCATGTCATTGACCTCCTAAGGATGAAAATGGAATGTGCGTGGCAAATAGAGGTGGGCAAAGCTGCAATTGTTTTTCTTTAACTAAACGGTGGTGGTTAAATGCTGGTTGCGGGGAAGCTGAGTGCTGAAAGTCAAAGAAAACACGACGGGGGAGAGATAGGCGAGAGGCATGTTTTTCTGTGTGAAATGCATCAAGTGTGCTGTGGTGGGGGAGGGACAGTTGTGAGAGGCACCATGAGGAAACAATCTCTCGGCATGCTGTGGCGGGGGCGGGGGAGCGCATTCCAGGCGGGGGAGCGGACCCTTTGAAGTATGATGCCGAGGCTGTGGCTACACGTGCACGCGCCAGTAGGCTGAAGCGCTTCCCCAAACGGATTGCATGGCGGCACGATGCACGTGATTGTGCGCGTGCTCGCCATGCAATCCACTTTTGGGAGCACTTTGAAATGCCCCTTTTACTAGAGTCACTTATAGCGATTGCGTAAACGCAATAGCTAGGCGAGACCTAACAAGCATTGGCATAGCCAATAGGTCTCACTTTTGGGACCTTATAAGTATTTAGTTATGCAGCACAATATCCTTGGTGCAATAACATCAACTGTTACATGGCTAAAAACTTATAAGGTCCCAAAAGCGAGACCTATTGGCTATGCCAATGCTTGTTTCTCTTGAAGGTGAGGCGTGGGAATTCTAAAAACAATTTACTGTTGTTTCTTGCTGAAATTTGGTTATACTCCAGCCGGAGAAATAACAAGCCCTAAGCCTTTAGAGATGCTCGGGTGTCTGCAGTCATTAACTAATTTCAAATATTTCTGCTCCTCGTATTAGTCTGTGTGCATTTCTGATTTCACAATTTCGCTCAGTGTGTTCGATACGTCAGATATGGGGAAGCTGCATCCGTGATCCGTGATTTTAAGTGGTCTTTTGTGATAGAGTATTGTGATATCCTGGACCTTGTACAACCGGAGGGAGCCACGAGAAGCGCCACGCCTCATGATCCCTAATAGAGTTTTGTGATGAAATGAAGTGGTCCTGCCGTAGTGACCAGAGGTCCAGATATCACAATACTCGATCACAAAGACCAGTTAGATGAGAGAAAAAGAAGAACCTTAAAATCACCGATCCAGCTTGCCCCCATATCTGAAGTCGCTATGTATCAGTTACTAGCCCATTCTCTGCTGACCTCCCGGATGTGTAACCGGCCTTGTTCTGTGAGCCCAATTTGATTCACTGTCTGTTTTATATTCCCATTTGACTTATGTACTGAACTGTTACCTTCCTTTCCCTCAAATTGTAAAGCGCTCGGATATCCCTCGGGATCACGTCCGCGCTATATAAAACGTTATAAATAAATAAAATGTTCTCTTGGTGGATCGCGGGTGTAAGGCTCCACCCTGGTGGTGAGATGCTCCTTCGGTGGTTACGGTGATGCACATGGCATGATGGTGTTGTTGCCATAAGACATCCTATACCATAGCATAGGTGATTAGAACTGGCACGACAGGGTGACAGGAGCGACCTCGCATTCACATAGCTCAGTGTGTTGAGGTGCTGTTCTTCTCCTTCGGCATGTGCGGTTCTTTGCAGGGATGCCATCATTCACCAAGCAGCTGGTGACTCCGAACGTATAGTTGCACTGGGAAGCGTGGGGCAGATACTGGTCACGCATGCAGGCAGCTTACATCTGGTCCTCTCAATGGGCTGTCCCCATGAGTAGCTTGCTTGTGTTGGTGGTGCACTCTCGGGGAGTAGCACACATCCTCGGTCTTGTCACCTTTGATCATGCCTCCTGCTCATTTATGGTCGTCAGGTTCTTCAGTGTGATAGGTCTGGTCACACACCTTTCTCTCCTCCTCTTTTTCTGTTCTCCTTTGCAATGTGGCTTCGTGCCACACGTCACATGTTTACTTCTTCTTCTGGCGCTAGGTGGCATCAGGCCATGTGTCGCACGTGTTCCTTTCTTCTTCAGGTGTGAGGTGGCGTCAGGTCACTTGTTGCCGGTCCTCTTCTCATTTACCTCTCGCCGTCCCAGCCTGTTCGTAGGACTGTACGTTTTCTCCCCTCATGGACATCTCACAGGTCCTGTCACACCTGTAGGACTGTGCGTTTTCTTCTGTCACGGACGTCGGAGGTCCTGTCACACCTGTAGGACTGTACGTTTTCTTCTGTCACAGACCTCTCGGAGGTCCTGTTCCTGTGCTTGGGTTAATGGAGGTCGACCTTCTTCAGGACAGAGGCGTCTGAAGTTACCCAGACTCAGTTGCAAATTCTTGCGGTCTTTCTTCAGATGGTGGCTGAGCTCTTCTCTTATGGCCTGATTCCCAGAAGTAATCTAAGACAAGATCCTAAACTTACTACTTTTGGTATTCACAGAAGGCATTTAGTAGGAGTAAAGTTAGGATTTTGTCTTAAGTCTGTCTTAAGTTAAAATTCTAATTTTACTACTACTAAGTGCCTTCTGTGAATACCAAGAGTAGTAAGTTTAGGATTTTGTCTCAGATTAGTTCTGTGAATCGGCCCCTCTCTTCTCTCACTGTGGTTCAAAGTAATGAGTTTGCAAAATAACGTCGCTGTGAGAGGCAAGGGTCTTCTCTTACTTGTGGTGGTGGCAGTTGGCCACTAGGGTCATGCAACTCAGTCTTTAGACAGTGAGAGGTCAGAGACTGTTTAGGGAGTGCCCCGGTGTGTATGCATCCCTCCTACCCTCACTGACCTCTGTGTGTATGTGTCCCTTCATCCCTCAGTGACCTCTTTATTTATATGGCCCGCCGTCCCTCACTTAACTCTATGAATGCATCCCTCCATCTCTCACTTAATGTGAGACCGGCCTTGTGGCGTGGACCCTCCCGACCAGCAAGCAACCCTGCAACCACACCTGATCCCCCGGTATCACAGACTTCCGGCAACCATGGCCCAACAAACTCGATGGCCGGCCGAGGCCCCGGCCAAACCCAAGACACTACCATGCATGCCCGGCCGAGGGAGAGAGAAACCCCCAAGCCAGACTGGGGGACGCCACCTCTGTCACACCCCTGATCTCCTCCCCACGGAGGGTTTCGATCGGCCACCAGGCCCCCGGTGGGCGGGCGCCTCGCATGCTGGGTGTCTGGAGTCCCTCCCAGACCCACCTGAACAGATCAAAGGGCCGAGCGACAGGAAATCCCGACACACCGCCCCCAGGCACGAGGACCCCTCTCGGCGAGGACTCCGGACTTCAAAGAGGAGGGGGGAGTATAACAAGGGGTGCGGAAGGGACAGGAGAGACAGAAGACCTGGACCGACGAGAGCCCTGCTGACCTGGTCACGGCTCGATCGACCTCTGAACCCAAGGACGCTACCTGACCCACTGAACCATCTGAGCCCTGCTGACGCTGTCGCGGCTCCCCGAACTCTGAACCATCTGAGCCCTGCTGTCGCGGCTCCCCGAACTCTGAACCATCTGAGCCCTGCTGTCGCGGCTCCCCGAACTCTGAACCATCTGAGCCCTGCTGACGCTGTCGCGGCTCCCCGACTCTGAAACCACCTGTGCCTGCTGAGTGACTCGCGGCGCTCCCCTCCAGGAGAATCGGCAGAGATTGCCGAGAGAAACCGCATCCCCCAGCTCGAGGATTGAGAGCGGTGCGAAGGATACTCCGCAGAGACACTGAACTCAAAGACTGTCCCGCTACCCCAATACCCCCATCACAAAACCACCGCCGCTTGTGGCATTGATTTAATAACTGCATCTCGGATCATAAAGATCCCCTGAAACTATCGATAAAGTATACTGTCTTACGAAGAACTACTGTGTGGTGTCCCTCTGTCAGATCATGTAAGTTCAGCGTGTGCGATCCTAGGAACGAGACCCTTCCAGGAAGGGCCTCCCCGCCTGTGCTCGGCCTAACTCTGGGAGAGGTGGGTCAAAGGGTGGTCAGGAACGTATTCCGAAGCCCCCCCCGGAGAACGCCTTTCCAACACTTAACTCTGTGTGAGTTTGTCTCGCTGTCGCACACTGACCTGTGTGTATGCGTCCCTCCATCTCTCACTGACCTCTGTGTGTGTTTATCACGCTGTCCCACACTGATCTCTGTATGTATGTGTGTCTCCGTCCCTCAGTGACCTCTGTGTGTATGCGACCCTCTGTCTCTCACTTAACTCTGTGTGTGCATCTCACCTCTGTGTATGTGGTCGTCCTACCCTCACTGATCTGGGTCGATTTATCCTTCTGTCCCTCACGGACCTCTGTATGTCTGTGATGCTCCATCCTTCAGTGACCTCAGTGTATGCATCCCTCCCACCCTCACTGACCTCTGTGTGTATGTGTCCCTTAATCCCTCAGTGACCTAAATTATTATTTATTTATTTTTATTTATTTTGTCCTCATTCGCCAATACCCATAGCGTGCTGACCGTCTATACATTCCCCTATATCGATAGGCTAGGATAACATGGGCTCTTCCCTCGGACTCTCTTGATGCTTTCAGCCCGTAGCCTAGAGGGGTACGCTATCAGACTAAAGCGCTGCCCAGCTGGTATTTTGGGGAGATTGGGCATCACTCCACTCTGTAAAGACCCTCTGGACTCTGGGAGTGTCCAGTTGGCATAATCATAGGACGGGGGGGAAAAAAAAAAAAAACCTCATCTCCAGAGTGACAGCGAGTCCCAGTATGCGATCTTTTTCCTGCTGTATTCTCTGGCCATATCCATGTTAGTTATTTCATATAAAGAAGTTAGCCAATCCGAGAGAGTAGGAGGGGCGGAGACTGCCCATTGCGTACAAATCTGTCTTCTTGCCAGAAGGATTGAATGGAAAAGTAAAAGTCTGTCTGGACCTAGTATCTGGGTATGTAAGCCGAAAATTATTAATTTTATGTCAATTGTAATTGCTGTCCCCAATATACTCTCCAATGTTTTTTGTACTTCTTCCCAAAATGCCTGGAAGGGCAGTCTTTAAACATGTGAAGGTCCGAGGCCTCAAGGAGACCGCATTTTTTGCAACTGACTTGATTGTGTGAAAAGCGTCCCGTGTGCTGATAAATGCTTTTGGTGCTGCGAATAGTATTTTTGTTGTTGCTGGTTTAACGGGCGCATGTTATCTACCTTCGAAGGATGAAAAAGGAATGAGCGTGGTATATAGAGCTGGGCAAAGATGCAAGTGTTGTTAAGTAAAAGGTGGGGGTTAAATGCTGTTTGAGGGGAAGGTGAGTGCTGAAAGGCAAAGAAAACACAGAGGGTGGAGGGCGGGGTGGGGAGGGAGATAGACTAGAGGCATGTGTGTGTTTTATCCGTGTGAAATGCGTGAAGTGTGCTGATAAATGTTTTTTGCAATGCATAAATTGTTTTAGTTGTTGCCGAATGAACGTGGCCCATGTTATCTACCTCAGAAGGATGAAAAGGGAATGAGTGTGGCATATAGAGCTGTGCAAAGCTGCAAGTGTCTTTAACTAAAAGGTGGGGGTTAAATGATGGTAGCGGGGAACCTGAGTTCTGAAAGGCAAAGAAAACACGGTGGGGGGAGGGCGAGGGAGAGATAAGCAAGAGGCATGTGTGTGTTTCTATTGTGTGAAATTTGCCCCGTGTGCTGATAATTTCTTTGGGCGCTGTGAATAAAGTTTCTGTTGTTGCTGAATTAACGGGGCTCATGTTATCGACCTTATAAGGTTGAAAAGGGAATTAGCGTGGCATATAGATCTGGGCAAAGCTCCACTTGTGGTAATTAAAAGGTGGGGGTTAAATGCTGGTTGCGGGGAAGCTGAGTTCTGAAAGCCAAAGAAAACACAGCGGGGGTAGGGCAGGGGAGAGATAGGCGAGAGGCATGTGTGTGTTTTCATTGTGTGAAATGCGTCCCGTGTGCTCATAAATGCTTTTGGCGTCGTGAATAATGTTTCTGTTGCTGAATTAACGTGGCTCATGTCATTGACCTCCTAAGGATGAAAATGGAATGTGCGTGGCAAATAGAGGTGGGCAAAGCTGCAATTGTTTTTCTTTAACTAAACGGTGGTGGTTAAATGCTGGTTGCGGGGAAGCTGAGTGCTGAAAGTCAAAGAAAACACGACGGGGGAGAGATAGGCGAGAGGCATGTTTTTCTGTGTGAAATGCATCAAGTGTGCTGTGGTGGGGGAGGGACAGTTGTGAGAGGCACCATGAGGAAACAATCTCTCGGCATGCTGTGGCGGGGGCGGGGGAGCGCATTCCAGGCGGGGGAGCGGACCCTTTGAAGTATGATGCCGAGGCTGTGGCTACACGTGCACGCGCCAGTAGGCTGAAGCGCTTCCCCAAACTGATTGCATGGCGGCACGATGCACGTGATTGTGCGCGTGCTCGCCATGCAATCCACTTTTGGGAGCACTTTGAAATGCCCCTTTTACTAGAGTCTCGTATAGCGATTGCGTAAACGCAATAGCTAGGCGAGACCTAACAAGCATTGGCATAGCCAATAGGTCTCACTTTTGGGACCTTATAAGTATTTAGTTATGCAGCACAATATCCTTGGTGCAATAACATCAACTGTTACATGGCTAAAAACTTATAAGGTCCCAAAAGCGAGACCTATTGGCTATGCCAATGCTTGTTTCTCTTGAAGGTGAGGCGTGGGAATTCTAAAAACAATTTACTGTTGTTTCTTGCTGAAATTTGGTTATACTCCAGCCGGAGAAATAACAAGCCCTAAGCCTTTAGAGATGCTCGGGTGTCTGCAGTCATTAACTAATTTCAAATATTTCTGCTCCTCGTATTAGTCTGTGTGCATTTCTGATTTCACAATTTCGCTCAGTGTGTTCGATACTTCAGATATGGGGAAGCTGCATCCGTGATCCGTGATTTTAAGTGGTCTTTTGTGATAGAGTATTGTGATATCCTGGACCTTGTACAACCGGAGGGAGCCACGAGAAGCGCCACGCCTCATGATCCCTAATAGAGTTTTGTGATGAAATGAAGTGGTCCTGCCGTAGTGACCAGAGGTCCAGATATCACAATACTCGATCACAAAGACCAGTTAGATGAGAGAAAAAGAAGAACCTTAAAATCACCGATCCAGCTTGCCCCCATATCTGAAGTCGCTATGTATCAGTTACTAGCCCATTCTCTGCTGACCTCCCGGATGTGTAACCGGCCTTGTTCTGTGAGCCCAATTTGATTCACTGTCTGTTTTATATTCCCATTTGACTTATGTACTGAACTGTTACCTTCCTTTCCCTCAAATTGTAAAGCGCTCGGATATCCCTCGGGATCACGTCCGCGCTATATAAAACGTTATAAATAAATAAAATGTTCTCTTGGTGGATCGCGGGTGTAAGGCTCCACCCTGGTGGTGAGATGCTCCTTCGGTGGTTACGGTGATGCACATGGCATGATGGTGTTGTTGCCATAAGACATCCTATACCATAGCATAGGTGATTAGAACTGGCACGACAGGGTGACAGGAGCGACCTCGCATTCACATAGCTCAGAGTGTTGAGGTGCTGTTCTTCTCCTTCGGCATGTGCGGTTCTTTGCAGGGATGCCATCATTCACCAAGCAGCTGGTGACTCCGAACGTATAGTTGCACTGGGAAGCGTGGGGCAGATACTGGTCACGCATGCAGGCAGCTTACATCTGGTCCTCTCAATGGGCTGTCCCCATGAGTAGCTTGCTTGTGTTGGTGGTGCACTCTCGGGGAGTAGCACACATCCTCGGTCTTGTCACCTTTGATCATGCCTCCTGCTCATTTATGGTCGTCAGGTTCTTCAGTGTGATAGGTCTGGTCACACACCTTTCTCTCCTCCTCTTTTTCTGTTCTCCTTTGCAATGTGGCTTCGTGCCACACGTCACATGTTTACTTCTTCTTCTGGCGCTAGGTGGCATCAGGCCATGTGTCGCACGTGTTCCTTTCTTCTTCAGGTGTGAGGTGGCGTCAGGTCACTTGTTGCCGGTCCTCTTCTCATTTACCTCTCGCCGTCCCAGCCTGTTCGTAGGACTGTACGTTTTCTCCCCTCATGGACATCTCACAGGTCCTGTCACACCTGTAGGACTGTGCGTTTTCTTCTGTCACGGACGTCGGAGGTCCTGTCACACCTGTAGGACTGTACGTTTTCTTCTGTCACAGACCTCTCGGAGGTCCTGTTCCTGTGCTTGGGTTAATGGAGGTCGACCTTCTTCAGGACAGAGGCGTCTGAAGTTACCCAGACTCAGTTGCAAATTCTTGCGGTCTTTCTTCAGATGGTGGCTGAGCTCTTCTCTTATGGCCTGATTCCCAGAAGTAATCTAAGACAAGATCCTAAACTTACTACTTTTGGTATTCACAGAAGGCATTTAGTAGGAGTAAAGTTAGGATTTTGTCTTAAGTCTGTCTTAAGTTCAAATTCTAATTTTACTACTACTAAGTGCCTTCTGTGAATACCAAGAGTAGTAAGTTTAGGATTTTGTCTCAGATTAGTTCTGTGAATCGGCCCCTCTCTTCTCTCACTGTGGTTCAAAGTAATGAGTTTGCAAAATAACGTCGCTGTGAGAGGCAAGGGTCTTCTCTTACTTGTGGTGGTGGCAGTTGGCCACTAGGGTCATGCAACTCAGTCTTTAGACAGTGAGAGGTCAGAGACTGTTTAGGGAGTGCCCCGGTGTGTATGCATCCCTCCTACCCTCACTGACCTCTGTGTGTATGTGTCCCTTCATCCCTCAGTGACCTCTTTATTTATATGGCCCGCCGTCCCTCACTTAACTCTATGAATGCGTCCCTCCATCTCTCACTTAATGTGAGACCGGCCTTGTGGCGTGGACCCTCCCGACCAGCAAGCAACCCTGCAACCACACCTGATCCCCCGGTATCACAGACTTCCGGCAACCATGGCCCAACAAACTCGATGGCCGGCCGAGGCCCCGGCCAAACCCAAGACACTACCATGCATGCCCGGCCGAGGGAGAGAGAAACCCCCAAGCCAGACTGGGGGACGCCACCTCTGTCACACCCCTGATCTCCTCCCCACGGAGGGTTTCGATCGGCCACCAGGCCCCCGGTGGGCGGGCGCCTCGCATGCTGGGTGTCTGGAGTCCCTCCCAGACCCACCTGAACAGATCAAAGGGCCGAGCGACAGGAAATCCCGACACACCGCCCCCAGGCACGAGGACCCCTCTCGGCGAGGACTCCGGACTTCAAAGAGGAGGGGGGAGTATAACAAGGGGTGCGGAAGGGACAGGAGAGACAGAAGACCTGGACCGACGAGAGCCCTGCTGACCTGGTCACGGCTCGATCGACCTCTGAACCCAAGGACGCTACCTGACCCACTGAACCATCTGAGCCCTGCTGACGCTGTCGCGGCTCCCCGAACTCTGAACCATCTGAGCCCTGCTGTCGCGGCTCCCCGAACTCTGAACCATCTGAGCCCTGCTGACGCTGTCGCGGCTCCCCGAACTCTGAACCATCTGAGCCCTGCTGACGCTGTCGCGGCTCCCCGACTCTGAAACCACCTGTGCCTGCTGAGTGACTCGCGGCGCTCCCCTCCAGGAGAATCGGCAGAGATTGCCGAGAGAAACCGCATCCCCCAGCTCGAGGATTGAGAGCGGTGCGAAGGATACTCCGCAGAGACACTGAACTCAAAGACTGTCCCGCTACCCCAATACCCCCATCACAAAACCACCGCCGCTTGTGGCATTGATTTAATAACTGCATCTCGGATCATAAAGATCCCCTGAAACTATCGATAAAGTATACTGTCTTACGAAGAACTACTGTGTGGTGTCCCTCTGTCAGATCGTGTAAGTTCAGCGTGTGCGATCCTAGGAACGAGACCCTTCCAGGAAGGGCCTCCCCGCCTGTGCTCGGCCTAACTCTGGGAGAGGTGGGTCAAAGGGTGGTCAGGAACGTATTCCGAAGCCCCCCCCGGAGAACGCCTTTCCAACACTTAACTCTGTGTGAGTTTGTCTCGCTGTCGCACACTGACCTGTGTGTATGCGTCCCTCCATCTCTCACTGACCTGTGTGTGTGTTTATCACGCTGTCCCACACTGATCTCTGTATGTATGTGTGTCTCCGTCCCTCAGTGACCTCTGTGTGTATGCGACCCTCTGTCTCTCACTTAACTCTGTCTGTGCATCTCACCTCTGTGTATGTGGTCGTCCTACCCTCACTGATCTGGGTCGATTTATCCTTCTGTCCCTCACGGACCTCTGTATGTCTGTGATGCTCCATCCTTCAGTGACCTCAGTGTATGCATCCCTCCCACCCTCACTGACCTCTGTGTGTATGTGTCCCTTAATCCCTCAGTGACCTAAATTATTATTTATTTATTTTTATTTATTTTGTCCTCATTCGCCAATACCCATAGCGTGCTGACCGTCTATACATTCCCCTATATCGATAGGCTAGGATAACATGGGCTCTTCCCTCGGACTCTCTTGATGCTTTCAGCCCGTAGCCTAGAGGGGTACGCTATCAGACTAAAGCGCTGCCCAGCTGGTATTTTGGGGAGATTGGGCATCACTCCACTCTGTAAAGACCCTCTGGACTCTGGGAGTGTCCAGTTGGCATAATCATAGGACGGGGGGGAAAAAAAAAAAAAACCTCATCTCCAGAGTGACAGCGAGTCCCAGTATGCGATCTTTTTCCTGCTGTATTCTCTGGCCATATCCATGTTAGTTATTTCATATAAAGAAGTTAGCCAATCCGAGAGAGTAGGAGGGGCGGAGACTGCCCATTGCGTACAAATCTGTCTTCTTGCCAGAAGGATTGAATGGAAAAGTAAAAGTCTGTCTGGACCTAGTATCTGGGTATGTAAGCCGAAAATTATTAATTTTATGTCAATTGTAATTGCTGTCCCCAATATACTCTCCAATGTTTTTTGTACTTCTTCCCAAAATGCCTGGATGGAAGGGCAGTCTTTAAACATGTGAAGGTCCGAGGCCTCAAGGAGACCGCATTTTTTGCAACTGACTTGATTGTGTGAAAAGCGTCCCGTGTGCTGATAAATGCTTTTGGTGCTGCGAATAGTATTTTTGTTGTTGCTGGTTTAACGGGCGCATGTTATCTACCTTCGAAGGATGAAAAAGGAATGAGCGTGGTATATAGAGCTGGGCAAAGATGCAAGTGTTGTTAAGTAAAAGGTGGGGGTTAAATGCTGTTTGAGGGGAAGGTGAGTGCTGAAAGGCAAAGAAAACACAGAGGGTGGAGGGCGGGGTGGGGAGGGAGATAGACTAGAGGCATGTGTGTGTTTTATCCGTGTGAAATGCGTGAAGTGTGCTGATAAATGTTTTTTGCAATGCATAAATTGTTTTAGTTGTTGCCGAATGAACGTGGCCCATGTTATCTACCTCAGAAGGATGAAAAGGGAATGAGTGTGGCATATAGAGCTGTGCAAAGCTGCAAGTGTCTTTAACTAAAAGGTGGGGGTTAAATGATGGTAGCGGGGAACCTGAGTTCTGAAAGGCAAAGAAAACACGGTGGGGGGAGGGCGAGGGAGAGATAAGCAAGAGGCATGTGTGTGTTTCTATTGTGTGAAATTTGCCCCGTGTGCTGATAATTTCTTTGGGCGCTGTGAATAAAGTTTCTGTTGTTGCTGAATTAACGGGGCTCATGTTATCGACCTTATAAGGTTGAAAAGGGAATTAGCGTGGCATATAGATCTGGGCAAAGCTCCACTTGTGGTAATTAAAAGGTGGGGGTTAAATGCTGGTTGCGGGGAAGCTGAGTTCTGAAAGCCAAAGAAAACACAGCGGGGGTAGGGCAGGGGAGAGATAGGCGAGAGGCATGTGTGTGTTTTCATTGTGTGAAATGCGTCCCGTGTGCTCATAAATGCTTTTGGCGTCGTGAATAATGTTTCTGTTGCTGAATTAACGTGGCTCATGTCATTGACCTCCTAAGGATGAAAATGGAATGTGCATGGCAAATAGAGGTGGGCAAAGCTGCAATTGTTTTTCTTTAACTAAACGGTGGTGGTTAAATGCTGGTTGCGGGGAAGCTGAGTGCTGAAAGTCAAAGAAAACACGACGGGGGAGAGATAGGCGAGAGGCATGTTTTTCTGTGTGAAATGCATCAAGTGTGCTGTGGTGGGGGAGGGACAGTTGTGAGAGGCACCATGAGGAAACAATCTCTCGGCATGCTGTGGCGGGGGCGGGGGAGCGCATTCCAGGCGGGGGAGCGGACCCTTTGAAGTATGATGCCGAGGCTGTGGCTACACGTGCACGCGCCAGTAGGCTGAAGCGCTTCCCCAAACGGATTGCATGGCGGCACGATGCACGTGATTGTGCGCGTGCTCGCCATGCAATCCACTTTTGGGAGCACTTTGAAATGCCCCTTTTACTAGAGTCTCGTATAGCGATTGCGTAAACGCAATAGCTAGGCGAGACCTAACAAGCATTGGCATAGCCAATAGGTCTCACTTTTGGGACCTTATAAGTATTTAGTTATGCAGCACAATATCCTTGGTGCAATAACATCAACTGTTACATGGCTAAAAACTTATAAGGTCCCAAAAGCGAGACCTATTGGCTATGCCAATGCTTGTTTCTCTTGAAGGTGAGGCGTGGGAATTCTAAAAACAATTTACTGTTGTTTCTTGCTGAAATTTGGTTATACTCCAGCCGGAGAAATAACAAGCCCTAAGCCTTTAGAGATGCTCGGGTGTCTGCAGTCATTAACTAATTTCAAATATTTCTGCTCCTCGTATTAGTCTGTGTGCATTTCTGATTTCACAATTTCGCTCAGTGTGTTCGATACTTCAGATATGGGGAAGCTGCATCCGTGATCCGTGATTTTAAGTGGTCTTTTGTGATAGAGTATTGTGATATCCTGGACCTTGTACAACCGGAGGGAGCCACGAGAAGCGCCACGCCTCATGATCCCTAATAGAGTTTTGTGATGAAATGAAGTGGTCCTGCCGTAGTGACCAGAGGTCCAGATATCACAATACTCGATCACAAAGACCAGTTAGATGAGAGAAAAAGAAGAACCTTAAAATCACCGATCCAGCTTGCCCCCATATCTGAAGTCGCTATGTATCAGTTACTAGCCCATTCTCTGCTGACCTCCCGGATGTGTAACCGGCCTTGTTCTGTGAGCCCAATTTGATTCACTGTCTGTTTTATATTCCCATTTGACTTATGTACTGAACTGTTACCTTCCTTTCCCTCAAATTGTAAAGCGCTCGGATATCCCTCGGGATCACGTCCGCGCTATATAAAACGTTATAAATAAATAAAATGTTCTCTTGGTGGATCGCGGGTGTAAGGCTCCACCCTGGTGGTGAGATGCTCCTTCGGTGGTTACGGTGATGCACATGGCATGATGGTGTTGTTGCCATAAGACATCCTATACCATAGCATAGGTGATTAGAACTGGCACGACAGGGTGACAGGAGCGACCTCGCATTCACATAGCTCAGTGTGTTGAGGTGCTGTTCTTCTCCTTCGGCATGTGCGGTTCTTTGCAGGGATGCCATCATTCACCAAGCAGCTGGTGACTCCGAACGTATAGTTGCACTGGGAAGCGTGGGGCAGATACTGGTCACGCATGCAGGCAGCTTACATCTGGTCCTCTCAATGGGCTGTCCCCATGAGTAGCTTGCTTGCGTTGGTGGTGCACTCTCGGGGAGTAGCACACATCCTCGGTCTTGTCACCTTTGATCATGCCTCCTGCTCATTTATGGTCGTCAGGTTCTTCAGTGTGATAGGTCTGGTCACACACCTTTCTCTCCTCCTCTTTTTCTGTTCTCCTTTGCAATGTGGCTTCGTGCCACACGTCACATGTTTACTTCTTCTTCTGGCGCTAGGTGGCATCAGGCCATGTGTCGCACGTGTTCCTTTCTTCTTCAGGTGTGAGGTGGCGTCAGGTCACTTGTTGCCGGTCCTCTTCTCATTTACCTCTCGCCGTCCCAGCCTGTTCGTAGGACTGTACGTTTTCTCCCCTCATGGACATCTCACAGGTCCTGTCACACCTGTAGGACTGTGCGTTTTCTTCTGTCACGGACGTCGGAGGTCCTGTCACACCTGTAGGACTGTACGTTTTCTTCTGTCACAGACCTCTCGGAGGTCCTGTTCCTGTGCTTGGGTTAATGGAGGTCGACCTTCTTCAGGACAGAGGCGTCTGAAGTTACCCAGACTCAGTTGCAAATTCTTGCGGTCTTTCTTCAGATGGTGGCTGAGCTCTTCTCTTATGGCCTGATTCCCAGAAGTAATCTAAGACAAGATCCTAAACTTACTACTTTTGGTATTCACAGAAGGCATTTAGTAGGAGTAAAGTTAGGATTTTGTCTTAAGTCTGTCTTAAGTTCAAATTCTAATTTTACTACTACTAAGTGCCTTCTGTGAATACCAAGAGTAGTAAGTTTAGGATTTTGTCTCAGATTAGTTCTGTGAATCGGCCCCTCTCTTCTCTCACTGTGGTTCAAAGTAATGAGTTTGCAAAATAACGTCGCTGTGAGAGGCAAGGGTCTTCTCTTACTTGTGGTGGTGGCAGTTGGCCACTAGGGTCATGCAACTCAGTCTTTAGACAGTGAGAGGTCAGAGACTGTTTAGGGAGTGCCCCGGTGTGTATGCATCCCTCCTACCCTCACTGACCTCTGTGTGTATGTGTCCCTTCATCCCTCAGTGACCTCTTTATTTATATGGCCCGCCGTCCCTCACTTAACTCTATGAATGCGTCCCTCCATCTCTCACTTAATGTGAGACCGGCCTTGTGGCGTGGACCCTCCCGACCAGCAAGCAACCCTGCAACCACACCTGATCCCCCGGTATCACAGACTTCCGGCAACCATGGCCCAACAAACTCGATGGCCGGCCGAGGCCCCGGCCAAACCCAAGACACTACCATGCATGCCCGGCCGAGGGAGAGAGAAACCCCCAAGCCAGACTGGGGGACGCCACCTCTGTCACACCCCTGATCTCCTCCCCACGGAGGGTTTCGATCGGCCACCAGGCCCCCGGTGGGCGGGCGCCTCGCATGCTGGGTGTCTGGAGTCCCTCCCAGACCCACCTGAACAGATCAAAGGGCCGAGCGACAGGAAATCCCGACACACCGCCCCCAGGCACGAGGACCCCTCTCGGCGAGGACTCCGGACTTCAAAGAGGAGGGGGGAGTATAACAAGGGGTGCGGAAGGGACAGGAGAGACAGAAGACCTGGACCGACGAGAGCCCTGCTGACCTGGTCACGGCTCGATCGACCTCTGAACCCAAGGACGCTACCTGACCCACTGAACCATCTGAGCCCTGCTGACGCTGTCGCGGCTCCCCGAACTCTGAACCATCTGAGCCCTGCTGTCGCGGCTCCCCGAACTCTGAACCATCTGAGCCCTGCTGACGCTGTCGCGGCTCCCCGAACTCTGAACCATCTGAGCCCTGCTGACGCTGTCGCGGCTCCCCGACTCTGAAACCACCTGTGCCTGCTGAGTGACTCGCGGCGCTCCCCTCCAGGAGAATCGGCAGAGATTGCCGAGAGAAACCGCATCCCCCAGCTCGAGGATTGAGAGCGGTGCGAAGGATACTCCGCAGAGACACTGAACTCAAAGACTGTCCCGCTACCCCAATACCCCCATCACAAAACCACCGCCGCTTGTGGCATTGATTTAATAACTGCATCTCGGATCATAAAGATCCCCTGAAACTATCGATAAAGTATACTGTCTTACGAAGAACTACTGTGTGGTGTCCCTCTGTCAGATCGTGTAAGTTCAGCGTGTGCGATCCTAGGAACGAGACCCTTTCAGGAAGGGCCTCCCCGCCTGTGCTCGGCCTAACTCTGGGAGAGGTGGGTCAAAGGGTGGTCAGGAACGTATTCCGATGCCCCCCCCGGAGAACGCCTTTCCAACACTTAACTCTGTGTGAGTTTGTCTCGCTGTCGCACACTGACCTGTGTGTATGCGTCCCTCCATCTCTCACTGACCTCTGTGTGTGTTTATCACGCTGTCCCACACTGATCTCTGTATGTATGTGTGTCTCCGTCCCTCAGTGACCTCTGTGTGTATGCGACCCTCTGTCTCTCACTTAACTCTGTGTGTGCATCTCACCTCTGTGTATGTGGTCGTCCTACCCTCACTGATCTGGGTCGATTTATCCTTCTGTCCCTCACGGACCTCTGTATGTCTGTGATGCTCCATCCTTCAGTGACCTCAGTGTATGCATCCCTCCCACCCTCACTGACCTCTGTGTGTATGTGTCCCTTAATCCCTCAGTGACCTAAATTATTATTTATTTATTTTTATTTATTTTGTCCTCATTCGCCAATACCCATAGCGTGCTGACCGTCTATACATTCCCCTATATCGATAGGCTAGGATAACATGGGCTCTTCCCTCGGACTCTCTTGATGCTTTCAGCCCGTAGCCTAGAGGGGTACGCTATCAGACTAAAGCGCTGCCCAGCTGGTATTTTGGGGAGATTGGGCATCACTCCACTCTGTAAAGACCCTCTGGACTCTGGGAGTGTCCAGTTGGCATAATCATAGGACGGGGGGGAAAAAAAAAAAAAACCTCATCTCCAGAGTGACAGCGAGTCCCAGTATGCGATCTTTTTCCTGCTGTATTCTCTGGCCATATCCATGTTAGTTATTTCATATAAAGAAGTTAGCCAATCCGAGAGAGTAGGAGGGGCGGAGACTGCCCATTGCGTACAAATCTGTCTTCTTGCCAGAAGGATTGAATGGAAAAGTAAAAGTCTGTCTGGACCTAGTATCTGGGTATGTAAGCCGAAAATTATTAATTTTATGTCAATTGTAATTGCTGTCCCCAATATACTCTCCAATGTTTTTTGTACTTCTTCCCAAAATGCCTGGATGGAAGGGCAGTCTTTAAACATGTGAAGGTCCGAGGCCTCAAGGAGACCGCATTTTTTGCAACTGACTTGTGTATTTTTACTAATTCTTGATAGTCTGAGGGGGGATAGGTATGCACGATGAGCCGTAAATAAATGATTCCTCCTTAACCATGCTGGTTTAACTATGTTAAAGAGGATTTTAAAGGATTCCTGCCATAGATGGTCACACTGTTCATTAGGCAGCGAGCCACTCCACAGCTCATCGGCCAGCTTGAATTCTCCATCTACCTCCTGTTCTATGGCCCAATATCAGTAGGAGACTTCTTTTTCACCTACTGGCCTTTCCACAAGCTGTTGCTCCAAGCTAGTGCCACCACCTATAGAATTTCCCTTTTTGAGCTGGGATTGTACCCAACTATATAGCTGGATATATTTAAATCTTGAGAGATCGCTACCCACTACCGTTACAAGGTCTTCCCATATGTTTCATTACTGATTTAGATCTCCCCATAGTTTAATTCCAGCATCTCTAAGTGGGATAACCAATCTATCAGTGACCTCATTGTTTATGCGGCCCTCCATCCCTCACTTAACTCTGTGAATGCGTCCCTCCGCCTCTCACTGACCTGTGTGTGTGTTTATCCCACTGTCCCACACTGAGCTCTGTATGTATGCGTCTCTCCGTCCCTCAGTGACCTCTGTGTGTATGTGTCCCTTCGTCTCTCACATAACTCTGTGTATGCGTCCCTCCGGCACCATGCACTGCGCAAGCGGGCGCTGCTTTACTTTCTGCAGTAGATTTTTACTCCAGCAGCAGCTTTCTCAATGTGAACGGACAGTTTCTCAACACGAGCGTTCCCGACCATACGCGACCACTCGCAATGAGAAATCTGACCGCCCATGTTGAGAAATCTCGCTGGGGGGCTGATTTTCCATGCTGGCAACCACCAACATGATGTTGAAGATCGTGAACAAAGAAAAATCTCGCTGGGAGGTGGGTTTTCCTTACTTGCGCTTACCAACTTGACGTTGACGAACTCGAGTGAGGAAAAAAACTCAGTTTTCCAGAACTCCGTGAGCTCTGCGTAACACGGAGTGTGGAAAACTCCGCAAGCGGTGCGGAGTTCACTGCCCATACTTAGAGAAGATCTCAGGAAGGCTGAATTTTGGCATGCAGACAAGAAAGTCTAATAACTTTTTTTCTGTACAGTTTAAAATAAATTCAACAACAGCATATTATTGGATTTAGCAATACCATTCTCCCAATTCCTTGAATTATATTTTTCGGTTATAGTGGGCACCTTGCACCAGTCCAAACAACCATTATTGATGATTAGGTTAAAGACAACCTTGATTGAAAGCTATCCTAGTGTTAGCTATGGATAGCAGTCTTCAGGGTAAGTCTTGAAGGAGTGTAAAGCAGCTTGGTTTACCACGATTATAACCTCCTGAATGACCAACTGAAAGGGGAACCAAACAAGTAGGCTTTCCTGTTTTCAGTTTCTATTTTTGGTAAATTCTGGTGGTGTTTTTTCAGTGTTTTCCAGTGATTTCCATACCTCAAAAAAACAGTGCTTTTCAGTGTTTACTCATTTTCGCACCATAAGGAACAAATGAAACCGTGTTTTGCCGGTGTTTATGGAATGCTTTGCTTTTATGATTGATTTTTCCATTTTGCTTTAGAAATTGTATACTGCTCTACATTTCAGAAGCTTAATACAGTCATTAAAAAATTTCCGTTGTCCTTTGATTCTGTAGCTCAGATTTAACAAGCGTTGCAATGCAATAGGTCTCACATTTATGCGAGTTTAAGCTATTGGCACTGTAAATGACAAAGCCTTTTATTTATGTTTTAACAACAAAAACAAAAATAAAAGGCATTGTTATTTGCAATTTCAATAGCGGTTCTGGAGGGACGTCCCGGCGCCGAGAAGTCACCCCCGTCCCGGAGGAGGCGCACAGACCCCCTGCTTTTTCGGGAAATGATTTCGGAAGTTGTGCAGATGAGTTGTTACAGCAGGAGTATTCAAACCCATCAATTTTCACCCACTCATACACTCTTGACAGAGGCTCACCTAATGCAAATCACTATATTTGATAACGACCAGAGGGTTGAGGCAAGAACAATATGCACCTGTCAATACAATGTATGGAAAAATAAATACTGGTGCAGGGAACCCTAGATTACACCCCTCTCTACTCCATAAATTGGAAAAAGCTCCAAAACCAACAACACAAAGTGGTTCTGCACTCAACAATAGAATATGTGGAATTCAGAGAGAGGACAGTCGTTATGTGCACATCGAAGATCTTAGTGTGTTTCTGCAGGCAGCCCCACACTTGGTAAATCCGCTGCTCCATTTTGGCACATCAATCCACTCCCCGCTGCCACTCAGCCAGTACAGGAGTCTGAGGAGATTTCCATCTGCGGATGATGTCTCTTTTAGCCACAGACGTGGCCACCCCCACCATAATCGATTCAAATCTGAAGCCACTCAGGTCCTCCCAAATGCCCAACAGGTCCTCCCATGTGGTGAGATCCAGCTGTCTATCCAGGACCTTGGATGAAATTATCCTCTTCACCCCGAGCCAAAACCCAGTTATCCTAGTGCAGGACTACATTACGTGAAAAAAGTTGGCGTCAGTTTGGGCACAGCAGAATCAGCTCAGTTGGGGTAGTTTACCTGCAAGTCACAGGGGTTTTGGCGTGAAACATGTGGTATGAAGGTAGTGAAGTTGGATCAGCCTCATCCTGGAGGAATTAGCAATTTCACTGGGCCAAATCACGCTGTCCAGAGGAACCACTGAGTCTTTCCACCTATGTTCAAGTATTGGAAATGCAATGGGTGCATGAGTTACCAGCAGGCGCGCAACACCCATTGGACTCACAGTGCTTCAGCCCCCCCCCCCCACCCCCGTCGTGTGTGGAAGCCTGGGATGAGACAGCTTCCCGGTGCACACACAGCCGCACCCGAGCACTTCACAGGTCTTTAAAAGACCATTTGCATGTTAATGAGGCCTCGCTGTTTCACCCCTTCTAAGAGCCCCTGCAGCTCCACTCTGCCTATGGCTTAAAAGAGCCCCCCCCGAAATGTTTTCTTCGCCCCCCCCCCCCGAAATTTGGCTCTAGTTGCGCCTCTGGTTACCAGTGTATGATGTGTATGGCAGGCTGCTCATGTACCGAGCCGGCCCGTAAGGAGTTTGGCCACAAGAAGGCAGAGCTTGGGTACGTCAGTGGAGTCACTGTGTACGAGTTAAGGAGAACTGTTGGTGCAGTTGTTGAAAAGAACAAAGGTGTCCGTTTTGTCAAACGTCAGCTACAGCAGTAAGACCAATTTTATCTCAACTCTGGAATCTTTCAAGACGAGGCGTGTGGTGCAGCCATTTCCCTCCCACAGTGGAGTAAGTTATGCAAGTGTTTCGTCCCACCATGACTCTCAGGGTAGCTCTCCAAACCCTAATAACAACTGTGGTCATTCCTGGGAGGTAACGAGGAATGGGATTCATATACCGCAGTCCCATAGTAGCGTCCAACCCCAGACGTGAAAGTTCTAGTCTGCCAATCAATCATTGATCACCGTCAATTTGGACACCCAAGTTACGTCCTAAACTAGACATAGGAAGGAACCAGATGAAAAGTAAGCTCCAGTTCACATATTAATGACCCTCAAACTCAGAGGGATTTAAAAAAAAGTTTGTTCTACGTAGTTTAGGCTAGCTCAGAAAAAAGTAACAACTCTACGTTTCAGTGCAGCGCTTTTTTTTCACAAAGTGATCAACATTGGAGCTAAATTCGCTCATCTGTTTACGCTATTCGGAATCTTACAAGAAATGGAGTGCACGCACATACGTAGAGAGACTCGTAGAGAGACTGGATCGATGTTCCGACCTACTAGGGAGTTATATTCCATTTGTTCCTATATGCAATGACTGTATTGTACTGCTTTGGCTCCCTCAAGTGTCCAAAAGGTGCAAATGGCCAAGTGGTGAATCCAAATTGAAAAATTCCGCGATACTCGGTTTAAACCGGGTCAGCTGATTTTTAATCGGTAGGGTAATCTCGGGCGGAGTCGGTTTTAACCGAAATCCGGACAGCCTACACACAAGGTATATATATATATATATATATATATATATATATTCACTGAAAAAACCATAGGTTTCACACATGTTATAGTTAGCGGAAATTTTACTGATAAAAAAACAATGAAATTGCTCCGTTATAGTTAGTGCTGGCAACTATAACTCACGCGACCGCAATCCTCTGCTGATGCTAATACTGTATTTAGACACTTATTTGCCCATGTCTTCTTCCATACATTTTTAGCTATACATATATTACAAATATTTTTTTTTATAAAGACACATATGTCATCAGCAGAAGATTGCGGTCGCGTGAGTTATAGTTGCCAGCACTAACTATAACGGGGCAATTTCATTGGTTTTTTATCAGTAAAATTTCCGCTAACTATAACATGTGTGAAACCTATGTTTTTTTCAGTGAATTTGCAAGGTTTTTTAAATGCTAATTCCTAACTATAACGTGTGTGAAACCTATGGTTTTTTCAGTGAATTTGTACGGTTTTTTAAATGCTAAGTTACTTTACGCCATTCGAGGCGTGCGCGCCCACTTAACGCAGTGCGTTCCGTGCACGGTTTTTATCAACTTTAATAAGCCCTGTACATTTGGTGGCCTTCGGCCACCAAAAGCACAGGGGGTGGGGTCAATGTGGATAGTGTTTTTTTTATTTCGATTTTATAATTTCATGTTGCCAAAATATAGTTTTTTTACTGACGTAATAAGCCCTGCACTTTTGGTGGCCTACGGCCACCAAAAGCACAGGGGGTGGGGTAAGTGTGGATAGTGTTTTTTTTATTTCTATTTTTTTCCGTACGCTTACGGTAAGCGTACGGTAAGCGTACTCGGCGAAATTGCCGAAAAAAAAATAAAACCGTTTTTGTTCTTGGGGGATGTTTGGGGACTCCCTCAACATGACTATGTGGGAGTGAGTTGTCAAAACAGCCCCGTAACATGTTTTTGGGCATCATGTTTGATAAATAACACTCAGTGCGAGAGACAAAATGGCGGACGCCGCTTCCTGGTTTCGGCCGATTCGAATGTTTACTAAGATCTAAGAGCCAATCAGAATCGCGCTCGCGCACGCCACCGTACGCTTACGGTAAGCGTACGGTAAGCGTACCGTAAGCGGGCTCAGATATATATATTGATTTAAAGGCTATTTTCTCAGAATCTACTGAACAGATTTACACCAAACCTACAAAAGGCACTTCCTTGACATAGGGACTACCTCTCTGCCAAATTTCTAGTAATTCTGTTCAGCCGTTCGGGCTGTAGCTCGTTCTAAAGGTCCTATGGAAAAATGCATGGGAAAAACGCGTTTTGGGACCCCCCTTTTATCTCAGCCCCCGCTTGACGAATCCCCCCGAGACTTTTAGGGTAGGAGCGGAGCGTAGCGCCCCACCTATTTTGAGAAATTCGCGAGGATTCATCGACCGGCGCCAAAGTTATTCAAAATAGAATGTTGCGGATTTCCTATGGAAAAGGGGTCCTAACTATAACTACCTACTGGCGACCGCCAGTAGGTAATATATATATATATATATATATATATATATATATATATATATATATATATAAAATATCTGACATTTCCTACTTGACGAATTTATTAAAGAATGATGCCTGACCCTAAGATGGCAGTTCCATGAACACGAGAATGGCTGGAACGACTGGCAGCTCACCTTTCATCTTGCGGCCAGCCGGTACACATCCGGGGTGGTTCCACCGCCACTCAATTGCTGGATTGGCCTGACCCTGTGATGACCGCCACCTGGTGGCTCCCGACCACTCGGGCGCCCCCTCGTTTGCACCACGGGGCTTTACTCATCGGGGGAACGCCGACCTGGCTCAAAGTCTCTGCACCAACGTTTAGACCTGATCTCAAGATGGCCGCCCTCCCACTTTGCGTCTGGGCAAAAAAAAAAAATCAAAAAAAAAAAAATCATGGGGCCCGACTGAATTGGAACTTTCAATGGACTTGTCCCCCTTGCCGGATTTCAAGATGGCCACCGCAGTGAGACCCTCCGCGATAGTCTTTCCTCTCCTGGTCTAAAATCATTGACCATCGTTCGGACCTCGACCAGCCTTTCACTAGACCCTGTTCCCGTTCACCAACCAGGACCTCTACTCTGAAAACTTTCCCTCGACAGCTGAGACCTAACCACTTTGACTGATGCCCGGTGGAGCTACCTCACGAGCCAAAGGGGATATGGGCTATGGATTCCCTGCTTGACCATCACCTACCCAGCCGGTCTTTGGGCAAACACTCTTGCATCCCTCCTGACCTCTCCAACCCAAGGGTTGCCCTGCGTCTGCTTCATCAGCTTAAAAGCCGCAAAATAGATTGCTGTTTCAATCATTGGTTATCAGACCTTCAAACAACTGGTCATCGACCAGACCTTGATCTTAGCCCTCAACCGACCTGTATCCTGCACACCCTTTCAGGTCATTTACCATGTGAACTTTCCCTCGACCGCTGAGACCTTGCAACCTGACCGTTGCCCGGAGGAGCTACCCTGATAGCTATAGGGGAGATGGGCTGTGAATTCCCACCTCTGTCACCTACCCAGCCGGACATTGGGCAGACCTTCCTTCGTCTCTGCTGCCGTTATCTCCCCCCCCCTTCCACCTACATCCTTCCCCCTTACCCCATCCGCCCTATTTATCCTTCCTCCATACTATTTAAATCTGTTTTGTATAACCGATGTAACCAGTAACTGTTTTTAACTGTGTAATAATGTGATTCCTAATGTAAAGCGCTCTGATACCCACGGGTCTAGCCAGCGCTTCTAGTAACTGATGTAACGTGAAACTGATGTAATTTTGTAATTTCTGTTGGAACCTTATGTAAAGCGCTCTGATACCTCTGGGTCTAGCCAGCGCTATATAAAACTAATAAATAAATAATATTTATTACTCAACACACTCTACTAACCTCTTTATGAGATGAGAGAGCAAGGCACACAATAATACAGTTCTAAAACAACAGTAAATAACAGTATACAATGGGGCCCCAGGGTGAGACCAAACCATATATTAAGAAAGTGGTATAAGAACCACGGCTTGACTAGACAGTGCCCAGAGCACGTAGAATTGCTCGGACCCCAAGGAACCACCAAAGGTAGTGACACAGGGAACCCACGGAGGACGCGTGCAGTGTGAGAACACAGCCGCGAGCTCCGTACAATTCAATGGGAAAGTCACGGTTGGAATTTTAAATAATATGGACACTTAGGAGAGGACTTTGAGCAAACCCTTACAGACTTAAAGGGTTATAGGGCCAGCACCCACAGGAGCACAGGAGTACTCGTGTTACCTCACCCAGGGAAGCTGGGTGCATAGGTGTCAAATGGTGTCGGGAATCGTCGTCGATTTCAATGGCGATGTGCTGCAAAGTGCTGCTGCCGTGGAAGGGAGAAGTGTCCGGTGTGATCCAAGCCTAGATCGAAGATGTGAAGAACCTGAAAGCAGAGAGGACAGAATCTGGGTCACATGCCAGTGACCAGGGGCACTATGGACAAATGCCCACCAATGTCGGGTGTTTCAGATGCGATGAGGTGAAGCTTGACTCCACTGCCACGGAGAACAGGAAGCGTCGAGAATGACCACAGTCTGCAGGCGAGCTGTGCCACGAAGGATGTCGAGTTCTTGGGGGGTGTCAGTTTCCGGACTGGAGACCAACAAGCCTTGGCAACTGCAACCCACAAGGTGAGAAGAAAATGGCTTTGGTGTGGACCAGCAAGGTCCTTTGGACTCCCCAAGCGACAGAGTCAGGGCACGTCCTGTGCAACCAGGTAAGCCCATTGAAAGTTAAAGTACCCTTCTCAGGGACCCTCAAGTTTACAGACAAGGGATCGCAAAGGGACCTTGTTAAACCTGGCACCTTGGCGTGAGTCTCCCTTCCACTTTTTAATCGCTGTGCCTCATGTATTTTGCTGGTGTTGGCTGCTTAGAGCACTGTGCCACTGCCAACCAGTGCCACAGTGCAAGTGCTCCCTATATAAAATGTATATGTTGGTTGGATTCCATGGTTGGGTTATTTGGTTTACTGTCAGACCCCAGTAAAGTGCACCAGGAGTGCCCAGGGCTTGTGAATACAAATGCTGCTGGTGGGCTTGCAGCACTGGTTGTTCCACCCACAGCAGCGGCCTGGTAAAATGTGTCTAGGTCTGCCATTGCAGAACCTGCGTGCAGTCTGGTACTGTCATGCTGACTGGGCAAGTGCACCCACTTGCCAGTCCCTAAACCTTCCCTGAACTTCATATTAGTCACCCCTATGGTAGGCCCAAGGGCAGGGTGCATTGTAAGCATAAGGTAGGACAAGCCCTGATGTGTGTGGCATGTCCTAATAGTGAATTACAGCCATTTTCGTTTTTCACTATTGTAAGGCTACCTGTTCTCATAGGCCAGAATGGGCTGTTTTAATTGTTACAGTCTATGATCCTAACAGACCCAGGGAACATGGTAGAAAATCGAGTTTAGTATGCCTGAACTCAGAATAATAAAATACATCTTTTAGCAAAGTTTATTTTAATGTTCTGTGTTTGCAAATGCCACTTTTAGAAAAGTTGGCATTTGCTTGCCTAACCATTTCAGCCCGACTCTCAGCTGATGGTTATCTGCTGTCTGGCTTGTGTGAGTGACAGGGCTGGGGAATTCCAAGAGACAGTCTGGGCAGCCAGGTGGTGAATAGGAATATTACACCAGGATGGATGGGAGGAGTACACTTGGACTTTGAATAGGGCTGTGCTCTGCCACCACAATGCTGGCCCCACCTCCTGTGGAGCGTCTGATGTCTCTGCCCTGCACACTGAAAGCAGAAGCCTGCATCATGTCAACAAAGTGCTCAGAAACCGGACCGAACTAGGCAAAGGTCCCCCTGGCCTGGCAGAACAAAAGAATTGCACTATAAGTATTGGGACACTGCTCCCAAGAAATCAGATCCTGCTGACAAAACGAACCTCTGCCTGAGGGGAAGGAACCGGGAAAGCTGTAGGAGGAGTACTGTCCCTGACCTGGGGGATTGGCCTGCAGTAGTTGCCTTGCTGCTGAAGGAGAGGAGAAAGATTGCTAAGGAACTTTATTTCAACTTGTGCTTTTAAGATCTCCAAGGGCTTGTGACTGAGCTTGCCCCCTGAACGAAGTCCCACGGCCAGTGGACTTCACCGCCTTGAGAAACGCCACTGAGAACCGCTGTTCTCCCCGTAGTGCCAAAGCCAAGAGAAGTGTGCGTCTCGTAGATCGGCGCGTGCACTGGAAAGCCTATGCCAAGCTGCCCGGCCCGAACAACGCGACTAAGGTCCCCCTACGAGCCGTAGCTCGCAACGTGAATGAAGGACTTTGTGCTGCACTTTTGATTTCCCCTCTTCGCATTGTACTGCTCAAGCGTGCCCCCTACCCCTGTTGTGGGCAGGCTGCGGCGTGTGGCTGGGTACGTCGCTCACAATCGGAGCGTACTGCCTGCTTTGCACCACGCTTAAGGAAAAGGCGCTGCTCTCAAGGTACGGCTCGTACGCCGCAACGAACATCAAGAGCACCGTACCTACGCACCGTCCCCTCGAACAACGCGACTGAGCCCCCCAACGAGCCGTAGCTCGCACCGTAACAGGAGGACATCGCACCGTACAACGCGTTTAGATTCACTGCATCGTCTGTGACGAACACCCCCAAGACAAGGTACTGTGTACGTTCTAAGCACCGCAGGGTGTACGCTTCACACCGGAGCGTCTGCAGCGTTGAGACCCGTTCCTAAGCACCGCAGGGTGTACGCTTCGCACCGGAGCATCTGCAGCGTTTGTGAGACCCGTTCTTAAGCATCTCTTATCCCCGTACAAACCACACGAAGAGGAACAAACCGCACAGAACTTTGAAATTACGCTTGAAACAAGAACTGCTTATTGCCAATAGTATTGTGGACCTTTTTATCGTTATTTGGTCTTGTGCTAAGTCTTTCTATATAAAAATACTTATTTTTGATAATCCCAGTGTGGAGTCCATTTGTGGTGTTGTTACTGTATGTGGTCACAAATGCTTAACCTGTAACGCCCTGAGATAAGCCTGGCCTGCTCGCGCCAAGCTACCTAGAGGGTGAGCAGGGGTTGTGTTAGGAGTGCAACCCCTTACCCTGACTGGAGGAGAGGATCCCTCCTTGTCACAAGTCTCTACCTGTGCCAACCAGAGACCCCCAATTCTAACAGACCTCAAGAGGAATCACTAGATACCAGCCCACGGGTCACTCGAGGAGTGTAGGGCAGCAATCTTTGGTGGAATCACTGCTCGGGGTCTGGACTACAAGTAGCCCAAAGCACAGCCTCTGGGATCGCCAAGAAGTATATGCTGCTGCAAATGTGCACGGTGTCCAGGGGTTCGGGTTGCACGGTCCCCACGAGGGCTTTGGATCTTAGAGTTGCTGAGAAGACGGATCGGCCTAGATGAAGCTTGGAAACCCACTCCTGTGTTGCAAAGTCTTCGGAGTCCTTCAGGAACTGCATAGATGCAAACCGGACAGATGCGTCTTTGGTGCCTGCCTTGCAGGGGAGTAACTCCTTTACTCCAAGGGAGATTCTTCGGTCATCCAACGTCGTGTAGATAGAAGTTCTGGGATTCTGTAGCAGAGTTTAGCCGAGGTAAATCTAAAGTCCTGTAGTCAGGGGTTCCTACCTTATACCCAAGGAAGGGGTGGGCCAAACTCTGGGGACCCACCTATGGGAGAGTCAGTACAGAGGGGTGGCTACAACCATGTCCTTTGTCCAGTTTCATGCCAGAGCAGGGGCTGAGTGACCCTGCAACTGGTTTGAGCTGGACTATGCACAGGGACACCAAATGTGCCCCCAGTGCAGACATCAAAGCACTCTTGGAGTGCACCCACCCTGCCCCAGTACACTAAAACCGGTCTTGGAGCTGGTTACACCTCCCTGTGACAGGAAACCTATTGTCCAGTCCTCCCCTGCCAGAGTTTCATCCAGCAGCAGGAGGGCAGACTCGTGTCTGTGGCTGGCAGCATCCATTTTGTGATGCCTGGGTCTGTGAAGCTGGTACCGGGTGTACCGGTGAAGTCATGGTTCTCCCTCTAGTAGGGTAGACTCAAACCTCCCCCGCCAGTTACTGGTGTGGGGGTAGGATTCCAAGGTGTTTGACACCAAACACAACATGTTTCCGTGCAGCCATTCCAAAGTTAGCATTTACAGCGAGGTAATAATGCACTTAAGCGTATATGGTTTGGCTGCTTCACAAACAACCCCAGAATAAAGGTTCCGAAGGCTGCAGAGGGGCTCTGCTCATGCATGAGCACCCTCTCACATAAAACCCATCACCCTGCCTTCAGGATTGATAAGGCCTGCCATAGGGGTGACTGATAGATTTATATGTGCAGTGATATGGAGAGCTATAGTGAACCTATATCTCAGTAAGGGGTGTATGCACCACCTTGCACAGGCCGCAATAGCAGTCCTGTTGTGTCATTTTGGAAGGCTTCCCAGGGGTGGCATAATACATGCTTCAGCCCCTGGTAGGCCCCTGGGGTACCTATGCCCTGGGTAAATAATATACCATATAGTAGGGACTTATAAGGGTACCCCAGAATCCAATCTGGAGTGTACCTAAAGTACATGCATTCAATTTAGAGAGGAAGCAGCTAGGCTGGGGTCCTGGATAGCAGGGCCACAGCCAGACTAAAGTCGAAAAACACTGGAACATCAGCAAAAAGTGGGGGTAACTATAAGAAGCAGATCCTACTCTCCTACAGTTATGAGTTCATAAACTATTGCAATGTTAACCTACAAGGCCGGGGATCTACGATGGGGAAACTAAATGTCCAATTTCTCCACCACCAGGGCCTATGAAACTGTTTTTATAAGGACCCTGCTTATAGCTACAAGACCCCTCACCCCGGTACACCTAGGGGAGACTTTAGGGGTCCTGAATATGCAAAGATAGTGTAGACCCTCACGCCCCAGTGCTCCTAGCACAAACGTTGATTTCGGGACGCAGTTTACTATAATGGGGGAAATGAAATGGGAGTTCTCTTTACCCAGGGCATATAAAACCTATTTTATGAGGGTTTTCCTTAGAAGTACCTGACCCCCACACCTGGGACACCTAGGGTAGACCCTGGGCTACCTAATTTGGCAAATTATTGTAGTTTATCATGTTTAAGTGCCCCTAACACCAAAGTCGAGTTTGGGCACAATTTACACTGAAAAGGAGTCCTGCAACACGGGCTGCTTTTAAAATTACCTCAGGCCTCGGCAGTGCACACATGCAAGTGCAGAAAAGGGCTGCTGGCCTCTAAAGTTCCATGCCCTATTATCTACTAGAGACTTATAGGGTAGGTCATGCCAATCATAGGGGTACCCTAACACATAGTATACCCTAATGTGTGAGTTTTCACTGTGTTTTCACCATAGCACTGGCCTTGGGTCTGGTTTAGCTGAGCCTAAGGACAGTCAGTTACCACCAGTACCAGTCAGCACAAAAATAAGGGGCACAGGGCCCGGGATGACTTTGCAACAGTGGCCCTTCGTCCCTCGCTTACCTCTATGGGTATGTGACACTTCATCCCTCACTGATCTGTGTGTATGGGGCCCTCTGTCACTCACTGATCTGTGTGTATGGGGCCCTCTGTCACTCACTGATCTCTGTGTGTATGGGGCCCTCTGTCACTCACTGATCTGTGTGTATGTGTCCCTCCATCCCTCACTGATCTGTGTGTATGGGGCCCTCCGGCACTCACTGACCTCTGTGTGTGTGGGGCCCTCTGGCACTCACTGACCTCTGTGTGTGTGGGGCCCTCTGGCACTCACTGACCTCTGTGTGTGTGGGGCCCTCTGGCACTCACTGACCTCTGTGTGTGTGGGGCCCTCTGGCACTCACTGACCTCTGTGTGTGTGTGTCCCCTCCACCCCTCACTGATCTCTGTGTGTATGGGGCCCTCCGTCACTCACTACCTCTGTGTGTATAGGGCCCTCCGTCACTCACTACCTCTGTGTGTGTGGGGCCCTCCATCCATCACTAACCTCTGTGTGTGTGGGGGCCTCCGTCACTCACTGATCTGTGTGTGTATGTGTTCCTCCATTGCTCACTGATCTGTGTGTATGGGCCCCTCTGTCACTCACTGACCTCTGTGTGTATGTGTCCCTCCATCCCTCACTGATCTCTGTGCGTATGGGGCCCTCCGTCACTCACTGATCTCTGTGTGTATGGGGCCCTCCATCACTCACTGATGTGTGTATGACTCCCTCCCTCCCTCACTGATCTCTGTGTGTGTGGGGCCCTCCGTCACTCACTGACCTCTGTGTGTGTGGGGCCCTCCGTCACTCACTGACCTCTGTGTGTATGTGTCCCTCCATCCCTCACGTATGTATGAGGCCCTCTGTCTCTCAATATGTATGTGTGTGGCCGGTGGCCCTCACTGGCCCCTTGAGGGCTGGCTCACTAGACACGATAACAAGGTAGCCATGTGAGTGTCGTGGAAGCCCCCATAGCTGTCTCCCGGGAGTGAGGGAAGTTTCGGAGGCAGTCATGTGCACTGCACAGATTGTCCAATGACGGGCGTGTCCCAGAGAGGGAACACACGATAGTGCACTAGTGAGTGAACACACGACGGTGCCCCAGTGATTGCACACACGAGCGTGCCCCGGTGATTGCACACACGAGCGTGCCCCGGTGATTGCACACACGAGCGTGGCCCGGTGAGTGCACACACGAGCGTGGCCCGGTGAGTGCACACACGAGCGTGGCCCGGTGAGTGCACACACGAGCGTGGCCCGGTGAGTGCACACACGAGCGTGGCCCGGTGAGTGCACACACGAGCGTGGCCCGGTGAGTGCACACACGAGCGTGGCCCGGTGAGTGCACACACGAGCGTGGCCCGGTGAGTGCACACACGAGCGTGGCCCGGTGAGTGCACACACGAGCGTGGCCCGGTGAGTGCACACAGGCACATCCCCTTCCCCGCCCGCAGGAGCGCACAGCTCGTCCACCTGTTTACACAGTTCACGGACACAGGCGTCTGTTTACAGTACACACAGCTCCCCCCGGGACTCACGTCAGGAAGAAGTCGGCCTTGCTCTTGGAGTTGCTGATGAACTGCAGGTAGGAGGCCTCGGAGGACAGGGACAGCTGGTACTCCCTCTCCTGGAGGCCGAGCGCCTGGCGCAGGTGCGCAAAGACGGGCGCAGCGTAGGTGCGCATCTCGAAGCCCTGCGGAGGCAAGCAAAGCGCTTAGAGTTGGACCAAGAAGCAAGGCGCTGTGCACACCCCGCCCCCCCACACACGCCCCTCCCCCAGCTCCTCGTCTTCGCGCTGATGAAGGGTCTATGCAGGGGTGTGATGGGACCCCTGAGGAGGCAAGCAAAGCGCTTAGAGTTGGACCAAGAAGCAAGGCGCTGTGCACACCCCGACCCCCCCCCCCCCGCCACACACACGCCCCTCCCCCAGCTCCTCGTCTTCGCGGTGATGAAGGGTCTATGCAGGGGTGTGATGGGACCCTTGAGGAGGCAAGCAAAGCGCTTAGAGTTAGACCAAGAAGCAAGGCGCTGTGCACACCCCGCCCCCCCCCCAGCTCCTCATCTTCGCGCTGATGAAGGGTCCATGCAGGGGTGTGATGGGACCCCTGCGGAGGCAAGCAAGCCCTTAGGTCTGGCGCCACGAAGGAGAGCGCTGTGCACCCCCCCCCCCCCCACCTCTCCCCTAGCTCCTCATCATCGCGCTGCTGAAGCGTCTCTGCATGGGGGGAGGGGCAGCGGAGGCAAGCAAGCGCTTAGGTCTGGCGCCACATAGGAAGGCGCTGTGCATGTCAAGCACACGTACGAGCTCTTGGAACACAATAAGGCGCCACAGAAGTTTACACAGGAGGCTGTTAAAATAACTTCACCCGTCAGCTGCCCCCCCCCCCCCCCCAGCCCTTTTCTGGCTATTTGTGGTAACTGGCACTCAGGGCTACATAGCTTGTCATCCTCTCAAGGTGGTAGGGTGACCAACTGACATGGGTGCAAATTCAGGACAGTGAGTGTAAAAATTCAGGACAAGGGGTCAAAATTCAGGACAAAAATTCAGGACAGGAGGTCAAAATGCAGGACAAAAGGTACGTTTTACAGACACATCAGAGAAGGTTGCGCAATAGTATACAAGTAAGTAAATAGACAACTACTAAAGTACAACTGAAAATAAGTTTATATTAGGTTGAGACAATTGTGCACTTCATGGTTTGTCAGTGTGCGCGCAGCTTTAAGCAAATGTGCAGGTCTTTTTGTGGTAACAAAACCGCCCCCACCTTTCCAGCTCCCAGAGAAAACGGTTGATACCCGGTCCGGCCAGTCTGGCCTTGATGCCACCCTCCAATGGCGCCCCTCATCTTCACGTAGAGCCTCTCTCACGTGTATTTAATTTCTTCTATAGTGCTACTCATCCCAAGTATGTGGGGCAGAGTGTTGGAGTGCGTTACATCACACACATATTATAAAGAGACAATCACTCATATAAATGTGAGTGTCAATGTATAGGAAATGTTGCTTAAGATAATGAGGCTTACAATGTGTAATCATTCTTTCATCCATCATTCAGTCTTTCACCATTAATTCTGTCCTTCCATCTGTGCCCGTCCATGTCCATGTTCAACCATTGACAAACCTATCCATCACGTATCCTTCCATCCATCCATCCATCCATCCATCATTTCACTCATCCATCCCTCAATCCACCCTTTTACTCATCCATCCATCCACCCTTTCACCCTATCCATCCGTACACTCATCCATCCAGTCTTCCATCCATCCATCCACTCATCCATCCAGCCATTTACCTATCCAGCCATCCTTTCACTTACTCATTCATCCATCCAGTCACTCATCCTTCTACCCATTCACCCGTTCAGCCATCCATTTACCCATCCCCTTTTCACTTTCAATTCCCCTTTCACTTAGCCATCCATCCTTCCTTCCATCCATCCACCCACCCATCCATCTACTCATGAATCCATCCATTGAACCTATCATTCATCCATCCTTTCACTCATCCATTCATCCTTTCACTCATCCATCCACCCTTTCACTCCTTCACTCATCTATCCATCCTTTTGTCCATCTACCCGTCCTTTCACTCACTCATCCAGCCTTACATCCACCCTTTCACTCATCCGTACATCCATTCACCCTTTCACTTATCAATACATCCATCATTTCACTCATCCATCCACCCAGTCTCTCGCCCGTCATCCACCCTTTCACTCATCCATCAATCCATCATTTCACTCATCTATCCAGCCATCCATCCACCCATCCCTTCACTTACTTACTCACTCACCGTTTCACATTAATTATGTGACCCATCAATAACTCCACCCTCGCTGTAGTTCCTAAAGCAAGGGGTGGGGTTGGGTGGGGCAGGGTTCACTATGCCCCTGCACTTAGGCAATCTGAAAAAGTGGAAGGCATGAGTCATGCATGATGCACAGTGCCTGGACGTGGGGCGACGGTGACATGGTGTTTCCAGAGCTTTAAGTGGGATGTAAAAACTAGGGGGGTCTCTCCAAAAAGGTGTTTAATGTAATAAAATGTGTGGCTTAAAACACATAAGCTAAAAATCCGTGCTTAATATAATGTGCCGCCCGACTGGTATTTTTGTTGCTTGTGTCATTGCATCCAGATATATAATACAACAAGTAACGTTACACTTGGAACAAGTAACATTACACCTACAACAAGCCAGAACTATTGGCTTTGTCAATGGGTGTTAGTTGCATAAAATAAAAAAGCAGCAACCATGACTGCTATACTATAACTACAATCCTTTCCTTTGAACTTCTTTCACTGCCTTCCTTCGATTAACTGGATTCTCAGGTAGCAGCAGCATGGGCGTTTTGCGCTTCCAGGTGACAGAATGCTCTGCCTGGACCGAGGCAGGAGGAGGCCACCACATGCTGTGCCAGCCCAGACTGACCCATTGTCATTCTGTATGTGGCAATCAGCCCCACACAGAATGACAATGGGCGGGGTGGGGCTGCTCTTGCACTCAGAGGAGTGTGAGGCGGCCCCATCACGGAGCTGAGGCCTCTCGCAGGGGAACAGATCTGCTCCCTAACATGCCTAAAATAACGGACAAAAGGCGTCCGTAAAAAGGATCCTCACGGACAACGGACGTGAGGTCCAATTTACGGACTGTCCGTGAAATTTACGGACGGTTGGTCACCCTACAAGGTGGCCACGCCTAACTAGTGTCCTTTTTTCCAGCATCCTGTGGATTCTACAGAAACCCAGGACTAGTGGATTCTTCCTCGGTGGGGGGCAGACATGGGCAACATATGGCCAATCCCTTTTTTTTTTTTTTAAATAGGAAAAAAGTACTCTGGGTAAAAGTGTCTTTTTTGCCCATAAAAATGGAATCGGCTAACAATTTGCTGTGCTAAAGTCACCATCTTCCAGGAACATACAGAGCTGAAAAAAAACGTAATTTTTCACCACGGTTTGGGGATTTTTCAAAGAGGTTGACCCGGCGAGACCTTTTGTGAGGGCTCAAAAAAGTGCTACCATGGCCAGCCTAGAGCTACAGTGCATGTGCACGGGCGCGCGCCGCGCTCATCACTTTCGTGGCCCCACGGCCGCATTGATGTTCTTCGTGAGCCAGTTCTTTTGTAGGTCTCGGCTAGCGAAGGCTGCGCTTGCGCAGTCTCGCTCGCGAGATTTAATGACTTGGAGAAGATGGGCTTGAACCCGCCCCCTCTTCTCCCCTCTTCTCCATTGGCTGGCCTCTTGAATGCTGGCCAGCCATTGGAGAAGAGGTTTGTCTCTCCGAACAGGCCCCGTCCTTTTCGGATTCGGGGGCGTGTTTTTTGCTACTTTTCTAATTATCTCCTCCAGCCAATGGCAAGAGGAGAGAAAAACACGCCCCCGAATTCGAAACCGCCACTGCCTTTCTCCGAGGCATTTCTGCTTTGCCTCGGAGAAAGGCGGTGGTGTGCTTGTTAAGTCCCTGGGTCAGGCTGCGCAATCAGGGCAAGCGTGCAGCAAGGTTCCCACCCCCACTCGGCTCCGCTGGAACAATCACTGCTGTAGAGTTATAATCGTGACTTGCCCCGTAAACCCCTGTTCAAACGAGCAAATCCCTGTTTTGAGGTAATTCGCCATGGATGCGTTCTTTGTATCCCGCTTGTCAAATACATTGTCGGAACATTAACTGACAAAACGAAGAAGGTGAAGTGCCATGTATGTAAACAGGAAGCCACACGGGTCCTGCTCTCAAGCACTAAAGATTATTATGTCTTGAACAACCGACCCCAAGGAGACGACGGGAAAAAAAAAACTCTCCACTCTCCCAACGGAATATACTGCGAGAGGAAGAAGCGATTTTGTACCTCCTGCGTAAAACATTACAAGTCGGGCACATTTCTCAGTTTACAGGCACAGCAACACGGCGATTGCAGAGAAATGTAAAACACTAGTTAAAATAACAGGTTAGGAGGCTTTGAAAAACCGACATTATAAGGAAGTGTTTTTAAGACTAGAGTTACACATCCGACGGGTTGATAAAAACCAGACATACGTCCGAAATCTAGAATGGCCATTTACGTACCAGCTCCCTTAAACCATGCCGGGAGGAGGAAAGGCAGAAGAACAAACGAGGCATTTGCTATTAAAAAGTTTAAGCTTAAAAGTGCTGTCACGGGAGAAGCATACCTGTTCCAGTCTCCCTCGGTTGCTACCAAATGCGAGCACGGGGATATAAAACACCTCTTCGGAAAAAACACTCCCCAGTTCAGCCATCTTCCCCTGCTACCCTGGTCCGAAACACCGGGGGATTAATAACAAGCAGAATTATGCTCGACTATCCGAACGTCCAATTCCCAATCTTCTTTCTATTCCTCTTGTTGTTGTGGGGTTTTCCCTCCCGCTTCCCTATTGCGTTTCGTTCACATCAACATCACTACCAGCTACCAGCTACCACCGGAAAAAACTTCCACTGCTTCTGACGCAATTTCCTGCCTCCATCTTTTTCGCTGGAGCGCAGTGCTTTAAGATTTTAGACGCCCATCAGACGGCATTATCGGAAAATCTGCCTTTTTACTCTAAGCGTCAGCACAAGAACTGCCGTTACATGCCTGGCAGACCTTCTGAGTCAGGACGTACACTACAAGCTTTTACCGGTCAGTGTCGGAGCTCTATGCCTCTTTGGCCTGTACAAAATAATTCAACTTCCCTCGGAACCCGCCATCCACCCTCGCGAGTTACTGTTTATCGCCGTGTTTCCGGGGCTCGGGCGCCGCCAAGGCCGTTGCTGTGTATGTGGGTTGTATGTTCGTGTGTGCGGGTTGCAGGGGAAGCGTGGCGTGATCCACCGATGGTTGGCAAAAAAAGCGGCATAGCGTGGTGCTGGCTCAAGGCGCCTTATGTCTCGGCAATCGAGGATATATTGGGGTGCTAGTTTGGGCCGAAGTATATGAGTGCCTTTTCTATAAGTCTGTGGGGTCACTTTGCTACAGATGGAAAAGTGACGATTGATAGCAACAATCAAGCTCCATTGGGGTGGGAGTGACAGAGATAATGTAGAACTCCGAGATCATACATGCTGACCTGACCAGATTCAGGTGGGGTGAAAAGATCAAATTGTTTTCAATTAGCTTCGTTCCGGCTAAAGTTGAACTCACTACAGTCCGAGCCAGTGTAAAAAAACACCTCCCACTCCGTTATGTTTTTCAAAATTACACTACCATTTTTAGGTCTCCCCTCCCCCCTTGTCGCGCCCACATACGGAGGTTCTCGGCTGCAGTATTACCGTGATCAGGCGTCCTGCGAGTGCGTTGGCACGGGGATAGGTTGGTGACTAAAGGCAGCGTCCAGGACGCAATGGGCACTGCTTCCCTGTCGGGCATGCATTTACACAGCAGAGGACGATTATGAGAGAACGGAAGAACTCCTACAGGGTTAAATAAAGAACGAATCATTATAGTAGCAAAAGAGGCATTTTGTTATAAACAGTTATTAATATGCCTGACCAATTCTCTCTGTTTAAATGTATGTGTAGTACATTTATTTTGCTTGATGATGCAATAATTTTTGGAAGGTACCGGTCACCTGTCGAAAAAAAAAAAACCACACACACAGACGTTTAACTGTACAGTGGCATGCTGGACCGTGTGTGTCCTTTCTAACGAGACGTACACGTCACACGGGAGGCTTGTATTTTTAATGGGCTGGTTTAAAACACAAAAATCTCGAACTTAATTCTTTCCAACTTGAATTATTTTCCAGAATAGCTCCCATGGTATTTTGGGACACGTCACTGAGGTTAAGCTAAGAAAACTTCTAAGCAGGAGTAGAAATTGTGTGTAAAAGTCACCCCTCCTGCTCTGGGCCACATCACTCCCGCATGTTCGACTACGGCTGCAACAGGGACCGGCCGATTCATGTGTTATTGTTTACATTGAACTGCCAATGCTCGAGACCCGCGTCGTGCCTGTCAAGCACCGCGCTTTCCCCTTCCAGGAGCGCTTTTAGACACTGTTTGGGGGCACTTCAGGGCGAACACTGCTTAGTATGATTCCTTCTTAGGTCACGTCCTCTAGCTCTTCTTGGATGTTGTGGAACTCAGCTCTAATGAATCTTCGAAGCGCTTTAATACAAGTATAAACTCGAACTGTTTTATCAATGCTTTTCTGCTCATTCAACACCCTGTACAGCGCTCTGAAACCTAGACAGAGTCCGCGCTATGATAAACAGTAAATGATGCATTCTAGCGCATCGAAGCTGGCCAGTGTGGCACAGCACCAGTTATAGAAATTCTCTCTACCATAACAAAACATAGGCATTCATTGGGAGTGTTTGGCAGTTTGTTTGAGCCGGGGCTGTGATGGATGCTGTAGTTTGAGTGTGATGCTGCGCAGGAGCCAAGGACAGGAGTCATGTGCGTCTGCTCTCGACCTTGTCTCCAGCTTTATCTTATTTTATGTTTGATGCAGAGTGGCTCTGTGTATGTGGGTGGCTGTGTGTATGTGGGTGGCTGTGTGTGTGTGGGTGGCTTTGTGTGTGTGGGTGCAAATGCAATAGGTCTCGCATTTGAGAGTGTCATGAGCAATGCCAATAGCTCTAACTTTAACAATGCCGAGACCATTGCATTGTAAATGCTTGTTTAGGTCTCGCCTGAGCCAGCGCTTTAGCGCTGCTCTCGCGAGAGCTTTTGTAAACGGGGTATTTGAAAGTGCAAACTAGTGCTTTCATGCCGCCAACTACAGTGCATGTGCGCCGGGCGCACGCACCATTTGGCAGCCTGCGTGATCATTTTGCGGCCGCTTTGATGTTTTCAGTGAGCCGCGCGGCCACTGAGAACATCAAAGCGGCCACGAAAGTGCACACCATTTGCCACCCCCTCCCTTATCCCACTTCCTGCTTGTTGAAAGAGGCAACCAATGCAGTGTCTTAAGGCCTCCGATGCAGAGGAGTGACTTGGACATTGTAATGCTAATCTGGCAGCAGCAGTTTGAATTCTATAATGCTGCTTCAAAATATAATCTGGAGAACCTAAAAAAAGTGCGAAACAATAGTCTAGCTTACTTAAGATGATGTACTGTACTACCAGAGGTCGCGTCTGAGCGGGAAGAAGTGGTAGAATTTTTTGTATCACTCAATATGGAGAAGCAAGAGGATGACACCTTATTTACTTTACTTATTAGTGGCAGATCTTCATTCGCCCAAAAGCCAAAGTTCCCAATATTGGCTAAACACCAGAAGGAAGCTCTCTCAAGGATTGCACAAAATGTTAGTTTTATCACCATTGAATTGCTGAGCATTCATGGATCACTAAGCTGAAATTTCCCTCATACAATTATAAAAAACAAGCATTGGCATAGCCAATAGGTCTCGCTTTTGGGACCTTATAAGTGTTTAGCCATGCAACAGTTGATATTCTTGCACCAGGGATATTGTGCTGCATACCTAAATACTTATAAGGTCCCAAAAGCGAGACCTATTGGCTATGCCAATGCTTGTTTTAGGTCTCGCCTGACCCAGCGCATGCGCTGGTCTGGCGAGACTTATTGAGAGGGCTCCAAAAAGTGCTACCAGGCCAGCCTAGGGCTACAGTGCATGTGCGCGGGCGTCACTTTTACCGCAATTACTTTCACTTTAGCTACCGCACGCCCGCTTTGATGTTTGATCGCGATCACTTTCACTTTTGCGTTTGATCGTGATCACTTTCGCGGCCGCTTGGCATAGCCAAAAGGTCTCGCTTTTGGGACCTTATAAGTGTTTAGTTATGCAACTGTTGCATGACTAAACACTTATAAGGTCCCAAAGGCGAGACCTATTGGCTATGCCAATGCTTGTTTTTTCTGTTTATTACTGCTCTGTAGTAATGGTGGCACACGTGCTTTAGCTTAAACATCTTAGGCTAAAGCACAGGTGCTGAGATTGCTTCAAAAGTAAAGAAATCGACAATTCTTTACTTTTGAAGCAATCTCGGCACCAGACTTTAGCTTAAGATGTTTAAGCTAAAGCACGGGTGCCACCATTACTACAGAGCAGTAATAAACAGAAACAAGCATTGGCATAGCCAATAGGTCTCGCTTTTGGGACCTCATAAGTATTTAGTTATGCAACTGTTGCATGGCTAAACACTTATAAGGTCCCAAAAGCGATACCTATTGGCTATGCCAATGTTTGTTCCTATTTTTTGCACTCTCAACCTACTTCCAGTTTGTGGTGGAAACCAGTGCGAACCCCATGGGTATGGGTGATCCAGGAAAGCCATACATTTCTGAAAAGTAGACAAAATTCCAAATTCAGCTTGGGTCATATGTGTAGAGATGGTTTTCTTAAAGAAACCAACTGTTAAAATAAAAGAAATATTGAAAATGACTAGGAAAAAACCCAACATTTGCTACAACGTTTTCATCTGTATCTTTTTGTCATGATGGGCGATTTACAAAAGCAATATACCATTGTATCCGCTTGACCCTTCAGTTGCGGGGATATATAGGGTGTGTAGGTTCTCCAAGAACCCAAGGTACCAAGAACCAGGGGTGCAGCTAGACCCGAACCTCGGGGTGCTGGTGGCGGGGCGGCCGAGACAGGATTAGAATTCACATTTGGAAGGCCAATAAGTCCGTGTAATGTGCCAACGCGGAGAAGCACATATCCCTGCCTCTCTGTCACACGTTAGCACATCGAAGTCACATCTTTTCTCTTCCCCCGAGACCCTGAGCACTCCTGGGGGTCAGAGCG